>NC_065444.1:67188547-68613547 GCF_917563875.1 Diabrotica virgifera virgifera
TTCATTAATGTTTGTCTCATTTACGTGATTGATGTTTCTATACTATATTTACAATCAATTTTCAGTAGAAATAAACACACGTTAAATGCAAATGCTACTAATAGGAGCACTCCCGAATCATAATTTATAATGTATATGTTACCGGCAAAACCCGATTTCAGGACAAACTAGTTTGTCCTAAGCGCTTTAGGATAAACTAGTATGGCCTAGGCCAAACTATTTTGTCCTATCGCGCGTAGGGCAATCTATTTGTCCTAGGCCAAACTAGTTTATCCTGATATACATACACACACTTCAGGCCAAACTAGTTTATCCTGAAGTGTATGTTTTTATATCAGAATAAACTAGTTTAGCCTAGTCTAAACCAATTTAATCTAGTCGCAAGTACATATTTGATTACAGATTGGTTGCTGCACTATTAAGACTTGTAAGACTTTTAAGTATTTAAGAGTAAATGATAAACCAATATGGCACTTGTATGAAAGATATAGAAATGAAAATAGTACGGGGAAAACAAGCCACGAAAGCACTCCTTGGAGTGATATGGAAGAACACTCTAACTAAAGAAAACAAAAAAAAGGATTTTTCAGGGCATAGTGCTGAGATTTACCCTACAAGAGCGGAAGAATGACCAGTGACAACAATAATACGAAATAAAATGCGAACAGTTGAATTGGAGTTTATGAGAGCACACCTTGTCTAGAAATTACCAGGTAGGATAGAATAAGAACAGGGAAATATGAAATAGAATAGAAGTAGAATGCTCAATTATAAAAAAGTTGTCGTAGTAAAAGTAGAGCCCTGAAATGGTACGGGTATGTACAAAGAATGCCGGAGCACAGGGGGCCGAAAATATTACTGGACTGAAATGCTATGACAGATAGAGACCTCAGAGATGGCGACTGGGAGAATAGAGTGCCATGGAAGACAAAAACGGCAAACTCATAATGAGAAAAAGCCAAGAAAAAGAACGTAATTCAGCGAACTACTACGGTTTAAAATAAATAATAAATTGAATAAAATACTTTGTTCTTGGAAAAATATTCATTTTTATTAAAATTGTAATTATTCGTAACAAACAAACAATAATATTGAGCTATATCCGCGGTCGGACGGACAGACAGCCTAGGTCAAATTTCTCACCTTTAGTACCATCCTTGGATTATAAGCTTTCATTTGACACCTCATTTGCCATTCTACCTCGTATAATGACGGAGGAGTTGAGTTCACGGACAGACAGACAGACGGACGGACGGACGGACAGACGGACGTGGATAATTCAACGCTGTCACATTTTTTCAAAATTGTTAAAAACAATATTAATTCGTACTCGATTTTATTCGCAAGTGTATATTTTCTTTTAATTTTTGGAGAAAATCTCGTCCTTTATTTAATATTTTTTATATTTATAGCATGTATCAATATCTTCATTCGATATAATATAACAGGGGTGGCCAAACTGCGGCTCGCGAGCCACATGCGGCTCTTTGAAGGATTACTTGTGGCTCTCGATTGTACTCGAGTTTATTTTTAAATTTTGTATTAGATATGATTTAAAAAAATTATTATCGTTCCATAATATGTGTTTCAAAATGTCTTTTAATTTACTGACAACAAACATGAAAGACTTTGTAACAAATTCCATTTCCATCCAAGATAAGAATGATATGACACATCGAAAACTGCGCTAACGAACATTACATAAGAGTGGCGCAATGTAAAAGTCAGTAATCAACCGAATCCAGACCGATTTTTGTATAACTCTTGCTACAGATATAATTTGTAATTTGTATTAGGTACACATTTTGCATTTAAGTCATTTTACCCGACTTAGAAAAAAATTTTTACCATATTATACTAGAAAAACTTAACGAGTAGGTATATAAAAAAGCCGGAAGGAATATTGACCGAACTCCAAAATAGATTTGAAGACTTAAAATATGTTAAATCGTCTCTTTATTTTTTTCCATTCATTTCCAATTCATTTGAAATGAACATAGTTCATAAGGTGAATTTTTTATTATTACCAATATATGACCCAAACAACATCTGGAGAATTAAAATTAATAGAGACGCAAGAAGATCAAGCTCGAACATAAAACTATAAGTCGACGCCGAATACCGAATTTTGGAAATTTGTACCAGAATACAAGAAGGTACCCTAAAAAAGAATGCTTGTCGTGTCGAATTATTTCCATATTAGGAACAACGTACTTGTGTGGACCATTTTATTCCATTTTATAATTCGTGAAATCCTAACACCGATCAATATTACCTAACCAGCATCTAAAAGAATTACTGAGAAGTCACATATTAATCAACAAATTCTAAAGAATAATCAAAAGAAGGAAAACAAAAATGTAATTAAGTTTAAATATTTCGTAATTGTATTTCGGTTTTCAGTAAGTAAAAGTTCTGTTAAAAAAATTGTAAATACCTTCTATACATAGATACTTTTTGAATAAGTATTTTATTGCGGCTCGCGAAAAACTTCAACTTGTGAAAAGTGGCTCGGACTATTAAGAAGCTTGGCCACCCCTGTATAATATATATGTGACAATATACCGATGTATAATTTTTTTTGTCATCCCTGTTGGGACGTGATTTGGGAATTCTCCGCATGTAAATGTCCTTACATGTTCGCTAAATTACTTTCGACTCGGCTAAATTGGTTTAGACTAGGCCGTACTAGTTTATCCTGAAGTGTGAGTCTTTATTATATCAGGATAAACTAGTTTGGCCTGAAGTGTGTGTATTTATATCGGGATAAACTAGTTTGGCCTAGGACAAACTAGTTTGGCCTACGCGCGATAGGACAAACTAATTTGGCCTAGGCCATACTAGTTTATTCTAACGCGCTTAGGACAACTGAAATCGGGTTTGGCCGGTAACATACAGTGGTGTTAAAAAGTCCTGCATCACCTAAGCGCCTTATAGTTTTTGAGGTTTAACACAAGTTTTTTGTATATTTTCGCTAATTCATTTTAAGTTTGTGCTGGTAATTAGCATGATCGGTATACTTACTAACGTTTTTTTAATTACTAGCTCAAAATTCTACAGAAAAGATTAAAATAATCTGATTGAAGGGATTTCCCATAATCCGAGAAAATTATGAGGTGATTATTAAGTCGTTAAAGTACTATTAAATTAAACCTTAATGACAAAGCCACATATTTTGACTATATAAACACTGTAGTTACCCTAACACATTTATTCGCTCTTTGATTTTTGATAAAATGGTCAAAATGTCATCCCAGACCAAACAAACTAAATTTTCGAACGAAAAGAGTTTTGAAATTATTTTTCACCATAAAAACGACAAAGCTAGTCGCGAAATAGCATCCGCAGTAAACTGTAAGTAATCTACAGTAATTAGAGTCATTAAGAAGTATGCTGAACAAGGAAAAATCTACGACAGACGGCGTATGATATAACCATGAATTTTGTTTTCTTTATGTTTAGTGGCAGACCAAATTCTTCACTCGCTGCAACAACCTTATCTAAAATTCTTGTAGATCTGTAATATTTTTTGCTATTAGTATTGTGTAATCTGCTGCTCTTTCATCTTCTAAATATTGTATAAAACAATTTTTATAATGTCAGTACATATTTCAACCAAATGTTTGTGGTTTGGCTACATAATTTTCCTCTAGTCATCGTCTCTTCTCTTCACGTTTGTCCATGAAGTGTTCTTTGCCATCGAATTTTGTGCCCGTACAGCGGTTCACAGCATATGCTTCAGCGGTTCACAACCTATACTGCATGTACAACTGGTGGTATTTACATATATCAATAACTGTGGTGGTACGTAAAACGGAAAAATACAAACACACAGCGTACCTTAATTATAGAGAAATATACAGTGAGCACGTAAAGGTTGGAATAAATTCATTTTCTCGAGAATGGAAGATTTTGGAAAAAATCCCGAAACCGGTCAATTTTTATTTTTAACCCTCAGTTACTCGCACACGGTGTATGAGATCGGCCCTCTATATAACTTCCTATAACTCTGATTGTAGTGGAGATTTTGAATTGCTGCTGCATATACCTCTTAAGTCATCAGTCAACTGTGTGTGAAGTCCACGTGCAGTGTAAAAAAGAGTATTGTACTTTTATTATTAGGCAACACCTCTTAATTAGTAAGGTAATTAAAAGTAGTAAGTTTTAATTAGTAAGGTAATTTAAGATCTTTTTCTTATTTTTTATGTTTATATATTTGTTTATTTGTATTTAGATATAGATTACGAGAAGGAGAAGCAAAGATTATTAAAATTATTGGAGGAAGTATCGACTGACGAAGAAACGTATGAAGATTATAATGAACAAAGTTACTTTTTATTAAAGCAATATAATATTGACACAAACGCATATCTACAAAATTATATGATCATATTATATTCATTAAGTAATATAACTGTACACACTTTTGGAAAAAAATTTTTTTTTTCAAATATATGCTAACCCATATTTTTGGACCCGGTCTTCTGCACCGTGCGCGAATATTCGATCACAAAAAATTGGCGCGATTAACGGAAGGTTAAATTAAGACTTTTTGGCATAATATATATCATACTAGTGACGTCACTCATCTGGGCGTGATGACGTCATCGATGATTTTTTTAATTGAGAGTAGGGGACGTGTGACAGCTCATTTGAGGTCAAGGTAATTCAATTCTATATTCAGTAATATAAACATTAACATAATTAAAAATGAATAACCATTTTCGAGTGAAAACTTAGAGTGAAAACTTAGTCTTTTTATTAACATAATTATTTATACAGGGTGTCCAAAAATTTTTTTTGGATTAATAAGAAGAAGAATGTATGTAATTTATTTATTTCAAAATACATGTCACGAGGCTGGTGGGTAGCTGCTTTAATATTAAATTTAAGCAAAAAGCAATATTTATTTGCCAAAAACACATTTTTTCCTGTTTTCTGATAGTAGTAAAATGTATTTTGAATTAAATAAATTACACATATTCTTCTTTTTATATCAATAAATTTAATTCACAAATTTTTTTTTGGGCACCCTGTATAAATAATTATATTAATGTTTATATTGCTGAATAAAGAATTAAATTACCTTTCAAATGAGCTATCACACGACCCCTTTTCTTATTTAAAAAAATCATCGATGACATCATCACGCCTAGATGGGTGACGTCACTAGTATGATATATATGCCAAAAAGTCGTAATTTAAAAATAAAAATTGACCAGTTTCGGGATTTCTTTCCAAAATCGTCCGTTTTTGAGAAAATGAATTTATTCCAACCTTTAGGTACGTGCTCATTGTATAAATGGTTAGAGAGACCCTTGAGTTACAACAATTTGGAAGCAATTATTAATGAAGATGGGGGGATTAGCAGGAGCTTTGTCTAAAATTAATAAACATTTCACCTCTTTAAGCAGTATAACCAGTTTCTTCTCTTGAAATTTTTTCACTGCAGGTACAAATCCTTTAAAAACCAATTTTTGAAAATATCTCTGGTGAACCATGCCCTATTAGAGCTATAATATGAAACGGGCAGATGATGCCTTTGATATGCCAATGATATTATTATCATTGACAACACTAGGTTTACGAGATTTACCAAAATTATAGTAGTCAATCCATGCGATCCATCGGCGTTAGCACAAAGCAGTGCCGAGATCCTGTCCTTGTTGTTTTTCCTTCTAGAATTCGATTTTTCATATTTTTTTGCATTCAAATTTTTTTACATTTGATCTGATTTTTTGTCCGTTATATCCGAAGTCCGTTAAATAGAGGTCCGTTCTATCGAGGTTTTACTGTACAAATAAAAAAATATGCTTACTGTTGTCATATTTTAATTCTTTATAGATTTTTTTCATATCGGTAATAACTAAAATATTCTAGATTTTATGTTTATTAACAAATTAAAAATCGGTGCTCTTAATAATAATATTATTGGGACTTCTTTAATATTATATAACTACAGCACGTTCCAGAGATTTCGTATCCTCAAAGCCATTCATATTATGAACATTTCAATCCTCTTCACGTTCAAAAATTCTACTTTGGCTTTAAAAATTGACGGGTTCGATCGTTTGGAAAAATCGACCAAATCGAGCGCAACTGATACATTTTTAGGGCCGGTTGTTCGAACGCTAATCAACAATGATCATTATTAAATATTTAATTACTGTCACCAAAACTGTCAATGTCAACTTTGTTTGGGTTGCCGAAAACATAATTAATTACAATTATGAAATTTATTATTAATTATGTTAATAATTATTGTTATATTAATTGATTATAGTCTCAGAATTGTAATTAATTATGTTTTAACAATTGACATTGACAGTAATTAATTATTTGATAATAATCATTGATGATTAGCGTTCGAACAACCGGCCCTCAGTGGGTTGCAAAGTTCGACACATATGCATTTTTTATAAAGATGTCAACGATTTGAAGGATGTATTAGCCATAAAATGTTTAAAAGTCACGAGATTCCTGTTATAAAATGAAATTAGTTTTCAAAGGAAACTTCATATTGAAGAAGATACATTAACAATAAAAGACATTATTTATGTAAAATGTGATTATAGTTATTATGTGATTATTTTAAGGTATAATGTTTTGATTAAAATTAAAAATTATAGTTTTGCAATAATAAAACATAACCGCGCTAGAGATACAGATTTAGAAAAATTGAAGAAAAGTCTTGTGCGTAAAAGGTAAAAAGGTAAAAAAAACCCAAAAAAGGGCTACAAATAAAATACAGAACGTTTCCGCTCTAAAGAGAGCATCATCAGTGTTCTTTGCAAGCTCTGCCTATACAAGCTAAGCCACCAAAAATACCTCGGTTAAAACCGTTAAAATGTCGACCAAATATCTTACATTAGAATATTAAATGCTAAATCCTGATGATGGATGAAATTACTAAGGATCTACCCTAAGGTATTATACGACCTTCCACAAAGCACCTGGGTTGTTGAGTTCAATTCTCTGTCTTCACATAGAGATAGGTAAAAGCAAGTTGGCCAGTTGGCTTTTACCTTACTCTATGTAAAGAAAGAGAATTCAACTCAACAACCCACGTGCCTCGTGGAAGGTCATATAATGCCTTAGGGTAGATCCTTAGTAATTTCATCCATCATCAGGATTTAGCATTTCATATTCTAATGTAAGACATGTAGTCGACATTTTAACGATTTTAACCGATGTATTTTTGGTGGCTTAGCGTGTAGAGCTTGCAAAGAACACTGATGATGCTCTCTTTAGAGCGAAAACGTTCTGTTTTGTAATTGTAGCCTTTTATTGGGGTTTTTAAAAATAAAAATACCTTTTACGCACAATATTTTTCTTCAATTTTTACACAGCCAGCTACAGGGAATTCTTCATTGTGGATTTTAATATTGACAGATTTAGGTGTTGTGGGATCAGGAACACGTCCACCTGCACTCTGAAAATTTTGGTACACTCAAAATAAAGTGGTACACTCGCTCAAACGAAGCAGTTAAAACCATTTTTAATACTTTTGTAATCATTTAAAAAAGGGCAGTGTACTGGAGACTATTATTTTTATACTTTCAGAAACAATATTAACCTAGATAAATTCCTGGAAAGAAACTAAAACGTTAGAACATAAATGTTAGAAAAACTAAACGTAAGAGCGCTTAAGCCATTATGGACCCTTTTTATAGATAATTTTTTTTCAGTTCGAGGGTTGAGAACAATAGGGTTCCAAGCGACATTATGTACAAAATCGGTTTTTTTTTTACAGAATTCTATTTAATAAAGAATTCTGCATTGAATGATAGTCGAGAAACGTTGAATTGTTTCTAGATGGCGGTGTAATCAATGATGAAATAAGGTTTCAAGTACGTGAAATGCTTTCAGGTTCGGACAATAAGTTCCAAGCGACAAGTACTTTAGAAAAATTAAGAGTGTGTGTACTTTGTACCCAACTAAGAAGTTATACTTCTATTATATGATTTCAAGGAAACAATACTTTCAGTGGCGTACCCAGGGGGGTTTCCCCCCCCCCCCTCATCGCTTATAAAAAATATTTAAAGGGTAGTAGGAAAATGTAACTTGTCTTTCACAAACAATACATAATAATTATTTATGAAACAGTTCGTGAAGTATGCTTTTTGCGAACGCACGCGATTTTTAGAGCACGAGCGACAACGGAGCGAGTGCTATAAATCGCGTAAGTTCGCAAAAAGTACTTCACGCACAGTTTCATACAATATTTTTTGTCTACGATAAACAAATAAAAAAAGCTGTAACTCTTCGTCACTGGAATTCATTTCTATTCTACAATTTTTAGAACTTTGACATTTAAAAATTCTAACTACTTTCAAACCACAAAACTGTCAAAACTTTTGTTCAAATTCATTGCTCATATTGGCATCACCATGACAACGCGAAAGTTAAGGATTGTTACCATGATAACTCGAAAGTTACAAACAGTGCGAAAAAGTAAATCCCATTTAAAATACATTGTTACTTCACGCACACTTTAAATCCTTCACACACTGCTATTAGGTCTGGATCTCGCGTATGAAAAAAAAAGTTGATTAATAGCAAGCTGAAAATTTGTTAATAGCTTAAGGGTGTCTAGTCGGATAAACTTTGATATATGGGAACACTGGAACAGGGGCAGTTTTAATTGTGGAACAGGTTAAAAATTTGGAACGGTCAGACCACGAAAACAGCACATTTATTTTGTCCGACAGAACAGACTTAAACTCTCCGAACAGAGATTAAAATCTCATGCAAAAATCAGACTGCTATTTATCACCTGTCATAATTCCTGTCATTTGACATATTCTACATTAAAACGCCCATTTGGTGATAAATAGCAGTCTGATTTTTGCATGAGAGTTTAATCTCTGTTCGGAGAGTTTAAGTCTGTTCTGTCGGACAAAATACATGTGCCGTTTTCGTGGTCTGACCGTTCCAAATTTTTAACCTGTTTCACAATTAAAACTTCCCCTGTTCCAGTGTTCCTATATATCAAAGTTTGTCCGACTAGACACTCTTAAGCTATTAACAAATTTTCAGCTTGCTATTAATCAAATTTATTTTCATACGCGGGATCCAGACCTATATCTATAATGACAGTTTTCACAAACTAAAAACTTATACATAATATGACATAGAGTAGATAATAGTACATTATATACCGCGGGACTGAAGTAGTACATTTAATCCTGAAGGTAAAGTTTATGGCCCGACCGCAGGGAGGGCCATAATTTACCTGAAGGATTAAATGTACTTCAGTCGCAAGGTATATACGATACTTTTCGTACTTCCGGTATGATTTTATTAATTATTTCAATAATTTCAATCAGTTTTTTCTCTCTTCAACTCATTTAATAAACTGTCTTTAAAATAAGTTACCATAGTAACATTGCGTTGTGACAGTTATAATTTAGAAACATTGTCATTACTAGTGTCATTGTAAAGAAACATTGTTATTGATAATTATTGGTATCATGAGTGAAGAAGGTGTATCTGATATTGATAAAAGAGCAGCCGAAGTAGGTGAAGAATTGTTACCACCGAAATCTAGAAAACTATACGAGCAGCAGTACGATGCTTTTAAAAAGTGGTGCCGCTTAAAAAATGTGAGACAACCTACTGAAAATGCGCTGTTAGTCTACTTCGATGATAAATCAAAAGCGGTTTGTGCCTCAACTCTCTGGGCACATTACTCAATGCTGAAATCGGTTATTAACATTAGAGAAGATATTGATATAAGTATAACTGTCACAATATTAATTTGAATATTAACGTTAATTACCATTCTAATTAATTATATTTTTCAATAAAATATCCCTTAAATTCGTTTGTTTGTGATTTAATCGTTCCGGGAGTTTCGTCAATATTTAATCCCGGAGGGATTAAATGTGACACTTTAGTACCTGTCACAAGGGAGTGAAGTTGTCACTTTAGGCCCGGAAGTACGAAAAAATTTTTACAATAGTCCATTGGTTTCTGTTAATATTAATACTAAAGCAGCTAAACGCAGCAAACTATTACCAGTTCAAAAGTAATTTGGATAAACTTATCATAGTTCCAACCGACAAAATGAAGAATAAAACAGTTACTGAAAAAAAATTCAACAAATTGAATTTGTCTATAAGTGGATGCCAAACTAGGATCAGGAATATATGAGGGCATTAATTTCTAAATACAAAAAAAATACATTTAATTAGGTTTTTAAATAATGTATAAGTATTTTTTATTTTCATTTTAAGTTCTTTTGTTTAAGCTAAATTTAGGAAAAATATGTTTTGTGATATGATTTTCTATTTAAAAATAAATATTCATTTTATTTTGAAATTTATACCTTAATTTCACCAATTGCGCTAACAATTTTTGGAAAATTTAAAATTTTTTGTCAAATGTTTATCTTATAATTCCAGAAGATTCCAAGTACAAGGCTTATAGTGCAATAAGGTTCCAAGTACACTACAGACGTCAGTAAATATTGTTACAAAACTGCACATTAGAATCTTACTTATCACATTATCTAACGTGAGGCGTTATCACAATTTACCACACTGTAGTATAAAATAATTTTAAGATTTACAGTCCTTCAAATAACGAAGTTATGATATTATAAAAAAAAAAGAAATTTGTCTCCTGAAAAATGTATGAAATGGCGCTTGGAACCTTATTGTTCTCAGCCCTCGAGTTCCAAATTTTTTTTAAATTTAAATAAAAATTTTTCATGTATCTTTTAGGCTCAAATGAACTGAATTATAATTTTTGTGGCATTGTATTTCCAATATTCCTTCAATAAAAAAATTATAAGCATCGGAAAAATTTGCTTACTTCGTTTAGATTTACACATTTAATAGGTACTAAAATTTCATGTCGGCCCTTTTATCGTTTACTAGATTATTATTGTTAGTAATCTTTATTAAAACTATATTGAGGAAGAGATATCGGAAAAATAAATTGTTGATTGATCATTATACAGGGTGTACCAAAGAGGCAGGTCATAAATCAAATCACATATTCTGTACCAAAAATAGTTCGATTGAACCTAACTTACCTTAGTACAAATGTGCACATAGAAAAAGTTACAGTCGATTTTTTCCAATATATCGAAAACTATTAGAGATTTTTTGCCGAAAATGGATATGTGGCATTCTTATGGCAGGAACATCTTAAAAAAAACAGTGGAATTTGTGCAATCCATAAACATTTTATGTGGGTTTTGTTCCCTTACACCCCCCAAACTTTTGTGTACGTTCCAATTGTATAATTATTCTGGTACCATTAGTTAAACACAATAGTTTTAAAACTTTTTTGCCTCTCTACAACAAGGTTAGATCCACCATTTTACGAAAGAGTTAGAAAAAACCTTTATGATCTACATCTTCAATTTCCTGATATTTTCCCAATGAATTTACTAACTTCTCCACCTTGGTTAATACTAATTCCCGAAATTAATTCCAGCCTTAGTATATACAAAAAGTGAGACTATACCAGATAAAAAACAATCATTCTTAATATAACGGGAAACTTACTGTTTTATGTACAATGTACAATATGTACATTTTTAAAATTTAAAATTCATTCCCATTACTTCATCATACACTGCAGAGTTGTACGCAATCTTACAAGCCCTTATCCACATAAAAGAGTCGCAACAGTTCGTGTCTCTTATATTAACCGATTCACTAACCTCGCTTCACACTATTAAACGTTAATTCACCAATAATCCAATCGCCTCACAGATTCAATCAGAAATAGCGACCCCAAATTAAAATAAGGTCACTGTCAACTTTATGTTTGTCCCACCACATTCGGGCATACAAGGAAATGAAGAAGCGGATCAAACTAGCCCTCTTGACATCCTTCAGCCAGGACTCCATTCAAATTAACGAGGTTCCTATTTATGATTTGGAGTCAAAAATAAAATGTAAAGTATTAATTTCGTGGCAAAATAAGTGGAGTACATCACAAAACAAACTCAAAGAAATTAAACAATTAGTGAAACCGAGGCTCCTATCAACAGCGAATAGGCTCGACCAAGTGAGAATAACACGTTTGCGGCTGGGAGCAATGCTGGGACACAGTAACTTAACAAAGAAACACCCCTTTTCTAGAACTGTGCCACAAATACGCGAAAATTTCCAAATAATACTCTCCGTGCAACATATAGGTATTAACTGAGTGCAAAATATATGAAGCTACAAGGAAAAAGAACATCCCAAAGAATATAAAGGAAGCCTGAAAACTTCCAGCCAGGGATTGTAGTCTGCGGTAGTTGGGACTAGTTCCCTCCTCCTGCGGATTGCAAACCCACGGGGGGTTGACCACGACCCATCTGGCGCGTCCCAATGGCTGATAGGGTGAGCCAGTGAGAGGGGGAGGTGCGACATGAAGTTCCGGACTTGTCGGAGAGCATGACACTCCTCGCACACTCGCTGGTAAGATTGCTAAATAATGTGGGCTTCCACAGAATAGGCACCGCGGATCATGTGGTAGCACAGCTTAGGGGAGGCAGCTGACCTGTGCTTTGAGAGGATGAATGACGAGGATCCGTGGTAACCACAATAAAAATCCCCTCAAGCTAAGGTGGAACAGCACAAGCCGAAGGTTTGGCGTAGTAGAGGATGCTCCTACGGGAATTAGGGGTTGCTAAGCCGCTATTATGCGAACTCCGGGAAATGGGCGAATCCCTGGTTTTATTAGCCTTCCTGTGTTAATGCGGGGCTCTGGCACAGGTGACCAAAACTTCCCTAGCTACTCGTGGGATAAAACATGGACCAACAACAACAACAACAAAATAAAAAAAAAGAGGCTGGAGTGATCTCGGACTCGGACGAGTCCTCCAGCTCAAGCACTGTCGTGGACACAATAGAACACGACAGTGAAGCATCAGCGGGAACTCAAGGAACCGCTGATACAATCACGACAGGGGCTGAAAGAATGGACCTGTCAGACAAAAAACGTTTGTCTGCGGCTCAGAAGAGGAAACAGACAAAGGAAAGAAAAATGGCAGAAGGGACGTGGGAACAACGACCACGGAAAAGGATGCAGAGGAAAGTGGGCTCTTCTAGACCTGCTATCGGGACAGACAAAGGACCCGATAAAGAAAGTAAGAAGAGACCCCGAGAGTACTCTGCTACACCACCCCAGGTCTCCAAAAAGACGAAGCAGGCTCCCAGACCTGCTGAATCTTATACAGAGGCCGCACAAAGACTCAGGATGGCGATCATAGATCGACGACATCCTGAGGTAACACTGGATCAGGCTCAAGCTGACCTGATCCAGAGTAGGATTGCGGATGCAGTGGATGAAGCTCCTTCGAGGAGCAGTTATCCACTGCAGTTTGCCAGAACTACCTTTAGCGGAGGCGTCTTATGGATTACCGCCGCTAATGAACACACCAAAAACTGGCTGGTAGGTGCAGTGGAACGGCTGGGCCGTTTGTGGGAGAACGCGGATTTGACGGCTGTCGAATCCAAAGATCTTCCCAAAAGACCTAAAGTTCTTGTGTTTATACCAGGCCAGACACAAGAAGAGGGAGTTATCCGAACACAACTGGGGCAACAGAACCCAGAATTAAGAGTGGGAGGGTGGCTCTTTCTAAACAAAAAAGTAGAGAAGGAAGGAGTACTCCTGGCCTTCTCTATAGACGAAGTGTCCTTCAGGGCCCTCGAGAGGAACCGTTTCCGAGCTTATTACAGACTCGGAATGGTCATCTTTAGAGTCCTTGGAGCAAAAGATGGAGGGGAGGATCAGAATCCTCCAAATTAACTTGCAGCACAGTAAGGTTGCTTCGGCTGCCCTTACGGCTGCAAAAAGGGAATTCGATGTGGCCCTTATTCAGGAACCCTGGGTGAACAGGGGAAATATTATGGGGTTAGGGGGAGTTGGAGGGGAACTCATATATGACAGAACCTCCGAGGTCCCTCGAACCTGCATTATTATCAAAAAGAAATTTAACATACGGCCGTTAACAAATTTTTGTTTTAGAGACTTGACGGCAGTCAAGATAAGGCCGGGGAAGGGAAGGGTGTCAAGAGCGATTACGCTCGCATCGGCGTACCTTCCATATGATGCACCTGGTTCTCCTCCAACTAAGGAAGTGGAGCAGCTGGTAAGAGACTGCAGGGGATCCAGAACCCAGCTGATCATCGGCTGTGATGCTAATGCACATCATACAACGTGGGGAAGTACGAACACGAATGTAAGAGGTGAATCTATACTCGAATTTGTCATGGAAAACGAGCTGAACATAATAAATTCAGGTAATAAATCGACTTTTGTGACTAGGGCTCGAAAGGAGGTCATAGACATAACGATAGCCACCAACTACGTTAGCAATAAAATTACAAATTGGCGTGTGTCTGATGATGCGAGTTGCTCGGATCACAGACACATACAATTTGAAGTAGGGGAAAAAAACATGTACCCTAGAAACCTATCGTAACCCTAGGAAAACTAACTGGGAGGCTTATAAAGCAGACCTGGAATATAGTTTAAAACAGACTAAGGATACGATAAGAAATACAACAGACCTCGAAATGGTTGTGGAGCAGCTGCAAGACACAATCATCTCGGCGTATAATGACAACTGTCCTTCAATCAATAAGGAATCCAAGAGGAAAGTGCCCTGGTGGAATGAGGGACTTAAAGAATTAAGAAGGAAAGTTCGTAAAAAATTCAACAACGCAATGAACAAGAATATCAGTTGGGATGATTACAGAAAGGCCCTAACTGAGTACAATAAAACTCTGAGGAAGCAGAAAAGAGAATCATGGAGAAGGTACTGTGAGGATATAGAAAGAACTCCAGAATACGCCAGACTCCATAAGATTCTCTCAAAAGGACCTCAGAGCCCGATATACACTCTCCAAACAGAAAACGGAGAGTACACAGAAACAGGGGAAGAAACTATTAGAGAACTGCTGAAAGTCCACTTCCCCGGTTCCCAAGTTACAGACTTAACTTTGGAGAACTGCCAGAAATCAGAACTAGATACCCCTCTGTGGGCATCCAAGGAGAAATGGCAGGCAGCAAAGAAAGTAGTAACTGGGGAAAAAGTAAAATGGGCATTACACTCATTCGAACCTTATAAATCGCCAGGATTAGATGGGATTTATCCAGTACTGTTGCAGAAGGGATCCGACCTTCTGGCAAATAGAATATGTACAGTGCTTCGGAGCAGTTTGGCTCTAGGATATATTCCAAAGGCATGGAGAATGATCAGAGTAACTTTTATACCAAAACCTGGAAAAACTGGACAGGATGGGGCAAAGTCTCTGAGACCAATAAGTCTTATGTCTTTTCTGCTTAAGACGCTAGAAAAACTGCTAGATAGGCATATACGGGATGGCGTATTGGAAAACAGACCGATACATAAGAACCAGTATGCATATAGAGCAGGAATGTCAACAGAGACAGCATTACATCAGCTTGTAGAAAAAGCTGAATATGCTCTCAAGCACAAAGAGGTACTATTAGCGACCTTTTTGGACATAGAAGGAGCGTTCAATAACATATCCTTAGAAACAATCTCAAGAGCATCGAGGAGAAAAGGGATCGATGAAATTTGTTGCAAGTGGATAGACCACATGCTACAACAGAGACTCGTATATACGTCCATTCTAGGGGAGAGCATTATCGCCCAGGTCTGACGAGGGTGTCCGCAGGGAGGTGTTCTGTCCCCGCTAATATGGAACCTTGTCATGGACGATTTGCTTGAGTCCCTGGAATTGAACGGCCATGAAACCCTGGGCTATGCAGACGACTTGGTAGTCCTTGTTCAGGGAAAATTCCAAAACATAGTAAGGGAACGCATGCAGCAGGCCCTTAATATTGTCACCAAATGGACTGAGGAAGAAGGGCTGAGAGTCAGTCCTTCCAAAACAGTCACAATTGCGTTCACCAGAAGAAGGAAGCTGGAGGACTTAGGGCCTCTGATCCTTAATGGTGAACAATTGGAGCTGTCTAAAGAGGTAAAGTATCTAGGGGTTATACTGGACCCAGAACTTACCTGGAACCGACAGCTTAAAAGAGTAATTAAAAGAGCGGAGGCGACATTAATGCTGACCAGACGCACACATGGAAAAACATGGGGACTCTGTCCGAAAATGGCGTACTGGACATATACAACGATAGTGAGACCCATGATAACATATGCATCCTTGGTATGGTGGACAAAGATGCAGCAAAGATAAGCAGGATACAAAGACTTGCTTGCTTGGGAATAACGGGAGCAATAAAAACAACATCGACGGCGGCACTGGAAACCCTGTTAGACCTACCCCCTCTTGATATATTTATCAAAGGGGAAGCGAGGATAGGAGCATACAGGCTGCAAGGAAAACCAAGGGATAAATACGAGAACCTTGGGCATAATCAGATTTGGAACCATGGTGGGGTAAGTATATCTGATACATACACTGACCACATGGTACCAAAATACACATTTAATAGGAACTTCGGAATAGAAATCAATGACCGAAGGGAATGGAACAGCATCAGTGGCAAAATCAGGGGAACGATCTGGTATACAGACGGATCAAAAACCGATGAAGGCACTGGAGCCGGTATTTTTAGTGAAACAGAGAATGTAGGACTCAGTTTCTCACTAGGAATATACACAACTGTGTTTCAAGCGGAAATGTACGCAATTCTGCAGTGTGTCGCAATGAACAACTTGAGGGCCTATGAAAATAGACGGATCAATATACTCACAGACAGCCAAGCATCACTGAAGGCACTAATGAGCCCGAAAGTGACGT
This sequence comes from Diabrotica virgifera virgifera, assembly GCF_917563875.1. Lineage (NCBI taxonomy): Eukaryota > Metazoa > Arthropoda > Insecta > Coleoptera > Chrysomelidae > Diabrotica > Diabrotica virgifera. The sequence continues at coordinate 67,205,299 of NC_065444.1, forward strand.
CAAGGCTGGTATGGGAATGCCGGCAAGAACTGGAAGAACTGGCCGAAAGAAATAGTGTAACTCTATTCTGGGTGCCAGGACACACCGGGATAGACGGTAATGAGAAAGCAGATGAGCTGGCAAGGAACGGTTCATCAACTTTATATTTTGGCCCAGAACCTGCTCTAGGAGTACCTAAAACAATAATTAGGGGACAAGTCAGGGAATGGGTCAAAAACAAACACAAAGAATACTGGGGGAACGTACCTGGTCAGCGTCACGGGAGGCCCTTAATAAGGGAACCCTCAAAACGGAGAGCTGAGGAACTAATAAAATTACATAGGAGTCAGCTCCGCATAATTACAGGTCTTCTCACGGGTCACTGTGCCCTGAAAGGACACCTGAATAGAATTGGGCTGTACGAAGGGAACCTTAACTGCAGACTGTGCAATAAGGGAACTGAAACAGCATATCATGTACTGTACGAGTGTGAGGCTTTGGATCACAAAAGGCAGGCTATTTATGGACAACCAAAATTAAGTTCAGCAGAATATGCCACCCAACCCATGCTAGGGATGTACAATTTGGTACGTGGAACCAAGCTTGTGGATTGGGTGACATAAAAGGTAGGATGGTCGGCACAATAAGCCCATAAGGCTGCAGTGCCATCGGAGACATATGTCAGACGACCTCCAAAAAAAAAAAGCCTGAAAACTTAACATAAATGTTAAATAATACAATAAGCTATCTAAAGACACTGGATTATATATTAGCTATTGTAACTTTACCAAATTTACCTGTATTATGTTTTTATATCTCTAATAACCCGTGTGGTTGCAAAGTAAAATAAATATCCCCACGTACTTACTAATGACCGTCCTGTATACTTTGATAAACCAAATACTCACATTTAACACCGACTTCATCTATATTGACGAATTCAATGAAGCAGACATAACATAACTCATTTTTTTTATTTTTTGCAGATCATGAATTCTAACGTGCTTTTTGTAACGTTGGCGTTTTTCTGTGGCGTCTTTGTTTGTTCAGACGCTTGCTCCTGTATGCCCCAGCACCCGCAGGAACATTTTTGCAATTCAGATTTTGGTGAGTAAAGTCATTTATATTACGAAATGGCTCTTTTTGCTTCCTTTAACCACGGCCGCGGTTTTATTTAATCCTTAAATGTACCAGCTTGAGTTGTAAGTGAATTTGTGCGGTAATTGTAAGTAATACTTACTCTTAATAATTTTGCTGTAATGAAATATTTCGCTTTTTTAATATCCTTTTTATAGTAACGGAATATTTTGTAAACTTCAAACGTAACAGGATCTTTTATAGCATTTTTTTATTATTTTTATTATTAAATTTATTTGATTTCATTAATGTTTTGTATTTTGATAACGATTTCCGAATTGAAGTCGAAATGTCAAATAACCTTAATTTCAAACTCAAATTGTGGCGTATCCCAATAAACATAATAAATTTTTTAAAGCAAATAAATAAAATAGAATAATCAGACACAATAATATTCATCGAATCTATTGTAAGACAAGTATAGGTCCAACATCCACTCATCATCATCATCATCAGTGGCGTTACAGCTTACAGCTCTTTATGAGCCAAAGCCTTCTTCAGAACAATCCTCCATTCGCCCCTGTATCTGGCAACTCTTCTCCATGCTCTACTTCCAATGGATTTTAAATCATTTTCTAATTTGTCTTGGTACCTAAGTCTCTAAGTTGTCTTGATACCTTCGGTCAAAAATTTTTCTGACTATGGCATATGGCATCTTCCTTTCGCCTGATTACATGACCTATCCATGTAAAGCGTGCTACCTTAATGAATTTTACAACGTCAGTTTCTCCAAAACTTCTATACAACTCAAAGTTGTAACGCCTCCAATATCCACTGGTCATTATAAATGGTTGAATTTTACTGCTATATAGGGTACCTCCCGTTAAGATCAGGTAAAATTCTCTTACTCCCAGAATTCAATTTTTTTTTTCATTTTTTTACGTTGTATATGATTAAATAAATAAAATTAACACTCAGTGCAATTTTAGTCCACCACTAACCTCCTCCATCACCCTACCAATAAAAAGATATTTTTTCGTTTTTATTTATATTTTTTTCGGTTGGTAAAAATTCAAAAGCCTTGTTGAGGCTTTTACAAAACTGGTCTATTTTTAATAGACCCTTAGTAGGTTGAATACCCTACTTTTCTTTTTTAAAAAACCATTTTTTCGAAAAACGCGTAAACGTTTTTTGAGAATCCTGGTCGTCCAATTTTCTTTTATTTTGTGTACTTTTACTATATAACGTAAAAAAATGAAAAAATTAATTCAGGTTGTATCGATCTCAAAAAATACCTACAGCGAACAGCGCAATACATCGCAAAAAACCTTAAAAAATCATGAATAAACATGGTTTTTGGGGGATAATAGGTGTTTCACCCAATTTTTGAATGTCCTAAAGGACTCGGTTACTTCAAATTGTGTATAATCTATAAAAAACCTCGATTGGATCTATTTTCAAGTCTATAAAATGGAGAAAATCACACAAAAACTTTAAAAACAGTTTATCGTATGTAGTTTTGCATGTGGCGCATTTGAAGGTTGAACGTTGGGACGTTATTGGGACCACGGTGTGTACACGTGGAACGTTAGAATATTATTGGGACCACGGTTGGTTCCAATTAGTCCCAAACGTTGTTGTTCGAGTTCGGCGTATTGATTGGTATTACTTCTTTAGTCGCCTTAACTTCGTCTGAATATTTACTAAACCTGCCCATGGTGTTCAATTTGATAAGTTGTTAATCATTTATTATTGTGATTAGGTCACTGAATGTTTATTTACTTCTAAAATTTGCATAACAACTAAGGACTACTACTTGACGTGTAATTATCAAAAAAAATTTTTTGCTCTCTGATTCTGGCTTTGGTTTAGAACTAGAACCTTTAGCCACGTAATTGTATAACTTATCACTAAGTCAGGGGAGTAATGTGTAGTGTGTGTGTGTTGAGTAAGTGTCTTGTTACTTTGCAAAGAGACGCTAATTTTTTCCGAACGTCTGCGGTCCCTCGGAAACAATTAGCGTCTCTTTGCAAAGACAATGACGTCGACTTTGCAAAGTAACAAGACACTTACTTAACACACACACTACACATTACTCCCCTGACTTAGTGATAAGTTATACAATTACGTGGCTAAAGGTTCTAGTTCTAAACCAAAGCCAGAATCACAGATTTATTATCAGTAGTAATTGCCCAAGAGCTCTAAAACTATCGAATTTTTCCCGAGTGACACTTTGACAGTTTTAATTTCACGAAGCGAAGTGGAGAAATTATGTCAAAGTGTCACGAGGGCAAAAATCCAATAATAATTTTAGAGATCGAGTGCAATTTGTTGCGATTATTTCATGAATAAAACTGTTCAAAACCAAAATTTTATTGTAATTTATTTATGTAAGTAAAAATTAGTACAATTAAACACACAGTTGTTCTGAAGCTATTTTCTTGTGGTATTTTTATAATCAAGTATATTCAAATGGGAAATAAGCCACAATTTTACCTAAAAATGATTTTATTAACGTTTCGACGCCCAAGTCGGGTGTCGTTGTCAAAATACAAAATAATACTAAATAAACAAAAATGTTGTTGCTTAGTAAAAAATTCTTCTAATAATTTATTTAATCTGACTCATTTATATCGGCAATTCAGACACGTATTATACATTTTAAAGTAGACGACTTTAAAATGATATTGCCAATCTTGATGAGTTGCGTTCCTGGGACGACTTTACTAAAAGATAGTTCATTCGATTACATGAAATCAATCCCAACTCAAGAATATCCGCCACAAAAAATCATAGCATGTGATCTGTCTTTAAAAAGACAACCAAATGCAACGGTGGTACTGAAATTCTCGCGTTAGAGATTCCATAGTAAATCACGAGGGAAAACCAGGAAAAACCTCGTGATACTATCCCGACATCGTAAGTATTTGGGTTTACATTTAGTTTACTCTCAAAAAAAAAATATTAAATGTCTACTTTAAAATGTATAATACGTATCTGAATTGCCGATATAAATGAGTCAGATTAAATAAATTATTAGAATAATTTTTTACTAAGCAACAACATTTTTGTTTATTTAGTATTATTTTGTATTTTGACAACGACACCCGACTTGGGCGTCGAAACGTTAATAAAATCATTTTTAGGTAAAATTGTGGCTTATTTCCCATTTGAATATACTTGATTATAAACACACAGTTGTTATAAATATTTGACGTTGGAAGTCATGACTTTTATAATTTTTAAAACATTAATTGTCATTAATGTCACTGAATGTATTTTTTCGTAGCAACGAAGGGCATCTGACGTAATATACTTGACGACGGGATATTATCAAAAATTATCGGGTATAATATCACAAGAGAGTGAGAATAAATTGAAAATAATGCGACAGTCTTTCGAAAATTTGTTGTCTGGCAATAGACACGAGAGCCCGCAGGGCTCGAGTGGCTATTGCTCAATGACAACAAATTTGAGTAAAAATGAAGCATTATTTTCTTATTTATTCTTACTGTCGTGTGATATTCGTAAGATTATTTTTAAATACGTATATTATGGATATTTTCTTAAATGTGACAGTTGTCAAAACTAGGAAACTGGCTGCCATTAAACAGAAACAATCTACTTAAAAAAATTCTATCGGTAATTTTCTACAGTAGATAATTCTCAGTATAATTTTAATCTGATTGGACAGAATTAAACACGTGATCAAATATCTTACTATACGATTGGAAGTTAAAATCATTAAAAAATAATCAGTTCTATTTCTGTAGCTTTCTATTGGTCAGAATCTCCTATGAATGAAATAATCAACATTAATATCACAAGAGAGTGAGAATAAATTGAAAATAATGCGATAATTTTTCGAAAACTTAGAGAGCTCACGCAGGGCTCGAATGACTATTGACGAATGGCAACAAGTTTGAGGTATCCCACTTCTAGGAAAATCGTACTTTATGTAGGACATGGGATACCTACTTATAAACCTTTATAAAGCTTTATATAGGGTGCCCCAAAAGTAGTGGAACGGTCGAATATTTCGCGAACTAAACATCGAATCGAAAAACTGAAGAATACGTCTTCAATCATTTTCAAAAATCTATCCAATGACACCAAACACCAACCCTCACTACACCCCCTGGAGGTGGGGTGGGGGGTAACTTTAAAATCTCAAATGGAAACCCCTAATTTTACTTGCAGATTTGGATTCGTTACGTAAAAGTAGGCAACTGTGGATAGATGGCGCTATAATTGGGAAAAACGATTTATCCTGATACCATAGGTAAATTATAGGAACGGTCTAACATCTCGAGAAAGACACTTCCAAATGAGAAACCAAAAAACAGGTTTTTAATATTTTTCGAAAACCTATCGATAAACACCAAAAATGACCCTCCAACCCACCCCCTGGAGACGGAGTGGGGGGTAAATTTAAAATCTTAAATACCAACCCCACTTTTTATTGCAGATTCGAATTCGTCATGAAAAATTAAGCAACATTTATTCGAAATATTTTTTAAAATTGCTGATAGATGGCGCTAATAAATCGTATTTTTCCAATTAAAGAGCTATCTATCAACAATTCTAAAAAATCTTTCGAATAAATGTTGCGTAATTTTTCATGACGAATCTGAATATGTAATAAAAAGTGGGGGTTGCTATTTAAGATTTTAAAGTTACCCCCCACCCCACCTGCAGGGGGTGGGTTGGAGAGTCATGTTTAGTGTTATTCGATAGGTTTTCGAAAAGTATTAAAATCCTTCTTTTGGTTTCTCATTTGGAAGTGTATTTCTCAAGATATTATTAGACCGTTTCTATAATTTACCTATGGTATCAGGATAAATCGTTTTTCTCAATTATAGCGCCATCTATCCACAGTTCGAAAAAATGTCTTGAATAAAAGTTGCTTACTTTTACGTAACGAATCCAAATCTGCAAGCAAAACTAGGGGTTTCCATTTGAGATTTTAAAGTTACCCCCCACCCCACCTCCAGGGGGTGTAGTGGGGGTTGGTGTTTGGTGTCATTGGATAGATTTTTGAAAATGATTGAACACGTATTTTTCAAATGAACCCATTCAACACGTATTTTTCAGATTTTCGATCCGATGTTTAGTTCGCGAAATTTTCGACCGTTCCACTACTTTTGGGACACCCTGTATATTTAAATCTTAGTTTTTCATATTACACTACTTTCTTGTTCTCTGTATTTTTTTGAGCGCATCTCAATTAAGATATTAGACTGTATGTTATCTATCGACTGCAAGGGTACAAACATATAATTTATTTTTGATTAATCTTCACCTGTGAGATTTGAATAGTGCTTATAAAACTGCCAAGTATTATTACTATTATTATATGGAACAGGACTCCCAAAAAACCCAACATATTTGTTCGTTTTATTCGACTAATGGCGTGGACACGATAATAATAGCGAATGATAAAAACTCATTCATAAGTGATAGCTTTACAGACCATAATTTGATACTGTAGATCCTATCAAATATCTCCAACTGTTCCCCGAAATCATTATTTTAGTCTCTCATGAATATGCACAAAAGATTGAATGATATCAAGCGTGGTGTAAAAAATAACTCGTAAACGTATTCCAGACAGTGATTAATTCCTTGTTTATATGGGTTTATTCAATTTTAATGACGGATGAGTTTGGCATTATTGCAAGAAGTATACTGATTGTCCTGAAAAAATTCTAAAGGGGGGCATTGCAAATTTCTCAAAATATAATTTTTATCAAGCTTTTTTTTCAGTTGATATTATGTAGTCAAATTGTTTATACTTTATTAAAGTAGCTACAGGAACGTACCCGAAAAGTAATCACGTTTTTCTTGTCTTTTGTCTTTGAAATTTAAATCGTCCAGACCTCCCATGTCAGATTTCTTAGTATTTGTTTGCCAACTAAGGCACCTTATATAGTAGGGGAGGGGAGTATGCTAAATTTTCATCACTCGAGCGTTATGGGGACCTACTAGGTTGTGAACATTAGGTCCTAAAACCAAAAAAAGTTCAATTAAGTTTTCCATTTAAGTGGGGACTTTCCATTTTTTAAATTAATTTTCTATTTCCAATCGTTTTTTCCGATTATAGCGTCGTCTATCCATAATTCGAAAAAATGTCTCGAATAAAAGTTACTTGTTTTTACGCAAAAAGTCCAAATCTGCAATAAAAAATGGGGTGTCGTGTTTGGTGTCATTCCATAGATTTTTCAAAAATATTCAATACGTGTATTTGCCAGTTTTTCAATCTGATGTTCATTTCGCAAAATATCGCGGGGTTCTTGTTTAAAATTTTAAATTTACCTCTCTCAGTGGGGGTTATGTTTGGTATCATTCGGTAGATTTTTGAAAAATATTGAACACGTATTTTTTATTTTTTCGATCTGACGTTTATTTCTCGAAATATTTGCGTTTTTCTTGTTAAACTTTGTGACTCACCCATTTCCTTACGCTCCTACTCAAACCGTCAGATTTTTGAAATACACATACACTGTTCTGCATGTTGTACTTAACTTACTTATCTTAATTTGACGATTTTGAGTTTTTTTTCGGACCCCGTTAACCCTATTGTTAACAACTGTTGTTAACAATAACCCCCCTTAACCCTCTTACCCCTATTGTTAGTGCAACTCCCCTGTATTAAGTTCCAATATATTTACAGGGTATAATATTTCTCCTCATGTGATTTTCTGACGCGCTCGAGTAACTGCAAACATCCCCGCTTGGGCTCCCCTACCAATAGATTCATTTATGAGATATAGTTTCAGCGTAGAAAACTTTTTGATTCAAGTAGGACATTTTAACCTCACCCTTATGAGATCAACTCAACCTCAATCTTAACATGAGATCAATCATGTCTTCTTAGCCGTTAGCAAGGCCGGATATAAAGAATAAATTAATTCAAAAATAAGTAACCATTTTCAATTTTTAATTTGCTCTGATTGGAGTACGAAGGGAACCATTCCAGTGGCGGCTGGTGGGGTAAAATTTTGGGTAGGCCAAGCCAGCAAATTACATATACAGTGCTAGTCAAAAGTCCGTACCCCCCCTCGTATCTTTTGAACGGTTATACCTATAATAGTGAAATTTGGAGATAGGAAATAAACGGACGTAAGCTTCTTAACTAGTCATGACAGGTGACGTAATAGTGACAGATGACTTTACAGCGCCACTGTGACAGATAATTTTAAATGGGACCTTATGGCAAGTGACACCTCGTTTGAAAGGTATTGAAAATACCTATTCAGTCATACTAATATTGTTTAAGTTTAAGCTAATTTTGACGAATTAATGAAATAAATATAAAATTGTAGTTTCATTTAATTAATTCAAAATTCAAAATTCCGCCTATGATTACTTGTCAAAAAGGTTGACGTTGACGTAAAAACTACTAGAGAATCGAAAAACGTCAACTTTTTTGACAAAAAAACCATAGGCGTACATTTGAATTTTTATTAATTAAATGCGAAGCTACAATATTATATTTATTTAATTTATTCACCAAAATCAAAATCAACTAAAACACAAAAAAATTAGTATGGCTGAGTAGGTATTTTGAATACCTTTCAAACGAGGTATCACTTGCCATAAGGTCCCATTTAAAATTATCGGTCACAGTGGCTCTGTAACGTCATCTGTCACTATTACGTCACCTGTCATAACTAGTTAAGAAGCTTACGTCAGTTAATTTCCTCCATCCAAATTTCACTATTATAGGTAAAACCGTTCAAAAGATAAGAGGGGGGGTACGGACTTTTGACTAGCACTGTGTAGCTATGTATAAAATAATACATAATATGCAAATATAAATTTATTTTTATGTATAATAGTGTAGGATATTTTTTTCAACCCCCTTTATTTATTTTCTTGGCTATAGGGGTTGCATTAAGAAATTGCTTTTGTTGTTCATGCATGGGCAATAAGAACGTTCACAAAATGATATATGAAGCATTTTAATAAAGAGCATGGTGTGCGAACGATTCCAAGAAAATCACTTTCTTTATTAATTCTCCTTTTTTTTGGGGTGCTTCCGAAAAAAAAAATGGGGGTGCATTATAGAAATTTGTAAATAACACTAGTACATGGATAATCGCTGAAAGTTTTTTTACTCTACATAGCATAGGCGGTTCAGATGGTATAAAAAGGGGTTTTTTAAAATGTAACACCCCGTAATTAAAAAATGGGCAATTCCCCTTAAATGAAACCTATACCAAAAAATCAGCCACTTACTTGTGATTAATTTCCCTAGGGTTTCTTCTTAATTTTCATTACAGTTAGGGAAAAATATACTTTTTTAAAACATCTTTTTTTAAAATTTGTCAACTTTGGGGCGCCACCCCCGCTGAACGGTGGGTGACAGACATAATATGCTGTCGGGAAATAAATGGTAGGAAATATAGTCCTCTTCATTTTACTATTAAGTACATTTTTTGCAAAACGTACAGGAAGGGCTACGTTTCGCAAAAACCACAAATTACCTGCTTTAAAGGGATGAAATTGGGGTTCCGCGGCGAAATTTTTTAAGAAAAAGTTAGTCTCATAATAAGCTTCCCTTGCTATACCAGAAATAAAATAAAACCGGACTTGTGTCCATTTTGCGAGGTTCAACCTCTATTTCCCACACTATAAAAATACTTAGAAAGTAACCGTAACAGATTTACATTTAATAATTATATTTTTAAAACTAAATCAAATTATGAACTAAAATATACAAATTTTTTACATATTTTATTATTTATAGAGCAGGTTTATTCTTCTCTCTTTGCTTTGTGCAAATTTGTCAGTTACAATTCGATAATTGTTACAAGTAGCAACGAGGCACGGCGAAGTGGGCGAAGGCCAGTTTGAATCGGGCCTATACACCAGGCATAACACGACAATATAAAAATCGTTGTCCGGCAAGCTGCCTGAATACGATTCGATGCTTTCTGTGAATTTGGTAATAACAAAGTTGTCTTAACGGACGCTAATGTATTGAGTGATTTAGTACATTTAAAAGTTATTTACATGCTTTAACATAATTTTTAAATAGGTCTTTTTCTATTTTAAAGCTCTTAAAATTATTGGGTAAGCCCGGCCTATCCTACCTACCCCCAAAAGCCGCCACTGAACCATTCTCGTTGGAACTTTACCGCGCTGAGCAGATGGGACGTGAATTATAAATTGTAAAATTCCCTCATCTTCTTTAGTCTTAGCATCCGTTATGGCTTGTAAATTTTAGAAGCCTCGTAGGTATAACCAGAGAAGGTTCCCATTGTTTTCAATCTGGTGGGATATAGAGTAATATTTTTGATATTATTTTATGTGCTATCAGATTGAAAACTTAGTCTTTTAATAAATTATTAATTTTTTGGCCTTCTATAGAGAAGCGCTTTCTTCTTTTTCCCTTCAAGCGCTTTCCTCATACTATGTTCTCTATGTACTACGTATATTAAATAGTCATGTATATAGATACCGATATGGATACCTACATGTAGCATCATCCTTACCTGGCAGCTCATTCTAGGTGGAATTCATTTAAAAGTGTGCCAATTAAATGTTTAGCCATTCAATTATCTTTTCTAGCAATTGCACATCTTTCGTTATTTTTTGACATTGAAGAGCATTCAAATAACTAAACGTTAGTTTAGCGTACAGTCCATAATATTATGTATGTTGTGAGTTGGGACGAAATGATGCAAGTACAACCATTCTTAGACTAGGATCCTCCAGAATTAGCCACCATTCTGGGACATCGCCTAGGCAACATTTTCTTCTCTGTACCATGCATTCCGTGCGCAAGATGATGTTGTATCTCGTGATTAGTGAACGCAGTAGTTGCAGAACAAATGTCAGACATATGTTGAGTCAGTTGTGGTGTGGATGCCTTGTAATTCATCTATTCCAAACGGAGTCTTATTGCTCAGAGGCATAGACCAGCACAGACCAAAGAAGAATACTTTCAATAGAGTTATAAACGTCTCCGGCATTTTCTTTTTCTCCTGTAAAATTTTTTTGGCTGAAATTTTGTAGAGATCATACTGATCAAAATATCTCAATGCTACAAAACTAATAAATCAATTGATTCTGAGTTACAGGGTGTCAAAATGTCGGTTTTTAGTCCATTTGAATAATACATATTTGTATAATATACAGGGTGCTAGTAAATATGTGTAACAAACTTCAGAGGGACTGATTCTGCATGAAAAAATAATGATAGTTTGCTGTAAAAACATATGTCCGCAAATGCTTCGTTTCCGAGATATGGGCTATTGAATTTTTTCTTACAAACTGACGATTTATTTATTGCTCTAAAAGCGGTTGAGATATGCAAATGAAATTCGGTGAGTTTTAAGAGATAGATATTGAAAATTTTTTTCATACAATTAATAATTTTATGTTTTTCGTCAATAAATCCATATTTTCTTATAAGTTTAACGAACAAACCTACAAAAGTAGGCAACGATAAATTTGATAAATGTCAAATTGTTAACAGTCAAAAATTAATTTTTTAAGCTCGTAATTTTTTTGTTGTTTGGTGGAAATGGAACGCGCTACAAGGAATTTGACCCGCGATGAGTGTGTTCAAGCAGAGACAATACATAGCGAGAGACTTTGCTACCATGTCATAGGTTCCTTATAGGTATTGGTAACAATTTTTTGCTAATGCAAGATACTGCATCGCCTCACGTTGCTCGAATTGTAACCTAAAATTTACAACAGGTAAATCTACGGACTTTTGAATTAGCCACCGCATAGTCCAGATCTTAACCCAATCGAACATTTGTGGGACATAATTGGCAGAAGATTATGAGAGCCTTTGCCACCTCCTAGAACTTTACAAGAGGTAGAAACAGTAGCTCTCGAGATTTGGAATGATATTGCTCAAGACCAGATGGCAAACTTCATTTGTAATATAAAAGACAAAAGGACATAACTCTTTTATTATAGAACATAAGCGAATGAATCGAAGAACAAATTGTTAAGAAAGCCGAAGACTACGATTGAGTTTTAAATTCAACATTTTATAAATGCTAGAATATTCCACAGGGTGTTCCGAGCTTTTTGAAAAAAAAACACAGTGCGATTGGTACACCCAATTGTATAAAATGACAACTTACCTGTCTAGCAACAATATTAGAGAGTTATTGCCACCGGCAAATAAAGGATCCTTTTTTAGAGGATACTTTAATAAAGGACAAATACAGGACGGGTCTGAAAGAGTGGTATTGCAAACGCAGTTAAAGAATCTTTTATTTTGACAAATGACATGAAATATTTTTGTAAATATAAAAATAACCTATAAAATTCCATTTGTTAATAAAAATTAAAATAAGATAATTGAAAAGAGTAAAGCGTTAAATTTAATTATTTTGTCATTTAAAGATATTTAGAGAACAACATAATATATCCCATAATACTCATCGTTCAATAATATGGAACTGAAATTGAAAATACTATTTTAGGAGTTTTTAAATACTTTTGCATTATGGGTATATAAAATGGGGAATTTCTGGAGAATATATTATTAGGGAATAGTGGATATCCAGTCCTCAACTACAACTCCCTAATGACACAATTGCAGAATATTCAGACGGAAGTTGTGTTTTATAATCAATCACAAATCCCTTCAAGAATTGTTATTGAAAGGACATTTGGTATTTTGAAGATATTTCCCATTTTAACATATGTAATGAGATGCAAGTTACCTTTTGTTCAAAGAATAATATCAGCTTCGACATTTAAAGCTAGCTTAAACTAATTTTATTTTTATTGGACTGCAGTTTGTTAATAAATGAATAATAAATATAAATATTATTTTGGTGACTGATTTTAAGTATTTTATGATCATTAGCAGGTTTTAAATAATAAATTTATAAATATATAGATACATGCTATTGGCGTTTGATCTTTTATCGTTTAAAATATGTTCATTACGATCCAATATGACCCTCTCTGTTCACCTCTGGATAACTAGTTATCAGGAAGTTTATCTGACAGATTAGATACTAATAGATATCTGACAGAGATAAACTTCCCGTTAACTAGTTATCCGGAGCTGAAAAGACAGATACTAAGGATATTGTTATATAAACTTCCCAATAATTAGTTACCTGGAAATGAAAAGACCTCTAATATCTAATCTGTCAGATAAACTGTCAGAAGAATTAAGCTTTATGGTGGTTTTTTTATTAATTTTTTTTGGCAGTGTTTAAATTAACAAATACTGATGGCATGAAATGGATCACGAACAAGGTGGTTCTAGGAGGAATGAAGAAAGAATTGGAGATTGTGTTTACCATTAAACGCATAAAACTGCAGTATCTGGGACACATATGAGAAATCAGCACCGTTACTCCCTGCTGCAGTTCATATTGCAAGGTACAGTCAAAGGTAAGCGAAGACCCAGTAGAGGGAGAATATCAATGGAACTGTTTCGAATCGCAGCTAGCAAGGTTACGATTGCTAATATGATTCGCAACATTCGAAACGGATAGGAACCAAAAGAAGAAGATGGATGAAAATGAAAGTGTATTAATACTTGTGATTAAAAACTTTATAGATTCTAATATTCTAATCTATAAAGATTAAATTTTCAAAAATAAATACTTGAACCTTTGTTTTATTTTGTTAACCTGTTGTTATATTATATCTGTTGAATTGAACTCTATTTTGAATCTAGAATTTTAACAAATCCTAACCTTCATTAAAATGTATTGAAATTACCTCTTATTTATATCTATAATAAATATTTATTTCTTTTCAAAAATGTAAAATATATTAGTTTAAATGAGTTAATGATATTCTATGTCTATGTCTGATTATTGTAATAATTAGTAACACTTTAAAATTATTTACATAATATTGCTTTTTACAACTTTTTGTAATCACTCCAGCTTCAATAAAATGTTCTTTTTTATATTTCTTTGGGGTCAAAACATCAGTAATCTATATCTGAGAATATTACTTAGAGTTCTTTTTAATAAGTAAAACCCAACATACAACTTTAATGATGAAAGTTTAACCAAAATCAAATATCAACTCCACAATACATAAATATTAACAATCCAAAGAAGTGATAAGATAAATTCAAAATACAAGTGAAGTTAGACCTTTCTTCAAATTTTTGACACGTTATGTCAAAATAAAGGAACTTTTATTAAAAGATGGGTGTCCTCTGTTTTTCCTTAAATACTGTCTGTATTTTATTAAAGGACAAAAATAAAAGACGCAATACTGCGCATGCTTATATGTCAAAATAAAGGATCTTTTATTACAGGCCGACTTAAAAGACGTTGGCAATAACTCTCTATTATTACAGGGCTATTGTTAAAAATAAAGCTAAACAATATTAAAAAAATCACTCAAATGTGACAATAGGTTTAGGAAATTCGAGACATCAAAAATGTCCCATTGTCCAATATCAAATATTCAGTATTCATATCCGAAATTGGACAGTATCATTTTATCACCCAGTAGATCGAATGCATTTATTTGTTATTAAACACACACACGTAATTAATTAAATTACATACACATTTGGTCAATTAACAATAATATAATTTGGACATCAGCCAAAAGTTGCTGACATAAGATAAACAATTTACCTTAATTAGATACACAAAGTCACGCGGGGCCCGTGTTTACATTGACCCAATTTAAACTTATATAAAACTAAGATCTCTTGTCTAGAAATTCAATTATTATTAATTCCTTAACGCGACTGATTGTCTTCAACGCTCATCATTTAAGTCTCTACTCAAAGTACCCCGGGTCAACATCCATAGTGTAAGTCTCATCAATAAACTCTGCTACTATTATTTGGTGTTTCCATCACAACTTAAAGACCAACTACACTGAGCCAACGAAGGGGATATTGTTCATGGTCCTATCGAGAAAAAGAATACTTCAAGGAAGTTTGAGAAAGCCTATACAGTCCACACCAGCAACACCCTCAGTAGCAGAGAGAGACCACTAGACCCGGGAGAACGAGAGCCGATTGCAGAGCTAAGAGCAGTACCATAGCCGAGAGCCGATTGCAGAGCTAAGAGCAGTACCATAGCCGAGAGCCGATTGCAGAGCTAAGAGCAGTACCAAAGCCGAGAGCCGATTGCAGAGCTAAGAGCAGTACCAAAGCCGAGAGCCGATTGCAGAGCTAAGAGCAGTACCATAGCCGAGAGCCGATTGCAGAGCTAAGAGCAGTACCAAAGCCGAGAGCCGATTGCAGAGCTAAGAGCAGTACCAAAGCCGAGAGCCGATAGCAGAGCTAAGAGCAGTACCACAGCCGAGAGCCGATTGCAGAGCCTACCAGAAGCGAGGGACCCTAGACGTCTAAGAAAACAAAAAAAACCGTAAATTTTTGAATAATTACAAAATCTTCCAACTGTTACAATCGTACAATTTAACAAGTTTGTATTTTTATTATAATTCAACAATCTAGAACAACAATCTCCACTCTATCAATAGTAAAATAATGTACTTTAGAATGTATACCATATAAATAATAAAGAGACAAAAATATATTTGAAAAATAATTTGAGAAAAAAAAAAAAAAAGAAACGTTCATAAACATATAGCTTGCTTTAATTTCAATTAAATAATTTATTTCGAAAAAATTAAAATACTACGTAACTTATAGAACGATAAAAGTCCACTCTATATAATAATTTCAGTTAAATTTTCACTATTTTAGAAAATGAAAATATTTTACCTACTTCTGTAAAAATTAATCACATAGATATCTAATTGCCAAATTTGAATAAGATTCCAGTAGTAATATTAAATATATCATTTACAGATCTTTTATAAATACAAAGGTTCATTACATTATCCAACCAAAGAATTTCAATTTTAGCGTTAGTGAAATCGTAATACTATTCAGTTTATTTACAAACAGAAATCACTTAGTCAGGCAAGCGACCTACGGTAACGTTGAAAAAATTGCAAACTTGACAAGGGCATACAATTACATTTTTATTTATATACATTCTGGCTTACGAGAGAGCGTGATAGTACAGGTATAGAAAATTAATATAATTGTTAATAAGCAGATAATTTTTTGTGTGAATTTGATGGCCTTGGACTAGCCAATTAGCCAGACATTATAGGCATATTTAAGTACATTGCTTAATAAATAAAATACAGTTCATATTTAATATATTTACCGCTGAATTTAAAATTTTATAAAAATAACCATGGAAAGTGTATACGTTAAGCAAGCGGAGATAGGAGCAGAATTAGCGAAACTAGTTTCTAATACTAAAAAGGATTCTCAATCTCGGAGGACTCAACAATACATCCGGGATAGGCAGGAAAAATTAGAAGAATATTGGGCAAAATTTCTGAATAACCACGAAAAGCTGCTAGAAGGAGGTATAACGAAAGAAAAATATTTTGAAACAAAATACCATGATCAGGTATTTAAGACATATATTGAGGGGAAAACCCTGTTGGAAGAATATGGAAGGGTGCTGAAAAGAGGAAAAGCACCGAAAGTAAAGGAGATACAGATAAGGAAGCAAAGAATCGAGGAATTATTACGGCCAGAAAATGAACAAGATTTGCAGGAGGATGAAGAGCTGCAGTCAGAGTTAAGAGAATACATGGAAAAGGTGAATACACTAATAATTGAAGCAGCAGTAAATGAGGAACTAGACGCTATAGATAATGGAGAAGTAGAGAGAATAAATCAACTAAAGAGGAGAGTCTGGGAAACCTTGAAGAAAATAAGGCCAGGAATGCAACGGCCAGAAAGCACACAGAGGAGGGACGGTGTGACATTACCGCAGGTAAAAATCCCTGTGTATGAAGGCAGGTATGAAACGTGGAGAACTTTCCACGATCTGTTTACTAAAGTAATACATGGAAACGACCAGTTATCAAACGCAGAAAAAATGCAGTACCTAAAAACTCAACTAAGAGGGGAAGCGAACAGAATGATACAACACTTAAACATATCCGAGGCCAACTACGAAGTGGCCTGGAACATGATAAAAGATAGATATGAGAATCCAAGGATGATATTGTTTAAATTGATAGACAGGATGCTACTAGCACAGGAAGTAAAGGAATCTTCTGCTAGAGCATTGAAATCACTACATGACACCTTCCACGAAAGTCTGGAAGCCATAGGAGGGTTAGGAACAGACACGGAAGCGTGGAGCCCATTGGTAGCCCGAATTATCATAACGAAATGGGACAATGAAACCAGGAGGCTGTACGAAAACCACGTTGGAGACAGTAGAGAGATACCGACGTACAAATCGACACAAACATTCTTACAGCGAAGATTCCAGACACTGGAACTGCTGGAGTCAGAAAAAAGACAAGAGAAGCAAGGAGGATCTGGGAGGAAACCAAGAACACGTTGCGTGATATGCAACGGAGATCACGGAGTACCGAACTGCAGAGAATTTCAGGAACTCAATGTAAGAGACCGAAACAGGATGATAAAAGAAAAAGGATTGTGTGCAAACTGCCTAGCACATAAAAAAGAAAAACAATGTTATGTACAATATAGGTGCAGACACTGTGGCGGAGACCATCACCATATGTTGCATTATGAGAAAGGAACCACAGGCAACAAAAGAAACTCCAATGAAACGAAATGAGAACAAACACAAGAAAGAAATGGAAGAGATTCGAATAATAGAAGAAACGGGTATCAAGCTATTAACAACATAAGATATGCAGATGACACCGTGATTATAGCAAGCTCTGCTGAACAACTCCAACTACTACTGAACAAAACAAACAATTTCTGTAAAGAATATGGACTAAAAATGAATATAAAAAAGACCAAATACATGATAATAACTAAGAAAACAAACATACAAACAAGCATACATTTGGGAAATGTACCGATAGAAAGGGTTGATAAATACAAATACCTAGGAACCTGGATTTCAGAGAAAAATGATCAAACAACAGAAATAAGGACCAGGATAGAAATAGCAAGAAATGCGTTTGTAAAAATGAAAACAGTTCTCTGCAACAAAGACCTTAGCTTAGAACTGAGAGCAAGAGCTTTGAGATGCTACGTGTTCTCGATACTACAATATGGACTTGAAAGCTGGACATTAAAGCAAGAACACATAAATAAGCTACAGTCATTTGAAATGTGGTGTTACAGAAGAATGCTTAGAATAGCATGGACACAGAGGAAAACGAACACGGAAGTACTGCGAGAAATGGGTAAAGAATGCGAAATAATAAACACAATAAAAATAAGAAAGTTACAATATCTGGGACACGTAATGAGGGGACCGCGATATGAAATGCTAAGACTGATAATACAGGGAAAGATAAGAGGCGGAAGGAGTATAGGAAGAAGGAGAGTGTCATGGTTAAAGAATTTAAGGGACTGGTTTAGATGCAGTTCTATAGAACTCTTTAGAGCAGCGGTGGATAGAGTAAAGATAGTGATGATGATATCCAACCTCCGATTAGGAGACGGCACTTGAAGAAGAAGAAGAAGTATCAAGCTAATAGGTACAGAGGAGGAAATAATAATCCATACAACGCCAGAGAACAAAATAACGGAAGGCGAGAAAATACACAAGATACCAATGGGCATAGGAATATCAACGACCACCAAAGAGGGCAGAATTCAGTAAACTGTGCAAGCCATAAGGAAGGTGAAGCATTACTAGCGACAGCTATTGTACGCATAAGAGATGCGAAAGGAGATTCACACATAATGAGAGCATTAATCGACCAAGGGTCACAATGCGCATTTATAACGGAACAAGCTGCGACGACGCTAGGAACAACAAGGAAGCCTATACAGGCGACCATATCCGGGATAGGCTCGTCAGGAGAAAAAACAGCCAATTGGAGTATGAAACTTTTAATCGAAACTCATTACGAAAGTGACTTCGAGATGGAAATAGAAGCACTAGTATTACCGAAGATAACAAGGAATGTACCGGAACAGGATATAATTCTACCGGACTATAACGAGAAAAATGCAATACTGGCAGATCCAAGATATTACAAGGTAGGGAAAATAGACTTACTACTAGGAGTAAAAGAATACAGTTACATATTGACAGAAGGGATGCACAGAATAAGTAATGGACTCCTGAGTCAAAACACCAAACTAGGATGGATAGTTTCGGGGATAGCACGAGAGAAGGAGACTACAAAAGCAGAAGTATGCTGTATGATATCCAGACAAGAGATGGACATACAAATAAAGAAATTCTGGGAATTAGAAGAAGTAAATCAGGAAACAAGTTTATCAGTAGAAGAACAAGAATGTGAAGAAATGTATCGACAGACAGTAAAAAGAGATGAAGACGGGAGATACGAAGTGAGAATTCCGTTTAAGGAAGACGTAACAAAGCTAGGAGAATCTAAGCAGCAGGCATTCGCCAGATTGATGCAACTAGAAAGAAAGTTTGCAAAAGACAAACAGTTAGAAGCGAATTACAGACAATTCATGGAAGATTATGAAAACCAAGGTCATATGGTAATAGCAGAAAACCAGGGAGATGGGTACTACCTAGACGTAACAAAGCTAGGAGAATCTAAGCAGCAGGCATTCGCCAGATTGATGCAACTAGAAAGAAAGTTTGCAAAAGACAAACAGTTAGAAGCGAATTACAGACAATTCATGGAAGATTATGAAAACCAAGGTCATATGGTAATAGCAGAAAACCAGGGAGATGGGTACTACCTACCTCATCATCCAGTGAGAAAAGAGGACAGTACTACAACGAAAATAAGAGCCGTGTTTGATGCATCAAGTAAAAGCTCATCGGCAGTAAGCCAGAATGATATTATGCACACAGGGCCGAAATTACAACAAGATTTGACAAATATACTATTACGATGGAGATCCAATAAGATAGCATACTCAGCGGATTTGGAAAAAATGTTTAGACAAATCGGAATGGCAGAAGAAGACCAAAAATATCAAAAAATTTTGTGGAGAAACTGACAAAAAGACCCATACATAAACTAATACGACTGGAAGAAGAGAAACAGGAAAAGCCGAAGAAGGCAGCAGCACTAAGATGGAAGAAAATACTAGTAGCTATAATGTTTTTAACGATGTTAAAACCCATAAAGGCAGAACCATATAAAATATATAATCCGGAACCAGGATTTTTCACAGAAGATCTTGGAGAGGTCGTTATAGACCGGGGAACATTTCGAATAAAGGTGTTACTAGAAAAGGGAAGAATTCGAACAGAGCACCAACTAATAGGAAATATGATACAAGGAGTACGAGAACTGTGTCAGGATATAAAAATCGTGAATTGTAAGGATATAATAGGGAAGTTAGAGGAAGGACAAAGAAAGGCGGAATCAGTAAGCGAGGGGTTGACAGTAGAAATAAAAGCAAGGGAAAGAAGAGGAATATTAGGAACAATATTAACCTCAGTATTTGGAGTCAATGACGAAGCCTACAGTAACATTGAAGCATTAGACAATAACCAAAAGAGCTAATAAAGGGATCACAGCATCAAGCGAAGATAATGTTAGAAACAATAACATCAATCAATCACACAGAGAACAGGATAAACGAGCAAATGAACAAGTTTAACAAAGCACTAATCACAGGCCTACAAGAAATATCTAAAGGACTTAACGAAGTAGAAGACAAAGCACAGAGACTAGAAACCGAATATAGCACGTTGCGAATACAAACGATAGCGTTGCAAGTTATGGAATTCATAAACGAATATACTCAATTTTACGAGGGAATATTAAACCTTCACTATAACCACGGACACTTCATTGATATAGTGAAACCGGGTGAGATAACCAAATTGATAGAGAAAGCAGGGCAGATACTGCCACAAGGGGTCGAAATACGACGACAGCCCCTTATAGAAACAGAAGTCAGTCATGACGACAGATATATAACAGTCATCGGCTATTTCATAGTGACAGGGAAAATTAAGTACAGCATGCTGAAAGTCACGGCCATACCACTTAACGTTGAGGGGTCGGTGTTGCGCACATTTGTCGCCCCAAGGAATCTACTGGTCGTAGATTATAACACACTGCACTACTTCGAATTGACCGCAGAAGATAGGGAAAGATGTTTACTGTTGACAAAGACGCAGATAGCGTGCTCACCAACGGCTATAAGGAACATGGATACCCAACCAAACTGCATACTTGAAGAAATTTATGATCGATCTAAGAATAGCACATGTCCAGTGGTAGCCAGGACAATACAGACAGCTCAATGGAGTAAGATGGGTACCCCCAACCTCTGGCTCGTTATCACGCCAGTCACGATACATATATCCATTATTTGCGATGGAAATCGGAGCGAAAGAGTACTGGAACGAGTCACATTCCTGAAACTTTCACCCAAATGTATCGCCCAAATGAAAAATATTACATTACTCCCCACTAGCAGTGGGATGGAGAGAGCGGTAACAAGCTACCTGAAGGCGCCAATCACTCCCGTGGCCCAATTGGTGGCGAGGACACCCCGCAGGTTTAACATGCCTCTAAACACCTACCTGGACATACCAGGAGGAGAGCTACGTCACGCGTTACTTGAGGAGGAAAGTCTAGAACAAGAAATGACGCATACGCAGTGGCAATCGATTCCAGAATCTAATTGGCATTATTTTGTAGCCACCGGGACCATCACTATAATGGTAATTATTGGGATACTCACGTTATGGAAATACCGTCCTGTTGTACGACTATGTCGTTCAGGGAATCCACATACTCAGACTAACGAACAGGAAGTACCTGTATTAAGTAGTAATCGGCATAACAATGTACCGTCGACTTCAAAGGCCGACATCCCACTCTCCACATTTTCATCCAATTGCCCTAATTTTAATCTAGAGATAGAGTCGGACATTGATAGCTCGAGTACGGTTGGAAGATTGTTGATTATTCTTAAACTATTTATTTATTAACATGTTTGAATTTGACTATTTTATGTAATACTTATATGTAAACTTTGAGTATTGACACTTGGGCCAGTTTTTGCCCGAGTCCGCAGTATGTCCAATATCAAATATTCAGTATTCATATCCGAAATTGGACAGTATCATTTTATCACCCAGTAGATCGAATGCATTTATTTGTTATTAAACACACACACGTAATTAATTAAATTACATACACATTTGGTCAATTAACAATAATATAATTTGGACATCAGCCAAAAGTTGCTGACATAAGATAAACAATTTACCTTAATTAGATACACAAAATCACGCGGGGCCCGTGTTTACATTGACCCAATTTAAACTTATATAAAACTAAGACCTCTTGTCTAGAAATTCAATTATTATTAATTCATTAACGCGACTGATTGTCTTCAACGCTCATCATTTAAGTCTCTACTTAAAGTACCCCGGGTCAACATCCATAGTGTAAGTCTCATCAATAAACTCTGCTACTATTATTTGGTGTTTCCATCACAACTTAAAGACCAACTACACTGAGCCAACGAAGGGGATATTGTTCACCCATTTTTAATGTAGTGCGTTGTGCGTTAATTTTGCTGCTTAGTGTATTATAAAAAACATGATCACAAACCTTATCTAATGAACAAGATTAATTTCTTTTCTTTGGTCTTAAAAGTAGAAATTGATATGTTAAATCAATAATATACGCAAAGTTAAGTAAAATCAATAACATTGAAGGCACAAATTGATTACCTGTTACATGAGTAATACATGGGTGATACCATTAGAATGACTAATAAGCCATGGATATTTAATCAGAATTGTGGGGGAGTTGAACATAAATCAACGTCTTCAATTATCGTGAAATTGACCATCCTTCATATTTTTTTGTTATTAAATTTCTACATATCGATACTTACTTTCTACATTGATTTAGTGGTTCATAAATCTTCTAAAAATTACATCACATTTAATGTTTATTAACTTTGTACTATATTGGAACAGTATCCTGATTGAACATTAGATAATATCAGTAAACGTCAAATATATATCTATTGACCTTTCATTCTCCTTTTGTATTAAGATTGCGATGCACACGACATAAATATGCTACTGGAAATGCTTTATGTTGTCAGTTATTCCAATAATGGGTGAATTGTAAATTCAAATCAATATAATTATAATCTTTCAGCTAGATCATAAATACGAATCAGTTGACACATATTGTCAGCTTATTAAACAACGTTATATGCAAGAATAACCAACAAGAATGAAAAACCGCTAAACGCCGTAAAAATGAGTGGCGCGCACAATATTCTAACTACAAAAGAGCTGATAATAATATGAATATTACGTGGCGCAAAAATGCATTTTCATTTTGAGGGAAAATACAATTCTAGTTTTATTTTGAAAGATTTTTTCCATATTTGCTAAATTTGAAGTAAAACGCGCCAAAAAAAGAGTAACTTTTATACAGTTTGCATTTTGAAGCTCTTTTGTTGCGCGTTTTGCTCCAAATTTAGCAAATATTATGGAAAATATTTCAAAATAAAACTAGAATTTTTATTTCCGTCAAAATGAAACTACATTTTTGCGCCACGTAATATTTATATCAGCTCTTTTGTAGCGGGAATATTGTGTACGCCAATCATTTTACGGCGTTTACCAGTTTTTTATTCTTCTATCAGGAGTTTTCAAAGTTTTTTATAAAGTAAATGTATGAACTTAAATGTAATGTTTCTCGATTACACGTTGTTATAAATAATCGACTTTCGGTCGCATTATCGCCCAAATGATCTAGTGGTTATGACACTAAGCTTGGGATACGGTAATCCTAGTTCATATTCCAACCATCCCAATACTTTTTTTTCCAATATAATTAGTTGTGTGCATCGAATGTATACTAGATTTTTTTTTATTCGGAATAAACTGAACAAAAAATATTGGGATGACTGACAAATAATGAATTCGGATTGCCCAATCAAATTTAGGGTCGTAACCACTACAACTAGACCATTTCGGCGATAATGATCAAATGGATTATACTTTTGGAGCTCGATAACTTCTATACGACTTAACTGATTTTGATCACTTATCGTTTTTTCCATAGGAAAAAGCGGTAAGTTATCTATTTCCGTAAATCGGTTTTTTCCACAGGAAGTGGATATCAGTTATTCACCGTTAGACACGTCTAAAGTCCTACTACAAACGCTCAGTTATTGCCCACAAAAATATGCCGTGTTGTACCTACAGTCTTATAGCTGGCTTATGGGTGGTCAAAAGTCATAAACTACACAAGTTGTGAATCTGCCCTGAGCCGTATGTATGTTTAATCCTAACCGCTTAGGCACCATTTGAAAGCTTAACTCAACACTATGAATTTGGTGTATCTGCGGTTTTCCTGTCTCTCCTTAAACATAAAATATATACCTCCAAAAAATATGCCGTTTTGTACCTACCAAGTCCTATGGCTGGCTTATGGGTGGTCAAAAGTCACAAATTACACTGGTTCTGAATCGGCCCTGACTCTCTCTTGAAACACAGAAAAAAATCAGATCAGTGTAACTTTTCCACACAGATACAAACATACATACAAACATTTCCCCTTTTTAAATAGAAATTGAGTCAAATTTTTGAGCTCGGTAACTTTTGAATGGTATAATCGATTTTCAAAATTAGACATTTGGAAATGTAATGATCAATACTATTAGAATCCGCAGAGGTCAAACTAAAATTTTCGAAATTTTTGTATTTATAATGTATTAGATATATAGTACGCAAAAAACCCATTGCAGTTTTGGGGACGAGAACGAAAAAAAGACCCCAAATGGGTATGGCCATAAAATCCACACCATTTGACCAAAATGGATGGTTAATATATTGATTGACCGGTCTTTTTCTAAGCTTTAAAACGGTATTTGTAGTCCAGAGAAATAAGGTTTTTGTCGGGACACTTGAGCAGCCAGGTTGCAAATGGGTTTTTTGGGTACTATATACCTAATACATTATAAATACAAAAATGCCCGTCACAGTTCGGACGAGAATTTTCGGACGAGAATTTTAGTTATTAACAAATAAGGGTCAAAAATGGCAGTTTTTTTCATTTAAATCGCTACAGGTAAAAATAGGGGTATTAAAATATCTTATTTAGACTATTCATCTTTTAGTAGATGAGCAAACGTGTAAAATGGCAGTTTTTGAATTTTGGTCCGATCATTTGTTGCTTCGCTAATTGCAAGAAAAGACAAACATTTTGAAAATAAAAAATTTTACTATAACTTTTGCGAAAATGAACTTAAGTCTTTGATATTGCACGAAAAGTTGAGTCAACCAGTATATATAATGCCCTAAAATGTTCAAGATTATTCGGCGATTAGTTTAAATTTTATTCAATTTGTTTATACCAAAGAGCTTTTTTGCAATGTTATTGTTCAGAATATAATAATTATACAGCAATTCTGTGGAAACCTCTTGAAAGAAGAACACTTATTTTTTCAAAATGTTTAAAAAAATCAATAAAATGTCATTTTTATCATTCCGTAAACATTTTACCAAAGTAGAATCCTTTTTGGCTTCTAAACAATTTGAATAGCTTCGTTAATATTGACTGTAGAGTAAATATACTTTGGGATTTCAAAAACTTTTACACGAATTTTCAAAGAAAAAACTTTTGCGTAGGTTAATTACAGGCAAAGTTATCCATTTTTATTATTTAATCCACAGTTACTTCTATGTTCATAAAATTCTCCTGTAACAGTGCTAGTTACCATACTCCTCCGAAACAGCTTCACCGATTTTTATGAAATTTAACACATATATCCTGTAGGACTAAGAATAGGTTTTAACCTACTTTTCATACCCATAAGCTGTAAGGGGCTTGCCCCCTGAGATTTTTTTTATGTTTTTGGACAAAATTGTCTATCTTAATTTTTAATTATGTAGCATTAAAAAATACATACAACCCTTATACCGGCTTTTCAAATCTCAAAGCAGTTTTAGTCTACAGTCAATATTAACAAAGTTATTCAAATTGTTTATAAGCCAAAAATGACTCTTCTTAGGAAAATGTTTTCGGTATGATTAAAATGACTTTTTAATGATTTTTTTTTAAATGCGTTGAAAACATTATTATTTTTCTTTCATATGGTTTCCAGAGAATTGCTTTATCGTTTTAATTTTCTGAACATTGCAAAAAAAGCTCTTTGGGATAAACAAATTGAATAAAATTTAAACTAAATGACGAATCGTCTTAAAAATTTTTGTGCAATATATGGACAGTTTTACTCAACTTTTCATGCGTAAGGTCATTTTCGCAAAAGTTATAGTAAATTTTTTATATTCGAAATTTTAGTTTTATTTTGAAATTTCCGAAGCAACAAATGATCGGACCAAAATTCAAAAACTGCCATTTTAAACCTTTGCTCATCTACTAAAAGAAGCATACTATAAATAAGATATTTAATTACCCTATTTTTACCTGTGGCGATTTAAATGAAAAAACTGCCATTTTTTACCGTTATTTGTTAATAACTAAAATTCTCATCCGAACTATGACTTGTATTTTTGTATTTAAAATGTATTAGGTATATAGTACGCAAAAAACCCATTTGCAACCTGGCTGCTCAAGTGTCCCGAACATGGTATATTTTTGCCTTATTTCCCTGGTGTATTGGCCCATTTTTCAATTTCGTCAGGTTGATAGAATCGAAAACTTGCGTATATAGGTATATTGCCTCATGTTGGGGGGTGTGCGCCACTGGCGAGAACTGCCGTTCTCTGGGATTAGAAGGAAGTTTAGTCAGTGAAATTATTCGGTAAAATTATTTTTTTCTTCCACACATTCAAATGGCTTAAATGAATGGCGTAAACCTAAAACGGTTTTAAAGAGGGCTTTTCCAATCTATTTTTAATTAAATATATTACCTACCCTATTATACTTCGTAATTCCTAATTACTGAATAACGTGTAGAGGTCATGAGACATTTTTCACTCAATCCCTGGATCGGAGATGCCAAGTATAGTAATGGGTTAATTAACCCTATTGTCATGCAGGTTTGTATGGCCACAATACTACTATACTTCGTTTGAAAATTATTGATAGTATACCTGGCGGTGAATCGTCAAACAGGCCATTACAAACTCAATGGGAAATATTTCTAAGCTGTTGAATTTCTGTTTCCCTAATTATTTTACATTAGAAGTCATGTTACACTATTTATTCTGCAAAGGACTAAAATCTGAATTGAAAACACATGTTAACATTGTTCTACGAATTACTATTAGTAAAAGTTAGGCCACACGTAGTGCAGAATGCGTTTGGTTACAATGAAGTTAGGTATTAACAATATTCGACTTGTCAATATTTTTGAAAAGAAGCTTTTATACTGGCGATGTATTACTTTTTCTCTCTAATAGGTACAATTCTGAGAGGAGCGTCACATTCCAGCGTTACGGAAGTAGCGCCACACAATTTATGACAGTTTAATATACAGGGTGTAACGAAAATACAGGCCATAAATTTAATCACATATTCTGGGACCAAAAATAGTTTGATTGAACCTAACTTACCTTAGTACAAATGTGCATATAAAAAAGTTACAACCCTTTGAAGTTACAAAATGAAAATCGATTTTTTCCAATATATCGAAAACTATTAAAGATTTTTTATTGAAAATGGACATATGGCATTCTTGTGACAGTAGCCTGTTAAGAAAAAATTATAGTGAAATTTGGACACCCTATAAAAATTTTATGGGGGTTTAGTTCCTTTAAACCCTCCCAAACTTTTGTGTACGTTCCAATTAAATTATTATTGTAGTACCGTTACTTAAACACAATATTTTTAAAACTTTTTTGGCTCTTAGTACTTTTTCGAAAAGTCAGTTTTTATCGAGATATTTTAAATATTTCTCAAATCCACCACATATTTGTATATGGTTAAGTACGATTATGAAGACTTTGATAATATGAAAATTTATGTATGATTTACATTTTTAGGTATATTTTGAACCGTATTAAAAAAGAAGCCATATCTCGATAAAACTTGCCTTCTCGAAAAAATACAAAGGGGCAAAAAAGTTTTAAAAACATTTTGTTTAACTAATGGTATCGCAGTAATAGTTTAATTGGAGCGTACACAAACATTTGGGGGGTTTAAAGGAACAAAACCCCCATAAAATTTTTATGTAAACAGAAGCCGCAACTCGATAAAAACTGCCTTATCGAAAAAATACTAAGAGTCAAAAAAGTATTAAAAATATTGAATTTAACTAATGGTACCACAATAATAACTTAATTGGAACGTACAAAAAAGTTTGGGGGGGTTTAAGGGAACAAAACCCCCATAAAATTTTTATGGGGAGCACAAATTTCACTATAATTTTTCTTTAAGATGCTCCTGCCATAAGAATGCCACATACGAGTATTCATTTTTAATAAAAAATCTCTAATAGTTTTCGATATATTCGAAAAAATCGATTTTCATTTTGTAATTTCAAAGGGCTATAATTTTTTTTATGTGCATATTTGTACTAAGGTAAGTTAGATTCATTCGAACTATTTTTGGTCCCAGAATATGTGATTTAATTTATGACCTGTATTTTTGTTACACCCTGTATATCGCACCTTTGGAGAAACACTGACAAAAGAATAAATTTTTCATAAGTTGAGTTATCAACACTACGATATTCATAATACTCGTATTTGCCTGGGGAAACAAAGTCAGAATTGTAACTCTTCCCAATTCCGCTAGTTGACGTGCACTTATGTCGTTGTTGAATTTTCGTTTTTAACTGCTCGATTAGCGCAATAATGTCAGATTGTTAGTTGTGCGTGATACAGCATTAGTATGCAAAGATAAAATTGTGAAAATTTTGGAGAAACAATGACATATTTCAGACGACTTAGGAGATGTTTAAGAAAAAACATAAAAAAA
Source organism: Diabrotica virgifera virgifera (assembly GCF_917563875.1). NCBI lineage: Eukaryota > Metazoa > Arthropoda > Insecta > Coleoptera > Chrysomelidae > Diabrotica > Diabrotica virgifera. The sequence continues at coordinate 67,234,174 of NC_065444.1, forward strand.
CTTTATATATTATAGTATACGGTAATAAGTTAAACCGTAGACCAGCGGTTCTCAATCTTTTTGTGTCATGTACCACCAAATACTTTTTATAATTTTTGGTACCACCTAACTGAAATACATATCTAACTGGGTGACCTAATTAACTATAATAGTGGTGCTGATTTTGGCTATTTTTGCGTTTTGTGTACCACCTCAAAAAATGAAATGTTACCACCAGTGGTACATGTACCACTTTCAATAAATTTCCACTTTCTCTTTTAATTATCATCTCATTTTTGGCCTTAACTAACTTTCAAAACGTTAAATGCGTTTTCTCATCAATTCGACAACTCGAATGAATCAGAGTAATTTTGTAAATCTTGTCAATTTTGTTAAAAAAAAATGTTTAAATAAATAAACAAATTTTGTAAATTGATTATTTAAAAAAATCATAAAATAAGAAAAAATAAATAAAAAATTACTTTCTTTAATTTTAAAAATATTATCTAAAATTTAACAATACAGAAAACATAGTAGGTATGAACCTTTGCGCTACTCAACAGTACCGCCTACTTCACTTTTTTTATTTTATGATTTATTCTTGAAAAACCAATAAAGTTATTAAAGTGTGGTTTTAAGTATAGTTGAGGAAGAATCAGCACTAATGTTTTATTCAGGCAATAGTGCAAGCACTGCCAGACCTTTATTTAGCGTAAGATATTCTTATACACTAATTCCAGGATTTACAACTCTTTTATTTAAAGGATTTTAAATTTTTATTATTTAAAAAACGAATAAAAAATTATTTAATAATTTCTAAACATAAAGCAATTGTTTAAATAATCCGCCATTTTGTACTAAGTACTTAGTATCCCAATCGATTTTAAAATTTTCGTTTAACATGAGCCAGAATACGAGGCATTATTTATCTTTATTAATTCCCATTTTTAATGCTTCAACATCTCTAAAATTTGGCCAAGTTTTCAGACATTTATTTTTCAATGAGTTTGGGTATTGTTTTTAATAATATCTTCAGGCTTTCGTGTCGACCAAATTCTATAATTTTGAACATTTGTTTCAGTATTTAAGGTAAATGTACATTCATCGCCAAACAAAATGTTTTTGTTTAATTGTCTGTCTGCAAAATTTCGTAACAAAATTCAGATCACCTCTCAGCATACCCTTCTCGTAGTTCTTGTTGACATTGATATTTGTGCAAACTTATTTATTTTGTTATTTTTCAAAATTTTTAACGTGAGTTATTACAGTTATGCTAATTACATTTATCAAAAAGATGTTGTAGATTGTAGATGAAGTAGTAAAAAAACATGTTGCGATTACTACCTTACCATTGCGAATAATTTAGCTCCAGTAAACTAATCTGGTCTCAAACGAAGGGACACATCGCATGAAACAATAATATTACGCTTAAACTTGAAAATTCTGAAAACTTCTGAAAAATTCTGGTAACTTGATGTGATAATACCTACAAGAAACAATAAATCCAATTATAATTTCTTTGAGAAATGTAGTGATGATGACAAATAAAAGAACCTAGAAGAAAAAGTAAAATATTATTTTATCAACATCTGGGAACCTCATACAATAATTGGTTGCCAAAAAATGGCACAAAAATAATAATCGGGCACGGGAAAGCTAAAATCGGAAAATAAACCAAATACATAGAAGCATTAGGTAACCATAGCCTCCTTAAGGTGATACAGTAGCGATCAACAGGTAGCAAAAACGCGTTCCAAGATTGCGGCTGTAATTTTGAATATTTTTTCGAGATATTTGGCACACGTATTCGTGATATAATAAAGAATGGCGGTACAGAGCCCAATTTGAAAAATATATTAATATGTGGAAATTACTCTGTAATTAAATACAATATTAAAAAAACGAGCCTGTACCGCCATTAAGAAGAACAAAAAAATACACTTTCTTCAAATAAACTTTTTTATCCGATGCCTAGATTTTGTGTCATTTTGGAACTACTAAAATTTTTTATTTCATTAGTAGTTCCAAAATCACACAAAATCTAGGCATCGGATAAAAAAATTTATTTGAAGAAAGTGTATTTTTTTGTTCTTCTTAATGGCGGTACAGGCACGTTTTTTAAAATTGTATTTAATTACAGAGTAATTTCCACATATTAATATATTTTTCAAATTGGGCTCTGTACCGCCATTCTTTATTATATTACGAATACGTGTGCCAAATATCTCTAAAAAATATTCAAAATTACAGCCGCAATCTTGGAACGCGTTTTCGCTACCTGTTGATCGCTACTGTTTCCTCTTAATGTAAATAATTAAAATAGAAGCCTACTATTAGTAGACCCTATAGTAAGGGAATGATCATTAGCTTTACCTTTTTCCCTAATCTAGACGTCCAATAATATACATACTAACAGTAATCGCATAAAAATAGAACGGGGGGTTAGACAAGGAGACCCAATGTCACCTAAACTCTTTAATACGGTCTTAGAACATGCTTTCAAGAGTTTGGATTGGATGACAAAGGGAATAAAAATAGATGGAGAATACCTAAACAACTTACGTTTCGCCGATGATATAGTCAGCTGAGGATCTAGGTATGGTAAGAGAGATGGTACAAGAACTCGTTGTAGCTACAGAAAATGTAGGTTTAAATATAAACATCTCAAAAACAAAAATAATGACAAATTTGGTACCCAACCAGAACATCAGTATTGGTGGGAAGGAAATAGAACTCGTAGATAGATATAAATACCTGGGACATGAAATTACGATTAGCAGGGATAACCAGACTCATGAGCTGAAGAGAAGAATCGGTCTTGGGTGGGCAGCATTTGGAAAACTGAGAGAAACTTTTAAAAGTGAGTTACCCACATGTCTAAAGAGAAAGGTATTCGATCAGTGCGTCCTCCCAGTCTTGACGTACGGATCAGAAACACTTACCTTAACTAAAGCCTCGGCTACCAAACTAAGATTCACGCAGAGAAGAATGGAGCGGTCAATGTTAGGAATAACTGTGCGAGACAAAATCAGAAACGAAGAAATCAGGAGAAGAACAAAGGTGACTGACGTCATCGAGAGGATAGCCAGGTTGAAGTGGAGATGGGCAGGACACGTAGCCAGAATGACAGATGGGCGATGGACGAAGAGGTTATTGGAATGGAGGCCAAGAGAAGACAAGAGAAGCGTCGGTCGACCGCCTACAAGATGGACTGACGACTTGAGAAAGGTAAATAAAAACTGGATGAGGGCGGCGCAGGATAGATGGGGTTGGAAACGAGGGGAGGAGGCCTATGTTCAGCAGTGGACTTTTGAGGCTGGATGATGAGACGTCCAAAAGGTCACATGCATGCCACATGCCTCTCATTCGATGGTCAAACAACGAACCAAGCAGTATGAATATAATTGAATAAGGAACTACTAGAACAGAGAGAAAAGACAATAGAAGTAAAATGTAATTAGATTAATAGGTTAACATCGGAAACATGAAGCATGAAGCTTGCGGAGGGCTCCAATATGTAATTTATTAATTTTTGTTCTATTTTATTCTATACCAGTAAAGATGAAAAGTGCAAGTTGTCATATACATACAGTACATGAATATACTAATAGCCCAGTAAATGACCGTTTTTATTTGGAGTGTAATTATCAGCGTCACGACTAATTTGCTTGACAATTTGGATTACCCACCACTTTAAAGTTGGAGTTGTGCCGTTGGTTGCTTTTACTTGGGAGGGGGGAATCACCCCATTTCTTGGGATTGAAAAACATACGTTTAAACTAAGTCCGAAAATTTTAACCTATTAAAACCTTTAAAATCATTAAAAAAAATTTAAATGTTTAAAAAAAAGTTTCATTTTTATTTTTGAAAAAATTTTCCAGCACCAAAACTAAGCGAGTTACGCTTAAAATAAAGTTAACCCCCTTTTTGGTAAAAAAATCGTGAAAATCTCCCCCTATTTAGTACCCCAAATGAAACTAATCATTACCGGTTTACAAATTCTCTTTTTACGAAAAATCTCAAAGATTAAAGAAATGTAGGTTTTGCTTTTATAAATATTTTGGTTTTATTTTGTTTTTCTGTAAGACAAAAATTGGTTAAGATATGGCTGTTTAAAATTTGCATACACTAGTGATTAGTGACTCGTTCTAAGTCCTTTCAACTAGAACCCTTTCAAAAATAAACACTTTGAAAAGGTAAAACTTGCAGGTCATATAAAAAAATAGTTAAGTTATTTGTAAAGCGGTAATGATTTCTAAAAATAAATTCTAATAAAATAAATTCTAAAAATTTCTTTTTTCTAAAAATAAACATTTTCACTCGCTTAACCACTTCGGTGTCGAGATTGAAAATTAGATGGTATACAGGGTGAGTCATGAGGAACTGTACATACTCCTACCTCGTATAGAGGTCCCTATGGGGAATAACAAATGAGCATTAAAAAGTGTCTGCTCCCATTGTTTAATAATATACAGGGCAAGTTTCGCATTTTGACAGAAATTTTTTATTCGTCATAATTTTTGAACGGTCAGATCGATGTGTCTCTTATTTTGGTCAATCGTTACACTATTGCCACCTAATCAACTGATTTATTCAAACTAGAAAAAATCAGGTCCGGCTTTAAAAAAAATAGTTCGTTTGGGTCTTAGAAAAAATTTCACCCTGTATAAGCTTTTTGAAGACTCTAATATGAATTTTACAAATTAGACAAATAGGCAATTAAAATAACATATTTATTTTTTTTCCGCACACGATTGCTTAATTTTTTATAAAAAAATCAAATTTGATTATGAATTAAAAGTTTGGTAAAGTGAACCATAGATTTAAAAAAAATTAACTTTTATTACCAAAATTAATTTTTTTTGAACAAATATTTAATTTATGTTACCACCAATCAACTGATTTATTCAAACAAGAAAAAAATCAGGCCCGGATTTAAAAAATAAGTTCGTTTTGGTCTTAGAAAAAATTTCACCCTGTATACACTTCTTGAAAACTCCAATATGATTTTTACAAATTAGACAAATAGGCAATTAAAATGGCATATTTATTTTTTCCTCACACGATTACTTAATTTTTTATAAAAAAAAGTCCAATTTGACTATGAATAATTAAAAGTTTGGTAAGGTGAACCATAGATTTAAAAAAAATAACTTTTATTACAAAAATGAATTTTTTTTGAACAAATATTTAATTTATGTTATCACCCAATCAACTGATTTATTCAAACTAGAGAAAATCAGGCCCGGATTTAAAAAAATTAGTTTGTTTGGGTCTTAGAAAAAATTTCACCTTGTATACGTTTTTTGAAAACTCTAATATGAATTTTACAAATAAGACAAATAGGCAATTAAAATGGCATATTTATTTTTTCCCCACACGATTATTTATTTTTTTATTAAAAAATCAAATTTGACTATGCATAAAAAGTTTGGCAAAGTTTTTGCATAGGTTTAAAAAAATTAACTTTTTTTACAAAAATTAATTTACAAAAACAACGTTTTTTTTTAAATTAAAAGTTTTACCATTTTTTTTTTCTATAACACGTCTAGATTTAAAACTTCCCATAACACTTCTTTTGGACTTTATAGTTTAACATTCATAGACGTGATCAAATAGATAAATTTTTAATTTTTCCACCTAATTTTTGCGATTTACAAGTTTGCAGCTTCTACAAGAAGAAGACTGAAAGTCTACAACAATTTTCATAGTCTTCACAATGGTAAGAGGTATGTGCTGTAAAAATTTCAGAAAAAAAATATTAAAATGGAAAAGAGCTGTAGCGAGTTAAACCGTGAGTTCATTTTTTTTTCATTTTTAGGTTAAAATTCCGATTTTAACTTTGATTTTTTAATAAAAAATTAATTCTTTTAAAGCCGGACCTGATTTTTTTCTAGTTTGAATAAATTAGTTGATTAGGCGGTAATAGTGTAATGATTGGCTAAAATAAGAGACACATCGATCTGACCGTTCAAAAATTATGACGAATAAAAATTTCTGTCAAAATGCGAAACTCACCCTGTACATTATTAAATAATGGGAGCAGACACTTTTTAATGGTCATTTGTTATTCCCCATAGGAGCCTCTATACGAGGGAGGAGTATGTACAGTTCCTTATGACTCACCCTGTATAAACACTATAACACATATAAGTTTTTGTTACACAAGTCGCATTTAGTAATTTTTTAAAGGGAGCCTCATTTCCAATTCTGCAGGGAGGCCCCGATGTAGTTTGTTACGCCACTGGTGATATCAATTAAAAACATCACAGAGGAGAGCTTTGGTTTTGATGAACAATGGAAACAAGCAATAGGTAAAAGAAATGAACTATACCTGCAGTTATACTCAAAGAAGAACACGTGGTGTACGGTGTACAGGCGGGAAACCAAAGGGGAACTGGGTTAACAGAACGTATAAAGAGGATATATTATGTCTTTATAGAGGATAAGGAGGATTAATATTGGTATGACTCAAGGTACAAAAAGAAATGATATGTTCATGGGTCTGTTTTAAACACATATTACATGTTAAATAATAACCCAGTTACTATTATTTCAGAAGTTATCGCAAATATAATTTAAATTTGAGGTATTACGGTTAAATAATAGCTTCCGAATTACTAATCTAAAACTGATTTATAAAATTTTTAATTAAAATTTAACATTCAACTCAATTAAAAGTTGTATAATATCTCCATATTATAGTCGTGTAAAAAACTCTGCTTTTAATGTTTCCCAAACAATGTTCGCGCTAACCAACTAACTATAAACAACTTTGCAGTTTCTACCTACGTAAAAAATTTACTAGTCTAGCCATTATGGGCACAACTTTGTCTGTAATGCAACAATTTAAAATTTTGTTTAATGCGATAATTTAAGATTATAAAGTGGAATTTCAAGGATGTTTATCCACTTTATTAGAGATAATTTTATTCCATGTGCTGCAAAAATATGTAGAAAAACATATTAAATGGTACGTTGCTGCAAAAATTTTTGATATCTAGGGCAAGGTATATTTCAGCAGTAGTTACTATTTTATTTTTAAACAAAATCAACTGTTTCTCACTGTTCTGTGAATTATGTATTTACTGAGACCTCTAAATTTTGTGATTAATGTTTCATGATTCTCTAAAGGCTATAGCGGGATAAGATGGTAAAATCTGCACTCAGCTGGATTCTTATTTAGGATTTGGCACTCGGAAGTACTTATTTAAAAACCGCTGTAGCCAAATTTTTAGCTCCTAGGCCGCCCCAGAGGTCCTTTATAGCGAAAAATGTGTTTTGTGAAAAAAATATTCCTGGGTGAACCTTTATCTCAAAAAATCTGAAAACCTTCGTAACTATACATTTTCTATCTCACAAATACTCTCGATTTTTGTCAGATTTTTTGTATAAAAATGGAGCCCAGGAAAAATATTTGAATTTTTCACAAAAAATTTCGGTCCTATAGTTAATTTTTGAGAAACTTCTAAATAATTATTTTTTGTGTATTTTTTTTGTTCTTTCCACCAGATTTTTTGCACATAAACTCAACTGCATGTCAATAAATAACGATTTTTGATATGGTTTTGTTATTTCTAATACCCGGATGAGGTTTGCCATTTTAGACAAGTCGAAAATGGCGGGTTCGTTGGAAAAAATATTCCCATGAAATTTTTTTGCATAATCACATTCGTGAGAAACCCCAGAATAAGGTTCAAGAAGTCGCCCACGCGAAAAGTGGTCCAAATTTTTTTTAATCAAATTGCAAAAATCATTATTTTTGGCCCTGGCAATTTTTTAGATTTTTCGGACCATTCTGGACAAAAAAGGTTTCTTGTAATTTTTCTCTAAAGTTGATCGTGTTGGAGTTATAAGCAATTTAAAATTTGAAAAACGCGAAAATGGCCATTTTTAAGACTTAATAACTTGGTTAGAAATTATTATTATGAAAGTCAGAAACTGACTAAATCAAATTTAAGGCCCCCCTACATGATCCTGAAGAAATTTATGTCATTAATTTATTACTAAGCTGTTATTTTTGATTATTAATAATGAGCGGTAAGATCGTATTGACGCGGCTGTAAATGTGAGTGCGAGTGAGATGCGCCATTGGACTGCCTGAGTGGCATCTCTTTCGCACTCATCATGGACGGCCGCCTAATACGTGCATGGCGCTCATTATTTTTACTTAAAAATAACAGCTTAGTAATCAAATAATGAAATAATTTTCTTCAGGATCTTGTAGGAGGGGCTTTAAACTTTGATTTACTCACTTTCTGACTTTCGTAGTAACAAGTTTTAACCGACTTATTAAGCCTTGAAAATCTTTTTTCAAGGCTTAATATTCTTTTACTTAAGCTTAAAAATGCTTTTACCTCGAAAACGATCAACTTTATAGAAAAATTATAAGAGACCTTTTTTATCCAGAATGGTCCAAAAAATCTAAAAAAAATTTATCGTTGCCAAAAATATTGATTTTTGCAATTTGATTAAAAAAAATTGTTAAAAAAAATTTGGACCACTTTTCGCGTGGGCGACTTCTTGAATCTTATTCTGGAATATCTCACGAATGTGATTATGCAAAAAATCTCATGGGAGTATTTTCTCCAAAGAACGAGCCGTTTTCGCTTTGTCTATTTTTATTTATGTAGTTCCTACAAACATAAAATGGTGAATGTATCCTTAGAAAGCATCTTGTAAAAGTAGCTTTCTATAACTACAAATATATTTTAAAAAAGTCAATTAGGAAAAGTCGTAAGTGCCTTAGCTTTTATGAGTTATATTTTATTGAGTTTTTTTTGTATTTTTCAAGCTTCTTCTTCTATCTTCTTCAATCAGTTTGTAGAAAAGTTGGTGTTCTGTAGACTATAGATAAGGAATCATACCTCGAAAAGACGTTTTTTTATTTTGTGTATTTCAAATTTCAAACTTGTTCATTGGGATATTTTTTGAAGTTACTTCAGTAAGTTTGTATGAAAAGTTGGTGTTCTGGAGAATTTAGATATCGAATCACGTCTCGAATGGACGTCTTTTTATTTTGTGTATTTCGAACCTGTTTGTTGAGATATTTTTTTGGAGTTACTTCAGTAAGTTTGTATGTTTTGTATGATGATCCAAATTATTTTAAGCATTTCTGCCCACTGCCAAATGAACGACTGCTTTTAGGTCTTCTTTTTTTCTTCATCCATTTTAATATACATACTATTACCATTATTATCACTCTCAACAAAAACACACATCTGATACATGCAGATGTCGATAAGTAGCGACATCTGAACGACCTGAACTGACTTACGACCTTTCTAAAAGAAAATGGTGCCGAACCATATAGTACGAAAGACGAATATAGGTCGATCTGTACCCATCTGCTTTCCGGATGAAACATTAATTTTATTAAATTTCATACATAGACAAATATTTCTAGCATGGGTTGCCTATCAAAATCGTATCATAGCTATCCTTAAGGTGGGGGCGTAGGGGTTGAAATCAATATTTCAAGCACATTTTTTTGAAAGTATGGTAAAATTGTTTTATTTTTAAATTAAATATGCATATTCAGTATAATTCATAGATTCGGGCGATTGGCGATATATATAATGGCGATTGTTAACACATTCTTTTAAAAAGAAAGTCCACATTACCTACAAAAGTGGACAACATCAATCCCAAATAGACTACTTCATGATAAGGAAAGAAGACATACGTGAATTCAAGGACTGCAAGGTAATAGTTAGTGAGACAGTAAGCCAACAACATAAGCTGCTTGTTCTGGACATCGAAGTAAAAAGCGAAACTAAACAAAAATATCGGAGAGGACCACAAAAAATCAAGTGATGGATGCTAAAAGATGAGAAGGAAGGTCTATTCAGGGAAAGAATAGTACAAAAAATATGTTGGAACATGAAAGGAAGCCCTAACACAATTTGGAGAAAAATGGCCAATATTATTGGAGAGACGGCTATTGAAATACTTGGGATATCGTCAGGAAAGAAATTTGAGGATAAAGAGACTTTGTGGTGGTCAAATGAAGTACAAGGAAAAATAAAAGACAATGGAAAATTATATAAAAAGTGGCAAGAAACCAGATCGGACATAGATCTTCAAAACTATATGGTCGCCAAAAAGGAAGCGAAAGTAGTAGTAGCAAAAGCTAAAGCAGAAGCGTATTCAAACCTATACGATCAACTTGATACCAGGGAAGGCGAAGCAAAGATATAAAATAGCCAAACAGAGAGCAAAGAAAGCAAGAGATTTTAATCAGATTAGATGCATCCAAGATGAAAATAATAAAATACTAATTCACGAAAAGGATGTAAAAAAGAGATGGAGAAAGTATTTCGACAGTTTATTAAATGAAGAATTTGACAGACAGCCTGTGGAGTTAACGGAGACAGTAACAGCAATGGTTACCAGAATAACAAACGAGGAAGTGGCTCAAGCGCTTCAAAAAATAAAGAAAGGAAAAGCAGTCGGACCAAATGATATTCCTGAGGAGGTATGGAGAGCATTGGGAGAGACAGGAATAAGTTGGCTAGCAGGTCTATTTAATAGAATTATGGAAGTTGGACAAATGCCAGACGAATGAAGAAGCAGTATATTAGTACCTGTCTACAAAAACAAGGGAGACATGCAACAATACACAAACTACAGGGCTATAAAACTACTTAGCCACACCACGAAAATATGGGAGAGAGTAATTGATAGACGGATACGTGAAGAAACCGAAATATCTGATAATCAATTTGGCTTTATGCAGGGCAGATCAACAACAGATGCAATTTTCATTGTAAGGCAACTGATGGAAAAATACAGGAATAAAGAGACCAACGCTCATATGGTATTCATTCATCTTGAGAAAGCATATGATAGAGTTCCTCGAGAGATTCTGTGGTGGGCACTCAATAAGAAAAAAGTCCCTGGCGAATATGTAAAGATTGTGAGAGATATGTATGAGGGAATAACGACTAGTGTTAAAACAGGTGTGGGAGAGACTGATAAATTTCAGGTGAAAGTAGGATTGCAGCAAGGCTCGGTGCTTAGTCCTTATTTATTCTCATTAGTTTTGGACCAGATAACAGCGAAACTACAGGGTAGTATTCCATGGTGCCTAATGTATGTTGATGATGTCGTGTTAGTAGGAAATAGTGAAAGAGACTTACAACAAAAACTGGAACAGTGGAGGCAAGCTCTGGAGGAAAAAGGTTTAAAACGTAGTAGGACAAAAACAGAGTATTTGGAATGTTCATTTAAAGATGGAGTTACTACAAATAAAATGGTATCTTTGGATGGTGAAATGATTGTGAAAAGCAATAGTTTTAATTACCTAGGATCAGTATTACAGAGTAATGGAGAAATAGATGGAGATGCATGCAGTAGAATTAGGGCTGGATGGATGAAGTGGAAAGAAGCGAGTGGTGTGTTGTGTGACAGCAAAATTCCAATGAAGCTGAAGGGAAAATTCTATAAAACAGCCATAATAAGACCGGCTATGATGCACGGAACTGAATGTTGGGCAGTGAAAAAGAAAGAGGAACAACGAATGCATGTAGCGAAAATGAGAATGCTTAGATGGATGAGTGGAGTGACAAAGAAGGATGAAATTAGAAATGAGTATATTAGGAGAAGTCTAGGTGTGGCACCAATTGATGCCAAACTGAGAGAGCATAGGTTAAGATGGTTTGGTCATGTTCAACGTCGAGACGTTAATCACCCAATACGAAGAATAGCTGAAGTGCAGATTCCTGGAAGGAGTAGAAGAGGAAGACCAAAGAAGACCTGGGGGGAGAAGATAAGGCAGGATATGTTGGTAAAGGGGATTAACATTGATATGACCCAAGATAGAATTGTGTGGAGAAATGCAATTAGGGAAGCCGATCCCGCATAGGGATAAGGCAAAGAGAATGATGCGTATAATTCATAGATTATTCAAGAAACAATTCAAGGAAAAATATTGAAAAATAAGCCGACGATGGCAAATTTTTAAAAAAACCTCAAAAAACAATGAATTTTGCGGTGGACATCGGAACTCATCATTGGACCATGGTAAACAAAAAATTTAAAATGATTTTATTAGCTTATGAGTTTATAGAGGTAACGCTGTCGAGTTTTTGAGTTTTATCGAATTTTAATTTTGATATCACTCAGAATTCAAAACAACGAATTTATTTGCAAAAAATGGTGAAAATCAACAAATTTACTATTGTTAAACAAAAAATAAGAATAAAACAAAAAATATCTCGACAGTGTTACCTCCAGGAATGTCTAAAGAAATTATATACAAAATTCTAGGTGGGCTGGTCAAGTAGTTTTTGAGGTACAATGTCTACAGTCCTTGAAAAAAAAAACAGTTTTGAGAAAAACGCGTTTAAACTATTATTTTCAATTTCTTTTTTGTTTGTCAAATCGTAAAATGATGAATACCGGAATATTTTCTTCAATCGCGGAGTAATTTACAAAAGAAAATTAAAACAGCTGTTGACAGTTTCTCACAACGCTCAAGCGTGCGGGCGCGAAGTTGCTGGAAAGTGAGTCAAAGGTAGGGAGATAGTGCTGAATATCCCTACCTTCGACTCGCTTTACGTCAGGTTCGTGCCAGCACGCTTGAACGTAGTGAAAAACGGTCAACAGCTATTCTCATTTTCTTTTGTAAATTACTCCGCGATTCAAAAAGATATCCCGGTCTGCATCATTTTACGACTTAACAGACAAAGAAGAAATTGAAAATAAAAGTTGACAATACTTTAAACGCTTTTTCCTCAAAATTAATTTTTTCAAAGACTTTAGCTAAAGGCATTGTATCTCAAAAACTACTTGACCGACTCACTTGGAATTTTGTATATATTTTCTTTAGACATTCTTGGAGGTAATGCTGTCGAGATATTTTTTGTTTTATGCTTATTTTTTGTTTATCAATAATAAATATGTTGATTTTCACCCTTTTTTGCAAACAAATTGTTGAATTTTGAGTGATATCAAAAAGTCAAAAGTCGATTAAACTAAAACAAACTCTACAGAGTTACCTCTAAATACTCATAAGCTAATAAAATCTTTTTGAATTTTTTGTTTACTATGAGCCAATGATGAGTTCTGATGGCCACCGCAAAATTCAGTATATTTTGAGGTGTCTTCAAAAATTTGCCACCGTTGGCTTATTTTTCATTATTTTTCCTTGAATTCTTTCTTGAATAATCAACGAATGGTACTGAATATGCCTATTTAACTTAAAATCGAAATAATTCTACCATACTTCAAAAAAAAAAAAATTAACAAAAAAGTGCTTGAAATGTTGATTTCTAACTCTATGGCCTCTCTTACGGATAGCTATGACACGATTTTGATAGGCAACACATGCTAGAAATATTTGTCTAGGTATGTATGCAATTTAATAAAATAAAAATGTTTCATCCGGCAAGCAGATGGATACAAATCGACCTATATTCGGATCTTAGACTAATATCATAGATGTCTCAACATCTATGTTTATCTCCTGAAACTTTAATTTTAATGCTGGTACTTACAACCTATTTTACAACAAGCGGAGACCTTAGAAAATTTCTACGTCAATAACTCAATTTTGAAAAAAATGGCACTTTGACCCTTTCTAATTTTTAGTCTTCAATTCATATTTTTATAATAAACTTATCTTAACATTTTTACGTCCAATCAAAACCAAATTATGATGGTAATCGACTTTCAAAACACACTCAAAAAATTTGCATGTTCACGACATATGCGTGTATTTTTAACGAGATTTATGGGGAGAATATGGATTTTTCTGTCAGTTTAATCACATGAAATGCCGTTTTACAGTAAAAATTTACTACAGAATTAAGGTAGGTATATAAAATATATTCTAAAAAATAGCACAAAGATTAATAATTAATATTAGTCCATTGAATCACGGTTTTTGCTCCAAATTTTAAAGAGCCGCTTAGATTGACATGAAATTTTGTATACACAAAGTTGACATCTCAAAGAAAAAAGTGATATTGTTCCGATGTGTGCTTTTGTCCAGGGGGTGAGTTTCACCCCTTCTCGAAGGTGAAAAAATTACGTTCAAAGTAAATGTGGAAATTGATAAACTGACAAATTCTAAGCAACTTTTTCTCTATAAATGTTTTTCACTTAGTCAATATTTTTCGAGTTATTTGCGAGTGAATGTGTTCATTTTTCAACAAAAAAAAATACGTGTTTAACCTTCCGACGACCAACCTTTTTTTGTTACACGGATGACCAATGGCGGTCAAAAATGACCCCCAGTCAAAAATGACAACTAACAAAAAATTTATTCATAATTTTAATGTTAGTATTGTACCAATAAATGATAAACAAACATTAGTTTGTCCAATGAATATAATTATAAAAAAGCAAATTTTGAACTTTTGGTTAATAATGTCCGAAATACAAATTGGGACGCAGTAAAAAATGAAACAAATGTAGACTTAGCTTTAGAAACTTTTTATGAAATATGGAATAAAATTATACAGAATTGTGTACCAAAATTTAAAACATTCAATAATTCCAAATTATTTCCTAGTTGGTATACACAAGAAATAAAAGATTTAATTAAAAATAAAAATAAATTCAGAAAATTACAGAACATCTCAAATTACTATTTAGAAAAATACAAGGAAAGCAGACGTGCATTAAAATACTTAATAAAAATAGAAGAGAATAAATATTTAAAAGAAGTGCAACAAAATGTGGAGGGTAATATAAATTATTTTTGGAACTATATTAAAAACAAAAAATCCAATTGTACTCATGCTGGAAATTTTGTTTACTTAGGTCAGAATGTTGATGGTGAAAATACAGCTGAAGTATTTGCTAAGTTTTTTGCATCTACATACAACTCAGATAAAGCGACTTATAATTTAGATTTTGGTAATAGTTCTTACTTGCATAATGATTTTTTCGCAATTGAATCAATAGATTACAATGATTTTAAAGAAGCTGTAAAAAAATTAAAGCCAAAGAAAGCTGCGGGTACTGACGGTATTCCACCTTATATATTAAAAGGTTGTAGTGAGTGGTTGATTGAACCGATGGTACATATTTTTAATAGCATAGTTAATTCTAAAGTCTTTCCTACAATTTGGAAAACTGCAGTTACTACACCAATACATAAATCTGGAACATTACAAAACATTGAAAACTACAGACCTATAGCAATAATGTGTGCTCCCGCCAAACTTTTTGAACAAATTATACATAACAAGTTATATTCATATATAGAAAAGTACATAATGTCTCAACAGCACGGTTTTGTGCTAAACAAGTCAGTAAATACAAATTTATTTATTTTTGCAGATCAGGTTGCTGACACATTAAGCACTAAATTGCAACTTGATACGATATACACGGATTTTAGAAAAGCTTTTGACAGCGTTAATCATGATGTGTTACTAAAAAAGTTAAGTACTTATGGCTTGTCTAATAATTTTATTAAACTCATCAAAAGTTATCTGGAAAACAGACGTTTTATAGTTCGACACAAAGGTAATGTATCAGGAAAGTTTTACGCCAATTCCGGAGTTCCTCAGGGTTCAAATTTAGGACCTCTTCTCTTTATTATATTCATTAACGACCTTCCTTCTATTTGTAAATATACTGAGTGTCTTTTATTTGCAGATGATTTAAAAATGTACAAAATTATTCAGTCAGTACGTGATTGTATTAAGTTACAGAGAGACATTGATAGTATTTACGAATGGAGTATAGTTAATAAGTTAGAGTTTAATATTAATAAATGCAAAGTTATGACGATAACTCGGTTACAGGAACCAGTTATTTTTGATTATGAGATGGGAGGTGAGAGATTGGCTAGGGTTACTGAAGTAAAAGACTTGGGAGTAACATACAATCAAGTTTTTTCGTTTGGGAAACATATAAATCAGTCGATCTCAGCGGCAAACAAATTGTTTGAATTTATTAGAAGACAGACAATGGCATTTACAAATATTAATACAATAAAATTTCTCTATTTTACTTTAGTGCGACCTAAATTGGAATTTGCAAGCGTAATATGGTTTTGTGAGTATATGTCAACGCTTAAAGAATTAGAAAAGGTACAAAATAAAGTTCTTCGGTATTTGTATTTTAAAAAACACAAAAAATGCCCTGATTATAATTCTGTTAGGTCGGCTCACTTAAGAAACGAGTTTAAAATATTGTCTCTAGGACAAAGAAGGGACTTAATGGTAATTATGTTTATATACAATATAATTAACAATAAGATTAACAGCCCATATTTACTTTCACTCATTCCATTCAATATTGCTCCTCGTCGGGTCTAGGACATTTCGGCGTCGCCGTTTCGGCGTGGCCATTTCGGCGTGGCCGTTTGGGCGTAGAGCCGTTTCGGCGTAGGCCGTTTCGGCGTCGGCCATTTCGGCGTCAGAGATTTTATTTTAGTTGACTAAATACCTACATTGGAGTCTATTAGTAAGACATTAGATTATACCTACGTTACTTTTTTAGAAATTTAAGAGGCTCTTGATTTATATCTATACCACACTAAAAAAATATATTAAATGTTATTTTTTCCAACTTTTGTAAATGTAAGCTATTTAATTGCACATAATTAATTAAAAAATTAATATATTATATATATTATATATTATACAGTACAATTTTCAAAGGAGGAAGACCTAACCCTTCGGTCCAAACCTAACTTTCGGGTATTATTTTACATCTTCTAAAATTAAAATGTCGAAAATTGTTCTCCTGACTCTACATTTTTTGTTAAAGAAAATTTCAGACTATCATACATTAACAACTATTTTTTTTCTCTCTCACTTTGCCAAAGTATCTGTCGCCGAATCAGCCGGCGCCGAATCGGCGGGCGCCGAATCGGCGGGCGCCGAATCGGCGGGCGCCGAACCGGCAGGCGCCGAAATGGCCGACGCCGAAACGGCCTACGCCGAAACGGCCTACGCCGAAACGGCCTACGCCGAAACGGCTCTACGCCCAAACGGCCACGCCGAAATGGCCACGCCGAAACGGCGACGCCGAAACGTCCCATTCCGCTCCTCGTCGGACACGATCTTCATTAATGTTCAATATACCTCACAATCTTGTTGCAACAAGATCTCCCCTTGCCAATGCACTTAAATTATTAAACAATTTTAACAGCTTAATTGATGTAGATTGGTCCTTGAATCGGACAAAGTTTTATAAATTGATACTAAGTCAAATTTTAAACACCTCTATGTAAAGAATATTCAAGCCTCTACAATGCTGGAAGTGATAATGAGATAATTTGTATAATTTTTATATAACTTAGAAAGTCATCTATTTAAAACTATAGAATTGTAAATGTATATTTTTTTTTAGCCATGTAATGAGACATTTAGTCTGTATGGTTAATAAATAAATAAATAAATAAATTAGTAAAACATATTTATAGTTACAACTGAACAAAAACAGGAATCATCATTCTGAACATAGAACTAAAGAAATTTTAAAATATTTACTAATTTACATCGCCACAGGTTTAACAATAGTATATTACTTTATGAGGCGGAGAAGCATGACTTTTCTTGATGCACCCTCACTTCGTTCGGCGCGTAATAGAGGGCAAGTCAAGAAAAGTCGCTTCTTTGCCGAATAAAGTATACTATTTTTTCTTCAAACGTAGCAATTTTCAACCATAAATAGTACAATTCATACGCTATTTTTACTCGAAATTAACTGTGACAACTATCAAAGTCGTCTAGATGTTAGAAATTAAAATAATTAAGTCGTCGGTGGGATTTGCGTCTCCCTGGTTACAGTTGTTTGACAGTTGTTTGCAATTATTAAAGACAGCTTATTGTTGTTGCAACCGCAAGCGCAAATTTAGTGCGAAAATGGAAAACCTAAACGAAATTGAGTCCGCGGTTAATGATGCAGTAGCACGTTTGGGGCCCTCCAAGTCCGGAATAAAGTATCGGTTAGCGTACAAGCACTTCCAGAGTGGTGCGATACAAGAGGAGTACGGCAAGTTACCGAAGACGTTTTACTGGCATATTTTAATATAATGAAAAATGAAAATAAATGGAAATCTTCTACAATGTGGTCACGATACTCTATGATAAAATCCGAGTTAGTTATTAGAAAAAATGTGGATATAAGCACATTTTTAAAGTTACGTGCCTTTCTGAAAAAGACAAGCGAAGGATATACTGCAAAGAAGTCTAAAGTTTTCACTAAAGACGAGTTTGATAAATTTTTGTTTGAAGCGCCAGATAAGTTGTATTTAGGATTAAAGGTAAAAAAAATTATATTGCAAAGCATGTAGTATACTCTACTAAATTATAAAAATATTTCAGATTGTTTTGTTAATTGGGGTTACCGGCGCCTGTCGATGCGACGAAATGGTAAAAATGAAGACTGTGGACATTGAGGATAAAGAAAATGTAATAATTATCAAAATCCCAGACAGTAAAACACGACAAATTAGATCTTTTACGATAATTGGTCAAAACTACATTAAACTGTATAAAAAGTATGCATCACTGCGGCCTGAAAATTTCACAGAAAACCGATTTTTTATCAAGTACCAAAATGGAAAGTGTTACCGAAGCGTCATGGGAATACATTCGATCAGCGCAGTAGCCCAAAAAGTAGCTAGTTATTTAAATTTAAACGATGCAAGCGCATACACGGGTCACTCTTTACGACGAACTTCAGCAACACTTTTAATTGATGGAGGCGGAAATCTAGAATGCCTCAAACGACATGGGGGCTGGAAATCAAGCACGGTTGCCGAAGGATATATAGAGTATTCAATAAGAAATAAGAACGATAATGCTCAAAAAATTTTAAACCCTCATGATTCGCCAACATCGGGAATGATTGCTGAAAGTTGTGCTCGACCATCAGTATCATCAACAATTACCAATGCGTATCAAGAGTCGGGAACATTTTTGCACGGTTTCAATTTTGAAAATGCCTCATTAACTAATTGTACTTTTAATATTACATGTTTCATATTGTTGCCATGACCACATTTTTCCCTCCGCCGTAAAGAAATGGGAAAAAAAACTGCTGCCGGCGGAGACATCAAACTTTGACAGGATCAAGTTAGATAAGTAATGTCATCATTATTTGACGTTTGAAGAAAAACAATTTTTTTTTTCAATATTGGAGTGTTTCTTCAAACAATTCCACATAATAGACGGTATTAACTTAATATAAAATTTAAACATGGAATGCCAAGGGATTTCGTCTTTGACCCCAAATTCAGAGAATATTTTTTTTTTCGTAAAATGTAGGGATTTTTTTTATTACAAAATATGACGGTATGTAGAATGATATTAAAGTCAAATAAAAAAATAATGAGTTTAAAATTGAAAATATTTCTGAATTTATTAAATAAAAACATACATTGGGGTCGAAATTTACCCCCTTGTTCATCCGAAGGTTAAGCGGTTTTTCGCAAATAACTCAGAAAGTAGGTATTTTGTCGAAAAGAACATTGTTAGCAAAAATATAGCATATTAAAAAAGGAAAAATATTGGTATATGTATGAGGTCTCTAGACGCAGTAAAAGCTAGTTGAAGCTAATAGGTCGGGATCCCGCCTATGAAAAAAAAGTTGATTAATAGCAAGCTGAAAATTTGTTAATACATACCTTAAGGGTGTCTAGTCGGATAAACTTTGATATATGGGAACACTATAACAGGGGCAGTTTTAATTGTGGACCAGGTTAAAAATTTGGAACGGTCAGACCACGAGAACGGCACATTTATTTTGTCCGACAAAACAGACTTAAACTCTCCGAACAGAAATTAAACTCTCATGCAAAAATCAGACTGCTATTTATCACCTGTCATAATTCCTGTCATTTGACATATTCTACATGTTCCACTCATTAAAACGCCCATTTGGTGATAAATAGCAGTCTGATTTTTTGCACGAGAGTTTAATCTCTGTTCGGAGAGTTTAAGTCTGTTCTGTCGGACAAAATACATGTGTTTTCGTGGTCTGACCGTTCCAAATTTTTAACCTGTTCCACAATTAAAACTTCCCCTGTTCCAGTGTTCCCATATATCAAATTTTGTCCGACTAGACACCCTTAAGCTATTAACAAATTTTCAGCTTGCTATTAATCAACTTTTTTTTCATACGCGGGATCCAGACCTATAATGAAAAATAGGTTTATACTCGTCAAATTTCAAATTGGATATTTCAACTTGAAATATAATATAATATAATGAAGCCCGTTTTGGGGAAAACGCAAGTTTTATTTTAATTTTAAAAACAGCATTATTTTTGTTTTTAAAAAAGTTACTAGCATCAAAAGTAAATAAGTTAGGTACTCTCAAAATAAAATTAGTCCATTTTTTTGGTAAAAAAAAATCGGGAAATTACCTCCTAATAAGCATCTCAAATAAAATTAATCGTTACCGTTTCACAAGTTGCTTTACTTATGTTTTACTTATATGATTTGTAAGCTTTATGGGTTCAAAGTGCTTATTTTTGAAACAAATTTATTTTAAAGTAAAATTTTTTTAATTTTTAATTTTGAAGAAAATGCTTTTTCTTCAAAATACTTAAAAATTATTAGTGATACCAAAAATCTCAAAGAATAAAAAATGTAGGTTTTCCTTTTCTGAATATTTTGGATTTTTTGTTTTTCTGTAAGACAAAAATTGGTTAAGATATGGCTGTTAAAATTTTGCATTCGTGATTAGTGACTTGTTCAAGCCTTTTCAACTTAAACCCTTTCAAAAATAAGGACTTCGATTTGGAATTTGACTAATATGAACCTATTTTTCATTAGCATCAACTCTGCTTGTAATAGGTATAGAGACCTTATACATACACCATTTTTTAAATTTTATTATAATGTATATTTTTGCTAAGTTTTTTTTTTCGATATTTTACTTATTTTTTGAGTTATTTGAGAAAGAGCGTCTAAAAACGTGGTTTCTTTCTTGAAAAATTAAGTATTAACATAATGAAAAACCGCTATCGAACAAAAGTTGCTTAAGTAAGTCAATAATTTATTTAAAAGGGGTGAAAGTCACCCCCAAGGTAAAAGCACACATTGGCACAATATCACTTTTTGTCTTTGACATGTTAGCTATGTGTGTGACAAATTTCATGTCAATCCGAGCGGCT
Organism: Diabrotica virgifera virgifera; assembly: GCF_917563875.1. Classification (NCBI taxonomy): domain Eukaryota; kingdom Metazoa; phylum Arthropoda; class Insecta; order Coleoptera; family Chrysomelidae; genus Diabrotica; species Diabrotica virgifera. Next base: position 67,255,243 of record NC_065444.1, read on the forward strand.
CTATAAAATTTAGATGTTTTGCAATATTTTACCGTTAGTGAATGGACTATATGTGTATTTATTAGATATTGAACATAATTATACCTAGTTAATTATGGTGTGTATTGTGTATGCACAAGGCACTAGAGAAATGTTTAATCAAACAACAAGGACTAGCTACACAAACATAATTAAATTATAATTAAGGTATCAACGTATAAAGATAGGACACTAATGAATAAAACGAACATTACTGCTAATGTCCTATTTAAAGTACACATTTATTCTTGTACCTTAGAAAATAAAGATAACTGTTAGAATAGGGAACTTACACATTTTTTGTATTACATAATAATGTTCAGTTTTGTATAAAAATGAGATTTCCAAAATTTCACGCTTCAAAAACTCATAATAACTTGAAAGTACAAATTTAAAGTCTTCTTTATTTTAAAATAGTTCAAACGACCCGTGACGTCACAGAGTTTAACTATGTGGTTCCGTTTATGGTTATATTTACGTATATTCTTCTTCTTCTTCTTCTTTAGTTTATTAGCCTTCACCTACTTGGGTATTTGCCCAGCTCGTCGTCGGGGAATAAGGTAATATAAAATTGTAATAATACATACCAGTTTGTTGAGATTGGAGTTTGATACAGTTTTTGAAGGAAAGGAAAGAAGGTTTACTATTGAAACTAAAACCATTTTGTAAAAGTACAAATTTTCTATGAATAGTTCAAACGATCAAAAACACTTTTAACGTCACATAACTGTATTTTTTACTGACGTTTACAATGTCTAATTTAAAATTATATATACAATTGGTGTAGAATGTAAACATACAACCCCGTGACGTCACGACGCGTTTTGGGGTGGCTGGTATAACTTGAATTTTTAGTCGTCTTTAGGGGCCAAACGAAAGACAAACAAAACTTTTTAATCTTTGATACAGGTTCTAAATTATGTTCTGTTGTGATTTATACCATTTTTTTCGAATTTAAAATTTTATGCAAGTTCCCTGTTCTAGTATGATTATAAGAATGTGGGAATTTATAGCGCGTCCCAATAGTTAATGTAAGACAATAGAATAGGTGTGAATAAAGTATAACCAAATATCCTCGCATCAACTGAGTTCACTGGAAATGTTTTTTGAAAGAAATGGTCAAACGAAAAGAGGTCGTCAAAGTCAAAGACGATGTAAAAGAACTAATAGAACCACAACACATAGAATGACATGCACGGATTGACATTGACTGATATCATTGATTAAAAAATACTACACACTGCGCAGTAATTGTAAATATAAAATGGAGAACTAGCGAACTAATTCTACTGTTCAAAAAAGAAGATAAAACACCAGAACACTGCAGAGGTACTTGTATAAACTTGTTAAATAGTACCCTAAAACTTACAACTGAAATCCTACAAGAACTAATGGATCAGAGGATAAGTTTAGCAGCTCAACAATAGGGTTTTCGTACTGGCACATCTAGACCAGGGTATTTAGCACTGGAGCGGACCTATAGACCAGCACCTAGAGACTTTCAACTTTTTGCATTGTGTTCATGATGATGTCAGATAAAAAGTCTTCTATAGAAAAGTGGGTAGAAATGCATAGTTGTATTTTAAAGTGCATAAAATGCATCCAAAAGTACATAAACATGTCAAAATAAGACTATTAAGAACCAGATTTTGTTACTCGGGCATTTTTGGGGTCACTGAAGACGAACCAACCACCGGAGCACCTGGTGCCCAAAAACCTTCCAAACTCCAAAAGATAACATGCCTTAGCAGTGACCTGGAGAACCAGGTCGGTTCTGATGGCTTAAGGTACTAGTACACTTTAGAAGACCAAAAATAAGCATTTTTTCAGGATTTTTTTTCTCAGAACCTTTATTAGAAATGAACATAAAACTTTTTACATATTAATATCTAACTCTTATATAATACAAAAAATATACCTTTTTTCATTTACTCACGTACACTAATATTGTAGAGGGCGCCAAAGTCGAGGCCTCGAAAAAAAGTAGTTCCGATGGCGGACAGTTAATCTCAGGATTGGGATCTCTGAAACAAAAAAATCGTACGGCATTTGAAAAAGGAAGGTTTCTTACGTGACAATTTACCACCGTTAGTGAAAAATTCCGCAAAAAAAAAGATTTTACAGAAATTTGAAAATTTTTTTGAAAAAATAGACCGTTTTTCTTCAGTTTTTCATGGTTAAAAAATATTTATTTTTTATTTTTTGGTCAAATTGTGGTAAATTGTCACGTAAGAAACCTTCCTTTTTCAAATGCAGTACGATTTTTTTGTTTCAGTTATCCCAATCCTGAGATTAACTGTCCGCCATCATTTTTCGAGGCCTCGACTTTTGCGCCCTCTACAATATTAGTGTACGTGCATAAATGAAAAAAGATATGTTTTTTGTACTCTCTAAGAGTTAGATATTAATATGTAAAATGTTTCATGTTCATTTCTAATAAAGGTTCTAAGAAAAACATTCTTGAAAAAAAATGATTATTTTTGGTCTTCTAAAGTGTACTAGTACCTTAATATCGTATTCAGCGACCCAGTAATCTATTCACATGCATTCAAGGACAAAAACCTTCGAAACTTCTGAAGATGACGTGCCTTAGCAGTGGGGGGCAGTTCTGATGACTGATTCGTAATCAGTAACCCCTAAAACGCCTCGTGTGGTCTGTTTGTATCAAATTAGTGCCTAAATAGCTCGAAACTTCAAGAGAAGACGTTACCCTAGACACCAGGTGCTCCGGGTGTCGGTTCTGATGGCGTTTTCGTTTTCCGCAACTCCAAAAACCGCCGAATAATCTATTTTCATCAATTTAATGTCGAAAGTCGTCGAAACTCCAGAAGACGACGTGCCTTAGAAGTGACACTGGGCACCAGGGACTCCGGAGGTCGGTTCTAATGGCATATTCGTGTTCAGCGACTCCAAAAACCGTTAAGTAATCTGTTTGTATCAATTTAGTGCCGATAACCCAACTTCCAGGTGACGTGCCTTACCAGTAACTCTGGGCACCAGGTGTTCCAGTGGTCGGTTCTGATGGCGTAGTCGTGTTCAGTGACTTCAAAAACCTTTCAAGTAACAAAATCTGGCCCTTAATATGCTTATGTTGACATGTTTGGGCACTTTTGGTTGCATTTTATGCACTTTAAAATGCAATTATACATTTCCACCCATTTTCCTATATTAGACTTTTTTCCTGGCATCATCCTGAACACAATACAAAAAGTTGCAAATCTCTATACTAAATTTACAATCAAGATGCAGTAGAAATAAACAAACTAAGACACTTTAAATGCTACTAGGAGCACTCCAGAATAATAATTTACAATGAAGTATATACATTGTAAATCACAAATCATGATTTCCAAAGTTTATACATTGTAAATTATGATTCGGGAGTGCTCCTAGTAGCATTTAACGTGTCCTGGTTTGTTTATTTCTACTGCATCTTGATTGTAAATTTACTATAGGTGCTGTATTTAAAAATCTATTCATTCCGGTGTTCCAGTGCTAAATGCCCTTACCTGCTCTAATCGTGTACAGATGCAATATCCGTCATAAAACATATTACTGAGAAATTACTTATAATAGATCAGCATTTCTGTATCTGATTGACTTGAAGAAAGCATTTGCCAGAGTAGGAATCAAATATCTAATCCTGCTTTATATAATAGAGAAGTGAACAATAATATCATAAAAATTATTGAAAACATCTACCAAAACAACAAAATGGAAGTCAGATTAGATTAACAACTTACAAAACCTGTAGATATTATAGGCAGCTGAATAAGACGAATAATGAAATCATCGAAAATCTCAACAATGGAAGAGGTAACAATGGTACGCAATTATGGTGGTAGCTGGATATTTACTATACTGGAATGGGGTTTGTTTAACAGGAAGGCACTATGTACTCATACTACTTTATTTGATTGAAGTAATACCATATAAATGTATTCAGTTGATAGGATAGAACATTATTCTGCTCTAACGGCAGCAACCTCTCAAACGTAACTAACTAATTCGACTCCCCCACTAATCACTCAAATCTGATCGTGTTCCCATATTTATCAAATACTTCGTTATGTAAATATGTTTGTATATATTCTCGTTAGCGTGTCAAATTGAATAATCACAACCTTGTTGAGTAAGCAAAACGTGGACTTTAACTAAGGTGTTCTACTTTGCAATTATTATAACAAATATGGGTAATGTTTATTGTTTTATAAATAAATATCTAACAAATACTTTAAGGTAATTTAAGGATTTCTAAAATATCTAAATAATGAGATAAATCCCATTATATCATCCCCCTTAGAAAAGAAAATTTTCTGAGCCATGTACCGTGCTTCTTTTTCCTCCCCGAAGAGAAGAAAATTTTCTTACTATCACCATCAATCTCAACTGACTACGTTATATGTATAGATTTATACAAATTTTTACAACAAAAAAAAGATATACATAAACAAAATTTACAAATATATACAATTTATTTCACTAATAATTATCAAACATTGTCTATTCTTACTTATTTCTTTCCTTATGATTCGCGAAAATCTATACTCAGAAATTGTATATTATACTTTACTTTGATTTCAGAGGTTTAAAAAATACAACTCCTTCATTCGAACTTACTTGTTAATTCTACTTCTTTACTAGACCATTAAGACAAATCTTTTGATGTTCTCAAATTTTACATATTCTTCTATTAGAAATTATCCCTTTTTTCTTATTCTTTTTTCTTTTTCTTGTCTGGTACTTCACAATAATTACATATTTCTTCATTTTCTTTATACTTAGTACTTTCTTCATAGTGTACTATTAAACATAAATCTTCTTCTTCTTCATAGTTCTTCATTATATCATTTGTCATTTACTTTATATTTCATATACATCTTCTTTCGTATATGTATATTCATAATTTTTCATAATTCTTCATTTATATATCATTTACTTCATAAATTCTTCTTCTCTAACCCTTGCCTACTCGGTGGGTAGTTTCTCGCAACTTTATACCCTTGAATTTGCTTCCGGTCCTTTTGCACGTCCTTAGTCGTGAGAAGGTTTGTTCCAAAAAGACAAAATGGATAATTGTGCGCTTAAAAAAATCTTCTACATCTTGCATCCCTAAATTCCTGTCTGAACCTAGTGCTCCCCCTTAGTTGAGAATGGGATTACTTCAAAACAAAAACTGGGTATGCTAAAATCTTCGAACTTAAATCTGTACTTTTCCCTTGACAAGAGTCTGTTTTTTTTATTGTTTAGCGTCTAGATAGTCTCAAATCAATTATGGTTTTACTATATAAAAAATCAGTTACCTCATTAGTTCATCATCATAAAACACCAAATCATATTTATACCAAAATTTGACCGATATTTACAAAAAAATTGAAATAAAAAAGTCGGTATCAAAAAAAATTTTAGCATTCAATTATGAAAAAAATCGAAAGAAAGTGTAAATAAAAATAGACCATATTCTGTTAAAAAAAAATATCATAAAAATTTCCTAATAATGAAAATCTCCTAATAATGAAAATCTCCTGAAATATCATGAAAATCTCCTATAAACATAAAGAAAATTTCAGCTTGCAATTGCTGAGTAATTAATATTAAGTCTGGACGTCCATTAAAATATTTACATAAAAACTACTAATGAGAAAAACCTACAATAGCTAAATAGTTAATATAAATTTTTGTTACTAGCTAAATAGAAGTTCAGTTTCTTCACGCGAATAGTCACTTTTACGTCACAAAAATAATCTCTATTTCTTTAATTGAAATACAGCCTTACATGACCTCATTCGAATAAAATAAGTATATCTATATTATATAAATTTAAAGTTATTTTATATATTATACTAATAATTATGTTACTTGAAGCCATACAAAGTATTCTTCTTAAATAGTACTTTACTGTAGGTAAAGGTAAAGGTACTGTAACTTTTTGTACTGCCGGTACCAAATTCTCTTCAATTATTCTATTTTTCCAAATCTTTTGACATTAATCTTCTTCAAATTATCCTTAATACTTGTCTTTCTCTAGGGTAACTTTTTAAATCTTAATATTCAATCTTCTTTTGTCTTTTTCCTCAAATGGGATTTTCTTTTCCTTTATAAACTCCGTTACTTCAACATATTTTTATAACCTGTTTTGTCTTTATTTTTCTTCTTATATCAGTTCATCATCATTTCTTAACTGACTTTCTTTTCGTCACAAAATCATTGTATATAAATAATTCACTCTCTCACGAGGAAATTCGTTTACTCAATAAAAACTCCATATTATGCCATTATGGCAGTAGTTGTGAGCTCTCTCACGAGGACGAATTTTATTAGTCCTATGTACGTGGTATAATCACCTTGTATAAAAAATTATTTCTTTTCCGTAGTCATTTTTAATTTTTCCTTTTCAGGGTATGTTCCTTTGTCTTGTCATATTTATCATAAGTAAAAATCTTTGCATTTACGTGCATTTCTCAACAAAAATTTCCATTGATTGAGACATTTCCGTCTCTAATATAAGTCCTTTATGCTGGATTTTCCAATTTCTGTCCAACATCTTAAAATATTTTCTTTTATCTTTCCTTATAAACATAATATATTGATCGAATACTAATATGTTATATTTTTCAGGCTAATTTTATTTATCATAATAACTTTCTTCGTAAAAATTCGTCGCTTTAGCGAATTCATATGTAGTTCATTCGTTTCAATTTTCAATGTCAAACACGTCATATCATCATAATATTATACTCGAAATACTTAGTTTAAAAATAGTAAATACTGTTATAAACAAAATAACTTCCTTATGCAAAAAGTGCAGAAAAAGCAGAAAGACATCAATCGAAATAAACTTATTTACGTACTCGTATGGTTAAAATAATTATATTATTTCTTACCATATAAAATATAAGAATTGTTATATTTCTATTAAAATAAAACTATTGATTAAGATTATCTATATATTATGATATGTAATTCTCAAAAAAAAAATCTTCTAAATTAGTGAAATACTTCTAAAACTTAATAATATACGAAAAAATTTTTACTTAATTTAATTAAATTTAAGTGAAAATTAATAATTCTAGTTCTTCTTAAATGATTATATTTATACTATATTAATAAAAAATTCATATCTGTGAGACTGTATATGCAATTTAAAAAATAGCTAAAAAGTTACTCACGATTACAAATCTGTCCACTAGGTACTGTCCATTCCTTTCCATTTTTGTCCTCTTGACGTTTGGGCGTGGTCCCAAGTCTCCAAACCTTCGTCCATGTCGACGTCTACCATTTGGACTCCCTTATCGTGGGCCTCTCCAGCTCCATATAGTCCGTCCCATTCCATCTAACGATACCAATTAGTATGGGGATTGGTACTTTACCCCAAATTTTCTTCGTTTCCTCCAGTTTTTTGCCATATTTGTTCCTGTTGTCTACTGCCTCAGAAGTCCAGTCCGTCTCTCAGGTCGCCATATGGTGGTAGCTGGATATTTACTATACTGGAATGGGGTTTGTTTAACAGGAAGGCACTATGTACTCATACTACTTTATTTGATTGAAGTAATACCATATAAATGTATTCAGTTGATAGGATAGAACATTATTCTGCTCTAACGGCAGCAACCTCTCAAACGTAACTAACTAATTCGACTCCCCCACTAATCACTCAAATCTGATCGTGTTCCCATATTTATCAAATACTTCGTTATGTAAATATGTTTGTATATATTCTCGTTAGCGTGTCAAATTGAATAATCACAACCTTGTTGAGTAAGCAAAACGTGGACTTTAACTAAGGTGTTCTACTTTGCAATTATTATAACAAATATGGGTAATGTTTATTGTTTTATAAATAAATATCTAACAAATACTTTAAGGTAATTTAAGGATTTCTAAAATATCTAAATAATGAGATAAATCCCATTATACAATGGTAAACAAAGAAGTAAAAACACCCCATTTAAGTCAATCAGTTTTTGTTGCTTCCCATTTACCACATTGTTGATAACTTATTTCAAAATAACAAATGTAACATTTAGAAAAGATCACATTATTAATTCATCGTTCTTCGTAAGTAAGTGGCGATTTATGGGCGAATAATAATAGCGAAGCTTACTCCGATAGTTAACGTACTTATAGAGCAAAAAAATAAGAGATATTAACCCTCTAATGCATAAAACCGCCTTGAGGCGGACTTTGATCAAAGTGATATTGGTATCAACAGGCAAAATTCTGGTTGCATACCTTCTTAAAACTGTTTCGTGGATGGCTTGTTTTATATGATAGTGATGTCCGTAGCAATCCAATCCGTAGTTTCATATCGGACACAGAGCAACCGAGGCGGTTAGTTACATGGGAACAATTAGTGGTATTGGATGAAAAAATTATTTGGCGCCAATACACATTTTTAGTAAAATAAGTACTTGTTTGTGGAACGCTAAGTGAAGTAGAAAAAATTATAGGTGAGTAGCTAAATATCTCTATTACACATTTTTCATTTGATTTGGGTTGAATCAATTTCGATGTTTTTGTTATGTTCGATTTTCCATACTCCGCCTGTAGGCGGATTTGTGCATTCTGGCGTAGTAAAAATTTATTTGATGGAGTATTGCTGAAGCGTTGTGAGATGTGGTACAGTACATTTTCCTTTTTAGATATGGTACAACGGGGTTTCAGAGTGTCTGAAATGACTGATGCAGAAATCTGGGAGATGTAGGACGATATACTTGCTGCAGAAGCTGAAGCAACAGATGTTGAGAGTGTCTATGATTCTGATCGACTTATGTTGGCGTGAAACCATTTGCATCCAAAAATGATAGCGTAAAGTCCCAAAAAGTTAGACGTTGGGACAGAAAAAAAAGAGTTCATGATGAAATCGATTGCCCACAGATCATCAAAGAATATGATCAGCATAGGGAGGTGTTGATTTTATGGATATACTATTAGGTCGGTATCGCATGCATATGACGACAAGAAAACGGAGTAATCGTATTTTTTACCACCTCGTAGATGTGGCGGTGATCAAAGCTTACCTACTGTATCATAGGATTCATGCACAAAAAGAAAAAATTGAGTTGCCAATGTTCAGAACACAAGTAGCTGAATCGCTCTGCTTGTGTGGCATGGCTCCAGTCAAACGACACGTTGGCCAACCTTCTAGTTGTTCACCTCAAACCACTGCAAGAGTACCAAAGAAAGCATATCTTCCGATGGAGGACATCCGTTACGATCAAATAAGCCACTGGTGTGTATTTCGTGATCGTACTGGTAAAAAACAGAGCAAATTTCTAAAATGTACATCCGAAATCCAATAGTATTGTATAAAATATAATTTATCTTTATGTAGTTCAACCACAAAAATATTTTTTTACGATTTTCATAATAAACAATAATTTCCGTATGTTTTTACTTGCTTAGTTTGATAATTAAAAACAATTAAATGCTGTTACCTTAATGCATGGTTACTGCACAAGTCCGCCTCAAGGCGGATGTCTGTTTTTTCCTCTTAGAGGTATACCTAGAAGTAATATCAAATTTTGCCTCAGAACATTTGTGTTCGTAAGTGCAAAATCTAAATCTCCTAAATTTTTCAGCTCGAACAAAAATTGATGCATTAGAGGGTTAAAATAATATTGGGTTATATTACGAACAAGTAGGCCAGGGTAATAAGACAAAAATATACCCTGTTCGTGACACTTCAACAGCCAGTGTACTGAAACGTTTTTTCCACAGGTAATACCTATAAGAACAAATTTGTAACTATTTGCTGCGTAAGATCTGGCGGACATTTTTATTTATAAACAATTTAGTGTCAAAAAACGGCCTTTTTCCTTTTTTTTTCAAATTAATGGAAAACAGTAAGAATTATAGTTTTCTTAGTACAGACATCTTCGAGAGAATGGAAAAAGCTTTACAATAGCGTATTACAAAGCTTATTACACTCATTTATTGTTAATATAATTGCGAAAAAAGGTCGAAATTTCAAAAAAAGTAATTTCGCAATAACTATTGTAAAAATAAGTATAGAGGTTTGAAATTTTTGACAAATGAGGGTTCTTTGGTGCTTAATATGTGACAAAAATTTCAAAGCGAATCATTCAATAATATTATTCAAATTGTTTATCCCAGAGAGCTTTTTTTGCAATAACATAAGTCAGAAAAACATAATGTTAGAACCATTCTAAAGGTGTCAAATGAAACAGCATGACCTAAACTTTTAAATTGGTTTAAAAAAAGTGAATAAAAATGCATTTATTAGTAATAAATAATTACGCAAAAGTATCGTTAATTTTTCTTTTTCTGTAATCCTTTAAACATTTTGAATAACCTTTTTCAAAAAAATCTATTTTTTACCGTTTTTTAGGTACATAACTACCAAGTAATCTTATTTATATGATAATTGCTGAAAAATTGTAATAAATATACAGGGTGTCCCGAAAAGATTGGTCATAAATTATACCACAGATTCTGGGGTCAAAAATAGGTTGATTGAACCTAACTTACCTATATACAATAGTGCACACAAAAAAAGTTACAGCCCTTTGAAGTTACAAAATGAAAATCGATTTTTTTCATATATCGAAGATTTTTTATTGAAAATGGACATGTGGCATTGTTATGGCAGCAACATCTTAAAAAAAAATTAAAGTAAAATTTGTGCACCCCATAAAAATTTTATGGGGGTTTTGTTCCCTTAAACCCGCCCAAACTTTTGTGTACGTTCGAATTAAATTAATATTGTATTACCATTAGTTAAAAACAATGTTTTTAAAAGTTTTTTGCCTCCTAGTACTTTTTTGATAAGCTAGTGTTTATCGAGATATTTTAAATATTTTTCGAATCGACCACATATTTGTATATGGTTAAGTACGATTATAGAGACCTGTTAATAATCTGAAAATTTATTTATAATTTACATTTTTATGTATATTTTGGAAAAGAAGCCACATCTCGATAAAAGGTGACTTATCAAAAAAAGACGAAGAGACAAAAAAGTTTTAAAAACACTGTGTTTAACTGCTGGTACCACAATAATAGTTTAATTGGAACGTACACAAACATTTTGGGGGTTTAAAGGAGCAAAACCCACAGAAAATGTTTATGTAAATATATTAAAAAAGAAGCCGCTATATTAAAACTGGCTTATCGAAAAAATACTAGAAGACAAAAAAGATAACGTTGTGTTTAACGAATGGTACCACAATAATGAATTAATTGGAACGTACACAAAAGTTTGGGGGGGGTGGGTTTAAGGGAAAAACCCCATAAAATTTTTATGGGATGGACAAATTTCACTATAATTTTGTTTTAAGATGCTTGTGACATAAGAATCATACACGTCCGTTTTCAATAAAAAATCTCTAATAGTTTTCGATATACTAAAAAAAATCGATTTTCATTGTGTAACTTCAAAGGGCTGTAACTTTTTTTATGAGCACATTTGTACTAAGGTAAGTTAGGTCCGTTCGAACTATTTTTGACCCCAGAATGTGCGGTATAATTTATGACCAATCTTTTCGGGACACCCTGTATATAATTTATTATACAGGGTGTTTCATTAGTAATTGTCCATATACTAACTGCAGAAACCTTAGCACAAAATACGAAGATTTAACCAAAAACACTTAAAAAAAATGTGGTTCCTTACTGAGTTACAGGGTGTTTTACATATCTAAAATTTAAAAATTATTTTTGCTCAGAATTTTAAAACTATTCGACGTATCCTTTTCATACTTGGCAGAAAGTGCGACTACTATACACCCTACTAAATTATGATAAACAGACGTTTCTAGCTACTACCAGAGGTGTAAGACAGGGGATAGTGAATGGTTGACCCTTCTCAAATTCTACGCCACTGAAGATATTACTATTTTAGTGTCATTTTTAGATTATCCAATACTCTCTACGTAAATAATATACTCTTCATTAGTAACGATAAAGTAATTAGTTTTCGAGATATTTGAAGTTAAAGATGAAACGGCAGAGTTATTTTGATTAATTTATGATATGATTCATATGATTAAAATTTAAAAATTATTTGTACCCAGTACTTTAAAACTATTTGGCGTATCCTTATTATACTTGGCAAAAAGTGTAGGTACTATACACCCTACTAAATTAAGATAAATAAACGTTTCTAGCCACTACCAGAGGCGTACGACAGGGGATAGTGGCTGGTTGACCCTTCCCAAATTCTACGCCACTGACGAAATTGCTATTTTAGTGAAATTTTTTGATTTCCCAATACTTTCTATGTAAGTAATACACTCTTCATTCGTAACGATAAAATGATTAGTCTTCGAGATATTTTAAATTAAAAATGAAGCGACACAATACATTAATCAAAATGTCGTTTCATTTTTAACTTCAAAGATCTCGAAAACTAATGACTTTACCGTTACGAATGAAGAGTATATTATTTTTATAGAAAGTATTGGAGAATCCAAAAATTGAACTAAAATAGCAATTCCGCCAGTGGCGTAGAATTTGGAAAGGGTCAACCATTCATTTTCCCCCGTGGTACGCCTCTGGTTATAGCCAGAAACGTTTGTTTAACATAATTTAGTAGTTTGTATAGTACCTATACTTCTTGCCAAGTATGAAAAAGATACGTCGAATAGTTTTAAAATGCTGAACAAAAATAATTTTTAAATTTTTGGATAAAACACCCTGTAACTCAGTAAGGAACCACACTTTATTTAAGTGTTTTAGGTTAAATCTTCGTATTTTGTGCTAAGGTTTCTTAAGTTACTATATGGACAATTAATAATGAAACACCCTGTACAAAAAAATTAAAAGTTTATAAGGAAAAATTGAACATACTTTTGCATAATTATTGATTCCTAATAAATGCATTTTTTATTCACTTTTTTTAAACCAGTTTGAAAGTTTAGCTCATGCTCTTTCATTTGACACCTTTTGAATGGTTCTAACATTATTTTTTTCTGACTTATGTTATTGCAAAAAAAAGCTCTCTGAAATAAATAATTTGAATAAAATTTAAACAATTGAATGAATCGCTTTGAAATTTTTGTCACATATTAAGCACCAAAGAACCCCCATTTGACAAAAATGTCCAAGCTCTATACTTATTTTCACAATACATAATTATTGCAAAATTAATTTTTTTGAAGTTTTGAACTTTTTTCGCAATTTAAATTAACAATAAATGAGTATATTAAAGCTTTGTGATACGCCATTTTAAAACTTTTTCCAGTCTCTCGAAGATGTTTGTACGCAGAAAACAAGTCTTACTGTGTTTCATTAATTTGAAAAAAAAAAGGAAATATGCCGTTTTTGACACTAAATTGTTTATAAATAAAAATGGCCGCCAGATCCCGCGCAGGAAATAGTTACAATTTGTTCTTATAGGTATTACCTGTCGAAAAAACGCTTCAGTACCCTGGCTGCTGAAATGTCATGGAAAAAACCTTATTACCCTGGACTAAAGGTATATATTTGATTTCCTTTCTGTTCCACTCTCACCTCTTTTCTTTTTAAATGATCGACACTTTTTAATCAATCAATTAGAGATGGCGCTGTTTTAAATAAAACATTATCCGATTAATTCCTATTGTAGTTCTGCGGGCCGCGGAGAACGCTAATTAAATTTTCAGGTGGTTTATTGGCCATAGACTGAATAGGCATAAATTTGAATTGCAAAAAAGCGTCTTTAATGCAATTACTGATTCGTCAGTCTCGACTGAATTTTAACGTGATTCAATTTATTAACACCCTTTGCGGTACGCGACAGAGAAAAACAATTGCAGCAATTTGTACTATAATATCACGCCGACAGATGTGGCTTAAGGCGTTTCCACGACCATTAGTGATTGTGGTAATTCCGAAGTTATTTTTAATAATACATAATAAGTAAAAATTCTTACTCTCGAGCATATTTTTTGTAAAACATTTACTTCTCGTGTGACTTGCATGTATTTTCATCATAATGATTCAGTGAATTTGTACTCTACGAGCTCCCTAGTGGGAAAATTTTGGGGTAGTTCTCATTTCTTTCATTATATATGGATTTTGGGCTGCTGAATCCGAATATGAGGTTTACGGACAAATTTTCTTGCCGGAACATTGAAAAAATCGCGAAAAAATCGAAAAATTTCAGCTTTTTTCCGATTTTTTGCTCAAATCTCGAAAACTATTAACTTTTAGTAAATGGTCTGTTAACAGAAATTAAAGTACTTAAAATTATCTACAAACATCACTATTTACTTTTTTTTTCAGACGAACCGTTCGGTCTATAGTGCAAGTTAAAAATTGCCAATTTTTAACGGCCTCGGCAAAACCCACTTTTTACATTCCAAAACTTTAGTTTTTATTAGAATGCTGTCATTTGATAAATTTCTCCTAGTTTTCTGTACAAGTAATAAATGTTAGTTCATATTATGAATATGGTATGTCTCTTCTTACAGCTTCCATGAATCCATTCCATAAAATACCGATAATGCCTCTGCTTTTCCGTTAGAGCCACAGAAGATCAGGCACAGATGGAGTCCCAGTTTCAGTTGGTGTGAACATTCCCTTCGGATCTTGATTTCTTATAAACCTTGAGGTTTTGTCCTTTCAAAATGTATTAGTTGAACAGTTATCTGACTTCCATAAACCTCAGGTGCGGGTTTAGTTTTTAGCCGAGGAATGGATTGGTTAGGAGCTATTGCATGTTTTGGTGCAATACAAGAAATGCCACCCATGACGTAAAAAGTGTGGTATCCGTCGATTGTATGTACGTTAACCCTTTCTGTCCCAACACTGCATATATATATTTTTGAAAAAGTGGGTCTGTATTCCCAGCCGCCGTATATATATGTTCAAAGTGTTATGGTCTCAATTTACTAAAGCCGAAAATATGCGTTGCTTATACAATTTTAGACTCATTGGTGTCCCAATGCCGTAGAAATATGTCCGAAAATGTTAGATTATTGTTCCCAAAGCCTCAAAATGTTGGCACCTAAGATAGGTCATGCGGACCCATTGCCGTATATATTTGTTCACATATTTTAGATATTATATGCTATATTGTAGCACTGGTGGCAACGCTTATAGGTAGATGCTAGAAGGTGAAGCATTGGTAGCCACAGAAAAGACCAGAAAAAAAGAAGCGAATCGAGATACATGTGTACAAGCTGCGGAGTCGGCCTTTGCCTTGTTGTTTTGAGGAGTACCACACAAAAGAAAACGTTTAATGTTAATTTACATAACATTATTTTTTTTAAGTTAGTTACATTTTTTCAAGTTGGTTTTGCTCTCTGATGAGTACTTTTGAAAAGAAAACGTTTAAGTTGGTTAAAAAAACTAAGTTAAAAAACATGTTTTGGTCATTTATTTGTTTATTTTTGTGCGACGTATATATAAGGCGATGGGACTCTAAGCCTGAAAAAACCTTTGGGATTGAGGGACCAACATGCAAATTAAGTCCCGGCATAGAAAGGGTTAAAATCAACGTTTTCGTACACCTGTTGTGTAAAGCACGGCTGGTCAATTTTCTGCGGATCGCCTGGGATTGCTGACACTTCCAGATAAGCAACGCTTGCTCAAAGTCTTGTAGCGGCAGTAAGGCCCAGATAGTTGGTCTCACCATTCCTTGCAGGGTTGGCCGTTTTCTCTACAAAAAGTACGGCTCAAGAAAATAGGTTGATGTCTTTGGGGTTTTGTTCATCCTATACAGAAGCTGTTCGCCTGGAAGTGTCAGCATTCGCAGAGATACGCAGAAAATTGACCTGCCGTGCTTTAGACAGCAGGTGTACGATAACGCTGATTTTAACGTACATACAATCGACGAGTATGTACCACACTTTTCACATCATATGTGGCATTTCTTGTATTGCACCAAAACATGCAGTAGCTCCTAAGCAATCCATTCCTCGGATAAAAAAGAAACCCGTGCCTGAGGTTTATGGAAGTCAGGGAGCTGTTCAACTAATTCATTTTAAAAGGACAAAACCTCAAGGTTTATCAGAAATCAAGATAACAGATTCGAAGGAAATGTTCACACCAACTGAAACTGTGATTTCATCTGTGCCTGATCTTCTGTGGCTCTAAGGGAAAAGCAGAGACATCTTCGGCCTCTTAGGACGGAATGGACTCATGGAAGCTGTCACAAGAGACATACCATACCTACGAACTAACATTTATTATTTGTACAGAAAACTAGGAGAAATTTATCAAATGACAGCATTCTAATAAAAAATAAAATTTTGGAATGTAAAAAGTAGGTTTTGCGGAGACTGTTAAAAATTGGCAATTTTCAACTTGAATTTTAGACCGAACGGTTCGTCTGAAAAAAAAAGTAAATTGTGATATTTGTAGATAATTTTAAGTACTTTAGTTTCTGTTAACAGATCATTCAGACCATAGTTTTCAAGATTTAAGCAAAACAGCGGAAAAAGGCTGAAATTTTTCGCTTTTTTCGCGATTTTTTCAATCTTCCGGCAAGAAATTTTGTCCGCAAACCTCATATTCGGATTCAGCAGCCCAAAACTTTCTTAGTCAAAACACAATTTTATTGAATCATAACGCAAGTGATGAAGCGACTATTGCGTGATTATGAATGTTCATAGAAGCTGGTAGATAGAAGATGATCAACAAAATTTAACGTGGAAATAAGGAGGAAGATAAATAAAAAATTAAGATTGCGATCTTACTACCATTTAGCGCGTAATAAACAATGAAATGAATTACAATTCGAACGAAGCATTACCTTGGGAATAAA
This sequence comes from Diabrotica virgifera virgifera, assembly GCF_917563875.1. Classification (NCBI taxonomy): domain Eukaryota; kingdom Metazoa; phylum Arthropoda; class Insecta; order Coleoptera; family Chrysomelidae; genus Diabrotica; species Diabrotica virgifera. The sequence continues at coordinate 67,271,972 of NC_065444.1, forward strand.
AGAATAAAAGCAATAACAAATATGTTATTTAATGACTAACTTTGTTACTCTAACTAAAGTAAGATCAGGTCAAAGCTCTATCATAAACTTCTTATACTTATTTCAACCGCCGAATTCACTGTCTAATTCACACTAGTCCGCGAAACACAAACACAATAGCACTTTTGCAGTTTGAAGGTCACTAACTATGACAAGAACTATTAAGAATGTTTTCTGTCTACTAGTAAACTTAATTAATAATAATTATTTGCGTAAAAGCTTTTAACCAATTGCGTCGAAACTCGTGGATAAGTAAGCGGTTACTTTTTCCACAAATAAGCAAGAGTTGTAAATCTAAACTAATAAAAGCGGCGTCTAGCTGCACTGAATCCTCAATTGATACTAACTTCTTACTAACATTATGCATTAAAATATAACTGCCGGGCCTACCAGGGGTTCGAGGGAATTTTCTTAGAAACTTCTATAAGTTAGACATGGCATAACCACCTTTTGAATGCACTCTACCCGGGATTTCTTGGAAACAATTTACTCAATAGGTTTTATAACAGTAGAAATTATTTTGCTTATTAATGCTTAATTAATTATTTATTAATAAACTATTTTCAATAGGAAATAAGCCACAATTTTACCAAAAAAATGATTTTATTAACGTTTCGACGTATTATTATTATATATTATTATATATTTCGGAGTATTATTTTGTATTTTGACAACGACACTTGACTTGACTCCAATTGAAAATATTTGATTATAAAAATGCCACATGAAAATACCTTCAGAACAACATTAAATATTTACTGATAGTGGCGTATTGGCGTATTGAGTAGAAGCGTATTCAAACCTATACGATCAACTTGATACCAGGGAAGGCGAAGCAAAGATATATAAAATAGCCAAACAGAGAGCAAAGGAATCAAGAGATTTTAATCAGATTAGATGTATCCGAGATGAAAATAATAAAATACTAATTCACGAAAAGGATCTCAAAAAGAGATGGAGAAAGTATTTTGACAGTTTATTAAGTGAAGAATTTGACAGAGAGTAACAGCAATGGTTACCAGAATAACAAACGAGGAAGTGGCTCAAGCGCTTCAAAAAATAAAGAAAGGAAAAGCAGTCGGACCAGATGATATTCCTGGGAAAGTATGTAGAGCATTGGGAGAGACAGGAATAAGTTGGCTAGCAGGTCTATTTAATAGAATTATGGAAGTTGGACAAATGCCAGACGAATGGAGACGCAGTATATTAGTACCTGTCTACAAAAACAAGAGAGACATATAACAATGTACAAACTACAGGGCTATAAAACTACTTAGCCACACCATGAAAATATGGGAGAGAGTAATTATTGATAGACGGATACGTGAAGAAACCGAAATATCCGATAATCAATCCGCAGAGAACGGCAGTTTGTAACAACTAGCTGATGATTTTCTGTTGGAGTGAATGAAAAGGGAGTGGTAAACTCCAACAGAAGTAGTAAAAAGAAGAAGATCTACTTAATGTAGCCAAAGGACAAAAATGTGTGGCTTCTCCGTTGAAGAAGCTGGAGTAACTAAAATACAACTTTGTAGTAGTATTTGTATGGAAGGATGCCAAGACAAAGAATATCGAATTGATACAGGACTAGAGATGAGAAATCATTAATAGATAGATATAACTTGAATGGCTAGCTAAATATGTATGAGAAGGGCCACTTGACACTCAAGGAAGGATTCGGCCAATTTGCACGGCTATTTTTGGCCAGACAATAGATTAAAGGAAGTGACAATGATGGCTCGAAAAGAAGATATGAAGATAATGTTCAGAAAATAGATAGAGTAAATATAATAATATACTGAAAATAGAATGAATTTTTGGGCGCCAGAAGAAGGATAACTAGGTTAACGCTCTTCCAGGTATTCTACGCTGCTATAGAGTATGTTAAATTTGTAGTACAAGTATGTGAAAAGTTATTAAAGATTATTAAATTATAAAATATACTACTAAAAATAAAGGAGTAATAAGAAAAAAAAAATCACAATAAATGTATATTTATTGAATGTAACTACTAGATCTTTTTAACAATCTCTGAGTTAGGACAAGTAACTAGTGTGTAACTCTAACATGACAGGAAAAAGTGATACTAGTGAAAGTCAATTACAAAATCATCATACAACTATGATCTAAGAATACTCTTTATAAGGTTAGAAAAACTGACTACGGGTACCTCTAATACAGGAAGTACAACTTACAACTAGGTTAGTAGAACCCTCACCAAATAATAATTGTACGTTTATAATACGTACACCTTAATTAAATACTACCTGATACTATATATAACATATAAATACCTCACTGTGAGTGGGACAGGCACAAGCCTTATTGAATAAATAAACCTACGAGTGGATACACAGATCCTTTTCCTAACTCGTGGTTTATAATAGTAATAATAACAAGTGAAACCAAAAACTAATCTGAGGGATTAGAATCCAGAAGTTCATATGAATTTAATAAATTAAAGTTAAAGTTAAATAAAGTTAATAAGTTAAAGTTAAGTAAAGTTAATAAGTTCGAGTTAAATAAAGTTAATAATTACAATTTTGACTAATATGTGAAGTTAATTTTTAAAAATTTAATTAAACATATACTAAAATAATGGAATGAGTTTAAATAATTATACAAAAGTGGAACACAGCCTAAAAATAATCAAGATAAGAGTACCGACTACTATTATCAGGGAAAATATCTGAGCTCAGAAATTTATACCTTTATAGATTGCAGAGTGTTGGAGAACGCTATCAATTAAATATTATGTTGTAAAGAAAAAAAAACCTATAAAAAATATAAAGCAGGAAAAATGTGTGTGCAATTGAACTATAAAAAAAAATGTACTAAATATCACAAAACCAGTCTGTCTTTAATAAGAGCACAGTAAATGTTCCCAAACAAACCACTCTTTCCTAATCTTGAAGTTGATGTAATGAGCACCCAAGGGTGCTAACTCTCGCTAGCAGCTGTCCTGCTGGAGGTACAGGAGAGGAAGACTGGTAGAAAGCAGCTGAAGGTACTCAAAACTGTTGGAAAGCAGCTGGAGGTACTCAAAAAAAAGAAAATGTGGAAATAATCCAGGCTGGTCGCCTATTGATTGTTTCTCTCTGTGTGGTCTGGCCTTGGTGTTGTTGTAGGGTGGCTTTAAGATTTCATGGTAGGTGCTAAAAAAAACACAGTGTGGTGTTACTACCAATCTACCAATGTCAAAAAAAAGAAGCAAGAGATACGAGGAGGTGTTTTTATTCCTATGGGAATAAGAAGAAATAGGTCATTAAGTCCAAAAACTTGAATGACTAGACAGCTTGACCTTTTATCAGGTTGCTATCAGATGACCTTGGTCAAATAACACAAGTAATTTCCAATTGAAATACAAAATATAATTACTGTGAAAGAATATTTTATTATAATATATACACCGGTATATAGATATATTATACAAGGATGAAATATAGTAAGACTAAGCGATGGATACTTATTTGATCATCGTTCAAAAGATAGGAGTTCTGTAGACTTGAAAGGAATATAAAAAATGGAGTTTAAATTAGCTCTATTTTCCAACTGGAAGCACAAATTAACAACGAATATTGAATTATCTCTAGATGAGTTTGATCCATGAAAATAAAACATAAAAACCATGAAAATAGACTATGTGAAACTTAGTTAGCAAATGTCAAGGACTTCCAAAATGGCTGAATAAAATACTTAATAAAATGTGTATTTACCGGGGTAGAACTCATTGGATATAGTATGCTCTAAAATTCTTCAAATCCACTGCTGCTGGATAACTTCACTATACTTTTATTGTAATATTTAATCAATTTGGAACTGAGAATTAGAGGTGAATAATTGAGTCTAATGACCCCGCACACTACGATTCAGACCGAACACTCGAGAAACAATGGCAATCCAAGGCTCACGTTCACAGCTGAATCCTTCGTACCCCTCTACTAAGCATTGGCTGTCAAAGTGGGGAAACCAATGTTGCCACGTTTTAAATGTGACGTCATCAAGCATTTAAAAATTCTGAGATGGGTTTAAGTTCTATTTGAATAAACATTGAAAGAAAATAATTCTGAAAATAATTAAATAATATTTTGGATAGTTAAATAATATCTTCCCATCAATAATCGATTCTATAAGGGGCGGAACGTCACATTCCCTTTCAACCACCAGAAAAAAAATTTTATTTAAAAATTTTTTTTTTTTTTCAAAATATTAAACTAGAGTAGTAGTGCTTAGTGTATCATTCCCCGTTGATTCGCAAGATTACAAATAATCACCACTAATAATCAAGGGAAAGTAGGATGGTCACTGCAGCAAATACCGGAAATTGCAAAATATGACCCGAAGTCCTAGTAAAAGTGCTAAAGATGAGACATAATTTATAATGACAAATAAGTGTCGAATTGGCAGTAAATCCAAAGTTGAACTATCCATGGACATCAGATTTATAAGGAGTATATCCAAGGACGAACAACCAGGCAAAGGTGAGAGCCAATTCATACCATAACGCAAGTACATATACTAAAGTCACCAATGAAATCAATAACTATAATAAGTGAAGAATCAAACACTCAATCCTAAATTGAACTAGCAATGGACACCAGATTCGTAATAGTATATCCAGAGAAGAACAACTAGGAATATTTATAGAATAATTTTCACCAATACCAACTAATATAAATAGTGAACATACCAAAGGAATGCAAACACATTAACCAAAATAAATGTGGAATCAGACACTCAATCCAAAGTCAGACTATCAATGGACAACAGATTCACAAAAGCATATCCAATGAAGAACGACCAGGAAGATTTATGGACCAATTCACATCCATACTAAATCATATAAATGAATTAGGTCTACGTACACCCACATCCGGTAATACGAACCTATACAACCAAATAAACAAAATAAGTGAAGAATCGGACACTTAATCCAAAATCGGACTAGCAATGGACACCAGATTTATAGGAGCATATCCAAAGAAGAACGATCAGGAAGATTTATGGACCAATTCTCACTAATACTAAATAACTAACTAAATTAGCTCTAGATCTACCCTCATCCGGTAATATGAGCCTATCGAAACTAAATAGTAAAAATAAAGGATGAACTTATAAGTTCTATGACTCCATGGTAAATACAAAATATGACGGGAACGAGCTCCCAATCTTTCATAAGACTGTATATTCATGTGAACATACATAGGATTATCCAGGAGATATTCCTGAATCTAAGCAACAATTAATGCCTAAGGAAAGAAGAGGGAATCTACTAAAAAGAAAATCAATAATTTGTCCCAGTGGGTTAATCACTAACATTACGACTCTACGTCTATGGAAAGTCAAGCATCTATATACTATGAACTAAGAGACATAAAATAAGCAAACTAGACTTCCCTATTATCGTGTGAAAATGTGCCTGGAATATTTGGAACAATTGCACAAGAATGGTTAGGAAGTGTTGTACACCATTTCCCAACCAGAAATATTATCATGGATAAACATCTGCCTACTCTGACAAGAAAGACATGGATTACGAAATCGGATAGCAGTGATCAGTTGCTGAACTTCGAACCCACGTATTCACCAACTTTGAGCATTAACAGACTAGTTCATAAGAAGAAATATGAAGGACTCAAGAATTCATTTATAAATCAAAATTCCAAATTCATTCCAGAATCATCCTGTGGAGGAAGTAAGAATCCGAATTAATATAAAGTATTTAAGGTACCTGTGACAAATATCAATAAAGTAACCCAATAACAAATTAACAACCACAACTTCTTTCCAATATGGCAAATCCAATGACATGATATAAAAACAATAAAAAAAAATAATAGGTATGTAATCAAATATCCAAGATATAACACATAATCTAAGATATGGTAGTGTAACATAGCTCCATCTATATTAAGCAAGAATACTTGTATGAGCCCACACATCCAAATATCTTAATATATAATAATCAACAGCCCTTTTATTCTGAGAGGTTGAGTACAAACCTAAGAGTACAAGTGGAGGTTATTAACTTGGTAATACTACTGGCTGGATTAGTATTTGAATGACTCAAATGCAATCTATAATACAAAAAAATAATAATAAACTCATACAAGCGGTATTACACAAGAATTCGGTACCTAATAACTAATACGTGAGAAATCATCAAGCCATGCCGAAGGATAAAAATTGCTATGGTCAGGCATTATCTGGTGATTAACAATTTAAACTAAAATACTATACCATAATAAAACTAATTAAAGGCAAACACAGGAAGATATTAGCTTAAACAACCCTGTTAAGCTAATCTTCTTCCGATGAAGTTGAAGAATCCACATCGTCCATGGTGTTGTCAGGCAGTAAATCCTTTACATGAAATTGACCAATTCGCTTATTAGTCGAATTGTCCTTTAATTCATAAATCAAAGGAGATATTACCCTTGAGACAGTACATGGGACATATTTCTGGCAAAACTTTGCAGAAATGGCATCACCCTTATTGGATTTGACAAAATTGCGCTTTAAGACTCGATCACCAACAAAGAATCGCAGATCTCGTTTCCTCAAATTATAGTGCTGCTGGTTCCTTAGGTAAGAAGTTTTTAACTTCTTCCTAATGTCTGCGAAAATATGAGGTAACGTCTGGAGATCATCTAAGCGATGAAGTTTCTCAGATATTTGAGGAAGATTTTCGGAATTGTCTGAAATTACACCAAAATAATCACCTGATAAAGCCACATTCCTACCAAAATTCAAATATGCTGGAGAGCACTGGGTAACTTCATGGACAGAAGTCCTTATGGCTTGAGCTATGGAATGAATATATTGATCCCAAGCTCTGTGATCAGGGTAAGTATAGGACCTTAGAGCTGTGACAATACTGCGATTTACTCTCTCAGTATGATTTGCTTGTGGATGGTAGGCAGCATTATAAAAGGTCTTTTGAACCTTATATTTAGCTAGAAGATCTTTAAAGGCCTTCGATACAAACTGAGGACCGTTGTCACATGACACAATTTGAGGAACACCATACACCAAAAAGACTTGTTCCTCCAAATATTTTAAAATTGCTGGAGTTGTGGCCTGGCGAAGGGGACAAATTAAAGGAAATTTAGTGAAATAATCCACAACTACCAGGCAATAGGTATTACCCTTGTAACTCCGAGGATAAGGTCCAATGAGATCCATTGAGATCATCTGCCAAGGAAAATTTATGTTCCTGAAGGAACCCATAAGTCCAGCCTGTGGTAGGTTACTTGGTTTACAAGTAGCACAAACCATGCATTTAGAAATGTACCTTTTTATAGACTTCCGCATACCAGGCCAATAATATAATTCGGCAATACGGTGATAAGTCTTATAAAAAACCAAAATGACCCGCCGTAACTTCATCATGAAACATATGCAGAATATTTTCCCTATTTGGCGTAGGTACAACTATTTTCCACTCCGACATATTGGATAAGGACTCTATCGGACTTAAGATGTGTTTGTACAGAATATTATTCTCTACCTTAAAATCAGGATATTTTTGTGGGTCCTGAGTGACCCTATCAATCATATTCTGATACCACATATCAGGACTTAAAGAGGACAGATCTAGGACATTAATATCATGGACACGTGAAAGAGCATCTGCGACCACTACCCCGTTTGCCTTTCTATGGACAATCTTATATGAATAGGCAGCCAGTTTGCATATCCATCGAGAAAGCCTCTGTGAAGGGTTTTTCATACTATGAAGCCATACTAAGGAACTATGATCAGTAATTATAGTGAAATTACGACCTTCCAGATAATAACGAAAAGCTTCTAACCCATGGATGATAGCTAAGAGTTCTTTCTCCGTAGTTGAATAGTTTTTCTGGGCCTTGTTCAACTTCTTACTAGTGTACGCTATGGGGTGTTCGGAGCCATCTTTCAACTGAAATAATACGCCTCCAGAAGCTGTATTAGAGCAATCTGTCATTAGATAAAAATGCTCATCAAAATTAGGTGACATCATAACCGGAGCGCTCGTTAAAGCATCTTTAACGCGCCTAAAAGCTTCGTCAGCCTCAGGAGTCCAAGTAATGGTCTGTCCCTTTTTCCTGTTCTTCAAAAGATCAGTAAGAGGTGACAACAAAGTAGAGTAGGACGGTACAAATCGCCGATAATAGCCACACATTCCCAATATCCTACGGACTTGGGTGGTGGTCTTTGGTATAGGAAAATTTTTGATAGCAACTATTTTCTCAGGATCAGTCCTCAGCCCCTGGTTATCCACAACATAACCCAAGAACTTAAGACTAGGGCGACAAAACTGACATTTATCCAGATTGACCGTTAGATTAGCTTCCTTAAGACGTAAAAATAACTTATCTAAAATTTCCATATGAAGGGAAAAATCAGGAGTGACAACCAAAATATCGTCTAAATAATAGAAAACATAGGGCTCTAACGGTGGACCAATGACTAAATCCATCAGACGACACATTGTCTGAGGAGCAGAAACAAGACCGAAAGGCATGGTGACAAACTGGAATAATCCTTTACCACTGACAGCAAAAGCAGTATACTTCTTGCTCTCTTCACTCAGTGGGATCTGTAGGAAGGCCTTAGACAAATCAATAGAAGAGATGTATTTGGCATTCTGAAGTTTGCTCAAAATCACATCTATTCTGGGGATAGGATAAGCATCCCTGTTAGTTGTGATACTGTTTAGTTTTCGACCGTCAAAGCAGATCCTGAAGGATCCATCCTTCTTCTTCGTTAACCAGAGCGGAGAACAGTAGGACGATGTTGAAGGTTCTATGATATTTAAAGCAAGCATCGAATCTACTTCCTTTTCTAAATCTGCCTGCCAGGCTTGAGGTATGGGGTACTGATATAATCTGAAAGGAGTGGGATTTCCCACTTCGATAGTGTGAGAGATTAACGACGTACGACCTAGTTTGTCTTTTGAAGAAAGAGTAGTAAATTTAGAGATCATACTCTCTAATTGCCTTTGTTCAGAGCTTGATAAACTAGCAAAATCGTGAATAGCACTAAGGGTAGATAAATTAAATTCAGATATGGAAAAAGAAAAATCAGAACAACTTAAGGTACTATTGAAAGCATTGAAAAAGTCCATACCTAAAATTATAGAATTCTGCACGGAAGGAATAACATAAAATGTAATTTCCCTACATAAATCTGCCACTGTAATTTTAATTTGGAGTTTGCCCGTAATGGACTGAACTGTACCATCTGCAGTAGATACTTGCAAAGATGAAATGGGCATAATGGGAATACTAGAATTTTTCAATAAATTTAACGAATGTGCCCCTATCAATGAAATATTAGAGCCACTATCTAACAAAGCTAAACACGATTGTCCTAAAATTTGAATAGGAAGATATGGCCTATTATCATTTTGTTTCCTAACTAATAACGAATTACTATCTAGATCTAAAGTATTTGGTTGTCTACAACCGTTATATGGAACTAACCCAGACGTATCATCATCATTAACAAAACTAGAATCTAATATAGATAATGGAACCACATTACTATCACAATTATTATTGTTACGTTGAACACTACCAATCAAAGAAGCGTTTGTAAATGACCATCTGTGATCATTTGAATCAAGCGAATCTAACGTATTATCTATAGAAATAAATTTCTGGTTTAATTTTGTTTTGTGGTGTGTGCTGCTTTCTTGAACGACACCCCTTTCCCTTTTCGTGAAGATGGGTTTGGGTTGCTGGATGTGCTTGGTCCAGCAGTTTCGTTTGACGATGGGGTTTGATTCCCTGATTGGATGTTGGACGGAGAAACGTTCAGGGGACGGACCTCCGACGTGTCGTTTCCCGAACACTTAGAACAGTTTCTTTTAAGGGTGTTCTCTCGGCCACAACCATGGCAGAAAATACGATTTTGAGGAATCCCACAATTGTAAAATGGGTGACCAGGCTGATCACAATTCCAGCAGACAAGAGAACTAACAACCGAAACATTATGTTCATGACCCTTATTTAGCCAAGAACGTTGCCTAAAGGAAGTTGGCTGAGAAGAAGAGTTAGAAGAGGATCGAGATGTGGATGGAGGTTGAGAAGACCAGGATAACGTTTCCTCCAAACGTTTGCATTTTATAGTAAGGTCATCAATGTTCTGAATGTCCATAAGAGCTAATTGTTGATGATAAAAGGGCAATAGACATTTAAGGATGATTTTAATTTTAGCTAAATCTGACAAAGGAGTGTCTAAACGACTACACATACCTAATATAGTATTAATAAACATAGTAACAGATTCCCCAGGTTTCTGCTTATGATTCTTAATTTGATCTAATAAATCATCCTGGAATGAATACGGAAGAAAATCCGACTTCAACTTTTTAATCAGATCAGACCAACAAGAAAAATTACCCCTGTTATTCATAAACCATGTAAAAGCGGTCCCGGTGAACAACTCAGCAGAAGCAGCAAACAAATCCTCTTCAGAAACACCTCTAGATATTCGAAGACATTCAACCCTTTCTAAAAATGACATCACATCAGTGTGCTGTTTTTCACCTGAAAATGAAATACCCCATTTGTGTACTTGAACAGGTTTGGAGTACGTAAAGCTAGGTACATTGACTGAAGCATTAGGAGTAGAGGTAGCAATGGGGTTAACTCTAGAATCAAGTTCACCCTCTAGTGTTAATATTTTAAGAGAAACAGACCTCTTGAACGGTTCCTGTTCTTCAGAAGGACAGTGTAGCAAGTGTACACGGGCAGAAATATGGCCTAGACGAGATGTTAATCGCGCATACTCTGTATCCTTTACAGTTCCCCTAAACTTTTCGATTTTTTTAGACAAGCTGTCCAATGTTTCAGTGATTCCTTTTTGTTGTTCCTCAAAAGGAAGGGATACAGCTGAAATTTGGAGAAAACTTCTATTGCCAGCTTCTTGTTTCAAAGCACCTCTCAAAAGATTGCGTTTTTTATCGACAGTTGTCGACTCCTCTGGCATTATGTCCCGAATCTTTAATTCATAATCCAATTCATCCACCAGAAGATGTTCAGCTTTAAAAGCACACATGATGAGAGCAAAGTTATTGACAAATAGTCCAAAGAACAGAAATATGAAAAATATGAAAATATGAAAGTTTGCACGCAAAATATATATAATATAAACCGAGAAAATATCAGCAACACACCAACAAAATCAAAATAGCCAGCAAAAAAAAAAAATATATATATAATGCAGTATATAATCTAATAAATAAGATCAAATAAATATATAAGATCAAATAAATGGATAAATAATCCAATAAATATTGTATACTCAAGTAAACCTACTACCTAAATACTGGAAGTAAATTTTTTTATTTATATGTAACTTACCACCACTCTAGAAAAAATATATATCTATAATAATAATAATAATAATCAACACTTAGTTGTACCTCCAACTATACCACTATTGACTGAAGAAATAAAATTGTTATATGAATTATATTATTAATAGCAATATTAAATATAAGTTCCCAATAAAAATTCAAAATCTAACCCAGAATGTAAGCTGCACAAACATATACTATAATGAGGTCCCAAAATATAAACAAAAATCAAAACAGCGTTTAAGAATACCTGATATGTATCAGAAATTAAAAATAAAATAAATAAGTAACAATATGTGTATAGGATACCAAACGGAAATAACAAAGAGATTTCAGATAAAAGAGAAGAATTGACCTAAATGAATACTGTCTCAGACCAAAAATAAAGCCACCACGTTGGAAAGCCGATGTAACAACTAGCTGATGATTTTCTGTTGGAGTGAATGAAAAGGGAGTGGTAAACTCCAACAGAAGTAGTAAAAAGAAGAAGATCTACTTAATGTAGCCAAAGGACAAAAATGTGTGGCTTCTCCGTTGAAGAAGCTGGAGTAACTAAAATACAACTTTGTAGTAGTATTTGTATGGAAGGATGCCAAGACAAAGAATATCGAATTGATACAGGACTAGAGATGAGAAATCATTAATAGATAGATATAACTTGAATGGCTAGCTAAATATGTATGAGAAGGGCCACTTGACACTCAAGGAAGGATTCGGCCAATTTGCACGGCTATTTTTGGCCAGACAATAGATTAAAGGAAGTGACAATGATGGCTCGAAAAGAAGATATGAAGATAATGTTCAGAAAATAGATAGAGTAAATATAATAATATACTGAAAATAGAATGAATTTTTGGGCGCCAGAAGAAGGATAACTAGGTTAACGCTCTTCCAGGTATTCTACGCTGCTATAGAGTATGTTAAATTTGTAGTACAAGTATGTGAAAAGTTATTAAAGATTATTAAATTATAAAATATACTACTAAAAATAAAGGAGTAATAAGAAAAAAAAAATCACAATAAATGTATATTTATTGAATGTAACTACTAGATCTTTTTAACAATCTCTGAGTTAGGACAAGTAACTAGTGTGTAACTCTAACATGACAGGAAAAAGTGATACTAGTGAAAGTCAATTACAAAATCATCATACAACTATGATCTAAGAATACTCTTTATAAGGTTAGAAAAACTGACTACGGGTACCTCTAATACAGGAAGTACAACTTACAACTAGGTTAGTAGAACCCTCACCAAATAATAATTGTACGTTTATAATACGTACACCTTAATTAAATACTACCTGATACTATATATAACATATAAATACCTCACTGTGAGTGGGACAGGCACAAGCCTTATTGAATAAATAAACCTACGAGTGGATACACAGATCCTTTTCCTAACTCGTGGTTTATAATAGTAATAATAACAAGTGAAACCAAAAACTAATCTGAGGGATTAGAATCCAGAAGTTCATATGAATTTAATAAATTAAAGTTAAAGTTAAATAAAGTTAATAAGTTAAAGTTAAGTAAAGTTAATAAGTTCGAGTTAAATAAAGTTAATAATTACAATTTTGACTAATATGTGAAGTTAATTTTTAAAAATTTAATTAAACATATACTAAAATAATGGAATGAGTTTAAATAATTATACAAAAGTGGAACACAGCCTAAAAATAATCAAGATAAGAGTACCGACTACTATTATCAGGGAAAATATCTGAGCTCAGAAATTTATACCTTTATAGATTGCAGAGTGTTGGAGAACGCTATCAATTAAATATTATGTTGTAAAGAAAAAAAAACCTATAAAAAATATAAAGCAGGAAAAATGTGTGTGCAATTGAACTATAAAAAAAAATGTACTAAATATCACAAAACCAGTCTGTCTTTAATAAGAGCACAGTAAATGTTCCCAAACAAACCACTCTTTCCTAATCTTGAAGTTGATGTAATGAGCACCCAAGGGTGCTAACTCTCGCTAGCAGCTGTCCTGCTGGAGGTACAGGAGAGGAAGACTGGTAGAAAGCAGCTGAAGGTACTCAAAACTGTTGGAAAGCAGCTGGAGGTACTCAAAAAAAAGAAAATGTGGAAATAATCCAGGCTGGTCGCCTATTGATTGTTTCTCTCTGTGTGGTCTGGCCTTGGTGTTGTTGTAGGGTGGCTTTAAGATTTCATGGTAGGTGCTAAAAAAAACACAGTGTGGTGTTACTACCAATCTACCAATGTCAAAAAAAAGAAGCAAGAGATACGAGGAGGTGTTTTTATTCCTATGGGAATAAGAAGAAATAGGTCATTAAGTCCAAAAACTTGAATGACTAGACAGCTTGACCTTTTATCAGGTTGCTATCAGATGACCTTGGTCAAATAACACAAGTAATTTCCAATTGAAATACAAAATATAATTACTGTGAAAGAATATTTTATTATAATATATACACCGGTATATAGATATATTATACAAGGATGAAATATAGTAAGACTAAGCGATGGATACTTATTTGATCATCGTTCAAAAGATAGGAGTTCTGTAGACTTGAAAGGAATATAAAAAATGGAGTTTAAATTAGCTCTATTTTCCAACTGGAAGCACAAATTAACAACGAATATTGAATTATCTCTAGATGAGTTTGATCCATGAAAATAAAACATAAAAACCATGAAAATAGACTATGTGAAACTTAGTTAGCAAATGTCAAGGACTTCCAAAATGGCTGAATAAAATACTTAATAAAATGTGTATTTACCGGGGTAGAACTCATTGGATATAGTATGCTCTAAAATTCTTCAAATCCACTGCTGCTGGATAACTTCACTATACTTTTATTGTAATATTTAATCAATTTGGAACTGAGAATTAGAGGTGAATAATTGAGTCTAATGACCCCGCACACTACGATTCAGACCGAACACTCGAGAAACAATGGCAATCCAAGGCTCACGTTCACAGCTGAATCCTTCGTACCCCTCTACTAAGCATTGGCTGTCAAAGTGGGGAAACCAATGTTGCCACGTTTTAAATGTGACGTCATCAAGCATTTAAAAATTCTGAGATGGGTTTAAGTTCTATTTGAATAAACATTGAAAGAAAATAATTCTGAAAATAATTAAATAATATTTTGGATAGTTAAATAATATCTTCCCATCAATAATCGATTCTATAAGGGGCGGAACGTCACAAGTTCTCACCAGTGGCGCACAACACCCCTACAAGCGACACTATATATACACGAAATTTTCGATTTTCTAAACCTGACTGAATTGAAAATTGGGCCACATGCCATCTTAAAGAATAGGAAAAGACTCGTCCATCCATATGTCATATCTCCATTTTGGTCCAAGGGTGTGGATTTTACGGCCCTTCCCATTTAGAGTCTGTTTTTTGTTCTCGTCCCCAAAACTCCCAAAAATTTCAAAAACTTAAGCCCGACCTTTGCGGCTTCTGATAGCACATATCATTACCTTTCCAACGCATGTTTAATTTTGAAAATCGGTTATACCATTCAAAAGTTATCGAGCTCAGAAGTATGACTCAATTTTTATTTAAAAAAGGGAAAATGTTTGTGGATATGTATGTATGTATGTATGTATGTATGTATGTATGTGTGTGGAAAAGTTACACCGATCTGAATTTTTTTTTCTGTGTTTCAAGAGGGTGTGAGGGCCGATTCAGAACCGGTCTAATTTTTGACTTCTGACTACCGGTAAGCCAGCTAGAGGACTAGATAGATACCAAATAGCATATTTTTTGGGCGTATATATCTTGGGTTCAAGGAGAGACAGGAAAACCGCAAATACACCAAATTAATAGGGATGAGTTAAGATTTCAAACGGTGCTTAAGCGATCAACCTGAGACATACACACTGCTCACCATAGCCGAAAAACTGAAAAATTAAACGTTGAAAATTTTGGTTTTTCGACAATTACTCAAAATTTCAACCTACGAATTGCGCCAATAGCTGAGCGTTTGTAGGAGGACTCAGGACGCGTCTAACGGTGTATATCTCATATCTGGGAAAATTCGAATTTTTTAGTTATAGGCTTCATAAGTATAATCAAATCTATTTCTTATGGGAAAAACCGTTTTTCAAGCTCAATAATTCCTGTAATACGTTCAGTTATCATACTTGATCTTGGATGCATCAGATACTACTTGTCAATACATTTTAAACTCATATTTAGTGATCAACATCAGTTCAGCCGTTCAGAAGTTATAGAGCTCCAAAAGTACAATTAGTCCAGGAACTGAAACTTTTCACTTCGCAATTTTTACAGAATGGATCGATTTGCTTGAAAATTTGAGAATAAGTAGTGGAGAGCCTAAGGATCAAAATCTGTATGATTCCGAAAGACGCTTTTACCATGGGGTGGTTGCCACCCCGTCTCGAGGGTGGAAATTTTTTATTATATTTTGACCGCAAATGTTGGTAAAAACATTAATTGTAAGCAAAACATGTTTTATATTTTTTTGATAAAATTAATAGATTTCGATTTATTGGTTATCGAAATTTAGTTTATATCGAAAAAATCAATGTTATTAATCAATCATGGTTTATGTACTTGTAGTGGCTACGATGCTAGTTTGATTGGGCAATCCGAGTTCATTTGCCGGCCATAATTACATAATTATTAGGATGGCTGGGATATGAACTCGGATTGTCTTATCACTGGTGTCGTAAGTTCTAGATCATTTGGGAGAGATTGCGACCAAGGTTCTCGTTCTCAAAACTACCAAAAATTTCAAAAATATTAGTTCGACCTTTGCGGCTTCTGCTAGTACTGATCATTACCTTTCCAACGCACATCTAATTTTGAAAATTACCAGAGAACGACAGTTCTCGCCAGTGGCGCACAACCCCTACATGCGACACTATATATTATATACACGAAATTTTCGATTTTCTAAACCTGACTGAATTGAAAATTGAGCCAAATCCCATCTTAAAGTTTAGGAAAAGACTCCTAGATCCATATATTACTTCTTCATTTTGGTCCAAGGCTGTGGATTTTACGGCTTTTCATATTTAGGGTCTGTTTTTCGTTCTCGTCCCCAAAACTCCCAAAAATTTCAGAAACTTAAGTTCGGCCTTTGCGGCTTCTGATAGCATAGATCATGACCTTTCCAACGCATGTTTAATTTTGAAAATCGGTTATACCGTTTAAAAGTTAGCCAGCTCAGAATTAGAACTCAATTTTTATTTAAAAAGGGGAAAATGTTTCTGGATATGTACATATGTATGTATGTATGTATGTATGTATGTATGTATGTATGTATGTATGTATGTGGAAAAGTTACACCGATCTGAATTTTTTTTCTGTGTTTCAAGAGGGTGTGAGGGCCGATTCAGAACCGGTGTAATTTTTGACTTCTGACTACCCGTAAGCCAGCTATAGTGCTAGGTAGATACAAAATGGCAAATTTTTTGGGCGTATATATCTTAGGTTCAAGGAGAGACAGGAAAATCGCAAATAAACCACATCAATAGGGTTGAGTTAGGTTTTCAAACGTTGCCTAAGCGATCAAGCTCAGACGTACACACGGCTCAGTATAGCCAAAAAATTGAAAAACTAAACTTTGAAAATTTTGGTTTTTCGACAATTACTCAAAATTTCAACCTACGAATTTCGCCAATAACTGAGCGTTTGTAGAAGGACTCTAGGCTAATCTAACGTTGTTTACCTCATATCCGGGAAAATTAGAAATTTTAAGTTATACGCTTCATAAGTATGATCAAATCTATTTCCTATGGGGAAAAACAGTTCAAGCTCAATAATTTCTGTAACAACTTTAGTTTTCATACTTGAACTCAGATGCATCAGATACTACTTGTCAATACGTTTCAAACTCATGTTTAGTGATCAAAATCGGTTAAGCCGTTTAGGTTAATCCAATTAACTATTATTCCCGAAATGGTTTATGTAGTTACGACGCTAAATTTGATCTGTAACGGATAATCGTGAGTTCATTTACCGGCCATCCCAATATTTTTATTTATTCTATTTCGACTAGAAAAAAAATCTAGTATACATTCGATGGTCACTAGATCATTTGGGAGATAATGCGACAAAGGTGACCATTTATAAAGCTTGACGTGTAATCGAGAAAAATTGCATTCAACTTCATACATTTAATTTGTATATAACTTGAAAAACTCCTGATACAAGAATAAAAAACCGCTAAACGCCGTAAAAATGAGTGGCGCATACAATATTCCAGCTACAAAAGATCTGATATGAAAATTACGTGGCGCGAAAATGTATTTTCATTTTGATGCAAAACAAAATTCTAGTTTTATTTTAAAAGATTTTTCCATAATATTTGCTAAATTTGAAGTAAACGCGCCACAAAAGAGTAAATTTGATACAGTTTGAATTTTGAAACTCTTTTGTGGCGCGTTTACTTCAAATTTAGCAAATATTATGGAAAAATCTTTTAAAATAAAACTAGAATTTTGTTTTGCATCAAAATGAAAATACATTTTCGCGCCACGTAATTTTCATATCAGATCTTTTGTAGCTGGAATATTGTATGCGCCACTCATTTTTACGGCGTTTAGCGGTTTTTTATTCTTGTTTGGCTTTATGCAGGGCAGATCAACAACAGATGCAATTTTCATTGTAAAGGAACTGATGGAAAAATACAGTAATAAAGAGACCAACGCTCATATGGTATTCATTGATCTTGAGAAAGCATATGATAGAGTTCCTCGAGAGATTCTGTGGTGGGCACTCAATAAGAAAGGAGTCCCTGGCGAATATGTAAAGATTGTGAGAGATATGAATGAGGGAGTAACGACTAGTGTTAGGACAGGTGTGGGAGAGACTGATAAATTTCAGGTGGAAGTAGGATCGCACCAAGGCTCGGTGCTTAGTCCTTATTTATTCTCATTAGTTTTGGACCAGATAACAGCGAAACTACAGGGTAACATTCCATGGTACTTAATGTATGCTCATGATGTCGTGTTAGTCGTGGTATTCCATGGTGCCTAATGCATGCTGATGATGTAGTGTTAATAGGAAATAGTGAAAGAGACTTAGAACAAAAACTGGAATAGTGAAGATAAGCTCTGGAGGAAAAAGGTTTAAAATTTAGTAGGACAAAAACAGAGTATTTGAAATGTTCATTTAAAGATGGAGTTACTACAAATAAAATGGTATCTTTGGATGGTGAAATGATTGTGACAAGTAATAGTTTTAAGTACCTAGGATCGGTATTACAGAGTAATGGAGAAATAGACGGAGATGCATGCAGTAGAATTAGGGCTGGATGGATGAAGTAGAAAGAAGCGAGTAGTGTGTTGTGTGGCAGAAAAAATCCAATGAAGCTGAAGAGAAAATTCTATAAAACAGCTATAAGACCGGCTATGATGTACGGAACTGAATGTTGGGCAGTGAAAAAAAAGAGGAACAACGAATGCATGTGGCGGAAATGAGAATGCTTAGATGGATGAGTGGAGTGACAAAGAAGGATAAAATTAGAAATGAGTATATTAGGAGAAGTCAAGGTGTGGCACCAATTGATGCCAAAATGAAGGAGCATAGGTTAAGATGGTCAGGTCATGTTCAACATAGAGACGTTAATCACCCAATAAGAAGAATAGCTGAAGTGCAGTTTCCTGGAAGGAGTAGGAGAGGAAGACCAAAGAAGACCTGGGGGGAGACGATAAGGCAGGATATGTTGGTAAAGGGGATTAACATTGATATGACCCAAGATAGAATTGTGTGGAGAAATGCAATTAGGAAAGCCGGCAAAGAGAATGATAAACTGATAGTGGCGTATTGATAATGGCGTATGAACGCCACTATCAGTAAATTTATCCAGAAGCACATATTTAAATTGTCAAGAATTTCAACGAGATAGCTAGTATTCTAGCTGTTTTGAGACAGGAACTTACAACAGGGACTTGAGACAAATTCCTTTAGGACTATTGAATTCGACGTTAACAGGTCTACTTTCTTCTTCCATTTTATTTTATATAGGTATATCTAGAAAAATAATGGTAGAAAAGTAGTGTAAAAATGTATAATAAAATTTAATGGTGTTGAAATTTATGACAAAATATGCTTACTTTGTTTCACCCATCTGTACAATAATAGACGAACTACGAATTGCTTACCTGAAACAAAAAAGAACAAAATTAATCCCAGAATCATGATAAAAACATGAAATTTATATTATTTAAAATATCATACTGGATGGGGAATCGTCAAACGGGTCATATAGGCAATTGATTATGTACTATAGAAAGGAACTACAACGTTAACGGGGTTTTATTATTTCATATGGTCAACGAATCTTTATGTATGAAAAAACCGCGGGGTGCTACCATTTAAAGGGGTACGTTTTTGAGAAATGGGTGAATTAGTCCCTGGGCGCAGGTTATATTAGGGTGAGTTCTATGCACTTTTGGTACAAACACGTCTACATAAAAATTGTTCCTGGTTAAATTTCCTATCTAAATATAACTGTTTAAAGTCAAAGATACTTTTTTTTACAAAAATATATTCAAAAGAAAAAGCACAAAGAAACCCAAAAGAAAGATATTTTGTTTTTTGTCCCATAACTTTTGTCCACGGGGATATAGGTATAGATATTGCTGCACAGAAAAGAAACTTACATATTTTGTCTTTAAAATGATGTTTGGTAGAGGTCATTAGGATTTACAGTTTTCGAAATATGATTTTTCAAATTTCGCCACTCACAGAAATTTTGGGCAATTTTCCTTGTTATTTCGCAAATATTGTTTTGTAACTTTTTTCTACGTAACTTTAGGCATATGCAATGGTACATGTAAGAGAAATAGAAATCAATTACCTTTAGAATGTTCTACTGTATAATGTTGTACGACTTCTTTTAAAGAGGTTATCTTTTTTAAGACTTTATAATTTTAATGAGTTTTTATATTTTTTAAGATTATTTTTTAAATTTCCCAGTATAACTTTTTTTTTCTACATTTAGGTATATTTATATAATAAAAAAGAAAGCTTATTCTGTTTACTTTAAAATGGTGTATTATAAAAAATTCTAGGATTATTATTGAATAAGATATGCTTTTTCAAAATGTAATTAGTACTTGCAAGGATATTTCATTTTAGGATTATTTTTTAAATTCCTCATTATAACTTTTTTATGTAATTGTGTGTTATGATTGAATCTTATTTTTTATAGGTAATACTTTGGATTCACTTGACTTGGCCGGGCAAACTTCAAAATATGGATTAATTCCAATATTTACTGTCAAAGCTCCTGCACCACAAGCTTTGCTTGAAAAAATAGCATGCAAATGTATAGTCAGTTCGCTAAACTGAGACACAACTGGCTAGAGATTTTAGTAGGTAATTTTTTTGTTTTTTGCCAATTTTGCCAAAATTGGCAATATTACTAACTATTTAGTAATTATTAACTATTTATTAATTATTTCTTGCCAATTTTATAAAAATTGGCAAAATTACTTACTAAAATCACTAGCCAGTTATGTCTGAGTTTAGCGAACGGACTATACTAAAGGATGTACAAAAAACTTCGGTTGTAGGAAGATAGGAATTAGTTGTTCGATATTCTGCAAAGGGTGCATGTGCATGGCAACTAATTGTGGGAACTCTAAGATAACTGAGGTGTCACAGGAAGATATTGAAGCTAATGCTAACGAAGAGATGGACTACGATTTTGAAAATTTTTAAATGTCAACGTTTAAATAATTTTAACTAAAGTGATGTTTTCTAAGACTAATGTTTATGTAATTTTTGTAGAAGAAATACTTTTAAATAATACAGGTAAAAAAATATCAAAGAATCACTCGGTTTCCATTACATATTTAAATATAGATGATACACCATTTTAAAGAACAGAGAGTAAGCCCTCTTTATTCAGCAATATATAGTACTCGTATATTCATACAAGAAAAAAAAAGTTATAATGAGAAATTTCAAAAATAATCGTAAAAAATATAAAAAATAATATTTTTTTATATTATGTATTATATAATATATAATATAATATTACATTATATATACTATATATAATATAGTATTATATAATATATAATATATTATTTAATAATATTATTTTATTTTTATATTGTATTATAAAAAATCTTTAAAAGTATAAAACCTTGAAAAACCATAATCTCTTTAAAAAAAGTCGTACAACGTTATACAGTAGACCATTTTAAAGGTAATTGATTTCTATACCTATTACGTGTACCATTGCATATACCTAAAGTTACGTAGAAAAAAGTTACAGAACAATATTTGAGAAATAACAAGGAAAATTGCCCAAAATTGCTGTGAGTGGCGAACTTTGAAAAATCATATTTCGAAAACTATAAATTGTAATTACCTCCACTAAGCCACATTTTAAAGAAGAAATATGTAGGTTTTTTTTTCTGTAAAGCAATGACTATACCTATATCCTCGTGGACAAAAGTTATGGGACAAAAAACAAAATTTATTTCTTTTGGGATTCTTTGTGCTTTTTCTTTTGAATATATTTTTGTAAAAAAAGTATCATTGACTTTAAAAAGTGATATTTAGATAGAAAATTTAACCAGGAACAATTTTTATGTAGATATGTTTGTACCAAAAGTGCATAGAACTCACCCTAATGTAATCTGTGCCCAGGGACTAATTCACCCATTTCTCAAAAACGCACCCGTTTAAATGGTAGGAGTCCGCGGTTTTCTCATATATAGATGTCTATTGACCATATGAAATAATAAAACCCCGTTAACGTTGTAGTTCCTTTTAGCTATCTTCTTTTGAATATAATCAATAGCCTAATAGGAAAATCAATGGGAAATTCTAAATTGTTGAATTCCTGCTCCCTGCTTCCCTAATTATTTTACATCAAAAGTCATAGAAAACATACTCTTCATTCGTAACGATTAAGCCATTAGTTTTCGAGATATTTGAATCCAAAAAAGAAGGAGCATAATACATTAATCAAAATAAGTGTGCCTTTTCATTTTTAACTTCAAATATCTCGAAAACTAATAACTTTATCGTTACGAATGAAGAGTATATTATTTCCATCGAAAGTATTGAAGAATCTAAAAGTTATGCTAAAAGAGCAGTTTCATCAGTTGCGTAGAATTTGGGAAGGGTCAACCATTAACTTTCCCCTGTCGTACGCCTCTGGTAGTAGCCAGAAACGATTATTTAACATAATTTAGTACGGTGTACAGTGCCTACACTTTCTGCTAAGTATCACAGGGATATGTGAAATTATTTTGAAGTATTCTTTTTTTTTAATAATTTATTCTTTATTTAAAACTTTAAGAACTATGTGTGTCCAGTGCTACAAAACTATTTGATATATCCTTATGGTACTTGGCAGAAAGTGTAGGTACTCTACACTCTACTAAATTATGTTAAATAATCGTTTGTGGTTAATACCAGAGGCGTATGACAGGGGAAAGGGAATGGTTGACCCTTCCCAAATTCTACGCCACTGATGAAACTGATATTTTAGCATAATTCTTAGATTCTCCAATACTTTCTATGCAAATAAAATACTCTTCATTCGTAACGATAAAATCATTAGTTTTCGAGATATTTGAATTTAAAAATGAAAAGGCACACTTATTTTGATTAATGTATTATGCTCCTTCGTTTTTAGCTTCAAATATCTCGAAAACTAGTGGCTTTATCGTTACGAATGAAGAGTATGTTAGTTACATAGAAAGTATTGGAGAAGTACAAATTTGCACTAAAATAGAAATTCCGCCAGTGGCGTAGAATTTGGGAAGGGTCAACCATTCACGTTCACCCGTCGTACGCCTCTGGTAGTAGACAGAAACGTTTGTTTAACATAATTTAGTAGGGTGTATAATACCAGCACCACTTACCAAATTTCGTGTTGTTGTCCTATGCCTGCCAGGAAATATTCAGAAATAAATAAAATAAAAGTTTAACTTTGACACCCTGTATTTCGGTTATTATCAACTTTTGTACTAAGATAAGTTAGCTTAAATCGATATATTTTAACCTACCTCAGGAATCTAAGGTTAAGCTATGGCCCATTCTTTACCAAACACCCTGTATAATCCTGAGAAGTGTCAATGTTTACTCTTTCATATAATTCTCGACAGGCCTAAATCATAAGAAAACGTCACGACTGAAAAAAGACTCTGAGAAGAGCATATAGATCGATATTTTGAGTAAATTATTTTTACCTTTTTGAAGTAAAACAAACCAGAGACACGGAAACTACACATGAATTTTTTAGCATACAAAAATGTCTGCTTTACCGGTTCCCATCTTGAACGCATTCTTTACTCGTTTTTTATGATACTTTAAGCCTATTGAGAAAGATGAATGCCTTCTCTCAAGGGATAACGTACAAAAAGTAGTAAAGACACAAAATAAACTTTGAATAGGACTCCTCGCATGAACGGAGCGCGAACAAGATCAAAGCCTAAGTGCTAAAGTACTGTTCTTTCTTTTACATAGAGTCAATTTTTATTTGGTCGTCGAAAATTTGGCTTTGTTATAAAAACGAAGACAATAGGAGGGTGTACAGAAGATTCGGGGTATTTTTTAGTAAAGAGTAATTGAAATTTAGGGAAAAAATTTATTACAAAGCCAATTAGTAGAATTGAAGACCTCATTGTTATATATTGGTAAGCCAGAAAATAAGAAAGTTATTGAGGTTTCGAGTTTTTAAAAAATCTAAAAAATATTGTTTTAACTTTAATAGTTATTTATGATATAAATGTTAAAAGTACAAGTTTAAGACACGCATGTGAAAGTTTACAGAATGAGCGAAGCGAATTCTGCAATTCACATGAGTGCTTTAAAAATGTAATTTCTAGCACGTATATCATACAATATCTTTTCTACAAACGTCTTATATATCAACAATTATAATTTATTCATTCACAATTACAGGACAATATCTACAAAAACTTTTACTTGAACTTGACCGACATTCCATTTTTATATTTTTCTTGACATTACATCAAAACTGTCTATACTGTCAATACGTAAATCATAACAACTATAGAATAACATCTTACTTTTATTGTTGTATATTCTAACAAATTTTAATAGTTGTTTTCTACAAACGTGTTAAAAAATGCAATAATACAGTTTAAATTAAATTTTAAAAAACCTTTTATACCACCTTTTTCAAATGGCA
The DNA here is from genome assembly GCF_917563875.1 of Diabrotica virgifera virgifera. Classification (NCBI taxonomy): domain Eukaryota; kingdom Metazoa; phylum Arthropoda; class Insecta; order Coleoptera; family Chrysomelidae; genus Diabrotica; species Diabrotica virgifera. The sequence continues at coordinate 67,296,502 of NC_065444.1, forward strand.
CAAGTTGTACTATTAATATTAATATTAATGTTAATAAATTAAATATAAATATTTTGACGTTTCACAATTTGACAATTCACTTTTAACTGCAGTGCCTTAAAATTTTTAAAGCACTAGTGCCTTAAAGTAGCATTTTTAACGCTCCTATGTAGTGCTAAAAATTGCATTTCTAACACTGTTGTAGAAAAAAACCTTACCTCTTGTTATCTCATTGTGTTAATCATTAAAATACATCATTAGCATTTATTATTTTACAGACACAAAACGCATAAATATTGATAAGTAAAATGGGGTTTATTTAAAAAAATGTGGCTAACATGTTCTGACATCTAAAAAATTGTAATAGTACATTGAGCAAAATAGTTATTTATCTACTCTGTCATATTATGTTATAAGTTTTTAGTTTGTGAAAACTGTCATTATAGATAGCAGTGCGTGAAGTGTTTAAAGTGTGCGTGAAGTAACAATGTATTTTAAATGGGACTTACTTTTTCGTACTGTTTTTGACACACTTTCATATAATCAAATATTCTTAACTTTCGCGTTGTCATGGTGATGACATAATGAGCAATAAATTACGACAAAAGTTTTGACAGTTTTGTGGTTTGAAAGAAGTTAGAATTTTTAAATGTCAAAGTTCTAAAAATTGTAGAATAGAAATAAATTCCAGTGATGAAGAGTTACAGTTTTTTTATTTGTTCATCATAGATAAAATATTGTATGAAACTGTGCGTGAAGTATTTTTTGCGAACTTACGCGATGTATAGCACTCGCTCCGTTGTCGCTCGTGCTCTAAACCTCGCGTGCGTTCGCAAAAAGCATACTTCACGAACTGTTTCATAAATAACTATTTTCTACTCTATGTCATATTATGTATAAGTTTTTAGTTTGTGAAAACTATCATTATAGATAGCAGTGCGTGAAGGGTTTAAAGTGTGCGTGAAGTAACAATGTATTTTAAATGGGATTTTCGCACACTTTCAAAAATTTTTTTGGCACACTTTCATATAATCAAATATCCTTAATTTTCGCGTTGTCATGGTGATGACAATATGAGCAATGACTTACAACAAAATTTTTGACAGTTTTGTGGTTTGAAAGTAGTTAGGATTTTTAAATGTCAAAGTTCTAAAAATTATAGAATAGAAATGAATTCCAGTGACGAAGAGTTACAGTTTTTTTATTTGTTTATCGTAGATAAAATATTGTTTGAAACTGTGCGTGAAGTACTTTTTGCGAACTTTCGCGATGTATAGCACTCGCTCCGTTGTCGCTTGTGCTCTAAAAATCGCGTGCGTTCGCAAAAAGCACACTTCACGAACTGTTTCTTAAATAACTATTATGAAACAGGTCGTGAAGTATGCTTTTTGCGAACGTACGCGATGTTTAGAGCACGAGCGACAGCGGGGCGAGTGCTATACATCGCGTAAATTCGCAAAAAGTACTTCACGCACAGTTTCATACAATATTTTATCTACGATAAACAAATAAAAAAACTGTAACTCTTCGTCACTGGAATTAATTTCTATTCTACAATTTTTAGAACATTTGACATTTAAAAATTCTAACTTCTTTCAAACCACAAAACTCTCAAAACTTGTGTTGTAATTTATTGCTCATTATGTCATCACCATGACAACGCGAAAGTTAAGGATATTTGATTATATGAAAGTGTGCCAAAAAACAGTGCGAAAAAGTAAACCATATTTAAAATACATTGTTACTTCACGCACACTTTAAACCCTTCACGCACTGCTATCTATAATGACAGTTTTCACAAACTAAAAATTTATACATAATTATGACATAGAGTAGATAATAGTAATTTACGTAACAAGTTCCGAAAGTGATATTTTACGAGACGAGTAGGAAGTTTCCACATAATTTCCAAAGTTTATACATTGTAAATTATGATTCGGGAGTGCTCCTAGTAGCATTTAACGTGTCTTGGTTTGTTTATTTCTACTGTATCTTGATTGTAAATTTAGTATAGGTACTTTTTTGACTTAAATCGAAAGCTTTATGTTCCCATCAAATCTAAGCTCTGTTTGTCAGGAATACTTCTTCTTCTTCTTCCTTTTTATAAGCAATTCTGTTTCTTCATTATCGGATTAATAGAGGAAAGTCGGCAATTATGGAATACCATTTTGTTTTGGGGATATAGAATAATACGTTTATAGAAATGAAAAGAACTTAATGTTATGACACATCAGTCATACATTTTTATGTAGTAATTAAAAGCCTTCTATTAAATATCTTAAAATAACAAAAAAAAATCGAACACAAAAACAAAATCACAAATGAGTAACCAAATATGGAATAGGTACCATATATGGAATATAGGCATAAACCAACATATCAATAACAAAAATAGACATAAACATCTGAGATCAAATAAATTTAAATAAGAAAATTGTGAAAAATGAAAGAAGTAGCTTAATTCACTTGCAGACATCACAGATCCATGTATGAAACTCTGGACCAGCACAATCATATTGAGCCCACTTACACTTAATCCACTATTCCATAATTAGGCACCAACGACTGTCCATATTTGGATTTGTACATTAGTTCAAACTAGTATCAACATTATTTCAAGTCGTTATGTTTTAATTACAGAAGGTCATAAAATATCAAAATAAAGGTACTATCGATATACGCAATAGCATAACAAGTCTGTATTCATGCATAATAACCAATAATACTCGTTGAATACATTTACCTTTGAAATTTTCTGCGAGACGATAAAACAAAACGCGCCTGTCAGACACCTATCGTTCGCGGATCTGACGCAGAGGTTTGAATACGATAATAAAGAGAGCGACTGAAATAGAGGATGGTCTTGTAGTGCGCTTCCAACTAATATTTTCGGAGAAATCAAGGAATTCCATATTAGGGCACTATTCCATATTTGGTTACTTTCCTCTACCTTTATGAAGGTTGTCACTCCATCTTTTACGCGGTCGTTCAATACTTCTTTGCCCCATTCTCCTTATGTCGTTATTCCATTATTTTTTTCTATTTATTGCCCATTCGTTTATACAGTGTACGTAACATTGTCTTATAAGGTCTTCACTACTCTTTCGATCTCTCAGCGTATTTCCTGTAATTCTTCTCAGTACTCTCAAAGCTGCCGTTTCTAGTAGTCTTTGTGTTGTGGCTGTATCGGTCTTGTCTCTGATACATTATTGGTCGTACACTGGCTTTATAAATTCGTGACTTCATCTCAGTGTTAATATGTCGGTTTCGCCATATAGTGCTATTAAGACATTCTGCCAGGCTATTTGCTTTTTGTACTTGATCTCACTTTTTTGTCCAGGTTTCCGTAGCTTGACGATGTAATGCTAAGGTATTTTATTTCCATTATTTGTTCAGTACTGATATTACCATAAATTTCTATTTTACATCTGATTTTGTGCTTTACTGATTACTATCGTTTTAGTTTTTTAAGATTAAATTGTCGTATTGAATTCTTTTGCTCTTACATTAAACCTTCGTACTAATCTCTGCAGACTATCTTCATTTTGGGGTATAAATGTTGCATTGTATGCGTATCTGAGTATTTTTACTTCTTTGTCAGGAATACGTGAATTTTTACTTACTATTGAAACATTATTGAGACTAGGTTTAAAACCGCTAAATATAATTGTGTGTGACAAGTGTAACAATAAAATAATTCTTTTTATTTCAGAACATAAATGTTGCAATAAGCTCTTTAATTACTGTAAAATCTGATGAAAAATATATTGTATTGTATGTAAGAGGAACAATAATTGCTTTAGAAATTTGCTAATAAGCTAAATTGTGTAGCACGTATTTGCTGTAATAATAACAATACAATAAAAATTTACTCTTTCAAGAAGTTTAATACATTTAAGTGCCCGCCAACAGAATTCTCAATATCCCTTACATTTCCTTGTAGACGGTTTTTTTTTCTGGAAGGTTAGGGTACAGGATAATGACCAAGAATATGCTCACAGAAAGTACCGCATTACAGTTAAAACATATCAGAGAATTCTTTCAGGCCATTAAATGTTAATGGGCCATTCTAGTATGCCCAGCCCTTAATATTCTTAAAATTATTTATTATTTTTTGTTAAAGAATACAATGGTGTGTTGGATCTTATTGGAATTTGGAAGTTGATAATGCATTTCAATGTTCTTACTAATGTATATGTTACCGACCAAACCCGATTTCAGGAAAAACTAGTTTGGCCTAGGTCAAACTAGTTTATCCTAAGCGCGTTAGGATAAACTAGTATGGCCTAGGCCAAACTAGTTTGCCCTATCGCGCGTAGGCCAAACTAGTTTGTCCTAGGCCAAACTAGTTTATCCTGATATAAAGACGCACTTCAAGCCAAACTAGTTTATCCTGAAGTGTATGTTTTTATATCAGGATAAACTAATTTAGCCTAGTCGAAAGTAATTGATTACAGATTGGTTGCTGATTTAAACGTAAATTTAGAAGACACTATTAAGAGTTGTAAGATTTTTAAGTATTTAGGGTAAATGATAAACCGAGATGGCACTTGTATGAAAGATATAGAAATGAAAATATTACGGGGAAAACAAGCCATGAAGGCACTCCATGGAGTGATATGGAAGAACACTCTAACTAAAGAAAACAAAAAAAGATTTTTCAGGTCATATTGCCGAATATTACCCTATAAGAGCGAAAGAATGGCCAGTGACAACAATAATACGAAATAAAATAGGAACAGTTGAATTGGAGTTTATGTAGGATAGAATAAAAACAGAGGAAATATGAAACAGAATAGAAGTAGAATGCTCAATTACAAAAAAGTTGTGGTAGTAAAAGTAGAGCCCTGAAATGATATGTACAAAGAATGCCGGAGCAGAGGTGGCCGAAAAGATCACTGGACTGTGACCCGCGGGGAGGAAGACGGAAAGGAAGACATGCTGTGAAATGGAAAACTCACATAGGAAATGCTATGATTGATAGAGGCCTCAGAGATGGCGACTGGGAGAATAAAGTGCTATGGAAGACGAAAACGGCAAACTCATAATGGGAAAAAGCCAAGAAGAAGAAAGTAATTCAGCGAACTAGTACGGCATAATATAAATAATAAATTGAATTAAATACTTTGTTCTTGGAAAAATAATCATTTTTGCTAAAATTATAATTATTCGAAAAAAACAATAATATTGATTTATATTCGCGGTCGGACGGACAGACAGCCTAGATAAAATTTCTCACCTTTAGTATCATCCTTGGATTATAAGCTTTCATTTGACACCTCATTTGTCATTCTACCTGGTATAATGACGGATGAGTTGAGTTCACGGACAAACAGACAGACGGACGGACGGACGAACGCACGGACAGACGGACGTGGATAATTCAATGTTTGCACATTTTTTAAAAATTGGTGAAAACAATTTTATTTCGTACTTAATTTTATTCGTAAGTAAAATGTCAGTACAATAAAGGAATGTAATAAAGAAACCTTTGTCTTACGATGCTAAGTAACTTAAAATTAAATTTAAAATTTAATTGAAATATTATTAAAAACCTGAAAGCTAAAATTCCGAATCTAGTAGCCAGATTTTTTAGCCATCACTTTATTAAAAGTAAATTCTCGAGTTCGTAAAAGATTGATGTAAAAGAATCTTAAAAAAAAATTATAAAAGTTCGTGGGTAATAGCTGTCATTATTAGTTTCCTCGAATGGCTTTTACGGCTCTAAAATGGATGAAGCCCCGCAGTGCGTTATTTTTCATTTGAATAAAAGATGACTTATTTTACATTTTTAAGTGGTAAAGGCATTACCGTAAGAGAGTTCGTGATATAACACTTTAACAAGGGAAAAAATGGGGCATAAAAGAAGTTATCAGGATATACAGTCTCCAACAATTGATCTAGATAATTCTAATTAACCTATATTTTTAATTTGAAATCGGTTTGTGAGCACAGCTATAAGAGTATACACGCATGGGAGAGGGTGATAACGAGCTTCAATCGTATCTACTGAAGACTGTTTCATAGTTGCTAAAGAAATAAAATACAATATATCAGGCGTGATTTTGAAATTTATACGTCATTCTACTCGCATTTAAAGGCATGTATCCACTATGTTCGCGCTCCCCTTGAGCTCGGCGTTCCTGCAACTGTTCCATATAGTGGATACGTTCAAGCTCCCGGATGTGGCGGTTTATATGTAGAGGGGCACATGCCGTACCGACTGGAGCAGTTGCAGGTAGCGCAAGAGGTTCGCAAACATAGTGGATACATGCCTTAAGGTGCGTCCAGATAATCAGTCGTGTGGTGGATGACCGAAGTTATCTTTAACGTTTGAGTTAAAGTTAAGATTACTCTCAGGTATAACGATGCCCATAACTATTTAGGTAAAATTCGGTGTGATGTATTCTTCACAGTTATGAGATAGTTATTTTTCCAACGTTATATTAGAAATAACATTTGAGGAACAAATTTTGACGTAACAAAGAGAACCTTGTGTAGACATAGTACAAGTTGGAGTGAGCGCGGTAGATTGTTCGGAACATGCTACAGGATGGGTAGATGACCGTAAAAGTAAATACCCATCGTCGGCCACCGTAGATGACCGAACAACAAACAGCTGTTCGGGTTCGGTGGTGTTTCAAACGGTAGACAGAAACAGGGTTGCCAGATTGGTGTATTTTCGAACAATTTTGGGGTAATTTGAAAGCATCTAGGGAAATTTTTCTAAAAAGAAAAAACCGGAAAAGTAACACGCGGCGGAAAAGTAACACGCGTGCGGAAAAGTGAAACTTTCTAAACTAAAATGCGTGCGCGAAAGTAGACATTTTTGCACGCTCGTAGAAAAATAAATTTTCAGTTGTAACAGGTCTCTATAATCGTACTTATTAACCATATACAAATTATGTGGTGGATTCGAAAAATATTCAAAATATCTCGATAAACATTGGCTTATCGAAAAAGTACTAAGAGGCAAAAAAGTTTTAAAAAACTGTGTTTAACTAAGGGTGCCACAATAATAATTTAATTGGAATGTACTCAAAAGTTTGGGGGTGTGTAAGGGAACAAAATCCCCATAAAATTTTTATGGGGTGTACAAATTTCTCTTTATTTTTTTTTTAAGATGATAAGCTATCTGCCATAATAATGCCACATGTCCATTTTCAATAAAAAATCTCTACGAGTTTTCGATATATGAAAAAAATCGATTTTCATTTTGTAACTTAAAAGGGCTGTAACTTTTTTTGTGTGCATTATTGTATATAGGTATCGTATATAGGTATTGTATAGAGGTTCAATCAACCTATTTTTGACCACAGAATCTGTGGTATAATTTATGACCAATCTTTTCGGGACACCCTGTATAATCGAAGACGATAGGAGCTATTAATTATTTCTAGGGCCCTCGTTAATAAGTAGTATAATTTTGGTTAACTGTTCTCTTCATTTGACTACTAATTTATTAAAATGCGGCAAAAATTTAAATTTGGGGTATTTGAGCTTCAATTTAAGGGAATTTCAGTTTCAAAGTGGGGGATTTATAAAATATCATCTGGCAACTCCGAATAGAAAGCTCAGTAGGTACTCTAAATAAAATTTCAACTTATTATATCTCTCGATTTGATTTTTGTATAATTTTTTTAAAATTGTGTTACCCTTCTATTCTTAATTATTGAATTATTAGCTTCTAAATTCACTTGATTTCTGTCTAAAAACAAGTCAAAAGATGAACCTATAACCTTACATATCCTTACGTAACTACAAAGTTATCTCATAACTTGAGGTTTAACGTCGCGTTATAAAGTGACAGTTAATATATCAGATAACTCAAGAACTGTCAATAAATAACGCAAGTAGTTAAGTTAAAGATGATACATCACACCAATTCGAGGATTATAACTTAACTACAGGATAACTTTACGTTAAAGATAACTTCGGTCAACCATCACATGGCTGAATATGCTTCGAATGCCGTATCGAACCTTGTAGCGAACTTAAGTGTGGATGGCACCCTGCAACAGCGTACCGAACCTCCTCGCGATCAGGGTGTAACATCGAAGCGTTCCCACTAGTTGTCGGTAAATCCGTCCACATCAAAGGAAATGGTCGTCGAAAGCTTCAGGAAGAGGTTCGCCGTGAATTCATGCCTGCAGTGGGAGCACGCAAAATAGAATTCTATTTTGCTGACTTCACAAATCGAATTTTACAATGCGAGAATCCACGGATGCTAGGCAACGTGACGCCACTAAAATAGAATTCTATTTTGCGTACTCCCACAGCAGGACTAGTTTCCGAAACTTTCGGCGTTCCAGTCATTTTTCTTTTGAACTTGAGTGCGTCAAAATGGAATGGATGGATGAGAATTGTTTACTACTAATATAAAATGGTCGAGAAAACGATATTATGAGATCCAAAAAACCAAATAGAAAAATGAAACCAACCGTAAAAGGAAGAAAATAGAACAAAAATAAAAGGACAAATAAAATAAGAGGACAAGGTCCAGTAATAAATTACTAAGGTCAAGAAGAAGGTGGTGAGTTTTTAAGAGTAAAAAATGGTTTATATTAATTTTTGGCAATACATAGTTGTGGTTGCCGCCATCTCCTTTCACAACTATTTTTAGCTGCTGCAACAACGTTCATATTGTAGATACGGATTTAAGGCAATTAAATATCTAACTCCATCCGTAATAACAAATATCGGAAAAATTTCAAATATTGGAATTTCTAGGAAAAACAGATCAGCATCACAAAGTGAAATTCCAAAACAAAATAGATGAGTTTGATAGTAACTAGTAAAAAGAGCCTTTTGCTTATATGTAGTTATGGTTTGTAGATATGTTGAAAAATCATTACCGATGTTACCGAAATTTTCTTAAAACAATTTGGTTTCAGAAATGCTCTAGGAACTAGAGGGGCACTATTTTGTATGTACGTTCCCTTACAAAAGACTTGTGCGTTCCGAAAGAAAGTGTATGTTTGTTTCATCTACTTCAAGGAGGCATTTGACCGAGTACAACACGATACACTTCTCGATTGCCTGCGAGGAATAGGACTTGATGAGTACGATATAAGATTTCTAAAATACTCATATTACAATCAAGTAGCCTTTATCCAAATTGCAGATAGTCGTACTAAAAAACTAGATACGGTTTTTCTCAGAGGCATTTTTCAGTTTGACATTTTTTTCGGATTATCCGAAAGTTACTCTAACTAATAATTCAAATCTTTGCTGCACTTGTCTTACTCTCTATTGTTCCAAGCTCTATTACAAGACGACCTCCTAGAAGTTGTATAATAACTTCCAGGATGTGAAAACGAAGAAGAGAGTGCAATTACAGAATGGATTGAAGCTGACGACAATGGGCACCAAAAATTTACGAATGAAGAGATTGTAAACTTGGTTCAACCTGAAGGCAATCCTAATGAAGATGAAGAAAGCGAGGAAGAAGTTTCCTTGCCAGATCGAGTTTCACAAGCAAATGTCACTAAAGCTCCGGATGTGGATCTACCTTACGTGGAGCAGAACTGTGCTGCGTTCTCAGCGATCGACTTCTTTAAGCATGCGCTTTAGTGCTGCAAACGTTCTCACAAAAGTTAGGACACTATTTTTGGACACAAGTTGACTACAAGAAAATCAACGTAAGTTTCTGTTTAACCGTAATAAGCACTACATATAAAGTATGTATTAATTTTTAAGTTTTAAAAATTAAAGTCCTATTAATCCTATATTATTCAATATTCTGGTTTTATTCTGCAAAATAAACATATTTTTAAGGTTTTTTCTTGATTTTTTAAATTTTTTTCACTTTCCGTTGGTTCGGATTTGCCGACCGTTCGGATTATCGGGGTTCGGATTTGCGGGGTTCTACTGTATTATATAAATCATTTTTTGTTCGATTATAGCGCCATCTATCAACAACTAGAATAAATGTTATAAATGATTTTAATCACGGACGTACCTTTTTTCTGTCACTTGCAACTCAATACGTTAGAAAGAAATCGAAAAACTGTGACGCACTGAAAGATGCCTGTGAGAAGGAGATTACTCACCAAACGCGGAGTACGATAGTGTTGTGTTTGTATAACTTTAATTCACATAATCAACTATGCATTCTGTACGAATTTTAAACTATGAAATAAAAGTTTAACATATTAGTATTCTCTACAACCAACGCTGTCAACACAACATTGGGTCAAATTGCTATTGAACACTGTAATAAACGAACAGGACACTTTCAATCTGACCTAGTTCATTGCTATTGTCGATTGTTGATTTCGATAAAGGTATTTAAAGTAATATCCAATTGTTGTGTTGTGCATAATAGTGCATTTAGTAAGTTTATTTATGTTGTGGATTTCAAATAACGCAGCGATTATCGTTTTTAGGTCTCTGATATTTATAGATTATTTTCTGTTTTATGGTTTGTTAGCTGTTGAGAGATTTATGTATTACATTAAAATACTAAAAATATTTTGTGCATTACTTAATTTAAAGTTTACAGGTTTAATGTAAAATAGCACAATATACAGGGGTAATGAAGTATGCTGGCTTGGAATAAAGTATGGAATCAAGCAAATATCTTTGAAACGAAAAGAAAAATATTTATGAAACTTTGGATGCAAGTACAGTGACGCAAAGGGCATCTGATGCAATATTTTTGGTAATACTCCACTTCTGGTTTCACCGGAAATATTCTAAACTTATTTACTTTAAATGGGACACCCTGTATATTTTTGCAGCTTTTAAAAGAACTTGATATTTTTAATTCAAGCATACCAAATTTGGAAGAAAAAATTTGTTAAAAAGTGTCTGTAGATAATTTTTTGTATTTAGACAACGTAGTCGGAAAAAACGAGTACACTCTATTCTATACTATAGTCTAAAATTGTTGTTTACATGCACTGCATGACTTATTTGAATTTAGTATAGAAGAACTGTTACTGAACTAATTGACAGAAATAAGTTGTATTAAAAATGTTTCATTTTAGTGAAAAAGATCGTATTGAAATATTAATGATAATAATCGGTTATGGTGGTCGTGTTAGAACTCATGAGGAGGTGTATAATATTTTTAATGATTTGCATCCTGAAAGAAATCCTATATCACGATCAACGGTTTGTAAAACATTGCAACCTTTTAATGTAACTGGGATGGTCAAAAAGTCAAAAACTGGAAGACCACGGACTGCAACAAATGAAGTTATTAAACAAAATATTGAAATTGATTTGGAGGAATCACCTCAAACTTCCACAACAAATTTGGTACTAAACCATGGAATAAGTCAACGTTCTGTAAGGAAAATATTGAAAATGAAAAAAAAATCATCCGTATAAGGTACAACTGGTCCAAGAATTGTCAGATGATGATTTTGACCAACGGCTGGAGTTTTGCGAACGAATGATGGATATTTGTAACGATGACGAACATTTTGCAAATACATAATGTAGTGTTTTCCGATGAGGCAACTTTTTGTTTAAATGTTACAGTTAATTGTAGGTACTAATCAAATGAGAATCCTCATTGGATTATTGAAGCACATACCCAGCATCCACAAAAGTTGAATGTTTGGATAGGAATTGTTTAAAATAGACTAATAGGCCCATTTTTCATAGACGGAAATTTAAATGGTAACAAGTATTTAAATTTACTAAATAACCAAACTATTCCTGCACTTCAACAGAATGGCCAGTTACCACAAAATTTTTGGTTTCAACAAGATGGAGCGCCTTCCCACTATGATCGACGGGTTAGGGATTAGACGTAGAGGATTCATAGAGTGACCCGCTCGTTCTCCGGACCTCAACCCGTTAGATTTTTTTTCTTGGGGTTATCTAAAATCACCTGTTTACGTTAGGCCAGAAACATGCTTGCAGAATTTGAGACAAAGAATATCGACCCGTAAACTTATCGAAGAATACGAACTATGTATGTGCTAGAAGTAAATATCAAGAAAACTGAATACGTGTGTATTGGGGGAATTCAACAACATCTAATCTTGGACAAAATACAGCGAGAAATAAATCACTGTAAAAAATACAATTACAAGTTAATGGAAAATGTGATCGCTAAGGTCCATTAATGGATTTGCATCTGAAGAAGAAGAAAAAATAAAAATATATTTAGGCATGCAAATATCCAGGGAAGACAAGCCATTAAACAATTAAACAGTGTACGAGGGACAAAACAACATCCAAAGAAAACAAACACAAAATCTATAACAGCCTTATAAAAAGCATCGTTACATACGGTAAGTGAGGTATGGCCACTGAAAGGAAAAATCTTAAAAGAATTAGAAGCAACAGAAATGGACTTCTGAAGAAGAGCGGCTGGAAAATTAAGATTAGACACAGTTATAAACGAAAGAATACGACAAATTATGGGTGTTAAACACACAGGGCCGGATTAACAATTAGGCAAAGTAGGCAGTTGCCTAGGGGCCTCGGCTCCAAAGGGGGCCTCGCGGGGACCAGGACCAAAACGAAAAAAAGTTGAAAGATTCAAATATCGCGCAATACCATAAAATTTATGGTGGACGTATAAAGCTACATTACAATGCATACTTTTGTTCACATATAAAGTTTATGCTGTGGGAATACATTGCTAATGAATGCCCTTTGGTAGAAGGACCAGTACTACAGATGGAAACAAGAATCGAAAGTGAGCGAAAAAACACAAGAAAAATCAGGAGAAAGAAAAGATTCTTAATCAAAATCCAAAATAGAAACAAAACTTATTTAAACTCAGTTTCACACGGAAATCCATAGCTAGTGAAGCAGCAACCAATGAAAATGCACGTGATGGAATATAAATAACTGAGGGAAACATAGCTTCCCTAACTGAAGAAGGTGAAAAAACAAGTAACGACAGTTCTATTCCAGTTCAAGAATTTAAAGAACCAGAAACCGAAACTAAGTTAAAAATTGAAGTTAAAGATAAATTGGGTCCTAAATTCGGAAAACGGCATAGGATTACGGAATACAGTAACTAAAGAAGTAAGGACATTTTGGATTGAGAAAGGTCTTCAGAATGTAAAAACCTTGATGGAAGGGTTTCAGCGTCAAAAATAAATTTTGAAGGCATTACAAGCTTTTTATACAATCTATGGTTTTTCGAAAACAAATCAGTGGAACAAAAATTAAAAGAGATTGGCTGACGTATTTTCCCTCAAATAGAATATCGTATTTTGCGTTTGTTCAGTCTGTGTACAACTTTTTTCATCCTCGAGACACCGTTGGGAAGTTATGATCAAATGCTTAAATGAAACTCCACCACAGTATAAAGAGGGACCGTAAATCCACTTCTCTGTCGGCACTTTGATCTCAAGAACTAATACCGGCAGTACGCAATTGATAATTCACCAGTGGTGGATGCGGGTTTTCCCTGTTAAAACCCGTACGTTTCTATGCGACCAGCAATGCGAGAGTGGGGCAAAAGCGACTGCAAACATTGCGCGGTCGCCATGCGCGACTACAGATTTTACTTCCAATTTTTCGGAGAGTGGTTCTACTGTCCCTCTTTATACTGTGACTCCACTAAGCGATCTCATTCGCCACGATCTAGTCCTTATAAGAACAAGCAGCACATGCCATAAGACCTTTGTATAAAGGTTAAAACGCTTTCAAATCTGCTCTTCATACTCTTGCTGAAGACACTCAAGTTTATGCTAAGTATTTGTTGAAAGAAATGTCAAAAAAAGAAACATTCATAATGAATGAGTTTTGGGTAACAATTTTAGAACGCATCAACGCTGTCAGTAAATCATTGCAGAGAGAAGAGATTGAACTTCAAACTGCAGTTTAGCTTCTAAATTCACTTTTGGAGTTCTTAAAATTCCAAAAAGATAATTCTGCTTATTACGAGCAGAGGACCTCCTTGCGACCTACAATACTCTGAATATTCTCTACTATACTCTAATTACTGAGCTAAGTCGTCGGTTGACAGTGTACGGGTCAATGAACTCAGAATTTGGTCTTTTGTGTTTTTCCAAAATTGAGTGATACTCAAATAAAAGAGTGTGCTTCAAAACTACATGAAAACTATCCTGATGATATTGAATCTGAACTTAAAAATGAACTAAAACAGTTCAAATATTTTATAGCCCAGCTTCAAACTTGCAGGGAAAACAATTTATTCCTGCTTCACAGTCATTTTGGGTTATTTCGCAACAGGCGAACGGACACACTTTCAAAAATAAAAATTATTAAAAACGAAGAAACCTGGGTTTCTTAAGGGGCCTCATAGCTTGGGTTGCCTAGGGGCCTCAGGATTCTTAATCCGGCACTGTAAACACAATATAACAGAGGACATCAGAGTAAATCAACTAAGATGGTATGGACACGTCCAAAGAATGAACGAAAACAGAATACCAAACACAGTATTGAACTGGACACCACATGGAAGAAGAAAGCAAGGTATACCGAGATTAAGTTGGACAGAAGGAATCGATAAAGACTTATTAAGAGGGAGAGGGGAGTTGAAGAAAACCTTTGGAACCACCGAGGTAAATGGAGACTGGAAATCAGAAGACGGCGTAGAACGTTATAAACTATAACGCTCTAAAACTTCTATAAACTAAATGCAAATATAAACGAATGAAATATTACAGAAGTAAAATTTTTAACTTAAATTATGCCTTCTATATATAACGAGCTCATTTTATAAATAAGCTTGCAGATAAACAAACATTTTTATTTAAAAATTTGACAAAATAGGTACCACCAAAAGCCGAAATTTTTCTGACAAACATTCTAGTAGGAATAATTTATTCTGATTTATAATCATATGATAATAATATGATCCGTGTTATTCACCAAAAAAGATATTGTCATTTTCTAAAAACGACTGGTACTAACTTAAAAAAAAAGAATTGCATATACACCCGAAATATGTTTTGGCAATAAGTGTAGGTGCCTCGAATGAAGTTTACGGTGTGAGGGTTTATGGACGCAATAAAAACTGAGTTGAATCATAATAATATAAGCTTTGTATATGGAACATTTCAAAGAATTTTATCAGTGTAACTGAAAAGTGGGACGTAGCAAATAAAAAATGACAAATATATTTGCCCACATAAAAAAACATGAGTTTAATCATTTTTTATGGGAATCGATAGATATTCAAGGCAGTAAAATTCACTCTTATATATTATTTTTATACTTATTGAAAAGATAAAAAATGTAAATATTTTTGTCTAAAATCGTTTAAAATAGTATTTTTTGTCTGACATTGGCATTGGCATAAATAATTTGTCAGTATAATGAATAAAGAAACATGGAATATTTCCATGTTATCATGTTCCAGAGCCCACTGGCTCCTAAACTACACTTTTGTCATCTCGGTACCTTGACGTTTTTTATGTTTTTTAATGCATGGATAGGGGTCGAGAAGACAAGAATTCTTGTCTTGATAACAATTTCTTGTCTTGTCTTGAGAAAAAATCAAGAAATTAAAAAAATCTTGTCTTGACGTTTTCTTGACATCTTTATCTTGTCTTGACTCAAGAAATTTCAAGATCTTGAAATTTCTTGATTACCTGGCCCGATGATTCCCCGTCGACCTTTTTATTGCGTTGCGTGCTAACATGGCCTAATAAATCCCAGAATGACCTACAGAATCCAATATCAGAGCCGAAAAATACTTAATGAGCCTAGGTCAGAATATGCTCAGAATATACTTGATTGGTAGAGAAGACACGAAAATGTCTACCTGTCATTATCGAAAATGGCCAATGATTTTCTCGGAACGCCAGCAACATCTGTATTACCTGCGGAAAGGCTAGTTTCAAGAGCAGCTCTTTTTTCAAAAGTCAAGAAATCGGCTAGACGTTGAGTCCATAAGAAGTATTATCTGCCTTAATTCATGGCTTATCAAGTCCGATTAAAAAATTTATGTTACATTTACATGATTTGCATTTTTGTAAATCGTTTTAACAAAAAAAGTGTTTAATATACATTAAAATACGTTATTTTATTTTCAAATATATTATATTTTTCACAAATAAATACGTTTTAGAATTTTCATTATTATCTAGTCAAGATATTTCAAGATTTCTTGATTTCTTGACAAGAAATTTTGGTATTGGCATAAAATTTCTTGTCTTGTCTTGAAATCTAAAATTACTTCTTGTCTTGATCTTGTCTTGGAATCAAGACAAGATCTTGAAATTTTCAAGAAGTTGGCGACCCCTATGCATGGATTCGATTTTTGGCCATCGGTACACATTTCCCAAATATTTTACGGCTATCCCTACGTTTTCTGTCTTTACACGGCAAATTACGTGTAGTAAAATTCTCACTGCTATGGATATGTAAACTTTACTTGACAATGTCGTCATTAACTCTAAAGATGGCTTGTGAATATTCTTGGATAACTGTTACTTGTATAATTAATTGCCTTAAATAATAATTCAGTTAATTAATATGATTATTTAATTCATAGGAGATTCTGACCAATAGAAAGCTACAGAAATGAAAATTAAGGTGATAATTTTTGATAATATCCCGTTGTCAAGCATATTACGTCAGATGCCCTTCGTTGCTACGAAAAAATACATTCAGTGACATTAATGACAATTAATGTTTTAAAAGTTATAAAAGTGATGACTTTCAACCGTAAAATATTTTATATCAACTGTGTGTTTCACAGTATTAATTTGTACTTACATAAATAAATTACAATAAAATTTTGGTTTTGAACAGTTTTATTCATGAAATAATCGCAACAAATTGCACTCGATCTCTGAAATTAATATAGTATTTTAGAGCTCTTGTGCAATTACTACTGATAATTTTTTCACTAACTATGTATTCAGTGATTGTAATAATTTATCTACTGTACAACAAAAACTAATAATCAATCGAGAAAAGAGGAAAAGTGATAAAGTGATTTTTTAATTATATATTTTGAACATCTTTAAAAACAAAATACTTGGATCACTGAATATATCCTAGTGTATTCTCTGCTTGGATCTTCCATAAATAATAAACAATAAATAACTTTTTATTAAGTTCATGTCTTAAATCAATTATTTATCAAATACACTACTAATATTATTTAATCAACAACTCAAAATATTCGCGATGCCATGTTTTAAGATTGTCACTCTCTAACTGACAATATGCTTACAATATTCTATTAGACTGAGTGCGTTGTATGACAAAGATAGATTTGGAAAATATTACCACGGACATTATGTTAATTTTTTTCGAATCCTGAAAAAACCAATAAATATTTTTGAAAAATTTAAACGCAGAATGAAAGACTAAATTATTATCGATGGCCGAAAGTCCCTTAGAAAAAAATAAAATTTTTATTTTGAATGAGATATTTAAAATTAAATATCACACTAAATTTTCTCCCCTATAACATATTAAAATAAACATTACAGAAGTGCTCAGTGACTTTCGGCCCTCGCTAATAACGTAATCTTTCATTCTGCGTTTAAATTTTTCAAAAATACTTATTAGTTTTCTCAGGATTCGAAAAAAATGAATCCCATTTAAATAGCATTGGAGCAGAAACTAGTTACCCATCCTCTTAAGGCTACCAGGTTAAAAATCCGTCAGATAATTTGTTATTAACAATTTAATTTGTTTAAATGAATGTATGTTACAAACTATAAGAGCTATATAATTTTACCAAAATGAAAATTGTTCCTTTTAAAAAAATGAAAAAAATGGCGTTTGGTAAACTTTAATTCGATTGTTAGAACACTAGTTATAACAAATTTCTTAAAAAACAATTGCAAAATAGGCACTCGATGAAGCTTTTTCAAGTATAAATCTTTCATAAGTGCCATTAACTTTCAAAACTCCCTCACTTTAAAGGTAATTGTTTCAGTTTTAAGAAACTTTGCAAAATTACTTAATCTGTATTAAAAATATATCTTAACAATTAAAAAAATCACTAAAAGTTGCGAAGTAATTTGTTTATATGAGATTTAGACAAAATTAAGCTATAAACTTTAAAAAATCTGGCTAATGGAAATTATATAACAATTTAAAACGAACATTTTAAGCTTTAGTAAATGTTTCTATCTTAATTTTTAGTCAAGACATGGAATTCGCAGCGAATATGGACGCGCGTAAACCGCGCACGTGAATAAATTTTCAATATCTCTGCAAAAAATTAACATAAAAATTTACCAACACTTAAAATGTTCGTTAGCCAGATTTTCAACGTTCATAGCTTAATTTTGTTTAAGCTATGCTTCTCTTAAAAACAAATTAATTCGGGACTTGTTAGTGAAATTTGTATTGTTAAATTGTTACAATTTTTTTATTAATAAAGATAAAGTAATTTTGTAAAGTTTTTTTAAAGCTGAAACATTTACCTGAAAGAAAAAACATTTACCAGAGCTTTGAAAGTTAATCGCATGTACGAAAGCTGAGATATCCGTGGAAAAGTCCCATGTAATGCCCATTTTGCAATTTTTTTTCACGAAATTTCCTAACTCCGGTTCTAATAAACAGATCAAAGTTTACCAAACGCCATTTCGTTAATTTTTTCAAAAAGGACAATAATTGTCGTTATAGTAGAATTAAATATCTGTAATTGTTTATGAGATACAATCGTTTTTAAACAATTAAATTATTACGAGCGTATGCGCAATTTTGGGCCAAGCCTTTCTAAATTCATTTTTTTCGAGTCTTGAAAAAACTAATAAATATTTAAAAAAAATTTAAACGCAAAGTAAAATATTACATTATTACCGAGTGCCGAAAGTCCCTCGGTAATAATGTATAACAAAAATTTCTTGTATGAGATATATGAAATTAAAAATAACACTCAATTTTTTCTTTTTGAAGTGATACTTCTTTAGGCGCGATGGGAGTGAATTTTACATCAAAATCCTTAATACTGCACGCACGCGCGTTATACCTTTGCTCTGATTGGGTATTCAAATGACATGTCAAAAATTATCCAATATGGCGGATGTAGCACAGCTGTGGTTTGATGTGGTCTATTTTTGTGGTTATGGCTGTTGTGTTATAAAATTTGTGAGAAGAGAAACAACAGACAAAAGTTAGTTAATAGTTATACTGCCTTTTTGAATAGTTTTCGTATAAATTTTTGGACTTAATAACATAGAAAAGATGCCAGGTGTGGAAGCCCATCAAACGGAGAAGTGGAGTTTTATTCTGTGACTGCGGTTTTCAATCACAAAATTACTGATAAACACCGATTATCTCGAATACGTAGAGATCTGTGGATAACATCAATCAAACGGGACGATCTCATACAAAACTAAAGAATCAGAGAGTCGAGTAATAGTGTAGTGACTTTTTAAATAGTTTTTAAAAGCGACAGGCACGTAATAATTGTAAATGTTTCAGTATCCTAATAAAAAATTTCATAGGTACCTACCTATTGGGAAAATTTAAAAAAAAACCTACCAAAATAGTATGTAATGCTTTGATTTACAAAATTTGATTACCATCAAAATTTCTATCAATATTCACCTAATATATTGTTTTCTTACTCATGTTTTGTTGTATTTTCTTTCAATTTCATTCAATTCTAAATAATTTCAATTCAAAATCAAAATAATTTGGTTAAATTCAGAACCGTCAAAAGTTTAATCCGTTTAGTTAGTTGATCTTCGCACATGATGACACATGGTCTCCGTGGGTAAAAGTTTAAGGTGAATGAATTTCAATACTAACTGCGCTGATAAGCGGGTTCGAACCCCAATGAAAACTTTTATTTTTTTATTTTTTTTATACATTTTATGATTGTAAGTTTATTTATTATATAATTTTTTTCAGAAAATACGTATTTAGTTCAAATTTTTTCCTATATTTTTCAGAAAGCATTTGTGGCATTTTTCAATGTGTTTGTTTGTGTGTGTTTTATTATTATTTTATTTTTCGCACTGTTTTAATAAAATTTTTTGAGAAGTAATAAGTATTAAAATTAGTTTAATATTTAAATAAAATATAAATAAGCTGTTTAAAGTATATTAATTTCCTTGAAATCATATAATAGAAGTATAACTTCTTACGTGCGTACAAAGTACACACATATTATTTTTTTTTCACCCCTGTAACGTATTAAAATAAACATTATAGAGGTTTTCAGGGACTTTCGGGCCTGGGAATAATGTAATCTTCCTTTCTTTCACGTTTTCTCTGTTGGTAATTTTTCTAAAAATGCTTCCTTTTCGAGTTATTTGTAATTTTTCGTTGAAAAATGCCTTAATTATTGATTTTTGAATTATTTTTTTTTTCTAAAAAACTACTAAATTTTCTATTGCCTTTTTTCATCCCTGTAGCTTATTAAAACCAACATATAGAAGTTTTCAGTGACTTCCGGCCCTCGGTAATAAAGTAATCTTTCATTAGGTATGTGTTTAAATTTTTCAGAAGTACTTATTAGTTTTCTCAGAATTGGAAAAAACTGAATGCATTTAAAAAGCATTGGCCCGAAATTTTGCGCCTACACTCTCAATAACAAATTATCTGACGTGTCTTCAGTCTGATATCCTCGAAAAATCGAATCTACGTACCAAAAAACATAAAAAACGTCAAGGTACCGAGGGGACATAGAAGTACAAACTCACCCCCGGCCCATTTTGGTAGATTAATGATGTTTTTAATTAATTAATTGATGGGAGCATATGTTTTATTCTGCTTTGGTTTTATTATATACTCTACTGTAGTCTTTACGTTGTTTTCTGATCACAATTAGCTTTCTGATCGCATCACCTAACTCTAACGAGACTACGCGTTGGCTGGCTGACCTGGAAGCAACACCAGTCCTAGGAGAATACTAATTACCCTCGGGAACAATGGAGTCTCGAGGATAAACCGTGGTAACTTCTTGTGAACAGTCAATTTCCCTCTGGTAATCGAAGACTGCATACATCCACCTAGGTTATACATATTATATTTTTCGCTATTTGCATTTCATATTTATATTTTTAGTGAGAAATTACGAGTTCGACTTTCAATAATTGACACACTTTCAGCCCTTTATATACCTATGTTTTTATATACATATATATATATATATATATATATATATATATATATATATATATATATATATATATATATATATATTTTAAAAAACCTTTTTACCACTGTGGTGTAAGGCGACAATACATTACATTATGTTACATTATAATACAATACAAAAACAACTTAGTCTTAAATTTAACTAATAACTGCTATATATTTATATTATGTACAAATTTGACCCATTCCTTCTTTTTTCTAGCCAGCCTCCTTGCTTCTATCCACGTTTTTCCCCTTTTCTCGATTATGTTGCCTAGTGTTCTATCCCAGGTTTGTCGTGGTCTACCTTTCTTCTTTCTTCTTTGCGTTTTTGCCTGCCAAATTTCTTTCACCGGTTTTGTCTGATCCATTCTCTGAAGATGACCCCACCAACTGAGTTGCCTTTTCTCTATAAATTCTAACGTTAACTCGATTTCCAAATCTTCTCTTATTTGAGTGTTCCGTAGTCAATCTCTTTTGGTAACTCCTCGAACTCGTCTAAGGTATTTCATTTCTACTGCCTGTATTTTACTCTTTTGTCGTTCTGTTAGTACCCATGACTCGCAACCAAAGGTTAATACAGGTCTATATATTGACTTAATTTTTGTTTTTCGTGTTATTTCTTTTTTATTTATGAATTTATTGCTCATTGCATGGTACAGGTTCATTGTTTTTTGAATTCTATTATTAATTTCTGTTTCCTGTCTTCCGTTGTCTTCTAATTCTACTCCTAAGTATTGGAATGTTCGTGCTTGCTCTATATATACTTCTTCTATTTTTATGTTTATCTTTTCTTCTTCTTTCTTTTCCCCCATGGCCATGACTTTTGTTTTATTTTTATTAATTGTCATTCCATATTTTTTAGTGTTTCATTCCATATTTCTATATTTCTTTGTAGTTGTTTCTCATTTTCGGCCAATATGACGACGTCATCGGCGAGTGCTCCTTCTGAAATGTCTACTCTTCTTAAATTTCTATAACCCACATGCATTTTTTTCACTTTTACTTTACATTCTTTAATTATCTCATCCATGTAAGTTATAAACAGTGTTGGACTTAATCCTCGTCCTTGTCTCAGTCTGTCGTTCGTAGTAAATGGTTTTGATGTTCTGTTTTGGCTGATGATATAATTCACATTGTTGTTGTAAATGTTCTTAATTATCCTTCTCATTTTGTTACTTATACCTCTCTTCTCTAATATTTCCCATAATTGTTCCTTGGTACTGTGTCAAAAGCCTTTTCAAGATCTGTGTAAGCCATATACATTTTTTTCTCTTGTTTCTGATATTTTTATATTATTTGCTTGATTGTAAATATATGATCCTGGGTGCTTCTGCCTTTTCTGAAGCCGCTTTGTGATTCTTCGAGTGTGCTGTCAATTTTTCCGATTATTCTTTTGTTCAGTATTTTTCCGTATATTTTCATGGCAGTGCTTAACAGTGTTATTCCTCTGTAATTGTTGCAATCTGTTCTATCGCCCTTTTTATATATTGGCACTATCTGTGCTTTCTGCCAGTCCATCGGTATATGTTCTTCTTTCCAAACTGCATTAAATATTTTTAATAATAGCTCTGTTGCATTTTGTCCCATTTTTTTTATCATTTCACTTGTTATTCTGTCATAGCCTGGTGCTTTTCCGTTTTTCATTTCTGCAATACCTTCTTGCAGTTCATTTATGGTTATAGGGTCTACATTGTCTACTTCTATTCTTTGGTTCGCTACATTGTTTTCTTCATGATAGCAGTGAGTTTGTAGCATCTCTTGGAAATATTCTCTCCATCTGTTCATTATGTTTCATTATGTTTCTATGTTTTTAATATTCATTTTTATCGTTTACTAGCGGAAAAAGAAAGTTGTTAATAAAAATTATTGAATATATAGTCCCATTACTCGTGATTCAATTAAAGACTTGTTATAAATGATTTCCACGGTTTCCACTGTGTTCCTTCATTCAACCTTTCTCTCCAGTTCTTTCTGTTTTGTCAGTCCCCTTCCTGTAGATTTCTTCTTTCTATTGATTCGTCCACTTCATCTCTGAAAGATCTTCTGGGTCTGCCTCTCTTCCTTCTTTCTATCGACTCCACTCTGTTATTCTATTTATCCAACGATTTTGGTCTGCTCTTCTGAAATGTCCGTACCAGGTTAATCTCTTCTGTTCTATGTAGTCTATTATATCTCAGTTCACTCCCGGTCTTCTCTTAATCTCTATGTTATTAGATTTATTATATCATTCTTCGTTTCAATTTTTCAAAAATTCTTATTAGTTTTCTCAGGATTGGAAAGAAAATGAATGCATTTAAAATGAATTGAAGACGAAATTTTGCGCCTACGCTCTTAAATATTTAATTAAATCAACTACAAAAAATAAACTGCAACTTTGAAGAGGAGTGTAAGTGAAACCTAGATCCAAATTTTCATGCAATTCACGTTCACGTTCATTTACTGGGCTGTTTGGAGAGTTGTTTTGCAAACTCCTCAAAGAAATTGTTACATTTGCTACCAGAAAACACAAACCCACAAACTGCAGCGTCTTGTTTATCTAAAGACGGTTTTCTGTTTCAGTGATTCTGGCTAGAGTGAAAAGGGAACGAATACTGGGAGACACCAAAGTCTATAAAGTTCGTGTTAGAAAGGAGTACAAAGTCTCAGATAAAGGAGTACTGGCGCTGAAATCCGGCAGACTGTTAACACCTAAGTATGGTGCGATGTGCGGTGTTGATCTTGAAGTTGGCAAACTTTATGTAATATCAGGTAAGGTTATTTCTTTTTTATTATCTAACTAAATATTGGAGGAGATATAGCTGGAGAAAAGTATAACAAAAAAAAAACGATAAGCGAATACCTTTTGATGCGTATTTTACCATTTTAATGCATTTTAATAGCAGGAATATTACAGGTTAGGAGTCGCGGAAGAAGACGCATCTCCTTGTTAAACAATTTGAGGGCTTGGTTTAACTGCACTTCTGCTGATTTTTTGGAGCAGCGGTATCGAATGTGCGAATTGCCATGATGATTGCCGAATTTCTTGGAGGAAATGGCACATGAAGAAGAAGAAGAATGAAAAACTATTATCACCTATATACAGGGTTATTCACTATATTTTGACCCCCCCTGTAAACTGCTTTATTTACAGAATTAGAAAAAAATGTAAAATACAAAAGTTATTCGATTTTTAAATTATGATTTTTTGACATACTTATATATCGTACTAGTGACGTCATCCATTTGGGCGTGATGACGTAATCGACAAATTTTTTAAATGGGAATAGGGGTCGAGTGCTAGCTCATTTGAAAGGTTATTCAATTCCCTATTCAGTAATATAAACATTAACATGATTAATTATACAGGGTGTCCAAAAAAAAATTTTTAATTATATTAATTGACACAAAAAGAAGAATGTATGTAATTTATTTAATTCAAATAACATTCTACTGCTGTCAGAAAACAGAAATAAATGTTTATTGAACAAATAAACATTACTTTTCACTTAAATTCAATGTTCAAGCTGCCACCCATCTGCCTCTTGGCAGTTTGAACATTGAATTTAAGCAAAAAAAAATTATTTGTGCAATAAACTTTTATTTCTGTTTTCTAACAGCAGTAAAATGTATTTTAAATTCAATAAATTACATACATTTTTCTTTTTGTGTCAATTAATTTAATTACATTTTTTTTTGACACCTAGTATAATGAATCATGTTAATTTTTATATTACTGAATAGGGAATTAAATAACCTTTCAAATGAGCTAGCACTCGACCCCTATTTCCATTTAAAAAAATAGTCGATTACGTCATCACGCTTAAATGGATGACGTCACTAGTACGATACATATTATGTCAAAAAATCATAATTTAAAAATCGAAAAACTTTTGTATTTTACATTTTTTTCTAATTCTGTAAATAAAGCAGTTTACAGGGGGGTCAAAATATAGTGAATAACCCTGTATAGTTATGACAACTAAAGTAATTTAAACAAGGAAAATAGGAAAATAAACAGGGGGCTGAAACAACAAGGAGACGCGCTGTCAACTCCCCCTTTTAATATAATCCTGATCAAATTAACTGCTGACAGTAAATGTACCAAAATTACTAATAGCATACGCGGATGACATTGACATTGTGGAAAACACCGTCACCAATATAAAGAAAACTTTCAACCAATTAGATTTAGAGGCAAAAAATAATCGGTTTGTCAATGAAAGGAAAACAAAATATGCCTAATAGTAAGGGAGGCAAGTATGCTAAATTTACTGCAAGGATGCAGTTACTCGAGAGTTATTGGGACGTATTGGGTTGTGAAGATCGGGTCCTAAAACAAAAATACTTAAGTTTTCCATTTTAGTGGGGACTTTCGATTTTTCCAATTATAGCGCCATCTATCCATAATTCTAAAAAAGGTCTCGAAAAAAATTTAGTTATTTTTACGTAAGGAATCCAAATCTGCAATAAAAAATGGGGGCTCCTATTTACGATTTTGAAGTAACCTTCGTGGGAGGTCGTGTTTGTTGTCATTCGATAGATTTTTCAAAGATATTGAATATGTGTATTTTTCACTTTCACGATCTGATGTTCATTTCCCAAAATATCGAGGGATTCCTATTTAAAAGTTTTAATTTGTCCCTCACTCCTCACAGTGGGGGGCGTGTTTGGTATCATTCGATAGATTTTTGAAAAATATTCAACACGTATTTTTTAATTTTTCGATCTGACATTCATTTCGAAAAATATTCGCTTTTTTTTAAATTTTGTGACCGCTCAGATTTTTTAAATATACACTGTTCTGCATGTACTTAAATTACCTTATCTTAATCTGCCTATTGCGAGTTTTTCTAAGGGTAGATTTTTTCTTCGGACCCCCTTAACGAACTCCCCTGTTAAGAGCCAATATATGGTAGGGGTACATTTAGACGGTATAAGGTTTCTCTTCGTGTGATTTTCTGATGCGTTCGAGTACCTGCAAAAATCCCCGCTTGGGCTCCCCCACAGGGTCGTCATTTGAAATTTTAATTGGGGGGGGGGCAATACATTATACACACAATACATTATACAATACTATAGTAATAAAATTGATGTATTTTTTGAAAATTTCAGTCATTTTCAGGTCGGGGAGGGGGGGCAAATGCCCCCCTGACTCTGTCAAATGATGTCCCTGCTCCCCTACCATAAATAAACAAAGGAGACGAAATAGAATAGGGCAAAATGTAACAATAAATCCATATAACTTTGACAAATGGGGAGTTTTAAATATCTGGGAGCGACAATCAGGACCCTATCACGCCCCAAATACTAACCAATTCCGAATCCGAATGGTCAGAGAATGCCGAACAGATAACTTATGGTTAAATTTAAAAAGAATGGACCCACGTTGGTTTGTAGTGCTACGAGAAGAAGAAGAAGAAGAATATTAGGACTACAGCTTTAAGATCACTAATGAACAGAAGGCCTGATATAAGAAGAACAAGAAGAGGAAGACTTGTTGATACATACATCTTGTGTTTAATAAAAAAATGTTTTTACTAGGGTGGTACGATAAGTAGTTAGCAGTAGTTACAACAGAAAAAAATAACATTTTCGGAAAATTGGTGATTTATTTCTAAACATAGTCTTCTTTTAGCTGTACACACTTTACTCATCGATGCTCCAACCTCTTTAGCGGAGGCGATAAACTCATCATTCGAGTTAAATTTCTGCCCGGCGAGTGACTTTTTGAAGTTTGAAAACAAAAAAAAAAGGCGGACAGGGCCAAGTCTGGAGAATACAGTGGATGGGACAGCAGTTCGTAGCCCAATTCGACAAATTTGGCCATGCCGATGGCGTAGGTGTGAGTCGGTGCGTTGTCATGGTGAAAAATCATTTTTTCTTCGCCAATTGGGACTGTTTTTTCTGCAATTCGGCGTCGAATCGGCCCATAATTCAGCATACTAAAACCGTGTGATCGTTTTGTACGTTTCCAGAAAGTCGACATTAAT
Source organism: Diabrotica virgifera virgifera (assembly GCF_917563875.1). Taxonomy (NCBI): domain Eukaryota; kingdom Metazoa; phylum Arthropoda; class Insecta; order Coleoptera; family Chrysomelidae; genus Diabrotica; species Diabrotica virgifera. The sequence goes on from NC_065444.1 coordinate 67,323,453, forward strand.
CATACGTTGTGCATCTTAAAAAACGGCGATCATCACCTTTCGGGCCGATAGAACAGTGTTTGCCTTCTTCCGAGTACGTTTGCGGGGCGACGTTAACTGTTTCATGTTCCTTCTTCTCTAGTGTGTACCAGTGGATCCATGTTTCGTTGACGGTTATGATCTAATGTAGAAACTTCTTCGGATTACGCTTAAACGGCCTTAGCGCCGGACTCCACTTGTGATTTGTAGTCTCGCGATTGTTTTGTCGCGAAAATTAAACTCATTGCTTCAAATACAAGTAAATCCATTTGCGACTAAATAATCGTGGATTGACTTGTATTTGAAACAATGTGTTCAATTTTCGCGACAAAACAATGGCGCAACTACAAATCGCAAGTGGAGTCTGGCGCTAAGAGCAAGGACACACCAGGCGGCGCGCGTTTAGTCGACGTCGAGGAAGCTTAAAACACATGGCGCGGTGTAACAGCGGCAGCTATGCTACGATTTAAAGTATTTGTATTTCGTTGTTGCCAAATTTAGTCGCATGTTGGCTGCTGTACGATACGATGTCTGAACGTTATGACGATTTGTCTTTTGTAATAAATGCAAGTTTATTTTATCTTAGATTAAAGAAAAAAAGAAACGCAGATATTGGATACATCCTATCATAAAGTAACGAAAGTATAAGGAATTTTTTACACATTATATAACGAAATTAATATAATAAAGACCCAGAGAAGTTTTTTAATTTTACAAGAATTAAGGATGCTTTACAAGGAACCAAGTATAACAAGAAACACAAAGTCATAAAGAATCAGGTGGGCAGGTCATGTCGAGAGGATGGATAAGGAAAGAATGCCAAAGATGGTACTGCTAAGAAGACCAGTTGGGACTAGGAGACGAGGTAGACCAAGAAAAAGACTACAAGAAAGTTTCAGGAATATATAGCATCGATGAAAATTATACTCTGGAAAAAGAAGGCGAAAAATAGGATATAGTGGAGAACCATTCATAGTTAAGCAATGTTTACATAATAGACATCAAATAAAATTATATATAAGTTAATATTATAAACTGTATTATGTAAAATTTTAAATACAAGGCCTGTAGAGCATAACAAATAAAATAATAAATAAGGTAAGATAACTGTTTATTATCTTTATTTTTATGGAGTCAATAATTTTATTTTTATTAAAGTCAATCCTTCTAAAAAATAATTCAAGTCAAGTCAAACTGGTCAATGGTTACAAATTTGAAAATTATGTTTGACTGTTTGTGAAATTAGTTGAGTTTGAAAAATAATTTATTTAGTAGATTACTTTTTTCAGATAGAATTATACCTAATTAAGTTGCCCTTTAAGCAATAAGATAAAAAAATTAAAAATACAAAATAATTTGATATGGGAGTAAAAAATTTAATTAAAAATATAGTTCGAGTCTGTAATTTCATTAATCTGTAATCATTAAACAAGATTTGGCAACACTCACAACAAAATTCGCTAGAAAACAGCTCAAACGTCTGTGTTGTACCACGATACACGCATATATGATATGCTGTCGAAGTCGTAAAACCGACTGGCGACATATGGATTCTAGGATGGGTCGCGGGAACGTCGATGCAACGAAAATTTTAAGAGCGCCTGGTGTGTCACTGCATCAAAGTATAGTAAGGGATGCGTCGCTTTCGACATCTCAGCGGGGGTTCAGTCCACGTACGCCGCCCCGTCGTCTGTGTTAGCGCTTAAACACTGCTCTGAAGTGGTCTCAAGGTTGCGCTTGTTGTCCGGAGCGAGCAAATGCGGCACCCATCGTTTCCACAGCTTTCACATAATCATAATTTTATGCAAAATATGACCCACGGTAACTTTGGATATGCCTACTATCTCAGCTATCTCGCGCATATACAGTCGGCAGTCTGTTAATACGAGATCGTGGATTTTTTTCGCGATATCCTTCGTAGTATCACGCGCGACTTATCAAAAACCTACCTACGACAACGTTGAATCTCAAATCAATTTTCTACGTTCGTCATGGAAGGAGAAGGGTCACCATACACAGCATCCAAGCGCTTTTTGGTTCTACTACGCGAATCCCTTTCCTAAAATAAGAATTGAATCATCGACCAATACTACTCTCTTTTAATTTTTTTTTAAATCTTCAGACACGTCCGCTTCCACACGCGGTGAAAACAAAACTAAAAGTATAATTCGGCTGAGATTTTGACTTTGACATAATATGCCGTCTACAAGATTATATGGCGCTCTCGGGCGGAAAGACTAAGTACTTATCGGACCACCCACTATTGCTAATAATTATTAAGTTCGCATTATTAAACTATGTCCTGTAAGACTGTTTCGACCACAAAATACAGTCTAACACTAACAAATGTGAAATCTATAGTCCTTCCCAACTTGACTTTACCGTATAGGTAACATAGGCAATGCAGTCCTTATCAGAGTTTTTAGCGCGGTGATGCCGATTTTATAAAAAATAATTTGTAATCGAAGCTTATGCTGGAGCCACAGTAACGTCTAATGCCGTTAATTAACGCGTTATTTGACTAACGCGTTAGGTGTAGCCATGACTTAACGCGCTAATTTGTTGATGCCATTATTATTGCCGTTAAACGTTAGGCGATAGATCGGAGTTACTCCGTTACTTATCGCGTTTTTGTGGCTACACTTGCACTGTTTCAACAAGTTATAGCTTGTAGCGCAGTGGAGTAATTTGTTTTGTAAAATAGGTACATACTATTCTACGAAAATGGAGTAGAGTAATGAGAAAATAATTGAATTTTTAACAGTGTTTGAAACAGAACCTTGTTTATGGGATCCCCGACAAAAATCACATAAAAATCGTGGTGTTCATGGTGACGCTGCATTTTTATCATCCACCATCTTCTTTTGAGTCTTGGTTTTTGCCTGATCCGCTTATAAAATAATAAATTCATAAAATAATAATTAGCACTCATAAAATATAACAGCGTAGCAGCTTCGACTTCCATCTTGAAATTGTTGGATTAAAAAACGCGTTTTCTGCTGACTACGCGCTAAAATAAGTGTGGCCAGCAGTGGCGGTTATCCCTTTAGGTCAATTGGTCAATGACCTCCCTGTAATAATTGTACAATCAAACGATTATAATGTAATTATTTCCCTAAAAAAAGAAAATTTTCTGTATTAAAAATGTTCGGAATACAATAGTATCGTTCAAAGTTAAATTTTGCTTTTATTGTATTGACTTTTCAGTCATTTTGTTGTTGTAAAATATAGCGACAAAGATGCCGCCAAAAGATTACCGATAAATAAACATGAAATACGAGCTGTTTGACGGTACCGAATAGCCAAATTTATTTTGACTGAAACTACCGCAATGTTACTCTTAAACAGCTAAATACGAACATTCACGATGGTCAAGAAATTTATTTGACCTCACTGTGAGAATACAGCACTTTGAATCCGAACGTTCACGAAAATACGCACTTATATGCAAGTTGGTACTAAATCGTAGTCATTGACCGTAGACCGTAGGCATCGTTTTCGTTGTTGAGCGGTAGGTATTCGAACGATCACAAATTTCAACGAGCAAGTGATCGATCATTTCGCAAAATCTAAGGCCAGAAGAATCGATTTACTTTTTAAATCCGCATAAAAATGTAAGTTTTTATTTATTTTAGGTTTTGAGTTTAAGTAGTTTTTTGATATTCTGGCTGTTATAATTACATATTATATCATCCTATTTATCTGATTTATTTGACAATTAGTAATGAAGACTTGTTCCTTTTACTTATTTCATATTTACTTGTCAAATAAAGATCCGCTTAAATTTAAAAAACATATTGCAAAATAAGTTATAAGAAACCAATACAGATGATGGAATAAGAAATTATTTAAAATGGGATTTGTAGGTCTTGTTTTTCCAAAAAAATCTTGAACCACCGGATATGACCTTCCCCTTCACTTACAGACCAGCCGCCACTGGTGGCCAGTCAATTTAACGCGCAGTTTATTCCATCATTTTTGGTGTGTTAATTAATACGATAATGGACGTTAGACGTTAACGTTACTGTGGCCCCAGCATTAGAGAGAATAAATTAAAACTATTTTAGAAATAGGGCAGTCAATGAGGGTATTTGGCTCCGAATTCCATCCTACTACATCGATTTACTTGATATTTTCACAGTAAGTAGTGAATAGCTCAAGAAACAAAGTCTACCCTATGCCGATGTGCGCTTTTATCTTGGGGGTGGTTCCCACCCCTTCTTGTGGGTGAAAAATGTTTTGGTTAGAATAGCCACGAAAAAGGCTAGATAACCTAATTTTAAGCAAAAACTGTTCTATGATTATTTTTTGAAAACTCAATACTTTTTGAGTTATTCGTGGTTGAAAATTGGCCATTTTCATTGAAAAATAACACCTTTTCGGACGGATTTTTGCGAATACCTTAAAAACTATACATCTAACAAAAAACTATATAAAATATTTCTGTAGGTTATAAAAAAACAAAGAGATTCGTTCCTTCATAAATTTTCTAGTTAAAATACAAAGAAGGATATGGTAGGTAAGAAGAGTTTGTTTTTTTGCTGCATGCTCAAATCGGTGTATTCAAGTTGAAATAACAGAGAAACTGTCGATTTTAGGTGTATAATGATGCCAATAACTTTTGTAGTGTTTGAGAAGACCTTTAAAATGACCAATACTAATTGTCGATTACATGCAAAATAAGCGAGATATTCTGCAAAAAAGTTAATGACTAATGAATTTTAAGAAGAAATGAGAAGTATATTTAACCCTTCATCCATCAAAATTTAAATACATCGTTTTCCTTCTACAATACTTTTATTATAGTGTTATTTCTATGTTCAAAAAGTTGGGATGGATTAAAATGAATGGTTTTTGAAAAAAATAAGATCAAATTATAGGGCGCATTGTTAAATTTTCTTTAAAATCTTCTTTTTCCCCCATGTAACTCGAAAAAGATAGAGAGATACGAAAAAAGATACCACACAAAAATGTAGGGCTTTTACAGATAAAAATTTCCTATATATTTTTCATTACTGTATCTCTTATCATTTTCAAGTTACGTGGAGAAAAAGGAAGATTTTTAAGAAAATTTAAAAATGCGCTCTATAATTTGATCATTTTTTTCAAAAACCATTCATTTTAAACCCGTCCAACTTTTTGAACATAGAAATAACATTATAATAAAAGCTATTGTAGAAGGAAAACCATGCATTTACATTTTGGTGGATGGGGGTTAAAACTAATTCTCATTTTTTCTTAAAATATATTACTTATTTATTTTGTTTGCAGCATATCTCGCTTAATTCCGTGGTAATTTTAACCAAAAAATTTTCCACCCCTAAGAAGGGGTTGGAACCACCCCCAAGATAAAAGCACACATCGGCATAGGGTAGACTTTGAATTAGGAGATAAGTAGGGGCTAGGCCGAAAATTTCATTAAAATCCATGCAGTAGGATAGAATTCGGAGGTAATATCCTATTCTTGCTCCCATTGACTGCCCTAAAAGGCATATACAATTTTAAGATTCATATGCGTACTAACTATAGTATATCAAATAAACTTAAACGCATACGGATCCCAAAATTGTAGATTGTCTTTCTAAAACAGTTTTAATTTAATCTCTCTAATGTTCGATTACAAATCCTTTTTGACAAAATCGGCATCACCGCGCTCAAAACTGTCGTAAGGACTGCATTGCCTATGTTCCCCATACTGTAAAGTCAAGGTGGGACGGACTATAGATTCTTTGCAAGTAATTATATACCTACCCTGAATAAAAGTCAACATCCATATATTGTTTTTATGCGTTTAAGATTTTCTAAACTTTTTTCTCCTTTTATTAACGGTATTAAGCAGAGCCCACGCATTTTGCACATACATTCTCCCAGGAATTATCCCCAGCTAATTGGAATAATCTAAATTCCTCGTTCCATCCCGACAAAGATTCATCAAGCCGTACATTCTCTCACATTAATCCATACCGAGATATTTAATAAAAAGCCCTACAAAATTTATATGTATTTTTAGACAATTTTTTTTAGCTAAAAGCTCGGGTCAACTGGGGTATAATTGGAAAAGTCGGGAATGGAAAAAAAAGTAACAGAAAAAACTCTCTTCTTCTGTTTTTGACGCCGATTTTGTATGGTAATAAGGAAAATGTTTCAGGATAAATCTCTGTATAATCGGAGATGAAAAACGGCTATAATAAACAGGATTTTAACGAGAAATGTTTACAGAGCTAAACCAGTTAAAGGGATATAAAAACGTTGACTGATTCGATCTAAATTATGAATTATATTTTTTTTATTCAACGTATAAGTTTAGACACATAAGCAGCATTTGGAAGACACGTATGGTCAAAATAGCAAGAGATAAATCACCAAAGATGGAGTGTCAACCTTCCATAGAGGTATCAATCCGCCAATGAAGAAACAGAATTGCTTATAAACAGGAGGAAGAAGAAGAACGTAAAAGGTATATTAGCCGAAAATATTAAAGCTCTTCAGAGGCTGGTGACCAGAATAGCGGAGTATGGACATAAATACGGTTTAGCAATTAACGTAGGGTGACCAAACGTCCCGTAAAAACGGGATTGTCATGTTTTTTAACGATTTGTCCCGGAGTTCCGAAAAAGTATCTCGGCACGACTAAATGTCCCGTATTTGCGTTGGGTTGAGTTTTTGTATCTAACTATATTTTCTCTCTTTAAATTTTCTTCAATTTCTGCATTTGTTTTTATTCTTATTTCTCCCTCTTTTGTTACATTGTGGTCCAGTATTGTTCTCATTATTTTTCTTTCAAATTTTAGAAGGCTATCTTCCTCTTTCTTGTTATTCGTCGTTGTTTCCATCCCAACATTCCAACATTCCCAACATTCCGTCATTGTAACACCAAGTCTTATTAAGGTCTTATATAGGTTCATATTATACTTAGAGTCTTGCTTCTCAGCAGATTTCTACCGTGTAGATGTTTTTCTGTCCTTCAGAATTCTTTCCTCTGTTCTCTCTTTTTTCCGGTTTTCCCTATTTTTACTCCTAAGTAACTAAAGATGGATACAGTTTCAAATTTATGGTTCTGTGTTATTAGATATTTCTGAAGTGGGTCACCTTTCCCTATCGCCATGTATTTTGCTATGAGCTGGTTTATCTCTAGTCCTATTATTCTCTTCGCTTCCTTATGCAATTTTCCAACTGCAAGTGTTATCTTCGTCTTCGCTGTGATGACTGAATCATCTGCATATGTTTCTATTTGAAGTTGATCTGTAATAATGTTTTTGTTTGCAAGTTTGTCATCTTCATGATTACAGATTATGTCAATATCTGATATTGTCAATATCAGATTAAATACTGTCGGAGAGATAGAGTCACCTTGTTTCACGCCTTTGTGTACATTAATCTCCTTAGAAGTTGTTCCGTTGTAACTGATCCTTGCTTTGGTGTTCTTTAGGCTCACTGTTAGCATATGTCTTAATTTTTCTGGGATTCCAACATTCTCCATCATTTTTGTCCGATTGGTTGTATCAAAAGCGCTTTTGAAATCCATGAATATTAGGTGCATTTCTCTGTTGTATTCTCTCGATTTTTGAATTATTTGCTCCACTGTATGTATGGAATTAATCGTCGACCAACCCCGGTCTGAACCTATTTTGGTATTTTCCTAATATTCGTTCAGTGCATGATTTAAGTCTTATGTTTAGTATATTTTCTAGAATGTTATAATATATGTGTTGTTTAATAAAGTTATTGCTCTGTAATTCTCGCACTCCTCTAGATCTCCTTTTTTATATATAGGTACCTACTATAATACCTGCGATCCAATCGGCTGGTAGGTTACAATCATATTTGTTGTATTAGCTGGTTTATTCCTTTACGCAATTCTCTTCCTCCGTATTTTATTCCACAGGTATTTCATCTTCTGTGAAAAATTTTCCTTCGTCGTTATCTTGTACGGCCTTACTTCTTCATCACAGTGTATTTCCTTCACAGGGAATACCATTTTTTCGTAATATTTTCCCATATTTTGCTGATCTGTCAGTCCTCAAACAAGGTTTTTCTTTTTTTTGTTTGTTTAGTCCTCTTGTTTTAATGCTGGGCTTATTTTTTGCTGCTTTGACTTTTTTGTAAAATTATTGTTGTATTTGATAGTTTTCTCTGCCTTTTTCTATATCCTCCAGCGAAACCAGTCATTTTTCTTCTTTTTATTTGTTGAGTTGGCTTTGTTTTTCGATATTTTGTATTCTTCCCTGTTTTGTTCTGACGGGTTGTTGATCCATGTCATGCTGGCGGAGTTTTATAGTTTTCTGTTTCGCAGTCTTGATGGTACGTAAATTACACATTAAAAAGTAAATTGAAAAGGATTTATAGGTCCCAAATTAGCTAAAAGACCATGTTTTAATTTCCCCTACCTGTTAAGGTATCGCTCCAAACCCTCCTTGTTAGTGGCGCACAAAGCCCCCAAGGCGTATGAAAAATATACAAAAAATCGTAGGAAAACATAACATCTTTCACAAACAATACAAAAAAAAATTCGACGCCCAACCAACCCTCTCCCCCAGAGAAAAATTCTAGATGCGCTACTGCTCCTTGGTGTCCCGTTTTTTCAAGTTTATGATTTGGTCACTCTAAATTAACGTCAAGACGACAAAATTTATGAGATTATCGGAAACTCAAAGAATAATGAGAATATTTTCATAAACGAAACCAATGTCGAACGAGTAGTCCAATATGCATATCTTGAAACAATGATCAACTCCACAAATGATTACTTCCAGGAAATCAAAATAGAAAAGACTAGAGCAAATTTTAACAAGATGAGAAGAGTGCTCTGCACAAGAGGTTTGAAGGTGGAGTTAGGTTGGGTAGGTGCTACGTTTTCTCGGCTTTGGTTTACGAAATGGAAGCTTGGACCTTGAATTTGGCATCAATGAAAAAACTGGAATCATTCAAGCTGTTGGCGGATAGAAGAATTCTGAAAAGGTGGTGGACAAAACACGTCAAAAACAAAGAGATTCTGAGAAAGATGAACAAAAGAATGGAAATTTTAAATACAAACCAAATATCTCTGGCATATTACACATGGAGAGAGAGATAACTTGCTCCAATTGATTATGCAGGGAAAGATTCAAGGAAAACGAAGCCTAGGGAAGTGTAGAATATCGTAGCTGCGCAACCTGAGAGCATGGTATAGATGTACATCAAAGGAACTTTTCAGAGTAGCTGTCTCTAAAGTCAAAATAGGAATGATGATGACTGCTGACCTCTGTCACCGAGATGGCACTTCAAGAAGAAAAAGGTATATTTGGTTAGATGTTGGGCCAACTACTCAACAATAAAAAAGAAAGCAAATGTTAGAAACCTAGTACCAAACCTCGGTACGGACTAGTAAATCAAAGACGAGAAAACTACGAAAAAGACAATCAATTTTTTAACCAAAAATATGAAAAGTCCTTTTCTTCTTTCTTAAAATATGAAAAGAGCACAAACTAGTCATATCCATAAAACGTCGCAAACTGGAATACCTGGTCCATATAATGTGTAATCGGAAGAGATCTTGAAAAAAGCTCTTGAGGGTGAAACAGCTGGAATAAAGATAAATGGAGTTCCCATTAACAACATTAGATATGCGGATGACACTGTCATCTTAGCTGAAAATATTGGGGATCTTCAGAGGCTGGTGACCAGAATAGAAGAGTTTGGACAAGAAGATGGGCTAACAATGACTGTCAAGAAGACAAAGTTTATCAGAATATCGAAGACTCAATGAAATAACGAAAATATCTTTATAAACGGATCCAGTATCGAATGAGTCGACCAATATGCATACCTTGGAACAATGATTAACTCCACAGGAGATTACTTACAGGAAATCAAAATAAGAATAGAAAAGGCTAGAGCAAATTTTAACAAAATGAGAAAAGTGCTCTGCACAAGAGATTTGAGGTTGGAGCTTAGAGTTAGGTTGGCTAGGTGCTACGTTTTCTCTCGACTTTGTTTTATGGAATGGAAGCTTGGACCTTGAATGCTGCATCAATGAAAAAACTAAAATCATTCGAGCTGTGGGTGTACAGAAGAATTCTGAAAATATCGTGGACAGAACACGTCACAAACAAAGAGGTTCTGAGAAAGATGAATAACGAAATGGAAATCCTAAATACCATCAAAACAAGAAAATTGGAATATCTTGGACATATTACACGTGGAGAGAGATACACAGCTTGCTCCAATTGATTATACAGGGAAAGATTCAAGGAAAGAAAAGCATAAGGAGACGCAGAATATCGTGGCTGCGCAACCTGAGAGAGTGGTACGGATGTAGTACATCAAATTAACTTTTCAGAGCAGTCGTCTCTAAAATACTGACACTTAAAGAAGAAGAAGAGAATCCGTAATGAACAACGATATGACCTACTAGGGACTATACTTCAAGGTAAGGTGTCTTCTTGATGACAGTAAACATGATGACGCTCAACGTCTGAATACAGACACGGTACCTAAAGAAAAAGATACTAAGATGAGCTGGATACATTGCTAGGACTTTAGATAATGAGTTCACGAAGATATTGATATTCTCAAACCCATAGTGCTGAAGAAGTAGAGGGCCACCGCGTAGAGGATCGATTGATAATAATGGAAGCAGATCTTAAGATTCAAAAGGTCAGAAGATTGGGAGAAGTTGCTAGGAATTGACGAAAGTGGCGACTTCTCTGCGAGTAGGCCAAGATCCACAAAGGATTGTCGAGGCAATTATGATGATAATGATGATTTACATATTATTATTATTTGACCAACTCTTTCTATCATACTCGAATGGTCTAAATCACCATTGACAATATCATGGTTTAATATGACTGGTAGATCATTTTTCGTACTAAACTGCTCAGCTATATTAGACTTTTAAGGCAGAATTTATTTAAATGTTTATTCTAAAAAGCTGCTGATTTAGCATTGCCCTGAGGTAATTAGCATCTCAAGTATCAATTACTTTATTTCTTTTCTAATCTAAAACTTTAATTTAATCATAAATGTACCTTAGAACTCACACAATAAATTCCTGATAATTTATTCCAGTTTTCTATTTTAGGCAACATCGTTACCTTAAAAGCACAAATTAACATGTGCGGTATGAGAACCGAATGGAATCAGTTGACCAGAAGACAAAGGAAAGGTCTAAGGGTATTGTATAGGCACGGGTGCACTTGTAAAATACGAAGATGTTCACTTGGAAAACGCTGTTATAGACAACGGGATAGTTGCACGTGGAGGAATTCCTGTGAAACAAAGGAAGTAAGTATTTGTACTGTTGATAGTTTATCTTCATTGTATGTTTCTTTCTAAATTTATTATTAGCAAAAAATAAATAAAAAATATATTTCTTCTATACAGGGTGTCCCAGACTAATTTATCCAGGCTATATCTCTTAAACGAATAGAGATTTTCGAATTGGCAAAAACTGTTATATTCCATTTGAAATACACTTTAATAAGGCGTAGAAAAAATCATCCCCTAAATATTCATCCCTTAGTTACAACCCCTAACTTTAATTTTTTTAATGGCACCCTGTACATTTTTTTATAGTTTTGGATGTGGTCTTCTATTATTGTCTATTCAACAGATTTTCTGAAAATAAAATCGGTTCGTAAATAATCAGGAAAATATCAGTTTATTTTTTATTTTTGTAATGTGTCCCAGACTAATTTATCCAGGCTATATCTCTTAAACGAATAGCGATTTTGGAATGGAACAAAAACGAATATATGGCATTTGTAATACACTTTAATTTTTGGATGAGGTCACATTTTTTTATAGTTTTGGATGAGGTCTTCTGTAGTCTTTTCAACAGATTTTTTAAGAGGAAAGGAACATTTTGACATTTCTGTCAAAATTTTCAATGTATTTTAATTTTAAATGTAATCATTTTTCTCGAATCCTGAGAAAACTAATAAGTATTTTTGAAAAATTTAAACGCAGAATGAAAGATTTCTTTATTACCGAGGGCCGAAAGTCCCTTAGAACGCACAAAAAGTTTCTGTTAAATGAGATATTTGAAATTAAAAATCACACTAAATTTTTTTTTAGTTTTTCACCCCTGTAACTTATTAAAATAAACATTATTGAAGTTTTCAGGGACTTTTGGCCCTCGGTAATAACGTAATTTTTCATTCTACGTTTAAATTTTTCAAAAATACTTATTAGTTTTCTCAGGATTCGAAAACAATGAATCCCATTTAAATAGCATTGAAGCCGAAAGTTCGTACCCATCCCTTTAAAAATAAAATGGGTTCCTAAGTACATAATCAAGAAAATATCATTTTATTTTTTATTTTTGTTAAATTAATCAATCTAGCCTTAAAAATAAGCTAAATAGAAAAGAAATATGCTTTAATTGTCACTGAACATTTTACAATTTTATGGGCAAGGCCTTATTACATGTAGAGTCAGAAAATAACAAGTTTCTTAACAAAAATAAAAAATAAACTTAAATTTTCTAAATTACTTACGAACCCATTTTATTTAAAAAAAATTTAAATGGACGATGGAAGACATCCAAAATTATAATAAAAAAATGTACTGGGTGCTATTAAAAAATTTAAAGTTAGGGGTTGTAACTAAGGGATGAATATTTAGGGGATGATTTGTTATTGTTATTTTCTGACTCTACATACGTAAGCTTTGACCAATGTAAAATTGTAAAATTTTCATTGACAATAAAGCATATTTCTTTTCTATTCTATTTTTTAAGGCTGTCTTGATTAATTTAACAAAAATAAAAAATAAACTAATATTTTCTTGATTCCTTACGACCCCATTTTATGTAAAAAAATCTGTTGAATAGACCATAGAAGACCACATCCAAAACTATAAAAAATTTACAGGGTGCTATTTAAAAAATTACAGTTAGGGGTTGTAACTAAGGGATGAATATTTAGGGAATTATTTTTTCTACGCCATATTAAAGTGTATTACAAATGGAATAGATCGGGGTTTGTCCCATTAAAAAATGTCTAATCTGTTAAGAAATATAGCCTGGATAAATTAGTCTGGGACACATAAAAAAATAAAAAATAAACTGATATTTTCTTGATTCTTTACAAACCGATTTTATTTTTAAAAAATCTGTTGAATAGACGATAGAAGACCACATCCAAAACTATAAAAAATATACAGGGGGCTGTTAAAGAAATTAAAGTTAGGGGTTGTAACTAAGGGATGAATATTTAGGGGATGATTTTTTGTACGCCATATTAAAATGTATTACAAATGGAATAGAGCAGTCTTTGTCCCATTCGAAAATCTCCATTCGTTTAAGAGATATAGCCTGGATAAATTAGTCTGGGACACTTTGTATACATTTCAGAACGAACACTAGCTAGTAGACCTAGAGTGATGTATGTAGTAGACTGTAGACCATATAATATAAGAATATAAGACTATAAGAATATAAAAATTTATTTTTATTTTGATGGAAATTAAAAATTCTAGTTTTATTTCGAAAGATTTTTCCATAATATTTGCTAAAAAAGTAAATCGCGCCACAAAAGCGTAACTTTCATACAGTTTGCATTACCAAAGGTCTTTTGTGGCGCGTTTTACATCTTTAGCAAATATTATGCAAAAATCTTAAAAAAAAACTAGAATTTTATTTTCCATCAAAATGAAAATACATTTTTGCCCCACGTTACATTCACATAAGCTCTTTTGAAGCTGGAATATGGTGTGCGTGTGCACCACTCATTTTTACAGCGTTTAGCGGTTTTCTATTCTTGTTATAAAACACAACAAAATCTAAAACCATTATACAGATGTTTCCTTTATTGTTACGTATTTTTCTTAATCTAATGCACACGAAACGAACCGAGCTAATTTCATTTCTAATTTTCCATTACATAAAACAAATCCTTTTTCTGTGTATTTCTATAGCCGGATTAGCCGAAGCGTGTAACTGGTAAATGAAACCCTGTTAGAAGTTTTATCCAGAGTTTCCTAATTTCATAATCATCACAAAAGTGCAGCGTGCAAAGGAAACCCCCGCAGACAAGTTTGCATAAGCAGGTTGCTAGTTTTAATCTGACGCTAAAAACCTTAAAATGAGCAGAAGGAGCAGATTATTAAAGTAGATTAAATCTGATTTTGGAATAATGAATTAAAATCAGTTTTTACAGCAAATACTGAAAAAATAATGAAATTATCTACACAATCCGGAATTAATTTATTAATTTAGCGCATGACACACAATAAAGATTAGCGTACGGCATAATTAAAAACAATAAACGTTAAGTGGAGCATTACAAACGAACATCTAATGTATCAATATAATCTAAAACATTTTCGGTCGCACTTAGGAATTCACCATAAACTCCAGGGAACCACAGTGACACTCAGGAGAAAGGACTTTTCTCCACTAAAAAAAATCTCCTTTAATACAAAATATCCAGTGGAAAAGAACTGAGACCAAATGGGCAAAATGTATAGGGCAAGCGATTATCACAGGTAAACACACAGTTTGCTGCCGAAAATTTTTTTACTGTTTCTAGGTAATTTGGGTCTGCTGAATCCAAAAATGCCACCAGATTTGCTCCATCAGATCGCTTTCAGAAAATACGACAAAAGATCACATTTCCAACATATAGGGTAATTTAGCGCAGCCCTACCTACATATATGTAGTGATGCTACCCATGAAATAAACAAAACACGAATAAAAAGTAAGATATTTATTGTACAACAATATACTTACAAAAATAATGACACATATCTGCCAAAAAAACTTAACTTTCCATCTAATCTTACCAGCGTCGCAGCAAAAATGTGTTATTCAGTGTCACCTAAAAACTTCCTTTTATATGATTTTCTTGCAAAGGCTTTAAAAGGACGGTCCCTTTGAAGACTCTAGCAGTAATCTACCATCATGTGATTACCCCATCTCCCCTGATACCTCTCTTCCATCGTTTTGATATCTTGGTGGAAGCGTCCCCCTTGTTCTTCACTAAGGTCACCAAGATTTTCTGGGAAATGGTCTAAATGGCTGTAGAGGTATTTTAATTCTCATATGACAACCGTGTTTGTTAAAGTTGTTGAGCATTTCTTCCACTCTAATGCCCAATTGGTATACTTCCATATCTGTTGCCATTAAGTAGAAGGACACACTTTAAACTTCGTTTGGAACTGTTGATAAAAAGACACCAGTGATCTGGTGTATACTCCGATACACCCATTTCTTCTAACAGTCCTTTAATATTGTTATAAAAACCATATCATCTTGCTGAGAAAAAAAAGGCAAAAGATCTTTTTCTCTATTAGGGTAGTATGTAATTTTTGTGTCTGGGTGAAGAACATTCCCATTGTTTTAGTCTGGAGGCAAGCAACTCGGATGAATCCTTTGGAAGGTTCAAAGCTCTCATAAGATCGCTTAGCTCTTCGTGAATAAAGCGCGCAGGACGTGTTGAATCTTATTCAAAATCACTGTCGTCTTCCCAAATCTATTAGTCTGTAGTTCGTCAGATAACATTTCGACATTATCCTCTGGTAACGTAGATAGACTGCTAAATATTGGAATGTGTATCTGCTCAAACTGATGTGCAATTGGTCTTATTTTTGAATCCAGGTTAGGATGGTCTTTGCTGAATCGTCAAAATGATTTTTTGGTTCCCTCCATACCATTGGAACACCAAACTTTAAACATTTTCGTTGTTCTTTCGTCCACTGTCGCAAGTTTTCAAGACAAGTTTTGCACACTACATGTGGAGCCTAGGATTTATCTTGATCTCCTAAATGAACACCAAAATAGGCTTGATATGCCCTTTTGTCCATTTGCCCATTTGTCTTAGAATTTGTTAAGTTTGTTTATAAACATATTGCAATTATAGTGGTGGAATATACAGAAATGTAAGAATATTTAAGTCTTTGATGAGTATGTTATATCTCGAAAACTAGAGCTGATACAAAGAAAAGGTTTGTATTTTTGGAATCAGCACAGATGAATTAACTAAAATCAGTTGATTTTTTTTCGGCAGCAAGACAAAATTTTTTTTTGTTGGGCTGTGTTATGTATCACTATAGTAAAATCACAATAAAAATGAAATATAAATAAATAAATCAAGACACGTTGGATGTTACGAGAAGAACCCAATTTGGGATTTACAATGTATATGTTACAGTTCAAGTTGATTATTGTAAACATATCACACAAAATAGCAAAATGTATCCATTAATATATTATAACACCCTGTAAATTTAGATTATAAGTAGGCTTAGATATTAAATTAAAAATTATTATTGTAATACCATACAAAAAAACAAATCGTCTGGCTAATTGGCTAAGTCAAAGCTATTATAAAATAAAAAAAAGTTGATTATTCAGTTGGAGTTGACTATTCCTAGTTCAAGTCAACTCAAACGACTGGTTTTAGTAAAAGTTGAATATAAATATAAAATGAAGATTTTTATTCAACATTTACTAGGAAAAGTAGACTCCAACTAGAAAAAGTATACTCTTCCCAATGCCATTTGGTAAGAGTTGATGCACACAAACAACCAATTCTAGAGATTAAATGTTACTGGATATGTTCCAATCGTAATAAGTAGTTGAAACGGTCAAAACAAAGAGACGCACACTTATCAACATTGAATACATTACATTAATATATTACATTTACTGAATTGGTCCAGGGATAGTCAACTCAAACTAGTAAGAGTTGATTCTATTTTTCCCGCGATCTTTTACTACCACTAGGGTTAAGAAGAGTCTACTTCAACTAGTAAAATTTGAATTAATATTTTCAAATCAACTCTTACTGCTCGTTTTAGTTGGAGTTGACTCGAACTAGGAATAGTCAACTCTAATTGAGAATCAACTTGAACTTTAACATATACAGGGTGTCCAGAAACTCTACCGACAAACGAAGAAAGGAGATTCCTCAGAAAATTTAAAGACAATTTAACCCAATTCACCTAGTCCGAAAATGCTTCCTAAGGGAGCTAGAGCTCTTTGAAGATGGCGTCATGTAATTAGTTTCTCTTAAATACTTCCAGAACGCTTCTATTTAGAAAAACTAAAATTCGTATGCATATTTACTTTCCAGAAATGAATCGATTTCATCCATTGCGAATTTCTAGTACCGGTCATAGGCGTCCATTTTGGGTAGGGCAACGGTTATTTTATCGCATAACTTTTTTGTCCTTAACTTTTAAGCATTTTTGATACTGGATTATTAAATTGTGAGGTATTCTAGTACGAAAAGGTACTCTTGTTTTAAGTCGGTAGGACGCACCGTTTTCTAGAAAAATCGATTTGAAAGTTTTTCGTTCTGGAAATTTGAAAAAAATTGAAAAAAAATTTCAAAAAGAAACGATGTATTTTACCAACTTGAAGCAAGAGTAACTTTTAGTACTCGAATACCTTATAATTGAATATTCTAGTGCCAAAAATGATTAAAAATTAAAGACAAAAAAGGTACCTATGCAATAAAATAACTGTTGACCTACCCAAAACGGACGCCTATGACCGGTACTAGAAATTCGCAATTAATGAAATCGATTTATCTCTGGAATATAAATAAATGTACCAGTTTTCGTCTTTCTAAATAATTTTTTTTTTGAAAATTTTTTTAAATTCAAAAAACGAAAAATTTTCAAATCGATTTTCCTAGAAAACGGTGTACCCTACCGACTTAAAGCAAGAGTACCTTTTAGTACTAGAATACCTTACAATTTAATAATTCAGAGTCAAAAATGCTTAAAAAGTAAAGACAAAAAAGTTGGGCGATAAAATAACCGTTGCCCTACCCAAAACGGACGCCTATGATCGGTACTAGAAATTCGCAATCAATGTAATAGAGTTATCTCTAGAAGATAAATACGCGTACCAATTTTTGTTTTTCTAAATAGAGGCGTTCTGGAGGTATTTAAGAAAAACTTATTACAAGACGCCATTTTCAAAGAGCTCTAGCTCCCTTAGGAAGCATTTTCGGACTAAGCGAATTGGGTTAAATTGTCTTAAAATTATCTGAAGAATCTTCTGTCTTCGTTTGTCGGTAGAGTTTCTGGACACCCTGTATACATTGTAGATCCCATATCATGATTTACAAATTTTATATTGCAAATCATGATTCAGGAGTGCTCCTCGGAGCAGTCAACGTGTCTTGGTTTGTTTATTTCTAGTTCATCTTTATTGTGATTTTAGTATAAGTTCTAGCAACATCGTGCCTAAGAGTACAAGTCGAAGCGGACAAAATGGGTCACAAGTGATTCCCAAGGAAAGTGGCGAACCTGAGCGAAGAGAGAGCACCCTGGCGAGTGCGGGCACCGCTTGTGTTAATAATAATGTACCTACCCTACTCGTAGAAAATATTATATATAACTAAAAAGGAAAAACAAACGAATGGAAATGAGTAAAGCCCTACGGGTAGAGAGGAAATGGAGACAGGATATAAATCGACCACTACTCATAATACCTACATAAACTGATTGGTATCTAGACGGTCGTACCCCAGAGAACTTCAGGGACACGTTTGTAAATCTCGCTGAGATTGCAAATAACAATCAATAAGTAATCAACAAATAAAACAAACATAACAAAAAGATATAAAAGTAACAAATAATCTGATGGTTACGGTACAGGAAACAAGGATACATACATGCAGGCTGAGAACAGATCGAACCGAAGCAGTGATGTTCAATTCAGCAGAAGAGTATCATCGAAGTAGATGAGTAACCAATCGGGAAGTGGTGAAAATGCGAACTGCTTGGGATTAGGAATGGCATGTCGCATGTCTTAAACTAACCACTCCACTGAGGTGACCGAGAAGATTTGGCATAAAGGTGCTTTGAAAAGGTGTATTTCGTGGGTGAAATGCTATGCGAACTGGCGGGAGTTTACTAGAAGATGAATGCATGAAGGAGAAAATACTGATCAATTAAGGAGAGTACCTCAGTAATAACAGTAAATGAGATGTGCATGATTGGAGAGGAAAACTTACAGATATGTATGATTGACTATATATGTTGACAGAACGAAAAAGAGGAAGTTAAATGCCTGTGACAGTTGCCGAAAATTTAAATAGATTGAGAATGTGGAAGATGTTTAAGTGTATGTGGCGAGAGAAAGGGATATCCCGTTTATGCTTTGTTGGAGAGATCCAACAAGAACAGATAATTGAGAAAGTGGAAATGTTATTGGACGTCCTGAGTCCTGATAAGAAATGTTAGCTGAACCGAAAGTGTGAAAATATCGATGTATGAATGAATTCTAGACTTTTGTATGAAGTAAAGTCACGAATGAAGGTTTTTGAAATTGAAAAGAAAGCTTCAAAAATTAAAGAACTCGAGAGAAAAGTACTTTACACGGATTTTAGTCATTACCGTACTGTGTTAACGAATTCCGAGGCAGTGCTCACCGGGATGTCGCCCGAAGAGCTGATGGCTAAAGAAAAAACCAATAATTGGGGATAAAAATGAACAACGGGGGAAAAAGACATAACATAGAGACTAATGAACTAATGGTAGAATAGATGGACGAGATATAGGAGGAAAATCGTTAAGAAGAGTATCAAGAAATAATTTAGAAAAATTAAATCTGCCGCCATTGAGAAGATCCCTAAATTTCTATAACGCACTTCAATGATTCAAAAAGTCAAAATTTTAGACATTACTTTTTTAACTGTTCAATATTCATTTTTTTCAAAAATAATAATATTTTTTTTTCAATTCATGGCATCCTTGTTATTTTAATATTGAGTTTTAATTAAATTACTATTATACTGGTTTACGAGATACAGAGATACAGTTATTTGATAACTTTTTATACCGTTTGTTTAGTTGCACACGGGTTATATTTAATAGGGTTATGTATGCACATGAATAAATATTCACTTTTAATTGACTTTTTTCCGTTCATTAATTTAAAATATAATTTATTTTAATTAAAAATATTTTATAATATATTCTCTATACTGGATATTGTTAGCCACCCTGCCTGGAGAGTTATTGTTCCAGGGCCGGAAAATTATAGAAAATTTAAATATATTATAGTAGATGAGAAAAAATAGCATCAAATTCAATGTTATTGAATTAAATAATGGTTAATGGTTATTAATTATATGTATAAAACCGTCGAATTAAAAGTTCTATTTAAAATCAATAGCCCATTGAAAAATGTTTTTATTGTTTGTTTACTGTGTAATCAGTCAAAAAAAAACAGACCATAAACACATTTTTGTTGAAATTTACAATGGCGCGAAGAGAAATATTTCAATAAATATTTACTCTACATGAATATTACAATTACGTTTACAATTAGTGTTTCTTAACTTAAGAATGGTAAATATAATGGAAATTTTTGCTTAAGGCGTCTAATTTGTTGACTATTGTCCAATAAATTTAGCGCTAACACAATTGGGTGGTTTGCTAGTCGCTGTAAATATTTATCACTGTGTGACACTATCACTTCACTCACAGTTGGCACTTGAAGGTCTTGTAGGATGTCTTTGTTGCTTACAAACCACGGCGCATCAGTTATTGCTCGTAACACCTTGTTTTGAAATCGGTCCATGATTGCTAGATTGGATTTTGAAACAGTGCCCCACAACTGTATTCCGTAAGTCCAAATTGGCTTGAGTATGGCATTGTACGCTAGGAATTTATTTCTCAACGACAACTGGGATTTTCTTCCGAGCAACCAATAGTATTTTCTATATAATATGCTGTCAAGATGTTTTCTTTGTTTCCATATATGAGTCCTTCAAGTGAGTCTCTTGTCCATATGCAGGCCTAAGTACTTTAGAGTATCTACCGTTGGAAGGGGAGCATTGTTGAGTGATATTTGAGGAGAATCGCCATGGCGTTTAGTAAATACTATGTGGCTTGATTTGAATTCATTAAGTTTTATCTTCTATTTCTTAGTCCATTTCTGGACTTTACTTAAGTTTTCTTGGAGTTGTTCGGCTGCAACAACGGGATCTGAATGTACCGCCCTTATTGCGGTATCGTCTGCAAATGTGGCTGTATGTACTTTATTGTCCGTAGGCAAATCGGAGGTAAATAGTAGATACAAGATCGGCCCAAGAACGCTACCTTGAGAAACGCCTGCCTTTATGAGATGTAGACCGGTTATCTCGTCTTCATATTTTATCTGGAAATATCTTTCTTTTAGGTATGAGTATCGTATGTCATACATGTTCTAGTGTAGGTCCCTTTTTAGTTTATATAGTGGTCCCTGATGCCACACCTTGTCAAAAGCTTGATTCACATCGATGAATACTGTTGAGCAATATTCCTTATTTTCAAAAGAGTCTTGGATTAATTCTACCAGTCGATGGATCTGTTCAATTGTTGAATGTTTGACTCTAAATCCAAATTGGTGTATCGGTAAAAGTTCTTTTTCTGCAATAATTTTCATTAGTCTCTTTGCTAGTAATTTTTCTATAATTTTCGACATGACAGAATAAAGAGAATATTTACAGGGAGTGGGATGTTCTGGTCTATAATTCTTTTAATTAGGTGAATGGTTAGGTGCTTATGTTTCTTGCATTCAAAAAATATGTGGTTCAAGTTACTTTTAACCTCACATTCTTGACAAATATTCGAATATAATATTATATGTTTATTTTAAATAAATGTGCAGGATAACATGCATGTCCAAATCTAATTCTACTGATGGTGGATATGTATTTGCGAGGGAGGGTGAAATTATTATACCAAGGTTTTTCCGGAATAATCGGTTGTATCAAAGTTGTTTTTCTGAAATTATCAAAAGTTATTCGGATTCAAAAATTGCAATTTTTCGATTTTTTGAAAGTTTAACCGCGTTTATCTCGAAAACTATGCATCCTACGAAAAAACTTGTCAGAACATTTTTTGCTTAGAATGACCCAAAAAATACAAAAAAAGTTTTGTTTTGCGAGAAGTCGCTGTTATGTAATTCCTCAAGTTCTTTGTTTATAACAATCTTATCCACATCCGGATCAACTGTTACCCAAAAAATTCGTGTTCTACGGGTCAAAATACATAAAAAAAACTTGGAAAACTCCATCTGAATAAAGGAGACCGTTGTATCCCCCCTGGCGACAGGACTATTACATGACAGAAGAGAGCGCGATTGCTCCCGGGTTAATAGTCCATTATTTCACGGTTTTTGCTCTAAATTTTAAAGAACCGCTTGGATTGACATGAAATTTGGCATACGCATAGCTTACATGTCAAAGGAAAAAAGTGATATTGTACAGATTTGTGCTTTTGTCCTGGGGGTGACTTTCACCCCATTTTGGGGGTGAAAAAATATAAGTCTAAAATAAGTCCGGAAATGGATAAACTGACTAATTTTAAGTAAGTTTTGTTCTATAGATCTTTTTCGCCAAGTCAACACTTTTCGAGTTATTTGCGAGTGAATATGTTCATTTTTCAACAAAATAACTACATTTTTAGACGGTTTTTGGCAAATAACTCAAAAAGTAAGTATTTTGTCGAAAAAAAACGTTCTTAGCAAAAATATAGCCTGTAAAAAAGTAAAAAAAAATGGTGTACGCGTTAGGTCTCTGGACCTCGTAAAACCAGAGTTATAGCCAATGAAAAATAGATTCATATTCACCAAATTTCAAATAGAATAATTCGAAGTGAAATATCCAAAAAATTAAGTACTTTTAGGGGAAAACCCATTATAACTTCTTTAAAGTGTTTAAAAAAAGCTTTATTTGTGTTTTTCTAAAAAGTTTCTAGCATTAAATTTAAGCAAGTTACGCTCAAAATAAAGTTGGTCACTTTTGTTTTGGCAAAAAATATCGGGAAGACCACCCCCTAATTAGCAACTTAAATGAAATTAATCGTTACCGCTCCACAAATTAATTTACTTATGTTGTGTTTATATGATCTGTAAGTTTCATCGATTCAAAGTGCTTATTCTGGAAAAAATTTGGTTTTAAAATAAAATTTTTAAAAATTTTAATTTTGAAAAATATGCTTTTTTCAAAATAACTTAAAAATTGTTAGAGATGCCTAAAATCTCGAAAAACAAAAAAAGTCAGCATTGCTTTTCTGAATATCATGTATTTTTTTGTTTTTCTGTTAGACAAAAATTGATTGAGATTTGGTGTTTCTAAATTTGCATACATTCGTGATGAGTGACTCGTTCAACCCCTTTTAACTACAGCCCTTTCAAAAATAAGGACTTTGAACCGATGAAACTTACAGATCATATAAACAATACATACACGGGTCAAGAAACTTGTGAAGTCGTAACGATTAAGTTCATTTGAGATACTAATTAAGGGTGATTTTCCCGATTTTTTTACCAAAAAAAGGGACTAACTTTATTTTGAGCGTAACTTGTTTACTTTTGATGCTAGAAATTTTTTTTATAAAACAAAAATGAATTTTAAACACTTTAAATAAGTTGTAATAAGTTTTCCCCGAAATGTGCTTCATTTTTGGTTATTTAACGTTAAAATATTCCATTTGGAATTTGACAAATATGAACCTATTTTTAATTAGCTATAACTCTGCTTCTACTAGGTATAGAAACGTGATATATACCCAATTTTTTAAATTTTTTACAGGCTATATTTTTGCTACGAATGTTTTTTCGACAAAATACGTACTATTTGAGTTATTTGCAAAAAAACCGTCTAAAAGTGTGGTTATTTTGTTGAAAAAATGGACATATTCACTGGAAAATAACTCGAAAAGTATCGACTTAGTGAAAAAACTCTATAGAACAAAAGTTACTCAAAATTAGTGTGCTTATCAATTTCCGGACTTACTTTGGACGAATATTTTTTCACCCCCAAGAGAGGGTGAAAAGCACCCCGGGGCAAAAGCACATATCGGCACAATATCACTTTTTTTCTTTTACTTGTTAGCTACGTGTATGCCAAATTTCATGTTAATCCAAGCGGTTCTTTGAAATTTACAGGTTTTGCAATATTTTACCGTTAAAGAACAGACTATAATATTTATTTATATTAATTAAGCTGTCAACTTAAGAGTGAACAAATATTTTTTATTTAGTTGCTAAAGAAATACTTTAAATAATGATTAGTTAATTCTCAAATAATTTTGTATCTTTATTTGTCACATGCCGTTTGAAATTATTGTATGGATTTGTAAACTTTGACTCTTATTTTTAGGGAATCTGTCTGCGACAACCAAACAAATCCTGCATGTGGGCCAGGACGAGACTTCTAACAACGTGTTCGAGAGAGTGGCGTCGTAACGTCACGATGAGTTCCTCCTATCATCAGTACAACAACTTTGCTTTCCACCATTAGATGATAACAGTTTTGTGTGCATACTAAAAGAAAACCTATAAACTTTATCCCGAGAGGTTGGGAGTAGGGCAACAGTTTTTATACGATTTCGTCTAGTCGATGGGTGGTGCTACAAGAAAACCTGATGTTTGTATACTAGAGAACTAAATTATTGATGTTACTAAAAGTTGTACAATGTTGAAAGGAGTAGTATCGATACACATGTTAGGTAGTTATTTGTCTCAATAAAGCTTGAAACACCTTGTACATTAATATATCGTAGTTTTTAACCATGAATGCATGAGAAAGACTTTTCCAAACTTAATCCATTGAAATGTTACATCTTTTGGCCTTAGCGTGCATTTCTTAGAGGACGCAATTTTACTATTGTGATGTGTTGGGAAGTTTAGTATAAGTTCACATTTGTGTGTTTGCCCCCTTGTACCCCAGCCACCATCTTGAAAAAAGAATAGCAAAAGCTTTTTGCGATGTAAAATAGCAATCTTATAGAAAAAAATGTCAGAAATTATTTGTAGTAACGTAAATTGTCTACAACTTTATTCCTATTACCATTTATCGTAAAATAGAAAACGGTAAAAAGTTATAAACAAAAAGAACTGAAAATTTTTGAACAAATTTTACTTTGGACCTCATTTTATTTCTTTTTTGCCATTTTACAATAAAATGACATTAGATCAATATCATGGAGAATTTTTCAGCAAATAATTTTGATTACAAACTCTGTTTAATTTCATTAATTGGTATGGGTTCTACTGCGCTCTAAAGTTGACCTGTTTATTGAATACTCTATAAGATACTACTATAAGAATACAGTAAAAATGAACCATTACGCTTAGTTGCCCATTGTATGTTTTTGTATGCATATTATAATTTCCCGTTTTGCTAGCCACTTTATGAGGAAGAGTTTGAAGGCGCGTTTTTT
Organism: Diabrotica virgifera virgifera; assembly: GCF_917563875.1. Taxonomy (NCBI): domain Eukaryota; kingdom Metazoa; phylum Arthropoda; class Insecta; order Coleoptera; family Chrysomelidae; genus Diabrotica; species Diabrotica virgifera. Next base: position 67,348,627 of record NC_065444.1, read on the forward strand.
ACTTGGTATCACCATTAGGCCTAATCCACTGACAATTTCCAAGCGAGATAATATTGAGTATAATTTTATATTTAAAAAGCTGTTTTTCAGTTACTGTATTTTCATTTTCTTTGATGTTTCAGGCTGTGGTTTAGGAATTAATTGAGTAGCAGAGGTGAATGTTTGCGGAATAACAGGAGTTACAATTGTCTTCATTGTGAGTAATTCATCCTCCAATTAATTTTCTTCGATTGATTTTGATATTTCCATGATGTTGCTGCAGGTTTCGTTTCACCACAACAATTGGGGCATACTGCAGAGCATTTGAGGCATTCTTTTTGGCAATCACACACACTTTCACAGTTTGCATTCTACTGCAAAAAATAATTTTAGAAGTTCAGAGAACGCTGTAGTTTTGAAAGTTTGGATTGATATCCAAATCATGCTTTTTTCATGCCTTTTCCGGAACCAGTCTTTAGGTTCACAGTGTTTACCAAGTCACGACTGAACCTGGTAATAAACTCTGAGTTCATGGAAACGGGTTGAATCGTATGTTGTAGGGAGTGACGATAAGTTAAATGTACTTTGGTCACGTCACGGTCTTGGCGAATGGTTTGTATCTCATGATGTCCAGAAAATCATCTTTATTTCCATCATACAAAGAAATGAAGAACAAAAATGGCTCGACTTTCTCACTGAGAAATATTGCTGTTCTGCCAGCTAACTTATGATGTTTCTCCAAAATTTTGAAGAATTTATGTTTGCCGAACTTGTAAGCTGGTGATGGTGTGTCGCATCCTGAAAAAGCATGGAGAAACAGCAAATTTTCTGCAACGACGTCGCAATATATAAAATTTTAAGGACATAAGTGATAAATCTTAATTGTACCTATAAAACTTAAGATACTTTTCACAATACAATAGGTCTGCATGTGCATGTGGCGAAATATGTAGCACAACTGAAAGAATAAGTAGAGAGGGAAGAAACAGCAGAATCTCCTAGGACCAATTATAACAACTTTTTTGTCTGCTTAGAATTCTCGTAAATATACACTGATTAGAAATTATTGTGAAAGCCAATAATATTCTAAGTTTTGTGGTAGGGAAAAGGGTCGATAATAGATTAATAATAGTGTTATGCGGCTCGCCCCTACCGCCATACCAGGTACATATTAAAGGCTGCACTCCGCCTGCAGAATGATCGAGAAAGACGGCGAATACGACTGTCATTCCATGGTATTCGATGGCTTCTAGGCTACAGGACCGTATCATATATAAGACAAAAACGGATTCATTGATATTTTGACTTTAAACACGTTGTATAATGTTAATTTAAAATTAAATTAAATTAATTTAAATGTGTTATTATTGTAAATATTACATGTAATAAATTAAATAATAAGTGTTTAATTAAGTTAATTAATAAATAAAAACAGTAAAATAGTTAAGAAAATGATTTAAAATATAATGAGTAAAAAATGTTTAATAGAAAACTAAGCCTAATGGTTTATTATTGCCGTAGTGTTGTATTCAAGAACTTCGGAGCGTAGTAAAACCCACATAAGTTACCGAAATTAAACAAATCTGTAGTGAAAACTATTTGCCGAAACACCCTCTGTAAAATTGCTCTGATATAATAGGTCTGGATCCCGCGTATGAAAAAAAAGTTGATTAATAGCAAGCTGAAAATTTGTTAATAGCTTAAGGGTGTCTAGTTGGATAAACTTTGATATATGGGAACACTGTAACAGGGGCAGTTTTAATTGTGGAACAGGTTAAAAATTTGGAACGGTCAAACCACGAAACCGGCACATTTATTTTGTCCGACAGAACAGACTTAAACTCTCCGAACAGAGATTAAACTCTCTTGCAAAAATCAGACTGCTATTTATCACCTGTCATAATTCCTGTCATTTGAAATATTCTACATGTTCCACTCATTAAAACGCCCGTTTGGTGATAAATAGCACTCTGATTTTTGTATGAGAGTTTAATCTCTGTTCGGAGAGTTTAAGTCTGTTCTGTCGGACAAAATAAATGTGCCGTTTTCGTGGTGTGACCGTTCCAAATTTTTAACCTGTTCCACAATTAAAACTGCCCCTGTTCCAGTGTTCCCATATATCGAAGTTTGTTTGACTAGACACCCTAAAGCTATTAACAAATTTTCAGCTTGCTATTAATCAACTTTTTTTCATACGCGGGATCCAGACCTATAATTTTATTGTAAAATGACAAAAAAAATACCGACCAAAATAAAATGTGTTCAAAAATTTTCAGTTATTTCTATTACTTTTTTATTTTCCATTTTACGATAAAAAATAATGGAAATAAGCTTGTAGACAATTTGATTTGCTACAAATAATGTCTTATAATATTTTTTGTAAGATTGCCATTTTACGAGAAATAGGAAAGCCTTAAAAAAGCCTTAAGCTTTTTGCGCTTTGTGAAAAAACTCGTCAAAAGAACCTAAGCTCACACTTGGGTGTGAGATACCCATGGCGGCACTTAACTGCATGTAGCTTGCACAGCTGCATTTCAATGGTAATGCTGCTTTACGTAAATTCAGTCTCTAGTCTACCAAGGACGGGTGTGTAGTTGCGGTCTCATTTGAGCAATATTTCCAATCACGAGAATTTATTGAATTTAGCCTAGGGTATGTAGCACCCATGTGTGAGGTTTGCGATCAAGTGTGCGTTCAAGTTAATGACCTAACAACACAACATCCCACAAATTTAGTAAAGCAAACTAGGTGTCTTTTCTGCAAAGGCAAAGATGGAAAAGCGAAGCGTGCATGCTCGGCTTGCTATAAAGCATAATTCATGGTCTTATGAATGTAGTTACTAAAATGAGTGAAGCTGAAATACCTGGCTAAGAATGAATATGAGTTCTATAATCAAAAGGTGTTATATTTTAGTTAGAAAGACCATTTTGTTGTTAAATTAAATTAAAATATTTTGAATTATGTTTCCAGTTTTTTAGAAAATGTTTTTTAATTATTTTTAGGTATTTTTAATATTTTTTTCTTTTGTGTTACTACAATTAAAAGAGAGAAAATAAAATTATTGATTTAATTATTCTTATGTATTCAATAGTGATTAGAGAGTCTCTGGAAATCATAAAATATTTACTTTTTTTTATTTCTTCACAAAAAATCATTGGGTATCTGATACCCATGTGTGCGGTTTATGTAAAAAAATAGGTGTGATCTTCCAGGGTTAAGCACCCTACACATCAAAAAAATAAAATTTTCGTTTCTGAAAAGTGCAACCCTAAATGTAACTTTTCAATGGACTAAAATGTATTTCTCCTTCTGTAAATTCTACTGCAAACTGAACATTCATATCGACTGCTAGACATATCCGTTTGCCATCACATTTCTGCTGTGCTCGTGACATCAATTTCTGAAATGTATCACGTTGATGCTTATACTGCAGTTTTATGGGGTGCAAAATCGAACTTAATGTTCAATAGAATGTCGGACGCTGACTCCAATATAAAATATTGCCGTCGATTTGTAAACAATAAAAAAAAAGCTAAAATTGTATTAGTGTGCACAGGGTTACAAATGGGTGTCTTTGGTCTAATGAATCACATGAGTTCTGATCAATACTGCATGTTGTGTAATATATTTAAATTATCTGTATACGTATGACTCCCACATATTTGTTTTACGATTTAGGAAAGCCTTAGTGACAAAAATAAATTAACAGAATAAACTGTTCTCACATTATTCTTCTTTTTGATGTGTCTATCCGTGAAGAATGCTGGCGATCACCGTGGCAATCTTTATGGTATCTGCAGTGGCGCGAAAAAGATACACAGATGTTTTGATGAACCAAGTTCTGATGTTCTTTGACCACGATGTTCTTCTTCCTATATCTCGTCTTCCAAATAGTTTTCCTTGCAAATATTCTTTCAGAGTAGAATTTAAACATTAAAGCAGACAAAATACAGCCTTGTCTCACTCCACGCATGATCTTCACATACATATTCGGTATGTTCACCTTCAACTCTGAGATTTGAGGTCTGATTCCAGTAAAGGTTTCTCATTATTTGCAGACCTTGGTTGTTAATTCCTGCTTCTTTTATTACTTACCACATTATCCTTTATTTTATATATTTAGATCTTTGTATATGACATACAATTATTTAGCTTAAAAATCAGGGACAATATTATAAAGATAGATAATTACAAGCGGATGACTTACCATTTCACGATGATCTGGATAAAATGTTTGTTCGATGAGTGGAAAACTTTCTTTTCCCAATCTTCTTTGAAGTTGAACCAAATGTCCAAACACCCAAGGTTTATCCTGAAAAAGAAGTTGCATTTTAAAACACTATTGGTTTTTAGATGAATATATAATGTTAAGTGTCTTAAAAGTGCATAATAATAGCACTAAATAAAAATAAGTATATACCTTAAACGGGACAAAAAGTCGAAAAATTAATTTTTTACTAAGTATATTATGTATCGTTTAATTTCTAGATCCTACAAAATATTGAATTTTTACTCCACTGTTAGTTATGAAAACAGAATTCAAAATTCAACGTATTGCTTATTCAAAAACAATTTCTATAAGGTAATTTCATCAACTTAAAGATAACTTAATATTTTAAATATATAAAAAATTTCGTCTTCACAAGTTATAAATAATTTTTTCTGTATGTATTTTTTTTTTGTTTCAATTGATGAGTATGACTTGTGCTATCAATTTTAAAACTTTTTTTCTTCAGTTGGAGTTGTTTTGAATTTTAAGCTCTTTTATGAAGTTGACACTGTTGTCAGAACATTGGGCGCCAATTATTTTCAGAATTCAAAATACATTTATATTATATTTGTACTTCCGTAAAGCTAACATGCCTAATCCTAATATTCATATACGTCAACTTTCTTACTTTTTTGCATTATGTCTGATAATTATAATTGTTTCTGTTGAATTAAATTCAAATATAATCTAAAGGCAGGATATTAATTCCGTTTGATATTGGAAGATCAATACCAATAATTATCTGCTAAGTCGTGAAGCGTGTCCCAAGTTTAATCACAGTTGTATCATTATCAATATTGTTCTCAAATGGGAAAATTAGGAAATCGGGTGCAAGAACGATAGTAATTACAATAAAATAAATTTCAAGAAAATAAGAAAATGTTAAACTATTTTGCTTATCAAATCGGGTGGCTAAATAGGTATTGAAGCTAAGGCCATAAAAATCTGCGTTTTATAGCAATGTAATAAATTTGAAATAACTAGTAAAAATAATGTAGTGAAAAGTGCTTCTCCACCAAACACATTTTTATATTTTATTTGGACACAAAATCATATTTTATAATAATAATAATAATAATAATGATGTTTCTGATGTACAGCTGATGTACAGCTTTCTGCATGGTCTTATAAAGGTGTTCATTTAGACCCAGCTAATCTGGATGATGTTTATTTAGGAATAACAATAAAGATTTACAAAAAAAATAACAATGAGTACTACCTAAATAAACATAAATAACTCACTGAAGTTGAGCTACCCTGTATATATATTACTAATATACATACAAAAGTAGCACCCCTTGTGCGTGAGACTTAAAAATATAATATACTAATTTACAAATATAAACAAACACAAAAAATATTTAACAAATGTATAAATGTATACAGTTTTCGAAAAAATAAAAATATAATAATTTTAATATAATTTGTGATATAAATGTGGCCATCAATAATTCAAGAAATGTTGCAGTTGATAATAAAAATCTATTTAGATACAATTTTTATTTTCGATATAATTTTTTATTTCTTATTTAAGTTTAATTATTACAATTATTGTCCATTGATAAGTTCTTCGCAGAATTTTGTTGATTTGTTCCCAATCCATTGTTTAATTTCATATTTATAACTATGTTTTTTATAATTTTTAAATTGTTTTAAATTATCCGGTAGCAAATTGTACAATTTGGGCCCTATGTAACCAACATATCTTTGAAGGATGGATTTATTACATTTTGGTAGAATTGTATTATGTTTTATATATCTAGTTTGGTGGGCATGACTGTTAAAATTTAATATTATCTTTTTTTCATGTATATATCAATTATGTTTCTGTGGTCTGTTTTTAAACCAAGAGGAGTAATTAAAATTTACCGCGCCGTAATGCTTGTCTATAATTGGTCCAACCTCAGGCAAGTTTACTCCACTGTTATGAAATTTTGACATTAATGACATTTATCAAATTTTGACACTAATGGAATTTCATAGATTAATTAAATTATATCAGCCTTTTTGAGTTTTCTGGATTATTTCTTTAATTTTTAGATTTTTAGTCTGCTTTTATATAAAAAAAAGTTTGTTTTTAGAACTCTTTAGTGACGTATTAGTATAATATAATATTTATGGATTACCATCGAAAGCCGATATGATCAACCAAAAAAGAAGATGTATTTGGGTATTTTTCTAGTGATTTTCTTGGGTGTGAATCCGTCTTTTTAGTTTACTCCTCTTGGTTTAAAAACAAACCATATGTATGCCGTATCTCATGATTCAAACATCCATATAATTTTATACAAAATACAAAAAGTAGCATTTAACCAGTCAATGTAGATATTTCTATTCGTATAAAACTGTTTCCCGTATTCTACTATTGTTGTTATTGGTTTTTTTGTTATTTATTTGTAGGTTTAATAAAATTGTATACTCTTAAAAATTTAACATTTGTAATAAAATATCGAGAAGTGAAGATAGTAGGAACGTAGCATTATTAAAGATTATCTAAATATTATTACAAATTAAACATTAAAGACAGATTATGTTTCAATTCGGTTCAGGGATGATGCATAATCCCCATACGTACGTTTCTGTTGTAATCCATAAGAAAAAATTTCCTGTATACCATTAATTACAAAAATTGAAGAAAATATCTTCTGTGTAAAAGAAGCTAAAAAAAAATTTATTCAAACCCCAATAAAGGGCTACATTAAAACAGAACGTTTTCGCTCTAAAGAGAGCATCACCAGTAGGGAGCGGATTTATATGCGATCAATTTTGATTAAATATGCACATATATATGCGGTAAAAAATTACGAAATATGCGCAAGATATGCACAAAAATTCAAAAAATGCATTTCGAGAAACCACAAATTTTCTGTTCTATTCTATTCTAAGGGGTTCTTTTATAGGGGGGGCGACAATCTTATTTATTATCTCTCAAATAAAATCATTTTTTTATAATATATGCAATTTATTCACAGTTTATATAAAAACTGCTACTAATAGTTACCTATTTAAAATAAAACAACAATATCACTATAAATATAATATTATCTTCGATTATAATTCACTACAATGTGTTTTTCCAAATTCTTTACGAGGAAACATATTCTTTGATTAGATAAAATATTTTTATAACTTGAAAAACTCATTTCAACATCAATAGAAGTAATTGGGGCGTATTTAAAATAACTTGTTAATTTCCGTTAGAAAATCGTAAAACTATGGTTAAAGGTGTAAATTCTCTTAACAATAGAGGATTTAAAAGAATCACCAGAATTATAGGTACTTACACAATATAATAAAAGTAAATAAAATTCGGATTTCCGGGTAAACCATCCTTCATCACTTTAACATCCTACAATCATTTTATAACGGGTTACTATAAGCACTATAAGTACTTTGTGTAAAGATCGGGTATTTTCTAAGAAAAAATGAAAGGCAGTGAATGAGCCGTCCTCTTCAGGTAGTTCTCGAATTAATAGATACGACAGCCTGCGCGGGGAAATATTTTGTGTCAAATTAAAAAATTTAAAATTTTTTTTTTGGACTTAAATGTTTTTTAATAGGCACAAAATATGCATGTTTCTTTAAAAATATGCAAAATTTAGTAAAGTTCTCAAATATGCGAAATATGCATGCAATATGCATTTAGCATAAAATCCGCTCCCTAATCATCAGTGTTCTAAGCCTAAAATAAGTATAACCATAATTAGTGAAGACAAGAGTAAAAATTTTAAAGGTTGACCAAGAAAAAAAAATAGGTTATTCTCACAAGCTCTACATGCTAAGCCACCAAAAATACATGGGTTAAAACCCTTAAAATGCCGACCAAAAGTCTTACATTGGAGTGTTATATACTAAACCCTGGCGATGGGTGAAATTTAAACAAGATATACCTCCAAGCATCATATGACTATTCGCGGTGTGCAAGTACTTGGAAGGGAAACGAGAAACGACCGTGCGCGAGTCGCGGAGAAATATTGCAACTATCTTAAATAATTCATATTGTCAATTGAAATTGTCAAATTGACGTATATTTCATATATTTCATACCTTCTGTCATTGACTCAGAAAAATTATATATTGCTCCACAATATTGATATGATATGCAATTATTATATAAAGGTAAATTTAATTAATTGTATTTTGCTTGCAGTACTGCATTTTAATAACTGATTTTATTTACTACATACAATTGTTTACGTTTGATAAACATAACCTGCATCTTATTTTTTCTTCTTATTATTTTTTTGGACTATGGTCTTGACAATTATCCAGCAACCAGGACTAATATAATTGGCCAATATAATTAAAAGTGCGAAAAAAAGTACAGAGCGTAGAAATAGAGGTCGCTTTGCCGAACTTGCACGGTCCCAATACCTACTCCCGACTCATAATTTATAATTAGTCTGGGCTGATTACCGGAGAATAGGCCATTTTTGGGAAAAGTTATTTACCAGCAATTTTATTGCTGGAATCGAAGATTATGATTATATATATTAATAATATAGGTATGCAAAGTCCGAAGATAGTATGCTACTTTTTTTATTAACAAAATGGCGCCTACAAAACGTGTTTTTTTCAATTTTTCCTCCATAACTCCGAAAATTTTAACTTTACACTAAAAACACTCTAATAAAAATTCACCGAAATTAAATTCTGCATAAAGAAATGTTTTTCCCGATCTGCTCCGATGAAAATTTTCCTCGGAAAATGCGGGTTTTCCCAAAAAAATCTTTAAATTTCAAATAAAGTTTTAGATAAGTAATTATCTACCAATAATTAAATAACTCGGTGACATAAAAACTTTCTTGGTTTAGATTATTGTTCCAGAAGCCGGTGAAAATTAAACGAATATTTTAGCAACAATTCAATTATTAATTAATAATTTACGGTCGCAATAATAACCAAAATATTTATGATACACTGATCAAACTTTGAAATCTTATAAAGATGAGATGCCTATTTAATATTTTGTCGACAAAATATAAATTCTTAATTTTTTTGAATAATCTTTAAATGTTTAAAAAAAAATAGGTATTAACAAATTAACGTTTCCCAGAAAATTTTTATTATATTCTAATTTTAAAAAATAGGTAAAATGCGTAATTCAAAGATCTTGAAAATGGATGCTTTAAAACTTTTTGGCAACCATTTGTAAAAAAGTTATGAAACAGCAAAATAAACATACGATTACTTCGTTGTTTATATATTTTTTAATTCTTTAAAGCATAAAAGTGAGTTTAAAGTACAAGCTAATTACTTACAAAAAATATCGATTATTAGTTTAATGGTTATATTTTAATTAAAGATTTAATTATAGATTAAATTATATTTAAGACTTTAATTTACACGCGCGAAAGTAGAGTAATACAGTACCGTAGCTAAATTTTCACTCTAAGCTACGACCGTCGCGCGACGTAGAGTAGTATTTGTTTGTATGCTGCGTCAATCGCTTCGAGTGAACATTTTAGCTCCGGCTCTGTATCAAGCCTACTTTCGTGCTAAAAATTCCAAAAAAAAATTTTAATCTTTTATTAAAATATAACCATTGAACTAATGTTTGATATTTTTTGAGAGTAATTAATTTGTACCATAAACTCACTTTTAAGCTTTGAAACAATTAAAACAAATTATAACCAACGGAGTAATCGTATGTTTATTTTGCTGTTTCATAACTTTTTTGCAAATGGTTGGAAATTTTTTTAAAGCATTCATTTTCAAGACCTCTGAAATACGCATTTTAAGTATTTTTTTAAAATTAGAATATAATAAACAATTTCTGAGAAATGTTAATTTGTTTATAACTATTTTTTTAACATTTAAAGATTATGCAAAAAAATGAAAAATTTATATTTTATCGACAAAATATTAAATAGGCATCACATCTTTATAATTTTTCTAAGTTTGATCAGATTATTTTGGTTGTTATTGCGACTGTAAATTAATTAACAATTGAATTGTTGCTAAAACATTCGTTTAATTTTCACCGGCTTCTGCAGTTATAATCTATACCAAGAAAGCTTTTATTTCACCAATTTATTTAATTATTGATAAATAATTACTTGCCCAAAAAATTTATTTGAAAATTCGAGATTTTGTTGGGAAAACCCACATTTTCCGAGGAAAATTTTCGTCGGAGCAAATCTGGAAAAACATGCCTCTATGTAGAATTAAATTGGGGTGAATTTTTATTTGAATGTTTTTGGCGTAAAGTTAAAATCTTCGGAGTTATAGACCAATAATTGAAAAAAACACGATTTATGGGCGCCATTTTGTTAATAAAAAAAGTAGCACACTATCTGTGGACTTTGCATACCTATATTATTAATATATAGGATCATAATATTCGATTCCAGCAATAAAATTGCTGGTAAATAACCTTTCTTTGTACTTTACTAATTAGACCAGCGTATTATAACTATTTTTTTTTCAAAATTTAAAGATTATGAAAAAAAAACGAAAAATTTATATTTTGTCTATAAAATATTAAATAAGCATCCCATCTTTATAATCTTTATAAGTTTGATCAATGAACCATGATTATTTTGGTTATTATTGCGATCGTAAATTGTTAATTTACAATTGAATTGTTGGTAAATTATTCGTTTAATTTTCACCGGCTTCTGGAATTACAATGTATACCAAGAAAGCTTTGATGTCACCAAGTTATTTAATTATTGATTAATAATTACTTACCTAAAACTTTATTTGAAAATTAGAGATTGTGTTGGGAAAACCCGCATTTTCCGAGGGAAATTTTAGTCGGAGCAAATCGGAAAAAAAATATTTCTATGCAGAATTTAATTGCGGTGAATTTTTATTTGGGTGTTTTTGATGTAAAGTTAAAATCTTCGGAGTTATAGAGCAATAATTGAAAAAAATACGATTTGTCGGCGCTCTTTTGTTTATAAAAAAGTAGCACACTATCTGCGGACTTTGCATAGCTATATTATTAATATATAGGATCTTATAATTCGATTCCAGCAATAAAATTGCTGGTAAATAACTTTTCCATGAATTTTGCTAATTAGCCCAGAGTAAATGTATAAACTTTGGAAATCATGATTTGGGATTTACAATGTAAAACATTGTAAATTATGATTCGGGGGGGCTCTTAGTAGAATTTAACGCGTCTTGTTTTGTTTATTTCTACTGCATCTTGATTGTAAATTTAGTATAAGGCTAACGTGATCAAAAATTGATTTCAAATAAACAATCGTAGTTCACAATTTGTTGTGAAAATTATAAGTGAAATTATTTTTTTAAGCCTAATGATTAGCCAATGATTCGAAATTTATTTACAAGGGAAAAAGAAATTCATACAACATACATATTTACATGATTACTTAAACAATTCTTTTCACTTGGAGTAAATACTATTTTAAAGTTACCTGGAAGTTGAAGATGGAGTTCAAATTATTAATGCTTGGAACTCCTCCGAACTTCAGAGCCAGAAGAAGTTTCCTGTAGTCCTCTCCCGCATCTTTAAGATTCTGTCTGACCTGAAAACAAAAGAAATTATCGATAGTTGCTAATAGAAAGCCTCAAGTGTCTAAAAAGTGGGTCAACATTACCATACTGTTACTGCTTACTGCACGATAAAGTTTTAAACTTTATGGGTTTGTTTTTATAGTCGTTACAGATTGAGTTTATTGGAAAATCAATAGAGTTTCACTTAGTAATGTGACATGGATATTAGGATAGTTTGAATTTGAAATTAGTCGATTGTGGAGTTGTTAATGTTTCAAGTATTGTAGTTGAGAATAGTCGATAAAATATATAAATTAAAAATTATGAAATTTCCTTTCCGTTTAAAGTTTCATGCAATGGGCTTGAAATCAAATAAATGGCTGTTCAATATACACTTTAATATTATTCAACATTAATAAAATTTAAAATACACTTCATTATTCAGTATAGTCTCCCTGAACATCAACACACTTGTGCCAAAAAGATTGCAATTATTAATGAATTCCACCCCTGAAGTGAAAATCTGGACCGGCTGCAAAATACACTTTCACACCTGTTAGTTATGATCTCCTTCTTCTTCTTAACGTGCTCTATCAAGTCCCCTTGACGTTGGCGATTAACATAGTTGTTCTGCTTTCTTTATTCCTGTCCACTCCCGGATATTCTTCAACCAAGAGGACTGCTTTCTGTCAATTCCTCTGCGTCCTTCGATTTTATCCATCATAATAAGTTGAAGAATATTATACCGGTCTCCCCTTACTACGTGTCCAAAATAGGCCATCTTTCTATATTTGATGTTATCAAGCAGCTCGCGGGCAGCATTTGCTCTCTTAAGGACTGCCACATTTGTCAGCATAGCCGTCCATGGTATTTTCAGTGTACGTCTGTGCAGCCACATTTCAAAGGCCTCTAAACGATTAATGGTGGATATTTTTAATGTCCATGCTTCGATACCATACAAGAGGACTGACCAAATGTAACATTTAATCATACGCTTTCGAAGTTAAAGTTGCATGCAACTTATCATTACAGAATAATGACCTCATTTTTAAATATGTCGTGCGGGCTATCTCGATTCTACATGTTATCTCTTTATCTGAATCTAGTTGGTCAGAAATATGGCAACCAAGATATTTAAAACTGGGTACTATTTGAATTATGACCATCAACATATAACCGTTAATCTTGATGAGCCAAACGGCTAAATACCATGTATTTTGTTTTTGAACAGTTTATGTTTAGGCCAAACTCTCTTCCCACTGTGTCAATGGCATTTAAAAGGTGTTGTAATCCATTCATATCATCACTTAAAATACCTGTATCGTCTGCATATCTGATTGTATTTATCAGAATTCCATTAACTTTCACACCCCATTCCAAATTATGCAGCGCTTCCTTAAATATTCTATCTGAATATAAATTGAATATCAGTGGGGACAGTATACAACCCTGTCTGACACCTCTTTTTCTCATAATTCTCTTGATTTTCCATTTATGCAAGCTGTCGCTGTTTGACGCCAGTATAATTTTTCTGTGATTCGTACATCTTGACTATCAACTCCTTTATCCTTTAATATTTTAATTAATTTGTGATGTACTCGATCAAAGGCTTTCTCATAGTCAGTAAATACAGCAAATACGTCTTTCCTTTGATCTCGGCATTTCTGCAATAACACATTTAGTGCAAAGAGTGCGTCCCGGGTTCCCAGTCCATTTCTGAAGCCAAATTGTGTTTCATCCTGATCCTCTTCACATTTATCTCTGATTCTACTATGGATGATACGTAGAAAGATTTTCAAAGTGTGGCTCATAAGGCTTATCATTCTATAATCGCTACAGTTTTTCGGACGTTGTTTTTTTTTGGTAGGGTTATGAATTCGGACTTTAACCAATCTTCAGGGATATCACCAGTCGAATAAACATCATTGAAAAGTTTGACTAGTATTCCAATGTTTTCCTCGTTTATGAGCTTTAACATTTCTGTAGGTATGTTGTCAGGACCAACGGCTTTCTTATTTTTTGCCATTTATGATCTCCTTATTTGATGAAAAACGCTTTCAACGCATACATTTTTCTGAGTACTGAAATAGATGGAAGTCGCTAGGGGCCAAATCTGGCGAATACGGTGGATGTCCTAACAATTTGAACTTTAATTTATGGATTTTAGCCATTGTCAAAATGCTCATATGACGCAGTGGATTGTCCCAATGAAAAAGGATTTTTTCTGTAAACCAAATTTTTTCACGAATTTTTTTCTTCATCTGGTCTAAAAGGTTACATCAGTATTCAGAATTTATTAATTTGCCAGTTTGCAAGTAGGTAACTCACAAAAAATTCCTTTCGCATCCCAAAGAATTGATATTGATGCTCACACCTTCTTTTCCGATTTCTGGAAACGAATTTGTTTCAGAGCCCACCATTCTTTAGCCTTTTTTTATTCAGAATCATGATGTCTTATCCACTTGTCTTATTCATAGCGACGAATCGATGCACAAAATCCACTTTATTCCTTTCGAAAATATTATAAGTGTTACTAGAAAAACTCAAGCACCTTTTTGTTTTTCATTTTGTTGGGCGGCGCTACCAATCACCACTTTAACTTCTTGTCTGCTTCCAAATCTATCCTGCGGCTTTATTTTGTTCTTTCCGTTTTTATAGATACTAGGTTTAACTACTCAAATTTTGTCATTTCTCTCCATTCTTAGTTTCTAATACCACGTTTAAACATAATTTCATTTTGCTCGTTTCTTCAGGATTTTCTGCTGTTTCTGTCTATGCGGCTCGAGTCTGTGATTTTTGTATCCACGTGCTGTCATTGGTCCTTGTTCCATGTCCATACCGCTTCAATATTTTCTTCTATATACAACAATATTGGGTTGAACCGAAATAAGTATTTTATAGTTGAAATCTCAGCTTAGAACGGAAAATACACCTTATGAGATGTTATATTTGGTCAGTGGTGTACATCATCGAATCATGGTCTGATAAGAAGACAAATGTGAAAAAATAGAAGCTTTTGAGCACTTATTATATCTCATGGTATTACGAGTTTAATGGGTATAGCGAATTATCAATGCCACAAGATGAACAAAAGAGAATAGGAAAGAACTCCTTAAGATTAAGGTTTTTTCTGCCATAACTTGATGGCAACTGTACGTAACATCTCTCTCTCTCTTGTCGTTTCCCCATTACTGAGGATCGTGATTTCTTCCAATATTCCTAACAATGTTTCTCCATTGGTCTTTATCTTCAGCTGCTCTAAGAGCTTCGCAGAATGAGTTTACAGCTGAATGCTTTATTTGGTCAGACCATCTAGTTGGCGATCGTCCTCTTGATCTTCTCCCCGGAACGTTTCCAGAAACAATTAATCTCTCTAAACCTCTGTGAACCACGTGACCAAAGAATTGCAGAATTCGTTGCAGACAGATTGTGGACAGCCTTTTTTTAATATTGAGTTGGTTTAGAATGGAAACGTTTGTCCTATGAGCTATCCAAGGTATGCGTAGCATTCTTCTCCAGCACCACATCTCAAAGGCATCAATTTTTTGGCGCTCGCATGCGCGAAGTGTCCAAGTCTCTGCTCCGTATAGAAATATTGAGAATACAAGGGCATTCACCAGTCTCTATACCAATACATCTCCCAACTTCTGCTTCACAGTTACCATCGTTAGTTATACTAGACCCGAGATAGACAAATGTGTTTACTATCTGGTATTCCTGTAACATGTTAGTCAGTTGAATAGTGTCGAATCTGTCGACCACCATTATTTTTGTCTTAGCTTTATTGATTTTCAGACCAACTTTATTGCTTTCGTACTCAACTCTTCGCAGAAGATCAACCATTTCTTGCTCATTTTCTGCTATAAGTGTAGTGTCATCAGCAAATCTTAAATTGGAGATTTTCCTATTAGCTACTGTTACTCCACCGGCCCATCCTTTTAAAACCATCCTCATGACATGTTCACCATAAATGTTAAATAAGTCAGGTGACAACACGAATCCTTGTCTAACACCTCTCTCGGTCTTGAATTGGATTGAGAACTTCTGATCTAGTCGTACTGTCGCTATATTAGACTGGTACAGATTTTTAATAAGTGTCACCAGGTGCATTGGTGCGCCCATTTCTATTAAAATTGACCACAGATTTATCCAGCTTACACAATCAAATGCTTTTTGGTAGTCAACGAAGCATATAATTATAGGTACTTGAAATTCTCTAGATTTTTCAATGAGTTGTCTCAGGTTCAGGATTTTTTCTCTTGTACCTTTACCCTTTACAAACCCCGCTTGTTCCTGAGGTATTTGGTAATGTAGATAAGCTTTTAATCTGTTTTTGATAATATGCAACAAGGTTTTACTAGCATATGTCATTAGTGACAGTGTGCGGTAGTTTTCACATCTGGTAGTAGTTGATTTTTTGTGTAGTAGGATATAAATTGAGGTACACCAATCAGATGGCCATTTTCCTGAATTCCAAACAGCGACACAGATAGAATGGATGATATGTAATCCCTGTACGTAACATGCATTATTAAAAAAATACTTGTCATCTACTTTACGATTACGATTAAATACTTTACGAGCTATAGCCAGAAAGGCCAAATAGGGTAGAATAAGTAATGAGACAATAAGAGGGATAACTAAACAGAAACCAATAATGAACAAAATAATAAAGAGACAATTAAACTGGTATGGACATCTGATGAGAATAAAACCCAGTAGACTAATGAGAAAAATTCACGAAACAAGAAATATTACAAACAAAAAAAGGCAGACCGAGGAAAAAATGGATATATCAAATAGTAGATACATAGGGGAAAGAAACAGAAAACGCTTGAAGAAATGAAAATAATAGCACAAGACAGAAAAGACTGGAAGATATGGGTGAATATGTACTAAACTAAACCCAAATCCGACACTTGAAAGGATTTAGGTAAGGAAAGGGAGAAAGAGAGCAAGATAGAAAGAATTTACTATTATAATATTATCACTAAAAAACGTCAAACGCGTCAGTATTCAAATTTATCCTAAAAGTCCTAGAATACCTACCTAATATTCTCAACCTAGGTGGAAAATATTCCCGCACTGTTTTTATACGAACAGAATTTCCGCTGAGAATTAGTTGTTCTTGACAGATTTCAGAAAAAACATTGTGTTTTGCAGAATTTATGATGCAAATAAATTGTGTTCTCGTGTTGTAGCCACAAGCGGCTCGTAAACAAGGCTGGACCTTTTTATTCGTTATTTTTTATGTTTCGTCGTATTAAATAGTCTTTACGAAGGTTTTTTTAACGAATTTTAATTTAATTGACATAATAAGAACTCCAGAATAAAAGTAGATTTCTAGAAACATTGTGGAATAATGTGCAATGATATTTTGCTTTGATTTTTTTTATTACTTACATTTTATTTCACAATCTGTACTGTTAGAAAAATTTACTTTCTTTTATAACGTTCTTAAAACGTTGCTTTAATAATGCTAAAGGGTATTATCTACAAAAGAACGCCTTCTTCATATTTTATTAAACTATTGTAATAACGCAGGTAGATGTTTAAGTAGTGTTCCATAATATTTCCTTTGCATTTTGTATGATTTGTTGCTTTTGTAAATAATTTGTCTAATACTTTATAATTAGTTTTTTATTACCTTTTTTTATTACCATTATCAAGTAAGTAAGATATACACATTTTTTTAATTATAAAGCAATTGTATGCTCAATTAATGTGATCTGACCAAAATGTTTTTAAGGGTGCTAGCAATCTAAATTATCCTTTCATATTACTTTATTTTCCTAGCGTCGCCTGTTCTAGGTTAACAGATTACTTGATTCGTTGTCGACATTTATTTCACTCATTTCATCGTTCCCCGTTAGAGGTCAGTCTAACCATACTCCGGTGTAAATATTTTAATATTTATACCATCTTCTCGTTTCCTCTTGATTCAAATCAGTCTTCTTGCAAAGCCTCTTTGAAAAAGGGTAGGCCCCAAAATACGGTGTCAGAAGATGGCAACAGACTCCAATTGAATCAAAACGAAACCGGTTATTTTCATTTTTACTTTATTTTCCTTTCATATGGGCTAATATTTATACTGGACTACTTAATCGCCAATTGTGAACAAATTTTTTTATAACGGGGGTGTGCTATACATATATCTGTGTTATTTTTTTTTTTTAATTTACGTACATTTAAATATTTGCAGTTCATTTTTGAGGGGCATTTTTCACATCCACAAAAAATGGACATTTGGCATTTGACGTAGAAGATCCAGTTTTCAATATGCTCTTTATCCGCTTGTGTTAGAGCTAGAGCAGCGCTTCCCAACCTTTTTATCTTGAGGCACACTAACTTAAAAACTGGTTCAGGCACGGCACACTTGGGTAAATATTCTCTATAATGATAGTGAGTATAATCAAATTTCGCGGCACACCTACAGGAACTTCAGGGCACACCAGTGCCAGTGTGCCGCGGCACACTGGTTGGGAACCTCTGAGCTAGAGGCACCATTATCCCACCCCACCATAAATTTTTACCCAATCACCCAATAATACTTTTTGGGTAATTTCTCATTTTTAGTAATTTTGAGCAAAATTTTTCATTTGCGAATAAGTGGAAAAGTATAGACGTTCAGCAAAAATGTTTAGGACAAAGTTTGTTAAGAGTTGTTTAGTATATTCATCCATTTCCGGTTATTTTTAATAAGAAAAACCTTCCTCACGAAGGGGTGGGCACTCCCAGGGTAAAAGCTCTCTACGTCACAGTAGGGAGTTGGGTCAACTTTGAAGTTGAGGGAAAGTAGAACCTATAGTCAAATTTTCGTACAAACTGGCAGAGGCTCAGAAAATTAAGCGGGAAAATGGTCATTGACTGGATGAATTATAAGGCTAAATAATGTGTACTACAACCGTAGAGAAATATTTTTAAGATATAGGTACTCTAATTCTCTAATAAAATATTTAGGTACTATAGCAAGAATCTATGTTAAGAATAATATTTGAAATACATAATCAATTCTGCTCCCCTTAAAAGCATTTTTGTGTAATTTGATTGACAATAGAGCCAGAGTTTTTTCATGTGAAAAAGTTCGTGTGGAGACATGAGTAATATATTAAGAGGGTAATATACAGGATGTTTATAAATAAGCGCCATAAATTTTAAGTGGTAATTTTGCATAAAAATATAATGCTGGTTAGCTCTATAGATATGTCCGCAAATGCTTCGTTTCCGAGATTCGGGGTGTTACTTACAAACTGACGATTTATTTATTGTTTTGAAACCGATTAAGATATGCAAATGAAAGATGGGTATTAAGAGGTAGTTATGGCACAATTTTTTATATACAATTAAATATTTTATATTTATCAGTGGCGCGCATACTGGTAATGGTCTGATTTTTTAAAGAAAAAAATAATACGGCACTGGAATATTTCAAATTGAAAATTATTTTTGAATTTCTCGTTCAATTTGTGATAAAAAATTTATCTTTCGTTTTCTTCATACGAAGCGCCCTTTTCAAGCAAAAAATAATGCATCTTAACGCTTAGGTATAAAAAGTACACAAAATAAGTTTCAATTTTTGAATGTATAGAAACGTACGTCAAATATTTTGTAACCGTTATGATGTTTTATTTTTTTTTGCATAAAAATGGCGCATCCTATGAAAAAAAAAATAGATTTTTTATCACAAATTGAACGAGAAATTCAAAAATGATATTTAAAAATGGCGCGTCAAATGAAAAAAAAGGGAAAATAGATTTTTTATTACAAAATTAATGAGGAATTAAAAATGATATTTAATAGAAAATATCCCAGTGGTTTACTATTTTTCTTTAACAACTACTCGTATGCGCGCCAGTGATGAATATAAAATTCCTAATTTCATGTCAAAAAATGCGCAATAACTATCTCTTACAACCCATCAAGTTTCAGTTATATTAACCGGTTTTAGAATAATAAATAAATCGTCACTTTGTAAGAAAAATTTCAACACCCCGTATATCAGAAACGAAGCATTTGCGGACAATAGGTTTGTTGAGCAAAGTGTTATTATTTTTCATGCATGATTACCACTAATTATGTCGTACTTATTTACAAACACCCTGTATATATTACTCTCTTAAAAATAGAAAATAATATGTTCCTAACTTATTTTTTGTTTGCTTCTAGATATTAAAACTATTTTTGTACCTT
The DNA here is from genome assembly GCF_917563875.1 of Diabrotica virgifera virgifera. Lineage (NCBI taxonomy): Eukaryota > Metazoa > Arthropoda > Insecta > Coleoptera > Chrysomelidae > Diabrotica > Diabrotica virgifera. The sequence goes on from NC_065444.1 coordinate 67,368,533, forward strand.
ATAATTTGTGTAGAGTGTTTGAAATGTACAAATATATTTTCTTAAAAAATAAAATGAAGCCTTTATACCGAGTTTTAATTTCTTATGTATATGTATATGAGTGAGGTACGATGAAAAAAATAGTTAAAAGAAATCACTTTATCTATTCAGCTAGACGGGGGATATCCAATATAGAGTTGGATTTCTTTTACTTTTACAACCCTCAACGATACAATGTACAAAACGTAAATTCTATGTAAAAAAATATTTCGTGAGCATAACCGACATTCAAAATCGCCTGTCGCCTCATATGCTGTGTCTGAAAGAAACAGTTCATTTGAAACAAGTAAGCGATGGACAACCCCAGCTAATTGAAATAATATTCGAAAATATTACTTCAATCATCCAAGATAACAATCGCTACACCCTTAGCTTAGCTCAGTCTCTCAGGTGTGTGTTCGTCTTCTCCTAATCTTAGAAAAATGAACTATGAAAGTTTGGAATGAAAGCAAACAAAACAGTATTTTTAAGTAATCATGTTTATTGTTCATAAAAATATAATAAAAATATGACTTAGTAAATGCATTAACAAAAAATATATTCAAATTGTTGCCAAAAACTAACAATTCTGGATTAAATTCTGATGGTAACTTCTTGATGTCGAATGGTACCTTCTTATAGACCTGGGCAGATGTTCGGCCTCAGATCCCTGCAGCTGAAGATGTTGGGTGCTGTAGTTTAGATGTCATGGTCTCATTGCTGTCAGCCTTGTGTCATCGCCGGCGATAGGCTTTTTTATGCTCCCAGAGGGAGGACGGTGATCTTATTCCCAAAAATAATAAGAGTAAAACACATATCAAACATCAAGAAGAAAAACCAAAATTGCACCTTTGCCAAATAGTATTCAAAGAGTAGGAGATGGCAAGGGTATATTAAATGGAATTAGTATTGATACTAGTTAAAATTTGATTTACACGTGCATATTAATAGATGAAAAGACATATAGAAACCAAACACATGGTTGAACATTTGAAGGTTAGGTATAAGAAAAAATGATTATAAAAAAAATAAAAGTAGACTATAAAAAACTTAGATTACAGAACTCACCCCAAGAGAACAATAAGTCTGGAAATAGATAGCTATTATCAGCTCTGTAATTGCCTTTTATAAGATTATTAATTTTCCCCCTACATTACTAATAATTACTGTCATTCTCATTGACATGACAGCTACAGCGCAAAGTATGAGGAGGTGTACAACCATAATCCGTATTAAAAGACTGATACTTATAGAGTAAGAATATACGGGGTAAGTTCAGTATGTTTAGTTGATGATTTAGATGTTAGATGAAAAGAGATATGGTAAATAGGTAAATAGAAGATATTAAAAGAGGATAATAAAAGAGGGCGCCAACGAGTTTTTAACGAAGAAAACTGGTAAAACAAATAGAAGAAAATTATTACTAATGAAATATGAAAGAAAATAAAGTAAAATAATTATTTAAAAATAAAATAGCAAAGATCTGACGTTTGTAACGTTACACATTCTACACAAAAAGTGCTAATAAATATTTTTGTTCAAAGTTATCTCAGCTTATTTCTTGTTTAAAACATTTTTTCTACGGCGTACATATTCTTCGATGTGTTCCGTTTCCCCCTACGAGGGGGACTTTAGGGAGAAGCCCGGGAGCAGAAGTGGCAAACTTTTTTACATCTTTTTTTTTTTTGGTGGTAAAATTGACATTGTCAGCAAAATTCAGCTTTTTCGTCTCGTTTTTAGACATTAAATATCTATTAGACCAGGGAATTTAGCACTAAAATCACCGGAGTAATAATATCTATTTTTAAATACAACACCTAGTGACTTGCAACGTTTTGCATTGTGTTGAGGATGATGTCAAGAAAAAAGATGACTACAGAAAAATAGCCACGTTAAGGGACATGCTAAGACACGTCATCTGGAGGTTGGAGCTAAATTCGGTTATCGGAACTAACTTGATGCAAACATATTACTTGGAGGTTTTTGGAGTCGCTGATTACGAATACCCGGACCACCTGGTATCTAGGATCACGTCATCTTCTGAAGTTTGACCCGACTCCCGGAGCACCTGGTGCCCATGATCACTGCTAAGGACGTCATCTTCTGGAGTTTCGAAGGTTTCGGTTTTTGAGGTCGCCGAATACGACCCCAAAAACCCCATCAGAACTGGCCCCCGAACCACCTGGTGCTCACGGTCACTGATAAAGCATGTTATCTTCTGTAGTTTGAAGGGTTTTTGAGCACCAGGTCCACCGGAGATCGATTCTGATGACGTTTTCTTGTTCAGCAACCCCAAAACTTTCGAGTAACCTGTTTGCATCAATTTAGTGCCGGAAACTCTCGAATCACCAGATGACGTGCCTTAGCTGTAAACCAGAACACAAGGTGCTCCGCTGGTCGGTTCTGATGGCGTAATCGTATTCAATGACCCCAAAAACTCTAGGGTAACAAAATCTGGCCCTTAAAACACCTCTTTTGAGATGTTTATGTACTTATAGATGAATTTTATGGAGTTTAAAATGCAACTATGCATTTCCACCCATTTTTCTATAGTAGACTTATTTCTTGACATCATCCTGAACATAATGCAAAAGTTGCAAGTTTGTAGGTGCTATATTGAAAAAATCGATTTATTTTGTTCTAAATGCCTTGGTCTATAATATATTTGTTCTGTAATCTAATACGTGTCAAGCATACCGGCATTGTAATAACTTGCCCCTACCGCTCCTTATTCTGCTCTATCTCTATTTGCTGTCTACTTAATGTCTTACTTGCTTGTTTTTTGGTGGTTTTGCAGAGTATGCGTCAGCCAATAGTTTACGTCAACCAACATAGCGTCGATATATTATCCTTAATTCGCTTCTTTAGAATATTGGCGTACCTACTTCAATTTGGTAATTTATCATAAGCTCAAAAAAACAATCAAACAATCTTTCTGTCTTTCAAACAATCAAAGCAAACAATTTTCACCCATTTTGAAAAAATGTAAAAACCTTATCCGTGTCTGTGTGTCCCAGAGACTTTGTAAACTTCTTCGCCATTAGATCAGATAGAATGACAAGTGAGGTACCTATCGAATTAACGCTTATAACCCAAGGATGGCATTAAAGGTGAGAAATTTTACCTATGACTTCCGGTTTTAGAGTTGCAACCGGAAGTACTGTTTTAAAGTAGCCGAAATAGTTCAAGCGATATACTGTAACGTTACAAACGTCACATCTTTGATATTTTATTTTTAAATAATTATTTTACTTTATTTTCTTTAATATTTCATTAACAATAATTTTCTTCTATTTGTTTTACCAGTTTTCTTCGTTAAAAATTCGTTAGCGCCCTCTTTTATTATCCTCTTTTATTATCTTCTATTTACTATATCTCTTTTCATCTAAAATCTAAATCATTATACTGAACGTACCCTGTATATTCTTACTGTGTAAATATTTGTTTTTCAATATGGAATATGGAAAGACACAAAATGGAAGGGAAAAACTATTTCTTAAAAAGGCATGTAATGTGAAAAATAAATCATTTTTATTCAAATCATATTTCTCTTGGGGTAAGAATTCATTATTATTTTTTCTTGTAATTACATTTCTACATACATCTAACGGCTTTTTCTAAAAATTTTTATATCTAACCTCCAATGTCAAAAGCATCGTTTCTAATATTTTAGTTTTAAATATATTATCTTTTTAATTAGTTTAGTAATCAAATTTTAACTATTCTCCTCATCTAAATTTCATTTAATTTATTCTTGTCATCTGCTACTCCCTCTGACGATTAGAATGGCAGACGGCACACGTTGGTTTATCTTCTTGATTGTTGATATGTGTTTTACTATTCTGTTTTTGTGATAAAGATCAGCGTCCTCCCTCTGGGAGCTTCAAGAATCCTCAAATCGCCGGCGATACAACGAGGGACATTCATAATGCAACCACAGCAACTAGACTGCAACGACCAACATCTGTAGGTCTGGTGGAGTACAGCCTTTAGAACCCCAGAGCCCGTTGCAAAACCAGCAGCAGTACCATTTAACATCAAGAAGTTACCATCAGATAGCAAGAACCATAAGTATAATCCATAATTGTTAGTTTTTGGCAAGAATTTGAATATATTTGTTAATGCATTTTACAAGTCATATTTTTATTATATTTTTATGAACAATAAACATGATTAGTTAAACATAATGTTTTGTTTGCTTCCATTCCGAACACACACCTGAGAGACTGAGCTAAGCAAGGGTGTAGCGATGGCTATCTTGGATGATTGAGGTAATATTTTCGAATATTATTTCAATTAGCTGGGGTAGTCTATCGCCTCTTACTCGTTGAAATACATATTATTCGATGCGTTTTAGCCTCAAAAATATACATACGGCTTCCTGCCTGTGTGTGCGCCAAGAAGAATCTGCTTTACAGCGATAAAATTGATAAACTACAAAACGATTTACAGCGTTTTCAATATACGCGTTCTTTTTCACTTTATCTGTCGGCCAAAATAACTTCGGACATTGGCTCACCTGTTCCTTAGCTATGAACCAGAATACATCCAAACTGATCTTTATACCTGCGTATTACGACTCTACGATAGTATGAGAAAACAACTGTAAACATAAAAATCCCTAAATAGGGACTTTTTATTTTACAACATTACCACGTTTTCAGCATTTGGAACCACTGTGCGTCAGTCTGCGAATATAACTCCTTAGTTATTAGAACTGACATAATGTTAAATGAGACGTTGAGTGTGGGCTTACTCCAGGATGGTATTAGAGGTGAAAAATTTTACCTTGAACTTCCGGTTGCTGAGTCTTGCTCTTGAACACGAAGTACTGTTTTAAAGTCGCCGAAATGATACAAGCCATATATTACTCGACGCGCCTTAGCAAGAGGAGAATAAATATACACTTCCGGTTTTAATATCACTTTCGGTTAAAAAGGTGTAATCGGAAGTGTCACATTATAGTCACAGAAATAGTACATATGATAATCATCGAATATTGGAAAGTGTAGCTCGAATATTTAGTTCCGGTTTTGATCTCATTTCCGGTTAAAAAGTTATGACCGAAAGTTTGGCAAAAATGACGCAAAATTTTTGAAATCATATATCAATCAAGAGTTTAAATATCGACTTTCAATTCTACTTCTGGTCAGGTTGGGTGAAAACCGAGAACTTACGAAGTCGAATTACTTGTTATTCTTGCGTTTTTCTATGTTTTCTTTTAAAATTAGTTAAAAATAGTGTTTAATGCACGAATCTTACAATTAGTATTGTCGTATGCGTCTTATACAAACCACACAAATACATTTTGAATAATTATGTCAAGTTTTCACCTCAATTTTGTGCTTCAATTATAATTCACATAGTATACACATCAACCGGAAACCTGAAGTTTCAACTGCAGAGTATGCAGGAACCGCAACACTTCCTCTTTAACTGCAACTTCGAAAGTTTGTGCAAATACAAGTTTAATCAGATCTTTCATTACCTAAATTACAGGTAGGTACATTAACAGAAATGACACATTTAACATATACATGGGCGCCCATATAAAAATTTTCAAGGGGGGGGCAGACGTGAAAATTTTGCACATTACATATTGTACACTTTGAGTAACTGCTTTTGTACACAAGATGCAAGTGTTCATAAATAACTAGCTAAAGAAGATTTTTAACATTTAATGGCCAAACCGCATATCAAACCAAGAGTTATGGACAAGAACTAACCGGGAACCTATATCTAAGACAATATGCAAAAGGAAATGGAGTTCGATGAGGCACACACTAAGGATACCTGACACAGACATAGCGAGGAAAACCCTAGAATACACACCACATGGAAAGAGAAGATCAGGTAGACCTGTAGATACGTGGAAAAAATTGTCGAGAAAGAAATGAATGCTGTTGAGAAAACCTGATCAGAAATAAAGATCAGTGCAAAGGATAGGACAGAATGGGGGCAGACAGTTGACGCCCTATGCTCGTAATGGAGTGACGAGGAATAAGTAAGTATATTAACAGAAATGACACATTTAACATAGATCTATTTTGATGAGTGTAAACGGAAATCATGTGTAGATATAAATCATAGAAAAAGTATAGTAAAATTCAAGACATTGATTTCTTTTTCTTGTCGATGTGCTTATCCTTGACGAATGTTGGCGATCATCATGTCAATATTTATTTTATCTGCGACAGCGCGGAAAATCTGCACAGATGTGTTCTTCAACCAGGATGTTTTTCTTCTTCCTGGACCTCGCTTTCCACATATCTTTCCTTGCAGGATGGCTTGTAGAAGGGCATATCTGGATTCATTTCACTTAATGTGTCCAAAGTATTCTAACCCTCGAGATTTAATGGTGGTCAGTACCTCCAGGCTCCTGTCCATTGTTCTAAGGATCTCTAATATTTGTGACCCAGTCCACGGAATTTTAAGAATTCTCCGATATAGCCACATCTCAAATGCTTCTAATCTTCTACACATATCTTCGTTTATGGTCCACGATTCAGCGCCATAAAAAAGGACAGAGAAGACGTAGCACGGCAGCATTGCTACTTTTATATCAAGAGAAAAGTTGTGGCTCTTGAAACAGGTCCTCATACGGTTGAAGGTGGATCTAGCTTTTTCAATTCGCGCTCTTATCACTTGGTTGTTGGTCCACTCTTCATTTGTTATGGTGCCGAGATAGTTGTAGTGCGTCACTCTTTCTACAGAATATGGTGGTTCCTGTTTATCTGAACCATCTTAGATAATTGAGGGGTGGTTACCCCCTACCATAAGGGTTGATGAAGTAACACTACTCACTGTAAATTCATTTATTTGTACGCTGAAGTAACTACGGTAAAGAGCTGGTGGTAAAATATTTATCCGCTGTGATGTTTACCCGTTGGGATCTCAAATACCAATGACTAATCTTTACGCAATGAATTTAAAACTAAGAATGTGGAATTCCCTGTTTAATGTTTTGGTATATATAAAAGTGAGATTGTTTGTATTAAAAATGCTGTGTCGACTTGATTATAAATAAAGAATAATATTTGCTACTGCAAGCTGACCTTGTATCGAAAACTGATACACTGGTGGGATAATATGGGTCAATCATGTTTATTATAAATAAACGTATTTGTTTTACCAAGAACATTTAAATATTAATAGAATTTGTCTTGTACTTAATAAGATGATTACTAAGAGATGCAGTGTATCCCAATAGAAGGGGTTTGGTTGATGTAGAGTTGACCTGTTATCTTTTTCTAATTCCATTGATTTAACATTAATTTATGCCAGGATAACTCATATGTTTATCGAATCTGAGAACCACTTGTCATTAATTACTCTGAATGCCGAGATAAGGGTTTTTAAGAGATACTCTTTTTGAAGTTTTATCTATTTTATTGCATTGGGGATGCATACAGAATTTTGTACAAAAGCTTGAGATGACAGCTTTAAAGATTAAGAATAATCTAATTTATTACGGTGCAACATTCGATTTCGAAATATTTCCAGATGAATTGGTCCTCACCACCGCTAGGAAAGAGGGTTTCTTGCTAGAGGGCAGAACTAAAAAAGACTTTGCGGCAAGCACATCTACAGTTTAATAGCATCAAAGAATTCTTTTTATCCTGGCGATACACACGACGTGATTTGATGCTGACTCTGACTTAGTATCTGCCAAATACAACATTTCATAGGGTGTTATCTTCTTTTAAACCGATAATTACTTTGATACCGGATTCACAGAGTTACCCGAATGAATCAGGAAGTAGAAATATCTAGAGTCAATCTTACAGAAATATAAGTAGAGATAACAACTAGGGTAGGGGTACGGGTACAATCAAGCCTCAGTTAATAACATGGAACAAAATCATTCACATATTGAAGGATTGAAAGATCTTCAGGGCAGTCTAAGAAGCGTAATCAACAATGAAATATAAAAAGCTAACATTTCATATTATGCAATAAATCAAACATTAATTCCACCCAATTCTTATGACGGTTTCGGGACAACCTCAGTGCTAAAGGCCGGAAGCTAAGGCCATACTATTCAAGCAGAAGATTAAACATAATTTTAAAAAGCTAATTTAGCCATAATAAGGACAGGATTCTATACTACACAATAAAATGAATATATGAAAACGAAAATTATTGGAGAGGGAAACATTCTAGAAAATCTTTGCGTTGCAAGAAGACAAGACTAATGACTTTGCAACATCAGAGAAAGATTTAATTGCTCATATAAACAAATTTCTAGAACAACAGTAAACAGAAAACAAACATTGAGGGAAAATCTTCTGCGTAAAAGGTATATTTATTTTAAAAACCCAAAAAAGGCTACAAATACAAAACAGAACGTTCTCGCTTTAAAGGGAGCATCATCAGTGTTCTTTGCCCAAAATAAGTTTGTATAACCATTATTAGTGAAAACAAAGGTAACAATTTTAAAGGCTGAACAAGATAAAAAAGTTAGGTTATAATCTACATGCTTAGCCACCAAAAATGCATGGGTTAAAAGCCTTAAAATGTCGACTAAAAGTCTTACATTAAAATGTTATATGCTAAATCCTGACGATGGATGAAATTAATAAGGATACCCTAAGTGACTTTCCACGAAGCACGTAGGTTGTTGAGTCGAATTCTCTGTCTTCACATAGAGAAAGGTGAAAAGAAGACAATCATTTACGGTGACCAACAACCTTGGAATAAACAGGGCACCTAAAAAAGAGCGTGTAATTTACCGATAAGAAAAATCTGAGTATCGATGTAGTGAGTGGAAGAGTAGAGAATTTGTTTATCAGTAGAGATGGGGACTTTACACATAAAGTATTATAAAGAATAAAGAGAATTAACTATTTGTCTAGTTAACCCTTAACCACCGATATGCGGTATGTCATACCTTGAAGAAAATATATTTTTTGTAAAACGTGTTTTATAAAAGATTTCTAGAACATCATCTGTGTACCTTCAAGTAGTGTGTAATTGTAGCTGTTCCCTACTGCTGCAGTTTTAGTATTTTGTCCTTGAGCTACGTTGGCGAAAAGTTTTCTTGGGGTATCACAAACCGCATGTCAGTTCTTACGTTTATATAATTAAAAGCAGTCTAGTATATTTTTTCGCTATTAGTATGGCAGCAAGTTCATCCAGTTGTTTTCTACCTTCAAGTGGAAAGCACTATCTTGCTATTTTTGAGTTTTCAATATTAGTCCATTCTTTCACGGTTTTTGCTCTAAATTTTAAAGAACCGCTTGGATTGACATGAAGTTTGGCATACGTATAGCTTACATGTCAAAGAAAAAAAGTGATATTGTACCGATGTGTGATTTTGTCCTGGGGGTGACTTTCACCCCCTATTGGGGGTGAAAAAATATATGTCCAAAATAAATCCGGAAATGAGTAAACTGACTAATTTTAAGTAACTTTTGTTCTATATAGCTTTTTCGCCAAGTCAACACTTTTCGAGTTATTTGCGAGTGAATATGTTCATTTTTCAACAAAATAACCACATTTTTAGACCGTTTTTCGCAAATAACTTAAAAAGTAAGTATTTTGTCGAAAAAAACGTTCTTAGCAAAAATATTGCATATAAAAAGGTTAGAGAAAGTGGTGTACGCGTTAGGTCTCTGGATCTCGTAGAACCAGAGTTATAGCCAATAAAAAATAGATTCATATTCACGAAATTTTAAATAGAATATTTCGACGTGAAATATCCTAAAAATTAAGCACTTTTTGGGGAAAACCCAATACAACTTTTTTAAAGTGTTTAAAAAAAGCTTTACTTTTGTTTTTACAAAAAGTCTCTAGCATTAAATTTAAGCAAGTTACGCTCAAAATAAAGTTGGTCCCTTTTGTTTTCGCAAAAAAAATCGGGAAGACCACCCCCTAATTAGCAACTTAAATGAAATTAATCTTTACCGCTCCACAAATTATTTTACTTATGTTGTGTTTATATGATCTGTAAGTTTCATCGATTCAAAGTGCTTATTTTTGAAAAAATTTGGTTTCAAAATAAAATTTTTAAAAATTTAATTTTGAAAAATATGCTTTTTTTCAAAATAACTCAAAAATTGTTAGAGATACCAAAAATCTCGAAAAAAAAGTCAGATTTGCTTTTCTGAATATCATGTATTTTTTTGTTTTTCTGTTAGACAAAAATTGGTTAAGATTTGGTGTTTCTAAATGTGCATACATTCGTGATCAGTGACTCGTTCAACCCATTTTAACTACAGCCCTTTTAATGATAAGGGCTTTGAACCGATGAAACTTACAGATCGTATAAACAATATATACACGAGTCAAGAAACTTGTGAAGTCGTAACGATTAGGTTCATTTAAGATACTAATTAGGGGGTGATTTTCTCTATTTCTTTACCAAAACCAAAAGGGACTAACTTTATTTTGAGCGTAACTTGTTTAATTTTGATTTTAGAAATTTTTTTTATAAAACAAAAATGAAGCTTTTTTTAAACACTTTAAATAAGTTGTAATGAATTTTCCCCGAGAAGTGCTTAATTTTTGATTATTTCACGTTAAATTATTCCATTTGGAATTTGACGAATATGAACCTATATTTCATTAGCTATAACTCTGCTTCTACTAGGTGTAGAGAAGTGATATGTACACAATTTTTTAAATTTTTTACAGGCTATATTTTCGCTAAGAATGTTTTTTCGACAAAATACTTCCTATTTAAGCGTGGTTATTTTGTTGAAAAAATGAACATATTCACTGCCAAATAACTCAAAAAGTATTGACTTGGTGAAAAAACTCTATAGAAGAAAAGTTCCTTAAAATTAGCCGGTTTATCCATTTCCTGACTTTCTTTGGACGAATATTTTTTCACCTTCAAGAGGGGGTGAAAACCACCCCCAGGGCAAAAGCACATATCGGCACAATATCACTTTTTCTCTTTGACTTGTTAGCTATGTGTATGCCAAATTTAATGTCAATCCAAGCGGTTCTTTAAAATTTAGAGGTTTTGCAATATTTTACCGTTAAAGAACGAACTATATTCAAGTTTTTCTGTAATTCAGCCTATACAGGATTTTGTAAGAACCTCCACCATTTTTTTAATATACATGCGTTCATAATTTTCTTGAAGAAATAAAGTTTATTTTGTTTGGAGCAGTATTTTATTCTATAGAAATGAGAAGAATCATTCCGTAGTTGATGTAAAAAACAATTACAGTGATATAAGACAAGTTCATAATGAAAACAAAGGAGAATAGGCAACGGTATGACATATGCATAGGCCTATCGCATGTCAGGGTATACGTCCTGAAATATCCATGTTAGTAATTAAGAGTAAGTCACAAAGTACAGCTTTTGCAGAGTCAAAAAAGTTATAGATTCGTGTTAAGCTAAAAATTGAACTAAGACATAATCAAATGATCACACTAAAATATACTCAGTGACACTAGAAGTGTTACACCCAGAAATAATCATTTCTGGAACTTCATTAAGAATAAAACGATAACATTGGCAAGTTTTTTATTGACATGTAATCAAAAAAAAATTAATAATGCGTTTGGCGACCCCCTAGCTGAATACACTCCTGTACACGTCTAGGCACTGACAAAATGAGATGATCGATGTCTGGTTGTGGCACCTCGTTTCAAGCAACTTGAATTTCATGGACTAATTGTGCCAGAGTCTGTGGAGGATGGTGCAAAGTGGACAGTCTCCTCCACATCATATCCACCACAGGTTCGATAGGATTTAAACCCAGTGAACGGGGTAGCCACGGCAAAAAATTAACTACAGCTTCTTGGAAAAAGTCCATAGTTTGACGAGCAATATGGGGACGCTTCTTGTCTTCCTGAAAAGGGCGTTTCGACGGCCGCCTAGATAAGGCAGTAAACTGGTTTGTAAGATGTCATCAACAGAACGCGCATCTGTCTTACTGTCTCGAATAACCAAAAGTGGTGATCGGCTACCATAAGCATTAACCCCCCAAACCATTACTCCAACTGTCCTGTGTAGATGCCTCTCAACAGCAAACCCGATATCTCGTCGACTTATCGTCTGGCGAAAAGGCGTCTTATGGCGGCGTCTTATCATCTTATAACCATCATGCACACCTAAACAAAATCGCGATTCATCGCTGAATGCTGCATTATGCCATTCTGCCACCCAATGCTGCCGTTCTCTGCACCAATTCAAACGTTGAGGACAGTCCGCAGTCAAAGGAAGCACTCGTGGTGGGCGGAATGAAACCAGTCCAAAGGCTCAAATGCTACGCTCAAATGTCTAGTAACAAGTCTGCGTTCTACTCCAAACCATTGGGCAGCTATTTGATTCGTAGTAGCAAAAGGGTCTGTCAGACCCAGGAGTCTAAAGCGCCAATCTTGACGTAAGACCAGTTGGTCTTCCTCGTGTTCCCCTACCTTTGTTTGTCCACACATGACATACTCGAATAACTGTCATTGCCGTACAATTAACACGCCGGCCAATTTCGCGATACGACAAACCAATATCTCTATAGGCAGTAATTCTACCCCTGTCAAAATCTCTAAAATGGTGGTAATTTTGGTGTCTTCGAACCCGAGGCATATTCTTGCACTGAATACAATTAGACTGAGGAATCATAACTAAAAACATCTGTACTAACCGGTGTTTATAAATTAGTCTTTCACAAAAAAATTTAAAGATTAAACTTTATTTTTACAAAAACTATAAAAGATAAAACATTGATATTGTTATCATAGCATGCTTTAAATATAGTCATTATGCTGCCAAAAAATTAAGTTTAAGAAACGATTCCTTCTGGGTGTAACACTTCTAATGTCAGTGATAATATATCTTACTAATAATTTATACAGGGTGTCCCGAAAAGATTGGTCATAAATTATACCACAGATTCTGAGGTCAAAAATAGGTTGATTGAACCTCACTTACTTATATACAATAGTGCACACAAAAAAAGTTACAGCCCTTTGAAGTTACAAAATGAAAATCGATTTTTTTTCATATGTCGAAAACTCTTGGAGATTTTTTATTGAAAATGGACATGTGGCATTGTTATAACAGCAGCATCTTAAAAAAAATTGAAAGTGAAATTTGTGCACCCCATAAAAATTTTATGGGGTTTTGTTCCTTTAAACCCCCCCAAACTTTTGTGTATGTTCCAATTAAATTATTATTGTGGCACCATTAGTTAAACAAAATATTTTTAAAACTTTTTTGTCTCCTAGTACTTTTTCAATAAGCCAGTGCTTATCGACATATTTTGAATATTTGTCGAATCCACCACATATTTGTATATGGTTAAGTACGATTATAGAGACCTGTTAATAATCTGAAAATTTATTTATAATTTACATTTTTAGGCATATTTTGAAAAAGAAGCCACATCTCAATAAAAGGTGAGTTGTCAAAAAAAGACTGAGGCAAAAAAGTTTTAAAAACACTGTGTTTAACTAATGGTACCACAATAATAGTTTAATTGAAACGTACACAAACATTTGGGGGGTTTAAAGGAACAAAACCCCCATAAAATTTTTATGTAAATATATTAAAAAGAAGCCGCATCTCGATAAAAACTGGCTTATCGAGAAAATACTAAGAGGCAAAAAAGTTTTAAAAACGTTGTGTTTAACTAGCGGTACCACAATAATGAATTAATTGGAACGTACACAAAAGTTTGGGTGGGTTTAAGGGAACAAAACCCCCATAAAATTTTATGGGGTGGACAAACTTCACTATAATTTTGTTTTATGATGTTCCTGCCATATGAATGATACATGTCCATTTTCAATAAAAAATCTCTAATATTTTTCCGATATATTGAAAAAAATCGATTTTCATTTTGTAACTTCAAAGGGCTGTAACTTTTTTTACGAGCACATTTGTACTAAGGTAAGTTAGGTTCAATCGAATTATTTTTGACCCCAGAATATGTGGTATAATTTATGACCAATCTTTTCGGGACACCCTGTATATTACATGTAAAGACTTACCAAAAGGAAGTCTGGTCTGAATGAACGTCCGACTCTCGTACCCCCACGAATTACCGCCATTGATACAGAAGCAGCCTCTGCTGTCGCTGTAACTGTTATTTCTCTGAACTCAGCTTGTTCAACGCGAATGTCGTATTCACCGATCTTCTTTCCTCTGAAGTATTTACTCCAGTCAGTGTTTTGATCGTCCACGACGAGTAGAGTGAGGTGTCTGCCAGAAACCTGAAACAAAAGGAAGAGGATATATCTATCTAGGAAATATAAAGAAAGATATTTAGCATTATCAAATAGATCCGTTAATATATATGTAATGCTATTTACAAAACAAGCTTTCAATCACAAATTAAACTCTTAATTTGTAAACAAAGTAAGTTATTAATTGAAGTAGCACAGAGAACGACAATAAATATCGTTCCCATACCACCAGATTGACAACAGGTGGAATACTTTCTTTGGTTACACCTCCTGAGATTTTCAAAATTTATAAATCAAACAGGATGCCGAGGAAATGATGAGAGAATTTATTTAGAAATTATTTAAAATTCTCTCATCTTCATTTCCCGCATCCTGTTTGATTTAGAAATTATGAAAATCTCAGGAGGTGTAACCAAAGAAAGTATTCCACCTGTTGTCAATCTGGTGGTATGGGAACAATATTTATTGTAAAATCCACAAGGAAAAGAAAAAGTTTTCCTGTAGTTGGCTGTATACCATCAATCACAAAATTGGAAATAAATCCTTTGTAAAAGGTATAAAAAATTTTATTAAAAATCCCTTAAAAGGGCTACATCACAACAAAACGTTTTCGATTTTTATAAAAAATCATCATCAGTGTTCATTCTAAAAATAAGTATGACCGATTTAATGAATATAAAGTTAGTATTTAAATTTTGACAAAGGTTATAGCAAGTTGGTTATACCTACAAACTGGATGCTAGCTGAGCCACAAAAGAAAAATATCTGGGTAAAAACCCTTTACATAAAATATAGATGCCTTAAAAGTGCATACTTCAATAAAAAGGCCTGTGATGGTCACATGGCAAACAGGATAATGCCCTAAGGTAAAGTATACAGGTTTCCCAACACGTGGGATCCAAATTGAGTTGATCACATTTCAATGACTTAATGGCAACTGAATGCAAAATGAGTGATGTTTCTGAAAGGTGTCAAAAGACAGATGGACAACGTGACGTGGAATTTACCCTGTATTACGACAGCCAACTAATTGTTAGTAAAATATTTAATGAAAATTTACATAGTAATAACAAACATCAACAAGGTTGTGGCTATAATTACATTTAAGTAAGTACCTTGAATATGGCTCCAGTACACGTTGGACCAATGAGTTGGGCCAATGAGTTGGGCCAATAAGTTGGGCCAAGTAAGAACAGTGAATACATGGTGATTACACGTTGGTGGAGTTATCAGTCTGCATTAAACTTTCTTAGTGAATAAACAAAAAACAAACTCTGACTATGGATATGGATGTGGAGACTGTAGCAGCTGCCGCAATTAATTTGTACAATGCGTTCAATGCTTATAGAAAAGTGTACCAAACAAGAGTAATTAAAAAACAATGGGGCAAACGACGGTGCTTTTACACCGAAAAAGTATTCATATTAAAACAAAACCTTAAAATTAACACTTATAAACAGTATCAGTATTGTGAGAAGAGAAATAAATATTTTAAACTCAACGACAACAACGTGTTCAGTGTTCATAACCAAACAGCTGTTTGGCAGATCGCGCAAGTCCCAAAAATCCTTTGATTTGTGCACCAAATACCGACAAGATTCGGTTTGTAGACCAACGCTGACCGCCAATCGCAAACTCATGCCAAGTGGTCCTGTACACGTTGGCCCAACTCCTTGGCCCAACTGATTGGCCCAACGTGTACTAGCCCCATATAAGATGAACGTGAAGTATGAAATGATTTTTATAATGAGAATTAGCCAGAATCTATGCAGCCACCTATACATAATTCAAAGGTTGATGAATGCGGTTCCTATTCAAATTGAAGTAAGTCCAACTGTGCTGTTGAAAATTTAATTTACTATGAATTAAAAGGAGTGTTTGGTTTAATTGTACTAATGGCAGAGAAAATTAGAGAGTCTGTAGTAAATGGAAGTCTGATATTAAAGTAGTGTTGAAACTAAGATAAGTTGTATGAGTCACAGGAGGAAACTGATATCATATAATGATATGTGAATTAATTGGTTAAGGTACCTGAGTGTTGATATTGGAAGTGAAGAAGAATATCAATTGAACTAATAACCTGGCAAAAGTATGAGGTCCTTTTATGTAACATAGGCATCTAGGACTAAACATGTTTATGAAATAGGGATTTTTTTTTTCTTATTTTTTATTTTTATACCAAGTTATCGAGTTGAATTGAAAAGGTTTAAAACTGGATGGATGTATGAAGGTGTACTGGAAAACAAGCAATATGTGTAAAATTAGAAGGTAGTGAATAATTTGTGATTTGATATCAGAATCGTTTACTGTAATGAGGTGTGATGAAAAAGGCTGGGCACCCCAGAAACCAGACCCCACATCCTATGGATAAGAGAGTGGAAGAATTAGTATAAAAACCTTTTATAAATATTTTTCTGAAGTTTAGTTGGACCTATAACGAAAAACTGATCAAATGGCAATACGTTACGAAATTGGGTGGAAGAGATCAAATAGTGTTAGAGTTGTGACTAGTCGATTTAATAAAAACTGTGGAAAAAGTTAAAGTAGATTATTTTGGAAGACTAGTAGAACTTAAGGGATAATGAGTTAATGTTAGAAACGTCATCTGTTAATAAGTAAAATAAGTAAATTTCCAAACTTCTTTGCTGTTTCCAAACTCTTTTTCATTTATATTAACTTTTCCTCCATATTTACTTATTAACACATGACATTTCTAACATCAACTCATTATCCCTTAACTTCCACTAGTCTTCCAAAATAATCTACTTTAATTGATGGATTCGACCGTTACTTGATGGAAGTTCATTTTATCTAACAATAAAACACTGAAAACGTTTGTTTTCTATACTTCCACAAAATTTATTATAACTAAGTGACTACAGCTGTTTCGGCGGAGTGCCTTTCTCGAACAAACGTTTTCAGTGTTTTATTGTTAGATAATCTACTTTAACTTTTTCCACAGTTTTTATTAAATCGACCAGTCACAACTCTAACACTATTTGATCTCTTCCACCCAATTTCATAACTTATTGCCATTTGATCAGGTTTTCGTTATAGGTCCAACTAAACTTCAGAAAAATATTTATAAAAGGTTTTTATACTAATTCTTCCACTCTCTTATCCATAGGATGTGGGGTCTGGTTTCTGGGGCGCCCAGCCTTTTTCATCACACCTCATTACAGTAAACAATTCTGATATCAAATCACAAATTATTCACTACCTTCTAATTTTACACATATTGCTTGTTTTCCAGTACACCTTCATACATCCATCCAGTTTTAAACCTTTTCAATTCAACTCGATAACTTGGTATAAAAATAAAAAATAAGAAAAAAAAATCCCTATTTCATAAACATGTTTAGTCCTAGATGCCTATGTTACATAAAAGGACCTCATACTTTTGCCAGGTTATTAGTTCAATTGATATTCTTCTTCACTTCCAATATCAACACTCAGGTACCTTAACCAATTAATTCACATATCATTATATCATATCAGTTTCCTCCTGTGACTCATACAACTTATCTTAGTTTCAACACTACTTTAATATCAGACTTCCATTTACTACAGACTCTCTAATTTACTCTGCCATTAGTACAATTAAACCAAACACTCCTTTTAATTCATAGTAAATTAAATTTTCAACAGCACAGTTGGACTTACTTCAATTTGAATAGGAACCGCATTCATCAACCTTTGAATTATGTATAGGTGGCTGCATAGATTCTGGCTAATTCTCATTATAAAAATCATTTCATACTTCACGTTCATCTTACATATTCAAGGTACTTACTTAAATGTAATTATAGCCACAACCTTGTTGATGTTTGTTATTACTATGTTAATTTTCATTAAATATTTTACTAACAATTAGTTGGCTGTCGTAATACAGGGTAAATTCCACGTCACGTTGTCCATCTGTCTTTTGACACCTTTCAGAAACATCACTCATTTTGCATTCAGTTGCCATTAAGTCATTGAAATGTGATCAACTTAATTTGGATCCCACGTGTTGGGAAACCTGTATACTTTACCTTAGGGCATTATCCTGTTTGCCATGTGACCATCACAGGCCTTTTTATTGAAGTATGCACTTTTAAGGCATCTATATTTTATGTAAAGGGTTTTTACCCAGATATTTTTCTTTTGTGGCTCAGCTAGCATCCAGTTTGTAAGTATAACCAACTTGCTCTAACCTTTGTCAAAATTTAAATACTAACTTTATATTCATTAAATCGGTTATACTTATTTTTAGATCGAACACTGATGATGATTTTTTATAAAAATCGAAAACGTTTTGTTGTGATGTAGCCCTTTTAAGGGATTTTTAATAAAAAATTTTATACCTTTTACAAAGGATTTCTTTCCAATTTTAATATTTATTGTCGTTTTCTGTGCTACTTCGATTGATAACTTACTTTGTTTTTCGGTAGATGGCTCTAGTTAATTCGTGACATTTCTTTCTTTGCAATTCGGAAAAGCCTAAAGTGTGATGCCTGGAGAAATCGGAGAGAAGAGGATATGGGACTACTGATGCGGGGGAAAAGACCTCCGAAACCGGTATAGACCCTTCCTGCACTCTCCGATTTAACCATAGTATTATGCAGCTGCTGAATTTTCGTGTTGAAAAGAAATTGAAAATGTTTATACATTCTTAATTTGTAATTTCACATTAACCTTCACTTCATGGATTCACTGTGTATAATAGTTATTGTAATAGATATCGATAATTTATAGTCCAGAGAAACAAGATTTTTCTCGTGACACATCCCCTCCAGGCCTAAACCAAACTTTTTGAGTAGTATGGACATCTATATTAATGGTAGGGGAGCAAAGTATGCTAAATGTGCAGTCACTCGAGCGCTTTGGGGACCTATTGGGTTGTGAAGAGTAGGTCCTAAAACCAAAAAAAGTTAAGTAAAGTTTTCCATTTTAGTGGGCGCTTGCCATTTTTTAATTTAATTTTCCATTTCCAACAATCGTTTTTTCCGATTATAACGCCATCTATCCATAATTCGAAAAAATGTTTCGAATAAAAATTACTTATTTTTACGTAAGGAATCCAAATCTGCAATAAAAAATAAGGGCTCCTATTTAAGATTTTAAAGGAACCCCCCACCCCACATCCATGGGGGGTCGTATTTGATGCCATTCGATAGATATTTCAAAAATATTGAATAAGTGTATTTACAGTTTTTCGATCTGATGTTTATTTCTCGAAATATCGCGGGATTCGTATTTAAAATATTAAATTTACCCCCCACCCCTCTCCGTGGGAAGTCGTGTTTGGTATCATTAGATAGATTTTTAAAAAATATTGAGCACGTATTTTTTAGTTTTTCGATCTGTCATTCATTTCGCGAAATATTCGCTTTTTTCTTGTGAAACTTTGGGACTCCCCCATTTCCTTACGCCCGCCTCAAATCGTCAGATTTTCGAAATATACAATCTTTTGCATGTACTTAACTTACCTTATCTTAATCTGACAATTTCGAGTTTTTTTAAGAATAGATTCTTTTTTCGGGCCCCCCTTAACGAACTCCCCTGTGTTAAGAGCCAATATATGGTAGAGGTACATCTGCAGGGTACCAGGTTTCTCCCTATATGCTAATCTGACGCGCTCGAGTAACTGCAAAAATCCCCGCTTGGGCTCCCCTACCATAATAACCTATATGTTTCCTGCAGCCGATTGTGATGATATACATAGTTATAAACAAATGAAGATCAAAAAACGCTAAATTTTCGCTTTTTTCGTCTATTACTAAAAAGTAAAGCATTCTAAACAAATTTGAGAATAAGAAACTCATAAATCATATAAAAAGCTTCAATAAGGTGGTCGCTGAATATGTCTATCCTTATTTGTTGCTTAGAAAATTGCACAATAAGTCATAAATTTTGAGATTTTATAAATGTTCATAACTTATAAAAAAAATTAAGTTAGATCCTTCTTATTATACAAAATGCTGAGACTCCTTGTGCTTAAATTATATTTTAAATTTTAAAGCCATTGGTCAAATAGTTTTAAAGTTATTTAATTTGTTGATCCCAAATTCATTTTTTTTGCACTATAAGTCAGAAAATTATGAGGTTACAGTAACACTTCGGACAGTTTATGAAAGAAGAACATTTATACTATTCACTTAATTAAAAAAAAACGACAAAAAGTAATTTTAAACGGTGTAAAATTATTTTGCAAGACATGTCGATATTTTGCTTACTTATAAACAATTAGAATAACTTTTTAATCGTTACCCGTAGAAAAAATATTTTTTCATATTTAGAAAGCCTGAATTTTTATACACATTTAAAAAGAAAAACAATTGTCCTAGGACAATTAGGGACGAAGTTAGCCCCCTCTTTTTTAATTCACATGTTCTTACAAAATAATTTTGCAATATTTATAATTACGTTCTCCTTGGTGATCCTTGTGAGTTGGTCCACTACTTTAAAGGTAGAGGTTATCAACTGTGAATTAGTAACCGAGGTTTCTGGCTCTCTTGTTTGGTGTTGATGGCATCATCTTAGTTTTCTCCTAACTTAGTTGCTGGCCTATATTTTTGAGGCATTTGAGAAGGTGGTACACATTTCTTCTAGCCTGCGTGTTGTGCGGGCAACTAGCCACACATTATGTGCATATGTCAAAATTTGAGATGATTTATTAAAACTGTTTCCTCTGTTGTCAATTCGGGCATTTCTGACCGCCTTTTCTAGAGCTATGTTGAAAAGAAGACACGCCAGTGCATATTGCTTATAGCTTATATGTATATTCTTCTTTGATAGTCGACAAATACTTACTAATTCTGTATTGTTTAAAAACTACTTTTGAAAATATAGGCAAAATCCAGGGAGATTCGGAATAGAACGCAATTCAGTATTTGTTAAAAATCATTTTTGAGTAATCATCACTTACTTCCATAATATTGCCACAAATGTCACATGATATAAACAGTGTAATCATAACAGACATTTACTCACTCTCAAGAATTTCTAGTTCATGCACTCAAGTGTAAAATATTATAACAGCTGATGCTTGGGTTGCAGATCACTTATACTTTTATGTAATAAATAATTATGATCTACATACCTATTCCACAAAATATAATCAAACAACTGTGGCGCTTTATTTTTTTTTTCTCGATATCGATATTTTCAATAATATCGGTACTGGTATCGACAATACAAGAGTATTGTATTGATTTCAGGTAATGGGTATCGTATCGACATTAATATTGCTAAGGTATGTATTGTATCGGTATCGTATTGGTTTTCGATACGATATCAATACAATATCGATATTTTTGTCGAATATCGTGAAACTCTAGTTTCAAAGGCCTGTGATTGTTCACCCTCTATTTCGACTTTGCAAACAACTTTACGCATTTACTTAACCAATCTTATGAGTTAATCGGGAATGTGGAAAATATTTTGTATGCTGTATTAACAGTACCTATGAAGAAATAAAAATATCGGAAAAGAAATAAAAGACAGAATTTACAAAACAGATCAATAATGACATACGCGGCAGAAACACGACCCGACACAAAGGGGACAAAAAGATGAAAACCCTTAGAAAAATCGAGGGTAAAACTCTATGGGACAGAGCTAGAAGAACAGATATACGACGGTTATGCAAGGCGGACAACATTAATAACTGTGTAAGAAACAGAAGAATAGAATGAAATGATCAAATAAGCCGATTGACAACAAATAGAGTAGTAATGACAGCGAGAGACGGTTCCCCAGTAGAAAGACGATCAGTGGGAAGACCACCAGAAAAAACAGACAGAGTCATGTCTATGCAAAAAGAAGAAGAAAAAGAAACATTAAGGAGAGTTATTACCCTATAGTTTCTACATTCCAATTGATCGCCCTTTTTGTGTAGCGGGCAAACGATTACAATACACCACTCTTCCGGGATTTGTTCCTCATTCCAGCCTCTCAGTATTATTTTATATATTTGATTAGTCAGTTTTAACTATTTAGAATGGGAAATAAGCCACAATATTATTAAAAAATGATTTTTGTTAACGTTTCGACGCCCAAATCGGGTGCCGTTGTCAAAATACAAAATACTATTCCCATTCTAAATAGTTAAAATTGTAAAAATGCCACAAGAAAATAGCTTCAGAACAACATTGATTAGTCAGAGTAGCACCTTCACATTTAATAGGTTCCGGGGGTATACCATCACTTCCTGGAGATTTATTATTTTTAGGTGTTTTATTGCATCTCGTACTTCTTGAATTAATGGAGGCTCTAACGGTGTATGTATTGTTGTTTGCTCCTGGGGGTGGTTGATTTGGATCTTCTACTTCGATAGTAAGTAGTTCCTTAATGTTTCGCCCACCTTTTCAATACTTCTTTTTTAGTATTGAGGTACCTATACAAATTTTTTACATAGGATGTTGTCGTTATTCTTGTGGATTTTCATGTCTGTATTTTGTGAAATATACATATAGGAAATAGCGGTGTGATTCAGTTACAATTCACGCCAGAAAACATATTTATCCAGCGTTATCCCGAATGAAATAGACCCGCCACCAATACCTAATTTAAACTCAATTATTCGTGAAATTATTGTTGAAGTTGCAGATTCCAGAGGGCAAGTAATAAAATTTACGGCCTCAATTTCAGATGTTACCCACAAACACGGTTAATTTTGATCCAGACTAAACCTGTGTTGAATATTCAATAGCTCGTTAAGATACTTCGTAGTTCTCTCTATCTTGGCAATATTTCCCAGGTCGTTCGGAAGGAGCAATAAAATTTACGGCAAGTGCGAAAAAGTAGTTTTGCTCATAGCATGCCATAAAAGTTGATCCTATACTTCATGTAACGATGTGGATTTACGACATATTTATTTAGCTTAAGTTTGAGATCCAGCAATATATTATATACATACACGTATATAATGTGTAGTGATACGTAAGGAATAGTGTTGAACTGTCGGGAATTGTAATCTGTGGCTTAGATTGAAACTAAATTTATTTTGTTGAATTCGATATTTCGATGAGTATTTATTTTTCATCTTCATCAGGAAAAAACTACAAAATTAACTAACAATAGGGAACTTTTTTGTTTTGTTTTCTAATAATGTTCAGTTTTGTTTAAAAAAAAGATTTCCAAAATTTTACGTCTAAAAACCTCATACTAACTTAGAAGTACAAATTCGATCATTTCAAATGATCGAAACAGCGCGCGAACCCTTGTGACGTCATATTATTATATATTTTGTAATGAGAGTTTTGATGTCTCATGTTATTAGTCCTGTCGCCAGGGGGGGTACAACGGCCTTCTGTATTCAGATGGACTTACCCAAGTTTTTTTTATGTATTTTGACCTGTAGAACACGAAATTTTTGGGTAACAGTTGATCCGGATGTCGATAAGATTGTTATAAACCAAGAAGTTGAGGAATCACATAACAGCGATTTCTCGCAAAACAAAACATTTTTTTGTATTTTTTGGGCCACTCTAACCAAAAAATGTTCCTACAAATTTTTTCGTAGGATGCATAGTTTTCGAGATAAACGCGGTTGAACTTTCAAAAAAACGAAAAATTGGAATTTTTGAACCCGAAAAACTTTTGATTAAAAAATAAAATAGCAATTCTGCTTACCGCATTTGAAAGTTCAAGTCAAATTATATCGGTTTGAATTATCTGTATTGCTAAAAATGTATTATTTTATTGTTAAAACAAAGCTATAAACACCTAGTGCTTGAGTGATGTTTCAATGATTTCTCATTTAAAATCGAACGAGTACGTAGAGAAGGTAAAAGTGCAAGAGGGGCTATTTCTAAGTAGCATGCATTAAAACGCATGTATTAGGCACGGGAAACACTATGTGTTTATAGCTTTTTTTAACAATCAAAAAATAAATTTTTAGCAATGAAAATATTCAAAACAGATATAATTTGACTTAAACTTTTAAAGGCGGTAAGCAGAATTGCTATTTTATTTTTTATTCAAACGTTATTCGGGTTCAAAAATTGCAATTTTTCGATTTTTTGAAAGTTCAACCGCGTTTATCTCGAAAACTATGCATCCTACGAAAAAACTTTTAGGAACATTTTTTGGTTAGAATGGCCCAACAAATACAAAAAAATGTTTTGTTTTTCGAGAAATCGCTGTTATGTAATTCCTCAACTTCTTTGTTTATAACAATCTTATCGACATCCGGATCAACTGTTACCCAAAAAATTCGTGTTCTACGGGTCAAAATACATAAAAAAAACTTGGGTAAGTCCATCTGAATTAAGAAGGCCGTTGTACCCACCCTGGCGACAGGACTATATAGATTCATTAAAATTAATTATATGTTATTGATAACAAATAACAACAGTAATTAAAACTGCTAAGTATATTATAATAAACTTTATTTTACATAGTTGCAATTAAAGTTGAGTATAGAGGGTGTTCCGTCAATATGTGTGAAATTAAAAATATAGTCCGTCCGCTATAACTTTTTCCATGCGGTACGATTCATTTTCAATCAAATTAAGTCAAAACAGAAAGTGAAACGTACGGCGATGTATGTAGTATATAGTATACAGTATACAAAATGTATATACACATCGACGTTCGTTTCAATTTATGTTTTGACTTAATTTGATTGAAAATGAATCGTACCGCATGGGAAAAGTTATAGCGGACGGACTATATATAAATCGTATCTTTTTGCGTTAATATGATGGACCCAATGAATTATATACCTATACTCATATAATATATACCTTTTATTTTACGAAATTATATTTAGTTTTATAGGATAAACGACTGGGTGAAAACTGGAGTGGGGCGGCGGTCACGTCTTGTGTGAAATTATCTAAAGACAACATTTAAAACGAGGGGAACAACATTTAAAAATGAATGGATGACAGAGGATCTTTTAAATTCTGTACATGGAAAACATAGATTGTAATGTTGTTCTGAAGCTGTTTCCTTGTGGAATTTTTGTAATAAACTATTCTAAATGGAAAATAAGCCACAATTTAACTAAGAAAATAATTTTATTAACGTTTCGACGACCAAATCGGATATCGAAATGTTAATAAAATCATTTTTTTAGTTCAATTGTGGCTTATTTCCCATTTAGAATAGTTTATTACATATATTTTATGAGCTAATTAGATGAGCTAATCCAAGATCCCACAAATAACTTAGTAGAACAACGATTATAAAAACAAATTAAGACTTTTAATTAAAAACATAAGAAATAATAACTGACAAAATAGAAATTGCAAATGAATTAAATACGCATTACAGTACATTAGGACAAAAGTATGGACAAAAAATACCCATTTGTAATGATACATATCAGACGTATCATGTACTTACCGCACCAACAAAGTGCAAATAAAAATAATATACCAAACAACACAGCAAAATACCTTCGTGCGACTCAATTCTTATTGTGTGAAAGGGATAGGGCTGTTTCACATTATAAGAATTTTGAACGTGTGAGGGTTTTCTAGTGCGGTAGTTTTGACGCACTTATCCTTTTCACACAATAAGATTTGAGTCTCAAGAAGATATTTTGTTGTGTTGTTTGGTATATTATTTTTATTTACACTTTGTGGCTGAGGTAGGTATATGATACGGTGTCTGATATGTATCATTACGATGTATCATTACAAATGGTTATTTTTGTCCACACTTTTGTCCTAATGTACTGGATACTTGGGCTAATCTTGGATTAGCTCATACAATCTATGTAATAAACTATTCTAAATGGGAAATAAGCCACAATTTAACTAAAAAATGATTTTATTAATGTTTTGACATCCGATTTGAAGGCCGAAACGTTAATAAAATCATTTGTTTAGTTAAATTGTGGCTTATTTCCCATTTAGAATAGTTTATTATAAAAATGCCACAAGGAAATAGCTTCAGAACCACATTACAATCTATGTTTATCATGTACAGAATTTAAAAGACTCTCCGTTATCCACTCATTTTTAATTGTTGTTCCCCTCGTTTTAAATGTTGTTTTTAGATAATTTCACACAAGACGTGACGGCTCTCTACTCCAGTCGTCACCAAGTGGTTTACCCTATAAAACTAAATATAATTTCGTAGAATAAAAGTATGGTTATATTACATGGGGCGAAATCAAATAATTATAGCGTTGCGGTTATTTTATCGTCGAAGAAAGATAAATAGGAACCGAATTCATTAAGTCCATCCTATGAACGCAAAAAGATACGATTTATATATTTTTATATTCACACATATTGATGGAATACCCTCTATACTCAATGTTAATTGCAACGTGCTATGTAAAACAAAGTTTATTATAATATACTTAGCAGTTTTAATTACCGTTGTTATCAGTAATATATAATTCATTTTACTGTACTTACCAAATGTGTTTTTTCTTTATCACCTAATTCGTCAAATTCACTGTTAAGTGCACGGCATACACCATTCCAAGCATTTCTCGTCAAGTTTCTATATTTATATATTTCTATTGTTTTGTCCCAAAAAACAGGTCTCGCTTCAATTAATGTTATTAATATTTCACTATCAATCTGAGACATCATAATATAAAATATATGCACCTACTTCAAACAGCCACAAAGTGTAAATGAAAATAATGTACCAAACAACCAAGTAAACAACCTTCGTGCGACTGAACGACTGTATCATATGAAAGGTTGGATCAAGTTCCCTATGCTACTGTGTGAGTAAAGACGGCACGGCTGCCGTCTGTTGTTGTAAGCGAGGGACGACATAAACACGGCGACTGCGCCGAACGTTCCAACCACCGTCTAGTGAGAAAGGCTCACTTTCTTTTACAAGCCGTAGATAGCGACTGAAAAACTACCTAACGACTTCTTCACTAACTAATTTTCTAATTTGTTGATAGTCCAGAATAATAGCTCAAACATACTGAAACAGCTAGTTTGGAATGTTGATAAATACCAATGTCAAGACACAAGGTAAAAGTTACGTATCAAAAGGTGAAAGTTACCTATATCAAAACTCGGTAGGAATGGCCCAAACATCAAGTTACGCAGGCTAATGACCCTGTTTTTTTTTTCTAGTAAAAACGTCAGAAAAACTCTTAGATAGGTATATCAGAGATTAAGTGCTGAAAGATAAAGCGACTATGCAGGCTATGAAAGAAGGCTGCAATGGCCCTTGCCAGATGTAAATGAAGTCCAAAAATTAACCTTTGTCTATACATAAGAATAATAAGACCTATGATGCTCTATGGTTCACTGGTAAGGTGGACCAAGATGTGATAGTATGATGCGGCTTTTTAGTTAACGCAAGGAGCCGATCAAACAATGATATATCAGGAGTTAAAGGCGGACCCCGTTCTGGTCATACCTATAAATCGAATGGTCTAAAGGTATAGGTATCTTTGAGAAACATATTAATAACATAATGCCAAAGGGAAAAGACTAGGAGGAAACGGATCCGCCAGTAACTCAAGTTGGTTACAGACGACTCCAAATCCAATAAAGATAGAGAATCCGATATATAGAGCACAAGAGCCAGGACAGAAAGCTGGTGAATCTCTGGAATATATGCCACTACATCGCAGGCAAAAGTTGCCGCTATGCAAAGATATGTTACGGAACTTATATATTGGCAAGTGAAGCATGACCAAATTGTGATCTTCTCTGATAACCAAGCAACTCTAAAAGCACTCATAGGTACAGGGTTAATTGAAGGTTTGTGTGGGACTGTTTAAGTACTCCCTCTCAGGGATACTATCCTGAGTTTCAGTAGTCATTGAATCATGGATGCAAGAAAAGTTTTTTGAAGAGTAAAGAAATGCATCAGGATAAAGGTAGGCTAAAGAGTTCATTAAGGACATGCAGCCAAATTCAGGACCGACTTACTAATGCACAATAAAGACTGCCAAGGTGATAGTAGGCTCAATAAGTATTTGAGTCTTACAGACGTAACGGAAGAGGGTATTTGTCGGTTCTATTTAGAAGAAGAGGAAACCGCTCTGCACGTCTGTCAGTGTAAAGGCCTCACAAGGCTACGCTATCTAAAACTTTCAGAACCGAAAGCATCAGTATATATGAAAGGACAAATCTAAATAATGCGGAAGCTCATTAAGAGAATAAGACACATTTACTTGGACAATGAGAACAAAAAATATCTCTCTCTGATTTTGATTCGCAGCAGACAACCGATGCTGTGTTTGCTCTCTCAATTTGGTTCCAGTAGAATGAGTAGAAGATATACACTCTGTTCTCATCTCTTAGTGATAATGACTAGCGTGGTAACGACGCTAGTATTGTTGGTAAGCCTTTTTATAAACTTGATTGAGCTGTTGTCTGCAAAAACCTAATTATCTCTCCCAATTAATTTGAGCCAGACCTATGATACAGTCCCAATACCTCTAAAATTATATTAATAATTACGCATATGTACATGTACATGCCTACTAAACTACTTCGATTAAATGCGTCCATATACTGATGGTATGGTATAACATTTTAATAAAAGTAGCAGTCAAAATCAGTTTCAAACTTCTCTGCAAATAATGATATTTTCACATTACAACAGATATATCCCATTCTTATTATTTGCATTTTGTGGAAATCAATTTTGCGATCGGTAAAACATAAACGCTAACTTTTTTAAATCCAATTAAACTATTGAATTGACTTACCGAAGCGGTAACTCTGGTAGCACTCGATACAGCCGCTCCCAAGATAGAAGCTCCTTGGTCGCGGGCCTGTCCCGTGAGCGACTGAACCCGCTGAAGGAGGCTCTCACGGGACTTGGCCGGTGAACTTGGAGCCGAAGTCGTCTTCGAGCCGGGCCTCAAGTTAAGCGACAGGTCGCCGGCGGTGCTAGACTGAGACGGTGGAGGTGGTGGAGGAGCCTGGAAAAGATTTTGTATTATTAACTCTAGTAAATTGAAAAAAAAGAATGTGTGTGTACTTTGTACGCACGTAAGAAGTTATACTTCTATTATATGATTTCAACGAAATAAATACACTTTCGAACAGTTTATTTATATTTTATTTAAAGATTAAACTAATTTGTACTTAGTACTTTCCATAAATTTTTATTAGAACAATACCAAATATTTAAAAAAAAATAGAAAAAACCCGGATTACGCACGTAAGAAGTTATACTTCTATTATATGATTTCAACAAAATAAATATACTTTCGAACAGTTTATTTATATTTTATTTAAAGATTAAACTAATTTGTACTTAGTACTTTCCATAAATTTTTATTAGAACAATACCACATATTAAAAAAAAATAGAAACAACCCGGATTTGAACCGGGGACCTCTTGATCTCCAGTCGAACGCTCTACCACTGAGCTATACTACTTTTGTTTGTGAGGGTGCGGACTACAAGATTTCTCAGATATAGTGTCAAATAGACCAAGTAAATTATAAAAATACTTAAAATAATATTACTTATTATCTTATTCCCGAGGTAGAAAAATCCAAAGATACAAAAATTATAATAAATATATTTACTAAAAACACTATTATAGTCTTTCCACACCTTTTTTGGACTAACACATACACATGACTTAAAATATTTAGCAACGAACTCCATACTATCTGTGTTTGCATGAGCGCAGAATAATAAAAATTTACTCCCAATGGTGCCTAAAGAAGTTCCTATAACTTTAAAAAAAATTATTTCATTTAATTTAGAAGACTTATATCGCTTCTCCTAAGCAACATCGACGCAAGTACACATTACTAAAATGCTGGAAAATTGACAATGATATTTTTACAAAGAAGCTAACACAAGTGAAAGGTTAAGTAAGTATTTTTGAAACTGAAATAACTTTTTTCTACGGCCGTGCTAAAAGAGCAATTTTCACGCACGCATTTCGTTTCCGAAAGTTGCACTTTCCCGCACGGCGTGCGGGAAAGTAAAATACCTTGTAATATGGCATTATAATATATTATAATACATACAATAAACTAATATTTAGATATTACTTATTAATTGATGGATTCGACCGTTACTTGATGGAAGTTCATTTTATCTAACAATAAAACACTGAAAACGTTTGTTTTCTATACTTCCACAAAATTTATTATAACTAAGTGACTACAGCTGTTTCGGCAGAGTGCCTTTTTCAAGTGATATAATTTACAATGTGTTTGCCTTTTTAAGTCTTCAACTAAAGAGGTTGAGGAGTGGGGAGCTGTTTGTCTCGAGTTGGTCATTCAGAATTATATCTGTACTTTTCAGTTTATTAATTTCCATAGATTCCATAGACTCCTCAACCTCTTTAGTTGAGGACTTAAAAAGGCAAACACATTGTAAACTATATCACTTGAGAAAGGCACTCTGCCAAAACAGCTGTAGTCACTTAGTTATAATAAATTTTGTGGAAGTATAGAAAACAAACGTCTTCAGTGTTTTATTATTACTTATTAATTTATTTCAAGTTTATCTTATTGTGTTCATGTTTTAATGAAATGAGTGCGATAATTCGATGAAATAAAATTATTTTGATATAATATTTAAAAGTCAGATCAGTAGACAATTACAATGGTTTTGAATCGTCGTCATGCAAACCAATATCGTCGTCGTGGTAACCCATTAAGTATATTGAAGGTTTGGTTGTGACAACCTTGTCAAAGAATTAATTTGTGTATTTTCACTTCTAAATAAAAATTGATATAACTCTATTTTTTGTGAAAGCCACCTGAAGGGTTAACTTTAAAATGTTAAATAGCAACCTATATTTTTTATTGCAGATTTGGATTAATCATAAAAAATTAAGCAACATTTATTTAAAACATTTTTAGAATTGTTGATAGATGGCGATGTAATTGGAAAAAGAGTATTTATTAGCGCCATCTATCAACAATTGTAACAATTGTTTTGAATAAATGTTGTTTAATTTTTCATGACGAATCCAAATCTACAATAAAAATTGGGGTTGCTATTTAAAATTTTAGGGTTACCCCACCAGCATCCATAAAAAAAATTTCAGGGGGGGCCAGACGTGAAGATGTTGCACATTATATTCTGTATACTTTGGATAATCATATATAGCTTACAGCACCCGAAAAGCTAGGGGGCACGCCCCCCCCTGCCCATGGGTATGGGCGCCCATGGGTTACCCCCAACTCCACCTCCAGGTTGTGGAGTGGAGGGTTGTGTTTGATGCCATTCGATACGTTTTTGAAAAATATTAAACACGTATTTTCTGTTTTTCGTTTGGTAGTGTATTTCTCGACATATTAGACTGTTTTTATTTTTTACCTATGACATCATGATAAATGTTTTTTTTTTATTATAGCGCCATCTGTGGATAGTTCAAAAAATGTCTCGAATAAAAGTTGCTTACTTTTACATAATAAATCTAAATCTGAAATAAAAACTGGGGATTTTCATTTAAGATTTCAAAGTTACCCCCACTCCACCTCTAGGGGTGGAGTCGGGAGTCGTGTTTTTGTCATTCGATAGATTTTTGAAAATAATTGAACACGTATTTTTCAGTTTTTCGATACTATTCGACCATTCCGCTACTTTTGGGACACCCTACCTTATACAGGGTGAGGCAAATAAAGGGCCTATTAGAAATATCTCGAGAACTAAAGGCAACAGAATCATGAAAATTTGAATTATGGGGTTTTGAAGGGTCATTTGTTTAATGAAAATATTTTCATATATTTGTTACTTCCGATTATACCGGAAGTTGCTTATAACTTCGATTTTTTAAATGGGACACCCTGTATATTTTTACATTTTTGGATTCTCTTCGATGTCTTCTTTCTTAAAATATGAGGTTTTGTAATGTTATATAGGGTATTTTAAAAGATAATTACGTTTTTTTATTAATTTCGTACCAATATTCACACCCTGTAGAATTGTAGTAGTTTCACATCTAAAACTCTACTTACGTTCAAATGATTTTTAATATAGTCTACTATTGTTAAGAATCATTAGTATAGTTAAATTTTTAAGTTTAGTATACAGGGTTGGTCGAAACTCGGAATGAGTATTTTCTGAGTTTTCTTAAAGGGAACATCCTGTA
This sequence comes from Diabrotica virgifera virgifera, assembly GCF_917563875.1. Taxonomy (NCBI): domain Eukaryota; kingdom Metazoa; phylum Arthropoda; class Insecta; order Coleoptera; family Chrysomelidae; genus Diabrotica; species Diabrotica virgifera. The sequence continues at coordinate 67,400,695 of NC_065444.1, forward strand.
TTTTAGTATTGTAATGAAATGATATTTTATGGTACTTTTTTATTTCTTAAGCATTCCCTATACCTAATTGCGTTAATTTGTGCTTAATTGTTAATCGCACCAACAATCTTAATTAATTAGGTATTTTGATAACTAAACCATTATTGGTAATTTTAAGGACCAGTCTGGATAAATATGTATTTATTTCTGAAAAATTATGTGGGATTGAATATTTTCACGGCCAACCTAATGAAATTTTACGTATTTTTTGTTGCAATTAATGTTTAGCTCGAATCACCAATAACTCACAAATTAAAGCAGCTAGGTATAGGGAATACTTATAAAATAAAAAAGTACCGTGAAATATCACTTCATTACAATACTAAAATACAGGGTGTTTTCATTCCGAGTTTCGATCAACACTGTACACTAAAATTTCAAAATTAGCTATACTAATGATTCTTAACAATAGTTGACTATATTAAAAAACACCTGAACGTAAGCCGAGTTTTGAATGTCAAACTATTACAATTCTACAGGGTGTGCATGTTGCTACGAAATTAATAAAAAAACGTAAATATCTCTTAAAACACCCTGTATAATATTACAAATCCTCATATTTTAAGAAAGAAGATATTAAGGCGAATCCAAAAATGTAAAAATATATAGAGTGTCCCATTTAAAAAAACGAAGTTATAAGCAATTTCCGGTATAACCGGAAGTTGAAAAGAGATGAAAATATTTTCATTTAATAGATCATCCTTCAAAACCCCTTTATTCCAATTTTCATGATTCTGTTGCCTTTAGTTCTCGAGATACTTCTAATAGGCCAGTTATCTGCCTCACCCTATATACACATATTTTACAATGAAGTTATCTAATTTTTAGAACACTCTGTCAATCGTGCTACTAGGAAGAAGGATTAGAATACTGAAAATGTGGCTTGATACACTTTGTGTCTCCAAGGCACCGTTACTCATTTGTTGGAGATAGTGGTCGTTTAGGGACGTAGGGAACATGTGAAATATATAGCAAGAAAAGAAAAATGACGGGAAGAGAACAATTATTTACAAAAAACGGGCACCACTCTTTTTTAATCTCAAAAAAATTAAAAAGAATGGTCATATAATACAAAAAAAGACTAAATGGAATGACCGAAAAAATGTAAAATGAAACAGAAATATGTGCAATGTGTAGATAAATTTAAATACACCGCATTCACTATATCAAAAAGGTATAATTAGTAGGCTAGCGCGGATCCCTTTTGAAGTGAATGTGCGAGATGACATTCTGATTTTTGCAGAATAAGTTGTACCTACTTATAATTTCAGTAATACTAAGACTTTCCCTCCTACTCAAATATGTCGGAAATATTAATAAAGAATTAAAATATTTAAAAATAAGTAAAAACATCGGTTTTCTACTTTTCTTGCTTATAGTAGGGGAGTTCAAGCGGGGATTTTTGCAGTTACTCGAGCGCGTCAGATTATCATATGGGGAGAAACCTGGTACCCTGCAGATGTACCTCTACCATATATTGGTTCTTAATGCAGGGGAGTTCGTTAAGGGGGGCTGAAAAAAATGTAACCTTAGAAAAACTCGAAATTGTTAGATTAAGATAAGGTAAGTTAAGTACCTACATGCAAAACCGTGTAAATTTCAAAAATCTGACGATTTGAGCGGGCGTAAGGAAATTGGTGAGTCCCAAAGTTTCACACGAAAAAAGCGAATATTTCGTGAAATGAATGACATATCGAAAAACTAAAAAATACGTGCCCAATGCTTTTAAAACTCTATCGAATGATACCAAACACGACTTCAAATGGAGAGGGGTGGGGGTAAATTAAAAATTTTAAATACGAATCCTGCGATATTTCGAGAAATGAACATCAGATCGAAAAACTGAAAAATACACTTATTTAATATATTTCAAAAATCTATCGAATAGCACCAATCATGATCCCTCACGGAGGTGAGGTGGTAGGTTATTTTAAAATCTTAAATGGGAGCCCCCATTTTTTCTTTCAGATTTCGATTCCCTACGTAAAAATAAGTAACTTTTATTCGAGGCATTTTTTCGAATTATGGATAGATGGCGCTATAATCTAAAAAAACGACTGTTGGAAATGGAAAATTAAATTAAAAATGGAAAGTCCCCACTAAAATGAAAAATTTTACTTAACTTTTTTTTGGTTTTGGGTCCTACTCTATAAAACCCAATAGGTCCCCATAACGCTCGAGAGACTGCACATTTAGCATACTTTGCTCCCCTACCATTATAACTTTAGAACAATTCATTTTGGAGCAGTTACAGTGAAATAAAATAGCGATAATTTAATTTTCTATAAGATAGGTTGATCTAAATTCTAAAAATGATTAAACTTATTACCTTGAAATGATTAAAAATGTGAGAAAAGGAGTCTTCTCTTATTTCATGTTTTTCCCCCACTTAAACCATACATGAAAAATCTTCTTCCTTGTATTCCGTAATCTGGCCATAATTTCAAATGTAACAGGCACGTCCACCAATTATTAGACACATTAAATTTGATGGGTAAAGCCATAATATACCTATAGTCCAGGGTAATAAGGTTTTTTGCATGACACTTGAACAGCCAGGGTACTGATGCGTTTTTTCGGCAGATAATACCTATAAGAGCAGATTGTAACTATTTCCTGCGTAGGATCTGGCGGCCATTTTTATTTATAAACAATTAAGTGTCAAAAAATGGCATTTTTCACTTTTTTTTTTCAAATCAATGGAAAACAAGGAAACTTATGGTTTTCTTAGTACAAATATCTTCGAGATTATGGAAAAAGCTTTAAAATGACGCATTACAAAGTTTGATATACTCATTTATTGTTAATATAATTGCGAAAAAAGGTCGGAATTGCAAACAAAAATATTTTCGCAATAACTGTTGTAAAAATTAGTGTACAGCTTTGAAATTTCTGTCAAATGAGGGTTCTTTGGTGCTTAATATGTGATGAAAATTTCAAAGCGATTCATTAAATTGTTTAAATTTTATTCAAATTGTTTATCCCAGAGAGCATTTTTTTGCAATAACATGTCAGAAGAAAATGACGTTAGAACCATTCCATAGGTGTTAAATGAAAGGGCATGAGCTATATTTTCAACTTGGTTTAAAAAGTGAATAAAAAATGCATTTATTAGTAATAAATAATTATGCAAATATCGTAAATCTTTCCTTATAAACTTTTAATTTTGTTATATAAGAAATTATACATATTTATTACAATTTTTTATCAATTATGATATAGATAACATTACTTGGTAGTTGTGGACTTAAAACAGGGTAAAAAGTTAATTTTTTTGGAAAAAGTTATTCAAAAAGTTTATAAAGAAAAATTGACGATATTTTGCATAATAATTTATTACTAATATATGCATTTTTTATTCACTTTTTTAAACCATGTTGAAAATGTAGCTCATGCTCTTTCATTTGACACCTGTGAAATGGTTCTAGTGTCATTTTTTTCTGACTTATGTTATTGCAAAAAAATGCTCTCTAGGAAAAACAAATTGAATAAAATTTAAACAATTGAATGAATCGCTTTAAAATTTTTATCACATATTAAGCACCAAAGAACCCTCATTTGACAAAAATTCCAAAGCTGTACACTAATTTTTACAACAGCTATTGAGAAAATATATTTTTTGCAATTCCGACCTTTTTTCGCAATTATGTTACCAATCAATGAGTAAATCAAACTTTGTAATACGTCAGTTTAAAGCTTTTTCCATAATCTCGAAGATATTTGTACTAAAAAATCATAAGTTTCACTGTTTTCCGTTGATTTGAAAAAAAAAATGGAAAAATGCCATTTTTTGACAGTTAATTGTTTATAAATAAAAATGGTCGCCAGATCCTAGGCAGGAAATAGTTATTATTTGTTCCTATAGGTATTACCTGTCGAAAAAACGCTTCAGTACCCTGGCTGCTGAAGTGTCACGAACAGGGTATATTTTTGTCTTATTACCCTGGCCTACTATAATATTTTGGTGGCTCAAGCATGATAAAAAACCTTATAAGAGCACTGATGATATACTTTTTATATAGAAAATGTTTCGTGAATTTCGTGATTAGCCATTTAAAAATTGTTTAAATAAAATATACCCATTATAAAGGATTTTACTCATTATAAATAATCTGTTATTATTGACCACGTCGATAATTCAATTATATACATAAACTAAACAAAACACGAACAACATAATTTTTAATGGTACTTCTAATTTAATTGTATTTAGTTTGCAAATTCTCGTTTAGCTTATATTTATTTCTAAACATTCAGGAAACGGGTAATTTTCATGCAAATTTCCAGGAAACTTAAGGGTAAAATTCCATATTATGAAAACTTTCTCAATTTAACTCAGTTTTCCAACGGAAAATATTTCCGATTATTTAAACTATTTGAACACGAAATATGCGAACACCAAATTCATATTTTAGTGGAATTTTATATCGTGTTGTTGAGTGTTCAGAAAATTCTACCCTTTGAAAATATAGTTTCCTAATTTATATATTAAAGCTAATCTGAAAGAGTCTCAGACGGAAAATGTAATAACGAAGAAATTCCATCCGATTAAAATAGTCCAGGAACTGAAGCTTTTCACCTCGAAATTTTCACAGAATGGATCGATTTGCTTGAAAATTTGAAAATAAGTAGTGGATGGTCCAAGGATTAAAATCTATATGATGCCAAAAGGCGCTTTTACCATGGAGGTGGTTGCCACCCCATCTAAGGGGTGGAAATTTTTTATTATATTTTGACCGCAAAAGTTGATAAAAACATTCATTTTAACCAAAAAATGTTCTATACATTTTTTTGATAGAATTAATAGTTTTCGATTTTTTCGCTATCGAAAGTGTTAGTTTTATATCGAAAAAATCAATGTTTTTCAATATTATACTTATTTACCATTCACTCAATTTTTGTAGTAAAAAAAGTTTTTTAAACCAAATTCTCAAGAACTAAATAACCTACAATTTCATATTTAAACATTTTTTCGTATCTCTGATGCTAATCTTTCTATTCTGAAGAAAACGGCGTTTTTTACAACACTACAAAAATTCGTTATTCGTTTTTAAGTCCAGTTTTTAAAAACTAATCATTCTAAGCAAGTCAAACTTCTGGAATATATTAATAATTCATAAATAAAGAAGAATAGATAAGGCCAATGACTAAAAAAATCGCTAACTTACATTATTATGCTTCCAATTGGAATTCTCCTTTTTTTTTCAAAAAAATATATTGATTTTTTAACCGTAGCTTTTTTATTTTTTAATCTAGAAAGTTTGTTAAAAAAGTATTTTGTAGGTGTTTATAAGGTCTATAAGGATATTAATATTAAATCCTTTTAAAAATCCTCAGTCGCAAATAGAAGTGACTTTGAAAGGGTTGGTAAAGATGGTTTTTGCATGTTATTATAAGTTTTAATTGTGAATAGCTCACTCAATTTTTACCGTATAAAAATTTTTTTACACCACTTCCTTGGACATTAAACAATCTATAATTTTATATTTAAATATTTTTTCGTATCTCTGATGATAATCTTTCTAATATGAAGAAAAGGGTACTTCTTGCCAAACTACAAAAATTCGTTATTCGCTTTTAACTCCATTTATTTAAAAACTCCATTTATTATAAGCCGGTCAAACCTCTAAAACCTATTAACAATACCTAAATAAAGAAGACTAAATAAGGTCAATTACTAATTTTAGTTATGGTGGTGAGTAGGGTGAAGTCTCCGATAACTTTTTAGCTGAAAAAAATAGGGACTGACATTCTTTTTATTATAAGTCACTTAATTTTTGAGCTAAATACTTTTTTATTTCAGGAGATAGAGATTTCTAAATACTTTAAATTAGTTTAAACAAGTTATCCTCGAAAAATGCATAGTTTTCTCGTCTTTTGACTTTGAAAATACAATATTTAGCATTTGACGAAGAAGAGCTAACATATATTAAAGTATAGCTCGATTACTATTGGTCTTAAAGAAAATAAAAAAAAAACCGTTTTGTGTATTTTTTAAGGATACATTTTTGTTAAGCAAGTTCTTTTGATAAAACGAAAACTTTTTGAGTTATTAGCAGAAAACTGATTAAAAACATTGATTTTTTCGCTATAAAACTAAGACTTTCGATAGCGAATAAATCGAAAATTATTAATTTTATCAAAAAAATGTATAAAACGTTTTTTGCTTAGAATGAATGTTTTTACCAACTTTGGCGGTCAAAATAAAATAAAAATTTTCACCCCCGACATGGGGTGGCAACCACCCCCATGGTTAAAGCGCCTTTCAAACTCATATAGATTTTGATCCTTGGACTATCCAATAGTTATTCTCAAATTTTCAAGCAAATCGATCCATTCTGTAAAAATTGCGAGGTTTTGTCCTATTTTAAGCTTCATTACTTGGACTAAAACAGCGGAAGAGAAAAATGACTTCCCCACAGGTACAATTAAAAAGACACGGAAACTCTGAAGTAAAATGAAAAACTCAATCGACGAAAAAAATCTAATTGGAAAACTATTCCGTCCCATACATACCTGCGATAAATTGTCAAACGGGCCATAGGAAACTCAATGAAAAATTCTAAATTGTTGAATTCTTGCTTCCCTCCTACTTTTCTACATTAAAATTCATAAAAAATATTTTTCGAGGACTAAAATATGTAAAAAAAAGGTGTGTGTACTTTGTACGCACGTAAGAAGTTATACTTCTATTATATAATTTCTTAAAAATAAATATACTTTAAACAGTTTGTTTTAATTTTTTTAAACAGCAAACTAATTTTGTGCTTACTGCTTTCAAAAAAAATAATAAAAAAGTATAGGGCACTGGATTCGAACTCAAGACCTTTCGATCTCTGGCCGAATTAGTCGAGGCATTGAAGCACAAAAAAGGCCTAATTGTCGCTTTTTGGCGCAGTAAGACGGATTTTAATGCAGTTTGGTTCGTTGGATGAGAATGTCAGGAAATTTTGTGAACTAATGAAATGAATAAGAAATCTGAAATTGCATTTGTGCATAAGAAAAATGCATTTTGAAATAGGCAATTATTATAAATTTGCAACTCGGTAAATAGTTGGGCAACATCCCGATTAATTATTTTAATTATTTTTAATCACTTTTAAGTCCACATAATAGTCTAAGATGTCAATAACCATTAATAATAAACAAAAAAAAATTTCTTATGGGGAATCGAACCAAGTACTAACACGTCCGTAACTAGATACACATACCGCTAGCCTACGCAGACACTTGCTTGACACGGGCGATATTAGGTATAAACAAAAACAAATAGGAAAGTAAAAATTGTAAAGAAAATTACTACATACTTAAATGTATTATAAAATTAATATATTCCTAAATTTTAGAAGAAACATTTGTAAATAGGTACATTTATACAAAACATTCGAAAAATCGACACTTCAATCCTTCAATGCCTCGACTAAATGCTATACCAAATACGCTACGAGGACTGTGTCTGTATCGGTTCGGACGTACCTAATGACAATTCACGGTATTAACAAACAGACAAGGTGAATAAATATACAATAAAATGTTTTAATAATACTCATCTTACTCATGATGAAGACAAATCCAAAGACACAAAAAATATAATAAATCTATTTACTACAAACACTAATATATTCTTTTCACACCTTTTCTTGCAATGATATCGGTATTTATACATAACTACATAGAAAGATTTTAGCAACTAAACGCCATACTATCTGAGTCCGCATGCGCGCAGAATTATAAAATTTTACTCTCAATCGCGCCTAAAGGAGTATAACTTCAATAAGTATTATATTAAAATTGTTCAACGAATTAGACACATCCCAAAATTTTGCAAAATTACAATCATTTTCCAGAGTATTACTAGTCCAATCGTTAGGTATTTGACCTTCAAAAACCATACAAACAACCTAAATTTTGCTGAGAATGCTAATTTTGGTATCCCAAAAAATATGCAAAAAAGTCTGTCACCTCTATCCTCAGGCTTGGCTCTAAAACTCCCCTCGAAGGGAGGAATGCTAAAAACATCGATAATAATCTGCATATCGTAGAAAAAAATGTTTCAAACAAGACTTGTAGCTGAGATAATTTTAACCAAAAATGTTTATTAGCACTTCTTGGGCAGAAAGTATCCTTTCTTATAGTGGACAATATCATCTTAACCTTCTTCTTCTTCCTTCTTATATGTAGGCTTTAAAGCCTTTTTCTTCTTCAATATTAGCCTCCTAAATTGTTTAAATTATCGCACCATCTTTTTCTTGGTCTGCCAATACTTCTTCGTCCATTTGGTGACTTATCTCATGCTATTAGTACTATCCTATCCTGTACCATTCTACTAATGTGTTCGTTCCCCTCCTGTTTCCGTTTTGTCACCCATCCATTTATGTCTTCTACATTGCATGATCATCATACATATGTATTCGCTTCTATCCCTATCCAACAGACTTTTTCCTGATATTCCTCGAAGTATTTTCATCTCTGTTGTTTCTAGTAGTCGTCTCGTTTTAGATGTGTATGGTCTTGTCTCCGCCGTGTATGCAATATAGGTATAATTCTTCTTCTCTACGTGCCATCTCCGCGACGAAAGTTGACAATCATCATTGCTATTCTCACTTTTGACACTACAGCCTGAAAGACTTCAGTTGAGCTGCATCAAAACCATTCTCTGAGATTTCTCAGCCAGGACATTTTTCTCCTACCTATGCTGCGCCTTTCTTGAATCTTTCCCTGCATAATTAATTTTAGGAGTTCATATCTGTCACCACGTGTTATATGACCCAAGTATTGAAGTTTTCTTATTTTGATGGAATCGAGTATCTCCCTGCTGTTCTGTATTCTCTAGTACTTCCTCATTGGTTATTCTGTCTGTCTAGGAGATTCTCAGAATTCTTCGATACGTCCACATCTCAAATGCTTCGAATCTATTGAGGCATTGTTTATTGAGATTCCATGTCTCCACACCATACAAAAGAACAGAAAATACATAAAATTTTAGTACTGGCTTTCTAAGATTTAGGCTGAGGTCTCTACTACATAATATTTGTTTCATATAACTGAATGCCCTTCTAGCCTTTTCTATTTTAATTCGGATTTCTTTGGTATAATCGTTTGTTTCACTAATGTTTGTCCCTAAATAGTTATAATTCTGAACTCGTCCTATCGTCTTATTATTTACGTGTAGATTGATGTTTCTAATATTTTTCTTTGATATAACCATGAATTTCGTTTTCTTTATGTTTAGTGACAGACTAAATTCTTCACTCGTTGCAACAACCTTATCTAAAATTCTTTGTAGATCTGTAATAGTTTCTGCTATTAGTATTGTGTCATCGGCCTATCTAATTTCACATATGGGTAGGCCATTTATTTTTATGCCTGCTACTTCATCTACTAATGCTTTTTTGAATATTTCTTCTGAGTATGCATTAAATAGTGATGGCGACAAGACATAGCCCTGTCTAACGCCTTTTTGATTTTTATTTTATTGGTGTTTAAATTATTTATTCTTATGACATCTTCTTTTTCATAATACAGGATATTTATTATTCTTATATCCCGTGTGTCGATGTTCTTTGTTCTCAGTAGTTTGATTAACGGATTATGTTTCACCGTATCGAATGCCTTATTATAATCTAGGAAGCAGACATAGATGTCCTGGTTTACATCTAAACATCTCTGTATTAGCACTGGTTCCTTGAGTATTTCTAAATCCAAACTGAGTTTGTCCAATGTCTTGTTCTAACTTTTTGTATATTCTACGATTAATAATCTTTAGAAATACTTTGAGTATGTGGCACATTAGACTGATGGTACGGTGTTCGCAATATTTTATGGCGTTTTTCTTTTTCGGTATAGTCACGAATGTTGATAGAAGCCATTCTTTAGGTAATATACCTGTTCTATATATGATATTAAATAATTCGACAATTACATGTATATTGCAGTCGGCTATAAGTTGCAATATTTCTGTCGGTATTTCGTCCGGTCCTACAGCTTTCCCAGTTTTCAGTTCTTTAATGGTGTGTTTTACTTTACTTTCTGTTATTTCTGGTCCAATCTCTTCAACGAAATATTCCTTATCTATTGTGTTTCGGTTGTCGTTAAACAGTTGTTCTATATAGTTTGTCCATACCATCAATTTGTTTTCTGTATCCATTACTATGTCTCCCTTTTCATCAACTATGTAGTATATTTTGTTTGTATTCTGGTTTTCTAGATAGGTCTAATTGCTGCTACTCATCTTAACCTACAGTATTTAATTTTGTCACCAAATTGGTGCCAGCCACTCCTAGAATTCCCTTAATATAATCAATTTTAGTTTTATTTTTTGAAGTTATACTTCTTTAGGCGCGATTCAGAGTGAATTTTTAATATCCTGGGCGCATGCGCATACAGACAGTATGTTGTTAGTTGCTAAATCATTCAAGTTACGTATGTATCAGCACAAATACGGTTTAAAAAGAATATGTTGGTGTTTTTAGTAAATATATTTATTATAATTTTTGTGTCTTTGGATCTGTCTTCCTCGGGAGTAAGATAATAAGTATTAACCATTTTTATATGTTTATACTTCACTTGATCTAATTTGTCACCGTGGTTTGTAATTATGTCCGAGAAGTCGTGTACACAAAGCCCTGATGGGTTATTGGTAGAGCATTAGACTACAGATCGCGGAGGTCCCGGGTTCAAATCCCAACACGGACAATTTTTTTTTTAACTTTTAGTATTGTTTTAATAAAAATTTTTTGAAAGTGGTAATATCAAAATTAGTTTAATAATCAAATAAAATAAAAATAAACTGTTTTAAGTATATTTATTTCGTTGAAATCATATAATAGAAGTATAACTTCTTACGTGCGTAAAAAGTACACACACACATTCTTTTTTGTTACTGAATTCATACATATAAGCATTTTTATTTCCCCCACATACATTAGTTATTCCTTTTTCTTTTAAACATCACAGAGAATTTATTTTCTTACTTCATACCTGATTTGATGGCTTTATAAAATTTTCCTTTCAGTTTAATTGAAATCTTTCCGCCACACAACACACCACTTGCTTTCTTCCACTTCAATCATCCTATACTAATTCAACTGCATACATCTCCATAATCTCCAAGTATTATGCCAAATCGAACACAAACAGACAGAACGTACTGAACTAATAGACAAAGAGTCAAACTTTGAAAAAAGTTAATTATTAAATTTTTATGAAATTTAATTATTAATTTAATTAAAACACTGCAAGAAAACATAAGATTTAATGAAAAAAAGACCAATTATGCAAGACCTAACACTTAATAAAATAGGAGTAACAGTAATCCACAAAATAATTAAGAAAAAGTTTGGAGATGACATACAGAAGTATAAAATAACATAGTTAAATGAAACAGAAAGGCACAAGAAAAGAAAGGCATCTAAGACTCAAAGAAGACGGTGGAAATCTAATTGCAAAACTAGTGGTTAATAATGTTATAAGCTCTCATTCAACACCTCATTTGTCATTACATCTGTTCTAATTGCGATGGAGTTGTATTCACTGACAGACGGACAGAAGGACAGAGAGGCAGGCATCAGCCGGAAGTATATATTTGTTCTGGTCTTGCTGAGGCGCCTCGAATAGTATTTTGATGAATTTGAAACAGTCTACTTCCGGCTACAACTCTGGAATCGAATTGTAGCGAAGTCCAATTTCTCACGTTTAATACTATCTTTTAGTTATAAGCTCTTAGTCGACAACTAATTTGTCTTTTTACCTGTTCTAATAACGGATGAGTTGTGATTACGGACGGACGGGCAGACATAGATAATTCAAAGTTTTCACATTTTAATATCGTAAAATGGATGAAAACAAAAACCCATGTGATATCAAAATTTCCGTATAATTGAGAAAGCAGTTTATACATTTAAAGTTATAAATTAGGTACCAAGTTAGGCATAAATAAATAAGTATTGCTTCTAATAAGTGTGATGACCTGTACGCTTAAACAAAGCTTAAGAAACGCTTAAACAGGTGTGATAACCTTTACAGAGACTACTTTCAGCAAAGAAAAATCCATTATGATAGTAAGTGCAATTGTAAATATTAGTGTCTAAAAACTTTCAAGCTCTGGTAATTCATTTCTACAAATCTTTGTTTGTAGATCTCCAAGGAAAAATAAAATATACTTTTTACATAACTTACGTATTTCAAGAATAATAAAACTTTCTTGAAAATCGTACAATGTATCCATTCTCGACTTGAAAACAAAGTCAGTCTCCCCAAGGCGCTATAGGTAGTATTTTAATTCAACGGGAACGGGAACTTGAGAGCCATGTATTCAAATATTAAAACAAAGCTTTACGACTTTGGAATTTTTCATGAATCATATACATACTTAGAAAAGGTGAAGAATCGATCGTTAGAGTCTAACAAAGTGTAAATATGTAACTAAAAGGGAATAATTGATGGATTCGATCGTTACTTGATTACCGTTATGGAAAACAAACGCTTTCAATGTTTTATTGCCAGATAAAAGGGAATATGCCAATGACAAAGTGTTTATCTTTAATAGCAGTATTTTAGTTTAGTTTTTCAAATATTTATATAGAATATATAAAAAATTATAATAAAAGTAAGTATATCAAAGTTATCTATGTCAGTCAGAACAACGGAATGAAATAAAGTTGTGTTCTTTTTAAATAGATCGCCCTGCACTATCTATCTATATCTATCTATCTATATATTCAGGCTTAAACATCCATCCTTGGATAAAGGCCTCCTCTTCCTTCTTCCATGCCTCTTTATCTTGGGAAATTTGCATCCGTTTTGACCCGGCGTGTTTCTTTAGGTCATCTGACCATCGCATTTGTGGCCTTCCCCTTTTTCGTTTGTGGTTCCACGGTTCCAATATACAGGGTGTTTCATTAAGAATTGTCCATATAGTAACTGGAGAAACCTCAGCACAAAATACAAAGATTTAACCTAAAACACTTAAATAAAATATTCCTCCTTATAGCGAGATACAGAGTGTTTTATTACAAATATTCTAAAATGATTTTAGCCCATTGTTAAAGAAACTTTTAATATTTTTAGTTTAAACTTGACACACAGTTTACACATGTTAGGATAGTTTAACTAGTCTTAAAAGATAGTTTTCCGCCCTTACCAAAGGCGTGCTGTAGGGATATATACTTTATTTTTGTCCCCTTTCCCCCCACAATCTACGCCACTGTCGTAATAATCATTTCAGCATGTTTTTTTGATTCCTTGTTACTTTTTACATAAATATCATCCTTTTGCCTCATTGCGATAAAGTAAGTAGTTTTCAATTTCCATGGAACCCCGATAAGTCGACCCCCGATAACCCGGAAGTCCGGCTAACCCAGACCGATTTTCATCAGACAAAACAAACATTTTTTCACTTTGACTAAGTCTTTTACTAAGAAATAAACACTACTGTATACCATTGTACGTAATTTAGATGTATGTACTGTGTATTGTGAGTCTATCTGTAAGTATACCGTATTTTATTAATGTTTAGCATATTCTCCGGCTGACTCGGGTTTTCGATAACCCGGATCGGCCGCGGTCCCGATTAATCCGACTTATCGAGGTTCCACTATTTGCGTTTAAAGATAATTATATTCCATAAGACTATGTATTGTAAACTACATTCAATAAGATTTTGTGTTTAAAATACATAAACTTATTGAATCCACTACATTAAAACGCAAATAACTTGAAAACTACTTACTCCATCGCATTGAGACAAAAGCATGATATTTACGTAAAAAGTAACGAAGAATCAGAAAAACATGCTGAAATAATTATTACGACAGTGGCGTAAATTGTAAGGGGGAAAAGGGGCGAAAAGGAAGTGTATATCACTACAGCACACCTCTGGCAATAGCGGAAAACTATCTTTTAACACTATTTAAAGTATCCTAATATGTGTAAACTGTGTGTCATGTTTGAACAAAAAATATTAAAAGGTGCTTTAACAATGGGCTAAAATCATTTTAGAACATTTGTAATAAAACACTCTGTATCTCGCTAAGGAAGAATAATTTAATTTATTTAAGTGTTGTGGGTTAAATGTTTGAATTTTCTGCTAAGCTTTCTCCAGTTACGATATGGACAATTCTTAATTAAACACCCTGTATACAGGGGGCACCCTGTATACTGTATTACAGGGTATAGATAATTGTCCATATAGGAACTGGAGAAACGTTAGCACAAAATACGAAGATTTAACCTAAAATAATTAAACAAAATGTAGTTCCTTACTGAGTTACAGGGTGTTTTATCTAAAAATTTAAAAATTATTTTGCTCAGCATTTTAAAACTATTTGACGTATCCTTTTCATACTTGGCAGGAAGTAAAGGTACTGTACAAGTTACTAAATTATGTTAAACAAACGTTTCTGGCTATTACCAGAGGCGTACGACGGGGGAAAGCGAATGGTTGATCCTATCCAAATTCTACGCCACTGGCGAATTGCTATTTTAGTTCAATTTTTGGATTCTCCAATACTTTCTATGAAAATAATATACTCTTCATTCGTAACGATAAAGTCATCAGTTTTCGAGATCTTTGAAGTTAAAAATGAAACGGCACGATTATTTTGATTAATGTATTGTGTCACTTCATTTTTAATTTCAAATATCTCGAAAACTAATCATTTTGTCGTTACGAATGAAGAGTATATTATTTACATAAAAAATATTGGAGAATAAAAAGATTACACTAAAATAGCAATTTCGTCAGTTGCGTAGAATTTATGAAAGAGTGAACCAGTCACTATCCCCTGTCGTACGCCTCTGGTAGTAGCTAGAAACGTTTATTTATCTTAATTTAGTAGGGTGTATAGTACCTACACTTTCTGCCAAGTATGATAAGGATACGCCAAATAGTTTTAAAGTACTGGGTACAAATAATTTTTAAATTTTAATCATACCGGGTGGTGAATTGGAAAGCGGGCCATAGGAAACTCAATGTAAAATTCTAAGCTGTTAAATTCCTGCTTCCCTAATTATTTTACATCAAAAGTCATCAGAAACTATTTGTAGAGAATTGAATTCTCTATTGAAAACAACTGTTAATATTGTTCTATGAACAATAATTATTCAAAATTTTGTAAAAATATAATACAATTTTCAGAGTAATACGCCAAAGCTAGGCCACACACAATACAATAATGTGTATAAGATTGCATTTGTTGACAATGAATTTATTATATTAACAATTAGAACTGTCAATTTTTTTAATTATTTTATCATTTTTTGTTTAAAACACAATAAAGTTGATAAGATACCCTTAGTTAAGGAGAAAATATTAATAATAAAGATATTTTCTTCAGTCAATAATGTGCTCACTGTCAGTTAAATAGTAACGTGTGGCCTAACATACCCACACATACCTACTGCGGTAAATACATTATATTTTTCAAAATTTTGGAATGTGTTTAAATCGTAGAACAATTGTAACTTCTGTTTTTAATACAGATTTCAATCCTCTACAAATAACTGCTCATGACTTTTGATGTAACATAATTAGGGAAGCAGGAATTCAACAGTTTAGAATTTTACATTGAGTTTCCTATGGCCCGTTTTCCGATTCACCACCCGGTATATGAATCATATTATCATAAATTAATCAAAATAACTGTGCTGTTTCATATTTAACTTCAAATACCTCGAAAACTAATGACTTTATCGTTACCAACGAAGAGTATATTATTTACGTAGAAAGTATGGGTGAATCTATAAATGGCACTAAAATAGTAATTCCTCCAGTGGCGTAGAATTTGAGAAGGGTCAACCATTTACTATCCCCTGTCGTACGCCTCTGGTAGTAGCTAGAAAAATTTGTTTATCATAATTTAATAGGGTGTATAGTAGTCGCACTTTCTGCCAAGCATGAAAAGTATAAGTCGAATAGTTTTAAAATGCTGAGCAAAAATCCTTTTTAAATTTTCAGATAAAACACCCTTTAACTCAGTAAGGAACCACATTTTATTTAGGTGTTTTAGGTTAAATCTTCGTATTTTGTACTAAGGTTTTTCTAGTTACTATATGGACAATTATTAATGAAACACTATATAATAGTCTTATTCCGTCTTTCATTATTTTGTTTTATTATTCACTGTTGTTTTATTAAGGATCCGTTCGTTTCTTTTCCTGTCTGATAGTTTAATGTTCAGCATTTGTCTTGCCATGAATTTTTCTGTCTTTGCTATATTTTCCATATTTTCCTTTGTAAACTTCCATATCTGAGAGCCATATATGAGGAAAGGAGACAATCTCCCCAAGGCGCTATAGATAGTATTTTAATTCAACGGGAACGGGAAGTTGAGAGCCATGTATTAAAATATTAAAACAAAGCTTTACGACTTCGGAATTTTTCATGAATCATATACTCAGAAAAGGTGAGGAATCGATCGTTAGAGTCTAACAAAGTGTAAATATGTAACTAAAAGGGAATATATGGACGACAAAGTGTTTATCTTTAAGAAGAGTAGTTTAGTTATATTTTTTAAATATTTATATAGAATATATAAAAAATTTGTATTAAAACTGATGTATACCAAAGACATCTTTGTATGTCAGTCAGGACAACGGAATGAAATATAGTACATTATATACCGCGGGACTGAAGTAGTACATTTAATCCTGAAGGTAAAGTTTATGGCCCGACCGCAGGGAGGGCCATAATTTACCTGAAGGATTAAATGTACTTCAGTCGCAAGGTATATACGATACTTTTCGTACTTCCGGTATGATTTTATTAATTATTTCAATAATTTCAATCAGTTTTTTTTCTCTTCAACTCATTTAATAAACTGTCTTTAAAATAAGTTACCATAGTAACATTGCGTTGTGACAGTTATAATTTAGAAACATTGTCATTACTAGTGTCATTGTAAAGAAACATTGTTATTGATAATTATTGGTATCATGAGTGAAGAAGGTGTATCTGATATTGATAAAAGAGCAGCCGAAGTAGGTGAAGAATTGTTACCACCGAAATCTAGAAAACTATACGAGCAGCAGTACGATGCTTTTAAAAAGTGGTGCCGCTTAAAAAATGTGAGACAACCTACTGAAAATGCGCTGTTAGTCTACTTCGATGATAAATCAAAAGCGGTTTGTGCCTCAACTCTCTGGGCACATTACTCAATGCTGAAATCGGTTATTAACATTAGAGAAGATATTGATATAAGTAAATTTCCAAAATTATTAGCTTTTTTGAAGAGAAGAAATGAGGGATTTAAGCCAAAGAAGTCAAGAATTCTCACGTCTGAGCAGGTAGATCAGTTCTTACGGGAGGCTCCGGATGATAAATATTTAATGCTTAAGGTAAATTTGGAAATTTGTTTATATTCAGAAATTTTAAGAAATCAATTTTTTTGTAGGTTGCACTTATTTTGGGCGTTGCGGGAGCTTGTCGTGGAAAAGAGTTGGTTGATTTAGAAATCGACGATGTGAGAGATTTGGGCGATTCCTTCCTAATTGCGATTAGAAACACCAAAAATAAAATTGACCGAAATTTTGTGATCAAAAATTCAGAAAACAGTGCCATCAGTTTTGTGGCGATATTTCGGAAATATGTGGCATTGCGAAAGACAGGGACAACTCATTCAAAATTTTTTGTTCAATACATCAACAAAGAATGTACTACGCGAGTAGTAGGAAAAAACATGTTTGGTACAATTCCACGGCAAATAGCAGCTTTCTTGAAATTAGAAAATGCGACGTCTTATACGGGACATTGTTTTAGACGCACATCTGCGTCTTTGTTAGCTGATTCGGGAGCAACAATAGACGTGCTGAAGAGACATGGAGGATGGAAATCCTCCAACGTGGCCGAGGGATATATTGAATCGTCTATTAAAAATAAACAAAAAATTTCAGATAAAATATTTGGTCAAGTCGCCGATTCGTCCACTATAGTTATGCCACAGTCCTCATTCTCGCTTCCTGTTTCCGCAGGATCTTCGAAACAAACACCAGTTCAATATGAAAAGGACCTATCTGTTACTCGTCAGTTACCTGCTGCATTAACCCAGGAAAGACTGGTCAATATGACGAACTGTCACAATATTAATTTGAATATTAACGTTAATTACCATTCTAATTAATTATATTTTTCAATAAAATATCCCTTAAATTCGTTTGTTTGTGATTTAATCGTTCCGGGAGTTTCGTCAATATTTAATCCCGGAGGGATTAAATGTGACACTTTAGTACCTGTCACAAGGGAGTGAAGTTGTCACTTTAGGCCCGGAAGTACGAAAAAGATTTTATTTGTTTTTTTTTTAAATAAAACGGCCTGCACACTGGACAAATCAGTTCAAGAATGTCATCTTTCAGCATCCCAGTGACGTCCGGCATATTAAAGTCACCGAAAATAGTTACTTCTGAGCCTAACAGCTTGTTTACATGGGCGGTTTGCCAACGTTTGACGCCGCGGTTTACCTGAAAAACCCAACCGCCGCGGTTCGTACACATGAGAGCGATTGACTGGCGGTCTCATTCCTCCCTTAGTAAACTTACAACCGCCGCGATTTGACGACGGAAAGGTTGCATGTGTACGTTTTTGAGCGGTTGCATTTGTTTCTATGTTAAACTTGAACCGCGGCGGTTGGGTTTTTCAGGTAAACCGCGGCGTCAAACGTTGGCAAACCGCCCATGTAAACAAAGCGTAAGTGAGATTCACATACCTCTAGCACACTATCCACATCTTCTTCATATAGTCCTCTAGCTGACTTAGGGGGAATGTAAATTGTACCAAAAATGTGCTTAAGGTCACCATATTTGATACAAACAAACAGTTCTTCCAAATGAGCAGATACAGTAGGTATACTATTAGTCTGGGCCTGATTATCGGAGAATATGCCATTTTTGGGAAAAGTTATTTACCAGCAATTTTATTGCTGAAATCGAATCTTATGATTGT
This sequence comes from Diabrotica virgifera virgifera, assembly GCF_917563875.1. Classification (NCBI taxonomy): domain Eukaryota; kingdom Metazoa; phylum Arthropoda; class Insecta; order Coleoptera; family Chrysomelidae; genus Diabrotica; species Diabrotica virgifera. The sequence goes on from NC_065444.1 coordinate 67,419,668, forward strand.
ATATATTAATAATATAGGTATGCAAAGTCCGCAGATAGTGTGCTACTTTTTTTATAAACAAAATGGCGCCCGAAAATCGTGTTTTTTTCAATTTTTGCTCTATAACTCCAAAGATTTTAACTTTACACCAAAAACACTCAAATAAAAATTCACCGCAATTAAATTCTGCATAGAGACGTGTTTTTTCCGATTTACTTCGACGAAAACTTTCCCCGGAAAAAGCGGGTTTTTCCAATAAAATCTTTAGTTTTCAACTAAAGTTTTAGATAAGTAATTGTTAATAAATAATTAAATAACTTGTTAATGCAAAAGCCCTTTTCGTATAGATTATAATTCCAGAAGCCAATGGAAATTGAATGAACAGTTTAGCAACAATTGAATTGTTAATTAAAAATTTACGGTCGCTATAATAACTACAATGATTATGATGCATAAGAATAACTATGATTCTTTCATAAAAAGATATTATACCTATCTAATGTACTTTACAGAATTGAAATTGGACAATCTAAGCGGCCTCAGGAATATTTGAAAATTATAAAGAATTTTTTGGCCTATAAACAAATAGAATATCTCGGGAAATATTAAACCAAATTAAATTGTAAAAACGGTATTCGAAAACAGCGGCAAAGCGCTTCTTTTAAACGAAAGAACGTCTAATTATGATGAGCAGTTCCTGAGATAAAATCGGTCAAAGTTGACCGGAATTTACGGCAAAGATATAAACAATAGGATCAGAATTTTCAAACCATCACCTTTTTACTTTTGTCCTCTTTCTCCACATCAATTTTCATATCCTTAAAATACTCATAACATATATTATTATAATAAAAACTATCGATAATACGTGTGAAAATTGCCAAAAATAGCAAAATTCCAATCAAAAATTAGGTTGGAGAAAATGTAACACTCAAAGTTCAAAACCGGTATACGTTAAAAAAATGCATTTTCTCGGCTTTCCATGGAGCAATTTCCTTCATTCTTTTTTTGTTCCCAAGTAACTCGAGTAGAGCCATCGAACTGATGCATCATTAAATGTCAAACTTGCTTTTGTTTTGTTATAATAAATAAATTAATTTATTATAACACAAAATTTTAATTTGTTTAAATAAAAATTGTTTAAATAATTATAAAACTTTCAAATGAGAATATTTATGTTTTTTACTTTAAAAGGTAAACTTGTAGTAAGTTTATCTAAAAAAAGCCTACAACTGGAAAAAATATGTAGCTTTCTGTTCTTATAAATAAATTAATCTATTATAACAAAACAAGAGCAAGTTTGACATTTAATAATGCGTTAGTTGGATGGCTCTACTCGAGATACTTAGGAACAAAAAAAGAATGAAGGAAATTGCTCCATGGAAAGCCGAGAAAATGCATTTTTTTAACGTATACCGATTTTAAACTTTGAGGGTTACATTTTCTCCATCCTAACTTTTGATTGGAATTTTGCTATTTTTGGCAATTTTCACACGTATTATTGATAGTTTTTATTATAATATATATTTTGAGTACTTTAAAGATATGAAAATTAGTGTGGAGAAAGAGGATAAAAATAAAAAGGTGATGGTTTGAAAATTATGATCCTATTGTTTATATCTTTGCCGTAAATTCCGGTCAACTTTGACCGGTTGTATCTCAGGAACCACTCGTCATAATTAAACGTTTTTGATTTTAAAAGAAGTGCCCTACCGCTGTTTTTCGAATACCGTTTTCACGATTTAATTTAGTTTAATACTTACCGAGATATTCTATTTGTTTATAAGCCAAAAAATTGTTTATAATTTTAAAATATTCCTGAGGCCGCCTTAATAGTCCAATTTCAATTCTGTAAAGTACATTAGATAGGTATAGTGTCTTTTTATGAAAAACGTATAGTTATTCTTATGCATCATAATTATTGTCGTTATTATAGCGACCGTAAATTTTTAATAAACAATTTAATTGTTGCTAAACTGTTCATTCAATTTCCATCGGCTTCTGGAATTATAATCTATACAAAAAGTGATTTTACATTACCAAGTAATTTAATTATTGATTAACAATTACTTGTCTAAAATTTTAGTTAAAAATTAAAGATTTTGTTGGAAAAACCCGCTTTTTCCGGGGAAAGTTTTCGTCAAAGTGAATCGGGTAAAACACGTCTCTATGCAGAATTTAATTGCGCTGAATTTTTATTTGGCTGTTTTTGGTGTAAAGTTAAAATCTTTGGAGTTATAGAGCAAAAATTGAAAAAAACACGATTTTCGGGCGCCATTTTGTTTATAAAAAAAGTAGCACACTATCTGCGGACTTTGCATACCTATAATATTAATACATACAATAATAAGATTAGATTCCAGCAATAAAATTGGTGGTAAATAACTTTTCCTTGTATTTTGCTAATTAGCCCAGAGTATATAGGAATTCAAATATTTACGAACTGCAATTAGGACTCCTCCACCAGTAGACTTATTGTTGACTTGTAGATCGCGATCCTTCCTATAAATATTAAACTCAGGAAATTTAAATATATAATATTTATAATATTTAATATAACTTCCTATAAATATTAAACTTTTCTTCTTCTTGATGTGCCTATCCGTGACGAATGTTGGCGATCATCATGGGAATTTTTATTTTATATGCAAAAAAGCTGCACAGATGTTGAGTTGAATTAGGTTCTTGAGGTTCTTTAACCAGGATGTTCTTCTTCTTCCTGGACTTCGCTTTCCAAATATTTTTTTCTTACAGGATTGCTTGGAAGAGGGCGTATCTGTATTCATTTCGAATAATGTGTTCGAAGTGTTGTAACTATCAAGATTCCATGGTGGTCAGTACCTCTCGGTTTTATTTCATTCTTCTGAGGATCTCCTGATTTGTGACTCGGTTAGTCCACAGACTTTTAAATATCCTCCTATATCACCATGATCTCAAACGTTTCCAATTTTCAGCACATTAGCCCGATCAAAGAACAATCTAACCCCAAAAAAATAAAACAAGAATGAAAATTTGGGAATAGGTAGTTGGACTTGTCTATTATTATACATATAAGAAAAAGTTTACAATTCTACATCTCCTCCATTTTACAAAAATGGAGTGGAAAACCCCCCTCTCGAAGGTAAAAAATATACATTCAAAATAATCCGGAATTGGATAAAATGACTAATTCTAAGCAGCTTTTGTTCTATAGAGTTTTTTCCTTAAGTCAATACTTTTCGAGTTATTTGCAAGTGAATATCTTCATTTTTAACAGAAAAAAAATGTTTTGGACGGTTTTTCGGAGATAACTCAAAAAGTAAGTATTTCAGCGAAAAAAATATTCTTAGGAAAATATAGCCTATAGAATACTGAAAATAATGGTGTATTCTCGAGGTATGTACACCCAGTAGAAGCAGAGTTGTAGCTAATGAAAAGTAGGTTCTTCTTCATCAAATTCCAAATCGAATATTTCACTGTGAAATAACCCAAAACGAAGCACTTTTCGGGGAAAATTCATTTCAACTTTTTTAAAGTGTTTAAAAAAGGTTTATTTTTGTTTTTAAAAAAAACTTGCAACATTAAAAGTAATTGAGTGGCGCTCAAAATATTGTTGGTCCCTATTATTTTTTGGTAAAAAAATCGCGAAAATCACTTCCTAATTAGCATCACAAATAAATTTTATCATTACCACTTCACAAGTTACTTTACTTATGTATTATTTATATGATCTGTAAGTTTCATCGGTTCAAAGTGCTTATTTTTGAAAAAGCTGTAGCTAAAATGGCTTGAACGAGTAACTAATCACGAGTTTAGGCAAATTTTGAACAGACATAGCATAACTAATTTTTGTCTAACAAGAAAACAAAACAGCAAAACTATTTAGAAAAGCAAAACGTACATTTTATTACTCTTTAAGATTTTTGGTATTACTAATAATTTTAAGTTAATTCCATGAACAATTTAATTTTTTTTCAAATTAAAAAAATGTTTTATTTTAAACATTATTTTTTTAAGTGAGCAATTTGAACCAATGAAACTTATATATAATATAAACAAAAGGTAACAATAGTAAATTAACTTGTGAAGCGGAAACGATTAATTTTATTTGGGAAGCTAATTAGGGGGTGATTTTCGCGATTTTTGTACCAAAAAATAAAAGAGACCAACAATATTTTGAGCGTAACTCATTTATTTTTATTAGAAGTGTTTTTTTAAAACAAAAATAAACCTTTTTTAAACACTTTAAAAAAGTTGAAATGAATTTTCCCCGAAAAATGCTCTGTTTTTTGATTATTTCACATTGAAATATTCGATTTGGAATTTGACGAAGAAGAACCTACTTTTTATTAGCTACAATTCTGCTTCTACTGGGTCTGCAGACCTCAAGCGTACACCATTTTTTTCAATTTTTTATAAGTTATATATTTACTACGAATATTTTTTCGCTAGAATACTTACTTTTTGAGTTATTTGCGAAAAACCGTCCAAAAACAGGTTTTTTTTGTTAAAAATGAACATATTCACTCGCAAATAACTCGAAAAGTATTGACTTGGTGAAAAAACTCTATAGAACAAAAGTTGCTTAGAATTAGTCATATTATCCAATTCCGGACCTTTTTTGAACGTATATTTTTTCACTCCTGAGAAAATATTTTTCACCCCGTATTTCCCAATTTTTGTAAAATGGAGTGGATGTAGAATTGTAAACTTTTTCTTATATAATAATAGACAATTTCAACTACCTATTCCCAAATTTTCATCCTTCCTTTATTTTTTTGGAGGTTTTCGTAAAATTTTGTGTTCCCTGATCGAGCTACATATCTTCATTCAAGGTCCACTATTCAACATTATCAAAAAGAACATAGAAGAGGTAGCATCGTAGCATTCTTACTTTTATACCAACAGAGAGGTTGTGGCTTTTGAAAAGGTCCTTATCTGGTTGAAGGTTGATCTAGCTTTTCTGATGAGTGTTCTTATCTCTTGGTTTTTGGTCCATTCTATATCATATCAAGAGAGAGGTTGTGGCTCTTGAAGACGGTTCTTATTTCTTGGTTGTTGGTGAATTCTTCAGTTATTATCAGTTATCATCGTGCTGATGTAGTTGTAGTGCGTAATTTTTTCTACAGGTGCCTTCTACATAGAGCTGACCTATTATCTCTTTCTTTCTTTGTCATCTTAACGTTTATATTGAGTCCATATTGTTGACTCAAATAAGTCAATTTGTTTATAAGAACTTGTAGGTTGCACACACATACTATGGTGAGAATGATAAGGTGAATCACCCTGCATATTTATTGGTATAAAATTGTTTATTAAAAACTTCATAAAAAACGTTTTCGTTCTAATTCAGAACATCTTCAGTGCCTATAATGAAATATTTCCACGTTAGATAAAAGCAAAAAGTTCAAATTGTGACTGGTAATAAGAAAAAACATGTGGAGAATACTTACATTCTGCAGAGTAATTGGAACTAGCACACTATTTAAAGTGGTAACCTCATAATATATGATTTACATAGTATATTATAAGAAAATATGGTGAACGAAAACGTTTTGCAATCCATTTGGATGACATTTTATAAAGTTTTTAATAAACGATTGTATACCAGTATACAACTTGAAGTTTTTACTTCTGTATGAGTTTTTTAAACTATGGTATACAGCCAACTATTGTGATTTTTCCATTGATTTTTCTGCATATTTATATTTATGTGTAAATAGTATAATTTAAAAATAAAATTTGACAGGTCTCAGCGTTTTTCTATGTTTTTTTAAAGGAAAAAAATAATTTTATTCTATAAGTGGTTTCCAATCTATACAGCGTGTGTCAGCTAAATGGAATAAATTCAATAGTCAAATACTAATTGTTTTTTGAAAAATGCTTAAGAATGTAGATTAGTATTTCAAATGGAAATTTTTTTCTTACAATAATCATGTATACAGGTTGTCCCAATTTAGAGATATGACGTCATCGTTGATTTCCTTAAATGGCAACACTATCATTTTGATAGCTATTTTGATAGGGTGTGTAAAGTTATACATAACTGAAAAATATCAAATTTTTATTCCTTACCGTTTACAAGATAATAAAAAATAACAAAGTTATGTCTGTAATTTGGAATAAATTCAATAGTTCAAATAATAATTGTTTTTTTGAAAAATGATTAGACCTGTCGATTAGTATTTCAAATGGAAATTTTTTTCATGCAATAATCATGTATACAGGGTGTTCCAATTTAGAGAAATAACGTCATCGTTGATTTTCTTAAATGACAACCCTGTAATTTTGACAGCTATTTTGATAGGGTGTGTAAAGTTATATATAACTACAAAATATTAAATTTTTATTCCTTAACATTTACAAGATAATAAAAATAACATTAAATCTCTAAATTGGGACACCCTGTATACTAGGGTGGTGCGAAAAAAGTCAAGTTGATAATTTCGTATCGCTATAGTGCGGAAAAGTTGCGATTGGTAACTACAAGAAAAACAAAAAAAGAATTATTCAAATCAGACTTTATCTTCCGATCCCGCAACGGACTTAATGATTATAAAAAAAAATGAAATTTTACGTTTTTCAAAAATTTTTATTTATCCTTCGAGTACGTTTTATTTATCACTATAGTAAAATATATTTACACTTTGCATGGTTGTGTACTAAAAAAATTGTTTTACGCATTTAACGGATATTTTCCCATCCCGCAAGGTCAACCAAAATCTATAAAAATTTGAAATTTTTGATGATTTTGAAAAATTAAAAAACATTTATTTATCTCATTTTTTTGTTACATTGTGAAGCTCTTCGCTTCTTTAGATATTGTATGACAATATTTAAACAACCCAGATCTCAAAACGGGGGGTGGTTGCACTTCTAGCTGCACACGCACCCTTCTCTCCAACCAACTAATGAGTGTGTGTTTTTTACATTATTTACATGTGTACATTTCTTTTTCATCTGTTTGTGTCCAGCTCTCAAACACCAACTTTGCATTGTGATTTCTTGGTAAAATCTGGCAGCATGGACCTTGATTTAAGTGTTGTCCTGATGCATACATCTCTTGATTGAGGCCCACATACATTAGCATTAGACGATGCTCCGTGGCCAAATTTAGACACCGCTCATCAGCTGGCGTGTGGCAGGGATAGTTTTGTATATTTTAGTATGACGTGTCGCCCGATGTAATACAAGGAGTTATATCTTCATTTAAAACTCTTCGAGGAAGTGGTGGAGAAGATAGTTTTGCAACATTCCAGTGTATTATTTTAGTTTAGTCCTGCGCTTCAAAATTTCAAGTAGTAGGGAGAAAGGAAACACATTAGAGAGCTAGGACCAAGGAGAGTGTTACAAGCCGGACAGACTAAAGCCAAGGGCAAAAGTATTAGAAATTTCATCCCTCCTACTTTAAATTTTCAAGCACACGACTACACTGAAATAATAAACTGGGATGTTACAAAACTATCTTCTCCACCAGTTCTGCGAAGAGTTTCAAATGAAGATATAACTTCTTGCATTACATCAGGGGACATGCCAGACTGAAATGTACAAAACTATCCCTGCCACATGCAAGCTGACGAGCGTTGTCTAAAGTGGCCCACGGAAGCATCGTCTAATACTAATGTATGTAGGCCCCAATCAACAGATGGATTCATCAGGAAAACATTTAAATCAAGGTCCATGCTGCCAGATTTTACCAAGAAATCACAATACAAAGTTGATGTTTAAGTGCTGGACATAAAACAGATGAAAAAGAAAACTACATATGTAAATAATGTAAAGAACACACACTCATTGGTTGGTTGGAGAGAGGGGTGCGTGTAGAGCTAGAACTGCAACCACCCCCTCGTTTTGAGTTCTGGGTTTTTTAAATATTGTCATACAATATCTAAACAAGCGAAGAGCTTCACAATGTAAGAGAAAAATGAGATAACTAAATGTTTTTTAATTTATCAAAATCAGCAAAAATTTAAAATTTTTATAAATTTTGATTGACCTTGCGGGATCGGAAGATATTCGCTAAATGCGTAAATCTATTTTTTTTATTACTCTACCATGCAAACTGTAAATAAATTTTACTATAGCGATAAATAAAACGTACACGAAGGATAAATAAAAATTTTTGGAAAAAGGTAAAATTTAATTTTTTTCTTAAACTTTATGCCTGTTGCGGGATCGGAAGATAAAGTCCGATTTGAATAATTCTTTTTTTGTTTTTCTTGTAATTACCAATCGCAACTTTTCCGCACTATAGCGATACGGAATTATCAAATTGACTTTTTTCGCACCACCCTACTGTATACATTATTTTGTATGTAAAAAGATTCGATTTGAAATACTAATAGACAGGTCTGAACATTTTTCAAAAAAAAAACAATTATTATTTGAACTATTAAGTTTATTCCACATTACAGACATAAATTTATTTTTTATTATCTTGTAAATGTTAGGAAAATAAAAATTTGATATTTTGCAGTTATGTATAACTTTACACGCTCTATATAAATAGCCATTAAAATAACAGTGTTGCCATTTAAGAAAATTAACGATGACGTCATATCTCTAAATAGGGACACCCTGTATACATTATTGTTGTATGTAAAAAATTTAGATTTGAAATACTAATCGACAGGTCTCAGCATTTTAAAAAAAAAATTTGTGTTTGAACTATTGAATTTAAGCCATTTGGCTGACAGACGCTGTATGTATATTATACACCGTGTGTTTAATTACATCCTTAAAAAGGGTTACTAAATTAACGACACATCGTTTCCTAACACAAAATTCATTCTTATTTCAGCAAACATAAAATTTTATCTTCAATAATTCCAAAATAATACTATCAATCGATGACTTCAAGAGATCATTACGTTGCTGTCGGCTACAGATGTATAATTAAAAGAAAATCTTTCTCTGTGAGCTGCTCCAAAGGTCACATCTTTGTCTTGGAACTAATCGATGCTTTCTGTTACAACATTGCTGCAAATTTTAATTGGACAGTATACTGAGTCCTTTAAAAATAGGAATTTTCGGGAAAAAAGATAAAATTATAAATATACAGTATGGTGCAATTGAAAAGAATAAATTCGTTATTTCGTAAACCGGCGGCTTAAGGAAAAATCCCGAAACAGGTCGATTTTTATTTTTAAATTGTGATATTTTGGTACATATGTCATATTAGCTACGTCATCCATCTAGGCATGATGACGTAATCGATGATTTTTTAAATAAGAACAGGGGTCGCGTGCTATCTTAGTTAAAAGGCTATTCAATTCTCTGTTTAGTATTATAAGCATTTACATATTTATTTATACAGGGTATCCAAAAAAAAATTTAATTAAATTATTTGACAAAAAAATGTATGTAATTTATTTAATTAAAAATACATTTTACCGTTGTCCGAAAATAGAAAAAAAAATGTTTATCTCACAAAATAAATATTGCTTTTCGATTAAATTCAATGTTCAAGCCAACCAGCCAACTACCTCTTGGAAGTTTGAACATTTAATTTAAGCGAAAAGAAATGTTTATTTGTGAAATAAACATTTTTTTATGATTTCTGACAGCATTAAAATGTATTTGGAATTAAAGAAATTACATACATTCTTCTTTTTTTTGTCAAATAACTTCATTTAAAAACATTGTATGGACAACTTGTATAACTAATTATATAAATGTTTATATTACTGAATAGAGAATTTAATAATCTTTCAAATAAGCTAGCACACGACCCCCATTCTCATTTTAAAAAATGATCGATTACGTCATCACGCCCAAATGGATGACGTCACTAGTATGACATATGCCAAAATATCATAATTTAAAAATAAAAATCGACCTGTTTTGGGATTTTTCCTTAAAGTCGCCGATTTACGCAATAACGAATTTATTCCTTTCATTTGCACCATACTGTATCTGTATAATATGAACCATGAACTACGATAATAAAATTTTCTTACTACTCGCTACGCCTCATAAAAACATAATTTTAGTTCTTTGTTTTAAATAAACTTCACAAAAATAAGACTTTCCTTAAATCTTCTTCGCTTGTTTTCATTCCATCTTTCCGATTCGGCGAGTCATTTTTCACATTTAATATAGACTTATATCTTGTTATCTGATATCTTTGTAAAAGACGAATCACCTGAAAAGCTTTGATGCAGGGGGATTTATCTGTTGAGAGAAGTACTCTTACTGATTTTTCTACGCTACGCCACTGAAATTAACTCTATACATATTTGAATCTATTAGAGTGTATAAAAATATGATTCCATTTCTTTAGTTTTAAATAAACTTCACAAACATAAGACTTGCTTTAAAACTTCTTCGGTATGTTTTCATTCAATCTTTCCGATTCAGCGACTCATTTTTCACGTTTAATATAGACTTATCTCTTGTTATCTTATATCTTTGTAAAAGACGAATCCCCTGAAAAGCCATGATGCAACCCTCGGGGGATTTATCCGTTGAGAGTAGTATATTTCGAACTTGTCACGTCGGAGTGATACACGTGACAGATTTTTTATTGGAAATTGCTGCATGTTCTTGGTCTTATTGGAAGCTAACGAACGTAGACGACACAAGACAGAAACTTTTTAGATTAAGATAATTAATTTGATGTTTCCTTAGTAATAGACTAGAAGTAAGTATGTCTGATGATTTTAATTACTTAATTTAACAAAATCTTATATAAAAAACGTCTCCACTGCCGTCTATTGGCAAATCTAGTGGTCGTAGTTCTCTCTCCCTTTCTCTCTCTCTCTCTCTTTGGACCCCATCAAGCCATGTTGTTTTAGGTCGCCCTCATTTTCTCTCAAGTGGCTGCCTATCCAATATTAAATAACTTCGGTAGGCGACGGTCTGTCATTCTCTGTACATGTCTGTACCAAATAAGCTATTTTTGCTATAGGTATTTCTTGTATGATGGAGATTGTTCTGTCTACGATTTGTATTATTCTTTCATTTGTTACGTGCATAATTCTGGATATACCTGCTGATCTGCGCCAAATTCCATTTCCAGAATAAGGAATTTTTATTCCGTTTTTTTATTCCGTTCTCTTAGGCTCCTTGCACACTTGTGTGATTTCAAGTAGCGTGCACGCTGCTTATTTTTAAGCCAAGATTCCCGTCAACATACGTTTGAGCAGTTTCTCGAGGTGAATACATGCCATAAATAAACAGTTTTGTGTGTACGTTGAAATTCATCGCGCGGTCAACGTGTACTCACTGAGTGCCTGGCACAGACTGCCAAACCGCGTGACCTGTTTCAAGCCGCGTGCACTTGGCAGTGTAGCACTAACTGGCGTGCTCTAGGTTTACGCGGCTTGCAAGTCATTTGCAAGCAGCTTGCATGCCGTGGCTGAGCTCGAGTGTATAGTGAATAAATTCAACTTACGTACTGCTGAACAGCCAGAGATCGCACGCAGCTTGCTCGCATCGTGCACTAAGGGCCGGTATTTCAACAGCTACTTAAGCTTTTGCTTAGCTAAGCCTCTGTCATAAGTTAAGGAGAAGCTTAAGCTGGGTGCCGTATTTCCATCATTTCCTTAACTAAACTCGTCCTCAACAGTCAAGTTAATTGGTTTGGTACCTCTGAATACGTCAAAATGCCAGATCTAACTGTTCTGAGGTAAAAACCAATACTGTTGACATTTAATTTTATATTGATAATGGCTGCGTTCACCAGAATTAAGTTTCAACTGAACAGCTGTGTTTCAGCGCTTTAAAACTACGTTCAGTCTGGTGAATGGTATTTTTCCGTTTGACACTTTCATAGTTGGTTTTGTTTTGTGTTCTCGCATGTTTTATGAATTATGAACTTAACCTAAAACGAGATTCGTTGCTTTTGTTTATTTTTATATCGTGCTATCGTTCAACGATAACTTGGACGTGTCTTACACAAATTTAATTCAAAAATGGATAATATAATACTACCTTTATTGTTGTTTGATAATGATGACATGAACAAGAAATAATTTTTAGTGCTGCTGGCTGTGCTGGTCCCCATTGGATGATGATGAAGTATTCCCACCATAAATAAATAATAATTGTCACGAGAAATATGAATTATGTTGAAAATATTGTTCCTCAATACACAGATTTACAATTTCGTGAGCGTATACAATTATGTATCTCCTAAGTTTCAATTACTTTATAATTAAAACCATTGTAAAAGTAAATATTTTCAAATCAGCGCGCCATTACAATATATTTCTTAAACACGTTCAATATTGAAGCGATGCAAATACTACGTTCAATAAAATGGCGACCGCTTCGTCAACACGTTGAAGTTTAGCCTAAATTGACATGATGTTCACCCGAAAAATCTTGAAACAGTTTCAAAGCGCTGACATAGCGCACTGGTCTGGTGAACGCACCCATATTGTCATCTGTGCCAGTCTTATTAATTTTTACTTCACTTAATTTTGTGTACATGGTAAATGTGTTGTTAGCAAGTTGTTAGTATATTGTGTACATATATTTTCTCTGTTATATTTTTTATTGGTATTCTGCATAAGCAATAGATCCATCTTTGTAATTTTGTTTATTGGATTTATATTCCTTAAAATGTCAAATTGAAATGTAAGTTTACTTTTGTAAAATAAATATACCAAGCATTGTAGAAACAAATAATTTTAATATGCCTACACCTTCCAAATGGAGTAAGAATTTTATTTTAATAGTCGGTAATAATCCAATAATAATGTTATTACGCAAAAGGTTTTTTTCAAAATAACTCGAGAATTATTAATCTATAGACATAACCTCAAAAAAAAAGAAAACAAATTTTAAGCAAAGGCTTAAACCAACTCCCGCGCGAGCTTAAAATTATTTGGTTTAAGCCTATGCTTAAGCCTCAAATTGAAGTGGAAATACAGGCATCTAGGCTTAAGCTCAGGCTTAAAGTAAGCTTTGGCTTAAGTGCGCGTGCGGTTGGAAATACTTGCCCTAAGTGACTTACCAAGTTCCGCATCCATAAAGTACAACGCTTTTTAAAATACCGTTATACAGGGTGTTTCATTAAAAATTGTCCATATCGTAACTAGCGAAACCTTAGCACAAATACGAAGATTTAACCCAATACACTTAAATAAAATATTCTTCCTTACCGAGATACAGAGTGTTTTATTACAAATGTTCTAAAATCATTTTAGCCCATGGTTAAAGCACATTTTAATATTTTTTGTTCAAACTTGACATACAGTTTACACATGCTAGGGTACTTTAACTAGAATTAAAAGATAGTTTCCTGCTTTTACCAGAGGCATGCTGTAGGGATTTATACTTCTTTTTTACCAATTTCCCCCCCTCACAGTCTACGCCACTGTCCTAATAATCATTTCAGCATGTTTTTTTGATTCTTCGTTACTTTTTACATAAATATCGTCTCAATGCGATAGAGTAGTTTTTAAGTTATTTGCGTTTTAATGTAACGGATTCAATAAGTTTATGCATTTTAAACACATCATCTTATTGAATGTAGTTTAAACTACATAGTCTTATGGAATCCATTATCTTTTAAACACAAATAACTTGAAAACTACTTACTATGTAAAAAGTAACAAGGAATCAAAAAAACATGCTGAAATGATTATTACGACAGTGGCATATATTGTAAGTTGTAAAAGGGGGCGAACATGGAGTATATATCCCTACAGCACGTCTCTGGTAACAGCGGAAAACTCTCTTTTAAGACTAGTTAAAGTACCCTAACATGTGTAAACTGTGTGTCAAGTTTGAAAATAAAATATTAAAATATCAAAAAATAATTTTAAAAAATATTAAAAGGTGCTTGAACAATGGGCTAAAATCATTTTAGAACATTTGTAATAAAACACTCTGTATCTGGGTAAGGAAGAATATTTCATTTCCAAGTGTTTTGGGTTAAATCTTCGTATTTTGTGCTAAGGTTTCGCCAGTTACGATATGGACAATTATTGTTAATGAAACACCCTGTATATTTCTATTTTTTTTTTGTTTGATGTCTCTATTATTTTCTTCCCTTTTATCATTCATTTTTCGATTTCTGTTTTAGTGCGTCCATTTCTTTTCATCTTTGTCCCCAAATAGATACACTCGGGTGCAAAAAAATCGATCCACTAAAAATTTGGTCATTTTTGATGTCTCGAATTTCCTAAACCTGTCGTTCGATTTAAGTGATTTTTTTACCATGTTATAGCCTTATTCATTAGCAATATTGCTGTAATAATATTGTTGCTAGACAAGTAAACTGTCATTGTATACCGGGTGTACGAATCAAACTGTATTTTTTTCTCAAAGTTCGCATCACCCTGTGGACTATTCTAGCGTTTATTAAATACTGAAATTAAAAACCAACTATATCCTCAATTTTTCTTAACATTATGTTTTTAGATTCATTCACTTATATTGGATAATAAAAAAGTTAGGTACTTTAACAACTATCCATGTTCTTCATCAGTACAGGGTGTTTCTAAATAAGTGCGACAAACTTTAAGGGGTAATTTTACATGAGAAAATAATGACAGTTTGCTTTATAATCATATGTTCGCAAACGCTTCTTTTCCGAGATACGGGATGTTCAATTTTTTTTACAAACTAACGATTTATTTACTACTTTAAAACCAGTTACGATATGCAAATCAAATTTGGTGGGTTTTAAGAGGTAGTTATTGCACATTTTTTGACATACAATTAAGAATTTTATATTCACCATTGGCGTTCACACGCCAATTATGAAGATGGTGTGCATACGCCATTAAACTAAAAAATGTGCAATAACTACGTCGTAAAACCCACCAAATTTGATTTGCATATTATTTCATCTGTTTTTTTTTAAGCAACAAATAAATCGTCAGTTTTGTAAAAAACATTGAACATCCCGTATCTCGGAAACGAAGCGTTTGCGGACATATGATTATAAAGCAAACTGACATTATTTTCATGTGTAAAATTAGCCCTTAAAGTGTGCAACACTTATTTCGAAACACTCTGTACTGATGACGAACATGTACCTAACTTTTTTATTATCCAACATAAGCGAATGAATCTAAAAACAAAATGTTAAAAACACCTGAGGCTATAGTTGGTTTTTAATTTCAATATTTTATAAACGCTAGAATAGTCCACAGGGTGATGCGAACTTTGAGAAAAAAACAGTTTGATTCGTACACCCGGTATACAATGACAGTTTACCTGTCTAGGAACAATGTTACTACAGAGATATTGTTAATAAATAAGGCTAATTAAGGGTTAATCACTTAAATCGAACAACACGTTTAGGAAATTCGAGACATCAAAAATGACCAAATTTTCAGTGGATCGATTTTTTTGCACCCGGGTGTATATTCGGAACATGTCGAAATTACCTTTCTACCTTCTAAGTGTGTGTCATCATTCTCTAGTCCTCCTATGCACATGTATTTCGTTTTTGATAAGTTAAGATTTAGACCCTATCGCTTGTACTCTTGTATTAATCGCTTTGTCATGAATTTTAAATCTTCCTAGTCCTGTGCGATGGCTACTTGGTCGTCTACGAAATGAAGCATATTGTTATGAAAATTGTTTTTTTGTGTCATCTAGTACTTAGTAGGCGGTAAAAGCTACCGCCTGACAATTCCCACCATTATTATATTATTTTGGGCCAATTTCGCTAAACGAATTTTGCTGAAGTCCAAACGTTCTTTCACATTCATACGCATGTTGCCTACGTCCATTGTATGATCAGGTGTTCGCTTGTACGTAACAGTGTTTCTGAAGTTGTTTTGATTGAAAACGTTAGAAAATGTAAGTAAATAAATATATTTTGATTATTATTATTAATATGGATATAGTATAATAAGTAGAGAAGGGTTCGAAATTAAAAGAGGATTGCGACAGGTGTGTGTATTGTCACCAATACTATTCAATGCATAATCTGAAGAAATTATGAAAAGAGCTCTTGAGGGAGAAACAGCAGGAATAAAGGTAAATGGAACGCCAATAACATTAGATATGCGGACGATACTATCAGAATAGCAAACAATCTGAAAGACCTCCAAAAGCTACTGAACAAGATAGTTGAGTATGGAGAAGAATATGGATTATCAATAAACATCAAGAAAACTAAATTTATGAGGATATCAAAAACCCAGAATAATGATGAAAGCCTGACAATTAAAGGTAAAACTTTAGAACAAGTTGAAAACTACAACTATCTTGGCACAATAATTAATCACACAAACCAGTACCTACTCCAAAAAAATCAAAGTTCGAATAGAGAAAGCAAGAACAAACTTCAATAAAATGAAAAAGGTACTTTGTGCAAGATAACTGAAATTAGACTTGAGAGTTAGGTTGGCAAGGTGTTATATTTTCTCGACTCTGCTTTACGGGATAGAAGCATGGACACTTAACGCGTCGACTACTAAAAAGTTGGAAGCATTTGAACTGTGGGTGTATAGAAGAATCCTGAAGATATCATGGACCGAGCTTATAACAAACAACGAGGTCATGAGAAGAGTCAACAAAAGACTGCAAATATTGGAAACCATCAAGACACGAAAGCTGCAATACCTGGGGCATGTTATGCGTAATGAGAGATACAACATACTTCAGTTGATTATACAGGGGAAAATCCAGGGCAAGATAAGTGTAGGAAGCAGACGAATCTCATGGTTGCGTAACTTGAGGGAATGGTACGGATGCACATCAACCGAACTATTCAGAGCAGCAGCATCTAAGATTAGAATAGCCATGATGATTTCCAACCTCCGTTGCGGAGATGGCACGTGAAGCAGATAATAAGTAGAAAGTTTGTGTAAATATTTTGTTTAATTAATTTTGGTCAATTAAGTATTGCACGGAGTTAGGCAATTTTCTCTTTTGTTACTTTTGTTGTCTGTTGGGCATTTTGCCCAACAAAATTTTCAATTTGTGACTTTGGCAATTTGCTTATTAGAACGACGATATATAGAGAAACGACATGGATAATCAGGAGATTAATGAATTTAATGAAAAGTATCATTTTGTAAGATTTGTGAAAAGTCAAAGTCTGTCATGACTGGGACAAGCCCAGAGACAAGAAGATACAAAAACAGCAAAGAAGATATTACAATGGAGGCCGATACGAAGACGAAAAAAAGGAAGGCCCAGAACGAGATGGTTGAATGACGTGAAAAAGATCTGAATGAAAGGACATAGCCGGTTAAGACGCCAAAGAAGAAGAAGAAGAGAAGATATACGACACATAATCCTATACTGCAATTTTAATTATTCTGATAAAATAAATACATACTTTACAATGTATCAAGTTGAGTCCAGGGTTCTTTACCGGTGCGTCATTATTTAAAGCATACGAAATAATTCGGAAATTTACTAAACGCAACAGCAAGTGACAGTAAGTAGCTACTCCTCCTATCGCAGGTTAAAATATGACGTTATCAAAAAATAAAATGTCAAAGTAAGTTTTGCTTTAAAATTTTGGTGCAGAATTACAGCTACATTCGAAGTAGCTTAATAAATTGTTTTAATATCATTGATTAATAAATAAATAAACAATTTATAAAAAAATTAAATTTTTTCTTATTATTCAACATATATATTAATCAACATATGTGTTGATTATTCAACACTCTTTTATGTTATTCAACATATATTTTTTTTGTAATTTTATTCACTTTGGCGGAACATTAAACACAAGCATTCCTTAACTGTGTCAATCAGTTTAGCTTTGTACGTTGTCAAAATTGATCGTAAAATAACGTAAACTTACCATAAAATTTCAAATTCCAATATAAAATTAGTTATGAAAACAACTGTTTGTATACTTAGACCAGTAAGGATCTGTTTTTAGGTGGATGTGAGAGGTGTCATTCAGATTTTTGCGGATAAAGTTAGGTGATAACTTCATTAATAATAATTGATTTATGTTCCTTCTCAAATATGCCCAAAACATTAATAAAAAAAATAAAATATTTAAAAATTTCAAAAAATTTCGTTTTTTGTCTAATTTTTTTGCTTATAACTTAAAAACTGTTCATTTTAGAACAAAGTCCTATAGGAATAAAACAAAGATAATTAAATTTTCTATCAGATACAATTGGCTAAAAATGTCTTAATTTATCACCCTTGCTTCAAAATAGCAATAAATATAAAATAATGGGGCAAAACAAGCCTGTCCTTATTCAATGATTTTCCATCACTTAGGTTACACTTGGAACCTTCCTAATTCGCTTAGGAAATTTTTGTGATGTACACCAAATTTCATTAAAATTAACTTACTAGATTTTGCATAATAATTTTGCAATCTAAACTTTTTTTTAAAAATAATTTTTTTTTAAAATCTTGCACAACAAAAACTGGAAAATACAAAGATTTGTCAATTTTTTTACATATAAAGAAGTACTCTACCTATCTAATGCACTTTACAGAATTGAAATCGGATTATTTAAGCAGCCTCAGCAATGTTTTAAAGGTATAAACAATTTTTTTGGCTTATAAATAAATTAGTGCTGTGGCCAGGAGGGGGTGTTACGGGCTCCTTTATTTAGATGGACTTAACCAAGTTTTTTATGTATTTTGACCCGTAGAACACGAATTTTTTGGGTAACAGTTGATCCGGATGTCGATAAGATTGTTATAAACAAATAACTTGAGGAATTACATAAAATCGATTTTTCGCAAAATAAAACATTTTTTTGTATTCCTTGGGTAATTCTAAGCAAAAAATGTTCTTATAAGTTTTTTTTGTAGGATGCATAGTTTTCGAGATAAACGCGGTGGAACTTTCAAAAAATCGAGAAATTGCAATTTTTGAACGCGAATAACGTTTGATTAAAAAATAAAATAGCAATTCTGCTGACAGCAGAATTTACTAAGGTTCAGTTCGGTCCTGGCAGGTATACTAGTTGGTGCGTATTTGTCAGCTCCAAACAAAATAGTTATTTTAGATAGTAGCTAATGAGTAAAAAATTTTTATTTTCGCATATATAAGTGTATTATAGTGCGTTCAATTATTGTACGTAAGTACTCTTTAAAATTATATAAAGCCAAGTTATTTCACTGGAATTTATTATTTATCAGAAGTCGGTTTGATACAAAAAACCCTAAACACGTTTATTCGTTATCTATAACGACATGATAAAATCACCTGTTGTAAGACAGGTCCGTATTTCAGGATTTACTTAGTTTTGAATAATAAATAAAATATGTCAAATCCGACTGCCGGGACTTCTGACTACAGGAGCGCCCAAATGGAAAACACTACTAAAACTTATTCTACTGCTTTGATTGAACAACAATTTCCAACAAAAGAACAAGCCATTGTATTCCCATCCATTGAAAACCTTAAACTTCAAGATTATCTGATTTCACTAGGAAAGTTGATCGAGCCCAAAAATATCCTATTTTCCTCAAGGCTTTCTAACAACAGAGTGTGTATGTACCTTGCAAACAAAAATGTTGTTGAAAATTTCATGAATAATTATGGAGGATCCATAGAAATTAATAACCAAAAAGTCCAAGCACGCAAACTAATCACTCCATCACAAAGGCTAATTCTGTCAAACGCTTGTCCCTCCATACCGCATGCTGTATTAATTCAAGAAATTGAAAAATTGGGCCTTCAACCCATGTCTCCCATGTCATTTCTCAAGATAAGCGCCGGTTTGCCGGAATTCAACCACATTTATAGTTTTAGACGACAAATCTTTATCACACCACCGCTTGCCCCAATACCTGAATCCATATTAATGAATTATGATAACACCAACTATAGAATTTATTTTGCACAAGATTCCTTGATCTGTTTTTCATGTAAAAGGCCAGGCCACACTGCAGCAAATTGCAAAACAATCCAAGAATCAGTTTCTGAAAATTATAACCAAAACCCCCACTCCCAATCATCTTCGCAACCCATACCTTCCGAAATACTTTCAACCAACCCCTCAAAAACTCCAACCTCACAACCAATTATCAATATAGATACAACCCAGTCCACACAAAATAGCTCAAAACGCAGTTTGGATGACATTGTTACACCTCCTCTAGCGCAAGATGATAATTCAGAAAACCAAAGTCTTGAACCATTTGTTAAACCTAATGTTGCTCCAGCTAAAAAACCAAAGAAAAGTAAGGGAAAGACTCCAACTCACGTACTCATGGAACCGACCAAGGCATTCATCTCAGAGCAAAACCCTTCATTTGTTCTTGATTTTGATCAAATATCCGATCTATTTGAAAATGTTTATGGTGCACAGGACCCAGTCAGCATCATAAAAAACTACACTAGCGAATTTGAAGCTTTAGTGAAAATGCTAACAGCAATATACCCGTATTTCAAACAAAGATCGATTAAAGCTAGATGTACAAAAATTAGAAAGAAACTATTGAAGCATTTACAGATGGCTTACTCGGATACTGAGGCATCAGAGACTGAAAGTGAGTTTTCTCAAGAATAGAGTCATGAACTTCTGTGACAATCCCAAATTTCAGTTTTATTTATTATAAATGGGCTTCTCATCAATTTTGCAGTGGAACATTAACGGTTTCTATAATAACCTTCCAATGCTCCAAATAATTCTATCCAGACACAATCCAGATATAATTTGTCTTCAGGAGACTAATTTCAAAAATGAAAACATACAAGCTTTAAAAAAATTTAAAAATTACTGCAAAAACAGAACTAACCAAGATAAAGCCAGTGGTGGAGTAGCTATCTTTGTAAAAAAGTCAATTGAAACTACAGTAGTTCCTCTCCAAACTAATCTAGAAGCAATTTGCATTAAAGTTAACTCGAGTCCAAATATCTACGTTTGTAACTTATACTTACCTTCATCAACGCAAGTAGACTCAGAAGCATTAACTGAACTCTTACAACAAATTCCCCAACCCAGGCTTATTTTGGGCGATTTTAATGCTCACAACTTTTCATGGGGCTCTTCTACTATAAATACCAGAGGAAGATTGCTGGAAGAGATATTTGAACAGTCCAACCTTTCAGTCTTAAACGACGGCAGACCCACTAGATTTAATATACAGAACGGTGAATCTTCATGTATAGACCTTACGATATGCGAACCAGGTCTGACCCCACAGCTCACCTGGGATAGGCTGGATTTCTTGTATAACAGTGATCACTACCCAATTTTTATTCATAACAACAAAAACCAACGTGGACGGACATTTACCCCAAAATGGAATTTAAAAAACCTAACTGGAATCTTTTTTCAAATTTAGTCGAAAGCAGTATGACCACATTTAAAAGCACCTCAAATATAGACGAGACCCTTAAGAACATTGTTACCATTATCACAGAAGCAGCAGAAAGAGCAATAGGAAAAACTTCATACATAAAACAACGCAACCCCGTCCCATGGTGGAACCATGAATGCAAAACAGCAGTCGAATCTAGCAAAAGAGCTTTTAACAAATACAAGCGCTACAAGACTCTCGAGAATAAAATTGAATATACAAAACAACGTGCAATAGCCAAGAAGACAACTAGAAATGCCAAACGCCAGTCATGGACTCAATATGTATCAACGTTAAATGCAAACACTCCCATGACTGAAGTATGGAACAAAGTCAGAAGAATATCTGGATTAAACAGCAATCAGAATATCAAAAGCCTCGAGAGAAATGGAAAGGCAGTTACTAGTAATACTGAGATTGCTAAAATCCTTGCTAACACATACAAAAACCGATCCAGTAATATTAATTATAAAAAATCTTTCATTAATTACAAACAACATGAAAAAAATAAGAAAATTAGCATTACTCCTAACACAGATGAACCGTTAAATTTACCCATTTCTCAATTAGAGTATACGGAAGCATTATCAAATATTAAAGAAACTAGCGCTGGCCCGGACGATATTCCTAGTATTTTTATTAAACACCTTCCAGCGAGCGCTCACAAACAACTTCTAGATCTGTTTAACATTATTTGGCTTCAACACAAATTTCCTGAAAAATGGCATGAATCCATAGTAATACCTATACAAAAACCTAATAGTATTAAGACAAGTCCCGAGTCATACAGACCGATATCTTTAACATGCGCCATGTGTAAGTTACTAGAAAAGATTATTAACAATAGACTAAGATGGCACTTGGAGAGACAAGATTTGATTATTCCAGAACAAAGTGGTTTTAGAGACCAAAGGTCAACTATAGATAATATCATAGATTTGGAGAGTGACATTTCTGAAGCATTCGCACTAGGGGGTAAATGTCTAGCGGTTTTCTTTGACATATCAAGAGCTTTCGATACAGCCTGGCACGACTATATAATAAAAAAATTACATAGTTGGAACATTCAAGGTCACAGCCTATTCTTTATTAAAAATTTCCTTCAAAATAGAACTTTCAGAGTTAGGACAAATAACATAACATCAGATATAATGTATCCAGAAAATGGTATCCCTCAAGGCTCGGTTATAAGTCCTACTCTCTTCATAGTGGCAATCAATGATATCCTCAAAAACCTAAAATCGCCTGTAAAGGCACGAGTCTACGCAGATGATCTTGTAGTTTTCTGCAAAGGTAAAAATATACAAAATATATTTCGTCATACACAGAACTTTATACAAGACTTAGAAATCTGGTCACAAAAAACAGGTTTCTGTTTTTCCGCTGAAAAAACTCGCTTCATCCTGTTTTCAAAGAGAAACGTCACAAATATCCCCAACCTAAGACTATGTGATGAAAACCTAAAGCGTGCAACGTCAATTAAGTTCTTGGGCATGACATTCGAAGAAACCCTAAGCTGGAAACTTCATATAACAAATCTGATGTTATCTTGTCACAAGCGACTAAATCTTCTAAAAACTCTGGCCAATAAAGAATGGGGTGCGGATCGCCAAACACTTTTAATGTTATACAGAACATTAATCAGATCAAAATTAGATTATGGGTCTACTGTGTATTCTACAGCGGCTAAGACGCTGCTGAAAAAACTTGACAGTCTTCACAATCTCGCTTTACGTATAATATCTGGAGCTTTTCGCACAACACCAATCGAAAGTCTGTATTGTGAAGTTGGAGAACCCTCCTTAGAAGACAGAAGAGTTTATTTAAGTGTAGCATACGCCGCGAAAATCAGGTGTAACTCAAAAAACCCTACTATACAAAATTGTTTTACAGAAAAGTTCCCAAATCTCTTCATAAATAAACCAAGAACGGCCAAACCCTTCTACGCAAGAATAAGAAGCTACTTAAATCAAATAAACTATGCGTTCCCAGAATGCTTTCCTTCCAAACTGTCCTCAATTCCTCCGTGGCAAATAAAGAACCCTCAGTGCCTAACACACCTCATTTCTTTCGATAAACATTCAACAAACCCACAGTTAATCAAATCCGCCTTCAATGATATACTCCGCAATTACAAGGAGTATACACAAATATACACCGATGCATCTAAATCAAATGAAGGCACTGGTGCTGCAGTCATAACCCCAACATCAACAAATAAATACAAACTCCCTTCAGAGTACTCTATTTACTCTGCTGAATTATACGCTCTATACCAGGCCACCCTTGCTGTCAATGCGTCCAGTAATACCAAATATATCATACTCACAGACTCTCTAAGTTCGGTACAGTCAATCCAATATGTCTACCCATCTAATCCTTTGGTCATCAAAATAAAACAAGTAGTTCATACCGCTCAACTGAATGGAAAAATTATCATATTCCTCTGGATACCATCCCATATTGGAATTCAAGGAAATGAAGAGGCAGACAACGCTGCAAAAGAAGCTGCAACTAGTGATAGTGCGGAGTGTACTGAAACATTTACGAGTGCGGATGTGAAAGCGGCGGTCAAACGTAAAGTGCGGTATATGTGGGAAGAAAAGTGGAAAGTGTCATCGGCCAAGCTACGCGAAATTAAAAAATCGATAAAACCCTGGCCATCATTACCAACAAGTCGGAGAGACCAGGTAATATTAACGCGACTCCGATTGGGTCATACGCGATTAACTAATAGTCATGTGTTTTCCTACAAACAAGAACCAAGATGTGACAACTGTGAAGAAAAGTTAACAATCAAACATTTATTGGAGAATTGCGCAGCATTAATGCCAAAGCGCATATTGTACAATATACCAAACAAACTGAGTGACATTTTAGGCCTACAGTGCAATATGTCAAATTTAAAGAGGTTCCTAAGTGCAATTAACATTTTATACAATATATAAAAACACAAATGTAATAAAAATTATTGTTCACCACTATTGTTTCGCTAATAGCCAATTTGGCTGATGCGATTTTTGTTAATAAAAAAAAAAAAAAAAAAAAAAAAGAATTTACTAAGCGAATTACTAAGGTTCTACTAAGTGCCACCAAAGTGGTTAAAAAATATTGAATAACAACAGACTTATTTGCCCCCTTATTTTGTATTTATTGCTATATTGTAGAAAAGGTAATACCTTAACACATTTTTTACCAGTAGTATATCATACAAAATTCAATTATCTTTATTTTATTTCTCTACGACTTTGTTCCAAAACGAATCGCTTTAAAGTTATAAGCAAAGAAAGCAGAAAAAATCGATGTTTTTCGAAATTTTTAAATATTTTAATTTTTTTATTAATGTTCCGTGAATATTTGAGAAGGAGCATAAATCAATTATTATTACTGAAGGTGTCACCTAACTTTATCTGCAAAAATCCGAATGCCACCTCTCACATCCAAAAATAGACGTTTTTTCGCAGATCCTTACTGGTCTAACTATAAAATACTTCAAAATGCACAAAGTCAACAAAATAACAGCAAAAAATTCAACAAATTGACAGCCACAAAAGTAAACAAACCAAAACGTCAGAAATTGTACTTAAAATGTGAAAACAATCGTCTTTTGTACCTGTCTCTTTTCAATGTACTGAGGCTAGATCGTTCACAAAAAACATGTATTTTACTTAATAACAGGCGGTGGCTGGTTTATCATTAGTTTCATGCGTGGAAGAGAATGATGCTAGATAAAAAGTATCTTAGTAAAGTGGTGGGTTTTATCTCGGCAGGTATTAATGACGCATGGGTAAAGACTCGTGAACTTAAGTGTATCATGAAGAAAGTTTTGAAAAGATTATTCACAAATTTTAAACAAACTAAAAATTTTTTAAACAGCTGCCTACTAGTGATGTTGATTATAGTTACTTTCGAGTATTCGTTACAAATCGTTACTTTTGTATAAAGTAATCATTTACACTATTCGTTACTTTGACTACTATGATTACTTTTGTATTTGAGTACCGGTAATCATATTGAGAATCGTATTTCTGAATTGTATTTGAATTGTATTTTGAGAATTGTATTTTGTATAGGTATAGATATAGATCTAGATAAAAATATACGGTCCTGGCATTCGATTTTTGTTAATGAGATACATTACATATTTTATCTCCATTATACCTCCCTCTGTTTCATCTTCTATCTTCTCCTCACCCTCACAGTGTGAGGCTCTGAGGATCACACCCTTGAAACGCTTCATACAGATAGCGATAATCGATAACACTCGTAAAATACCGGTCCCGTCCGTTACTCGCTGAGATACGATTGGTAGAATGTAATCAAGTACTCTGGTTGTAGATACAATAGTCGTTACTCGCTCTGATACGATTGGTACGAAGTAACGAAGTAATCAGAGTAATCAAAGTAACGATTTGCCACTCTGTATAGTAATCGTTACTTTCGGTATTCGTAAGTAACGATTACTTTGTAACGAATAGATACTTTTTCAACGTCTCTACTGCCTTCCTATACATGTTTTTACTAGTTGTAATATCCAGAAAATGTCGTGTTTTCAGGGAATTCCGAATGTATATACACCCGTAGGTGAGAGATTTCCATTTAAACTCCCCCTCTTTTACATAGCTCTCGGATTTTCATACATATTTATCAAGGCTTGAAGGTTATTACCGGGTTATAGGAGTACGACGGAACTTCTGAAATATTGTACGTTGAAATATTTGATGTTTTAGATTATGCAGTTGTTATTAACAAGTTCGCTAGTTGGATGTTTATTTGAATGTAGTTTTTTAAAATAGTTTTTCGAGTTTTCTTTGATGGATTATCATTATGGTAATATAATATGATAAAAAGCTGATGTGATATACGATGTTTTGTTGTTGTTAAATAAATACAAAATCCAAATCTGCTTAACAGATTTTTATCTATCGTTCCATAGATAATATATCAATAAATCCCGGGCTTAACTAGCAAAACTAGTTTTTTGCAAAAATTATTTTTTATTTATCAAAATAAACTCCTTTAGGGCGATGATACAATCATTCCAACGTTATTCTAATTTTTTGATGCCGTCCTTGGAATAGCTATTTGTAGAACAAGGGAGGAAAGTGCTAATTTTCCTCCCGAGAATGAAGTTTACTGCCCGACGGGTAGCGGAGGGCAGTAATCATTCAATGGAGGAAAAGGCACTTTACTCCCATGTTATACATATGGTTTTTCCACCTTCCTCAAATAACAAGTCATTTTTTCATTTTTACTTAATTTATTTATGTAACTAACCAACAAAATTTATTAGAACTAAAACTAACAAGTAGGTACAATATAACTGTCAACTGTCAAATATAAGTCAAATTATTAATGTAAACATTGTTAAATCAGAATAACAATTTACTGTTTTTTACCATTCTGCAAAATACAGAGTGTTTTTAAATAAACGTTAAAATGTATAGATACTTACGTAATAGAAAATAGATATTGTACAGGGCGTCAATAAGTTATATTTCATGAATGAAATACCATGACGTCACTTTTACTTTTCCTCCCTAGGGAGGAAAAATATTTTCCTCCCTAGGGAGGAAAAGTACAACTT
This sequence comes from Diabrotica virgifera virgifera, assembly GCF_917563875.1. NCBI lineage: Eukaryota > Metazoa > Arthropoda > Insecta > Coleoptera > Chrysomelidae > Diabrotica > Diabrotica virgifera. The sequence continues at coordinate 67,446,423 of NC_065444.1, forward strand.
TGCTCCCAACAATCAGGTCCGGAAAGGTATACTTTCAGTAGAGGTAGGTGGAAAAATGATTTATCTTTGTCTTCAAAATAGGCTTCAGCTTCGACGATTATTTCCTCATCGGAATGATATCTCTTGCCACGAAGCATCTTTTTAAGATCGGAAAACAGGTGGTAATCACTGGGAGCCAGATCCTGACTATACAGTGGGTGTGGAAGCAACTGAAAGCCCTATTCGTGCATTTTTGCCATCGTTTTCATCGACATGTGACACATTGTCTTGCTGAATCAACAATTTTTCTTCGGCAAATGAAGTCTTTTGTTTACGATTCTGCTCTTCAAATGCACCAATAAACCAATAGAGTCGTCGTTGTTGATTGTTTTTCCATGTTTTAAATACTCATTGAAAATAATTCCTTGGGACTCCTAAAATTCAGAGGCGATAACCTTGCCGGCGCGGCGGTTTGTAGCGCCTTTGGTCGCTTTGGACGACTTTATCCGGGGGCTATCCACTCAGATGACCAGTTCCGGATTAAGAATCTTGAGGCCCCTAGGCAAGCCAAGCTAGGAGACCCCTTAAGAGACTTTTGACTTTTCCCTCCAAAACCTCGGATAACCCCTCCGCCCTATATCTCCGAGCGCTATACCTTTGATATATTAGTGGACATTTTGTAGACTTAAAAAAAAAACAGAAAGAAAAAACTAGATTAAAAACATAACTTTTAACGATTCTCCCGAAAAATATTAAATGTTTTACCATCAAATATAATAACAGGACACGTTTCTTTTCTTTCGAAAAAGGTTAAAATTTAATATTTTTTGGGAGAATCGTTAAAATTTCTGTCTTTAATTTGACAGTTTTTTGACAATTATATTTTAAAATAAAAGAGCAATCAAAATCAATCGTTTATTCGTTGGTGCAACTGGACATTAAACTTAAGTTTTTGTTTCCTTTTGTAAAACGTGTTGCTTGAAGAAATAAAACAAAGAAATAGTCAAGCAAAAATTATTCCAAGATATTTTAAATTTTAAAGCAATAAAAAATTATTTTAGGTTTTTTATCAATTATAGTTATAGTTCTAGTTATCAATAAACGAACTATTCATTTTAAAGTTAAAGTACAATCATTTTTCTACTAATGAAAAAGAAGGTGGTAGAAAAAGTATAGTATTCTACACATGTAATGGCTATTGCTCACTCTGATGAATAACGACACTCGCCTTCGGCTCGTGTCGCAAACTTCATCATCGTGAGTAATACCCTTCATTACATGTCCGTTGAATAATATACTATTACAGTGGAACCCCGATAAGTCGGCCCCCGATAACCCGGAACTCCGGCTAACCCGGACCGATTTTTATCAGACAAAAATTTCAACAATAAAGATGTATTGCTGTTACAAAATCTCGTGAACGTAATTCATTCATTTGGTGACGTCAATATACGAACGAGACGATTGAATCCGACATTACTGAAAATATCAGGGTGCAGATGGGACCCTGTCGCGCAATTCGCAGCAAATAAAATAGTCGTATGTTTTTGGCTTCATTTTATTTCTGTTATACATACGCATTTTCAAGGTTCACGAGGTTTTGTACCAACTCTATGTAATATAATATTTGAGAGATAATGGGTACTTGTGTAATTTGAACTACATATACCATTACAAAGACCATTAATATTCTTTTTTTAACAATGGACTTAGTCATCACTGTTATTAAATAACATAACATCAGAGACGGTATTGTGTGTAGTAAAGTCGTATTGTTCGCTTCCAATCGTTCGTAAATCTATTCAGATTTTGTGTGCGTGTTTTTGTCAATAAGGGCAACAAAACGTAAAAATGTTGTAGTGACAATGGAAAAGAAACTAGAAGCATTAAGTAGAATTGATAAAGGTGAATCTTGCAGCATTATATGGTGTCGGTACATCTACAGTATCGGATTGGAAGAAAAATAGAACTAAAATCGAAGATTTTTTTTTTTCAAAATGATGACAAAAGACAGTTTGGACAATCGGTGCAAAGCTAATAAAGCTAAGAATGAGACTCTTGACGACGCTTTGTATGTGTGGTTTTGTGTGGAATGCGAACGTGGTTTACCAGTGTCTGTGTGACAATTATAACGGAGTTTATCTGTAAACATACCATATTTTATTAATTTTTACCATTTTCTCCGGCTAACCCGGATTTTCGATAACCCGGATAGGCCGCGGTCCCGATTAATCCGAGTTAACGGGGTTCCACTGTACTTATTACATAATTATGTAATAAAAAATAATTATATATTAAATTTAGTTTGAGTTTTCAAAGCCTTATAATTATAAAGCAACTTTTCTGTTTCATAGAAATAAAACTATTTAAAATATCTTCAAACTTCAAATTTTCGAGCATATCATTCTTAATAGTCATAATTGAGGGAAATGCTAGTCTGTTTTGTGCCATTGTTGAACGGCGACAGTTTTTTTGACAATACCGTTCGCCTGTTGCATTTGTAATCATTAGTGTAAGGTAAATCTTAAAAGCTACTGACGAATTTGGAAACTTCGATTCGAATTTTTTCTCATAAATAACCCCAAAAGACTATGAAGCAGTTTTCGCTACAAGTCCTGAAGATATACTATAAAATATTTGAACTGCAGTAGTTCATCTTAAATTTCAGGTTCAATACCATCAGTATAGTTTTCATGTAGTTTTGAAGCACACTCATTTATTTGAGTATCACTCAGTTTTGGAAAAACAATCAAACACCAAATACTGAGTTTACTGGCTCGTATACGCTGTCAACTGACGACTCAACTCAATAATTAGCTTATCCAAAATTGGTATTTTCATTTCAACCTTTAACTTTTCTGAACTTTGTAGAAAAACTTAATTGGGATTAGCATCATCAAAATGTAGTTTTCTTGCTCGCTTTTGTTTACTCTCGTCGCAATGTTCAGAGTACCTATTGTAGATCGCAGGCCTTCTGCTCGTACCAAGCAAAATAATCTCTTTGGGACTTTAAGAACTCCAAAAGTGAATTTAGAAGCTGAAATGCAGTTTAAAGTTCAATATCTTCTCTCTGTAATACTTTACTGAGAGCGTTGATGAGTTCTAAAATTGTTATCCAAAATTCATTCATTATGAATGTTTCTATTTTGACATTTCTTTCAACAAACCCTTAGCCTCATGAACTGTTTCAGCTTTCTGATTAGAGTCTTCAGCAAAAGTATGAAGAACAGATTTGAAGGCGTTGTAACCTTTAGACAAAGCTCTTGTTGCATCAGCCCTTGCAGTCCATCTAGTGCTGCTTGTTCTTTTAAGGACAATGTTTAGATAGTAGCGTACTGAAGTTTCATTTAAGAATTTGATCGTAGTTTCCCAACGGTGGGTAGAGGCTGAAAAAATGTTGTACACGGACTGAACAAATCCAAAATAAGATATGGCTCCAACGCAAGTTTTAGCAGCACTTATTCCAATTAAAGCGGGTGTGCGGCACAAGAAATATGCAAATTGCAAGTTTGTTAATCTTAGATAAATGAGCCTGGAGTCAAATAATGTATTTGCCTAACATGTAGCGAAAGGCATGGGTAATGAAGGAGAGGGTAGCGAGGGGTGCTGACTCATTTGTTGCTCTTGCTCTTACTACTTTCCTAAGAAACCGTGCAGACTGACAGGCAGTACTGTTCCTTCTGTTCCTTCTACCAAACGGCATTCATTAGCGACTTATTCTCATAACATAAGCTTTCTATGTGAACAAAAGTATGCATTGTAATGTAATTTTATACGTCCACCATCACTTTTATAGTATTGCGCGATATTTGAAGTTTTCAACATACACACACCGGCAAAATTAGCCGAACACCTTAAAAATGGGACATGTTTGATGTCTCGAATTTCCTAAACCTGTTGTCCGATTTGAGTGATTCTTTTAGTATATTATAGCCTTATTAGTTAAGAATATCGGTGTAATAATATTGTTGCTAGACAGGTAAATGTCATTTTATACCGGGTGTTACAATCATACTGTGTTTTTATCTTAAAGTTCGGAACACCCTGTGGAATATTCTAGCATATGTAAAATATTATAATTAATACTCGATTGTAGACTTGGGCTTTTTTAACATTTCATTTTTTGATTCATTTGCTTACGTTGTAAAATAAAAAAGTTATGTGCTTTAACATCTAGACATGTTTTTTATCAATAACTCCTCATATTAGGGGAGGAAAGTATCCTAAATTTGCAGTTACTATTGGATTGTGAAGAGTGGGTGCAAAAACTAAAAAAAGTTAAGTTAAGTTTTCCATAAAGTGTGGGACTCTCCATTTTTTAATTTAATTTTCCATTTCCACCAATCGTTTTTCCCGATTATAGCGCCATCTATCCATAATTGGAAAAAATGTTGCGAATAAAAGTTGCTTATTTTTACGTCAAGGATCCAAATCTGCAATAAAAATTGGGGGCTCCTATTTAAGATTTTAACCCTACCTTCGTGGGGGGTCGTGTTTGGTGCCATTCGGTAGATTTTTGAAAAATATCGAATAGGTGTACTTTGCAGTTTTACGATCTGATGGTTATTTCGCGAAATATCGCAGGGTTCGTATTTAAAATTTTAAAATTTACCCCCACCCCTCTCCGTGGGGTGGGGGATTTAATTTAAAATCTTAAATAGGAGCCCCCAATTTTTATTGCAGATTTGGATTCTTTACGTAAAAATAAGCAACTTTTATTCGAGACAAAAACTATTGTTTGAAATGGAAAATTAAATTAAAAAATTGAAAGTCTCCACTAAAATGGAAAATTTTACCAAACTTTTTTTGGTTTTAGGACCTAATAATCACAACCCAATAGGTCCCCATAACGCTTAAGTGACTGCAAATTTAGCATGCTTTGCTCCCCTACCATTAGGAGTCGTTCTCAAAATGCAAAACGGTAATTTTGATTAGTAGGTTATTATTATTATCCCGGTTTTTTATAGCGTTCTTCGCCTTCTGGTTCCTAGTTTCCAGCTTCGTCGGCCGTTCCATTCGCCATGGTGAAGGTTCCTTTCTGATTTTGTCTTCTGAAGCCGCCTAGCCAGGATTCTTTCGATTATTTCTCTCGTCCTTCTCTCCCTTGGCCACCATTTTAAAATTTGTTTTGGCAGCCTGTCATCGTCCATTTTTTCTGCATAACCATATCAGATCAGCTCTCTCCTGTGAATTTCATCTATGATAGTTGACTAGACCCCTATAATATGTCCGATTGAATCATTTTGTATTCTTTCATGACTTGATTTTCTAGCTGACCTTCTCCAGTAATCCATTTCCAATGCAAATAGGCATCGTTCCAGGGATTTAGTAAGCTGCCATGTTTCTGCCAACTTTTATTCGACACATTTTTTCGAATTATGGATAGATGGCGCTATAATCGGAGAAAAATGATTTCAAATGGAAAATTAAATTCAAAAATGAAAAGTCCCCCACTTTATGGAAAACTTAACTTAACCTTTTTCTGATTTTAGCACATACTCTTCACAATCCAATAGGTCCCCATAACGCTCGAGTAACTGCAAATTTAGTATACTTTCCTCCCCTACTATGAGGATTTATTGATGAAAAACATGGATAGTTGTTAACGCACATAACTTTTTTATTATCTCACATAAGTAAATAAGTCAAACAGAAAAATGTTAAGAAAGCCTTAGTCTACAATTGAGTATTAATTTTAATATTTTACATGTGCTAGAATATTCCACAAGGGTGTTCCAAACTTTAAGAAAAAAACACAGTATGATTGGTACACCCGGTATAAAATGATATTTACCTGTCTAGCAACAATATTATTACAACGATATTCTTAAATAATAAGGCTATAACATACTAAAAGAATCACTCAAATCGGACCTGTGGTTTAGGAAATTCGAGACATCAAAAATGTCCCATTTTTAAGGTGTTCGGCTAATTTTGCCGGTGTGTGTAATATGATTTATAATTTTTATTTAAATCTAATTATTATTTTTTCATTTTGGGCCCTGCGAGGCCCCTTTGGGGCTGAGGCCCCTAGGCAACTGCCTACATTGCCTAATGGTTAATCCGGCACTGCAGATGACTATTGATTTGATTCCAGAGTGAAGTGATGGAACCATGTTTTATCCATTATAATATACCGATGCAAAAACTCCTACGTATTCCGAATGAACATGTCACAAACAGATCGCAGACATTCACCAATTCGTTGTGATTTTTTATCTGGTGTGAAAAAACAGGGCTACCATTTTCAAAAGAGCTTTCCCATACCTAAATATTTATATACAGTGCATTCATAAAGTGTGGAAACGGTCTATTATCTCATGACTTAATTATTTTTAGAGTTAAAGCTCTGACAGATCGATTTTTATTTTTAAATTGTGATTTTTTGACGTATACCTAGTACATAATAGTGACGTCATCGATCATTATTTTAAATGGGAATAGGGGTCGTTTGGTAGCTCATTTGAAAGGTGATTTAATTCTCTATTCAGTAATATAAACATTAACATAATTATTTATACAGGGTGGCCAAAAAATAATTTTTGAATTAAAATAATTGACGAAAAAAGAAGAATGTATGTAATTTATTTAACTCAAAATACATTTTACTGATGCCACATAATATATAAAAAAAGAATTTGTGTGTACTTTGTACGCACGTAAGAAGTTATACTTCTATTATATAATTATATGATTATAAACTAAATTAATATACTTTTTATTTATATTTTATTTAAATATTAAACTAATTTATACTTACTACTTCTCAAACATTTTTATTAAAACAGTGCCAAAAATTAAAATAGTAAAAGAATAAAACACACACAAACACATTAAAAATGCCACAAATGATTTCTGAACATTAATTGTCGGAATTTTTTTTAACTAAATAGGTACGTATTTTCTGAAAATAAAATTATATAATAAATATACTTACAATCACAAAATGTATAAAAAAATAAAAAAATAAAAGTTTCTATTGGGATTCGAACCAACTTACCAGCGAAGCTGGTATTGGCGTTGTATTGGGGTTCACTCGCATTAAACGCTTCGCCACGGAGACAGTGTGTCATTATGTGCGAAGATCGACTAACCAAACGGATTAAACTTTTGACATTTTTGAATTATGTAAATCAAATTATTTTGATTTTGAATTGAAATGATTTAGAATTCAAAAAATACAACAAAACATAGAGTAAGAAAACAATATATTAGGTGAATATTGATAGAAATTTTGATGGTAATCAAATTATGTAAATAAAAGTATTACATACTATGTATTTTGGTAGGTTCAAATAGGTAGGTACCTATGATACATTTACAATTATTACGTACCTGTTGCTTTAAAAACTATTTAAAAATCGCTACAATTATAAACTTTTTTGTTTCTGTCCTCACAACAATAAAACTAATATATTATACATTTGTTTACCTTCATATTGAACAATTATTTATTATTGACAGATCATTTCAACACCCAATCAGAGCCCGTATAACGACTAATAAATTTCGCAATCACTTGCATCGTGCAAAGTGGCTATGATCAAATATCATAACAAAATTTGATCAAACACTTACCAGTGTAAGATTCTTTAGCTTTGAATAAGCGAGATCGTAGATCGTCCCGGTTGATTGTTGTTATCCACAGTTCTCTACGCCTTCGAGCTAATAGGTTTTTTATCAGTAATTTTGCGGCACTCATACTAGTCACAGTTTGATGGGCTTTCACATTGGCATGCAACAATCATCTCTTCTATGTTAATAAGTCCAAAAATATAATATGAAAACTATTTAAAAAGGCAGTATAACCATTAACTAACTTTTTGTTTGTTGTTTCTCTTCCTACAAATTTTAAAACGCAACAATAACCATACATAACCAAACCACAGTCCCACAGCTGTGCCACAGATGCCATACTGGATAATTTTTGTCATGTCATTTGAACATCCAATCAGAACAAAGTTGTAATGCGACTGTGCCGGGATCAAAGGTTTTAATCCTATTAAAATTCACCCTCATATCGCGCGTAAAGAAGTATAACTTCAAAAATGTTTATTTCATAAATAAACATTGCCTTTCGCTTAAATTAAATGTCAAACAGCCACACACCTTCCTCTTGGCAGTTTGAACATTTAATTTAAGTGAAAAATCAATGTTTATTTGTCAAATAAACATTTTTTTCTCTTATCTGACAGCAGTAAAATGTATTTTGAGTTAAATAAATTACATTATATTCTTTTTTTTTTGCAGCAATTAACTTAATTCAAAAATTATTTTTTTGGCCATCCGGTATAAATAATAATGTTAATGTTTGCATTACTGAATAGAGAATTGATTCACCATCACGCCCATTTTATAAGTTTTTATAAGATATTTTATATCACATTTTATAAGTTATTGTACCTACTTGTTATCAAATTAACTCATAGAATATGTAATTCTGATTGTTAATAAATGCTTACAAAAAAAAACAATTACGCCCAAATCGATGACGTCACTATTGTGGGATATACGTCAAAAAATCATAATTTAAAAATAAAAATCAACCTATCAGATCTTTAACTCTGAAAATAATTAAGTCATGAGATAATAGACCGTTTCCACACTTTTTGAATGCACTGTATAACAGTCAAAATGCTGCTCTTTAATGTGATGCTGATAACTCTAGTGTGGGGTGTATTCTGTAACACTTCCGTTAAATTTTAGAGGCCACTAAAATTTTAGCGTCCGCTAAAAATATTTTGGTATTCTGTAAATCATACATCCGTTAAAATCATAACCTAAACCGTTAAAACTCCCTCTAAATAAAAATATTTTAGAGGATGTCAAAACGTACCCGCTAAATTTTTAGCATTAAATGTGGTTTGATTATTTTTGTTGGGTTATGTTTGTATGAATAGTAGTTTGTTATTCTTGTATTATACTGGAGATAAATATTTAAAAATGGCAAATAGCTTTTTATAATGTATTTGGCGAAGAAGTACTTAATAAATAATAATGAAATGTAAGTCTCATTTTACTTTACAATCGACACACTACACCTATAAGTAACAAAATTCAAATTTTTGTTTCTTTTTGTAGAGCTGATTTCAGATTATAACAAAAACAAAAAGTAATTGACCTGAAAGTAACTATGATACAATTACCGTTTTAAAAGAAGTAGGTACCTACCTAAGTACCTAGAAATGTGATTGAAAAAGTGTTGGAAGTCAAAGATGTTTGTCAATGCAATTAAATCCTATTAATGCATGTACAATTATTTACCTGCATTTAAGTTATGGTGGAACATTACAAAACATACCAAATGTTTATAAAGGTGACGTTTCAGAAGGTTTATAACCAGATGCAGATTAATAAGATGACCTTAATGTTATTGAAACATTTGACCAAAATTAGTGTCGAAGGGGAGAAGAAATAAGATATGCAATTTTTCAGCAATATTTTAATGTATAACTTAATAAATAAAAATGTTTAATTGCAAAATATGAGTTTTACTAAAAAATAATTAAATACAATAAATATTATTTTCCAGGAAACTGTCAATTTCTTCTTCTTCTTAAGGTTTTTGGCCTCTGACAGTCAGTTTTCGGTCAATTTTTAGGTTAAAAGTAGTTCAAAAACGATCAACGTGCGACGTTGCCGTATTTGTTCCAAAACCTTTTGGAGGATTCCTCTAAAAAAATATTATTTTAGCGGTCCTCTATAATATGTGTATACAGAATATCAATCTAACCTAAAAGTTTTAGAGGACCGTTAAAAGTTAAATTTTAGAGGCCTCTTAAATTTAACGGATATGTTACAGAATACACCCCTGTGTCAGCTATCTCGTGCAACTTCACTTTGCGGTTTTTCATAATAATTTTTAGTATTTTTTCGATACTTTCGGGAATAACTGCATCATTTGGCCTTCCGGAGCGGTCAGCATCATTGGTGTCGGTACGACTGTCTTTTAATTAAGCAAACCATCGTTTAATGGTTGTAATCGATGGAGTAGTGTTCCGGTAACACTTTTTGAGCCATTGGATATTTTTTCAGATATTTTTTGAGCCATTGTCTTTTAGATAGATAGGCTTTTGTCATTTTACGGAACTTTGGAAAATATGTTGCAGATTTAAGTTGTAACGGGAGATGGTTGTAAAGTTTTTTTGCGGAATATAATATAGATTTCTTTACTAACTCAGTGGATGGGATCGATAAATAAATATCAAAGATTGGATTTCTGGTGGAGTAAAAATGACTGGGCCTTGCTGGAAAGACATGAAGGTGGTTACGAATTAAACAAGCCGTTTCTAGGATATAGCAGCTGTACTAGAACCCCAAAAAGGAACACCATCTCGAAGATGAGACTCGAACAACGAAAAATATTTTATTTTAGAAGATGCTAAATTGAGTTCCCTTGAGACAGATCTTATTGCATAGCAAGCTGAGGCGAATTTCTTACTTAACGAATCGTTATGAAGGGACCATTTGAGGTTGCTGTCTAAAAAAACACCAAGAAATTTTACAGAATCACCGGTACTGAACTGGCTGTTATTAAGAGGCAAAGGTTGAAGAGCTCCTTTATAGGATAATGCTACTGTTTTATCTATGTTAAAAGAGAGTAAATTACAGTCAGACCAGGTCTTTATCGTCAGTAGGTCTGAAGTTATAGTTTAATGAAGAGATGCAATAGTTGAGTTGCTCCAAGTGATACTGGTATCATCAGCAAAAAGAAAAATTTTCCCATTGATTTTTAAATTAGTGATGTCATTTATAACGATAAGCATTAGAAGAGGACCCAATACTGAACCTTGTGGTACTCCACATACAATGTTTTTGAGACTAGAGTCGGTATCATTTGCTCTAACTAATTGTTTCCTATTATTCAAGTAGGATTGGAACCAATTCAAAAAAATACCTCGAATTCCATAGAAATTTAGTTTTTTAATCAAGATGTCGTGATTTACACAATCAAAAGCTTTGGCATAGTCACAGAAAACAGTGGCAGTAGGTATAAAGATTATTGTTTAGTGCTTGGTAAACACATGTAGTAGAGAAAACACGACATCGGTGGTACATTTATTAGTTAAAAAGCCGAACTGATTTTATGATAAAATATTTTTATCAACGATAAAGGACATAAGTCGAGTTTTAATGAGTCTCTCAATAATTTTGGAGAGTACCGGTAGTAAGGCAATAGGTCTATAGTTGCAGGCATCAGATTTTTCACCACCCTTATGAAGAGGAATAATAATGGCTGTCTTTAGGCACTCTGGAAATTTACATTTTTCGTAGGACACATTAATTAGTGAGACGAGGATTTCCGACACATTTTCTGTGAGATTAGAGAAACATTTTTATAGATAGTCCATCAGTACTACAGGACGACTTGCTTTTGATACTATTGATTGTTTGGATCAGTTCAGAGTTATCGACTGGTCTTAAAAATAATGAACTCGAGACCTTTCTTGAATTAGGGAGTTAGGAAATGGGATCTTGTTGCGGCAAAATAGTTGATGTTATATTTTTACTCACATTAACGAAGTAATCGTTTAGACTTTCAAGATTTGGAAGGGAAAATGATTGAGCTGTGTGAGTTTTATTTCGAAGATCGTTTATTATAGATCAAGTTTCTTTTGCAACACTTTTAGAGCTTCCCAGACGATTTTGATAATAGGCTTTTTTAGCTGATTTGACATGTTTTAGATATGTTATCCTGTACTTCGTCCTGTGTACCATCGGACAGCTTTTAACCCCGTTTAAAAATATAATTAAACATGGGTATCTGATAAAAAAAGCCGTTTGAGATAAAAGTGAGGAACATCTGCGAAGATAAACCAGCCTTTAAATTCTACATATTATATAACCTACTAAAAGGCAAAATACTGAAATGACCATTAAACTAAAACTGAAAGTATTAGAGACATGCTTACTTGTGGTTGTGCTGTAACCGGTGGCTTCTGATAAGGGTCCACAGGAGCTTCTCCATCTTCACACTCCGAGGACAGGTCCCCAGAGCTGAACCTCCTCTTCAAGTAATTGACATTCGAAGTGAAGGACTGTCTGAAGCTGCTGAACGAAATGGTGGGGCCGTTGGCGGTTGGGCCGCAATACTTGCTACAGTCACTAATTTTGCCGGCTCTAGGGGGCGCCCTCTGCTTGCACTACGATCGGATCAACGACGCGGTGCAAAACGATCACACGATTTGGAACCACGACCTACACGACGGAATCTGAAAATAAAAAAATATAATTATTATATTTTAATACAAGTACAGGTAGTATGCAAATATACACAACATTATTGAGTTGAAAGAAAGGATGTTTTTATCTCTTTTATCGAATATGGGAGAGCATTCGAAAATGTGAAACACGAACTAAGGATAAAATATCTACTAAAGAGTTGGGATTGGATGCCGAGGATCGATATAAGAGTTATGGCCAATCTCTATTGGGTCCAGACTGTAACGGTACGTCTTCAAAATAAATTTCAACGAAACTGAAGAATTAAAAAAGATGTATCTAAAACAAGGTTGTATACTTTCTCCAATGTTGCTTAACTTATACGTGAAAAACGCCTTCAAAGAAGTAGTGGCATACTCTAATATGTGTATTAACGTAAACTGCATAGTTATTTACAACATCAGGTATGCCGATGACACAGCGATAATAGCAGAAAACATCGAAGATCTTCAATGCCTCTTAAATGATCTTACTCGTACAAGTGAAGTTTTAGATTTGAAAATAAATATCAATAAGACAAAAACAATGATTGTAGGTAGAAATAATTATTTCAAATGCAAAAATATATGTCGCTGGAGAAGGAATCAAAGAAATCAGAAATCTTTGGACTGTCTGCTAAACGAGAGTTTGGAGCATTAAACTAAAATATGGAGCAAAGTGGAACAAGCCAGAAATGCTTTTTTGAAGCTTCGTATAAAGTTCTGACTGATTGCAAGTTGGAATTCAACATTCAACCTGTGATACAATATGCTAAGGTGTTACGTTTGGCCTGTATTCTTGTACATAATGGAAGCACGGGCGTTAATAGCCAACTCCAATAACAAACTTAAAATTTTTGAAATGTGGTGCCTGGCCGAATGCTTAGAATATCATGGAAGGACAGAATCACAAATGAGGAAGTATTAAGAATATAGGGTTTATAGGATAGGGATTTTTATGACTAGATAAAAAGTAAGAACACTACATACTTAGGGCACATCTTATGAAGATAACGGTACAGTTTTTAGTAACTGACACTCAAAGGAAATATGGTGGTTATGAAATATCTATTCTGCGTTCCGCAGTCACTTTGCAGTGTGGGCAGCATATCCCAATATAAAACTTATGGAACCTTGCAGCTCAGTGTTGCCGGTTTTAAGCAGACGAACTTAAAGTCCGTCTAAATAGAATATTCCAGAAGTCCAAAACATCTTGATCTGAAAATCTGTGGGTTTTATTATTTTTAAATAATTCATAGATAGGTACTATGAAAGATATTTATACGATATTTTTAAGATATATCATTTGAATATTAATTATAATTAGCCTGTGATTAATATTATATTTAATAGTTATTTATGATATAAGTGTTAAAAGTACAATTTTAAGGCACGCATGTGAAAGTTTGCAGAATGAGCGAAGCGAATTCTGCAATTCACATGAATGTCTTAAAAATGTACTTTTTAACGCGTGTACTTTGTACGCACGTAAGAAGTTATACATCTATTATATGATTTCAACGAAATAAATATACTTTCAACAGGTTATTTGTATTTAAAGATTAAGAGAAAACAGTAGCGATCAACAGGTAGAGAAAACGCGTTCCAAGATTGCGGCTGTAATTTTGAATATTTTTTTGAGATATTTGGCACACGTATTCGTAATATAATAAAGAATGGCGGTACAGAGGCAAATTTGAAAAATATATTAATATGTGGAAATTACTCTGTAATTAAGTACAAAATTAAAAAAACGAGCCTGTACCTCCATTAAGAAAAACAAAAAAATACAATTTCTTCAAATAAACTTTTTTATCCGATGCCTAGATTTTGTGTCATTTTGGAACTACTAAAATTGTTTATTTCATTAGTAGTTCCAAAATGACACAAAATCTAGGCATCGGATAAAAAAGTTTATTTGAAGAAAGTGTATTTTTTTGTTCTTCTTAATGGCGGTACAGGCTCGTTTTTTTAATATTGTATTTAATTACAGAGTAATTTCCACATATTAATATATTTTTCAAATTGGGCTCTGTACCGCCATTCTTTATTATATTACGAATACGTGTGCCAAATATCTCGAAAAAATATTCCAAATTATAGCCGCAATCTTGGAACGCGTTTTGGCTACCTGTTGATCGCTACTGTATCACCTTAAACTAATTTTTACTTACTACTTTCCAAAAAATTTTATTAAAATAATACTAAAAATAAAAAAAAAAGTTGGATAACACACGGATTCGAACCAGGTACCTCTCGATCTCTGGTCGAACGCGCTACCACCGAGCTAAACTCTATTTGCTTTGACAGCTTACAAGATTTCTCATACATACTGACAAATTTAATAGACCAAGTGAGGTATAAAAATACTTTAAAATTTATTTAATATAAATATTAATATTTCTTGGCAACACTGTCCTTCATAAGAGTCTGTACTGAAAGGTGTCAGTGGAACGCAGTATAGGACGTAAAAATATGTCATTGCTGCCTAATATTCGCCAATGCACAGGAATCCACTGCTATGCAATATGAAATATTCGCAATGCTGATAAAAACAGAATAAATATCTAGGAACTACAATCTCCAATGAGAACAAAGTAGAAAGAGTAGTTAAAACGCAAATAATGGGGGAACACATATCTTTTTTTGCAATGCAACATTGGTCAAGACGTCTCTCACTACATGCCAGATACACAAGATCATTGTACGACTAGAAGTCGCATATAAAATCGAAACATGGACCTTAACAAAAAAAAAGTAAATAAATTGCTGGTATGGAAAAGCAAAATTCTTCCAATAATACAGGGTGTCCCCGAAAATAGTGCGTTCCTTAAAGGTATAGGTAGAAGGCACAATGTAGAGCAAGAAAGTCTTATAACATTTTTTCTAAATTCATCCGTTTGGCCAAAAAACGAAAATACATTTTGATATGCAAATTGTGAAGTCTGGCAACAACGTGCAACTCAAAAATCTAAAGATTAAAAAAGTAGGTTTGTAGGTCAGTTGCATCTGGTAGGTCTTCTTCTTCTTTAGGTGCCGTGTCTGTATTCAGACGTTGGCCGTCATCATGTTTACAATTTCCTGAAATCTCTCTCTATCGGCTGCTGCGCGAAATATTTCTTCTACTGTGCAGCCACACCATTGTCTAATATTACGCAGCCATGAAAGCTTCTTTCGACCAATCCATCTCTTTCTCTCCACTTTTCCTTGTATTATAAGGCGAAGCAGATGGTATTTAGGTCCTCTAATTATATGGCCGAAGTATTCTGTTTTTCTCCTCTTTATGATGCTTATGAGCAGACGTTCCGAATTCATCATTTGAAGAACATCTTCATTGGAAGTGTGCGAAACCCACGACATCTTTAGGATTCGTCGATAGCACCACAATTCGAATGCTTCTATTTTGTTTAGTATTGTGGTTTTTAACGTCCATGTCTCACAACCATACAATAGGATAGACCACACATAACATTTCAGCACCTTCTTTCGAATATTCATCGACAGGTTTCTATTACATAAAACTGGTTTCCAGGTCATAAAAGCCTTCCGTGATATTTCGGTCCTAGTTATTATCTCTTCATCAGAGTCACAATTTACATTTAACCAGCTGCCAAGGTACTTGAAATGATTTACCCGTTCTAACTCCTCTCCATCAAGAGAAAGCTGACCTTGATCTATATTAATCTTTCCAACTGCCATCCACTTTGTTTTTGAAATGTTGATTTTAAGGCCTCTCCGATAGCTTGCTTCACTGACTAGATTTAGTAGTGTCTGAAGATCTTGTAAATTTTCAGCAAGAATGGCTGTATCGTCAGCGTATCTAATATTGTTGATTACTTCTCCGCCTAGCCTTACTCCCTCTTGTCTGTCATCCAAAGCCTCCCTAAAGATTTCTTCAGAGTACAGATTAAAAAGGGTGGGTGATAAAACACAACCTTGTCGTACTCCACGTTTTATCGGCAGTTTTTCAGTACGACTGTCTCCAATTTGGATAGAGGCTACTTGATTGTAATATAAGTATTTCAGCAGTCTTATATCATAGTGGTCAAGTCCTGCTGCCTGCAGGCAATCGAAAAGTGTATCACGTTGTACTCGGTCGAATGCCTTCTCGAAGTCGATGAAACAAACATAAACGTTCTTTTGGAATTCACAACTTTTTTGTAATAGAACGCGCATACAAAATAGTGCTTCTCTAGTTCCTAGACCATTTCTAAATCCAAATTGCTTATTACCCATTCTAGTTTCGCACAGAAGGAATACTCGGTTTTGTATAATACGTAAAAGTATCTTAAGTGTGTGACTCATCAAACTGATTAGTCTAAAATCGCTGCATTTGGTGGGCCTGCTTTTCTTTGGTAATGTTATAAACAGTGACTCCAACCAATCATCTGGTATTTTTCCTTTGTTGTAAATTTTGTTAAAGAAAGTAGTCAAGTAGGTAATGTTTTCCTCATCCAAAAGTTTAAGTAGCTCAACAGGGATTTGATCTGGTCCAGGTGCTTTATTGTTTTTGGCTTGTTGTATTGCTTTTATGACTTTTGACTTCAGTATACTGGGACTTCTGTCTAATTGGTTGTCACAGGTAGTATTAATTTGGAGCATTTTCTCGAGAAGCATCGTCAAAAAGGTCACTGATGTGTCTCTCCCATTCTTTGCACTGTTGTTCGTGATCACAAATTTTTCCGTCTGCGGTTTTAAGTACGTGAGCATTTTTCTGTTTTCTAATTCCGGAGGTATATTTAAGTTTCTTGTGGAGGTTGAAACTGTCATGCTTTTTTTGGAGGTCTTTTATTTCTTTACATGAATTCTCGAGCCAGGATTCTTTGGCCTGTTTAATTTTTCTTTTTATGAGTTTGTTAATTTCACGGTATTTGATAATATTTCTATTTTTGTATTTTCGTCGAACTTCCAGCAAGTCTAGAATTTCTCGGTTCATCCATTCATTTTTTGCCAACATTGTAGGTGTTTTTAAAGATTCCCTTACGTCCTCTAAAATCGAGTTTTGAATATCGTACCAACATTCGTTAATAGTTCTGTTTTCGTTTGGTAAATTTGATATTCTGTGCATTTTACTATTTATCTGCTGTGCTATGTGTTCGCACGTTTAGGTATTTTTAAGGGGGTCGAGATATATCTTACTAGGCTTAGTTGGCTTTGTTAGTTTCTTTAATTTAAGTTGTATTTTGGATATCTGGTAGGTAAAATAATGTAAATATTAACCAAACCCATATCCATTCTTTTTTGCAGGTAGGTACCTAGGATGTCAACAACCCCAAAAATCACACCTCAAATAGTAAATAGACAAGGGGTTATTAGGTTAAATTTCCACAGTCACAGCAAGTTCTTCTAGGCTACGTTGCCATGTCATTCAAATTTATGAAAATAAAAATTCACTTATATGGAAAACAATGTAACTTTTTTCTTGGAAACGGTTAACTTCAGAAAAAAATGTTATAGGACTTTTTTGTTCTAAATTGTGTATTATATCGATACCTTAAAGGAACGCACTATTTTCGGGGACACCCTGTATATGGACCTTGCAGCGTGATAAACAAATGGAGGTGTAGACACAACAAAGAGTTAAAGTCTGTCTACGGAAAGGGAAATCTAGTGAGATATTATAAAGGTCAATTAATTAAGATGGGCCGGACATGTGATACAAACCACGATTGTCTTATTAACAATGCGTTTTAGGAAAGACCAGATGGGAGAAGGTCAGTACGATCGTACGACCGCCTAGAAAAAGTGGAAAGATGAAATATGGAAGTTGTGGTACAGGACTGATAAACATGACAAACACGCGGCAAAATCTCACACGAGTTGTAATGCCAATGCTGATTATATTACCCTATTCGCAAGTACTTTTAAATTTATTTAAAATGTAGCGAATTTTTTGCAAAAAAAAATTGAAAACAATATTAAAACTTAAAAAAGAAATTTTAGGAGTTATGACAAAAGAATAGAACAGTTTCTCTTTTCAAGTTAGGTAAGGACTTTCTAAACTTAGTTGTACTACGACGCCCATGGGTCTTTGTCATTTTTTTACGCCACTCCTCAACCCAGCCCTGAAAATACTTAGCAATTATAGTGCTAGCCGAAGTAATAGGTTATCAAAAAAGCAATATTTGGAAATGTATAATTTTTTTTAGAAAATAGACATAGAATTAGGAAATAGAAAAAGAACAATATTAAAACACAAGCATACAAATAAAAAAAAGATAGTTATTTAGCTGGCTGGCTAATGAGGACGTGCTTGCTTTCTGAGCATAGTTTCTGAAACTGGGGATCTAGTTTGGAAATTACCACTCTCGTTCTTTCTCTACGTCTATTTTTGACCTTTATTGTACTTTTTCTTCATTATTGCAACAAAAAAGCCTATTTTGAACAGTTTTTTAGTAACAAAAAATATGGCATCAGATGCGCACTTGCATGCAAAGTTTCACAAATAATGTGTTTTTCGTTACAAAAATATTTACTAAATTTTAACACGTTGACGGACAGAACGTCTATAGACATCTAATTTTGATTAATGTAATGTGACACAACGTCTATAGACGTTGCATTTTCCCTATTCTACTTTGCAAAATACATATACAGACAGGGGCTAAATTATGGAATAAATTCATTTTCTCTAAAACGGACGACTTCTAAGATAAATCCCGAAACAGGTCGATTTTTATTTTTAAATTATTATTTTTTGACATATATATGATATTAGTGACGTCATCCATCTTGGCGTGATGACGTATTCGATGATTTATTTAAATGGGAATAGGGGTCGTGTGGTAACTCATTTGAAAGGTTGTTTAATTCTCTATTTAGTAATATAAACAATAACGTCATTATTTATCCAAAAAAATAATTTTTGAATTAAATTAATTAACGCAAAAAGAAGAACGTATATAATTTATTTAACTCAAAATACATTTTACTGCTGTCAGAAAATAGAAAAAAGAATGTGTGTGTACTTTGTACGCACGTAAGAAGTTATACTTCTATTATATGATTTAAACGAAATTAATATACTTTTTATTTATATTTTGTTTAAATATTAAACTAATTTATACTTACTACTTCTCAAACATTTTTATTAGAACAGTGCCAAAAATTAAAATAATAAAAGAATAAAACACACACAAA
Source organism: Diabrotica virgifera virgifera (assembly GCF_917563875.1). NCBI lineage: Eukaryota > Metazoa > Arthropoda > Insecta > Coleoptera > Chrysomelidae > Diabrotica > Diabrotica virgifera. Next base: position 67,465,742 of record NC_065444.1, read on the forward strand.
CACATTAAACAAGCCACAAATGACGTCTGAACATTAATTGTCGAATTTTTTTTTAACTAAATACGTATTTTCTGAAAATACAATTATATAATAAACATACTTACAATCATAAAATGTATTAAAAAAAACAAAAAAGAAAGTTTCTATTGGCACTCGAACCAGCGCTGATAAGAGCGGTTGGTATTGGAATTCATTCGCCATCTCCGCTTAGCCACGGACACTATGTGTCATTATTTACGAAGATCGACAACTAAACGGATTAAACTTGTGATATTTTGAAAATTGATCAAATTATTTTAATTTTGAATTGAAATGATTTAGAATTGAAAAAATACAACAAAACAGAGTAAAAAAACAATATATTAGGTGAATATTGATAGAAATTTTGATGGTAATCAAATTATATAAATAAAACTATTACATACTATGTATTTTGGCAGATCAAATAGGTAGGTTTATACCCATGATACATTAACAATTATTACGTACCTGTTGCTTTTAAAAACTATTTAAAAGTCACTACAATATTATAAACTTTTTTGTTTCTGTCCTCACAACAATAAAACTAATATATTATACATTTGTTTACCTTTACCTTTACCTCCAAACCACAGCTGCCATATCGGATCATTTTTGACATGTCATTTGAACATCCAATCAGAACAAAGTTATAATGCGCATGCGCCGGGCTGATAGGTTTTAACATATAAAAAAATCACCCTCTATCGCCGGTAAAGAAGTATAACTTCAAAAAAATTTATTTCACAAATCACATTGATTTTCGCTTAAATTAAATGTCAAACAACCTCCCACCTGCTTCTTGGAACTTTGAAAAATTAATTTAAACGAAAAGCAACGTTAATTTTGCAAACAAATATTTTTTTCTATTGTCTGACAGCAGTAAAATGTATTTCGAGTTAAATTAATTACATACATTCTTTTTACAACAATTAATTTAATTCAAAAATTAATTTTTTGGTCACCCTGTATAAAAAATAATGTTAATGTTAATATTGCTGAATAGAGAATTAAACAACATTTCAAATGAGCTATCACATGACCCCTATTCCTATTTAAAAAAATCATCGATTACGTCATCACGCCCAGATGGATGACGTCAATAATATCATATATTTGTCAAAAAATTATAATTTAAAAATAAAAATCGATCAGTTTAGGTATTTATCTCAAAAATCGTCTATTGTAATGTCACAACACTTGCTTATACATTTGACGCACTGTCCGTCAACGTGTTAAGCCCTTTATATTGGAAAAAAAAACAAAATTAAAAAAAAACAATCAAATCCTTTATAAAAGGTATATATTTAAAATCCCTAAAAAGGGCTACATCACAGAACTAGTTTTCGATTGGTTTACCAATCATCATCAGTGCTTACCTAAAATGAATATAACCTGGTAAAATAATGCAAATATTTTGAAATTTTGACTACGATTAAGAAAAGTTGTAGGTTATACTCACGTGAAATTTACATGCTAACCACCAAGATATAGTATTACAAAAATGTGTGGGTAAAAACCCTTTACAAGTAATTCGTCAAGGAAACATCGGTTAAGTATCTGTTATTTTTGTAATCTTGGTGGTTAGCATGTAAATTTCACGTGAGTATAACCTACAACTTTTCTTAATCGTAGTCAAAATTTCAAAATCTTTGCATTATTTTACCAGGTTATATTCATTTTAGGTAAGCACTGATGATGATTGGTAAACCAATCGAAAACTAGTTCTGTGATGTAGCCCTTTTTATAAAGGATTTTATTATTTTTTGTATTACGTGGTACACAGCCAACTACAGGAAAACTTTTTCCTTGTGGATAATTTAAAAGTAAAAATCGATCTGTTTCGGGATTTACCTACAATGTCGCCTATTCTCGATAAAATTAATTAGTTCATAATTTTGTCGCTCACTCTATATTGATGATGCATTCTGTTGATTTTCTTTGAGAAATATTCACCGATATACAATATTCTGGCGCTATATACTCAAAGTATTAGAACAAAATAGAGTTCTAAGAAAAGACTATGAACAGAACTTTTCGTCTTTTTATTGATATTTAGAAAATAAGACGTCTTTAGGTGAAAAATTCAGAGAAACAATATGAATTTTTATCACCTTTAAAACATAATATGAGCCATGATTTTGATGAGTTTTGGTTCATGGTTACTTTAAATATAAATATTCTGATGATCAGAAAAGACTCAGTAAGATTTAGTTTAATATTTTAGTTTAATAACTGCAGTTTCACTACCGGTAGATTTGAAGTCAATAATACCATCTCACTCATTCATATAACGGGCCATTTTACAGAATTATGTCTTTTCTTTTTAAAACGTACACTGTGAAAAAACAAAAACTCGGGATGCTTCAAGGGAAAATCCGGGTACATGCTGCTTGAAAGGTGTTTCCGAAGTTCTAAGACAATAGGGAACGAAGAAGAAAACGGTCGACAAGTTAAAATGAACAGTTCTGTCGGGAAGTTCTCCTTTTTCATTGTTTTCTAACAAAGGGGTAAATTGCTTCGTTGGTGTACAATAAAAAGGGTCTGCTGGCTCCTGGCGGTTCTTAATTTTCTGCTTTCGGATTGTACACGTGAGAATATCTCCAATTAGGGCGAATGTTCGCGTAAAAATGTTGCTTAATATTTGGATTTTATGATGTTACTTTTTAATCTTTTACTCGAGATTAAATGGAGGAAATGTGAAAATGAAGTAGAGATGAATTTGTATTTAAATGAAGTCTCTGATATTTCAAAAGTAGGTCAGTACTTTTAATGGAAAATTATGCTTTTCAATACAGTACACGCAAAAAGCATTAAGAAACACGTACAAGGTTTTTTTTATTATTAAAGCAATCTGATATTTATCTCTCTCTCTCAAATTTCTCTGGTTTCTGTTACCAGGTGGAACTGGCTAGGTTGGAAAGATTTTTATTAAAAAAAAGGCGGAAGTCTTGGCATATAGGCAACGTATAGGCAAATAGTTTATTATTTATTATATGGATTAAGTTAGGATACATAATTTTTAAATTAACAGCAGATTTTGATGTACATTATGCGGCAAAATAAACAGTACTGAAATGAGTATTGAAATGTATATTATGATTATTTAGATATTTATTCAGTCTGTACCTATACATAATAAAAGGTAAATGGAACGCCAATTAACAACACTAGATATGCGTACGATACTATCATAATAGCAGACAACCTTCAAGACCTCCAAAAGCTAATGAACAAGATAGTTGAGTATGGAGAAGAATATGAATTATCAATAAACATGAAGAAAACTAAATTTATGAGAATATTAAAGACCCAAAATAATGATAAAAGCCTGACAATTAAAGGTAAAACTTTGGAACAAGTTGAAAACTACAACTATCTTGGCACAATAATTAATCACACAAACGATTACTCCAAAGAAATCAAAGTTCAAATAAAGAAAGCAAGAACAAACTTCAATAAAATTAGAAAGGTACTTTGTGCAAGAGAGCTGGAATTAGACTTGAGAGTTAGGCTGGCAAGCTGTTATATTTTCTCGACTTTGCTTTACGGGATAGAAGCATGGACACTTAACGCGTCGACTAAGTTGAAATCATTTGAAGTGTGTGTTCAGAAGAAGGGTAGAAGAATTCTGAAGATATCATGGACCGAGCATGTAACAAACAACGAAGTCATGAGAAGAGTCAACAAAAGACTGGAAATATTGGAAACCATCAAGACACAAAAGCTGCAGTACCTGGGGCATGTTATGCGTAATGAGAGATACTTCTTCTTCTTCTTCTTCTTCTTCTTCTTCTTCTTCTTCTTCAAGTGCCATCTTCGTTCCGAAGGTTGGCGATCATCAGGGCTATACGTATTTTCGAAACTGCTGACCGAAACAATTCGTTGTTGCTACAGCTATACCATTCCCGTAGATTCTTTAGCCAGGAATTTCGTCTTCTTCCTATGGATCTTTTTCCTGCTATCTTCCCCTGCATAATTATTCGAAGCAGTTCATATCTTTCGCCTCTTGTAATGTGTCCCAAGTATTGCAGTTTTCGTTTTTTTGATCGTAAATATGGCTTCCTTTTCTTTATTCATTTTTCTCAAGACCCCGACGTTTGTGACTCTTTCCGTCCATGATATTTTCAAGATTCTGCGATACATCCACAGTTCAAATGCCTCCAATTTTTTGAGATCAATCTTTTTCAGCGTCCATGACTCCATTCCGTAGAACAGCACAGAAAGTACGTAACATCTCATCAGGCGAAGTTTCATTTTAAGGCTCAAATCTCTTCCACAGAACACTCTCTTCATTTTAGTGAATATGGATCTGGCTTTTTCTATTCTTATTTTGATTTCTGCTAAGCTATCGTTGTCTTCATTTACAAAAGTGCCTAAATATTTGTATTTGCTAACTCGATCGATAATTTCATTGTGTAAATATAAATTTTGGACATTTCGTGTTGATTTCTATATTACCATAAATTTAGTTTTCTTTATGTTCAAAGATAGTCCATATTCTTCGCTGCAGTCTGCTATCTTATTCACCAATGTCTGTAGCTCTTCAAGTGTTTCTGCGATCAGAACGGTGTCGTCGGCAAATCTCAGATTGTTTAATCTAACACCATTTATTTTAATACCTATGGATTGCTCAGAGAGTGTTCTATTCATTAAGTCTTCGGAATAGAGATTAAACAGGGTTGGTGAATTGGTGACAGTATACACCCTTGACTCACACCTTGCTTTATTTCAATTTCTTCAGTGGTATTATTCTCTACTCTCACTACTGCTTTCTGATTGTAGTACATATTTGCTATTAGTCGGATGTCTCGTTTATCTAAATTCTTTTCTGCCAGGAGTCTGATTAGATGATCATGCCGCACTTTATCAAAGGCCTTGTTATAATCTATGAAACACATGAATACATCTTGATTTATGTCAAGACATCTTTGAGACATAACGTTCAGTGCAAACAACGCCACTCTTGTTCCGAGTCCATTTCGGAATCCAAACTGGGTATCATTGATGTCCATTTCCAGTTTTCTGTGTACTCTAGTGTGTATAATTGTCAGGAATATTTTCAGTACATGGCTCATCAAACATTCATCTTTTTTTGGTATAATAAGAAAGGTGGATAAAAGCCATTCTTGTGGTATTTTTCCTGATGTATAAATGCTATTTAAAAGTTCAACTAAAATGTGGATCGAGTCTTCTTCTATCAGTTTAAGGATTTCCGTTGGTATTTCATCTGGACCTGGGGCTTTACCGTTTTTCATTCTTTTTAGTGCGTACATTACTTCCCATTCCGTTATTTCTGGACCTTCGTCTCCTTGTATGTTACTTAGTTCAGATTGTTGTCTATCATCTGCAAAGAGTTCTTCAACATAGTTGTTTCATGTCTTCAACTGTTCTTCTAGTTCTGTTATTGTGTTTCCTTTGACATTATACAGGGTATTTGGCTGCTTACGTTTTTGTGTACCTGCAAGTTCTCTCACTTTTTTATGTACATTAAAAATATCATGTTTTGCCTGCAATTGCTCTATTTCTTCACATTTTCTTTTATAAAAATTTTCTTTTGCTATTCTGATTTCCTTTTTGATTTCTTTCTGTATTTGTTTATACCTTCTCGTTTTTTCCTTTCATTATTCTCCGATTGTCCATGAGAAGAAGGATTTTATTAGTCATCCATCTTTGCTTTATTTTTGGTTTTTCTTTAGTCAGAATTTTCTTCGCAGGACTTATCGCCATTTTTACGTTTTGCCATTTTTTATGAATGTTGTTCGTTGGCTGAGATGTTTCTTTTTCATAAAGTATTTTCAAATTATTATTAATACATCTTTGCAGTTCCGCCTTTACCTCCAGGTTACATAAATGACTGACGTCTATCTGGTTTGCTCTTCTTTTCTGCTCCAATCTTTTTAGTTTAATACTCATTTGCGCTATTAGAGGGTTATGGTCTGAATAGACATCTGCGCCTGGGTAAGCTTTAACGGATTTTAAGGAGTTTCTGTATCGTTCGTTTATCAGTAAAAAATCAATCTGGTTTCGAATTATTATTTGGCCATTGTCCTGGGGTGATTTCCACGTATAAAGTTTTCTCTTTGGTAAGTTGAAGAATGTGTTAGATGCAATCATGTTATTCTCCTGACAGAATTGAAGCAGTCTGTCACCTCGTTCATTTCTTTTACCGAGTCCGTATTCTCCTACATGTTTGCCACTTTTTCCTTTACCAATTTTTGAGTTAAAATCACCTAGAATTACGGTGATGTCTCGTGGTTTCGTCGATTTTAATGCTTGATTGATTTCTTCGTAGAATTGTTCAATTTCGTCTCGGATTTATCTGCAGTAGGTGCATAGATCTGTATGATATTTAGTTTACTTGTGTTTGTTTGTAGTTGGAGAAATAAGAGCCGATCTGATACTGGAGTAAAATTAATGACCGACAATGAGAGATACAACATACTTCAATTAATTATACAGGGGAATATCTCATGGTATGGAATCTCATGGTTGCATAACTTGAGGGAATGGTACGGATGCACATCAACCGAACTATTCAGAGCAGCAGCATCTAAGATCACAATAGCCATGCTCATGATGATTGCCAACCTCCGTCGCGGAGATGGCACGTAAAGAAGAAGATACACAATATAACTTTGCAAAAATTATTCACGACGACGTTCCCGATAAAACAGATGTTAAAGATGTCCTTTGACACGAAAAAATCATTAATTTCTAGTCCGCAATTCTGGAATGCCAGACGGTAGATCGGTATGCCTCCTTCAGCATTCCTTGTATGAACGCCTCAGGTGGTGTTAAGTCTGGTGAGTTGAGATGTGGCGAAGATCTCCCAAAATGCTCGCGCAGTATTCGGAGAGACTCCCTGGCCGTGTGACAGGTTGTCCCGAACTTTTGGAACCATTGTTGATTGTGTTGACCGTTTTTGCGACTTTTTCCGTGCGACCGACAATAGTACTCCACGATAAAAAATCTTTCTGCAAAATTGAGAACCAACCTGAGGCACCTAACATTAACACTACATTCACATAAGTTATAACGAGGCTTAGAAACCACTCAATACGTTTCGGCGTATGACACATACTTTGAGGCATATGCATTTCAGTAGGTACTGTTTATTTCGCTGCATATCTTATAAGCCGCAGAGTATGCAAGCATTGATTATCATTGATATCAAAGCTCGTTATGAGCCAAAGCTTTCTTCAGAACAATTTTCTTTCTATTTAGCCCTTTCTCTGGCAAATCGTCTCCATGCTCTATCTCCAATATATTTTATGTCGTCCTCTGGGAAGCTTTGATACCTATGTATCTGTCTTAATCTGGCTCGTTTCTCATCGGCCTTTTCGGCCAAAAACGTTTCTACTGTTGCACTTTCCTCTTGGCCTGATTACATCTTAGGATTCATCTACGGCGTGCTATCTTAACGAATTTTACAATGTCAGATTCATCGAAAGTTCTTCTTTAGCATTAAGTAATCCAACTTTGGACATAGGCCTCCCCCAATTCAATCCAATTTTTTTCTATTTTGGCCACTTATTTCCAGTTGTATCCTTCAATATTCTTAATGATTTCAGCCCATCTCATCTGTGAAGCAGGAAGACCTCTGCTTCTCCTTCCTATTCATGGTCTCCATTGTTGTATTTCGCAATTCCGTCTTTTATCCTTCAGTAGGGCATTGTGTCCTGTGAAGCTCCATTTTAATTTGGCAGCATATTCTCCTCCGTGTTTTACTTAGGGTTTGCTTCTTATCCATTTATTTGTTTTCTGTCTATAAGCGTCACCCCTAGCATTGATCTTTCCATCGCTCTTTGTGCCTTTACTATTTTATCCATATTGGCCTTGGTGAGTGTCCACGTCTGTGATCCATACGTAAGTATAGGGAGGATACACTGATCGTAAACTCTGGTTTTCATATATTGTTCTATTTTAGTGTTTTTCAAGATTCAACTCAGTTTTCCAAATCCTAACCACGCTCACCTTATCCTTCTGGTAATTTCGCCAGATTGATTTTCTTTGTTAACTTTCATTGTCTGTCCCAGGTAGATGTGTTCGCTTATTATTTCTAAATGTATGTTATTCATAGTTGAATTTAAGCTTGAAATACATATGTAATTCTTCGAAAGTTATATACAACTCAAAGTTCTTCTTAGGATTTTGAGCTCCAAACGTTTAAGAAGTTCTTAGTCCTTCTGTGTAAGGGACCACGTTCTTGTTCCATATGTTAGCACTGGGCTTATTAGTATTTTGTAGCCGGTTACTTTAATTTCCTGGGTACTTTTGAGGCCATCTATCTTTTCAAGCCATGGCAACACTTACTAGCAAGCACTATTTTTCTTTTAAATTTTTCGCTGATGTTGTTTTCTTTAGTCAACAGCAACTCTAGGTATATGAATGTATCCACACTTTTCAGTTCTAAATCGTCAATTATTATTCTGCTAGGTATCTGGTTGCTTTACCTTTTTTTAAACATTTATTCAGCAATCTGTTAGTTATAGACATTCTAACAATAATAAGCGTCTTTGGGGTTTGAAGTAAAAAGAAACAATTGACGTTAGAGAGGTCAGTCCAATGACTGGACCTTCAGTATGGAACAAACATGACATTCCGATAATATGCTACATACAAACATACATTTCACATTTACAAACAATACATATTATATCTAAAATATAAACACAATTATGATGAGTTAGAAAACTTATTTATAAATCAGGTTCAGTGGATTTTTACTTGTAGTCTGTTATTTTGTTGACTATTATCAAGCAAGTTTATTGCCAGAGCATTTGGATGGCTTTCTAGGCGTTTTATGTACCGAACACTGCACTGAACTATCACTTCACAGATCGTAGGTACTTCTTCTTCTTTTTCTTAAAGTGTCTATCCGTTCCGGATGTTGGCGATCATCATGGCTATCTTGACTTTGTTTACCGCAGCGCGGAACAAATCAGTGGTAGTCGTGTTATACCACTTTCGTAAAATTTGAAGCCAGGAAATGCGTCTTCTTCCCGGTTCTCTTTTACCATTTTTACCTTCACTTGGAAAATCAGTTGGAGAAGGCCGTAACGTTCTTGATTTCTCATTACATGTCCTAGATATTCTAATTTTTTTGTTTTGATGGTTATGAGAATTTTACTCTCTTTCCCCATTCTACGCAGGACTTCCACATTAGTAATTCGGTCAACCCAGGATATACGTAAGATGCGCCTATAACACCACATTTCGAGGTACTATTTACACAGGTACTTCTAGATCACAATAAATGTCTTTGTTTGTCACGAACCATGGGGCATCTGTTATAGAGCGTAACATTTTAGATTGTAATCTTTCCATTATGGATATGTTGGATTTTGATGCTGTACCCCATAGCTGGATCCCATAGGTCCAGACCGGTTTGAGTATTGTATTGTATACCAACAGTTTGTTACGTATAGACAACTTCGATGATCCGCCCAGGATCCAATAATGTTTACGAAATTTTAAGTTTAACTGTTGGCGCTTTTTCCATATTATATAAGTCCTCCATATCAAAGTTTTGTCTAGGTATATTCCAAGATATTTAACGTTTTCGGCTTATGGAATTGCTTTGTTATTTATTTCTATATTAGGCGACATTTTGTAAATATGATATGTTGTGATTTTGATTCATTGATCTTTATATGCGCCATTTCTTTGTCCACTTTTCAATGTCCCTAAATTATGGTTGCTTTACCTAGTATAAAGGCACGTATCCATTATGTTGGTGCTCCGCGCTCAGTGCAACAGATGCAATCGATACGGCATGCGCTCCTCTACGTATAAACCGCCACCGATTAGAGTACCGAGGCGGATCGAGCACTGTTGCACCGAGTGGGAGCGCCAACGTGTCCACTAAGTGGAGGAGTTGCAGGAGCGCGGAGTACCAACATAATGGATAAGTGCCTTAAAGCATAGGCTCATACCTCACACGCTATGGCCAAACAAGCGACAATGGGTCCTATCCTATGTTGCTGCGTGATATTTTACAACTCAGTCTGGCCATCCACTGCACTCACTGTGGGACCCATTTTTAGCGCTTCATTTTATTGCTCTTACAGCGCTGTAAATTGTCGCTTGTCTGGCTGTAGCCTTAAAGGCGGGTTGACATTACTAGTGAATAACGAACGTGGTTCACGCTTACGTAGTTAGCCCGTGCTACACGACTAATGTAAACAGATGTTCGTGCAGCACGATTGTCTCACGAATGGTCTACGCCCCGCCACGATAGACATTAAACATGTTAAATATTTCACGCTCTAAAGACAGTCGTAGAGAGTTTGAATTTGCTTTTAACCTCAAAAATTAACGTCTCATTGAGAATGAGAATGAATAAACGGGAGACCATTATATTTGTAGAGTTGTACGAAACTGAGTCTGTACAAAGAATTGTTGCTCAGCTAGATATTGAAAATTTTACAGCAAAACATGTACTAGAGAAATTTAAAACTTAGTTCGTATTTACAAGAATTGAAGAAGATAAGAATAGCACCAAGTCTGGCTGTTCCGCTTTCTCACTAAAAATATGATTTTTATCTATTTCAGTGGCTATTAATTCGCTGTGATGACGTCATGTTCACTACTCTCTCTTCTCTCTTTCTCGAGACTCCATTATACCCCTCAAGGGCGTAGGAGGTTTTATTCATCCTCTATCCATATCTTCCATTTCTTGTGGTACTTTGCTAACTCTTTCATTTGTTGATGTGCTTTTCCTTTTTCCTGTCCAATTTCTATAATCTGATCGATCCATCTCTTCCTTGGCCTCCCTTTCCTTCTTTTACCATATCTTTTTGATTCTATCACCTGCTTTGGTAGTCTTTCTTGGTCCATTATGTTAATGTGTCCATACCATTTTAATTTTCTTTTTTGGATTTTGGTTATTATCGATTCCTGTTTCAGTCTTTGTCTAATATCTTTATTTCTTATTATGTCCAATTTCGTTTTTTTCTGCTATTTTTCTCAGATGCTTCATCTCTGCTGCGTTTATTGTACTGTCTATTTTTGCATTGTTTACCCATGTCTCACTTGCATAATACATATATTAAAGTTGGTACATATATATTGCATTGCATACCTTCAGTTTTATTCCTTTATCTATTTCTTTCTTTCCAAATATTGTTTTATTTAGTGCATAGTAGATCTTATTTGCTTTTTTCGCCCTGTATGAGATTTCTTGATCTAGCTTTCCATCCTCAGATATTATTACTCCCAGATATTCAAACGTCGAGACTGTTTCTATTATTTCGTTTTTGCACCTAAATATCATTTGGTTTATTTCTTTCCTTTTTTGGGCTACTATCATGGTCTTCGTTTTCTTTACATTTACCTCCATTTTCAAATTTTCTATTTCTTCCACCCAGATATTGATTAATTTTTGCATTTTCTCTTTATTGTCTGCTATTTTTACTAGGTCATCTGCATATAGTAATCCCTCCATTCTCACTGGTACTAAATTCCTGTACCCTATTGTTGACGGTAATTGCCTTGACCTTCTTTTAGAGCTCCTCATTACTCTATCCATTACTAATATAAAAAAAACTGGGTTGAGACTGTCACTACTAAAATATAAAACTATTGTGCCCAGTGTAAACACAATAACGTTTCTCACGAAACGTATTGCACAGAAGCGTAGATAACGCTTGTTTTTTTAGTGTGAACCACGTTCGTTATTCACTAGTAATGTCAACCCGCCTTAAAGGCGGGTTGACATTACTAGTGAATAACGAACGTGGCTCACGCTTACGTAGTTGGCCTGTGCTACACGACTAATGTAAACAGATGCTCGTGCAGCATAATTGTCTCACGAATGGTCTACGCCACGCCACGATAGACATTAAACATGTTAAATATTTCACCCTCTAAAGACAGTCGTAGAGAGTTTGTATTTGATTAAGCTCGTGCTTTTCACCTCAAAAATGAGCGTCTCATTGAGAATGAATAATCGGGAGACCGTTAGATTTGTAGAATTGTACGAAAGTGAGCCTGTACTCTGGAATGTAACTGATGCAAGGCATAAAAAAATTACGCGCAAAACGCAGCAGTAAAAAGAATGGTTTAGAGTTTAGAGAATGGAATAGAAATTGAAAATTTTAGAGCAAAACATGTACTAGAGAAACAAAATAGCCTCTAACATACATGATGACGCCATGTTCACTATTAACATATACTTTGGTGTCTAGTGTAAACACAATAACATTTCTCACGAAACGTATTGCACAGAAGCGTAGATAACGCTTGTTTTTTAGTGTGAACCACGTTCGTTATTCACTAGTAATGTAAACGCTCCTTACGCATATTATATTTTCGTTGATGTACAATGAAAAGGGTCTGCTGGCTTTTGGCGGTTCTTACTTTTCTGCTTTCGCATTGTACACGTGAGAATATCTCCAATTAGGGCGAATGTTTGCGTAAAAGTGTTGCTTAATATTTGGATTTTATGATGTTAAGGCTGTATGACACTATGCATTTTCTTATATCATTTCTAATATCGTTTTTGATATGTCAAAAAAATGTATAGTGTCATACACAGATACAAGAAACGATATCAGAAACGATACAAGAATTTGTGTCAGGCACAGATTCTTGTACAATAACTGCGCCAATTTCTGCGCAGAGAGCAAAAACGTAAAACCTGTTGGTAAAACTTCTAAATGACATAATGGCGGCTGAAAATGAGATCATATGATGTATGTCTTGATGAATTTATTTGTGTTTTGTAGGTATTATTTATAAATATTTTATTGATACTTAATATACCGTTTGGTATGGACTACTGTTCTACTAATAACCATTTATTTAGAATAACTTTGGGTTTCATATTGCATAATTTTTTAATAGAGGAAAATACAATAGTTCCAATTTGGATCAAACTGAAGATAATTATAATGCAAATATTTTAGCACAAATATCAAAACAAAATAAAAAACACAAATAATCAACAGTCAACGTAAAAATTCTAGTTATTATAACATTAAAATATTTGTTTTTAAAAGTTTATAAATTTTATAAAATCCTTAAAATCAGCTGTAGACGCAGTACTACCATACCAATGTAACGTGACAGGGTGACAAACAAAATTTCGACCAATCACGTGCCCAATTTCATACAGTTTTCGATACAAGAACTTGCATAGTGTCATACAGGGCACAAATGTACGTACAAGAAATGATACAAGAAAATGTATACAAGAAACGATATCAGAAACGATATTAGAAATGATACAAGAAAATGCATAGTGTCATACAGCCTTTACTTTTTAATTTTTTACTGGAGATTAAATGGAGTATATGTGAAAATGAAGTAGACATAAATTTGTATTCAAATAAAGTCTAATATTTTAAAAGTAGGTCAGTACCTTTAATGGAAAATTATGCTTTTCAATACAGTACACGCAAAAAGCATTAAGAAACACGTACAAGGTTTTTTATTATTAAAGCAATGTAAGATTTGTCTATCTGTCTCTATGATTTCTTTTACTTAATCTTGACTGTTCATTGTTGCCAAATTTGCTTGAACGTCTTCTTTACTTTCTTCCTGTTGATATCGCGTTTATTATTCGTTTTTGCATTTATTGTCAATATAACTTATTTTGCTTCAATCATTCTTTTGATACATTTATTTCTAGTGCTTTCCAGTTTGGATTTTTGTGCTGATCTTGTAAAAAAATCGTTTCTCTTGACCTCTTGAACTGACTAGTTTGATAAATGACAACTAAGCTTTTAATAAATGAATAATAAATTATCGATCGTCATCATCATTGACTCCACAAACCATAGTGGGTCTTGGCCTGTTCTAGAATTAGTTTCCATTCCTTCCTATTCTTCTAGTCAACGACAACGGCTAAAAGTTAGCCAACGACTCTCCAGTAAAGTCCATCTCCAATAATTAAAATACTTTGGACATGTTATGAGAGCAAACACAGAAAACATGGAAAGACTCATTATACAAGGAAGTGTGGGAGGCCGAAGATCACGAGGAAGATCCCCAACAAGATGGATCGATCAAATTACAGGAATATGCAAAAGACCTATGCATGAGTTAAAAGAAATGACCAGAGACAGAGATCTTTGGAGACGGACAATACACGACATCACGTCGATCACTGCATTCCCTCCGTGGAGTCTGGATTGAAAAGAGAGCAGATCATAGATAAGGGGAGCAGATACCGAAGACTTAGCGACTACCTTGCTTATTAACACATTCGCTACCTATCGAAGATAATGGAGTTTGGCTAGTAACCATTTTGTTAACCGGCATCTGACTGAAGTAACCATATGACGCGCTGGAGCGTGATCTGCAGCGAATGGGTTAAGAAGAATGAAATATACTTCATAAAGCCTAATTTAACTAGAACTCAAGCCTGTTTAAAGTAAGGTAATTGTTGAAACGGGTAAAATTCTTCGAAATGAAAGTAAAAGGACTGTTTCTCTCAATTAAATGTAAAGAATGGTATTCAATAAAATTATCCAAAAACCACTATGTTAAATTATATACAAACTTTTAATTGGAGGATTTTCCGAATCCCTATATTTTGTACCCAAGTTATGAAAGCAATTTCAGCTTTTCTTTACTCAATTTATTAGATGTACGTCAGATTTTTCTGCATCGAGAGACCGGAGAAATTAATTTAGATCCGCTAAAATTCATTTAGGACGGCAAACCACCAAATTGGCAACGAAATAAAGGGAATAAAATAAATAATCCAGAGGGATATTTGAGGACTCAAGTTAAGCTTATTTATTATAGGAGAGAAATCAAAAAAGAGGTTGGTGATTAAGTTTTATTACAGAAAATAATATAAAGAAGATATACCACTTGAAAATAAATCAATAAGCAGGTTAAAGATGTGAGGGTGTACAATTTTATTACAATTTATCTATACAATTTCAACCGAAATGTTTAGGTAGATAATTAATAGACAAGATAATAATGCTGAAAATGTGGTATTACATAAATAGGCCTAGATCCAGCATACCAAAAAAAGTTTATTAATACCAAGCTGAAAATTTGTTAAAAGCTTAACGGTGTCTAGTCGGACAAACTTTGATGTGCGGAAACACTGTAACTAAACAGGCAAGTTTTAATTGTGGAACAGGTTACAGGTTTCGAACGTCAGACTACAAAAACGTCCCATGTATTTTGTGGGACAGAACTACCTATTGATTTGTTGCCCTTTCATTAAGCTCTCATGCAAAAATCAGACTACTGTTTATCACCAACATATTTCCTGTCATTTGACATGTTATACGTGTCGGACTTATTAACATACCCAACATATTTGTCGGACAAACATTTTTTTTTTCATATATTATATAAGTTTGCTATTGAATAACCGTATAAAATATACGAGATTATAATCAATTTCTCTTACCCTGTTGGTGTCTGGAAGAAATAACTAAAATTTAACTTAAAATTTAAATAAAACTATACTATAATGCCAAATTTTTAAGCAAATTTAGTGTCATAGACAACTAGGTAGAATATTGTAAGTTTTTATTAATATTTTAAGCACCAACAATCTTAACTACATATGTATTTGGATATCTCATCCAATATTAATAAACTAAGGACCAGTCTAGATTATTATGTATTTTTTTTTTTTCGAGAAATTATGTTTGATTGGATATTTTCACGGCCACCTAAAATTTCACATATTTTTTGTTGTAATTAATGTTTGGCTTAAAGAATCACGAATAACTCACAAATTATAAAGCACTTAGGCATATGGAATGCTAAATAAATAAAAAATTACCATAAAATATCATTTTATTACAATACTAAAATAAGAAAACTGTTCCATGTGTGTTCCATTTAAGAAAACTCAGAAAATACTAATTCCGAATTTAGACCAACCCTGTATACTAAAATTAAACATGTCACTTTACTATTAATGTTTAACAATAGTAGACCATATTAAAACTCGTTTGAACATAAATAGAAATTTTGATGTCAAATTACTACAATTTTACAGGGTGTGAATATTGCTACGAAATTAACTAAAAAACGTAATTATCTTTTAAACTACCTCGTTTAATATTACAAAACCCTATATTTGAAGAAATAAAACATTGAGGAAAATCCAAAAATGTAAAAATATAAAGTTCCATAGTTCCATTTAAAAAAACAAAAGTTTTTGACAGCCTGTCAATAGATAAATAGCCTTTATATTTAAACATATTTTTAGATTATGGTCCTATCTGTGCTTCAACTAAGTAAATAACTTTTTTTCGTATCTCTTACGACAATCGAGTAATTGGACTTTGTCACACTAATGCCCTACCCTGTATGTGTGTGTAAAATATTTAAATATAAAATATACCTTTTATAATGGTAAGTGAATAGATGATTTTAGATCTATTGCAGTAAACTATTTGAATTTTATATGAAACTTTAAATTTGATCTAATAATATTATTTTTATTAGAAGCAACGAGTATTCGATTTCAATTTCGTTTCGTCATTCAGTTGAACTAAACAATATTTTTCCAATTTTCGAACAATATTTTGAAATAGCGAGTTCTTTAAATAGAGAACCTTTTACGAGAATTGGTTGCTTTTTCTAACTAAAGGAAAACAAAGCAATTGGCTTTTTTCAACGAAGCTTACTACAAACCCCAAGGACCATAATAACAAGTAAAACAACACAAACTATCCCAGGAATGTGCGGGTTTTTCAAAGTCGAACGTTCTTCCATTATTTCCAGTCAGACTCGCGTTCTAATTCGACTTGTAGGAAAGGAAGGAAGTGTCGAACAAAGTATACAGCGTGGCTTTTCCGGCTTTGCTCTAACCCAGAGAGAGCGACGCCACATCGCGCGTTATTTAATTTTACAGCGAACTTCCAATCGATACGAGCTAGAAAATGTTATTTCCTATACAAAACCTAATAGAGTCTATTTATGTTAATACATTTATTTTATCCGGGCAATCTTCTCATTTATTATTCATAAGGTGTTCTTTAAAATGCGAGAATTCTGTTGGATGTCACAAATTTTTGGACATTACAATCATTATCGATACTTTATTCATGGCGTTTCCCAAAAGTAATTGTGCACTTTGCTGACACGACTAAGTACTGCACTATATTTAATTCAAAGCAATTGTCGTTTTCCTCATCATCAGTAGCTCGACAACCCTTTTTGGGTCCTGGCTTGTTCTAGGATTTTCCGTCATTCTGTTCTGTTCCTTACTTTGTTCTTCCAGTGGGTAATCTCAAGTGTTTTCAGATCTTGTTCCATTTGTTCCATGTATCTAAGTTTGTTTCTTCCCATTGACCTTCTCCCTACTGGTGTTTGCTTCATTATGTGTTTTGGTGTTTCGGTCTTCAACATTCGTTCAACATGGCCCATCCAGCGCAGACGTCCAATCTTTATGGATGTTATGACGTCGGGTTCGTTGTATGCTGCGTATAGTTCAAAATTATATCTTCTGCGCCATACGTCATTTTCTTTCACCCTCTTATATATGTGTCTAAGGATTTTTCGTTCAAACGTACATAATAAGTTCTCATCGCTTTTCGTCAGTGTCCATGTCTCTGATCCATATATAAAGACCGGTTTTATCAGGGTTTTGTATATTTTGCATTTGGTTTTTTTCGTGATGTTGTTAGATCTTAGATGTTTAATGAGTCCATTATATGTTTTATTAGCAATATGTATTATTCTCTTAACTTCTTCGCTGACATTGTTATCTGCGGTAACTAGTGAACCTAGATATGTAAAAATTTTTACGCTTTCGATGTTATAGTCTCCTCTTGTCAGATTCTGTAGGTTTCTTTGCCTGTCAATTTGCTGGCCTTCATGTATTTGGTTTTTATTTCATTAATATTTAGGCCACAGTTTTGTGCCGCTCTTTCTATAGCATTAAATGCTTCTATCATTTCTCTTTTGCTTCTAGCTATGATATCAACATCATCTGCAAATGCCGCCAATATTTGTACACTTTTTGCTTTTATTGTTCCTCTGGTGTTGACTTTTGACTCTCTAATTATTTTCTCTAATGTGATGTTGAATAGAATACAGGATAGGGCATCTCCCTGTCGTAGACCCGTTCTAACATGGATTGTATCTGTTAGTGCGTTTTGAATTCGAACCCTGCGTTGTACTTTAAGTGTTTCTTTTACTATATCAATAAGATGAGTTGGAATATTAAACTCTTTCAGGGCGTTGATCAGAAATTCTCGATGGATACTCTCATAGGCACTCTCAAAGTCAATGAAGAGATGATGTGTTTCTATATTAAATTCACTAGTCTTTCCCAAGGTTTGTCTCAAAACGAAGATCTGATCTATTGTGGACTTCTGCCTGCAGAAACCACATTGATATCCCCAACTATTTTTCCGCATATGGTCTCAATCGCTGATACATAATATTTGACAGTATTTTATATGCCACAGTCAGTAGCGTTATTGCCCGGTAGTTGTTACATTGAAGCTGAGCTCCCTTTTAATGTAGTGGAATGATTACTCCGGTATTCCAGTCTTGTGGCAGTTGTTTATTATTCCATATGTTCACTATAAGTTCGTGTATCGCATTCAATAGGGAGTCTCCGCCTTCTTTTATTAATTCTGCGCTAATGTTGTCCAATCCAGATGACTTGTGGTTTTTCAGTCTGGTAACTTCTTCTTGCATTTCAGCTACTGAAGGGGGGGGGTTGTTTCTCTGGTATCCGTTTGATCCAGTATAATTTCATCATATAGTGGATCTCCGTTTTGTTCAAACTTCTCTTTGAAGAATTCAGTCCATCTTTGCAGTATTTCACTCTGTTGAGCTACTATATCTCCTTCTTTGTCTCTGCACATCATTGTTCTTGGTTTAAATTCTTTTCTGCTTTTGTTAAGTTTTTGGTAGAATTTTCTGGTTTCTGTTGGTTTATTTAATTCTTCAATTTCTTGGAGATTTTTTCTAAATGTTCTCTTTTCTTTCTGCGATGTATTTTCTTCGCTTCCCTCCTTAGCATTCTATATCCCTCCTCTGCCTGTCTTGTTCTATGTCGTTGTTGTAGTCGTTGATATGCATTATTTTTTCTCACTGTTATGTTACGACACTCTTCATCGAACCACTTCCCTTCAGTTGGTTTGACCTTTTTTTGTAGACCCAAGGTCTCTTTGGCAGCGTCTTGTATGATGTTTTTATAAGCTTCCCATTCTCTGTTTATATCCTCGTGCTTTTGTCTGTTTTCTAGCCTTCCTTTTATATATTCTCTGTATTTGGCCCTTTCGCTGTTGTCTGCTAAGTTTTTTATTTCATATTTTTCAATTTTGGATCCCTTTTCTTTTTTAATGTTTGAAATTCTGGCTCTTATTCTACTTTCCACTAGGTAGTGATCTGAGTCTGCATTTGCCCCTCGTCTGCTGCATACGTTTTACGTCATGTTTAAATGGCGTACACCTACACCACCCTACACGCGACACTATACACAAAATTTTCGATTTTCTTAATCTGACTGAATTGAAAATTGGGCCAACTCCCATCTTAAAGTTCAGGAAAAGACTCACCCATTCATATGTTAACCATCCATTTTGGTCCAAGGGTGTGGATTTTACGGCTCCTCCTATTTAGGGTCTGTTTTTCGTTCTCGTCCCCAAAACTCCCAAAAACTTCGAAAATTTAAGTCCGACCTTTACGGCTTCTAATAGTACTGATCATTACCTTTCCGACGCATGTCTAATTTTGAAAATCGGTTATACCATTCAAAAGTTATCGAGCTCAGAAATATGACTCAATTTCTATTTAAAAAAGGGAAAATGTTTGTGGATATGTATGTATGTATGTATGTATGTGAGTGAAAAGTTAAACCGAACTGAATTTTTTTTCTGTGTCTGAAGAGGGGGTCAGGGCTGATTCAGAACCGGTGTAGTTTGTGACTTTTGACCACCCATAAGCCAGCTATGGGACTTTTTAGTAGGTAGGTACACAGGTATTGGTAGGTACACAACGACATATTTTTTGGGGGTATATATCTTCGGTTCAAGAAGAGACAGGAGAACCGAATATACACCAAATGAATAGTGTTGAATTAAGATTTCAAATGGTGTGTAAGCCGTCAGAATCAGACATACACACGGCTCAGTATAACCGAAAAACTGAAAAACTAAGCTTTGAAAATTTTGGTTTTTCGACAATTACTCAAAATTTCAACCTACGAATTGAGCCAATAACTGAGCGTATGTATAAGGACTCTAGACGAATCTAACGGTGTATAGCTCATATCCCGGAAAATTCTAGTTTTTAAGTTATAGGCTTCATAAGTATGATCAAATCTATTATCTGTAGGAGAAACGGTTATTCAACCTCAATAATTCCTGTAATAGCTTCAGTTATCATACTTCACGTTAGATGCATCAGATACTACTTGTCAATACGTTTCACACTCATGTTTAGTGATCAAAATCGGTTAAGCCGTTTAGAAGTTATTAAGCTACAAAAGTATAATCCAATTGACGATTATTCCCGAAATGGTTTATGTAGTTGTAGTGGTTACGACGCTAAATTTAATCTGGCAACGGGCAATCCCGAGTTTATTAACCGGCCATCCCAATATTTTTTTTCCATCTATTTCGAATATAAAAAAATCTACTGTACATTCGATTGACACTAGATCATTTGGGAGGTAATGCGGTAAGGCGACCATTCATAAAGCTTAACGTGTAATCGACGAACATAGAATTCAACTTCATACATTTAGTTTATAAATAACTTTGAAAAACTGCTGATACAAGAATAAAAAACCTCTAAACGCCGTAAAAATAAGTGGCTCATACAATATTCCAGCTACAAAAGATCTGATATGAATATTACGTGGCACGAAAATGTATATTCATTTTGATGCAAAACAAAATTCTGGTTTTATTTTAAAAAAATTTTTCATAATATTTGGCTAAATTTGAAGTAAACGCGCCACAAAAGAGTTTCAAAATTCAAACTGTATCAAAATTACTTATCAAATAAAAGTCAAATAAAAGTTACTTATTTTTACGTAAGGAATCCGAATCTGCAATAAAAATGGGGCTCCTATTTAAAATTTTAAAGTAACCCTCACTCCACATCCGTGGGGGGTCGTGTTTGGTGCCATTCGATATATTTTTCAAACATATTGAATAAGTGTATTTTTCAGTTTTTCGATCTGATGTTCATTTCGCGAAATATCGCGGGAATCGTATTTAAAATTTTAAATTTCCCCCTACTCCTCTCCGTGGCCAGTGTTTGGTATCATTCGATAGATTTTTGACAAATATTGAGCACGTATTTTTTAGTTTTTAGATATATCGTTCATTTCGCGAAATATTCGCTTTTTTCTTGTAAAACTTTGTGACTCGCCCATTTCCTTACGCTCCTCCCAAATCGTTAGAATTTTGAAATATACACTGTTTTGCATGTACTTAACTTACCTTATCTTAATCTGACGACTTCGAGTTTTTCTACGGATATATTTTTTTTCGGTCCCCTCTTAACAAACTCCCCTGTGTTTAGAGCCAATATATGGTATAGGTACATCTACAGGGTACCAGGGTTTATATGATAATCTGACGCGCTCGAGTTACTGCAAAAATTCCCGCTTGGGCTCCCCTACCATTTCTTCTCGATCGGCGATGAAAAATAAATGTTAAAACCGTAGAATAACACAAATGGTTTTATTGAGAGCTACTGAATTATTACACTACAGTTCAGTTAGTATACCGTAGTATACCTCAGCATAAAGCTGACAAATATAATTTAAACGAGGAAATATTATTGCAAAACTATTTGGCAGTTCATTCAATTTTGCGGTTGAATATACGGTGGTTGCAAGTTGAATAAACTAGTGATTAAGAGGGGCCATGAGAAAACATGAGAGCCAGAGGGGCCTAACTGATTTTAACATTACTTTACACTTTACATAATCAAAGAAAATGATCAAAGCTGACAATCTCCGATTGTTTTAGTAGTTTTATGTTGACCAAGAAACATTATTGGTCAACAGACAATTACTAAAACAATCGGACATTGATAGCTTCTGATCATGTTCTTTGATGTTGTTCTGAAGCTATTTTCTTGTGGCATTTTAATAATCAAGTATATTCAAATGGGAAATAAGCCACAATTTTACCTAAAAATGATTTTATTAACGTTTCGACGCCCAAGTCGGGTGTCGTTGTCAAAATACAAAATAATACTAAATAAACAAAAATGTTGTTGCTTAGTAAAAAATTCTTCTAATAATTTATTTAATCTGACTCATTTATATCGGCAATTCAGACACGTATTATACATTTTAAAGTAGACGACTTTAAAATGATATTGCCAATATTGATGAGTAGAATAAATAAATTATTAGAAGAATTTTTTACTAAGCAACAACATTTTTGTTTATTTAGTATTATTTTGTATTTTGACAACGACACCCGACTTGGGCGTCGAAACGTTAATAAAATCATTTTTAGGTAAAATTGTGGCTTATTTCCTATTTGAATATACTTGATTATGTTCTTTGATTATGTAAAGTAAGGTTAAAATCAGTTAGGCCACTCTTGCTCTCATGACCTCAATTATACACGGTGAAACTATAAGAAATTATCAAGTTAAGATTAATGTGAGATTACAAATTAAGTTATTAATTTATGATAGAACATAGTTCTCCAATTGGTATGTTTTCGTCGCATTTAACCCTGCTGTCCCGTTCGAATCAACTACACAAATGTACTGTTCGGGTCAATATGACCCAACTATGGTTTACGCTCCTTAATCGAAATAAAATAAGCTAATGGTGATAAATAAAAATTTATTAACAAGGAATTATGGTTAATTAAGCAAAAATTATGTTGTTAATATAAATAAAACCTTACTAACAAAAATAAAAGCTATTTTTTGTTCAAAAAACCTGGTAACAAATATCTACAAAAATTTAATTCAGTTTACAACTGGGGCAGTAATAAAAAGAATTGATTTTACACATATGTTTATAATATATACAACATAATAATTAGTCTTGTTATCGTTTTTAGGGCAAGTTTACAGCGTGCTCATTTAGCAGGCGGAGTTAGATTGTCCATAGACTCACTAGCATTTCCATCTTTTTTCTGCTCGTGTCCTTTTTACCAGTTCGTGAGAGCTTTTAGTTATTGGTATATTTTTTCTGGAAATGATGACTGGTTTCATTAGTTTTTTCCCAATTCCTTAAGAAAAATTCGCTGTTTTGCCAGTTTATTGGTATTCCATTGGATATTTATTGATGTCCATAACACGAACGCGTTTTAGGCAGAAATGTCCAGCAGATTATAAAAAATAATCATTGGTCAGCGATTTATCTCTTCTCACATGTATACATGCCAAAAAGCTAATCTAGAGTATTCACTGCATCCTTATGGGAATTGTAATCTAAAATAATTTGGGGCTTTTTCATGTGATGAAAGTGATGCATGATGCATATATTCATGATGTAAAGTACTCATAAGAACAACACTTTTATTATTTTTAGGAATATTGTCAACAAAAGTGGTATCTTGCGTGAAGCAAAAAAAGATGAGCTATGAACTTCTTTATTCGCGATTTTTGCTGAAAGCTCCGGTTTATTTTACTTATAGTCCCCGGCATTGTATCTACTTTGTTTTAGAAGAAATTGTCCTAAATTTTACGATATAAAAAAGTTATTACACGTAATATTGTGGCCTTCCAAATCACTAATCAAGTCACACATCGCACGAATTCCTGTATAGATCTGCAATTTTAGAGCATAAGAAGTTTTACTGTTCATAATTTACATAAAGCCCAAACCTTGTGCATATTTTGCTGGCTTGCTTGGAATATACCATATGAAGGGAGAGCGGTATCATAAAGGCAACTAGTTGCTTATTAACGGTAACATTTCATCAGGGTTAAAACATTCTGTTTCCTAAATTTCACGTATTGCAGCAAGTTCATCGAAACGTCTCTTATCCTGTCTAGTAGTTTTGTTATCAAAACGTATTACTTGCAAACTTTTTGTAAATATATCAAGCGACATTGTTGACTGAAATATACTACGACCCGTTTCTTCATTCCACAAACTTTTAGTTGATTTACCATGGGACTTATAAACTCGAGCTAAAAATAAAAGACCAATGTATACTTGGAATCCAACGTTATTCATGTCTTTTCAGTTGGTTCCAAAGACCGTCCATGTTGGTCATATTTATAATTTGGTTTGAAACATCGTCCAGCTAAACTACAGTTTATTTTACAAGTTCTAGCTTGCAGAAACCTGTTTTTATTTACAGACCTATCCGGCTGATAAACACACAGGTACTGCCAATATAGAATACTGCCAACTAAACACACATACACAGATAATTTTTAACGGTTTAAATACGCGGGTCATATTGACCCGAACGTACCCTAGGTAACAATTTGATTTTTATCAAAAAAATCAGGAAGTTGATTGTTTATCTCATAAGCAATTGAAAGACCTCATATTAGGTAATAAAGTCACAAAACACCAAAATCGTTACGCGGCGTAATAATTTGTAAAATAAGAAATAAATTATTTTTTGGGTCAAATAGACCCGAACAGGACAGCAGGGTTAAATCTGCCCCAGTCACGATTCTGCACCTGCACCCTAGGCCAAGCAGAAAATCAGCGTATTGTTTCCTTTTTGTAGCATGTCTCGGCGGGATATTTTAAGCTGTAACAATTGTGACATCACAATCTTTTGTTTGAATTTTCTAAAGTTTCTACAAATTTTATAATTCCATAATTTCTAAAGGTTTCTTAAGATTTGGGAAAAATAATGTTCAGTAGCAGCTCGCTCAGAACAGATAGAAAGTACTAATAAGATATTTTTCTATTAATTTTAACATAGCTGTACCAAAAGATGTACTTTCTTCTCAGTATTCCTCAGTAATTGGTTTAGCATTTGAAAAAATATTTAATTACAACAATATCTTTAAGACTTTTAAAAATAACCAGTGACAATTTTTGTAGATAAAATTTTCTTGGCTGTTTTGATGTAGGCTATCACATTTTATTCGTGAAAAACAATACAAAATCAAGCATATGAAAGGGTTTAATGTTTATCGCAGGGGAGCACAAGCGGGGATTTTTGCAGTTACTCGAGCGCGTCAGATTATTACATGGGAAGAAACCTTGTACCCTGAAAATGTACCTCTACCATATATTGGCTCTAAACACAGGGGAGATCGTTAAGGGGAGGGGGGCGAAACAAATATATCCTTAGAAAAACTCGAAATCGTCAGATTAAGATAAGGTAAGTTAAGTACATGCAAAACGGTGTATATTTCAAAAATCTATCGATTTGAGCGGTTTGTAAGAAAATGGGCGAGTCCCAAAGTTTCACAAGAAAAAGCGAATATTACGCGAAATGAATGACAGATCGAAAAATTAAAAAATACGTACTCAATATTTTTCAAAAATGTATCGAATGATACCAAACACTACTACCCACGGAGAGGGGGGGGGTAAATTTAATATTTTAAATACGAATCCCGCGATATTTCGCGAAATAAACATCAGATCGAAAAACTGAAAAATACACTTATTCAATATTTTTGAAAAATCTACCGAATGGCACCAAAACACGACCCCCGACGGTGGTGTGGTTGGGGGTTACTTAAAATCTTAAATGAGAGCCTCCATTTTTTATTGCAGATTTGGATTCCTTACGTAAAAATTAGTAACTTTTATTTGAGACATTTTTTCGAATTATGGATAGATGGCGCTTTAATCTAAAACAACGATTGTTGGAAATGGAAAACTAAATTAAACATGGAAAGTTCCCACTAAAATGGAAAACTTTACTTAACTTTTTTTGGTTTTAGAACCTACTCTTCACAACCCAATAGGTCCCCAAAGCGCTCGAGTGCTTGCACATTTAGCATACTTTTTTGAACTCATGAATTTGACGTTTGAATTTAGCAAACTCATTTTTTGAATTCTTTTAGTTAATTATATAAAAAGTGTGCCGACATAAACCGTAGTTTGATATGCAATATCGCGAAGGAACTGTATAAAATAATATGTAACTACTAAATGACTATCTTAAAAAGGTTAATCGAAATAATACGAAGCGCCTTTTTCCTTGAAATGTGTCAAGGGAAACGAAAAAATAGAAACTGCCGGTGTCCTTAGGAATTAACTTAATCCTCGAGATCCTGGTTTTATGAAAATTGATACGGAGCAGCTGTCAGGTTTCATTTAGTGGAAGCCGGTATCGGTTAGCTCTTTACTTGAACTAAGAAAGTGTTTGTTAGTTGGTTCTAAAGGTTTTTAAACGCTCAATTTATTTTTGTCGACAGGTTTTTCAAGCTAAAAAATAGTTTTTAGAAAAAAACTGGAAATTACGAATAATTTTTTGAACATGTAGAACTGTTAAACATGAAGAGAAGTATCCATTATCCATAGTTCACAAAAAATGTGGTCTAGATGTAACAAAGTACTAAACTCTAAGAATGTACCACAAGAATTTTTGTGGTACATTCTTAGAGTTAAGTAGTTTGTTATTAAACACATTTTTAATTTGTTATATATGTACCTAACTGCTCCATCTTTGACTGCAAAATTGCTAACAGTGTGAACATACCAAAGACAAGAGTGTTAAGTTTTAATGTGTATCTAAAAAGACATGTGTTTAAAAAAGACACACCAAAAACTTCAACTACCCGCTACCTTCAGTGTGTTTTTATACGAGGCCGATGCAACACCCTTTTGCGCCTTAACACATCAGTCAAGGATAAAGAACAAATCAAGACGTTGAACAACATCTCTGTTTGACAGTTTCTCACGAATTCATCAATAATTCCACGTGCTGTCCAATCTGGTAAACATTGTTCGTTGTTGTTAAACGAGCAATCAATTATCAGTTGTTAGTGATGTTTTGTGCGAACAAGTGTTCAAGTTTGCATCGCTTTTGGTAGCCTGGACACAACCAACGGTAGCCGCACGTCCACAGCCTGGACCTGCATGTCAGTGATTTTTTGATAGAACATTGCACATAGACAATCAAAAGACTTTAACTACCTAGTAAGTACTTGTAGTTAGTATTTTGTATTTTCTCTACAATTATTCTCTACAAATACTTTATAATAAAACCTCTTTTTATATTTTCTCTACATATATAATATATGCATATAACAATAAATTGTTAGTACCTTTAAAAAGCATTCCTACACCTCATAATATAGGGCAAGATCGCCGGAGCTATCGAAGGAGCTACAGATGTGTATAAAGCTATGGTAAAAATAAGGGCATTGGCCAACTTAACCTTAGTATTCCTTGTTATTGTTCAGTCTTTCCACATTTTAATCAATGTAGCTGTTGCGCTTCAGGCCATTGCTAGTCTATCCTTGCTCTAAGGAGCTATCGCCATTGTTGGATATCAGGGTACCCAAGTATATAAATCCCTCCACTACTTCGAAATTCACCACTTGGTATATGTGCGGTAGATTATTATTTGCCCTGTCTGCTATTATTTTTTTTTTCAGTGTGAATTTGAATTATTGGCTTATCCGACTTAGTCGTTCATCTGTGTCATCTGCTTATTGTAAGTTACTGACTTTTTTGCCATTTTTCCTCGTATAGTGATTCTTCTATAATGATAGTAGGCATAAGGGATGATAATTTGACGGAATTGCTTTTAATGGTTGCATTAATGAATGACTCGTATCGCATTTGTTCAAGAGATATTAGTCTTCAATTTCCATGTTTTTGAAGTTATACTTCTATAGGTGCGATTGAGAGTGAATTTTATTATTCTGGGCGCATGCGCACACAGACAGTATGGAGTTTGTTGCTAATCTTTCAAGTTATGTGTGTATCAGCGCAAATAAGGTATGAAAATAATATATTAGTGTTTTTAGTAAATATATTATTTATTATAATTTTTGTGTCTTTGGATTTGTCTTCCTCGGGAGTAAGATAATAAGTATTTATTATAACATTTTTATACTTCACTTGATCTATTTGTTACCGTGATTTGTAATTGTGTCCGAGATGCCATGTAAACAGAGCGATGTTCGTTGGTAGAGCATTCTAACATAGATCGAGAGGTCCCGAGTTCGAATCTGGACGATTAAATTTTTTGAAGTTATACTTCTTTACCGGCGATATGAGGGTAAATTTTTATATGTTAAAACCTATGATCCCGGCGCATGCGCATTATAACTTTGTTCTGATTGGATGTTCAAATGACATGTCAAAAATTATTCAATATGGCGGCTGTGGCACAGCTGTAGTTAGATTATTTATGGTTGTTGCGTTTTAAAATTTGTGTGAAAAGAAACAACAAACAAAAGTTAGTTAATAGTTATACTGCCTTTTTAAATAGTTTTCATATACCTATATTTTTGGACTATTTTGGACAAGGAAAACTCATTCTAATTTGGTAAGTAGTTTTTATTATAATCATATTGTAATTATACTTTTGTATTAGGTTGAAATACAGTAGAGCGTCGATTATCCGAACTAAATGGGAGACATAGGTGTTCGGAAAACCGATTTGTTCGGATAATCGAACTACAATATATTGATACATATTTATAGTCATACATATTTATCCACAAGTGAATAAAAGCCATATTTATATACCTACATATTTATTTATATCTTGATAATGACAACTAGCAACTAAACAAAAAAGTGCAGTCTTTACAACAACATAATTAATTTTGGATACAATATTGAAGAAAATTGAAGATATTTTAAGCGTCAATTACTAACGCTTGCTCGGTATTCGAGTGCGGGACGCGGGAGTCGATAGTTCGAATAAGCGGTCGTTCGGTTGATCGACGTTCGGATAATCGACGCTCTACTGTACATTTATTTTCTCAAGAATGGGGATTTTAGAGAGAAATCCCAAATTAGGTCCGATTTTTATTTTTAAAATATGATTTTTTGGCGTAGATTTATTTATCTAGTAGGTATGTAATGATTTGATTTACATACTTAATTTGATTACCAACGAAAGTTCTACCAATCTTCATCTAATATATTGTTTTCTTACTGTTTTGTTATATTTTAATATTTTCTTCCACAAAATTTAAACTACATAATTTAATTATATTCAAAATAACTGTCAAACAGTAAAACGTTGTTACCCTATTTTTCCACATGACAAATAATGTGGAATTGGACGAGTGAGTCTAGGCTTCGATTACGAATCAAAGCGTCCCGAAATTCACGGGTTCGATTCCCGATGTACGTTTTTATTTATTTTATTTTTTTATGCATTTTATGATTGTAAGTATATTTGTCATATAATTTTTTTTCAGAAAATGCGTATTTAAAATTTTTGCCAACAATTATTATCGTTCAGAAATCATTTTTTCTTTTTGGCATTTTTCAATGTGTTTGTGTGCGTTTTATTCTTTTATTTTTTTAAATTTTTGGTATTGATTAAAAAAATATCTTAAAAATCTTAAAAATCACATAATATGTAGTAGAAGTATAACTTCTTACGTACGTACAAAGTACACACACATTCTTTTTTTTATTTATTGGTATTGTCAGAGAACAACAACCACACATGTGGTTGTTGTTCTTAATTAAAGTTGTAAATTATATAATAGAAGTATAACTTCTTACGTGCGTACAAAGTACACACACATTCTTTTTTTTTACTTTTGTACATTAGTACATAAATAATTAAAAAGTAGTTACTGAAAAATGTTTACCCTAAATATAAAATGCTTCTTCACACAGCTATTATAGTGAAGGAACGCGTAGAAGTCGTATATTTTGCACAGTTTGGATACTCTACTTCGTAGCTTTAAGATTTGTTTTATAACCAGGTTATAACATTATTAATTCTTTGTTATATTTAGAATAGTTAACTTTCTAATGCCCGAGTCAATAACTAAAAAAACAACTATGACCAAAATTTGAAGCCACAAGCACATACGAATCGATAACGAAATGATAAATGACTTCCTTTGTTGTTTTCGGGGAAGAGAAAACACTTTCGTGGCTTTAGGTATTATCAGACACCCTAATTTTCGCCTTTAAGGAAACAATAAATTCTGGAAATAGCACATCCTACAGAGTGTTGTCAAAGCTGCTGGAACGAATACGAAAATGAAAAGGGAATTGTTTTATAAGACACTGTAAAGGAAGTCTTTTGTATTTTGGTAAAGTTCTGTCTTTCAAAATAGTATATTAAGTATGGAGAACGGTAAGGGTTTTATACCGATCGAAGACAATTGTTTGGAGGAGGAGCGGAGCGACGACTCCAATTATTGTCTGAGATCGGTTACCCTTAACGTTCGACATGCTTATAATACCCCAGGCTGTGGGTGAAAAAACGTGATATAATTCAGGAATTTTTGAAACCTATCAGGTGTTGTAAAGGACGATGCCAGGAATAACTTTTACTAAAATGTGACCAAAAATATTGTGAGCTTTTTTTGTTATTGCGATTTTCATTTGTTAAATTTGCAATTTTTAAAGATTTTTAAGTTTGCAACTTAGGATATTGATTCTAGAGAAAAACTTTTTAATAGAAAGTTGTAGTAAATTAAAAAACCTACAATTTGAGCTATGGTAAGTTTAATTTCGTTTATTGGTTATTGCAAAACAGCCTGCGAAAGTCCAAAATGGCCGTTTTTTACAATTGCGTTATTTATTGTACAAATAATTTTTTTTATTTTTTAAAGCTTTAAAATGAAGATTTTTTAATTCCAAACAAAAAAAATATTGTAAGGCCCGATTAACGAATTTGTTGCTTAGATATTATAAATTGTTTATCCCAAGAGGTCAAATGTCGAAAGCTATAACTTTTTGAAAAAAAAAAAATCGTAGAGAGTTGGTGAAACATCCGCTCTACTTCTAAAGAGTTATATTTTCATATTATGATGTAAATAAATGCGTAAAACATTTTAAAACCTCTAATTTTTGGGTTAGAAAATAAGGGGGCAAATTTCGTTATAAACATTTAGAGCTGAAGCGGCCCTGTACATCCTACAAGTTTTTAACTTACAGATTATTGTTGCTGAAGATGAAACGAAGATTGATAAAAAAAATTAAAAAATTTTATGACCAACTGAAGCCGAGCTAAATGTTGGGTTTGAAAATAAGGGGGAAATTTCGTTATAAACATTTAGAGCTGAAGCGGCCCTGTACATCCTATGAGTTTCTAACTAACATATTATTGTTGCTGATGACGAAACGAAGATTTATAAAAAAATAAAAATTTTCTACAACTAACTGAAGCCGAGATAATTGTTTCTTTTTTCTTAAATCGTAGTTCCTTTATTTAAAACAATTAAGAAATTATTTTAGTCATTGACTAAAGAAAGACTTATATTATTAAAAATTATTTTTAAAATCGGTGCTTTTACGAGCGGCCCAATTTTGCAAATCGCCCGGCTCGCTTCAAATCCGCGCGCTCGGAAAATTTTTACGTAACTTGTATTAAATTTTGACCGTAAACAATTTAATAATATTACCATTATAATATACAGTCTATCTACCACTGTACTTGTTTTTCTTGATAAACTTTTATATGTGAAATATCATTTCTGAAGAAATAATATTACAAAAATGATACATTATATGAAATATATAACTATATTTTTAATTCTTTCATTGTTATATAAATATAATAATAATAATGTTACTTCTTATTAGACAATATAAAACTTTTTCTTCTTGTAGTGACTATCCGTTTGGATGTTCCCGACCATCATGGCAATTTGGCAAACCCCATTTGGAAACTGAGAACAAGGAAGACGAAGGATTACCTTGCTAGAACATGTACGTACGTCGTTCAACACAACAACTACAAATCTTTTTAGAGCAGCAGTACGGATTTAGTGAGCAAGTACAGATTGCCATGATGGTCCCCAACATCCAAAACGGATAGTCACTACAAGAAGAAAAAGTTTTATATTGTATAATAAGAAGTACCATTATTATTATTATATTTATAAAACAATGAAAAAATTAAAAATATAGTTATGTATTTCATATAATGTATCATTTTTGTAATATTATTTCTTCAGAAATGAGATTTCACATATAAAAGTTTAGCAAGAAAAACAAATACAGTGGTAAATAGACTGTATATTATAATGGTAATATTATTAAATTGTTTTCGGTCAAAATTTAATACAAGTTACGTAAAAATTTTCCGAGCGCGCGGATTTGAAGCGAGCTGGGCGATTTGCAAAATTCGGCCGCTCGCAAAAGCACCGATTTTAAAAATAATTTTTAATAATTATATGTAACTATATCTTATAATAATTTTTATTTTAAGATAACATAAGTCTTTCTTTAGTCAATGACTGTAAAATAATTTTTTAATTGTTATAAATAAAGGCACTACGATTTAAGAAAAAGAAACAATTATCTCGGCTTTAGTTGGTTGGAGAAAATTTTTATTTCTTTATAAATCTTCGTTTCGTCTTCAGCAACAATAATCTGTAATTTAGAAACTCATAGGATGTACAGGGCCGCTTCAGCTCTAAATGTTTATAACGAAATTTGCCCCCTTATTTTCAAACCCAACATTTAGCTCGGCTTCAGTTGGTCGTAGAAATTTTTAATTTTTTTATAAATCTTCGATTCGTCTTTAGCAACAATAATCTGTAAGTTAAAAACTTATAGGATGTACAGGGCCGCTTCAGCTCTAAATGTTTATAACGAAAATTGCCCCCTTATTTTCAAATCCAAAAATTAGAGGTTTAAAAATGTTTTACGCATTTATGTACATCAGAATATGAAAATATAACTCTTTAGAAGGTGACTGGATGTTTCACCAACTCTCTACGATTTTTTTTCAAAAAGTTATAGCCTTTGACATTTGACCTCTTGGGATAAACAATTTATAATATCTAAGCAACAAATTCGTTAATCCGGCCTTACAATATTTTTTTTTGTTTGGAATTGAAAGATCTTCATTTTAAAGCTTTAAAAAATAGAAAAAATTATTTGTACAATAAATAACGCATTTGTAAAAAACGGCCATTTTGGACCTTTCGCAGGCTGTTTTGCAATAAAATCAATATCCTAAGCAACAAAATTAAAAATCTTTAAAAATTGCAAATTTAACAAATGAAAATCGCAATAACAAAAAAAGCTCACAATATTTTTGGTCACATTTTAGTAGAAGTTATTCCTGGCATCGTCCTTTACAACACCTGATAGGTTTCTAAAATTCCTGAATTATATCCTGAAATCGACCTATTTTTCACCCACAGCCTGGAGTATAACGTTTTTTGCACGATTGATACCATTATAAATTATAAAATTAAACATTTTCGTCATATTGACTAGTTTCATTCATTTTATCAAGATAGATACTTTGGTTGTTAGGTAGTAACTAGGGTGCATAACAACAATGGAGAATTGAGTTTTTATTTAGTTGTCAATAATTTTAAGTACAATTTTGATTATTATAAATTAAAATATGAGCAAAAGTGAATTTGAAGAAATTGAACGGGCTTGGGAAGAAGGGTGTTCCGCAATTATTCCCGAAAAATCCAAAAAATATTGTGCAATACTAGTAATACTACTAATGTATGCAATTCTGCAGGAGTTTCTGTTAGAAATGAAACCACAGCCCAAACAAGTGGGATTTCATTAAATAATTTAACAAACTGTACCATAAGTCTCAATATTAATAAATAATTCGTTAGTTTTTCTTTATTCTTTCAAAAAATAAATTAAAATTAAGAGATTTTTTAACTCGACGGTAAGTGAATTACTTTACCGTCCGAGTTGGAGTACTTACCGTCGAGTTGGATTACTTACCGTCGAGTTGCTAGTAAATGTCACCTACTGACGTAAAATCTGTCACGGCAAACAGTCAAAAATGATCAATCGTGCAAAAATTATATAAAGGTAACTTTAAATAATAATAAATCAAGAACTAAAGTTGTGTATAAATGTTTGTCTATATAAAAGTTTAGCTGAGTCTAGTCTAATAACAAATAACAGGATTACTAATATTAGAATCCTGTGCAGACCGGAAGAATTTTGAAGTTTATAAATGTATAAATTATGTTACTTTTTATCACAATATGGTACTTTTTAAACTTTCACCGTAGAACTGAAGATGGCTTTGTAAGCCGAAAGCTCTTAGCTAGGAATTAAATATTTTACACACTTTTAAAATACTTTTTTCTCCACCTATTCATTTGTCCTGTAGCTATCAAAACGACCAATAGAATATGCAGTCCATTTAAGACAACTAAGGGACTGCCACCGGGCTGCTCCACATCCCCTACCCTCTTCAAAATATTCCTGGAAAAACCCTGAAACCATGGAAAAAATTGCAAAAAATGGGTATACTATTAAGATAAGAATAACTTTATACCCTAATTTTTGCTGGCGACCAAATAGTGATTGCACAAAATGGAGATGACCTCAGCTCTGTGACGAGAAAACGAGAACAGGAATATACAAAGAATGGAATGGAAATAAACTCTAAGAAAACTGAACACTTAACAACGGTGAATACAGAAATAAAACAGCTGAAAACAGACTAACGTCAACAAATAAAAGGAACAGAGATAAGTTCAAATATTTAGTTTTCATAATCTCAAAAATAGATCAACTGAAGAAGATATAAAAAATAAACTAGAACAAACAAAAGAGTGAATACGAAAATTGAACCCGGTACTGTGGGATGAGAACATTAGTATAAAAACAGAAATAAGAATACCTATAGGACACAATGACAAGAAGGATAGTGGCTTGTGTATGTGAATATTTTTTAATAAATAAAAAAACCAAAAACAAAATAGGAGCAACAGAGATGGAATTCGTAAGGAGAAGCTGCAGAGTAAGAAGATATAGAATAAATAATAAATAACATAGAGAATAACAAAATAATGGGAATAAACTCAGATATAATAGACTACGTAGAACAGAAGAGATTAACTTGATAGGGACTTGTCAAAAGAGCAGACAAAAAACGCTAGATAACCAGAATAACAGAGTAGAGCCCGATAGTAAGAAGGAAGAGAGGTAGACCCCGAAAATCTTTCAGAAACAAACTGGACGAAGCGATGGAAAGAAGAAATCTGTAGGAAAGGGACTGGTAAAACAGAATGAACTGGAGAGGACGGTTGAGTGAAGAAACACAGTGAAAACTTTGGAAATCCTTAGTTTATATATCTTTTTTGTCATAAGTGCATACAAAACATGTAAGTTTTTTCAATTTATAATTTTTTTGTAACTCCACGTATCCATCTAAGCATTATCATTTCCTCAACATGCGTTCGTCTTTTCTTTCGTTTTACAATCCAAATATACAGGGTGATTGATTAGTGTGAGGAAGCTCAGTAGATCTGTTATAGTAAAAATTACAAAAGAAAGTTATTAACAAAAATTGTAGGCAGCTTTATACTCCACATTTTAAAATTAGTTACAATCTTACAGGGTGTTCCATAAGATGGTGGAAGACCAAACTTATGTGTTTTTAAATGGAACACCCTGTATTTTATTTTAAATTTGAAATCTGCTTCACTTCCACATCACAACAATGCAAAGTTTTATTATGTTATACCGGGTATTTAAAAAGTTATAACCAATATTACCTGAAAATCGTATCAAGTTTAACTCCCTGTATAATTAAAAAGGAGTATAGAAACATTGATCTATTGCAACCATAGTTTTTTCATAATTGTTAAAAATTATAAATCATATTCGTTTTTATAATATTCGTTAAATCAAATACAGGGTAAGTCAAAATGCAAGTACATTATTTTCTTGGTAATTTTAAATAGAACACCTTGTATTTTATATCTCTATCGAAAATTACTACTATCGTACTTCAAATTTTATGAAGTACTCCCTATACCTAAAGTTATCAGTTTTCTAGATATTTTTATTTTTCCATCAAAGTATTAATTTGGTAGATATTTTAACGTTTACCAATAATTATTGTGAGTTGGCCATGATTGATTTGTTAGAAACTGACAGTTTGACATTATTGTTTATTAATTCAGTATTGGGGTACACCGTAAATTACCAACAATTATTATTTAGTAATTCATTAATTAATTCAATTTATATTAACAATAATCAATTTTACTACTGATGAAATGGTAGATATGATCTGGATTTTGGGGAATGCAATAAAAATTCATTACTGTCAGCTAGAATTGATCAAAAACGGTTTCCAGATAAGCGACAACCTAGACAAGATACATTTGAAAAATTGAAAGATGGATTTAACCACACTGGTTCAGTGAATTATGAAAAACATGAACAAACAAAAACTAGTGTGACAGAGGAAAACGAAATGAGTGTGTTGATGGCAGTTACAGAAAACCCACACACAAGTATAAGGAGTATTTCCAATGAACAAGAACATAGTTACTACTCTGTCCAAAACATTCTATCTAAAAACAAGATGCAAGCTTATCATATTCAAAAGCACCAAGAATAGCACAAACGAATAGTATTTTGTGAATGGGACTTACAAAAAATTAATGAGCAGAGATTTTTTTGATTATGTCCTATTTTGTGATGAAGCTACATTCCATCGAAACGGTTCTGTTAATAGACATAACTTTCACTACTATTCAACAAGTAATCCATACCACATAGTAACACATAGTCAAACAAGATGGTCTCTAAATGTGTGGGGAGGTATCGTCGGTAACCATGTAGTAGGACCATATTTTTTAAGATAACTTAAATTTTGACATTTACTTAGATTTTATCGTAAATCAGTTACCGATATTACTAGAAGAGGTTCCACTTAATATACGTGAACAAATGTGGTTTCTACATGACGGTGCTCCTGCGCACCATAATGAATTAGTACGTGGTGGTGGTGAACTTAATGATCAGTTTGGTGAAAGATGGATCGGAAGGGATGGACCGGTAAGGTGGCCCCCAAGGTCACCATATTTCAATAAAATGGACTCATTTTTTTGGGGTTACGTTAAGAACGAAGTATATAAAATACCTCCAACAACAAGGGATGATATAAAAAATAGAATCCGAATTGCATTTCAAAATATTTCTTTACAAATGCTTAATAATGTAAGCAACTCTTTCATTGACCGCTTTCAAGTATGCATAGATGTTTTGGGAAGTCATTTTGAACACCTTACTTAAGTAAGATAAGTTAAAATTACTGTTGTTTTTTATTTTTCTATGTGTTATTTTTTTAAATTTCCGTCGTTTATTTTTTATAAATTTTATTTGAAATAAATTGTTTTCTTTTCTGTGTCGTTATTTCGTTACTGAATTAATAAACAATCATGTCAAACTGTCAGTTTCTGACAAATCGATAATGGCCAACTCACAATAATTATTCGTAAACGTTAAAATATCTACCAAATTAATACTTTGATGGAAAAATAAAAATATCTACAAAACTGATAACCACCTTGATAATTAAAATTACCAAGAAAATAATGTACTTGCATTTTGACTTACCCTGTATTTGATTTAACGAATATTATGAAAACGAATATGTTTTATAATTTTGAACAATTATTAAAAAACTATGGTTGCAATGGATCAATGTTCCTGTACCCCTTTTTAATTATACAGGGAGTTAAACTTGATACGATTTTCAGGTAATATTGGTTATAACTTTTTAAATACCCGGTATAACATAATAAAACTTTACATTGTTGTGATGTGGAAGTGAAGCAGATTTCAAATTTAAAATAAAATACAGGGTGTTCCATTAAAAAAAACATAAGTTTGGTCTGCCACCATCTTATGTAACACCCTGTAAAATTGTAACTAATTTTAAAATGTGAAGTTTAAAGCTGCCTACAATTTTTGTTAATAACTTTTTTTTTGTAATTTTTACTATAACAGATCTGCTGAGCTTCCTCACACTAATCAATCACCCTGTATAATTTTATTTGCAGTACTGTTACATCCTCTAACAATAGTTGTAGCTCCTCCATACATATCTCTCACAATATTCAAGTCAGCAAGAATTAGTTTTCTTCCAATGAACGCACACAACAAACTAGTCGAACTGAAACAAAATAGGAAGAAATGCCAAAAAAGGGAAAATTCAAGAAAAGCGTGAAGCTAGGAGAATCCTTGAAGAAAACCCTAGAAAACTAGTGTAGTATTCATCTAAGATGAGGATACTTGAGGACAGCGATGCTATGAATATCGTGACGACCAAAGAAACTTTTTCTGTCTTTCACAAAAAAAATAATGGAAGATTTAATTCTTAATTAGAAAATATATCAATACAAGACCAAAATGTTAAACCAGTGCATCTTTATCGTTTGACATGTAAATGTGAAGCCTGGACCCTAACTGAGGCAAATATACATAAACTAGCCACAACAGAAAAGGGCAATGTTAGGTATACAACTATAAAATACGAAGATGAGCGACTGGATAAGGTCAACAACAAAAGTCCAGCATATCGCAGCAAAAATTGATAAACTCAAAGGAACTTCGCATGCCACACTGTGTGACAACATGATCAACGTTGGTACGCCACAATATAACAATAGAGATTTTTTAGATCCTCTACTTTTTGACGTACGTTAAACGTAAAACGTTATACTGGTCATGCGCATTGAGTAGTAAATATCCCGGTCAAAGAACAATCTGACCCCAAAAAAATAAGGGAAGGCTGAAAATTTGGAAATGGGTAGTTGATATTGTCTATTATTATATAAGAAAAAGTTTACAATTCTACATCCCCTCTCGAAGGTGAAAAATATACATTCAAAATAAGACCGGAATTGGATAAAATGACTGATTCTAAACAACTTTTGATCTATAGAGTTTTTTCGCTAAGTCAATACTTTTCGAGTTATTTGCGAGTGAAAATGTTCATTTTTAACAACACAAAACATGTTTTTGGATTGATTTTCGGAGATAACTCAAAAAGTGAGTATTTTATTGAAAAAATATTCTTAGCAAAAATATAGATTATAAAAAGTTGAAATAAATGGTGTATGCATGAGGTCTGTAGATTCAGTAGAAGCAGAGTTGTAGCTAATAAAAAGTAGGTTCTTCTTCGTCAAATTCCAAATCGAATATTTCAATGTGAAATAACCCAAAAACGGAGCACTTTTTGTGGAAAATTCATTTCAACTTTTTTAAAGTGTTTAAAAAAAGTTTGGTTTTTGTTTTAAAAAAAACTTCTAGCATTAAAAGTAAGTGAGTTACGCTCAAAATATTGTTGGTCCCTTTTGTTTTTTGGTAAAAAAATCGCCAAAATCACCCCCTAATTCGCATCACAAATAAATTTGATCAATACCACTTGACAGGTTACTTTGCTTATATGATCTGTAAGTTTCATCGGTTCACAGTGCTTATTTTTGAAAAAGCTGTAGTTAAAATGGCTTGAACGAGTTAGTAATCACGAGATAAGGCAAATTTTGAACATCCATAGCATAACCAATTTTTGTCTAAAAAAAAAAACAAAAAATCAGACATATTCAGAAAAGCAAAACGAACATTTTATTACTCTTTGAGATTTTTGGTATTACTAATAATTTTTAAGTTAATTCCATAAAAAATTCCATTTTTTTTAACTAAAAAAAAATGTTTTATTTTAAACCCAATTTTTGTCAAAAATGAGCACTTTGAACCAATGAAACTTATAGATAATATAAACAATACATAAGTAAAGTAACTTGTGAAGCGGTAACGATTCATTTTATTTGGGAAGCTAATTAGGGCGTGATTTTCTCGATTTTTTTAGCAAAAAATAAAAAAGACCAGCAGTATTTTGAGCGTAACTGACTTACTTTTAATTAAAGAAGTTTTATTAAAAAACAAAAATAAACCTTTTTTTAAACACTTTAAAAAAGTTGTAATGAATTTTCCCCGAAAAGACCTCCTTTTTAGGTTATTTCACATTGAAATATTCGATTTGGAATTTGACCTACTTTGAAGTAGAACCTACTTTTCATTAGCTACAACTCTGCTTCTACTGGGTCTACAGACCTCATGCATACACCAGTTTTTTATAAGCTATATTATTGCTAAGAATATCTTTTTCACGAAAATACTTAGTTTTTTAATTATCTGCGAAAAACCGTCCCAAAAAATG
Source organism: Diabrotica virgifera virgifera (assembly GCF_917563875.1). NCBI lineage: Eukaryota > Metazoa > Arthropoda > Insecta > Coleoptera > Chrysomelidae > Diabrotica > Diabrotica virgifera. The sequence goes on from NC_065444.1 coordinate 67,505,737, forward strand.
TTTTTTTTTTGTTAAAAATGAATATATTCACTCGCAAATAACTCGAAAAGTATTAACTTAGTGAAAAAACTCTATAGAACAAAAGTTACTTAGAATTAGTGACTTTATACAATTTCGTACTTATTTTGAACGTATATTTTTTCACCCCCGAGAAAATATTTTTCACCCCGTATTTCTCAATTTTTGTAAAATGGAGGGGATGTAGAATTGTAAACTTTTTCTTATATGATAATAGACAATTTCAACTACGTATTCCCAAGTTTTCATCCTTCCTTTAATTTTTTGGACGTTTTCGTTAAATTTTGTGTTCCCTGATCGGGCTAAAATAAGGGATAACGTGTTAAGTTAAAATAGTTTTTGAATCCTTTCAGAAAATACGCACACATTTTATTGAATTATTTTCCATAATGGAAGAAAATGTAATAATAATAACTAACGAGCTTCTAAAATACGGAGGAGAAAGTATAACCCTAGATATGACAAAACTTATACAAAAACTAATATTGCATTGCAAGATACCAGACACATGGAGAAAGAGCATAATGATACCAATGTTCAAGAAAGGAGACAAAGAAGACCCCAACAATTATAGAGGTATAAATCTACTGAACACCGCACTTAAGCTGACCACAAAAGTCCTAACCAACAAAATCAATAAACTAACAACTTTATCAGATGAACAACAAGGATTCAGATGCGGAAGATCCTGCGTAGACGCCGTATTTGTACTGAGACAAATCAAAGAAAAGGCCAATGAGTACAATAAACCAGCATATCTATGTTTTATAGATCTGACATCCTGGCAAAGGCTTTTGATCGCATAATTCGAAGACGTCTTACATTTACTGTATAGAAGAAACATAACAATCAATATTATACAAACCAACGAAAACATCTATTTTCATAATCGATTACAGGCAAAGATAAATGGAAAACTAACGCAGTTTATACCAGTACAAAGCGGAGTCAGACAAGGTGACTCATTAAACCCACTGCTCTTTAATCTAATATTGGACGAAATAATAGAAGCAGGACGTAAAGGCCATGGTTACAGAATGGGGAACAAAGAAATCCAAATATTATGTTATGCAGACGACGCCGCAATAATCGCCGAGACAGAAGACGATCTCCAAAGATTAACACACATCTTCAATACAACAGGCAAGAAATACAATATGATAATATCAGCAGAAAAAAATGTATGACAACATCTAAATACCCACTACGATGTAAAATCGAAATTAATGGGAAAATAATAAAGCAGGAAGCAAGGTTTAGATATCTGGGAATAGATATAACCAGTTACGGAGATGTTGAAAAAGAAGTACGACAACAAAGCTTAAAAGCAAGTAAAGCGGCGGGATTCCTTAATGACACAATCTGGAAGAACAAACACCTAAGACAAGATACAAAGTCAAGAATCTATAAAGCAGCAATTAGACCTATATTGACATACACGGCGGAGACAAGACATGACACATTTAAAACGAGACGACTACTAGAAACAACAGAGATGAAAATACTACGACGAATATCAGGGAAAAATCTGTTGGATAGGGAGAGAAGCGAAAACATAAGAAGATCATGCAATGTAGAAAACATAAATAGATGGGTGGCAAAACGGAAACAGGAGTAAAACGAACACATTAGTAGAATGGCAGAGGATAGGATAGTACGAATAGCACGAGATAAGTCACCAAATGGACGTATTGGCAGACCAAGAAAAAGATGGTGTGATAACTTAAATAATTTAGGAGGCTAATATTGAAGAAGAAACAGGCTTTAAAGTCTACATACAAGAAGGAAGAAGAAGATGAAGAAGAAAATGTATTAAGACGTTCACCAAAGATAATTTACTACTTTAGGAACACAAAACATCCGTCCTAAATTTAACAAGACCATTCAGTCAAGTGTCAGATTTCTCAAGAAATGGTGTAATTTAGAATTCTACCAGGGTTGCCAAGCAGATTATATTCAATTATACATATAATATGTTTATTCTGATAGTTTTTAAGAAAAACAAATTTTGATTACACTTTTATACATCGTTACTATATTTTTTATTCTAGTTGTCTTTGGTTCAGCTCATATGACTTTTTTTTCGTTTTTTATGATTTAGATATATGACATTTGGCAATCTTACAAATACGTAATCTTACTTACCTTACTTCTACCTAAATAAGGGGATACCTTATCCGCTAATAAAGTAATACGTTATTTTTCAGCAAATGCGCATAAGCAGAATAACGTATAACGTTGCTGAAATAGGGGGTTTAAAAACTCTTTAATAAGACCCTACAAAGGTAGACGATCAAAAGGAAGACCACAGATAAGATGGGTAGATGACTGGCAAAACACTTATAAAGAGTGAGTAGCAGCAATATCGGGCCTCTGTGTAATATCCAAAACTTTGTAAAACGGTATAGAATCAGAAAAGGAGTATGGAGAGACTACGTGGCTAAAATCGGTGATAATAAGCTAGTAACCTTCGCAAAGGAAAATAAACCGAACACTAGCATACCACCCGGAAAATCGCCCAGAACGCGATTAGCCCAAACTTGGCTGCAACATTGAAAAAAAAAGGACATTATCTTAAAAAAGAAAAAGAAGAAAAAAAAATAAGAAGAAAACACAGGAGTTAAGACATATTATAAGACAAGAACTGGATATACAGAATAAAATGCAAACAATATTAAAACAGAATTGATGAAAATTTAACTACAGACATACGAAATTACAAACAGAAAAGAAAAAGAAGACTTGTAGGACGCCCTTTGGAAAGAATGAGTAATATTAATTTGATATCGAAACAGACGATAAGTACGAGTAGATACCTACTTAAACCCTGGAATGGTGAAGAAGATTATGTAAATATTTAAACAAGATTAGACTAATAAAAAAGCATTTGGAATAATAATAGAAATCTTGCATTAAAACAACAGTAAAAAATATAAACGAAAACAAAAGTAATTAGAAAAAATATTGCCATATTTTGAAATAAAAATATTGAACCATAGATATGCAACCAACTTGTTGATAATTCATCATAATCAAAACATAAATGCCAAAAAGAATAGAACAGAAGAACGCGAAAAAGAAAATTAATTTTACCAAAATCTAATCTCTATATTTTGGAGAATCCACGCATGCCCAGAATTTATATAAGTCATAGGTGAATGACCATTTTCAGCGGCAAGGATATCAAAGAGTTGTGATGTGTCCATTGGAATTAAGACCACCACTGTTCTTAAGACATGTATGGGTTAAAATTTGAAGTAACGAAAAATCAAAAATATTTTGAATTGAATAAAATAATATTTGATGCGAAAAAAGATGAAATTTTACATTTGTTTTAAAAAATGTAGCTTGTTTAAGAATTTTTTAATTTAATTTAAAATATTTATTATTAGGTACTTTTTAAACTTTGACTATAATAAAAGTATTACATTTAAATATATAGATCACGATTATTTATTTATATCTAAATATTTTGTTAGGTACTGTATAATTTGTACAATTTTTTCTGTAAATAGATTTTAGTAGGTAGGTAGTCGGAGTTTAGTTTTTCTAATTAGATCACAACAAGCACTTTTATTTATTTCATATTATCATTGCTCTCAAAATTTCACTTTCTGCTCATTCGTGTCACATTGTACTCCACGTCCAACGTGTAAGAAAACAAAATAGATAAATACACCTAAAATATCAGCAACACACCTTACAAAACGTCTATAAATTTGCCTATTTACTTACTGCGAATGATGCGGAGCGAATTCGGAAAAATCACTGAACTTTTCACCAACAATTTGGAAAAAATTCGCGAGATACTGAAGTCTAGATGGAAGTTAGATTTTAACTGAGTATCGGACTTCAAAAGGGCGGCGAATTGAGAGCCGTGCAACGGCAGTCGTTTGAACTATTTCGTCGATAATGATACGCATACCCTCTAGTGCGACTTGGGGGTAGTTTTGCGAGATCTTGTTGAATGTTAAATACACTTGTAACTTTTCTTAACGTGAGAACTATTATGCGTGATTCTCGGACTTTTTTGAAAAAATGTACCCATAGATGCATTATATTTTGTTAACCTGTTAGGGGTTGAATATTTCTTGTAACTCAGAGAGGAAGTAATATAAGTATTATCAAACATAAAAATAGTCAAGGCAGGTGAAGATGATGAAATTGGACCGGAAATGGTAAAATACATGAGGGAAGAAGGAATAAAATGGCTATGCAAAATATATAAAGAGGCGTGGAAAAACAAACAATCCTTGAAAACTGGCACATCATCATCATGCCATTATACAAAAAAGGAGAACATAAACTGCAATAACTGTAGAGCTATATGACAAGTAGAAATGGAGTTGACAGAAGAACAAGCGGCATTTAGACTAGGAAAACAGAAGAATAACAACATATATATTATTAGGAACCTAATTTTTTTTGTTTATTAGGCAATCTGTTATAACATATAACAATAGGCACATTTTATCTGAGAAATAATGACATGAAGAGATTGTGACCAGAGCCACACATCTCTATAGAGATAATATTAAATTACTGTATTACATAATATTTATATTAACTTAGCTACTGTAACAATATTAATGTCTGTGCGGTAAATCTAATGGTGTCTGTCTCTTTAACCGTTTTGTTTCCTGACTGTTGTCCAACAAATTCATTGCAAGCACATTCGCGTCGCTTTCAAGACGTACGATGTATTTTGCACTTAACTCCACTATCACTTCACTGACGGCTTTCGTTTCCAGATCATTGTAAATATCCCTGTTAGTGACAAACCACGGAGCATCGACTATTGAACGTAACACCTTGGACTGGAATCTCTCAATTATGGATACATTCGACTCGGATGCTGTTCCCCAGAGCTGCATACCATATGCCCAGACTGATTTGAATATTGTGTTGTAGACTAGCAGTTTATTTCTTGTCGTGAGCTTAGACTTACGCCCTAGAAGCCAATAATGCTTACTAAATTTTATGCCAAGTTGTTTCCGTTTGTTCCATATATGGGTTCTCCAGGTTAATCCCCTGTCCAAGTGCATGTCCAGATATTTTACAGAGGTAACTGTGGGAATTACCTTATTATTTATTGTTACTGTCGGTAATTCACCGTGACATTTTGTAAAAACAATATGGTTTGATTTTTGTTCATTCAATTTAATTCTCCAATTTTGTGCCCATGTATTTATTTGATTTAATACTCTCTGGAGTTTTGCAGCAGCTTCGACGGGATTTTTGTGTACTGCTAGGATTGCAGTATCGTTTGAAAAGGTGGTGGTCGTTGTATCACGATTTGTGGGTAAGTCGGCTGTATAAATCAGATACAGTTGTGGTCCCAGAACGCTTCCTTGCGGTACCCCTGATATGATGGGATATAGTTTTGTATGGGCTGACTCAAACTTCACTCGAAAGTATCTTTCTGATAAATACGACTTAAGGAGTGTATATAGTTCCTCTGGTAAGTTCTTTTTCAGTTTATACAACAGTCGTTGATGCCAAACTTTATCAAAAGCCTGGCTAACATCGAGAAATGCTGCTGAACAGTAACTTTTTTCTTCAAATGTTTTATTTATAACGTTGACAACTCTGTGAACTTGTTCGACGGTACCATGATCTTTCCTAAAGCCAAATTGGTGGTCGGGTATCATATTTCTGTCTGTTAGTATTTGTAGAAGTCTTTTTTCTATTATTTTTTCCATGATCTTAGACATTACTGGCATTAAACTATTTGGTCGATATGAAGTGGGCTCATTTGGAGGTTTTCCTGATTTTTGTATAAGGATAATTTACGCAATTTTCCATTGGATTGTGAAGTGTTTTAGCCTTAGTACCGCATTACACAATTGAGTTAGCATTTTAATTGCTTTTGTAGGTAGATTTTTAATTACCTCACCTGTGATTAAGTCATAGCCAGGTGCTTTCTTTTTTATTAGATTATTGTTGATTATGTTTTGAACTTCTTTGGGTGAAACGTGTAGTGTGTTTTCTCCTGTCGGGGTTTGGTTCTGTAGGAAATTGTAGATTTCTTGATCGTTATTTGTTGCAGCAGCTGGTATAGGTTTGAAAACTTGTTCTAGGTATTCGCAGAAAGTTTCTGCCTTTTCATTGTTTGTTCTGGCCCATGTTCCGTTGGATTTTCTAATTGGTGGGATACGCCGATCTTGCTGTTTTAATTTTTTTGTAGCCTTCCATAGCGCATAATCGCTGGCATCTGACGGCGTTAAATTTTCTAGGTATTCTTGAACGCTGTTATTTTTTAGTTGATTTAGTAGTTCCATCAATTGCCGTGCTGCCCTATTGAGCCTTAACTTGTCATCTGGATGTCTAGTTTGCTTCCAAGTTCTACTCAGATACGTTTTTTCAATTATTTTTCCTCTGACATTTATTGGAAAATTAATTTTTTGTTTTGCTTTTGTTGGTGGAGGTGTTGATTTCCATGCAGCTCTGAATCGTTGTTGTGTAATTTTGGATTTCTTTTTCTAGTTCATCTGGTGACTTTAGTGATACGTTTAGTTCAATATTTGCTTCAACCCTTTCTCTGAAAGCTTGCCAGTTGGTTTTGTAATTGTGCAACATGGGCAGAGGCTCTTTTTCTTTAATTCCTGAATGTACAGTTGCTACTACAGGAGTATGATCAGACTCTATATCAAAATTTGATTCGATACTTAGATATCCCCTTGAGAAACCTTTTGTAACAAAGAAATCTAGGAACCTAATTGAAAGAAGCATAGACACGGAGGGAAAACTATTATTAGCATTCATAGACCTAAGAGCAGCATTTAACACGAAAGAACGACAAATTATAGGGAAATGCTCGATGAAAATAAATGTACCAAATACATTAATAAAAATTATGGAAAGTATTTACAAAGAGATAAAAGGAAGAGTACAAATAACAGAGAAGAATTGGAAAATTTTAATTTGAAGGGAGATATTAATTAAACGAGGGTATAGCCTCAGCCCTTTGCTATTCACAATACTATAGCTTTGCTATGAATGAACGAGTTTAATAAGAAATACTAGAGTAGGTAAGAACCAACCAACTACAGTCAATAATCGGATAGTATAAATTAAACCGGTAACAATAGAGTCCTTAATGCATGCGGATGACATACTACTAGAATATTTTAAGTAGTATTTTAGCATTTTAATAGCAGATTCCAAGAATAAAATGCAGAAACTAATGAATATATTGGTAGAAAGATTGGATGAAGGCAAAATGATAAAGAAGATTAAATAAATAAAGATAAAATGTAAAGATTCAGAATTATTGGAAATAGTTAAAACTTACGAATACCTAGGAAGTCAAATAACTAACTACGGAAAAATAGAGTGGGAAATAAGAATAGAGTAAAGAAAATAAACAATTTATTCTATGCGTTAGCCCCAATACTGGAGAAAAGAAAACTTATACGAGAGACAAGGATAAAAATATATAAAAACAAAAGAGCAGGATAAATTTAATGAAGATTATACATCTAAAAAGAATAGTTATAAAAACAAAATGGGATAGATTAAGTAACGAGACCCTTAGGAGAATGGCCAAATAAGAACCAATAATGGATAAAATACCCAAGAGACAAGTGAACTGGTTGGGCATCTGATGAGGGTGCAACCCAACAAAATTACAAGGAGAGGAGAGGAGAGGAGAAGAGGAGATGAGATAATTACGAGAAATTGAAAATAATGGCAGAAAATAGAAAACAACAGAAGAGATTGGTGAATGGAAATTAAAATAGATAGAGTAAAAGGAATGGAAGAAAGAAAGTATATTGTTGGAAATAAAACACACACTTGTTATATATTGAATTTATTCTTCTTTGAAAAGCGTCTCAATATAATTACAAAGATTAGTAAATTTTCTTTAATCATAAATTAACTAACCGATTTTTGATTATGTCTGATGTACTGGTATGATATGCTATGGCAAAAATATAATGAATATGCCGCTTTGGGACAGTTGAATGACTTTTGATAAGATTTGATATTTTTTATGGTAGAAATTCGTTCTTATGAAATTATGGGAATGACATAAGTTTATTAGTGTTTAACGACTTCACATATTTAACAATCGTTTTTCTAAAGATTTAGCAAGAATCGACTCCACCGTATAAACGGACAGTCCCAATGAAAATAAATATTCATTATCTCTACAATCTCTACAATTTATTTCTTCTCTAAATTATTCTTTACACCATGTGTGCGTTTCTTCCATCTGTTTTTATGTTTCGCAAAAATTACAAAAAATATGGAGAGAAAGCGTTCTCCTTCTTAAGAATCCATGTTGAACAGACAAACTTGTCACGTATACCTACCCGACAGGTATACTTACTTGACAGGTATATCTGACGACTCTGTAAGTACTCTGTACGCTGTAAGTATACAGTGTACTCTTTAATAGGGTGTTTTCGAAAAAAAAAAACAAATTATATTTCACTGTTTTTTATGTTTACGACAACCAAGATATTCTACAAAATATTGATATAAACAAAGACAGAAGAATTATAATAAAAATAAAATAAAAATTTAAATATTAATACTTAAGTAGTAAAATTAATTTTCGGTTCGGCCCTGATAAATAAGTAGAAACAGTTGTTTGTCTCGGCTCTTGATATTTTATATTTAATTACGAATATGTAAAGTGTTTATTACAATCAAAGTGAACCAACTGCATTTAAGACAATAAGTTTTGTATGTTAGTATTATATATTAGTTAAACCTAAATTCGCATCCTGAACTGGATCTATTGGTTTTTCATATGGTTTTATTTACCGTAAATAACCAAAATTTATCAATAATAAACAACAACCAGTATTGTTTTTTGCTGACACAGAGAGGTATTACTTTTATGTGACTGCGTAAAAATAATTAATGGATATGTCTGTCAATGTTACTAAACAGAACGTCTCTTCAATGAGTAAATCTTACTCGTCAGCTGCCTCCCAGCAGAATTTCTTTCCAACGAAAGAACAGGCGGTAATATTTAGTGTTATAAATAATGCTGCTATTTAAGATTACCTCATTCCGTTAGGCACATCAATAGATCCAAAAAATATAACTGTACCTAAGTAACAAATTCACCGTAGATAATTTCATGGAGAACTATGGTTCTATACAAGTGCAAGGAGAAACCGTACGACCTAGACGACTTATAACCCCGGCAGAAAGATTAGTATTATCCAATGTCTTCCCGACAATCCCACACGATGTCCTCATCCGGGAATTAAAAGAAATGGGCCTAAATCTCGTCTCCCCAATAACCTTTTTAACCCGCCATTACACGCGCTATGAGGGAATCCCTCACCATATTTGTTTATAACCAATGAAATTGTGTAAACTAATACGATAACCTTAAGCACCCAGGAATGCCTTTAGCATGGTTCATGAGAGGGTATGAAAAAGTTATAGAATATTTCAGGCGGTCAGTGTGCTGTGTAATAGTTGAAACAAGAGACATCCTTCTTCAAGTGAGGGAATTCCTCACTGCGTGTGCAATCACAGTGAAATCACGTTTCTATTATCTCAAAGAAACTTTTAGGTTTTTATTTAATATTTAGGTAGGTTTAATTAAAATATTATTAAAAATGAATAACCATTTTCAATTTCGTTGCAAAACGAAAATACAGCCGAACCATATTCCAGTCCAATCAGAGAGTGCTGCAAGCACCTCTACCGGTTTCGAAACTTATTAGTCTCTCATCAGGAGGCACATATGCTGCTCTCCCTGATCCAACCAAAACAAACCCCAGCGTGCAGTCCCGAATTGCAACGAACGAAATGGCATAGATGCCCTAGCGGCAACTGCTAGCAAAAGACTAAGTTTTCACTCTAATGGCATATAACATATCCCACCAGAATGAAAACAATGGGAACCTTCTCTGGTTACACCTCCGAGGCTTCTACAATTTGCAAGCCATACGGATGCTGAGACTAAGGAAGATGAGGGAATTCTACAATTTACAATTCACGTCACATCTGCTCAGCGCGGTAAAGTTCCAACGAGACTGGTTCCCTTCATACTCCACACAGAGTAAATGTAAATCAAAAATGAATAACCATTTTCAATTTCGTTGCAAAACGAAAATACAGCCGAACCATATTCCAGTCCAATCAGAGAGTGCTGCAAGCACCTCTACCGGTTTCGAAACTTATTAGTCTCTCATCAGGAGGCACATATGCTGCTCTCCCTGATCCAACCAAAACAAACCCCAGCGTGCAGTCCCGAATTGCAACGAACGAAATGGCATAGATGCCCTAGCGGCAACTGCTAGCAAAAGACTAAGTTTTCACTCTAATGGCATATAACATATCCCACCAGAATGAAAACAATGGGAACCTTCTCTGGTTACACCTCCGAGGCTTCTACAATTTGCAAGCCATACGGATGCTGAGACTAAGGAAGATGAGGGAATTCTACAATTTACAATTCACGTCACATCTGCTCAGCGCGGTAAAGTTCCAACGAGACTGGTTCCCTTCATACTCCACACAGAGTAAATGTAAATCAAAAATGAATAACCATTTTCAATTTCGTTGCAAAACGAAAATACAGCCGAACCATATTCCAGTCCAATCAGAGAGTGCTGCAAGCACCTCTACCGGTTTCGAAACTTATTAGTCTCTCATCAGGAGGCACATATGCTGCTCTCCCTGATCCAACCAAAACAAACCCCAGCGTGCAGTCCCGAATTGCAACGAACGAAATGGCATAGATGCCCTAGCGGCAACTGCTAGCAAAAGACTAAGTTTTCACTCTAATGGCATATAACATATCCCACCAGAATGAAAACAATGGGAACCTTCTCTGGTTACACCTCCGAGGCTTCTACAATTTGCAAGCCATACGGATGCTGAGACTAAGGAAGATGAGGGAATTCTACAATTTACAATTCACGTCACATCTGCTCAGCGCGGTAAAGTTCCAACGAGACTGGTTCCCTTCATACTCCACACAGAGTAAATGTAAATCAAAAATGAATAACCATTTTCAATTTCGTTGCAAAACGAAAATACAGCCGAACCATATTCCAGTCCAATCAGAGAGTGCTGCAAGCACCTCTACCGGTTTCGAAACTTATTAGTCTCTCATCAGGAGGCACATATGCTGCTCTCCCTGATCCAACCAAAACAAACCCCAGCGTGCAGTCCCGAATTGCAACGAACGAAATGGCATAGATGCCCTAGCGGCAACTGCTAGCAAAAGACTAAGTTTTCACTCTAATGGCATATAACATATCCCACCAGAATGAAAACAATGGGAACCTTCTCTGGTTACACCTCCGAGGCTTCTACAATTTGCAAGCCATACGGATGCTGAGACTAAGGAAGATGAGGGAATTCTACAATTTACAATTCACGTCACATCTGCTCAGCGCGGTAAAGTTCCAACGAGACTGGTTCCCTTCATACTCCACACAGAGTAAATGTAAATCAAAAATGAATAACCATTTTCAATTTCGTTGCAAAACGAAAATACAGCCGAACCATATTCCAGTCCAATCAGAGAGTGCTGCAAGCACCTCTACCGGTTTCGAAACTTATTAGTCTCTCATCAGGAGGCACATATGCTGCTCTCCCTGATCCAACCAAAACAAACCCCAGCGTGCAGTCCCGAATTGCAACGAACGAAATGGCATAGATGCCCTAGCGGCAACTGCTAGCAAAAGACTAAGTTTTCACTCTAATGGCATATAACATATCCCACCAGAATGAAAACAATGGGAACCTTCTCTGGTTACACCTCCGAGGCTTCTACAATTTGCAAGCCATACGGATGCTGAGACTAAGGAAGATGAGGGAATTCTACAATTTACAATTCACGTCACATCTGCTCAGCGCGGTAAAGTTCCAACGAGACTGGTTCCCTTCATACTCCACACAGAGTAAATGTAAATCAAAAATGAATAACCATTTTCAATTTCGTTGCAAAACGAAAATACAGCCGAACCATATTCCAGTCCAATCAGAGAGTGCTGCAAGCACCTCTACCGGTTTCGAAACTTATTAGTCTCTCATCAGGAGGCACATATGCTGCTCTCCCTGATCCAACCAAAACAAACCCCAGCGTGCAGTCCCGAATTGCAACGAACGAAATGGCATAGATGCCCTAGCGGCAACTGCTAGCAAAAGACTAAGTTTTCACTCTAATGGCATATAACATATCCCACCAGAATGAAAACAATGGGAACCTTCTCTGGTTACACCTCCGAGGCTTCTACAATTTGCAAGCCATACGGATGCTGAGACTAAGGAAGATGAGGGAATTCTACAATTTACAATTCACGTCACATCTGCTCAGCGCGGTAAAGTTCCAACGAGACTGGTTCCCTTCATACTCCACACAGAGTAAATGTAAATCAAAAATGAATAACCATTTTCAATTTCGTTGCAAAACGAAAATACAGCCGAACCATATTCCAGTCCAATCAGAGAGTGCTGCAAGCACCTCTACCGGTTTCGAAACTTATTAGTCTCTCATCAGGAGGCACATATGCTGCTCTCCCTGATCCAACCAAAACAAACCCCAGCGTGCAGTCCCGAATTGCAACGAACGAAATGGCATAGATGCCCTAGCGGCAACTGCTAGCAAAAGACTAAGTTTTCACTCTAATGGCATATAACATATCCCACCAGAATGAAAACAATGGGAACCTTCTCTGGTTACACCTCTCAGCATCCTCTCAGCACCTCTCAGCATCCGTATGGCTTGCAAATTGTAGAAGCCTCGGAGGTGTAACCAGAGAAGGTTCCCATTGTTTTCATTCTGGTGGGATATGTTATATGCCATTAGAGTGAAAACTTAGTCTTTTGCTAGCAGTTGCCGCTAGGGCATCTATGCCATTTCGTTCGTTGCAATTCGGGACTGCACGCTGGGGTTTGTTTTGGTTGGATCAGGGAGAGCAGCATATGTGCCTCCTGATGAGAGACTAATAAGTTTCGAAACCGGTAGAGGTGCTTGCAGCACTCTCTGATTGGACTGGAATATGGTTCGGCTGTATTTTCGTTTTGCAACGAAATTGAAAATGGTTATTCATTTTTGATTTACATTTACTCTGTGTGGAGTATGAAGGGAACCAGTCTCGTTGGAACTTTACCGCGCTGAGCAGATGTGACGTGAATTGTAAATTGTAGAATTCCCTCATCTTCCTTAGTCTCAGCATCCGTATGGCTTGCAAATTGTAGAAGCCTCGGAGGTGTAACCAGAGAAGGTTCCCATTGTTTTCATTCTGGTGGGATATGTTATATGCCATTAGAGTGAAAACTTAGTCTTTTGCTAGCAGTTGCCGCTAGGGCATCTATGCCATTTCGTTCGTTGCAATTCGGGACTGCACGCTGGGGTTTGTTTTGGTTGGATCAGGGAGAGCAGCATATGTGCCTCCTGATGAGAGACTAATAAGTTTCGAAACCGGTAGAGGTGCTTGCAGCACTCTCTGATTGGACTGGAATATGGTTCGGCTGTATTTTCGTTTTGCAACGAAATTGAAAATGGTTATTCATTTTTGATTTACATTTACTCTGTGTGGAGTATGAAGGGAACCAGTCTCGTTGGAACTTTACCGCGCTGAGCAGATGTGACGTGAATTGTAAATTGTAGAATTCCCTCATCTTCCTTAGTCTCAGCATCCGTATGGCTTGCAAATTGTAGAAGCCTCGGAGGTGTAACCAGAGAAGGTTCCCATTGTTTTCATTCTGGTGGGATATGTTATATGCCATTAGAGTGAAAACTTAGTCTTTTGCTAGCAGTTGCCGCTAGGGCATCTATGCCATTTCGTTCGTTGCAATTCGGGACTGCACGCTGGGGTTTGTTTTGGTTGGATCAGGGAGAGCAGCATATGTGCCTCCTGATGAGAGACTAATAAGTTTCGAAACCGGTAGAGGTGCTTGCAGCACTCTCTGATTGGACTGGAATATGGTTCGGCTGTATTTTCGTTTTGCAACGAAATTGAAAATGGTTATTCATTTTTGATTTACATTTACTCTGTGTGGAGTATGAAGGGAACCAGTCTCGTTGGAACTTTACCGCGCTGAGCAGATGTGACGTGAATTGTAAATTGTAGAATTCCCTCATCTTCCTTAGTCTCAGCATCCGTATGGCTTGCAAATTGTAGAAGCCTCGGAGGTGTAACCAGAGAAGGTTCCCATTGTTTTCATTCTGGTGGGATATGTTATATGCCATTAGAGTGAAAACTTAGTCTTTTGCTAGCAGTTGCCGCTAGGGCATCTATGCCATTTCGTTCGTTGCAATTCGGGACTGCACGCTGGGGTTTGTTTTGGTTGGATCAGGGAGAGCAGCATATGTGCCTCCTGATGAGAGACTAATAAGTTTCGAAACCGGTAGAGGTGCTTGCAGCACTCTCTGATTGGACTGGAATATGGTTCGGCTGTATTTTCGTTTTGCAACGAAATTGAAAATGGTTATTCATTTTTGATTTACATTTACTCTGTGTGGAGTATGAAGGGAACCAGTCTCGTTGGAACTTTACCGCGCTGAGCAGATGTGACGTGAATTGTAAATTGTAGAATTCCCTCATCTTCCTTAGTCTCAGCATCCGTATGGCTTGCAAATTGTAGAAGCCTCGGAGGTGTAACCAGAGAAGGTTCCCATTGTTTTCATTCTGGTGGGATATGTTATATGCCATTAGAGTGAAAACTTAGTCTTTTGCTAGCAGTTGCCGCTAGGGCATCTATGCCATTTCGTTCGTTGCAATTCGGGACTGCACGCTGGGGTTTGTTTTGGTTGGATCAGGGAGAGCAGCATATGTGCCTCCTGATGAGAGACTAATAAGTTTCGAAACCGGTAGAGGTGCTTGCAGCACTCTCTGATTGGACTGGAATATGGTTCGGCTGTATTTTCGTTTTGCAACGAAATTGAAAATGGTTATTCATTTTTGATTTACATTTACTCTGTGTGGAGTATGAAGGGAACCAGTCTCGTTGGAACTTTACCGCGCTGAGCAGATGTGACGTGAATTGTAAATTGTAGAATTCCCTCATCTTCCTTAGTCTCAGCATCCGTATGGCTTGCAAATTGTAGAAGCCTCGGAGGTGTAACCAGAGAAGGTTCCCATTGTTTTCATTCTGGTGGGATATGTTATATGCCATTAGAGTGAAAACTTAGTCTTTTGCTAGCAGTTGCCGCTAGGGCATCTATGCCATTTCGTTCGTTGCAATTCGGGACTGCACGCTGGGGTTTGTTTTGGTTGGATCAGGGAGAGCAGCATATGTGCCTCCTGATGAGAGACTAATAAGTTTCGAAACCGGTAGAGGTGCTTGCAGCACTCTCTGATTGGACTGGAATATGGTTCGGCTGTATTTTCGTTTTGCAACGAAATTGAAAATGGTTATTCATTTTTGATTTACATTTACTCTGTGTGGAGTATGAAGGGAACCAGTCTCGTTGGAACTTTACCGCGCTGAGCAGATGTGACGTGAATTGTAAATTGTAGAATTCCCTCATCTTCCTTAGTCTCAGCATCCGTATGGCTTGCAAATTGTAGAAGCCTCGGAGGTGTAACCAGAGAAGGTTCCCATTGTTTTCATTCTGGTGGGATATGTTATATGCCATTAGAGTGAAAACTTAGTCTTTTTTTAAAATATTATTGTTTGGATTAGGTTTGGAACAGTGGCACACCGAGGGGGAGGGTTTGGGGGTTAAAATCCCACCCAGAACATATAGAAATATATATAAAAGAAAGTAGGAAAATGTAACTTGTCTTTCACAAATATTACAAAAAACTTTCGGTGCCCAAGCAAACCCCCCTCCCCCCCAGAGGAAAATTCTAGGTGCGCCACTGGTTAAGAACCCATTTTTAAATTTACCTATTCTAATTGGGAAATGACGTTTCGAATTCCACCTCGAAAGTCGTTATCAAAATACAAAATATTAATAGTTAATTATAAATGCCACAAAGAAATAGCTTCAGAACAGTTGTTAATTTTAATTTGTATTTTTAGTAAAATGAATTCGCGTAAAGAACGTTAATATTGGTTTACGAGACTTTCTATAATATGTGAGTACAACCCATTTTATATTTCTACATGTTGCCATTCATTCTTCCTCGAAATAGGTCGAATTTATGTAGGTGAGGGCGACGCTCATACGCGTGCAACCACGTCACAATAGAAAACGCGTGTAACGGCGGGTTAAGAATCGGAGCTTCTTTACCTGAATACAACCACATATTATGCTTCAGAAGACAAGCATTTGTCAGCCCACATAGCCTCATGATTCCAGATTCTATTGTAATAAATTACGAAAGCGTCACCTACAGAATTTTTATATCTCAAGACAATCTTACATGCTATACGTGTAAGCAAACAGGCCATATATCAAGAAAATGCCCAAACACCAACAATACAACATCTTCCACTCAAGCTCAAAATTCAACTCTACAGAACACTACTTCAACGCTAATCTCCCACTCTTCCACGGATAATGGCTCCCAATCACATCCAGCTGGAGAAGGTGATCCAAACAACATAAATATTCAAAAACCCCTTTTCAATTTATTCTACTCCTCAAACTCTACTGTCAACTACTAAAGCCAGCAAAATCATTCTCACTGAAGAGAACATTCCCATTAAAAATTCATGTGAAAAAACCTCTGAAGTAATGGATCAACAAGCTTCACTCGGAATCATAGGAGAATCATCCAGCACATCTGTGGAAAGAAGTATTGACGAAACGTTATCTCCTTCTATCGAAAATCTGAATACTAATACTAATGATGCTAATTGAAAATACCCAAAGTAACAATTCACCCATAGAGATTATTAAAGAATACACAACCGATTTCCCCGGTTTAATAAATCTAATAACCATATCTTATCCATATCTATCAGACAAAACTAAGAAACATCGCTTCACTCGCGGGTGACATAAAATCGTACTTTAGAAATCGAATCACGTGTAAGTACAACCAAAAATGGAAATATTTACAGACAACTTTAAGAACAATCAAAGATAATGTTTACTCGCAGCCACTGAGAATACGAACCTGAAAACTTCAAACTGTTATTACGCGTCTGCGTATAGGTCACACAAGATACACGCACTCTCACCTGTTTACCAGAGACGATCCCCCTAAATGTGAAATATGTGACGAAATAAATAATGTAAAACATTTTTTAATTGACTGTCCACTTTTTACAAATAAACGAATCAGGTTCAATATTCCTAACAAAATCAACAAACTTTAAGTACAGACAGAGCCGGATTTAAGGCAGTGGGGCCCCTGGGCAGAATTGGTGTGGGGGCCCTACCTCTTACCATTAAAAAAAATGTTGATATCTACTTTTATAAATATATTTTTAAATAATAAAAAGTACAAGAGCTGTAACTTGTTACAGTAAAATATTAAAAATAATAGTAAGATGTATGTTTAAAGTCCGGGAAGTTTTCGAGATATTTTAATTGAAATTTTTTTGATTATGTGGGACATATCTAGTTGCATTAAGACATCGTGGCCAATGCTCATTATAGAGAGATGATTCA
This sequence comes from Diabrotica virgifera virgifera, assembly GCF_917563875.1. NCBI lineage: Eukaryota > Metazoa > Arthropoda > Insecta > Coleoptera > Chrysomelidae > Diabrotica > Diabrotica virgifera. The sequence continues at coordinate 67,523,252 of NC_065444.1, forward strand.
AACACTCTTGGCCCATCATAGACCGAAGTCGATTTTTAATTAACTTAAATTTTGAGAATGATCTCAGAACTAAAGATAAACAAAGTGTCACCTCAACATTTGGAAAAGCATCATTCATATTCTTTTCTTTTAGCAGTTTGTACATTTGAAGTTCTTTGCTTATATTTGATGAGCTGATTTCCTCTTTAAAAGCACTGAAGAATCTTACAAACTGTACCAGATGGACACATAAGTTTTCATCTAAATGATTGCTCCAAATCAACATTTAGAGCCAACGCAAGCTTTAGTGAGTGAGCTTCAATTTCATTGAGAGTTAAATTTTCCAATTTTCCAAAATTATGTAGAAATCCACAATTGGAATGAATGGATTCATATGTAGAGAGCCTCTGAGTTAAAGAGGTAATGAAGTGATCTATTATAGCGATGAAATTTTGAGTTCTAAACTTATCTGATGTTCTCATATCTTTCGAAATTGTCACGTTTTGACTGTATAATTTATTTAAGTGATCTAAGTGCTGCGACTCCTGAATTAAGGTCAATATTTGGATCTTGAAGAATACGACTTGTGCTGTTTGTCTTCCCTAATATCCTCTCTGTTTCCAGTAAACACATTCGATTATAGGTACAAACCATTTGCAGTGCTACAATTTTTAAATTGTTGCTTATAGTTTTCCGAAATTTTTCATAATGCTCATTTAATCTGATTATAACCATTAACTAGTTCTTTGGCGGCATCACCTCCATGACCATCAAGTAGTATTTGCTCATTTAGAAACAATAATATTTTGCAACGGTCTGCGTTGCTGTCGCTTAAAGACGCAGTTTTTAAACATTCTGTTAACAAGTTGTATATAGGTACAGGGTGAGTTACCACTAACGGGACGAAAGATTACAGCGAAATGGTAAAATATTTAAAAAAAAATTAAATTAATAGTTTGTAAGTTGATAAAAGCTACATTTTAATATTATTTTGAAATATAAAGGGTGTCCCAATAAATGGCGGCGTATCAAAGTTTTATTTTTTCTTATAGAATACCCTGTATTTTATTGCATTTTTTAATTGTCCCCAAAAAATAAGGTATAGTTTCATAAGGCTTCCCTACACCTATGTACAGAGTATTCTGAGTTATGTTGACTTTTCTTAAAATGTAAAGTTTTAAAAGAAGGCTTATTTTCAAGTTATTTAAGAAATTATAAAAATATTACTTTTACATATAAATTATTGGATATTGGTTGAATGTAATCCATGATTAATTATTACACATTTATCTACAGGGTGTTAAAAATTTTTACAGTTTCATTATTGAAGTATTCAATGTGTCATATGATGCTTATTTTAAATGTAACAACATGTATATTAATAAATAATTATACTTAACAAATTTATCTCTTTCGAATGGTATATGGATGTCCTATACCTAGGTCTCATAGTTTTTGCGTAATTTACAATTATTTAAATTCTTAATCTGTAAATCGATTTTAAAAAAAAGGTATAGTTAATTAATGTCATTGTATGACATTGTCATTTTATGACGATACGGTCTGGTAATTATCTTATAATTAATGCATACCATGATTGATTATTACACATTTATTTACAGTGTGTTCAAAATTTACAGTTCTATTATTGGGTTATTCAATGTAGCATAATATGATGGTTATTTTATTAGAACACCATGTATATTAATCAATGATTATACTAAACACAGGTTTCTCTTTCGAATGGTATATAGGTGTTCTATAACTAGGAGTCATAGTTTTTGCGTAATTTACAATTTTCTTAAACGGTACATCGATTTTAAAAATATTTTTCTACAACCGTGTTAAAAATGCAATTTTTGGCACTCAATACGAGCGTTAAAAATGCTACTTTAAGGCACTAGTGCTTTAAAATTTTATGGCACTGCAGTTCGTATTGACCGTATAGTCAATTTTGATGTAATGTCAAAAAAATGTAAAAATGGAATGTCAGTCAAGTTCAAGTAAAAGTTTTTGTAGATATTGTTCTGTAATTACGTTTGTAGAAAAAATTATTGTATGATATGCGTGTTAAAAATTACATTTTTAAGGCACTCATGTGAATTGAAGAACTCGCTTCGCTCTTTCTGCAAACTTTCACATGCGTGCCTTAAACGTGTACTTTTAACACTTATATCATAAATAACTATTATAGTCACTCTCGATTTTTAAACCCATCATCTTGGCATAGTTGTTATAGAGTGTAGATGTAAATAAATATGTAGGTATATTTTTATTTGCTGATTTGTAAAATACATTTTTTCTAACTAAATACATAACGAAACATATAGAATCTTAATAAAATAAATACATAAATAATACAAAATGAACCACAACTTACTTTAAGTAAAAAATTATCAGTTATGTAATACATGTTCAAAATGTTTATACAACAAGCGATTTTAAATGATTTGTTTATATTATTTAACATAGCTGGTGTTATAGACGCAAAAGCGTTCGAAATTCTTAATTTCATAAAAATATCTGAAGTAGTAGGGTAGGAAGTATAGCATTTACAATATTTTTAATATAACTCTATTTAAAAAAATTCATCTTGGTCAATCCTGGTGACCTAGGTGGCCAAATATATGGACCGAATCTGTCTATCCATTTATTTCTAAATTTTATTTTGGGGTTGTTCTTAACATCACGTCAAAAATAAGCATGAGCTCGGTCCAATTGGAGCCACACGCTAAGTGGAAGGTTTTAAGAAGGATCCAAAAAACGTTTTAAGAAATTTAAAAAGCTGCTTTATTTAGATTTTCGTCAAAAAAATATGGATCGATAACGTACTCGCTCAGAATACTGCCCCAAACATTAACACTTCATCGGTGTTGGTGATCAACAGTAAAATGTTTGTTTACTGTATCATAATAAAATGAAAGCTATGTCTATTAAATAGACGATTATTATGAAAAGTAGGTAGATTCGTCTGTACACAATACATTCTTAAAAAAAAATCAGGATCTTCTCCAAATTCTAAGGTCTATAAACGAAAAGTTAAACGTTCCTGTTCTGTCTAATGCTGGTGTAGTTGAGTTTTATACGGATGATAGTGGTTTTTCTTATGTATTCTACATACACTCGTTTGACTGATTTCCAATTGACTCGAAATTTTTCACGTACTAGTATTTGGGTTTTCCGTAACAGAAAGCAGGACATCAAGTTCGTTGACGTCATCAAAAATAAATGATTTATTTTTATTTAACTTTTCGTACCTATGCAACATTACCAGTAGCACGCAATTTATCGAGAAATCTCTCAAAAACGTCCTTTTTTGGGTGTCTTCTATCAGGATACTACTTTTAAGCGCAAACATTAGAAGCTAAGAGACAATTTTAAAAATATTCCCCAATGCAAAGTAGCATGTCTACTCTTTCATAGATAGTGTGATTATTCATTTTTAGGAACAATTAAATTTGAATGTAATTGGCTCTGACAAAGCCATTTTTAAGTAAAAAAAAACTTGAATATCATACATGGATGTTTATAATAGTTTTGATAATTACCAGACCGTACTGTTATAAACTGACAATGTCATACAATGACATTAATTAACTATATCTTTCGTTTTAAAATCGATTTACAGATTAAGAGTTTAAATAATTGTAAATTACGCAAAAACTATGACACCTAGGTATAGGACAGCCATATACCACTCGAGAGAGGTAAATTTGTTTAGTATAATTATTTATTAATATACTTGGTGCTCCTTTTAAAATAAGCATCATATGACACATTGAATACTCCAATAATGAAACTGTAAACTTTGAACACCCTGTAGACAAATGTGTAAAATTAATCATGGAATACATTCAACCAATATCCAACTATTTAGATGTAAAAGTAATTTTTGAAGTTATACTTCTTTAGGCGCGATATGAGGGTGAATTTTAATATGATTAAAACCTTCAATCTGGGCGCAGTCGCATTATAACTTTGTTCTGATTGGATGTTCAAATGACATGTCAAAAATTATTCAATATAGCGGCTGTGGCACACCTGTGGTTTGATTATTTATGGTTGTTGCGTTTTGAAATTTGTGAGAAAAGAAACAACAAACAAAAGTTAGTTAATAGTTATAGGTACTGCCTTTTTAAATAGTTTTCATATATATATATATATATATATATATATATATATATATATATATATATATATATATATATATATATATTTGGACTTTTGGACTATTTTGGACAAGGAAAACTCATTCTAATTTGGTAAGTAGTTTTTATTATAATCATATTGTAATTATACATGTGGATTAGGTTGGAATAAATTTATTTTCTCAAGAATGGGGATTTTAGAGAGAAATCCGAAATTAGGTCCGATTTTTATTTTTAAATTATGATTTTTTGGCGTAGATTTATTTATCTAGTAACTAGTAGGTATGTAATACTTTGATTTACATACTTAATTTGATTACCAACAAAAGTTCTACCAATCTTCATCTAATATATTGTTTTCTTACTGTTTTGTTATATTTTAATATTTTCTTCCACAAAAATCAAACTACATAATTTGATTAAATTCAGATCAACTGTCAAACAGTAAAACGTTCAGTTGCCCTATTTTTCTACATGACAAGTAATGTGTAATTGGATGAGTGAGTCTAGGCTTCGATTACGAATCAAAGCGCCCCCAAATTCGCGGGTTCGAATCCCGATGCAAGTTTTTATTTTTTTTATTTTTTTATGCATTTTATGATTGTAAGTATATTTGTTATATATTTTTTTTTCAGAAAATGCGTATTTAAAATTTTTGCCAACAATTATTATCGTTCAGAAATCATTTTTTCTTTGTGGCATTTTTCAATGTGTTTGTGTGCGTTTTATTCTTTTATTTTTTTAAATTTTTGGTATTGCCTTAATAAAAAATTTTGGAAAGTAGTAAGTATTAAAATTAGTTTAATATCTAAATAAAATATAAATAAACTGTTTAAAGTACATTATATCAATTTAGTGAAAATCACATAATATGTAATAGAAGTATAAATTCTTACGTGCGTACAAAGTACACACACATTCTTTTTTTTTTATAATTTCTTAAATAACTTGAGAATAAGCCTTCTTTTAAAACTTTTTCATTTGAAGAAAAGTCAACATAACTCAGTACACTCTGTACATAGGTATAGGGAAGCCTTACGAACCTATACCTTATTTTTTGCGGACAATTAAAAAATGCAATAAAATACAGGGTGTTCCATAAGAAAAGATATAACTTTGATACGCCGCCATTTATTGGGACACCCTGTATATTTCAATATAATTTTAAAATGTAGTTTTTATCAACTTACAAACTATTCAATTTAATTTTTTTTGAAATCTTTTACCATTTCGCTGTAATCTTTCGTCCCGTTAGTGGTGACTCACCCTGTATATGTAGAAGAAGTGAAAAATACATATAGTTAGTTCTTCTAAGAAATTAAAGAATGCTGTGCTATACTAATACATGATAACACTCAGTTGCAGCTTTTGAAACTAAATTTAGAGAGTGGGCGACACAAGGAATCCACAACTCCAAGATATTAAGGTACGTATCCAAACGTGGGTGCTCCGTGCTCGATTTAGCAGCTCCACATAGTGGATACGTTGGTGATCGCCCCACGGTGCTCACCATCTTTGATTCAACCGATTTGCGGGTTATATGTAGGGGAGCGCATGCCGTATCCATTTGAGCAGCTACACCGAGCAGGGAGCACCCACGTATGGATACGTACCTTTTTGTTCTATAATTTCAGCCTGAACACCATTGTATTTTCCACTGATAACTGACGCATTAACGTAGGACGATCTCCTGCAGTTTTTCAAATCGATATCATGTTCTTGCAAAAATATCATTAGAGAATTAAATATATCTTCTGCTGTCCAACCGAGATTTGGAAAAAATATGGTAAACCTTTCAACAGGAGTGAAACCTGCTATGTAAGGAAATATCACAGTTAATTGATTGGTATGAACTGAATAATACTTGACTTCTTAATCCTTAAAACTCTTTCATTTAATACGTTTTGACCCATCGGATATACAATTTCCTCACATATGGTTGATGAAAAATAGTTGACATGTCCGCTTCCAGGATTTGAATATTTATTAATATGGTGCTTCAAAAATTGATCATATTCAACTAATAACTGGAGTATTTCCAAATAATTTTCATTTTGTGATGAACTCGACAACTCATTTTCGCTGCGAAATGCTAAATCTCGTTCAAAAATAAACTTTATAACACTAAAATTAATCTTTTGAGTATTTTCCAATAATTCTTTAATATACGCCCAATTCTTTCATGTGCTTGACATAGACATTTCGTGATCCATAAGCCTACTATCTGCATGTTTCCAATCACAAAATCCTCTATGGCTAAAATGTGTACGAATGTGTGCTAAATGTATAAGAATTTACAAACGAAGCAATACACTCACCCGGTGGAAGGTGAAAAACATGAATAATGTATTATATTATCACTCCTACGCTCCTTCATTTTATACTTGACATACATTGTTGATGTCGAGTTCCTGTATCTCCTGCCAATACCTGTTTAAATGAACCTCTTATGTTTGAGGCATTGTGGGGGCCCGGGCAGCTGCCCAGCCTGCCCCCACCCCCTTTTAAATCCGGCCCTGAGTACCTACAGATTATTATTATGATAGTATCGCAAAATTATTTAAAATGTATAGGACATTATTATAGAATTTAAGCTATTGGAATTTTATACCTACACTGTATTCCAGCTAATCACCTCATGTTATTGGTTTAAATATTGGTTTCTTAACTTACAAAATTAATGTATCTCTTATTCATTGAACCTGTTATGATTGTTTGATTGCTTTTGGTTCTAACACTAACTTATAAACTATACATAGCATAGACAGATTTCTAATTAAACTACTAAATTCCTCCATGAATTGAACTACGAAATGTTTCCCCCATTTTTGGGAAGCCCAGCCAAACACATAGTCTGGTGTATCTATCATCTGAAAACTGTTATAGTCAACCTGCGTAGGCCACCCGTGCTTGAAAGCTCTCTTCACAATAGTAGCACAGTTATTTGTTAGCAAATGATAGGAATATTTGTGTTTTACCAAGTATTCCTTCCAGAACCTTTTGATTCTATCCTGCGTGTCTGCATCAGCTGGAATCTCGAGGATTTCGTCAGCGGGACGTAGTTCGTCCAGAGAATCGCTGTCGTAGGTGCATCTTTCGTTGTCCTTAGAGTGTCCAATAGAAAGAGGATTGGATGGCCAGAAGCTGACGTAAGTACCGTCTGAGAGTTGCATGGATATGTGGCCGAAGAAGCTATAGGGAAAATTTGGACCCCATCTATACACTTTAATCATTTTAAATTCAAATTTGCTGCTTGAGGAATGAAATATCTGTAATAAAAAATAAACATCATGAATATTAACCTTAATTTTAACAATATAAAAAATTGCTATATTATATTTTAAACAAAGTAACAACAATAATCTTAGATAATCTGACAACACTGTTATTTAATGTGACGGTCTCCAGGACTTCAAGAATTTTTCGAGTGCGTAAACACGACAGGAAGAGAAATGGGTCTAAAAATTAATGCCTTTAAGACAAAATTTTATGTTATTTTGTCGCCAACTGCACAATTTTGTTGATCTATCTATTCCCTAGAGATAAATCACCAAAACATTGTCAGAATTAGTCAATCCTTTTGTAACCATAGCTTAAACTTAAAAGTACGAGAAATAATGACCAAATGCTATATTTGGACAGTTCTGTTACATGGCACCTAACCATGGACTGATACTGTCAATAGCCTAGGGCCTAGAGCAGTGTTTCCCAACCTTTTTGTGCCATGTCCGACCTTAGCAATTCCAAAAATGTTTATGCCCCCCATATAACATACATAATTTTGAATATATATATATTTTCAAAAAACCTTTTTACCACATAGTGGTGTAAGGCGTAAACCACATAGTGGTGTAAGGTTTGAAAATTAAAAAGTTAAATCGTTTACTTAGAAGATTAAAAATGATACGACTTAAGAAAAAATCACTAGGAAATTGTTTACGAAACAGTTAAGTAAATTTTCAAAATATATAAAAAAAATGGGCTTATTTCCCAACTAAATAGTTAATATAATAAAAAAATTCAAATTCAGATTCCAAACAATTTTAACATAGATTTTTCTATATTAATTTGTTGTTTTAATTTAGTGAGATCCTTGTTCTTGATCCTTGCTGCATAGAAATTTTATATTAGGTTCCAATTTGGCAACGGCGGATCCAGCAACCTTGCAAGGAAATGATATGAAAATAAAAAAATGGCAATGAAATAAAAAATTTCTCGTCACTCGCGTATGCATGATTCTTTTTCGGTATGGGCTGTTACTTTATTTTTCTTCATGTACCATGTCCTTTCAGAACGTTGGTTACTATCATAGCTATCTTAATTTTCTTCACTGCCACACTAAATCGACCACCAAGGCTTTTTCGTCCTGGACTGCGTTTGCCTTCTATTTTCGCTTTAATAAATAATATTTGCATAATATTTTGTAGCAACCTATATTTGAAACTTCTCATTACATATCCAAAATACTCCACTTTTCTCTTCTTGATGCCTTATATAATCTCAGTAGTCTTGCTGAGACGTTCTAGTATTGTGGAGTTTCGAATCTTCTTCACCTAAAATACTTTTAAAATTCTTCTATAGAACCACATTTCGAAAGCCTCAAGGCGATTAAGGTAAGTAGATCGATTTCATTCACAGTCCAAGACTCGACACCATACAGTAAGACCGAGAACACGTACTTTGGAGAAGGAATTCTGTTTTATGTTTCATTCCGTTATTCAGTTGTCAACAGGACACAAAACTCACGATTTATTTTCAATCGTAATTATCTCTTGCTTAACCTTCGGAGTACGGAGATTATTTGACTTACTTAGATTACGATGATGGGTCAAGCGTGACCCATTCTCATTTTATTTATAAGGATGTTTTAAATAGTCAGTATTATTAAACAGTATCTTTAATTCAACAAAAAACAAACAAAATCCTAAATTATTGTATTTGAATTTTTTAAGAAGGATACCCTGGGCATATACTAGTTCGCTCCGGCGGCCAGATTTTAATACCTTACAGAAAACGGGCATAGGTAAATTTGCTCCGGCCATATATTTGAATACAGTGGAACATCGATAAGTCGGATTAATCGAGACTGCGGCCGATCCGAGTTACCGAAAATCCGAGTTAGCCGGAGAATATGGTAAAAATTAATAAAACACGGTATACTTACAGGTATCATGCACAATACATCTAAATTACGTGCAGTTGTATACAGTATTGTTTATTTCTTGGTAAAAAACTTGGTCAAAGTGAAAAAATGTTTGTTTTGTCTGATGAAAATCGGTTCGGGTTAGCCGGACTTCCAGGTTATCGGAGGCCGACTTATCGGGGTTCCACTGTACGTATACCCGTAAACCGAGACGGCTGCGATTTACGTGTACCTACAAACATAGTGAAAATATTCTTCGAAATCCGAAGACCGGGTCAGGACTGACCCGGCATCATAGATGTTACGTAGAGGAAAAACTGTAATTTTCATGTTCACGAATTATATGCGAAAAAATAGATTGAAACAAATAAGGAGAACTTACGATCAATCGGATTTGTAAAAAATTATTTCATAAAATATTAAGAAATAACTGAATTTCGGGTCACGCTTGACCCAGTCTTCGTACTCCGAAGGTTAAAAAAAGACCACACCAGGCGAAGTCTCAAGGAGGGGGCAATTGACCCCATTGACCCCCCTTGGATCCGCGCCTGCAATTTGGTTAGTTTCAGTCTCAAGTTCCAAAATTGTGGTATATTTAGCTGATTTCTTTTTTACCAGTAAATCATTTAAAGAACTAAATCCACATTCAGCTATTTTTTTCATAAATATGAAGATGAAAAGGATAGCAATAGTTTTCCTGAACGCTCACTGTCACTATACTACTCACGAAGTCGATCGAAGTTCAACAAGTACGTGAGAACGAGAGTGTAGACAGGCACTTTATCCAAAATCACTTCGCTTCGGCCTACTTCCATTCACTTGCGGTTTTTGGACCGAGTCAAAAAGATCGAAGTCGGGATCGCACCGCTTGAATGTGTTCCTTGCGAAGTAGAACGAGTGTGCAGTAACGGGTATTTCGGACTTCGGCCAACTTTGCCGAAGTAACTTCACCGAGAGTGTAGTGCTCGTTTTTGCATATGTGGTTGAATTTGGGTATTCCATTTCTATTTTTCCACAAAGCCATGCGATCGCCCCTTTTAAAATTAAATTAAGTTTTAACTGATTCATCATTTTGCAATTCTATGAGTTTCTCTTGATACTACGTATTTGATATATCGGGCAAATTCACTAATATTTGCTGCATCATCCATGTTGGAAAATCAAAATATTTTAAATCAGAAAATCTTTATTTTAAATCACCCGATACAATATGCAGATGATTGACAATAAGAAGTAAAGCGGTATCAGTTACTTCACATTTTTGTCACATTCACTAACAATGAAACTGTTCAAAGTTTTGGTTGTTAATAGGTTTCTGACATAATATGGATAATTACACCAAATGTCTTCGCTTTTACATTGACAAGGACAAGAGTTTTATCTGTTGCTTATTTAATATATTTACTTTTTCAAAGATTCCGGCTAAATAACTCACAAATAGTTTACCATCGATTTTTAACAGATACTTATAATCTCAGGTGTGTGGCATAAAAAATCACTGATAGTATCAGACAGTTCCATAAATTTTTTCAAGCAGTTCTCTTCAGATAGCTATCTTACTTTAGCATGAAGTAAAAGTCTCAGGTGGTCTTTATTTTGTTCCTCACAAAATAGCTTGAAGAGACCCTCACATTTGGCATTAGATTTAATAGCATTAATTCATTTTCTTACGGAATGTAGTATGTACTTCAAATAGAAAAGCCGAGATGTTTTTAGCTATCAAGTTTTCCCTATGAATAACACAATGCACAAGAATCATTTATTGATTCGCATCTTTTATAGTAGGTGCGTAGCGGCATCTGCTAAATGAAAGACTAAGTTTTTCAACCTAATAAAAATATTTGTAAAATAAAATATTTTTAAAAGATTTTTAATTGAAAAACTTATTGGCCCATTTTCCTGGTGACAAAATGGGCCAATAAGTTTTTCAATTAAAAATCTTTTAAAAATATTTTATTTTACAAATATTTTTATTAGGTTGAAAAACTTAGTCTTTCATTTAGCAGATGCCGCTACGCACCTACTACCTTCACGGCAGTTGCAATGGGGGACTAATATGTCAAAAAAATTTTATCTGGAGTAGAGAGAGCAGCCTATGCATTCTCTGAAGAGCCTCTAACAAGAGGTGAAATCGTCGATAAGAGTGCTGGCTGCACTCTCTAATCTAAGTAAAATTAAGACGGTTTTGGCTTCGCATTGCAACTGAATAAAAATGGTATGCATTTTTATTTTATGTTATATTTTTCATTATTGTGCTTTCTAACCTTTTACAGCACAACATTTCTTCAACAAAATTCCCTGTCAAAGCCCTGTTCCAAAGTTGAATTATTAATTTGCACTAAGAAATTTCTTTATTTCAGTTTTTCAACAACTTGTTTTTTAATATATTCACCCATTTCGTCGATTCTTCTGCTAACAGTATTGTTACTGCTACTGGCATCTATTACATTTTTGTCATTTTTTTCAAGAACCGTTTGAAGAAACGCTGAATTTGACGGTTTTATTAAATTCTCTCCTATAGTATGCTTTTTCTTGTTTTAGCGATTAATAAAGATATTTGATAACTCGCTTCAAGAATACGATTATTAGCTGAAGTACGAGCAGTAAATAGAGACTTAGTTTTTCACAAAAATCTAGCATTGCATTTAAATGGCCCATATCGTAAGGGTTAAAGACATGTCGAGCCCATATTCGAATTGCCCCCTTAACAATCAAATTTCCCCCTGTGGGGCGTGGGCCCACGTTGGTAAACACTGGCCTAGAGGCAATGGGGCTCTACATAAAACTGTTCCGAATACCCTGGATATCGATGCAAACCAACGACGTGGTGTTAAATAATAAATGTAAATAAATGCCGTTCGTGAGTTAATAAAAACTGTTAAAATAAAAATAAGTCATACCTTGGTCATGTTCTTAGAGCAAACAGATACAGAATGCTTCAGTTTATTATGATAGGTAAAATCGAGGGCCGCAGAGGAATGTCAAGGGAACAAATATCACGTCTCAAAGACATTCGCAATTGGACAAAAATACAACTATAAAAGGACAGATGAGAAAAAAAGAGCAAACAAACAGTAAACCCAAACAAACAAACATGGTGGCCATGATGGTCAGATCAAGAAATGAAGCTGCGAACTTAACAAAAGAAAGTAGCATTTAAAAGTTTGTAGACAAATAATACAAAACGTAGAAAAAGCAGAATAGTAACAGATAAAAATGAAATAATCAAAAGACGAAGAGAATATTTACAATGTCTATTAAATAAAAATGCCGAGCAAAAGGGAGATACCTATAAAACAGAATAAATAAGCAACTAACTAACTGAGGAAAATAATGAAGGATTGATATAATCATGAAGGAACTAAAGAAACCAACGAGAGAGATAAAAAAAAATGGAAGAACACCGGGTAGCCACAAAGTAGCAGCAGCAATTATAAAAAAAAGTGTCAAAAGATTGACGAATGAAATCGCAAGAATTTGCCTATTTAAAAAAAAATAGGGGTTAAAACATACTTCAATAAGACGAAGATATTTTCTTCTAAGGCAGAAGGAAATCAAAGTAATTATACACACCTTTTAATTATTTACCAAGCAAATAAGTAGGTAAATGAAATTTTTTCAACAAAGGAAGTGTAAGGTAAATATTATCAACGAAAAAATAGGTTATCAGAAAAAAGATAAGGTTTAGATAAAATCAATAACGATAGTTTAGACTTGGTTTATCTAATAGGACCATAAAAATAGTTGATCTTTTATTACACTGAACACCCAAACTAAATGATCGGGATATTTCATAAATTGGACCATAATTTCTATAAGTATAGTCCGTCTAGAAAGTATCCGGAAAATAGAAAGCAGAATTATAATTTTGCGGTATTTATTTCATCACTTGAAATATAAACTTTCAGCAAATAATTCATCTCATTTACTTATACAACCTCCATTTAAATCTAAACACTTAACTAAACGTCCAGGTACACCCGAAACTAGGTCAAGGCAATAATTTTCGGTAATGGTGTTCCAGGCCTGTAAAACTGACCGAATCAAACATTCTTTATCTGGTGGCGCTGCTCGTTCCACTTCAATGTACATCAGTCCCCATATTTTTTCAATGGGGCTAAGATCTGGAGATGCTGCTGGCCACGGAATTGTTGCCAATTCGTGTTCTTGCATCCAAGCTTGAGTATAAGCAGAAGTATGGCATCTTGCATTATCTTGCTGAAAACGCCACCCCTCTGGATATAAAACATGAGCCGTTTCAAGAAGAAAACCATTTAGGATGTCACATTATTTCGCACATATCAACAGTATCATTAACTATACAGAGAGGTGTAGCACCACGCTGAGATATTGCTCCCCAAACCATTATTTTAGTGGGGAATTTGGAAATTTGAATGGTAACATTTTCTCTTGATAGGACTTTTAGATGATTTTCACCAAGCTGGAAACAACTTTCATCAGATATAAAGACATTATTAAAATTATCTTCTCGAAAACGTTGACAAAAATCTATTCTTCGTTGCCTTTGCAGAGGTGTCATTGTAGGGAGTTTTTTTGGATTCCCTGATATGTAGCCTTGCTTTTTCAGTGACATGCGGACAGTTTCTGGGCACACTTTTATTCTTCGTTGATTTCCAAATCTGTTCGCTAATTTTCGAAACCCTAGGCGCGGATTTTGTCGTCCTAAAGCCACTAAAGCATTTAAATTGTTTCCGCGAATCTTACGCGGTCTACCCGAAACTGGTCTGTGTCTCATATCTATGCCATTTTTTATCCTCTTTATTGTGTCATACACTCCACTTTTTCCGAGTTCAGTCAATTGCACTAATTTTTTAACGTTTGGGACACCCTTTCTATACAAATATTCCACCACTTTTATTTTTTCTGCTTGCGACATTATTTCACAAACCTTAAGTCTGTTTACAAACAACAATATTTATCAGATGGTGTTATGCGATTTTGTCCATAACCTACTATCGGCACAACCTACTTGATGCATTACTTTTGTCTTAAAATGTTACAAAAAGGAAATCTATTAAAATTAGGAAAAATTATACGGACGGATTATATATTTTTATATCTTCGACCTTAGGAGATTATTTTATTGCTAAAAATTGATTTTTGCAAAAATAATTTTTTACGCACTTTTAAAGCTTTCATTGTTTATAGGTTTTGTGATATTTTGTGATATTTTTGTGATATTTTTGGTTTAGTCTCAATATCTTTGCGTCTGTACATGTTACTCCTCTTCCCTCCAATATCTTACCGATTAATTCATCGAATGTCCGTCTCATCTTCTTCTCTTTTCTTCAATATCTTTGTTTCCCACAATTTTCTGAATAACATCATATTTTTTATCTGGTGTAAATGGCACCATCAACTCACCATGCATTCAGTTACAAAAAATATACTTTGTTCTTTCTAAATATATGGTCTTTTATACTCCTGTCACTTCTAAATTAACTGAGTGCTGCGTCCCATTAATTTTCTGTCATTATTCTTAATCGTTTGTTTACTATTTTTTTAGAAGCTTAAAATATATATAGTTGCTGCCATTAAATAGTTTACACCCTTATATATCTAGTAGATACTGATGGAAACGTGTAAAATGAAAATAAAATGGTTCGAAATATCACAATAAAATCAATATGGGACAAACAACGTAGCACAGACCTCAGGGAAAGCTGTAATGTAGAGAACATAAATGCCTGGACACTGAAAAGAAAAAATAATGGTATAGCCATATAAGCAGAATGGGAGAAGGAAGACTGGTGAATATAGCACGAGATAGATCACCAAACGGCCGACGGAGTATAGGAAGCCCAAGGAAAAGATGGAGTGACAACCTGGATATCTGATGAGGAGACATCCGAAGATGCCTCGAAGGCGCGAACCTCTTAAGGAATCAGGAAGAAGAAGAAGACATATCTAGTAGATGATTTTTTTAATTTTTGCCTCGTCTAAACGTACTTTTTAGGTCAAAGTGACGTTAATTACCAGGTTGATTAAAATTAAAAAATCAAAATAAAAGGAAATAAATAAATCAAGAAATAAATGAAAATACATTTATTAAAAAATGAAGGTGTAACTATTTAGTAATTGCAGACGTAGATAGCAATCCCATTACGGGATATCTACATTGTTTCGTGTTTCATTTATTATTTTCAAAATATTAGTTCTACTTCTTGTCTCATGTTACTTATAATTTCTGCTGTTATTCTATTCATTTAAGATACTTACTTTATTTCATTAATACTTCTGGAACTCATTTATTGAGTTTTATGTCTGATTTTCCAATATATTTTCTTTTTCGTCATTAATGTTCATTAATATTAATATTTATTAATATTAATTTTCTTTGTATCATGTTTATCCTTAATGTTATCTACTCCTTGTTTTTTTCTGTGGCCTTAACTTCTTGACTTTTCTGTACGGTTCTTTCATTTTATCTCTTAGATGTTGTTACTAATGTCATGGCCTTTTAATACTATTACACTAAACAAACTTTAACTTAAATATACCAGTCAATAAAATCAAAGTTTGTGATTTGTTTTTAAAATAGTGGTCTCATAGCGAATGATGACGAAAAAACAAGGAAAAAAAAACTTATGTTACAATCCAACGATCCTGACATGGTAAATATTTGGTCTTACATGTAGTTTACTCTACAGTGATGAGCGTGCTAATAACCGGCAAAATAACACAAGAGATGGAAAACGTATTAAGTTGTGAGATAAAAAGAAATGAAGTTAGTCGAGCTGGGAAATTGAGCGATATTAACCTATGGATTTACATTATGTTGATTTTTTCCCACCTTTAAACGTATCGGGTAAGTTTGGCAACTGCCACTGTCACAGTGACAGTTTTAGTTGACATACTGATCTGATACGTGTAAAGGTGGGAAATAATCAATATAATGTAAATTCATACGTTAATATCGCTAAATTTCCCAGCTCGACTAGTTTCTTTTCTTTTTATCTCAGAACTTAATACGTTTTCCATCTTTTGTGCTATTTTGCCGGTTATTAGCGCGCTCATCACTGTATAGTAAGTTCTAATAAAATCATCCTAGGAATGCAACTCAAAAATACTGACAATATCTTTTTAAAGTAGATGACGTGTAATGTATGCAAAAGTGAATTGTCAATATGAATGAGTCAAATACATTTAAATTATTAGAAATTTTTTCTCTCCCTCCGAATTTGATTCCGAGGCCACCACCATCAGCTGATCATGTTTTCTACTTTTCAATGTCTTCGAGTTAATCCGGTCAACTTAGACATCAAAATAGTTTGCAAATAACAAAACAGTACCATAACAAATAAAGTTTTAAAAATCCCCATCGATCCCATGTGTGCAACAAAAATTATTCGGGGTCAAAGGTCAAAATTTGAGATTTTTTGGATTTTTCTCGAAAACGGTAAATGTTTTATCAAAAAAAAACCTCAAAGCAAAGTTGTAGATCATAACATTCTTTACAGAAATAGTCCTTACGATTTTTTTCCTAAGAGTTACCATTCCTGAGATATCGCGATTTTAAAAGTTACATTATACATGATA
The DNA here is from genome assembly GCF_917563875.1 of Diabrotica virgifera virgifera. Classification (NCBI taxonomy): domain Eukaryota; kingdom Metazoa; phylum Arthropoda; class Insecta; order Coleoptera; family Chrysomelidae; genus Diabrotica; species Diabrotica virgifera. The sequence goes on from NC_065444.1 coordinate 67,540,082, forward strand.
TGCACATATTATTATAAGCCACGTATGTACTATATCAGGCACTTAAGATAAGTATAAATGCCTATTTGTGTCTCTTTTATATAATATATTATAATATTCTGAAAATATTTCTTCAATAGATATAATCAGTCCCAAACTGAATTTCCTCTATCCACGTGGTATTGAAAAATATTTGGCTTTACGATTGTTTAAAAAAGAACGGATTATCTATTCTAACCAATGGCTACAGTATTGTCCGTAGGTCTTGTTCATATACCTTATTCTTTTAGTGCTAAAGGTTCAGTTCAAGTGAATATAAAATATAAGTACTTATTACAAGCGTCTTTTATATTTAGTACCGTTACCGTTATTTGTACTATTTTATAGTTTTAAAAAATGTCTCAGTTTTGCTTTATTTGCAATAAACTTTTAAGTGAAGATAAAACCGTTGTGGTTGATCGTGGAATGCCAAAAATCGAGGCTAGTGTCGCGAATGTTGATGAGTTTACTAAGTATTTAAGAACTCAAAAATCCCTTAAAATACATGTGAATTGCAGAAAACAGAAAAGCATACACCTGGAAAACTTCAGTCGCTGCAGTGAAAAGACAACGTGAGGAGGAACAGACTAGTACTTCAAAAGTAAGTCCACCAAGTCCACCTCATACTAGAACGCGAGTAAGTGAATCAAATTTTTGTTTTAAAAAATACTCGTGTATTTCTCCAGCGTGTACCAATTGCCAAGGTCAGTCTTGCTCAAATGCCCAGTTGCGTACAACAGAGAAAGATTCCTGTGATTTTAATGAAGAGACCAATGACTCAGTCACATTTGAACAATTTTTGAACATCCAGCAAGAGGAAGAGGAAGAAGTCGAAGAAGGCTTGACTGTTGAAGTAAACTTTCAAGAATATGAACCTGATTAAAATATTTAAAGAAATGAAAACAATAGTTAACCCAATAATCAATAGCAATATCAATAATTAATATCAATAATAAGGTAATATCTAGAACTTGACCGGTATTGTTTCCTTAAATTATCCTAAAATTGTCAAAACAGTTAGTGGAGTAGGCCTACAGGGGAAACCACGATAAAAAAACGTGCCGAGTACACTACCTCACAGGTGGTGTGGAAACGTGTGCATATCATGTATAATGTGACTCTTAGAATCTCGATATCTCAGGAATTGCAACTCTTAGGAAAAAAATCGTAAGGACTATTTTTATAGAGAATTTTAAAATCTACAACTTTGGTTTGAGGTCTTTTTGATAAAACTCACCATTTTCGAGAAAAATCCAAAAAATCTTAAATTTTGACTTTTGACCCCGAATAACTTTTGTTGCACACATGGGATCGATGGGGATTTTCAAAACTTTATTTGTTATGGTAAACCCTAGCTCTCCACCAAAATTTGGCTTTCCGGCAATTTTTGTTATTTCAAATGTCTATATAGACGGGGTTGCCTGTGCTGTGGATTCTCCCATGTCCGCTATTTATCGGCTGTCTTTACAAATTTGTAAAAAGCTCAGGCAATAGATAGTCGCCAAGGATTCTGCAGTCCGATCTATAGAGGATTTTCTCGGTATCTAGAAAATCAATTTTTTTAATTTAATAATTTTTTGATCCACGGTAGCCATTTTATTATTTTTTTATATAGCCTTTTTTCTATTCGAAATGTCGAATAAAGGCCTCTCCCATTTCTCGCCATTCATCTCTGTTGTGTGTGAGGCGTTTCCACATTGGTCCTGCGACTCTTTTGATTTCATCGCTACAGCGTATTTGAGGTCTTCCTCTTGGTCTCTTCGCTTCGTACGATCGCCAGTTTCCAACTTCTTTGCTCCATCTACCATTTTCGAGACGTTAGTTATGTCCAGCCCATTTCCATTTTAATTTAGCCGCTTGTTCCACGGCATCCCTTACTTTTGTTTTGTTTCGGGTTGCTTCGTTTGTTTGCCGATCTATGAGTGAGATACCAAGCATCTGTCGTTCCATGGCTCTTTGAGTTCTTCTAATCTTGTTCATGTTCATTTTTGTGAATGTCCAGGTTTGAGCTCCATAAGTGAGAACGGGAAGAATACAAGAATCGAACACTTTGGTTCGAAGGTATTGTGGTATCTTTTTGTCTTTTAGTATATATGAGAGTTTTTCGAATGCTCCCATTTTTACTCGTCTGCTTATTTCGGTAGTTTGGTTTTCTTTGTTTACCTTGATATTCTGACCCAGATATATATATATATATATATATATATATATATATATATATATATATATATATATATATTCTTTTACATGTTCCACTTTTGTTCCTTGGATGGTTATCGTTAGTTGATCATCTTTGTTCGACATTAGCTTAGTTTTGCTCAAGTTCATTTTCAGTCCTTTTTTAAAGGATTCTCTATGAAGCTCAACGGGAGCCATATAGGACATGAAATAATCATAAGACAAATGAGAATTACAAGAACTGTCCAGAAAGCCACTGCGCATCCGCTAGGAAAAATATTCTAATTCGGATTTTTTGCACAATCTTACTCAAAAAGGACCCCTTTTAACAAATTTGCATGTTGCCAGGACCAAAAGTTGGTCAAAAATTTTTTTGTTTTTTTCCTAAAATTATTTTTTTGCATGGAACAAAATTTTTTTAGGTTTTTTGGATCATTCCAAACAGAAAAGGTCTTCAGTGACTTTTCTCTAAAGTTGATAGTTTTTGACATATAAGCGATTAAAAATTGAAATTTTGCCAAATCGGCCATTTTTAATCCTCAAAAACTATGTGAAAAACTGAAAATTTGAATGTTGCCAAGATAGGTAGATATTCTTTAAACATAGATTGATGAAATGACGAAGAGTTTTTGCAATACAATATTCAAAACTCCTTTGTTTTTTAATTGCCAATCAAGCGTGCGCGACACTATTATCCACCGTTGCATGTGTAAACAGTATGGTGCAAATGAAAGGAATAAATAAGTTATTTCGTAAACCGGTGATTTTAAGGAAAAATCCCGAAACAGGTCGATTTTATTTTTAAGATATGATATTGTGGCATATATGGTATACTAGTGACGTCATCTATCTGGGCGTGATGACGTAATCGATGATTTTTTAAAATGAGAATAGGGGTCGTGTGCTAGCTCATTTGAAAGGTTCTTCAATTCTCTATTCAGTAATTTAAACATTTACATAATTATTTATACAGGGTGTCCAAAAAATTTTTATTAATTTAAATTATTTGACAAATTGACAAAAAATTAAATTATTGGACACCCTCTATAAATAATTATGTAAATGTTTATATTACTGAACAGAGAATTAAAGAACCTTTCAAATGAGCTAGCACACGACCCCTATTCTCATTTTAAAAAATCATCGATTACGTCATCACGCCCAGATGGATGACATCACTAGTATACCATATATGCCACAATATCATAACTTAAAAATAAAAATCGACCTGTTTCGGGATGTTTCCTTATAGTCACCGGTTTTCGAAATAACTAATTTATTCCTTTCATTTGCACCATACTGTTTACACATGCAACGGTGGAAAATAGTGTCGCGCACGCTTGATTAGCAATTAAAAAACAAATGAGTTTTGAATATTGTATTGCAAAAAACTCTTCGGCATTTCATTAATCGATGTTTAAAGAATATCTACCTATCTTGGCAATATTCAAATTTTCAGTTTTTCACATAGTTTTTGAAGATTAAAAATGGCCGGTTTGGCAAAATTTCAATTTTTAATCGCTTATATGTCAAAAACTATCAACTTTAGAGAAAAGTCACTGAAGACCTTTTCTATTTGGAATGATCCAAAAAACCTAAAAAAATTTTGTTCCATGCAAAAAAAATAATTTTAGGAAAAAAACAAAAAAAAACTTTTAAAAAATTTTTGACCAACTTTTGGTCCTGGCAACATGCAAATTTGTTAAAAGGGGTCCTGTTTGAGTAAGATTGTGCAAAAAATCCGAATTAGAATATTTTTCCTAGCGGATGCGCAGTGGCTTTCTGGACTAGAATGCAACTTGAAAATATTGACAATTTCATTTTGACATGTCTGAATTGTCAATATGAATCAGTCAGATACAATTTAATAACAAGAATTTGTTACCAAATAACAAAAACAATATTTATTTAATTTATTAATGTTTTGTATTTTGAGAACGATTACCGAATTAGAAATTGAAACGTAAAAATAAACTTATATTTTAAAGTAAAAATGTGTCTTATTCATAATTAAAATAATAACTAAATTGCATTAATATGCCAAAAGAAAATAGCTTCAGAACAATATTACTACACAAAGTTGAAAATTGATTTAATATATTAGATGTTATATTCTATTGATTATGTTCAAAATAAGAGAGCTAAAAGGAACTACAACGTTAACGGGGTTTTATTGTTTCATATGGTCAATGAAGCTCTAAATATGAAAAAACTGCGAAGTGCTACCATTTAAAGGGGTGCGTTTTTGAGAAAGGGCTGAATTAGTCCCGAGGCACAGGGTACCTTAGGGTGAATTCTATGCACTTTTGGTACAAACACATCTAGAGAAGAATTGTTCCAGATATAATTTATTATCGAAATATCACCTTTTAAAGTCAAAAAATATTTTTTTTACAAAAATATATTCAAAAGAAGAAGCAAAAAAAAACCACGATATAAAGCAATTTTTTGCCCCATAACTTTTTTCAACGGGGATATAGGTATAGGCATTGCTTCACAGAAAAAAACTTCCATCCTTTCTCTTAAAAATATAGTTTGGTAGAAGTCTCTGGGATGTACAGTTTTCGAAATATGATTTTTCAAAATTCGCCACTCATAGCATTTTTGGGTTATTTTCGCAATTTATGTCGCAAACATTGTTCTGTAACTTTTTTCTATGCAGTTTTAGGTATATGCAATGGTAGCTAATACCTTTAATAAGAAGAGAATTTAGTTGCTTTTAAAATGGTCAATTATAGAAGGTTGTGTGACCATTTTTAAGCAAGATATGGTTTTTTAAAGTTTTAGGGCCGGTTGTTCGAACGCTAATCAACAATGATCACTATCAAATATTTAATTACTGTCACCAAAACTGTCAATGTCAACTTTTATTGGGTTGCTGAAAAGATAATTGATTATAATTATGAGATTAGGTAATCAATTAACATAACAATTATTAACATAATTAATTAAGTAATTTCATAATTGTAATTCAGCAACCCACACAAAGTAGACATTGACAGTTGGTGACAGTAATTAAATATTTGATAATGATCATTGTTGATTAGCGTTCGAACAACCGGCCCTTATACTTTTAACGATTTTTGATAGGTTCTACGATTATTTTTAGCTTTCTCAAACTTTTTTTATTCTACACTTACAGTTGAGTCCCTGAATCTTTACCCGTGCGTCATCATTAAAAGCATACGAAATAAGTCGACGATAAGTCGGAAATTGAAATTTACTAATCGCAACAGCAAGTGACAGTAAGTGAGTTGCTGTTGCGTTTAGTAAATTTCAATTTTCGACTTATCATCGACTTATTTCGTATGCTTTAACTGATGACGCACGGGTAAAGATTCAGGGACTCAACTGTACCTATCTACTTTGCTTTACAAAATAAAAGATTTATACTTTGAACGATTTTTGGTAGGTTTTACGATTATTTTTAAATTGCTCATAACTTTTTTCTTCTACATTTTTCTTATACTTTGCTCAATGCAAAAAAGCTGATTTTCTTTAAAATGGTGTATTAGAAAATTCTACGACTATTTTTAAACAAGATATGCATAATTTGCAAAGTGTGACATATACACTAATTGGGAACCATATTGAAAACTTTTTTTATTTTTAATCTTACGAAAAAAAGTTATTCTTCATAAAATTTCGTTCATAGCCTGTAACTTAAGATGCAATCATCAGATATCAAATTTTATCAATAGTATACGGGGTATGTTAAAAAATATGAATTTCGACCAAGAGTAAAATACCTTTATATTTCACAGTATGGAAAAATATTATAAAGAAAAGTTATTTGAAATTAAAAATTATGTTCTAATATGCAATTAAATTCTTCTAATTGAAAAAAAAAATCATTCAATTTTATCTCAAATTACGGACATCCTTGGATATCTTGTTTAAAAATAGTTCTTTTCCAATATGTACAACATTTTAAAGTAAAGAAAATAAGCTTTCTTGTTATTCCACAATGTATATACCTAAATGTACAAGAAAAAAAGTTATAATGAGAAATATAAAAAATAAGCGTCAAAAAATCAAAAATTCTCAAAAGTATAAAATTTTGAAAAACTATAACATGCTTATAGATAGTTGCACAACCTTATACAATAGACTATTTTAATGGTAATTTTTCTTCCTAATAAATGACTATTTCATATACCTAGAGATGCGTAGAAAAAAGTTACAGAACAATGTTTGCGAAATAATGGGGAAAATGGCCCAAAAATGCCGTGTGCGGCGAAATTTTAAAAATCATATTTCAGAAACTATAAAGCCTAGAGACTTCTACCAAACGTCATTTTAAACTAAAAGGACGGAAGTTTTGTTTGTGTGAAGCAATGCCTATACTTACCTATATCACCATGGAAAAAAGTTATGGGGCAAAAAACAAAATTGCTTTCTTTCGTGTTTTTTTTTGCTTTTTCTTTTGAATATATTTTTGTAAAAAAAATGTTTTTGACTTTAAAACATGATATTTGATAATAAATTTCATCTGAAACAATTCTTCTGTAAACGTGTTTGTACCAAACGTGTATATAACTCACACTAATGTACCCTGTGCCTAGGGACTAATTCACCCCTTCCTTTAAAACGCACCCCTTTAAATGGTAGCATTCCGCGTTTTTTTTTATTTAGACATTCATTGACCATATTATGAAACCAATATGAAAACCCCGTTTAGTACATGTGGTGAGACCGCTCCCGTCTGGAAAAATTTCTGATTCGGTTTCTTTGTGGATTCCTATTCAAAAATGTCCCCTTTAAACAAATCTGAAGGGTGCCGGGCGGAATTTTTGGGCAGAAATTGTTTAAACAATTTTTTTAAACAAATACAAAAGATCACGGTTTTTTGCTCCGGAACATATATTTTTAAGTTTTGTCGGTCATTCTGAACAAGAAAGGTATCTTTTAAATTTTCTCAAAAATTAATAGTTTTCGAGTTATAGGCGATTTAAAATTTGAAAAATGCGAAAATACGCATTTTCTAGGCTTAAAAACTCATATTCAAATTAGTATTTTTGAGGTTGCCAGATAGCTAAATTGAAGACTAAATATTCAGCTTCCAGATTATGAAGAGTGATCGCGTCTAACTTTAATTTATACCGTTGTTTTTTAATTGTTAAATATGCGTGTTTATCCGATTTTTTTGCCGGTGCGGCGCGCTTTGTTTCAAAAATCTCCTATTTTTCTCCGAAAAATATTTTTTCTAGATTCTTTGGGACATTCTAAATAAAATAAATTTCTTGACATTTTTCTCAAAAGTTAATAGTTTTAAAGTTATAAGCGATTTAAAATCCGAATATGCGTTTTTTTGTCATTTTTCGGATATTAAATCGCTTATAACTTAAAAACTATTCACTTTTGAGAAAAATGTCAAGAAACTTATTTTATTTAGAATTTCCCAAAAAATGTAGAAAAAATATTTTTCGGAGGAAAATAGGAGATTTTTTAAATGGAGCACACCGCACCGGCAAAAAAATCGGGTAAACACGCATATTTAACAATTAAAAAACAACGCTATAAATTAAAGTAAGACCCGTTTACTCTTCAGAATCTTGAAGCTGAATGTTCAGTCTTCAATCTAAATCTGGCAACTTCAAAAATACTCATTTAAATATGAATTTTTAAGCCTCGAAAATGCGTATTTTCGCATTTTTCAGATTTTAAATCGCCTATACTCCAAAACTATCAATTTCTGAGAAAAATTACAAGACACCTTTCTTGTTTAGATTGACCCAAAAAAACCAAAAATATATGTTCCAGAGAAAAAAACATGATCTTTTGTATTTGTTTAAAAAAATTGTTTAAACAATTTCTGCCCAAAAATTCCGCCGGGCACCCTTCAGATTTGTTTAAAGGGGACATTTTTGAATAGGAATCCACAAAGAAACCGAATCAGAAATTTTTTTCAGACGGCAGCGGTCTCACCACATGGACTAGTTAACGTTGTAGTTCCTTTCTACAGTACATAATCAATATGTCAAAAATGATTTATTTCAAATGTCACTTATAAATGTTTAAATTATTGTGAAAATTATTGTAAAAATGGATAAAACACCTTCAAAAAGTCATGATAATTAATTCTCATAGAAAACTAAGTCATCATCATCATCAGTAGTTCGACAACCCTTTTTGGGTCCTGGCTTGTTCTAGGATTTTCCGCCATTCTGTTCTGTTCCTTGCTTTGTTCTTTCATTGGGCAATCTCAAGTGTTTTCAGATCTTGTTCCACTTGTTCCATGTATCTAAGTTTGGGTCCTTCCTTTGACCTTCTCCCTACTACTGGTGTTTGCCTCATTAGAGGCAAAACTTAGAAAACTAAGTCCGCCAAAAGAATCCCATAGGAAATATTTCGCAATCCATTCTTGAATTTTATGTGAGATTTTCGTAGGTCCCATGAACAAAATTTAACAGTAACTGAATTAGTGAGAAGAGCAGCACAAATTTAAAGACATATGAGCGAAGAAGAGTATATTAGATTCCTTTTTGTAAACATTAAGATAAATAATTAATGTTGTTTAATACGTATAATCAAAATTTAATCCCCACGCATAAGTTGTAGTCCATGTGACAAACAACTTCAGTGAGAAACTCGGTTTATTTATTATGTTATTAGTTGCTACAAATAAACTTAAACCAGCCTATTATCATTATATTAGGAACAATAATTATGAAAAAATACTTATAGAAAACTTACTTTCCGTCATTCACTTGTGGTCAATTAGATTCTGATATCCCTCAGTAATATCTATAATATTATAATTCGAGAATAGCTAGATTTTTACTTCTTTACGCGCTGAACTAATGTTATTGTTATTTGTTTTAGTTTATTTTGAACGCAAATCCACGTTTCTTCGTAAATATCTTATCAAACTGTTGAAAGAAAAGCCGGTAAATATATTTTTTTATGACACAATTTTCGATTAATTTTGACAGTGTCTATACAACCAACAACCAGTACAGGCTTTGCGCCTATGACGATGATATTAAAATTATGTTCTGCAGGATGGAGAATGAAGAATGAAGAGAAGAAGCAGAAACTGTCTCTTTAGCTAACCTATGTATTTCGTTACAAAATTATAATCAAAAAGTAGGATGAAAATAAAAAAAAGAAAATTTAAATCTAAAGCACATCTTTGAATCGATTAAAAAAATTGATTAGGCTCTAGTGATTTTGCTTGATTGGTTATGTATTAGAGCAAGATCACTTATCACGCAAAGAAAAAAATTGAGCAAGAGTTGTATTAGGGCAGTCAATGAGGATATTTGGCTCCGAATTCCATCCTACTACAACGATTTACTTGATATTTACAGAGTAAGTAGGAAATAGCTTAAGAAACAAAGTCCACCCTATGACGATGTGCGCTTTTAACTTGGGGGTGGTTTCTACCCCTTTTCGGGGGTGAAAAATTTTTTGGTTAAAATAGCCACGGAAGAGGCTAGAGAACCTAATTCTAAGCAAAAACTGTTCCATAATTAGTTTTTAAAAACTCAATACTTTTTGAGTTATTCGTGGTTGAAAATTGGCTATTTTCATTGAAAAATGACACCTTTTCGGACGGATTTTTGCGAATACCTTAAAAACTATACATCTAACAAAAAAACTTTACAAAATATTTGTGCACCTTATAAAAAAACATAAAGTTTCTTCATAAAACTTCTAGTTACAATACAAAAAGAGATATGTTAAGTGAAAGAGTTTGTTTTTTTGGTGTATGCTCAAATCGGTGTATTCAACTTGAAATAACAGAGAAACGGTCGATTTTAGGTGTATAATGATACTAATAACTTTTGTAGTGCTTGAAACGGCATTTAAAATTAGCAATAATAAATGTCAATTTCATTCAAACTAAGCGAGATATGCTACAAAAAATTGATGACTAATAAATTTTAAGAAGAAATGAGAAGTTTGTTTAACCCCTCATCCATAAGAATTAAAATACATCGTTTTTATTTTACAATACTTTTTATTATAGTGTTATCTCTATGTCCAAAAATTTGGACTGGTTTAAAATGACCGGTTTTTGAATAAAATAAGATCAAATTATACAGCATATTTTTAAATTTTCTTGAAAATCTTCCTTTTTCTCCGTGTAACTCGAAAATGATAAGAGATACGAAAAAAGATACTACACAAAAATGTGGGGTTCTTTTACATTAGAATTTCGTTTTTATTTTTCATTACTGCATCTCTTATCATTTTCAAGTTACATGGGAAAAAAGATTCTTAAGAAAATTTTAAAATGCGCTCTATAATTTGATCTTATTTTTTTAAACCATTCATTTTAAACCCGTCCAACTTTTTGAACATAGAAATAATATTATAATAAAAGGTATTGTAGAAGGAAAACGATGTATTTAAATTTTGATGGATGAGGGGTTAAATATACTTCTCATTTCTTCTTAAAATACATTAGTCATTAACTTTTTTGCAGAATATCTCGCTTAGTTTGAATGAAATGGATCTTTCATATTGCTAATTTTAAAGGTCTTTTCAAGAACTACAGAAGGTATTGATAGCATTACACACCTAAAATCGACCGTTTCTCTGTTATTTCAAATTGAATACACCAATTTGGACATGTACCAAAAAAACAAACTCTTTTCACCTACCATATCTCTTTTTGTATTATAAGTGGAAGATTTGTGAAGGCAAGCGTCTCTCTGTTTTTTATAACCTACAAAAATGTTTTATATAATTTTTTTAGTTAGATGCATAGTTTTTAAGGTATTTCCGAAAAACCGTTCGAAAAGGTGTTATGTTTCAATGAAAATGGCCAATTTTCAACCACGAATAACTCAAAAAGTATGGAGTTTTATAGCAAAAAATAAGTCAAAAAATTATAGAACAGCTTTTGCTTAGAATTAGCTTCTCTAGCGAATTCCTTAGTTATTCCAACCAAAAAATGTTCACCTCTGAGAAGGGGAGGAAACCACCACCAGGATAAAAGCACACATCGGCGTAGGGTAGATTTTGAATTAGGAGATAAGTAGAGGCTATTTCCAAGATTTCATTAAAATCCATGCAGTAGGATAGAATTCGAAGGTAATATTATATTCTTGCTCCCATTGACTGGCGTATATTGGAAGAAGACGTATATTCTGACTCATAAACTTAAAGGGAGTGGTTTGGAAGCACTTCAAGTCAACTATTTAGAATGACTGTTTCTAAAGTTAAAATAGCCATGAAAGAATCCCATGAAAAATCTTAAGTAAAAAAAATACAGGCAGACTAAAAAGGTAACCACGGAGAAGGCAGCGAATTAATAGCACAAAATCTAACTGTTGTGAGAGCTTGGAGATAAACAGCGCTTGACCGGCAAATTTCGAGGCAGCAATTACAAGAGACAAAGATCCAAGTAAACAGTGTATATTTATATATCCATCTAATCAGCCAATAGCGACTATGTTGGACATCTGGCTATTGGAGAGACTTCACACTCTTTTCTACCTCGTCTCTACCTTAGGTTATTTGCACCTATCACGATACAGCCTGTTATTTTGTTGCCAAAAAAAAAAATCTATATTCTAAGAGCTAGTGAACCCTCCGAGTAACGAACTTCCTGCAAAGCTAGAAATTTTTATAGTGATAACTCATAGAACACCAAGGCTAAAAACCATGTCATGGCAGGCATCAGCCCTGCACGTGTATCTACCAGGTGAGTGGAAAAGTGCATAGTTTAGGGGGTAAAAGGAAACTTTCTCCTGTAAAGTTTAAATTTAAGTATGTGTTTGAGTAAGTCATTTAGAAGAAATGTGTAAAATGACAGGATATTCTGAACAGCATAAGACCTTGAGAGGCGAGGGGAAAGATTAGGGTTTTTTCTTAAAATAATTTTTTTTGCATCGAACAACTTTTTTGAATCATTCCAAACATAAAGGTCTTTAGTGACTTTTCTCTAAGGTTAATAGTTTTTGACATATAAGCGATTAAAAATTTAAAAATTGCGAAATCGGCCATTTTTATCCCTGGATTGGACATTTAACTGAAAATTTCAATGTTGCCAAGATAGATAGATATTCTTTAAACGTCGATTGATGAAATCCTAAAGAGTTTTTTGCAATACAATATCAAAAACCCCTTTGTTTTTTAATTGCTAATCAAGCGGGCGCGACACTGTAGTATAAGTAGTGAAGACGTTTGAGTTTGCATAAATTCATTATCTCGAGAATGGGAAAATTTGAAGAGAAATCTTCAGACAGGTCGATTTTTATTTTTAAATTAGGACTTTTTGGCATATAAATAATACTAGTGACGTCATCCATCTGGGCGTGATGACGTAATCTATGATTTTTTTAAATAAGAGTAGGGGTTGTGTGATAGTTCATTTGAAAGGTTATTTAATTCTCTATTTAGTAATATAAACATTAACATAATTATTTATACAGGGTGTACAAGAATAAAAAATTTTATTAAATTAATTTACACAAAAAGAAAATTTTTTGCACACCCTGTATAAATAATTATGTTAACGTTTATATTGCTGAATCGAGAATTAAATATCCTTTCAAATGAGCTGTCACACAACCCGTACTCTCATTTAAAAAATCATAGATTACGTCTTCACGTCCAGATGGTTGACGTCACTAGTATGTATTCCAGAAAGTCCTAATTTAACAACAAAAATCGACCTGACTAAGGATTTCTCTTCAAATTTGCCCATTCTCGAGATACTGAATTTATGCAAACTCAAACGTTCTCAGTGTCGCGCCCGCTTGATTAGCAATTAAAAAACAAAGGGGTTTTCGACATTGTATTGCACAAAACTCTTCGGGATTTTATAAATCGACGTTTAAAGAATATCTATCTACCTTGGCAACATTGAAATTTTCAGTTAAATGTCCGATTCAGGGTTAAAAATGGCCGATTTCGCAATTTTTAAATTTTTAATCGCTTATATGTCAAAAACTATTAACCTAAGAGAAAAGTCACTAAAGATCTATTCTGTTTGGAATGATTCAACAAACCTAAAAAACTTTGTTCGATGTAAAAAAAATAATTTTAGGAAAAAACCCTATCCCCTCGCCAGACAAGGTCTTATTCTGTTCAGAATCGCCTGTCATTGTACACATTTCTTCTAAATTAATGACTAACTCAAACACATACTTAAATCTAATCTTAACAGGAGAAAGTTTATTTTACCCCCTAAACTATGCACTTTTCGACTCGGCTGGTAGACACACGTGCAGTGCTGATGCCTGCTAGGTCATGGTTTTTAGCCTTCGTGTGCTATGAATTATCACTATACAAATTTCTAGCCTTTCAGGAAGACCGTTACTCGGAGGGTTCACTAGCTCTTAGACTACTACTACTACATTGTGGTATTTATCATTTTAATTTACACTTCCATGATCTATAGTATATGCTTATTTTTTCAATGTGTCGTCTTTCTTGTCTCAGAGTATACGGACTTAAATTCAACGAAGAGGTGATGGGTTTCAATGTTAAGTTCTATTGTTTTCTCGAGGATCAGTCTTAGTGAATGAATCTGGTCCATTTTTTTCTGGAGTGAATCTAGCCTGATTTTTACCAATTAGGCCTATAGCCTATAACCTATAGCCTTTTGCAAAGCATATTTGCTAGTATTTTTTAACCATTTACAAGGCATGGACTAATAAGTAAAAGTTTAAACAGTGTCTGTAGCAGGTCATCGCCATCATTCACGTAGAGCTCACTCCAAGTTTGCCTTAGGCAATAGCTTCAACAGTAGGTGATCTTTCGTTTCCAATCATTTCGATCTACTAGGCTGTTATCTGGTTCTTAAATATGAAGGCCATTAAATTTTGCCCTGAAACATGCAAGTCACATGTTTAAGATTAAGGCTGTATTATTTAGGATATTTCCCTCTCAATTCTTGTAGCTCCTTATTTTTGGCTTAAACTCTTTGCTCACTTTGTTTAGATTTCTGTAAAACTTTCGAGTTGCATTTTGATTTCTAAGGCCTTCTGGGCTTTCTGACTGCTTTTCCTCGAATAGCCTTTCTTTCTTTTATGTAATCTTTTATATTCTCTTGTATTCCTCCTTTTCATCCGGCTTGATTTATCTTTAGGTAGGTATGCTTAATTTTTGTTATCTGTTTCCTCTTGGATTCTTGGCACTCCTTGTCAAACCAGTAAGCCATTTCTGCAATACTCTCTTTTCCATCGAACACGTAATAATGGACTGCTGTCAGTATGATTTCTCTAGAAGCAAGCAAAACTTAAAAGAAAATCTAAAAGAGATCATTATTGTTCCAAACGGTTTTGGCAGTGTTCTAAAACTTCTTAGAGATACATGTTTATCTCAGCTAATCTAAACAGTGAACAGTGTTAAGTTTTATTGCTCAGCTTCACAGCTTTACCGCTAATAACTGCTCATACTATGTACATATAATATGTATTGTTCAATTTTCACGTGTCAAAAATATTATTATATTTTTTGCTGTGTTTAATCTCTTATTAAAACACTTAACTTTTAATAAATCTCAAGCCAGCCCTGTTCAATAGTACCATTTCAGCCCTCCTATTTCTTACCCTCTCTCCTCACCCTTACAGACAGACATATTTGGACAATTTGGGATTGAGAATTTACTCTCTGCTCCTACACCCGCCAAAGGGTGAGCTGCTCTCTCGTATCTCTCGCTACACGTGAGGGTGCCATTTCTCTCCTCTTTCTCTCATCAGCCGTTCCACAAAAAAGTCGGTACCCCTCTTCTCTTCACTCTGGACGGTTCAGCCTTCCTTTTGGGCTGAAACTAAAAGCAATACGTGTTACGTTACGTGACGAACAGTAATTCGGGAGTGACGCCGTACCTGATTTCGCAAATCGTGGTACGGGAACAATCAATTCGTGTGTGACCACGGCTCTAGTGATCTACAACGTTCACAGTTTGGTAAGACTTTATATACATATTAATATTGTCTGTATAAAACCTTATACTTTATACTCTCACTTGAACCTGAACCTAACAATCCTACACTAATTACAGTCCACAATCAAAACTAGAGATTGTATTTTACAATCTCACATATGTACAAGCGTTATCGTACATTTCGTACATGTATACTATTGTAAACTGTACCCTTGTCAATGATCATAAGCTGTCGAAACACGTTAATTACAAATAAAAAAAATTTATTAATCAGATGTTTTTCTAATCACGCTGCTAGTTAGTATTTTCTATTACTTGGGACAAATTTTTAATTCAGTCATTATTACCTAGTCGCACCAAAGATCGCACCAGTTTAACAGATCCAAAGCGTGCTTTAAGCTCAGCTTACTAAACATACGCGTTGCACCATTGAGTCTCTGATCAAATTTAAGCTTGCCACAATCGATTGCCACGTGGATTGCATTGATGAGAATCAAACATTATGGTGCAACGTATGTAAGTCTTATACTGCAGGCCAGGGTAATAAGCTAGAAATAGACCATGTCCGGGACACTCAAAGATCCAGGTAGCTGACTACTTTTTTAGTTATTGTAGATCTATAAGAAGAAAACCTATCTGTTTCCTGCCTAGAGTTCACATCCGTTTTTTAATTATTAACAATTTAGTGCAAAAACCGCGATTTTTTCGATTTTTTGCACCCCATTCAAAAGCTAAATATTTAGTTGCCATAAGATTACAAAATTAAATTTTTTAGAACATTAAAAAGCCTTCAAAATGCCGATTTTTGAAAGTTAAAAAGTTAATTTGTTGCTACGCAAACTGCAAAATAAGTAGAAATCGTTATTTGCTAATAACTTTAACTAAAACTACCTTAGAACTTTAGTGTTTTATCCAAAGTTGGGTATTAGGCTACTTAACAAACCCTCAAAATTTGAGACCGATCCATTAATTAGTTTAAGGGTTATTTTATTGTTTATCCCAGAGAGCTTTATTTTGCAATAACATAAGACAGAAAATAATGAAGATAGGGCAATTCTGCGTATGCCAAATGAAAGTATAAAACTGATGCTATCAAAATGTACATAAAAAAAGGTAAAAAATTTATCTAATATAGTCAAAAATCCTAATGCCAAATTTGTGAAATTTTGTAGTTTATAAACATTTAGAATAACTTTAAAAATATTTTCCGTGAAAAACATTATTTGACATATTAGAAAAGCTGGTATTTTACACGAATTTTTTTTCCAGGAATTGTTTAAACAAATTAGACTGTTTATTAATTAATAAATTTATAAACAAATTGCATATTTGTAATGTACGTAGAAATTACATACAAATTAAAAAAGAAAGACCAAAATCGATTGAGTTAATCCGGAGATACAGAAAATTATATTCATTTGAAATTGCTTTTTCGGTATTTTAACTCGTAGACCAGGGTAGAAAAATAAAAACGGGAAAAAAATCAATACAGGTATTTGAAGGTGCTAAATCGTAGGGAGTATATAGTTAATTAAAAATACATACAGAGGTACTCGTAAATCGACCTCATTTTTTTATAAAAAAATGCCAAAGTCAGAAAATATTGTTTTTTGCCTATAGCATTTTTAGTCTCACATTTACAGCAAAAGTTGTATTATGAAAGTTGCGTATCACAAAAAAACGATTAATTTAAATTTTTACAAGTTAAAATCCATCAAGAATTAACCGAGATAATTGCAAAAAACCACGTTTTTTGCACTATTTTGGAAATGTTAATAACTTTTACTAAATAGGTTGTAAGGAACTTATTGTACCTTGATCATAAGGTAATTAAGTGCCTTTATTAGTTTACAAAATCTCAAGAAGATCTGTTTGTTAGTTTACAAGTTATGTTAAATGTTTATCCCAGACATCGAATGTTTAAACAATCATTGTTGCCCAAGGAGTGTTTTCAGAGCTTTTTGGCAAAGTGCAATGACTACTTAAAGACTCAAAGTAATAAGAAAATTAAAAAAAATAATATATTTGTTTTTTAAATGTTGTTAAACAAGTCGATAAAAAAATGGTAAGTTTTTTCTTAATAAACAATTAGAATATCTTTGCCATTTTTTCTGATAAATAATTATAATTGATTGTGTCAAAAATCTGGTAAAAAAATGCACATTAAAATGAAAAAAATAACTTTCTAGGACCAATAATAGCCAAGTTATACTTTTTTTTTTGAAAAATCACATCTCTATTGTTTATAAATATTAAGAGTTGAAATTTTTACAGCATGGTAATAAATATCTATATTTTATATGACAATTGATAAGTACCAAATATCTTCTATTTAAAACGAGTAATAACCCTGTAAAATCAAGTTACTCACGCTTACTGAGCTGGGACCGTGTGATATGGAAGAATGTCGGAGTTCAGTTTCTCTAGTCGAGATTTTGCTATAGAAAGTTCAATTTGGAGCGCTTGAAAAATTTTATAATATCTCAGCTTCCAGAGAACGTAGAGCCTTCAATTTTTTTTTAAATTGGGGTAACTCGACGAAAGAATAACAACTAGCTAATTTTCATTGACCGGAAAAATCGGAAAATTCTGGAAAATGGATTTTTTTATTCAACATTCTATTTACAACGTTAACAGTAATATATTTTGATAAACATTTTCATAAAATATTATAAATTTGTGAATAAATATTAAAATATAATTATGGTATGTACCTATATATTTATTTATATACAGGGTTGTTCATTTTATTCGCCTCAGTGTTTGTACGGAAAACGACTTGATTTAAAAAAAATTCTTCATAGAAATATACAAAGCCATTAACACTACAATCTAAAAATAATATGAATTATACAGGGTGCTTCAAAAAAGAGTGGTATGTCAAAGATATATTTTTTATGGAACACCCTACACCTGATGAAATTTTTGAATTGCTCAAATTGAAACAATATGCCAGCTGCTAGCTAGACTATACCTAAGTACAGGGTGTTTTAATTCATTTAAATTTTTAGAAAAATGTAAAATTTTAGAAAAAAATAAATATTTACGAATCTAAGAATCGTTGACAATTATTTCTTGGATCTTCATAATAGACTATTTCGCATATTTAAACAGATGTTTATTGTAACAAAATTTATAATTACTTAGGTCCAATTTCACCAACAACAAATAAATCAATGAATGCTATTCGTCCAATAAAATGTATTAGATGTTTAAGTTTATATTTTGTTTCAATATAATTTTAATAATTTAAAGTGAAATTGGCGAATTTACTTTCTTCTAAATATTTACAGTCAGATTAACTTGCCAATTTAGTCAAAGAGTAAGTATTTTTTTGATAAATAAATAAAATAAGTCTTATTTGACGTTAGTAAAATGGAGATATGTCAGTTTATTGGTCGAATAACTTTAATCATAAAATAAACTACTATTCGTCGTTGGTGAAACCGGCCATTGATCGTACATTTTAAGATTTAAAAACTAATTGGAAACAAAAACATTCTCAAATTAAGAAAAAATGTATATGTATAGATTATAATTATTGATCTTCGTTAATTATACACAGTTTATGTACAGATTTATTAATTTCTTAAACATTATCCCTAATTTTTTTAAACAAATCTTCTTCAACTTCACTTTTGTCATCTATAATTACTGTCAAGAGGTTGTAGCATCTTTTTTCATCAGTATCATATTTGCAATTTATACAAAGCTCGGTACAATTGATTTATTTTAAGAAATTATGGATAATGTGGAAGAAATTGATGAACCTGTACAAAAACTGTGTAGAATTAACGAAGATCAATAATTATAATCTATACATTTTTTTTTTCAATTTGAGAACGTTTTTGTTTTCAATCAATTTTTAAACCTGAAATTGTACGATCATGTAATTATAAATTTTGTTACAATAAAAATCTGCTTAAATATGCTAAATAGTCTATTATGAAGGTCCAAAAAAAATTTGTCACCGATTTTTAGATTTGTAAATACCTGTTTATTTTTTTTTTTCTAAAACATTACATTTTTTTTTAAATTGAAATAAATCAAAACACCCTGCACTTAGGTATAGTCTAGCTTATTGTTTAAGGGCAAATTCAAAAATTTCATCAGGTGTAGGGTGTTCCATAGAAAATATGTCTTTGATATACCACTCTTTTTTAAAGCACCCTGTATAATTCATATTATTTTTAAATTGTAGTGTTAATGGCCCTGTATATTTCTATGAAGAATTTTTTTTTAATCAATTCGTTTTCCGTACAGACACCGAGGCGAATAAAATGAACAACCCTGTATACATACTATAATTATATTTTAATATTTATTCACAAATTTATAATTTTTTATGAAAATATTTATCAAAATGTATTAGTGCTAACGGTGTAAATGAATGTTGAATAAAAAATACATTTTCCAGAATTTTCCGATTTTTTCGGCCAATGAAAATTAGCTAGTTGGTATACTTTCGTCGAGTTACCCCAAAAAAAATTAAAGGCTCTACGTTGTCTGGAAGGTGAGATATTGTAAAATTTTTCAAGCGCTCCAAATTGAACTTTCTATAGCAAAATCTCGACTAGAGAAACTGAACTCCGACATTCTTCCATATCACGCGGTCCCAGCTCAGTCAGCGTGAGTAACTTGACTTTAAAGGGTTATTACTCGTTTTATATAGAAGATAGTTCGTACTTATCAATTGTCATAAAATATAGATATTTATTACCATCCTCTAAAAATTTCAACTCTTAATATTTATAAACAATAGAGATGTGATTTTTCAAAAAAAAAGTATAACTTGGCTATTATAGGTCCTAGAAAGTTTTTTTTCATTTTAATGTACATTTTTTTACCAGCTTTTTGACACATCCAATTATAATTATTTATCAGAAAAAATGACAAAGATATTCTAATTGTTTATAAGGAAAAAACTTACCATTTTTTTATCGACTTGTTTAACAACATTTAAAAAATAAATATATTATTTTTTTTAACTTAATTAGTACTTTGAGTTTTTAAGTAGTCATTGCACTTTGCCAAAAAGCTCTGAAAACACTCCTTGGGCAACAATGATTGTTTAAATATTCGATGTCTGGGATAAACATTTAATATAACTTGTAAACTAACAAACAGATCTTCTTGAGATTTTGTAAACTATGCTAAACTAATATTTTCTGACTTTGGTCTTTGTTTATAAAAAAATGAGGTCGATTTACGAGTACCTCTGTATGTATTATTAATAAACTATATCCCCCTACGATTTAGCACCTTCAAATACCTGTATTGATTTTTACCCTGAAATCGCTCATATTTATTTTTCTACCCTGGTGTATTGTGGAGAAACACAAAACACAAAAACACATACTTAATATGTGTTTTTGTAGATACACATTAAAACTAGTTTTGACCCTATAATGAGGTATGTTTTTGTTTATGTTTTCAGTTTTGTTGAATGTTTTTGTTTTTAATTAATTTTTAAATCTAAAAATGTACGATTAAATAATTATAAATATTATTACAATAAATATCTGTTCCAATATGCTGAATAGTCTATTATAAAGATCCAAGAAAAAATTTGTCACGGATTCTTAGATTCGTAGATATTAATTTTTTTTTCTTAAACCCTACATTCTTATAAAAATTGAAATAAATCAAAACACCATGTACTTACGTGTAGGAAACCCTTATAAAAATATAGCTTATTTTTTTAAGGAAAACTCAAAAATGGCTCACGAGTAGGGTGTTCCATAAGAGAAAATATAACTTTAATATACCCCTCTTTTTTGAAGCACCCTGTATAATTTTCATTAGTTTTAGATTGTAGTGTTAATTGCCCTGTAAATTGCTGTCAAGAATATTTTTTTAAATATCAAGTCGTTTTCCGTACAGAGACCGAGGCAAATACGATGAACCACCCTGTATATATATATATAAAGATATATATACTGTACATTTATTATTTATTTACAAATTTATAATATGCTATGAAAATATTTATTGAAATATATTAGTGTTAACGTTGTAAATGAATGTTGAATAAAAAAGTCCATTTTCCAGAATTTCACGATTTTTCCGGTGAATGGAAATTAGCTAGTCGTTATTATTTCGTCCAGTTACCCCAATTTAAAAAAAAAATGAAGGCTCTACGTTCTCTGGAAGCGGAGTTATTCTAAAAATTTTCAAGTGCTCCAATTTGAACTTTCAATACCAAAATCTCGAAGCGCGAAAGCGGACTCAGAGATCCTTCCCCCATCACACGGTCCCAGTTAAGTCAGCTCGAGTACCTTCATTTTAAAGGGTTATTACTCATTTTAAATACAAGATATACTGTAGTTATTAATTGCAATGTAAAATATAGATGTCTATTATGATTTTCTGCAAATTTCGACTCTTAATATTTATAAACAATACAGATATGATTTTTCAAAAAAAAAAGTATAAGTTGGGTATTATTGGTCATAGAAAGTTTATTTTTAGTTTTTAATGTGTGTTTTTTTACCACTTTTCTGATACAACTAATTATAATTATTTGTCGTGAAAAATAACAAAGTTATTCTAAATGTTTATAAGGAAAAAACTCGCTATTTATTAAACGACTTGTTTAAGAGCATTTAAATAATAAATGTATCATTTTTTTTAATTTCTTAGTAGTTTGAGTCTTTAAAAACTCATTCCACTTGGCTAAAAAGCTCTGAAAATACCCCTTGGGCAACAATAGATGTTTAAACATTCAATGTTTTGGATAAACAAATAACGTAACTCGTAAACTAACAAAACGATCTTCTTGATACTTTGCACTCTAGTAAGGGCACATAATATCCTCATAATTAAGGTACAATATGTTCCTTAGGTCATATTTAGTAAAAGTTATTAACATTTACAAAATAGTGCAAAAAATGTGGTTTTTTGCAATTATCTCGGTTAATTATTTATCAATTTTAACTAATCAAAATTAAAATTAATTGTTTTTTTTATGATACACAACTTTCATAATACAACTTTTGCTGTAAACATGATACAAAAAATGCTACAGGCAAAAAACCATATTTTCTGACTTTAGCCTTTGTTTATAAAAAACTGAGGTTGATTTGCGAGTACCTCTGTATGTATTTTTAATTAACTATGTCCCCCCTACGATTTAGCACCTTCAAATACCTGTATTGATTTTTACCCTGAAATCGCTCATTTTTATTTATCTGCCCTGGCGTATCGGTGGATTTGTAGGTTCTCCCTAGTAATCGTTTGAACTATATTTTTGAAAAATCGTAGAGGGTGCTGTGAAGATACAATGTTTGTGCAAATTTTTTTGCATTTTGCCGAAAAAAAATACAAATCCCATTCTTTAAAATGGCATTAATTAGATTCCTTAATTATTATAAACAAATTAGCTGTGAATAAAAAAAAAACTTTTTCCCAAATGAACCCAGGATATTTTTTTTATTTAAAAATTTGTGTTAAAATACTATCTTTTCGAATATGTAAAAATATTGTTTCTACGGACAACATTTTTAAAGTTGTTCTAAATGTTTATAAACTACAAAATTTCAAAAATTTGGCATTAGTATTATTGACTACATTAATTATTCTTTTATCTTTTTTTAATACATTTTGATACTATCACTCTTCTACTTTCATTTGGCATACTCAGAATTGCCCTATCTTCATTATTTTCTGTCTTATCTTATTGCAAAATAAAGGTCTCTGGGATAAACAAATAGAATAACTCGTAAACTAATTAATGGATCGGTCTCAAATCTTAAAGGTTTGTTAAGTACGCCCATACCCAACTTTGGGTGAAACACTATTGCCTGGTTGCACCAACAGATCTTAAGCTCCAGCTTAGCTAAGCTCTACTTACAGATAGGGCCTCCTTGAGTATCACTTACGTTGCACCATAATTTTAAATTCTTACCTTATTATCAAGTAGGTATATCTATTATTATATTATGGTATTTTATTGTAATATATTATAATTATATTATATTAATTCTTATGATATTCTCGACTTAAGCTTAAGATCTGTTGGTGCAACCGGGCATAAAAGTTCTAAGGTAATTTTAGTAAAAGTTCTTAAGACCGATTTTCACTTATTTTGCAGTTTGCGAAGCAAAAAATTAACTTTTTAACATTCAAAAATCGGCATCTTGAAGGTTTTTCAATGTTCTAAAAAACTGAATTTTGTAATTTTATGTCAACTATTTAGTTTTTTAATGGAGTGCAAAAAATCGAAAAAATCGCGATTTTTGCACTAAATTGTTAATAATTAAAAAACGGACCGAACTATAGACAGGAAACAGGTAGGTTTTCTTCCTATAGGACTCCAATAACTAAAAAAGTAGTCAGCTAACTGGATCTTTGAGTGTCCCGAGAAAATCCTTATTACTCTGGACTATTAAAGCGGCCCTATTTATAAGCCTAGCTGAGCTCAGCTGGAGCTTAAGATTTGTTGGTGTAACCAGGCATAAAATATTTATATACATAATGTAATAGTGTTCTAAATCTCTGACTAATAAATAAATACATTTTTCGGTTGAATATACATACCCAACTGAATATCAGATCGATAATAAATTCCTGATAAAAGCATCATACGTTTCCGGGAAATATTTTAAATGAATAATTTTAGCTCCAATTATAATAATATATTAACCTCCATAGAAGCAGCATATCTAATGCATTAACAACGTAAATAAAAATAGCAACACATTATAGGCCAGCGGCACGCACCCCCAATATGACCAGGTACTGACCACGGTGTGGTGAATGGCTAATTTTGATTATATTATGTTTTTGATAATGCTGAAAATGAAAATGAGGTTTAGTTTGAATTTTATGTGGGGGATCATTGTCAAAATCGCTATTTTACCCTAAAAATAAAAAATTTAAATCACGTTTTTTGCGTTTAACTAGCTACAACTCTGTTCCTTTTTAATAGTTGTTTCTGAAATTTTTAAAGTATATATTGATCACATTTTTGAAGACAATGGCACCCACTTCAACTTTACAGTCTTATTGTAATAAAAGTTATGAACTTTTAAAGTAAAAGGTGCAGATTCCTGAATTGCAAAGTTATATCGCAAAAGTTAAGTGACTAAATTTGAAATTTAGCTTTTTAATTACGTTTCTGTTAAAATATAGAGTACGAAGAAGTTTTCAGGAATCTTTTAGATCAAAATGTTTTATAGAAAAAAAAATGGTCCAACTTTTAATATCGACGTTATACATCCCCAAAATACAGCCCATTTTTTACGATACTGATCATAGGTGGTGAATGACTAATTTTAATCTTCCATTATATTCTTGATGGTGCTGAAAACGAAAATAAAGTTTATTTTGAATTTTAAGAGGGGGGTATTGTCAAAAAACGCAATTATACCCTAAAAATAAAAAAAAGGAATCACGTTTTTCTGCATATTAAAATGTCTAACGTACGTAAGTGAGTCGATTTTTTTGGCTCTCAAGTGTATTATCATTTGAAGGGTACAGACAAAGAAGGTGCTATGTCAAAATAATGTTTAATAATAAGTTTCGAGAAAAATGGTTTTAAAGATTAAGGCTCTCTGGTGTTTGTTTATTATTTATGCGCTGACGAATACTCTTTTATTTACTAAATTTTCTGGAGTTACAGCGATGGCATCAGCCTACGTGCAAAACATGACATAGCACTTTTTTGGCTCTGACCGCGCGGACTAGGCACCTTCTTAGCCTGACTAGATAAATTAAAAAATGTTGTTATTCCTGACTGAACACGTTTATAGCGATGATTGATTTATAGAATGGTAGTCGAGATCGCTGGCTAACAGAGGGGACCAGAAACACATTTTCAGCAAAAATTGACATAGCACCTCCTTTGCCTGTACCCTTCATTTGTGGATGCAGTGTAAAAAGTAATATAAGAATCAGACAATAAAACTTTTGGGACAAAACATAATATATTTATTTTACTGCCGAGTAATAATTTTACTCTTCTTCCATTTTTTGTTCTTCATATATATAGTCTTTAGACCTTCTACCCTCTCGGGTGTAGGTATTAACGTGTGCTCTGTTAACAGTGCACAAATCTCTTCCATTGTTTCCTGTCCTGTGTCATCGCCTTTGCTTCGTTCCATGCTATTCCTTTTTTGTCCAGAATCCTTGCCATCACTTCGTTCCATGTCTCTCTCGGTCTTCCTCTACTTCTTTTTCCCTGCACCTTCGTTTCCCATATCTTTTTAACTGGTACTACTTTCTGTAGTCGTTGTAGATGACCCCATCAACTTAATTGTCTTTTTTCAACATACTCCATCATTGTCTCGATTTTCAGTTCTTCTCTTATGTAGTTATTTCTTACCCTATCCCTTCTAGTGACTCCTTGAACTCTGCCTCATTTCTGCTGCCTGTATCTTACTTTTCTGTTGTCTATTTTGTTCTTCATGTTTAGTTTTAATATTTTGTCGTCGTCACAAATGAATTTTTCATAACCAAAATTTGCTCAAATTATCATAAAACTACGAATACACCAATTGAAATACAATCTTTGCAAAAATTTTGTCAAATTAAGAAAAGATTCCATTTTTAACACGTTTTATTTTTTAAATTTAGTAAATAACATTTTAATATATAATATTAATATATATATATTAATATAATATATAATATATAATTAATATTAATGTACATATTAATATTATAATAAATAATAATTTTAAATAACAAAAAAACAAACAGAAGACATATTACAAAAGGTTACATTACACACAAAAATTTAAATACATAAAATATATGATAATTACATGAAATATTCGCACACAACACATCTACTTATATCTATTTTTTACAACATAGATATTAGTGAATTTTTATCAAAACTCATGTCATTGTATCTCATGTAACTCTTATAAAAATTAAAGCACCACTGATATTTTTTTGCAAATTATGATTAAAGATAACCGCCAATCAGCATAGTCATCATGGTTGAAAAAATTTAATGAGGCACGATTTGAAAATGTACCTATAATATTTACTCGTGTACTGATTGCAAATTTAATTACAAATTCTCCCACAAGTGTGACCAAAAAAAAAGAGAAAAAACCGACAGGCATGTAACAATTGTGTTTTATAAATTATTTTAGGATAAATTGGAACTGGACGGAATAGGTAAATCGAATAATATTGTTAATTTAAATTGGAAAAAATTCTGCGCCTGCCCGAATTAATGGAAGTAAGTTCGAAGTAAAAAGTATTAAAATATACAGGGTGGAACGTGGAACACACTAATGGCATAAAATTATTCCTGTCCTTGTTTTAAAAAATTATAAAAACGACGAAACCTGTCGGTTGTTATAATGTAAACTTGCATTATGTAAACTTGCGCCGTTTAAACAAAAAATATATATAGGGTTATTTAGGTGAGCCTAGCATTTTTAATGAAACACCCTGTATATTTTTATATTTTTAAAAGCTGCTTAACAACTGAATTTGAACTGAATTTAAATAATTCTTTATTTAAATAATTGAATAAGTCTATTATAAATAATACGGGGAGAAATTGTGTAATTATAAAGTGTGGAAGCCACTTATGGAATAAAATTGTTAGTGTCGTAATTTTAGAAAATTATAAAAAAACACTGGGACACGTCAAATTTTAAAATCAAATGTGCATTTTTTACATAAATTTCAATGTACACGGTGATTCACGCAAAACTAGCATAGTCCAGCATCTTTATTTTTAATGAAATATCCTGCATATATTTTTTGTTTTTATAAGCTACTTAAAAACTTCATCTCAAAAAATATAAGATGCAGAATAGATACAAGGTGAAATTTTGAAATTAAGTATAATTTTCGTCAAGAAAGTAAATCCAAAACCCAATACATTGATACTTAGTTTGGAAAATTGGTGTATATATTTAGCTATTTAATATTTAGCCAAGTACTAAGTGTGATAAATTATTATTAATTTCAAACTTTTAGATATTCGTCTGGACGAAAATTATACATAATTTCAAAATTTCGCCTTGTATTATTTATTACAATGAACCCTGTATAATAATACTTTTTTAAGATAAGGTTCGTAAGTATATTCTAAAAACATAAAAATATGTATAGGATGTTTTTCATTAAAAATAAAAATGTTGGACTATGCTAATCTTGCAGAATCACCCTGTAAATTTAAATTTATGTTTAAAAAGCGCAAATTTGATTTTAAAAGATGACGTGTCCTACCGTTTTTTATAATATTCTAAACTAAAAACACAAATAAATTTTATTCCATAAGTGATTCCCACTCTATATGATTACAAAATTTCACGCTGCATTATTCATACGACACTACACAGTATAGTCATTGAAATTCAGTTAAGGAGCTTTTAAAAATATAAAAATATACAAGGCGTTTATTACAAATAAAACTTATGGACTATGCCAGGCTTGCATGAATCACCCTGTATATTTAAATTTACGTTTAAAAAGCGCACCTTTATATGCAAGTCGAAGGGTCTCAGCGTTTTTTATAAGTTTTTAAAACAAAGGTAGAAATAATTTGATTCCATAAGTAAGTTCCAACCAGTATAAAAATGATTGACACATAATTGCCTACTTTTGACATTGCTTTTCAATTGTATACTTTTCTGATAAAATTAGTTATATAGCCTGAGGTATTGCTACGTAAAAATGTGAGCATTAAAAGTGCCGAGATTGTTCTACAATTGAAGGTAAAAGACATAGGAATCCTAGTTAGCAAAAATCATAACCTTAAAGAAGTTTCTAATACCTATAATTACACTAAGCAGTCTTGTTGCCAGGAATAGGAACGCGTGAGCAGACTTTTAACACCAGGCAGATAATAGAAACAGCCAGAGGACAGCAGATACCAATACTGCTTTGTTTCTTAATTAGACAAAGGCTTTCGACTCAGTAAAATGGGATCTCCTTTGTGGTATATTGGAAAATATGAGAGTACGTAAGAACCTCTTTAATCTAGTAAAAAATCTGTATCATAAAAACTCATACAAAGTTTAGACCGAGCAGTGTCGTCACCCCC
Organism: Diabrotica virgifera virgifera; assembly: GCF_917563875.1. Classification (NCBI taxonomy): domain Eukaryota; kingdom Metazoa; phylum Arthropoda; class Insecta; order Coleoptera; family Chrysomelidae; genus Diabrotica; species Diabrotica virgifera. Next base: position 67,568,143 of record NC_065444.1, read on the forward strand.
GCTAGTGAAAAAATTCCGATTCGATTTTTTTGCAAAAAACTTATTCAAAAAGAGGTCCTTATAATATAACATATTCACAGGGTGCCGGGCGGTGCCGTGGTCGAAAAATTGTTAAAACATTTTTTTACACAAGTTCACAAAAATAATTTTTTCATTTCGAACAATATTTTTTTAGATAAGTTGGGTCATTGTGAGCAAAAAGGTCTCCTGTCCTTTTTCTCTAAAATTTATTGTTGTCGAGTTATATGCGATTAAAAATTTGAAAAATGCGAAAATGGCCATTTTCAAGGCTTACTAATCCGACTAAAATTCAAAAAAATCATTTTTTCATTGCGAACGATTTTTTTTTAGATAATTTGGGTTAGTATGAGCAAAAAAGCATCTTGCGATTTTTCTCTAAAATTGACTGTTGTCGAGTTATATGGCCATTTTCGCATTTTTCAAATTTTAAATCACGTAAACTCGACAACAATCAATTTTCGAGAAAAATAACAAGAGAGCTTTTTTGCTCAGAATGTTCCATATTATGTAAAAACAACTTGTTGATAGTGAAAAAATTATTTTTGTGAAGATGTTTAAAAAAATTGTTTAAACAATTTTTCGACCACGGCACCGCCCGGCACCCTGTGGATATGTTATAAGGACCTCTGTTTGAGTAAGTTTGTGTAAAAAAATCGAATCGGAATAATTTCACTAACGGGGGCGACGATACATCCTGGACTATAGCGCTAATTGTTAATAATTAAAAATAACAGCTTTATAATAAAATATTGACAAAAATCTCTTCAGGACCTTGAAGAAGGGGTTTGAAACTTGATTTGGTCACTTTTTGAATTTCATAATAATAATTTTTAATCGAGTTAGTAAGCCCTGAAAATGGCCATTTTCGCATTTTTCAAATTTTAATCGCATATAACTCGACAACAATCAATTTAAAAAAAAATGACAAGAGACCTTTTTTGCTCAGAATGACCCAATTTATCTAAAAAAAATTGTTTGAAAAGAAAAAATTATTTTTGTGAATTTGTTCAAAAAAAATTGTTTAAACAATTTTTCGACTACGGCACCCCCCGGCACCCTGTGGATATGTTATAAGGACCTCTTTTTGAGTAAGTTTGTGCAAAAAAATCGAATCGAAATAATTTCGCTAGCGGGGGCGACGACACTGCCCGGTCTATAAAGTACACGGAATATATCCAAATGCAGTCAAAATAAATAAAGAACAGTGAGTACTGACGTATGGGCCAGAAACTTGGGTTATCGATAAAGATATCTCACAAAAGCTTGTCTCTACTGAAATGATGTAATGGAGAAAATGTTCTGGTTTAACTTTACTTGATCATGTAAGAAATGAGGCCATTAGAGAAAAAATGGAAGTAAAAAAATACGATAATGGATGATATAAATGAAAAACAGTTAAAGTGGTAAGGCACCTACAACGCATGAACTAATGGAGTATATCTTTAAATGTTTGTAAATTTACAATAGCACAAAGACATAATCGTGGAAAGCCAAGGAAAAGATGAATTTCAAGCATCATTGTCGAATTGGAATGTAGAGAACTCTCCAAAGGAAAAATCGAAGAAGACTGGAAAAAGAGGAAGCGATGGCATCTGGAATGCGAGAAGAAACATCAAGTTGCAAAAACTTGCCATGTGTACCCCTTTTCTGGTATAATCCATTCGTAAAAAGTTTAAGTAATAGTAAATTCCTCTCTAAACTCGGAAGGTATTAAAATATAATGGAATCAAGCATCAGGAAAGCAGCAAAAAAAGGTGTTACTTACCAGAGAGCACAAAGTTCACAGAAGACATAAAGCATTAAAATTAATTTTTAAATTTTGAACACAGTTAAATTAAAATCTGCTTGTGGATATGTCTGCAATAATATAGGATGTGAAAGGTACTTTTTTCGAGAGACCCATTTTGTAAAGTTTTTTAATGTTTTGCAGGAAATATAGATGTGTTTCAACATCACTACCAGGGCCGGATTTAAGGGGTGGCAGGCTGGGCAGTTGCCCGGGCCCCCACATTCTGGGGGCCCCCACAAAGCCCGAAACTTAAAAAAAGCTGCACATTATTCACATAGAATAATTTTTGGCAATCAATTAACTCTGATATTTCGTTACATGGAAGATTTCTCTCCAGTTGATTTGCGAAATCACGATCATAAAGCAGAAGATATATTTAGTTATCTAATTCTTCTCTTTCAAGAAGATGATATCGATTTGCAAAACTGCATGGGACAGTCCTACGATAACGCGTCAGTTATGAGTGGAAAATATTATGGTGTTTAAGCTGAAATTAAATAACATAATATCTTGGCGTTGTGGATTCCGTGTGCCGCCCACTCTCTAAATTTAGTTGCAAAAGCTGCAACAGTGTTGTCCTGTTTAAAAGGTGATGAAACAAGTTGCGAAAATTATAGAGGAATATCTCTATTAGAAGTGGCCTATAAAATACTTGCAAAAATCATCCGAAATAGATTGCAAAAGGAGGTAAATAAGATCATTGGAGAATACCAAGGAGGTTTTAGACCAGGAAGATCAACAACAGATCAAATATGTTTATTAAAACTAATACAGAACAACAGCTACGAACAAAATTTGGGACTACACATGTTGTTCATTGACTTTAAACAGGCTTACGACTCAGTAGACCGAGATATGCTATATGAAGTAATGAGATCCTTGGGTATCTCAGGAAAGCTGGTTAAATTAGTGAGAATGACGCTCAATAATACAAAAAACAGAATAACACTGGAAGGAAATTTTTCAAAACAATTCACAGTGAATAAAGGACTGAAACAGGGTGACCCTCTATCTACAGACTTATTTAACTTGGTACTAGAACACATAGTAAGAAGGATAAAAATTAATACAAGCGGTACCATATTTAACAACAGATAGCAGTTTATAGCTTACACTGATCATCTAGTCATCCTAACAAGAACAAAGGAACATCTCCAAAAAATATTCCAAAAGTTCGAAGCGGAAGCAAAAAGGTATGGATTAAGAATCAACCAAGGAAAAACACAATACATGGTAATGAAAGGAGATATAAATAAAGAGGATAACTATATAAAAATGAAAGGAGAAGGAGATGAATATAAATTTAAGGAAGTAGCAGAATTCGAATACCTGGGAGTGACTGTAACCAGTACTGGAAGGGAAGAAAAAGAAATAAATAAAAGATTATTGAAGGGAAGTCGAGTTGTGGGTGCCTTAAACACGATATTAAAAGCAAAAAATGTACCAATAAACGCGAAAATCAGAATGTATGAAACGATAATACGGCCCACAGTGTTGTATGCGAGCGAAACGTGGGTAATGAATCAACAAGAGGAGAAGAAGATACAGATATGGGAAAGGAAGGTCCTGAGAAAAATTTTTGGAGGTATACAGATAGCGGAGAAAACCTGGAGGAGACGAACAAATGAAGAAGTAATGAGGATGTATGGGAGACCAAAAATAACGACAAAAATACGAGCCCAAAGAGTTAGATGGCTGGGACATATTACTCGAATGCCAGAAACTAGAAACGTCAAACGAATATTGAATGACAGAGCATTGGGAAAAAGGAGACGAGGTCGCCCAAGGAAGAGATGGTTAGAGGCTGCAGAGAGGGATTTGGAAGAAATCGGGGTGAAGGACTGGAGAAAGAGTGCAGAGGACAGAAAAGAGTGGAGAAATATTATCCAGAATTTAGAAGCCGTAGGCCTATAAGGCCTGTTAGCGCTGTTATATATATATATATATATATATATATATATATATATATATATATATATATATAACATCAAACAAATGAAATAGAGAATGTGGAAAAATCCCCTTACGAACAATTCACACATCCACCATTTCAGGTTGGGAAAAATTTCTTGAATAGAATCAAATATCAAATAGAAATATATATATATATATATATATATATATATATATATATATATATATATATATATATATATATATATATATATATAATTCTTCTCTTTCAAGTAGATGATATCGATTTGCAAAACTGCATGGGACAGTCCTACGATAACGCGTCAGTTATGAGTGGAAAATATTATGGTGTTCAGGCTGAAATTAAATAACATAATATCTTGGCGTTGTGGATTCCGTGTGCCGCCCACTCTCTAAATTTAGTTGCAAAAGCTGCAACAGTGTTGTCCTGCTGCCATAGCATTCTTTGATTTCTTAGAAGCACTATATGAACTATCTGTATTGTTCACTTCCTCTACATATAGATACAACTTTTAAATCGAATATTTAAAAGCTGCGTCTTTAAGCGAGAGCAACGCCGACCGTGGCAGAAATATTATTGCTCCTAAAGGAGTAAATACTACTAGATAGTCATCTAGAAATGATGCCGCAGAAGCACGAGTTATACGTTAGAGTCAGATTAAAGGAGCATAATCCAATATTTCAGAAGACGATGAGGAACAATTGAAAACTCGTAACAATGAGAATGGTTTGTATAATCGAATATGTTTACAGGAAACAGTAATATTTGCAATATTTTGGAATGAAATCTTAGAGAGGACAAACAGTACAATACGTATTCTCCAATATCCAAATATTGACCTTAATTCAGGAGTGGCGGCACTGAAATCACTTAACGAATTTATGTTCTTTTAAGGAATATTCGACTGACTCTACTGGAACATCTCTAGAGACTGAAATGACAAAATCAGAGAAATTTAGGACTTAAAATTTTATCGCTATTATAGATCACTTCATTTCATCAATGAACTTCATCAACTTATAGATCAATTTTGGATTTTTACATCATTTGGAAAATTTAACTCCCAATGAAATTGAAGCTCACCCACTGAAGCTTACCTACTCGTACAACAATGGTTTAGTTGAACACCTAGGTGTCGAACTTGTGTAATTTGTAGAATTTTTCAATTCATTTAAAGAGGAGGTTGGCTCGTCAATAATAGCTAAGTAAAGAGCTTCAAATGTACCGACTGATAAAAGAAAAGAATGTGAATGATGCGTTTCCAAACGTTGAGGTGACACTTCGTTTATATTTAGTTCTGATGCTAACTAACTGCAGTGGAGAGAGATCATTCTCAAAACTTAAGTTAATTAAAAATCGACTTCGGTCTATGATGAGCCAAGAGCGTTTGAATCATCTCTCTATAATAATGAGCATTGAAAATGATGTTTTAAATATCTAGACATGTCCGACATAATCAAGGAATTTTCAATTAAAAAATCTCGAAAAGTACCCTGACTTTAACCATGCAACTTAACTATGTTTATTTTTAATATTTTACTGTAACAAGATAAAGCCCTTGTATTTTTTATTATTTAAAAATATATTGATAAAATGTTGTTCTGAAGCTATTTCCTTGTGGCATTTTTATAATTAATTGTTTAGATGGGAAATAAGCCACAACTAAATTGAAAAAAATAAAATTATTTTTTTCAATTTAATTGTGGCTTATTTCCCGTCTAAATAGTTAATTATATTGATAAAAGTATATCAACATTTTTTTAATATTGTTCTGAAGCTATTTGTTTGTGGCATTTGTGTAATTTACTATTCTAACTGGGAAATAAGCCACAATTTAACTTGAAAAATGAATTTACTAACGTTTCGGCTTCCACTTCGGACGTCATTATCAAAATAAAAATTATTAATTTTATATAAATAAGTACATTAATATTTTGTATTTTGATAACGACGTCCGAAGTGGGAGTCGAAATGCCAATAAAATCGTTTTATCGTGGCTGAATAGATCAAGCAGTCCAAAGCCATTAAGAAAAAAAAAACAATTTTTCAAGTTAAATTGTGGCTTATTTCCCAGTTGTATTTTTTTTAATTTCTAAAAGGGAAAACCCTGTAGTTGACTATGAATAAGTAAGGTACATAATAACAAAAATTTTTTAATGGCAGCATGTAGGGACCCACACCAATTCTGCCCAGGGGCCCCCACTGCCTTAAATCCGGCTCTGATCACTACAGAATTGGTCCATCTACGTCTAAGACCTACAAATGAGAATTATTATACATACCTAATACAAAATATAATCTACTGGTTTGAAAGTTGATATAGCAATTAGATTATATCTTGTTAGACATGATTAATCGAATAGCCACCTAACTGTCCTGATCTAAATACTAACCCTAGTTAAACTGAGCATTTATAGGAACATCTAGAAACAAATTTCTGGCTTGTAGATCTTCACTTTATAACCCAAACAATGGCGTATATTTAAAACTTATTTTATTAATGTAATGAGTTTAACTTTAAAAAAGTGATGCCTTAATTTTAGTCAAAAGTTGATTATAAGGGTTCAATTTGAAATATTAGGTAGGTACACAAAAGTTTTAAAACACTTTAACCGCACTATCACAGGAACTTCTCTGGCCATCGAGTTCATTAACTGTCAACTGTCTTATTTCAGCTGTCAACTGTCTTAGTTCACTTCAGCAACATTTTTCCCAGCACCGAAAACATTTACCTTTCATTTGCTTATTTTGTTTCACAGTGTACACTTTTTTACACGAAGCAGCCCATAGGTAAATAACCTTCGGGTAGTTCATATGGTCCACTGGCACCTTACTCTTGATTAACATTTTGGAGATTTCGTTTATTCCACCAACTTCCAAAGCCTTTTTGACCATAACTGCGCAGTTATTGAAGACCAAGTGGTACTTTTCCGTGTATGACGATTGCATCCACCAAGCTTTGATTTTAAACTCGTCCAACATATCTTCTGGAAGATATAAGAGTTTGTCGCACAATCTACCTTCGAGTTGGATGTCGTCTTTGTAGCTTATAGGACTTCGCGAGTCTTTTTGTTTTAGCAGAAGTTTTTCTGCTGGCCAAAAGCTGATGTACGTTCCATCCGAGAGTTCCATAGATAAATGGCCTACTTTGCTGGGGAAGTGTGGATTCCATAGGTATATTTTTATCATTTTTCTTATTTATAAGGTGTGAATTCGTAGTCAATAGTATAAGTGTGATAATTCGTAGTCAACTAAATCCAATTGCGCTGCAACTATCTTTTTATCTTATCTTTTAATGGGTGATTTGGTTTTTATCATAGTTACGAAGTATACCTATCTATAATGAGATAAGCAAATGGATACATGCACGCCACTTGTATTTTTGCTAGATCATATTTAAATACGTTTTTACATCATTTTATCATAACTGTAAACTTTTTTATAATAAGTATAAAAATAATTTAAAGATAAATAAAAAGAAAAACTTTTATAAGATAAAATAGTTATTTATGATATAAGTGTTAAAAGTACACGTTTAAGGCACGCATGTGAAAGTTTACAGAATGAGCGAAAGCGAGTCCTGCAATTCACATGAGTGCCTTAAAAATGTACTTTTTAACACGCATATCATACAATATTTTTCCTACAAACGTAATTACAGGACAATATATACAAAAACTTTTGCTTGAACTTGACTGACATTCCAATTTCATATTTTTTTGACATTACATCAAAATTGCATATACGGTCAATACGAACGGCAGTGTCTTAAAATTTTTAGCACTAGTGCCTTAAAGTAGCATTTTTAACGCTCGTATTGAGTGCTAAAAATTGCATTTTTAACACGGTTGTAGAAAAATAATTTTAAATGAATAATACTGAATTCCAACAATAGTCCAAGTAATGAAGCTTAAAATAGGACAAAACCTCGCAATTTTTACAGAATGGATCGATTTGCTTAAAAATTTGAGAATAATTAGTGGATAGTTCAAGGATCAAAATCTATATGATGCCGAAAGGCGCTTTTACCATGGGGGTGGTTGCCACCCCATCTCGGGGGTGGAAATTTTTTATTATATTTTGACCGCAAAAGTTGGTAAAAACTTTCATTTTAAGCAGAAAACGTTCTATACATTTTTTTGATAAGAATAATAGTTTTCGATTTATTCGCTATCGAAAGTGTTAGTTTTATATCGAAAAAATCAATGTTTGTAATAAATTTTCTGCTAATAACTCCAAAAGTTTTCGTTTTATCAAAACAACTTCATTTAACAAAAATGCACCGTTTAAAAAAATAAGCAAAACCGTTTTTTTTATTTTCTTTATGACCAAAAGTAATCGAGCTATACTTTATTATATGTTAGCTTTTCTTCGTCAAATGCTAAATATTGTAGTTTCAAAGGGAAAACTATGCATTTTTAGAGGAGAACTTGTTCTGACTAATTTAAAGTATATAAAAATATGTATTTTCAGAAATAAAAAAGTCTTTAGCTCAAAAATTCAGTGACTTATAATGAAAAGAATATCAGTCACTATTTTTTTCAGCGAGAAAGTGATCGGAAGCAACCTCTTAATCACCACCCTAATTAAAATTAGTCATTGGCCTTATTTCACCTTCTTTATTTATGTATTGTTAATAGGTTCTAGCAGTCTGACCAGCTTAGAATGATTATTTAAAAAAAATGGAGTTAAAAACGAATAACGAATTTTTGTAGTTTGGAAAGAAATGGCCTTTTCGTCAGAATAGAAAGATTATCACAAGAGATACGAAAAAATGTTTAAATGTAGAATTCTGGCTTATTTAATTCCCAAGAACCTGGTTTGAAAAAAAATTTTTTACGCCAGAAATAGAGTGAGCTATTGACAATTAAAACTTGTAATAACATGCCAAAACCACCATTACCCTCCCTTTCAAAGTCACCTCTTTTTGTGACTGAGGACTTTTAGAAGATTTACTGTTAATAGTCTTATAGATCTTGTAAATATCTACAAAATTCTTTTTTATTTAACTTTCTAAGATAAAAAATAAAAAAGTTACGGTTAAAAAACCAATATATTTAAAAAAAAAAAAGGAAAAATCCAATTGAAGCATAATAATGTGTTATTCGTTCTTTTTTATTTATGTATTATTAATAATTTTAGAAGTTTGACTGACTTAGAATGATTAGTTTTTAAAAAACTAAGTTAAGAGTTAAAAGCTAATGGCGAATTTTTGTAGTGTGGTAATAAATGTCATTTTATTCAGAATAGAAAGATTAGCATCAGAGATATGAAAAATAGCCCAGTAAATGAACGGGAAATTCGCCGATACCGTATAATTTTCAGGGGCAACTCCGAATTGCATGAAAATTTGGATTTAGGTTCTACTTACCCTTCACTTCAAAGTTGAAATTGTGCCGTTGGTTGCTTTTACTTGGGGAGGGGGGGTGAGAGTCACCCCTTCTCGGGGGTGAAAAAACATACGTTTAAGATAAGACCAGAAATGGATAAATTGACTGATTTTAAGCAACTTTTGTTCTATAGAGTTTTTTACGTAAGTCAATACTTTTCGAGTTATTTGCCATTGAAAATGTTGATTTTTCGACAAAAAAAAACTATGTTTTCAGACGGTTTTTCGCAAATAACTCAAAAAGTAAATATTTTATCGAAAGAAATATCCTTAGCAAAAGTGTAGCTTATAAAAAATCCAAAAAAATGGTGTATCAGTAAAGTCTATCAATCAAATAAAAACAAAGTTGTAGCTCATGAAAAATACGTTCTTATTCGTCTAATTCCAAATCGTATATTTCAAGGTGAAATCACCGAACAATTAAGCACTTTTCGGGAAAAACCCATTTAAACTTTTTTAAAGTGTTTATAAAAAACTTTGTTTTAATTGTTAACAAAAGTTTTAGCATTAAAAATAAAGCGAGTTACGCACAAAATAAAGTTGGCCCTCTTTTTTTTGTAAAAAATCATGAAAATCTCGCCGTGTTTAGCTCCCCAAATGAAATTAATCGCTACCGCTTTACAAACAATTTACTTACCTATCTATTTTTTATATGATCTATCAGTCTCACCGGTTTAAAGTGTTTATTTTTGAAAGGGTTATAATTGAGAAAGCTTGAATGGGTCACTAATCACGAGTGTATGCAAATTTTGAACAGCCATATCTTAACCAATTTTTGTCTTACGGAGAAACAAAATAAACTAGCATATTTATAATAGGAAAACCTACATTTTTTTACTCTTCAAGATTTTTCATATCACTAATACTTTTTAAGTCATTTTGAAAAAATGAATTTTTCAAAAATTTTTAGAAATTTTTTTTACTATAAAACCAAATTTTTTTAAAAATAACCACTTCAAACCAGTCAAATTTACAGATCATATAACAATACAAATACAGTTAAAATAGATGGTAAAGCCAAACAATTAATTTCATTTTGGGTGCTAAATAGAGGGAGGTTTTCACGATTTTTTTTACCAAAAAAAGGGGCAAACTTTTTTCAGTGTAACTCGTTTATTTTTGATGCTGTACACTTTTGTAAAAAAACAAATAATAAGCTTTTTTTCGATACTTTAAAAATGTTAATAAGGTTTTCCCGAAAAACGCTTCTTTCTTCGGTGATTTCGCGTTGAATTATTCGATTTGGAATTAGACGAATAAGAACGTATTTTTCATGAGATACAACTTTGCTTCTACTCAATTTGTAGACTTTACTGGTACACCATTTTTTTCGTTTTTTTATAGGCTACGCTTTCCCAAAAATATTTTTTTCGATAAAATATTTACTTCTTGAGTTATTTGGGAAAAACGGTCTGAAAACGTAGTTTTTTTGTCGAAAAATCAACATTTTAAATCGCGAATAACTCGAAAAGTATTGACTTACGTAAAAAACTTTATAGATCAAAAGGTGCTTAAAATAAGTTAATTTATCCATTTCCGGCCTTATTTTAAACACGCGTTTTTCACCCCCCGAGAAGGGGTAAATGTCACCCCCCAAGTAAAAGCAACCAACAGCACAAATTCAACTTTGAAGTGGAGGGTAAGTAGAACCTAAATTCAAATTTTCATGCAATTCGGAGTTGCCCCTGGAAATTACACTCCAAAACGGTCATTTATTGGGCTAAAAATGTTTTTTGCACGATTGATCATTTTTGACTGTTTACCGTGACAGATTTTACGTCAGTAGGTGACATTTACTAGGAACTCGACGGTAAGTAATCCAACTCGACGGTAAGTACTCCAACTCGACGGTAAGTAATTCACTTACCGTCGAGTTAAAAAATCTCTTAATTTTAATTTATTTTTTGAAAGAATAAAGAAAACTAACGAATTATTTATTAATATTGAAACTTATGGTACAATTTGTTAAATTATTTAATGAAATCCCACTTGTTTGGGCTGTGGTTTCACTTCTAACAGAAACTCCTGCAGAATCGCATACATTAGTAGTATTACTAGTATTGCACAATATTTTTTCGGCAAAATCTATTAATAAAAAATTAAAAAAAAAACTCAATTCTCCATTGTTGTTATGCACCCTAGTTACTACCTAACAACCAAAGTATCTATCTTGATAAAATAAATGAAACTAGTCAATATGACGAAAATGTTTAATTTTATAATTTATAATGGTATCAATCGTGCAAAAAACGTTACAAGCATGTCGAACGTTAAGGGTAACCGATCTCAGACAATAATTGGAGTCGTCGCTCCGCTCCTCCTCCAAACAATTGTCTTCGATCGGTATAAAACCCTTACCGTTCTCCATACTTAATATACTATAAATATTTTTTTTTCATTTTATTAAGTGCAAATTTACAATCTACTCCAATTACAACACAGAGTATTTAGCAAATAGTAGCAAAGTCTTGAATCCTGGCATGCTTTGGGCACCATCCATCGATGGTTCTCCAATACACCTAATCAGTTAGGTCCTCTGGCCATGTCCTTTTCAGTCTTCTTCCCACAAGTGGCGGCTGGTAGAGTTGTTGAATAGTTTGACTTTCATGGGCGAAATTTCTTTCTTGGGCTTTGGTTGCCTGTAGTCTAATAACATCTTCGATGAATGGTATCCCAAGGTCATTATGGATAGTTATATTGGAGACCTACCATGGTGAATTCGCTATCATGCGCAGCGTCTTTGATTGAAAAGTTTGCAGTATTTTAGTGTTGCTCGGTTTGCTGCAGCCCCATAACTCTATACCATAACTCCATATCGGCTTTAGTATAATTTTGTATAATAATACTTTGTTTTCTAATGATAACTGGGATCTTTTACCTAGCAGCCAATACATTTGTCTGACTTTTAAATTTAGTTGAGCTTTCTTGGTTTTGATATGGTTCTTCCATGTCAGCTTTCGGTCCAAATGGAGTCCCAGATACTTGACATCTGATTTTAAGGGGATAGGAATGTTGTTAATATGAACCTGTGGACAGTCGATCCTTCTTGTTGTGAACGTAATTTGTGAAGACTTTTCACCGTTTACTTTAATCTTCCATTTTGTTAACCATGTTTGAAGTGAACTTAAATAGTTTTGCAGTTTGTTAGAAGCTCTATCTGGGTTATCGTCTGATGTAAGGATTCCTGTATCGTCGGCAAATATGGCCATAGTAATGTCATCATCAGCAGGTATATCAGCAGTGTAAAGGAGATAAAGGAAGGGACCGAGGACACTACCTTGAGGTACTCCGGATTGTATAGGATGATATTTGGAAAGTGAGGTATTTACTTTGATTTGGAAAAATCGCTCGTTCAGATATGATTTTAATATCAGGTATATTTCATTAGGCATATTCTTTTTCACTTTATACAACAGGCCTTTATGCCACACTTTATCAAATGCTTTTTCCACATCAAGGAATACTGCCGCACACATTTTCTTTCCCTCTAAAGTTTCTTTTATATAATTTACAATCCTATGGCACTGCTGTATTGTTGAGTAGTTCTGTCGAAAGCCAAATTGATGGTCAGGTATTATGTTATTTATGTTTATTCTTTCGAGAATTCGGACTAAAAGAAGTCTTTCGAAAATTTTTGACATTATTGGTAGAAGGCTTATAGGACGATAGGAGGAGGGTTCTGTAGGCGGTTTGCCCGGTTTCGCAATCATAATTATTTGTGCGTATTTCCATTGAATAGGAAAGTGACACAGTCTTATCATGCTGTTATATACAATAGTTAGCAGGACTATCGCTTTTCTAGGCAAATGCTTTAGTACATCACCATTAATTAAGTCATAACCTGGAGCCTTATGAGGGTTTATTTTATTTATCGCCTTCCAGATCTCTGTTGGTGTACATGGTTTCAGTGGTAGTGATAATTGACAAGGAGCGTCGAGAAATGTGTATACTTTTTCATCTTGAGCATTGACTTCTGTATGTAGACTAAATACCTGGGCGAGGTGTTGTGCTAATGTGTTTGATTTTTCTTCATCAGTTTTTGCCCAGCTTAGATCCGATTTTCTAATTGGTGGAATAGATGTTATTGGTCTCTTGAATTTTTTGGTCGCTTGCCATAATAATGGTCATTAGGTGTTAGGTTGGAGATGTAATATTTAAAAGTCTCATTACGGGCCTGGATTAAAGTTGTACGCAGTTGATGTGTTAACCGATTTAATTGTGTTTTATCCCGGGGATTCCTTGACCGCTGCCATTTGACTCTAGCTCTTCTTTTTTCATTTAAAATTTCTTTAATTTGTAAAGGAATGTTATGATCATGGGTGGTAATTTTTTTATCATCTGGAGTTGACTTCCATGCAGCATCTTGTATTACTTCTGTTAAATGTTGCACTGCTTTTTCTATTTCATAGGGTTCTTTAATTCGATGTTTTAAGTTTATATTTGTGTTAATAATAGCTTGAAATTGTTCCCAGTTGGTTCTTTTATTGCAGAGTTTTGCCACAGGTTCCTTCCAAATTACAGTTGTACTTAGTGTTATGATTATTGCGGTGTGATCTGAACTTAAATCAAGACTGGGTTCTATTTTGTAATGTATATTTGAGATACCTTTGATAACGGCAAAGTCTAGCAGGTCAGGAATCCTGTTTTGATCGGTCGGCCAATACGTTGGCTGACCTGTCGAAAGGAAGTTTAAATTATTTCTCTGCGAGCACGCCAATAAATTTCTACCCTTTGGTGTTATAAGCCTCGATCCCCATATGGTGTGTTTGGCGTTCCAGTCTCCAGCTGCTATAAATCGGGGTCCTAGTTCTTGAAAAAAGGTCTCGTATTCTTCAATTGATGTGGAGTGTCTAGGAGGACAGTAAATTGCTGCAATGGCAAGTGGCCATGTAAATGTTTCTATTTTTAGTATGGTTCCTTGTATTTTAGGTGTGGCGTAATTTTGTAGGAAATAGTGTTTAATAGAAGATTTAATAATAATTGCTGTTCCTGCGTGAGCAGTTCCATCAGGATGATGAGTAAGGTACGTTGTGTATAAAGGGATTTTTACTACTGTTCTTTCGGTTGAGTGTGATTCTGAGATGAGAAGAACATCTAATTTATTTACTTTTAAAAATGCTGTGATTTCCTGTACATGGTTATAGAATAGAATAGAAATATGCTTTATTGCCATGAAAAATTTTACAATTTTATCGACAAAGCTTATAAATAGTAAAAAAAAACAAAACAGTAACAATCCAATTTACTAAAATTACATAAATCGTCAATAAGTTAAATAAAATAAATAAATAAATCGAAGTTAAAACAGAAATAATCAATTGCAAAAATTTAAATAAATTGCAAATCCATAGTCTACCTAATAATTAATAAAAAAGGTTTAAAAGTTAAAAAGTTAGGTAGCCCGTTGGCGTTCCAGGCGGCTATTCTAATTGATGGAGCCATTAATTCGTTATTTTACTAATGACTGTTGTTAGCATGTTCAGGATCATGCTATTTTGGTTCAGAAGTTGATTAAATAGATTTTTGAATTCATTTAAAAAGCTTGACATTATGTGTGTTAAATCTTCACCATTATTTGGTCTGTTGATGTTTCCTGAGGTTACTTGAGCATAATTCATTCCATTTTACGCATATTGTTGAGTCATTTGGTGCAGTGCTGGATTGGGATTTATGTATCCTTGTGTGTTTCTAGGTCCAGTTGTGTCGTTATTGCTGTTCTTTGCTTTTAATAAGTCTCGATAAACAGTGCAGCCTTTATAGTTCGCTGGGTGGTTGCCCTTGCAAAGAGTAATGTTGCAGGTGTGTCTTTCGGCTTTGTGCAACTTTTGGTGTCGTGTGATCCTCCACATTTAACACATTTATAAGGTTTATAACAGTATGACTTAGAGTGTCCGTATGCCTGACATCGAGTGCATTGCACAATGGTGTTCTTGTGTTTCGGAGCTTCTACTCTAATTCTGGTATTGTATATAAATTCCACATTAAAAACTTTATTATTGTTGTTTTTTGGTTCCAAATCGACGAAAAATAATGGTAGGGGCTCTTTTGTTACTCTGTGCCGGATGTTTAAAACATTTCTGACTGTGTGGCCTTGCCTTAATAATTCAGATTTTATTTGCTCTAAGGGTATAGAATGGTGTAAACCTCTTAGGACGACTCTATATGCTCTTTCTTGTTTGAGTTGATAGCTATGGTGTACTATTCTTTCTTCTCTCATGTAATTTATTATTTTTCTATAAGAATTAGGTGTTTTAGCATTTATTTTAACAACATTTTCAGGAAGAGTGGTAGTATAATATGTTTCATCTTCAGTAACTTGCGCTATAGAGTCAGTCATTGCTTTGTAGTCTATTACTCCGTAAACATAAATAGGGGGCGGCTTGGGATCTTTCGTTTGGGTATTTGGGTTGTCATCGTTTCTTTTACTGGTATGGATTTGGTTTGTATCTGCGTTTTCTTCTGAGAGAGTTTGAAACCTATTAGATGTGTTTACTGAAGCACCTTGCTCAGTAGTTTCTGCTATTTTTCTACGTTTTCTTTTTGATCTAGACTCTTTTAGTTGTTGCCACGGACAAGCATTTGCATCACTTTTCATGTTTTCATCGTCACTTGATGAGGACGGTAGGGAATAATCTATTCCTTCTTCGAAAGTTTTTGAGTGTATCTCTTGCTGCGGAGGAACTGAGTTTTGGCTCATTTGAGGTAAGGATAAATTGAAATTAGATGGATGAGTGTACATATTTGGAAGAGGTGGGAATTGCTTTTGATAATAGTGCATCATGTCTGCTGATACAGAGTTGTGTTGTTGCATATATTGATGATTTGGTTGCATTGGTATCATTGTATTTGAGGGTTGATTCATTTGTGCATTATATATATATATATATATATATATATATATATATATATATATATATATATATATATATATATATATATATATATATATTGTTGACTGGACCGGATCCGTTCCCATTTCCAGCCAAAAACATTTTTATAAATGGATGATTAATATTTCTTGTCTAGTGCAATTGAGTCGCACCCAAGAATAATAAAATAAAAACATTTGAAAATAAATTGCTGATAAAAAGTCTATATAGTCTTTGTGTAGTTCTAATTCTAATTAATAGTCTATTTGGACACTTTGAATTTGGCAAACACTTACCCAGCTAGTGGATAGTGTAATGTTCTTGCTGGACCACTTTAACTATTTTTAAACGATGCTAATTCACTATTTTTGAGGTATTAGTACTCAACAAACAATGGCTGATATTTACCATATAGTGGGTCAACTGCACTGATACTATAAATATGAAATTGCAGGTTATTTCATTCCCAAGAACTTGGTTTGAAAAAATTTTTTCTACTGCAAAAATTGAGTGAATCGTAAATGAGTATTATCGAAAATCATTGATTTTTTCGATATAAAACTAACACTTTCGATAGGGAATAAATCGAAAACTATTAATTTTATCAAAAAAATGTGTAGAACATTTTTAGCTTAAAATTAATGTTTTTATCAACTTTTGTGGTCAAAATATAATAAAAAGTTTCAACCCCGAGATGGGGTGGCAACTACGCCCATGATAAAAGCGCCTTTCGGCATTATATAGATTTTGATCCTTGGACTATCCACTACTTATTGGCAAATTTTCAAGCAAATCGACCCATTCTGTAAAAATTGCGAGGTGAAAAGCTTAGGTTTCTGGACTACAAGCCGTTCTCACTTCAAATAATAAAAATAGTCCAATCGAGTTAGACCAAAAAAAGGACCTAACTATGAATGGAGAGCTACAACAAATTTTATTATTTCAACCTTTAGAGGACTCGCATCATAAATTGTAATAGGCAGAGAGATAAAGGATGTAACGAGAAACTTATTTCTTTAAATAGATGTCGCTACAGCGTCCGATACAGGAGTTATTTTTATAATTCGGTTTAAATAAACAGCTTCGTTTGTTTCGAACCCCCTCTGATGAAGTCTGGAGGGACTGAAACGTACAGAAGGGGATGATTGATCATGTTTGAAGCGAAAGAAAACATAAACTGTCTTTCATTTTCTCAATTCACTCAGATTGTGAGTACACCTTCGTTGGAATTTTTCCTAGACGAGTGGACGTAATGTGACTGCATATTGTAGAGTCCCTTTCGTCTCATTTATTCGTCGTCTCCTTACCTTATAAATTGTAAAAGCAGAGATAAAGGATATAACCAGAAATTTGTTCCACGAGACGTTTCATATTTGCCGATCTGGGTCTTCTCATTTCTTTATAATACATTGAATTATCTCGTTTAACTTTACGATATAAATGTACATAAACAAAAATGGAAAGAAGTATATTTTATAGAATTTTAGTTTCTTTTTGGCAGTTATTCTCTAAGTTAGTCTGATCCGCGTCGTCTTGTTTATTGTCATCTCAGATATCTTTCTCGTCATGTAACAATTCCTTCGTTTCACCATATTGACATTTAATCCTTTCAACAAGGGTAACTTTTTGGCCTCGTTGCGAAGCAACTTTTCTTTCAGCAGCACAACTCTCTTGGTCTTTTTTCTCTTCAAATGAGCTTCTTCGAGAACCTTCTTCATTAGCGTGGGTATCAGGATTTCCTTGACACGTCTTAGCCTTTTTTTCTCACGTCTTCAAAAATTTGCAGAATTCTGGAAAACTAAATTGCTAAAAATGCCAAATTTTTACCTACAATGTGGGTGGGGAATAGTACTTCTTTACAAAGAACGACGAATACATGCGAGAGCTGCCATCCAAAATCCAATTCTTTGTTTTATACTTGCCATACGAACATTTTACAATGTTTGCAGTTTTTAAAAATGCTCAAATAGATACATATATTTAAAGTAAAAAAGAAGTAGTGTCCCTGAAAGAGTATACCTAAAAGCAATATTATCTTAAAGAAATTTTATTAAAACATTAATATTAAATACGTAATCTCAGAAACCAGCAAAAACATAATATAAATGTTTTTGAGTCTGGGAAAAATATGTCAATAAAGTGTCAACCTCTTATGTAAGTTGCATTTTATTTAATAAATAAATTATTTACGAATGCATTTTTTTGTAATGTATGTTATGTAGTGCCTGGTATAACCATTAAAAAAATTATCACCTAACGACCTAACTCATGGGACTTTTTTTATTCAATTATTCATGTTGATTCGGATAACTTTTCTATTTCGGAAAATTTTCGAGGGAGCGTTTTGTAAATATAGAGGTTTCTAAACTTTGGTGTGTTCGACAACTATAGTACCCTTCAAAATTTATTGGACAATATTACCAGTTAATTGTACATATTCATAGCGATACGCTTTAAATACTATTTTTGCTAATTTTAATTTTTATTTTTAATAACTTTTTCAAAATGAAATAATTCGTTCCATTTAATATTCACATGCGTAGAATGGCCTGTTAGTTTTAAGAAACGAAATATATCAGTTCTCAGTTAAAAAAAAAACAGATGTTATACGCCCTTGTATGGGAAATTACCTTATCAGACCCTAGACCCATAAATTAGTTTAAAAACCACAAACTAATGTTTTTAGTTCAGCGGAGTCGTTTTCACCAGTCTCGGTCGATTTCGCATCCCGGCAAGTGGTTTGACACTCTTACGAGATCTATAAGCAAAACACCTTTTTTTACCAAAATAAATAAGTATATTATTGACAGTTGTTTGCGTTTTAATTAATATTTATTTTATATAATTAATTCCGTCAACACACACCAAACGGAACATTATATATTTTTATCAAACAATCCTGCAAAAGTCAGCTGTAAAGGTATAAATTTTAAGATTCTTTATAATACTAATGCGCCCCTCTATGAGTGGAGCACCGTGGAATCATAAATAGTGATTCTCTTTTGCAGGATTGTTTGATAAATATACTTACAATTTACTGGTAGTATTCTCCGAAATTTTTTTAAGTATACTCCAGTTGTTGGAATCACCATTAGAAACCTCTATATTTACTAAATGCCCCCCTCCTGACAGTCCCGGATTAAGAATCTTGAGCCCCTAGGCAACCCAAGCTATTAGAGCCCCTTAAGTCCTCCGCCTACGCCCTTCAAAACCATCAAGGTTAAAACCCTCCATCTCCATCTTACATCTGCAACTTTAAGTTAAATCTCTTCTCTCTGTAAGGATTTACTGACAGCGTTGTTGCGTTCTAAAATGTTACCCAAAACTCATTCATTACGAATGTTTCTTTTTTTGGCATTTCTTTCAACAAACACTTAGCCTCTTAATCTGTTTCATCCTTTATTTTAGTGTTTTCAGCAAGAGAATGCACAGCAGATTTAAAGACATTGTAACCTTTAGGCAAAGCTCTTGTTGCGTCAGCCCTTGCACTACATCTAATGCTGCTTGTTCGTTTAATGACTAGATCGTGGCAAATGGGATCGCTTAGTGAAGTTTCGTTTAAGCATTTCATCATAACTTTCCAACGGTGGGTAGAAGCTGAAAAAAAGTTATACACGGACTGAACAAGCCCAAAATACGATATTGCTCCAACGCAACTTTCAGCAGCACTTACTCCAACTAAATTAAGCGAGTGTGCGGCAAAAGCAATGTAAATTGCAAGTTTATTAATCTTAGATAAATGAGTCTGGATACCATTATATTTGCCTGATATGTTTGCTGAATGATTGTACCCTCATGTCGTTTACATCAATGGCACTTTCGTTTAAACGATTAAAACAGCAAAAGAAAGATTTTCTCCTGTATGGCTATTTGTGGGTATGAATGTGAGAAATTCCTCATACACTCTACCATCAGCTGGATTTACATATAAATAAATAGTCAACTGGTCAATATGAGACAAATCTGGTATTGAGGAGTAGTATTTGGCTTCCCTAATTTCTTTAACAATTGTATTCAAAACGTGTTTTCCCATTACTTCCATTATTTCTTCCCAGATCTTTGAAGATAAGTAAGAAATCTTTCCAGTACCGTTATTGACATATTTAGCTAAATGAGAGCTTAAAGGGGATCGTACTCTGCTAGCAGCTCTAAAATGACTAAGTAGTTCCCATTATTTTGTGAACGAAGGATCTCTGTATCACTTCTAAACGCTAATCAGCGAGACGATAGATACTTAACCACAAAGACTACTTTTTTCAGAACTTGAATCCAGTAATCTCGTTCTTGACTAAATTAAATTTCCAAAGAACTATCAATTCGACCATGAAAGCGCTGCCTGTCGATGAGTGCTCGCCAAATGTTTGCCATGTTCGAAGAAAAGTATAGGTACATGAAAAGCCAGTAAACATTTCCATTTGAGCAGTAAACATGAGAGTACGTTAGCCAATCTCTTTTAATTTTTGTTACACTGATATATTTTCGAAAAGGTTGTGTAAAAAATGTTGTAATGTCCTCAAAATTTCTTTTTGATGCTGAAAAACTTCCACCAAGATTTTTACATTCTGAAGAACCTTTCCCAATCCAAAATTTTTATATTTCTTCAGTTATGGTATTTCATAATCCTATGTTGTTTCCGAATTCTGGGGCCAATTTAACTTTAACTTCAATTTCTAACTTAGTTTCGGTTTCTGGTTCTTTTCTTGAACTGGAATATAACTGTCATTGTATGTTTTTTGGTCGACCAATGTATTCTTCCAGTTCTTACATATGGATGTCAAACATAGACGTTCACAAAAGCGAATATGGACAGAATTGCGAAAACACAAAGAACAATGGAAAGGCAAATGATCAACGTAAGACTGTCAGATAGAAAAAGGAATTCCTGGGTAGGAAATATCACAAAAGTTAAAGATGCTACTCGTCAAACAGCTAAACTAAAATGGAAATTCGGCGGTCATACGATTAGACAAAAAGACGAAAGATGGAATAAAATTATTACAGAGTGGAGACCATGGACATTATAAACGAAAGAGAGGGAGACCACAGATGAGATGGGTAGATGACCTAAAACACCCAACCGGCTCAAAATGGATGCACATGGCTCAGGATAGAGAAAGATGGAGGAGCGAAGGGGAGTCCTATGTACAATACTGGATGTCGCAAGGCTAATAGATTGTATGTTTTTTCATCTTCTTCAGTTACGGAAGCTATGTTTCCCTCAGCTATTTCTATTTCATCACGTGCATTTTCATTGGTTGCCGCTTCACTACCTGTAGATTACCGTGTGAAATCGAGTTTATGGTATTGCGCGATATTTGAATTTTTCGACATATATATATATATATATATATATATATATATATATATATATATATATATATATATATATATATATATATATATATGGTTGCATTCCACCTTGTGCATATTTTGTTTTTCATACTTATTGCGAGCCATGCCGATATTTATTAACTCGCGCTAACCTCTCCTTATATATATATATATATATATATATATATATATATATATATATATATATATATATATATATATATATATATATGTCTTCATATCAAGGCGAGATCCGTTTGTATCATAAGCTATAAAAGATGAGATCCGTTTTGCAAGGCGAGATCCGATTTTGGATCTCACCATGTATTCACGTGTATATAGTGACATCTCGATGTAACAATGGTTGGGGTACAAGGAAATCGATTTTTGTCTGGACCTCATTTTGCACCCCTTTTGGTGAATTTTATATTGCAGTGGTTCCACTAAATCCGCTGTAGAGGGCAGCGCGCGCGATCCGTTGTGTATATGCTAAATATATATTTTGCAGACAATCCGAGATCCGGTAAATTTGGAAACATCGCAAATGAATTTCACGGTCAGCTCTCTCACTCGGCTTATGTCTAGCTTGAATAAGAATAAAGAATATTTACATTATTTAAGGGCTCTGTCCAGAAAGGCGATTGTCAAATATCTCGAGACTAGACGGCATATCGAAAAAACTTTGGAATACTTTTTTAATGGTTTTTCAAAATCTATATACTTATGCAATAGCAGGGTTCTTATTCTGCCTGGGAAAGCGGTGGGTGTAGCAACTTTGAATTATCAACTGAAACCCTTTATTTTTAATTAAATAGTTGAAATTTAGAATTAAAAATACACAACCTTTGTTTGAATCGATAATAGCTTCTTTAATCCAGTCGGAAGAGCTTCAAAATCGTCGTTTTGATGACATTTTTAGGGTTTAGGGGTACCTCAGGTAGCTTAAAACGTAAGAAATAAATTTGAATAGTAACGGATTAAGCCAACACAGAGCCTATCGCAAATGTATACTTTTCATTAATGTTTATTGATAAACAAAGC
Source organism: Diabrotica virgifera virgifera (assembly GCF_917563875.1). NCBI lineage: Eukaryota > Metazoa > Arthropoda > Insecta > Coleoptera > Chrysomelidae > Diabrotica > Diabrotica virgifera. The sequence goes on from NC_065444.1 coordinate 67,590,519, forward strand.
TCCAATTCTATTTTACTTCAACTCATTTTAAGGCTATTTCAATAAACTAACCGGTTCTTTTTTCAGTTTTTTGGTAAAATATTGTAACTTATAGACGAAAATTCTTAAAATCGGCTATTTTTCATTTAAATTGTCAATAAATAATTAAATTAAAAAAAAATTGGTCAGATTTACATAAATTTTGTTATTCCGGCCATATATAAACTAAAACAATTGTTACGTAGTTACACTGAGTGTCATAAAAACCGTGTATTTTTACTCATTGCTTTGAGCTATTTCACGTAAAATCGAGATATAAGTTGTATTTTTACATAAGTTATATTAAGAGGATCGGTACGTATTTTCGGCTGCAATGCAATTCAAATGGGAATTCATTTTTTTCGAATCCTGAGAAAACTAATAAGTATTTTTGAAAAATTTAAACTCAGAATGAAAGATTACGTTATTAGCGAGGGCCGAAAGTCCCTGAGAACTTCTATAATGTTTATTTTAATAAGTTACAGGGGTGAAAAACTAAGAGAAAATTTAGTGTGATTTTTAATTTCAAATATATCATTCAAAATAAACTTTTTATTTATTCTAAGGGACTTTCGGCCCTCGGTAATAATTTAGTCTTTCATTCTGCGTTTAAATTTTTCAAAAATATTTATTGGTTTTTTCATGATTCGAAAAAAAATAAACACAATGCCGTGGTAATATTTTCCAAATCTATCTTTGTCTTACAACGCACTCAGCCGAATATAATATTGTCAGCATATATTGTCAGTCAGACACTGACAATCAGTGACAATTTTAAATATTTGACATTGCATCGGGAATATGTTGAGTTATTGATTCAATATTATTGAAATATAGTGTATCTGATAAATAATTGATTTAAGACGTGAACTTAATAAAAAGTTATTTATTTTGTATTATTTGTGGAAGATCCAAGCAGAGAATACATCAGGATAATATATTCTGCAATCCAAGTATTTTGTTGTTAAAGATGTTCAAAATTGTAAGCGTTCCATAACAATATATTATTAAAAAATCACTTTAGCACTTTTCCTCTTTTCTCGATTGAGTATTAGTCTTTGTTGTACAAATAAATTATTACAATCACTGAATACATAGTTAGTGAAAAAATTATCAAATTTATTGACTGAATTAATAATTTCCAATTATAAAAATAACAGTTATCCAAGAACATTCAAAACCCATCTCTTGAAATTACTTTTCCTCTTTTCTCGATTGAGTATTAGTCTTTGTTGTACAAATAAATTATTACAATCACTGAATACATAGTTAGTGAAAAAATTATCAAATTTATTGACTGAATTAATAATTTCCAATTATAAAAATAACAGTTATCCAAGAACATTCAAATCCCATCTCTTGAAATTAATAATGACATTTTCAAGTAGAATGACATTCTAGTAATGTTTACATATCCATACCAGTGTGAATTTTACTACGCGTAATTTGCCGTGTAAAGACAGAAAAAGTAGGGATACACGTAAAATATTTGCGAATTATGTACCCATAGCTTTAACGTTAAACTGACTTAATTTATAGTTTTATAAGCAACAATTAAGTATAGCGAAATTTATAAAACCTTGTTTAAATTGTTTTACATGCTCTATAATGCGGTTATCTTAAATTTTGTTTTGAATGTTTTTCTTCTTACTGGTAGACAAAAAATGGCAAAATGTGCATTTTTGACATCAAATTGTTGATAACCAACATAGTTACTACTCAAAATATTAAAAAAAAAAACTAACCGTCGGTATAACAGGTTGCCTGGCAACCAGATGCAGAAAAGTACCATAATTGTTTTCCACTTTTTAGCACTTTCTTTAAGTGAAATTTAAAATCATTTACCACCAATAACTTAAACCCATGTTCACTCATTACGAAATCTGTTACAAGAATTTCAGCGATTTCAGCCATTTTTTCAAAATTTATTTGGATTTTCTCTAATAATCCTTCCAAAAGACAATACATAAATGATGAATACCTTTTACACCAACTTCAAGAAGGGTAATTTATACAGGTACATACCTGGAATTATTATATGGACCGTTCACTCTTGTTAGAGTATAGTTCGCTCAAATATCCTTTAAATATCTCTTTTAATCCATTTCACGCGGTAAATTAGTCCGCTTTTCCTTTAGGTCGTAGTTCATAGGTTGTGATGTTTTTTTGCCTTCTCTACTATCTTCTTCCACTCTCTCCGGTCCTGAATCTTTTCTCTCCAGTTTGCAATTTCCATCTTTGATATATCGTCTAGCAGTTGATATTTTTGGTCTTCCTCTTGGTCTATTTTTTACTGGTTTCCAGTTCATTATCTTCCTGATCAGTTCTTCTACCCCTCTTCTTTGTGTGTGCCCAAACTATCTGAGCCTTTGTGCTTTAATGAATTTTACTATATCTTCTCTTTATTTATATTTATTATTTCATGGTTCATCAGCTTTCTATATTCCCCTGTTTCTGTCTTTACTGGGCCATGTATTCTTCTCATAATTTTTCTCTCAATTATTCTTAACTTTTCTTCGACTTTTTTCGTAAGGCACATTACTTCTGCTCCATAGGCTATCAGTGATCTGATTGCTGCTGTGTATATTTTTGATTTTGTTTTTTTTTGCTCAGGTTTTTGTCCTTGAGTAATTGGTGATATTTCCAATATACTCTATTACCTGCTTTAATTCTTTCGTTTATCTCTATATTCCTTCCGTTTTTGCCGTCCACCATCACCCCCAGGTATTTGAAGCAATCTACTCTCTGGAATGTATTTTCACCTATCTTTATTTCTGTTATTCTGTTTACATTGTCTCGTTTGCTTATAAGATACTCGTATTTTGTATTATTCTGATTGATTATTAATCCTCTCGTCTTTGCTTCTCTTACCAGGGTTAAAAGTGCCTCTTCTGGTTTTTTTTATCTCGTGCTACCAGTCCCAGGTCATCTGCATATCCTATGATCTGTGTTAAGCTTTGAATGATTGTCTTTTTCAGCCCTGTGTCACTAATTACTCCTTCTAGAGCGATATTAAATAGTGTCGTTTGTCGTTGACAGACTGTCTCCTTGTCTTACTTCAAGTTCTATTTTGATGTCATTTGTATCGCCCTCATTGGTTTTAACTTTTGCTGTTAAGTCTTTTATTGTCGTTCTAGATAGTCTTATTAATTTTGCCGTTATCTCCATTTTTTTCATTTATTTTAATAATTGTTGTCTGTATATGCTGTCGAAGGCCTGTTAGAAGTCGATGAATAGTATGTGTAATTCTATGTCATGTTCATAGCTTTTTTCAATTGTTTGTGTAAGTACGTGTATTGCATCTATTGTTGATCTTCCTTTTCTAAAACCCTGTTGGTATGGTCCTATAATTTTTTCTGTGTATTGAATTATGATATTTCTAGTCGGTTTCTTATAATTGTGGTCAATATCTTATACGTTGTATTTAGTAGCATAATTGGTTTGTAGTTGCAGCACTTAGTTGGATCTCCTTTCTTAAAGATTGGTGCGATGTGTCCGTTTTTCCATTCTATGGGCATGCTTTCGTCCTTCCAAATTGTAACCATTAACTTGTGCATTCGCTTCGTGAGCTCCTCTCCTCCGTTAATGATCAGTTCGTTGTTGATTTCATCTGGCCCTGGCGTTTTGTTTACTTTTAGTTGTTTTAATACCTCCATGAATTCCTGATAAGTAGGTGCGCCTTCCTCTTCATCTCTGTTATCTCTTATATCCTCATCCTCTGAATATGCCTTATTGTCGTTTTTGTATAGGTCCGCGAAATGTTTTTCCCAATCTTTTTTGTTTATTTTTGTGACAGATTTTTTGGTACTGTATTGTTGTTTTATCTATTCGACCAATTTCTTGTTGTCTTTATTATTCGTTTCTAATTCTTGCATTTGTTCAAAGATCCATGTGTTGTTCTTTCTTCTATAGAGTTTCAATGCTTCTTGTTTTTCTTTTCTATATTGGTCCAGTTGTTCCTGTTCGGCACTTTGAAGCCATTTGTTTCTTGCGAGGTGCTTCAGTTGACGTTTTTGGTGACATTCCTCATCAAACCATTCTTTCGATTCTTTGTTTTTTGGAATCCTATTATTTTTTCTGCTGTCTCTGTTATGCTGTTCTTTATGTTTTTCCATTCTCCTTCTATTTCTCTATGCTCGTACTGACCCAATTTCTGTTCCAGTTGTTCTGTATATTGTTGCTTTGTTTCTTGCGTTTTCAGATTGGCTATATTCCATTTCCTCCTTTTTCCTTCCTTATGATTATTTGCTTTGATTATTTTCATCTTAAGTTTTGCTATCAACAATATGTGGTCAGTGCCTCCATTTGCCCCTCTATATGACCTTACGTCTTGTACTATTTGTGTCCACTTTTTCGAAATTAGAGTATGATTTATTTGGTTTCCATCCATTCTTCCTGGTATCATCCATGTTATTTTGTGTTCTTTTTTATGTTTATGCCCAGTACTAACTATATATGTGTTTGTTGCTACTGCTAGGTTGCAGATTTCTCCTCCATTATCATTCGTAGTTTCATGAATGGCTTCTTTGCCAGCTACATTACGATTATAGTCCTCCTTTCCGATCTTTGCATTAAAATCACCCAATATTATTAATATGTCATTCCTCGGAATATTTTCACAGGTTTCTTCCAGGATGTCGTATAATTCTGCTTTATCTTCTTGGTTTGCTTCTTCGGTGGGTGCATAGCAATTGACTATCGAGATGTTGGCTTGTTTATTTTCTTATGTAAGATATCCTTTCATTAACTGCTTTGAATTGTATCACTTTTTCCCTCATTTTTTTGTTCACCATAAATGCCGTACCATTCGTTCCCTGTTTGTTTTCTCCCGAATAATACATGCTAAAGTTTTTCTTCTCAATTTTTCCTTCTTTCTTCCGTCGTATTTCCTGTAGGGCTAGGATTTCTAGTTGGTATTTTTTCATTTCAAGAGCTATTTCTTGCATCTTACCTACTGCCAGCATGGTTATAATATTCCAAGATCCCATTCTAATGGGTTTTGTTCTTTTCTTCTTATTGAGATTATTTCTTTATTTTGTGTGCGTTATTTTGTTTTCGTTAACCGTTTGCATTTCCGAGTCTTTTTTTTGCCATGTCAATATCATATTTCAGCCGCTGTTCTTCTTTTATTAGTTTTTTGAATTTTCTATCAGCTGTTCTCTCTCTTCGTCCCATATCTAGATTTTGCCATTCACTATTAATTTCTTGTAGCCGATTTTCGTTTGCTTACCTTTGCTTCTTTCGTCCTTTGCTATTTTAGTTATTTCCTTTTGTATTTCTTTTTCTTTGGATGTCCAATCGTTGTTTATATAGATACGATCTTTATGCTGTTTTAGTTTACGTTTCTTGTTTAGGATTTCCATTTTATCCGTGAGGGCTTCTGTTTCTATTGCGCATACTGTTTCTCCTATTTTTTTGCACTTCTTAGTTTTATTTGTATTTGCAACTCTTGGGCTATGAAATTTTCCATTTCTTCTTTTAATTTCTTATAATCATTTGTTTCTACTTTCAACCCAGTTACGATCAAGCTTTTCTTTTTGCTAAATTTCTCCAGTTGCTCCATTCTTTCATGTAGCTGTTTTACTTATTTTTTTAGTTTTTGATTCTCTGCTTTTACATCCATTAACTCTTTATTGGTTTGTTGTTATTCTTTCCTTATTTGTTTTATTTCCTGAAGCATTTCATCGTTTTTATTCATTAGCTCTTTCATTATTGTAATCATAACATTTTCCATGTCTTCCTTGTTTTCGTTGCCTGCTTTGCTTGGTGACCGTTTTTTAATTTCGCTTCTATTAAAACAATCAACCAAGTTTTCTCTTTTGCGATTCGTTTCATCATCGGTTTCACTTCCTGTGCCATTTTTTCCATTTTCTAGGAGTGCAGCGCTAAATACCTGGAATACCGATATTAGATTATCAACAATACTTAAAAAATTAAAGTTACCAATTCACCGGTAGTTAATGGGTTATCTAAAAATTACCTGCGCACCAGAGTTGCCAGTTGGCCTGTAATTAGGATGGGGGATTAAAATAGATACGAATTCACCGGGACCCGGAAATATGCACACCCTGATATTCTAGTTACCTAAGCTCGTCCGATTGGCGCATGACGTCAGCAACAGAGTAAAGCATAGTCCCGTCTATGCGTTCGTAATACGAACGCGAATGAAATTTGAGAATAGTACAAATGAATGAATTATGACTAAAAGAAACTAAGTGATTTTTATAGTTTAGAGGAAAATTATTAAACTATTTACTTTTATTTAAATTGATTTTCAGTTATTTGTAAAGTTCCCAGTTTCTTGATTATATTGGTATCCGGAAAATAAAAATATTCATATAATCGATATCTAATAAAATTATTATATTTCGTTAGTTGGCAAAAATTGATTAGTGGCCTACATATTAGTAAATATAATTTTTACCAAGGGGAAGAAAAGCCCCAAAATAAAACCATAAATTTAATGGATTGATAAAAAAACAAAATTTTTTACTTTTTAAATAATGTATTTCATCAGATTTAAGTAAGAGGCTTGGAAAAGACAAAAATAAGTTTTACAGTTTTCATGCCATGCACTTTATTTAAATTTTGTGCATGTGAAATGGATGTACATACAGCAACTATGTAGCAGTTTTCATAATTTTTCTTTTAAGCGATGTCAGGTTGTTAAGAGACTTGTTTAATTCTTTAATTCGGAAGTACATCCGTGACCTAAAAAATAACTTGTTCGCTTTGTTAGAACAGTCTACAGTTACACTTTTGGACATAAGGTTTTCTAAATAATTTTTAGTTACTAAAATGGAATCACCATTCATGTGGAAGGAAAAATTGTCTCCAGTTACTTAATATATGACAAGAGAGTGTCTGATGGTTTACATAAACCACACTTACTCAAATGATCAACCCACGTGTACGTTGAAACATCTTCGGATTGAATACTGGAGTCCTTCAATTTATGGCAGATATAACCAGCCAAATTCTCCAAACCATCATACTCGAGTTCACTAATGTTTTTTCATTCTGACTCTCATTGAGAACTTAAAAATCCACAACTGTTTCGTTGTTAGAATCCAGCCTTTGGATCAATTGTCCAGAAATTGGTAAATCTGGGATGTCGTCTGTTTAAAGATTCGAAAATTCGTTCCGTTGTCTTTCCTACCCGTATATAACTTTTATAAAATATAATAAACCGTTTTGTAAACACTTTAAAAAAAATTTAATGGGTTTTCCCCGAAAAGAGCTTCATTTTTTGGTACTATGTATCACGTTAAAATATTTGATTTGGAATTTGAAGGATAAGATCTTCTTTTTTATGAGCTACAAATTTACTTTTACTGGTTCTATAGACTAAGAATATACCATCATTTTTTCGTTTTTTTTATATGCTACATTTTTTCCAAGAATATTTTTTCGATAAAATACTTACTTTTTGAGTATTTGCGAAAAACCGCAGAAAAACGTGTTTTTTTTTGTTGAAAAGTAAACATTTTTAGTCGCAAGTGACTCTAGTACCTACCACTGAATTAACCTAGTACCTAAGTTAAAAAAACTCTATAGAGCAAAAGTTGCTTAAAGTTAGTCAGATCTGTTTCCGGACTTATTTTAAACGTATATTTTTTCACCCTCCAAGTAAAAGCAATCAACGGCACAAATTCAACTTTGAAGTGGGGGATGGGTAGAATCTAAATCCAAATTTTCATGCAATTAGGAGTTGACCCTGAAAATTATGTGTGTTTCTTTTTATCTTTCAAATCATTTCATTTAAAATCATTTTTTAACTACCAAATAATAATTACATATTGAGTTATTTTATTTTTTAAACTTTAATAATAATTATAAAAATTTTTACTTTCTTGTAATGTATTTTTAAAACAAGCAATCATTTAAATAATTATTTTGTAACAATTTGTATTATTTAAGAATATCATAATTACATTCTGGTTTCGTAGTAAGTGTTTTTTAAGAATATTAATGTATAGTTTTAAAATATTGTATTGCAAATAATTATCATTATTAAATGGTTATTATTTGTGAAGTATTATTTTTCTTTTTTCACAGCCTTATGTATGTAACAAAACTAAGGGACTTTCTGAAAGGTAAATCGTAGACGTTAAAGACACAAAAGAAGCGATACTTAAAAGTTACATAAAGAATTCGAGACAACGCTGTTGGTGCCGTCATTGACTCCGCCCGCTATATATCTGTATATCGTGGGAAATATACAATACAACACGAGCTCCAATCGCTCGACTAATACTCTTTAGAGCTGGCATCAGTGTGTGATCTCGCGTTGATCGGTAAATATCTAAAATTTCGTATATAAGTCCTCCCCTTTACTTTTCAGCTACGGATCTCGTTTCGCTGTAAATTTATCAGAAAAATTTAAGTACAAAAATCTTTTCCCCTCCAAGTGTGCCATGATTAATATGTTAATTATAAAGATAGTTATGAACAATATACTCCAATAATTAATTTCCTATTGGTGGATCTCGGGTTGTCCTCGATTTAGTCGGATCTCGCCTTGATATGAAGACGTATATATATATATATATATATATATATATATATATATATATATATATATATATATATATATATATACCTATAGTTTTTGTTTAATTGTAATTATTATTATTTTTTCGTTTTGGGCCCTACGAGGCCCCCTTTGAGGCCGAGGCCCCTAGGCGACTGCCTACTTTGCCTAATGATTAATCCGGCACTGCCTCCCGAAAATTTTCTGAAATAAAAAATTATCCGACTCAACATGAATAACTGACTAAAAAGAGTATCATGAGGGAGGTAATATTTTTTTAATGGTAAGCCCAAGAACTAATACTTGTTTTCCACAAAATCCAAGTTTCATTGGAAAAATAAATGTCTGGGAATTTCGTAATGATAGGGAGCCACTTCATATATGGGATTAGGAGCCAATTGGCGTAGGATTAAAGTGGTTTTATAGAGCTCGAGAGCCAGTAAAGAGGCTACAGTAGCGATCAACAGGTTGCAACAAATGCGGTCCAAGATTGCGCCTGTAATTTTGAATATTTTGTCGAGATATTTGGCACACATATTCGTAATTTAATAAAGAATGGCGGCACAAAGCCCAATTTCAGAAATATATTAGTATGTGGAAATTACTCTGTAATTTCCACACCTCTACCTGTATAAACGAGCCTATATCGCCATTAAGAATAACAAAAAAACACACTTTCTTCAAATCAACTTTTTTATCCCATGCCTAGATTTTGTGTCATTTTGGATCTACTAAAATTATTTATTTCTAACAGGAAATCGAACATATTATACCTAATAACTAATTAGGCAACATAGAGAAATTGTCACTGTCATTTTAACAAACCTGCGTCAGATTTTCTCTTATCTGTTCTGTTATCTTTATCAATATCTGAGTAGGGTCATTCCAAAGTGAGTCTTATCCATTTTTTATAAAAATTAAGTTGGCCCTAAATATCGCTGTAACATTGATTTTGACATACTATTATAACAAAATACTGTTGCAAATCGCTTCTTGTTCTATATAAAATAAGTCTAAATATTGCGTATCTTTCCAAAATGCGCGTTATCCACGAGCAGTGTCATCTCAAAACGAACCTTATCCTTTCCAGCCAATGGCTGCCTCCGATTTTTAGCCACGTGATCGTTTTGACGTTTTAACTTGCGTGATTAGGTTAGGTTATTTTACTGTTTATTATTGAAAGAGTGTAAAGTCTTTATACTTAATTAGTGAAGTAAAACCTAATTATTGTTCTTACCGACAAAGTATGTGTTTAATATATTAAACTGTTATGGAAGAAGCACTTAAAGAAGTACTAAAAGGTTGTGGCAGAAAGAAGGTTTCTAATCCAAAACTGTGGGCAAAAATACAAAAAAAAAATAACAGGTAAAGATGCTTTATTAATTTACTGTCAAATCTGTGCTATAAATAACTAGTAATTCGATAAAACTGTTTATTTAAGTATTATTTTTTTCTGTATTGCTTATATCAATCCAATCGATCGTTTGTTTCAGATACGCAGCAAAAAAGATTACTGCGAAAGTTATTTTCCAGAACCTGCTGAATTAAGGATTTAATAATTAAAAAATGTGTTTAGTGTTTTTGTTTTTTAGCTTAACATTATTGTTATTTTAGCCAAAATCTGTTTTAGCTATAAGATTATTGTTTCGAATAAAAATATTCGTTCACACTACTTCCTTTGTCTACATTATTGTTATTTCAAAAAGCGTCTTATCCACTGCGTTGTTCCAAAGTGCGTCTTATCCAAATTATATTTAGTTTTTTTGAGCTAATCACGCAAAAACGATTTGAAAAACCTTAACGTATACTAATGTTATGAATTATTAATGAACACTAAAAAGTTTCATACAAAAAGAACCATCGGATAATAAAAAAATGGTTTTTTCTAATTCTTCAACATTTTTCTCGAAGGGATAAGATTCACTTTGGAATGACCCTACTCATCTGTTCAGTGCAGTAGTGTATTATTTTAATAATTCGTTATTGTTGTTTCATAGGAAAGTAGTGTTTAGTTATAGTTAATTTATTATATTTTTGTGTAATAAAATGAAGTTGTTGGCTTATTTGAAAAATAGATTATTGTTAATTGTGAGTTTTAGTTATATGTAGGTAGATAAGTATATTTTACATAAAAATATTTCGAATTCTAATGCGAGTATATAAAGTTAGAGTGCCTTTGGCGCTCTATGAACTAAATAAAATAAGACGGCTCTTGTTTCGCTTCACAACGAAATGATTATTTATTATTATTATTACGTGCAAATACCTATGTTAACATAAAATTTTCACCCATTTTGGTTTATTTTTATATCTAAATATTTATTTACTAATAACAAAATTGTTTTCTATTACTTCCATTTAGCGCGCCTATGAGTTAAATTGTCAAAATATTGATCTTAGATAATGCCAAAGATTACCACTGTTGCCAAAGTTTCGCAGACCTTACGAAAAAAGGTATGATACTATCTCCGGAAGTTATATTGATGACGCGCTAATGTATGCTCTTAAGGCGCGCCAGGAAATCGTTCACTTATTATATTCTTTTGATTAAAGAAACGTTTTTTGTAGCAATAAACAAAAATACCTAAATAATATCTTAATTTTTTCGTTTTTGCTCTATTATACTGATAATTTGGACGTGTCATTGTACGTTTTAAAGAAGATGTTATTAATTTAATGTGATTACCAAGAATTTTTAATCTTTTCTAATTTCTAAGTACTACAAATAATATAAAACAAGTGTTTTTAAGTGTTACCAAATACATATTTATCGAAAATTTAAAAACGAATTTTCTATCATATGAGTCCCGAAAAAGCCAACAGAATCATATATTTACCATTAGTAACTAATGTGACAGGCATTTTCCATATAAGTGTGATGCGTTAATAATGTTAAACAATCATACAATATTTAAATAACAACAATGACGGAACAGCATCGTTATGGAATGTTAGATTCCGTAACAGTTCCGAACTAATGCTAGAACAACACAAGCCCACGTTGACGTCAGGTAAGGTTGCCAGATTTACAGAAATTACTATGAGTTGCATAAAACGTAGGTTAACAAATCAATGTGTGATGAGCGCGCTAATAACCGGCAAAATAGCACAAAAGATGGAAAGCGTATTAAGTTGTGAGATAAAAAGAAATAAAACTAGTTGAACTGGGAAATTTAGCGATATTAACTTATTAATTTACATTATATTGATTATTTCCCACCTTTAAGGCCGCGTCCCACCATCAAATAATTTGATCAAACTGGTTTGAGCAAACTGAAAGTGACAGTTAGTGACGTCACATCCTGTCCTGTACAAACAAGTTAGACAACTCAATAGGGCTTTTCATTCACAGTCATTTGTTTCAAGCTTCTGTCATGTGTCACATAATATTAATATATCTACGTCATACGTTATTGATATATACCAATGATACAAACCAAAGACGTATGGCGTAGATATATTAATATTATGTGACACATGACAGAAGCTCGAAACAAATGACAGTCGATGAAAAACCCTATACAAAAAATTTGATCAAACTAGACTGATAGTGAGAGCACAGATTTTTAGAATTTCAAAAAAACTGCAATTGTGACGTCACTTTGACGTACTTCCGGAGTTTGCTCAAACTGTTTGATCAAATTATTTGATGGTGAGACGCGGCCTTTACACGTATCGGACGAGTTTAGCACGTTGGTTTCGCAACTACCACCGTCACAGTGACAGTTTTAGTTGAAATACTCCTCTGATACGTGTAAAGGTAGGAAACAATCAATATAATGTAAAGTTAAATGTTAATATCTCTAAATTTCCAGCTCGACTAGTTTCATTTCTTTTTATCTCACAACTTAATACCTTTTTCATCTTTTGCGCTATTTTGCCGGTTATTAGTGCGCTCGTCACTGTATAGTGTACGAGTAAATTTTTTATCTCGACACGTTTACACGTCATTTGTAAGCTTAAAGGAAACATAACAGCGTTGTTTACCTGTGCTAATCTAAATGATAAGTTGTTAGTGTTGCAAACCAAGTTCTTGAGCTCTATAAATACAGCTTTCTGATAAAGTAAGCAAGTAAGGAGGGATATCTTAAGAGGAATTTGAAGTGAAAGAAAACCAGGTACTTACTGGTATCATTCGATAGGTTACCCCCACCCCCCCTCCAGGAGGTGTATTAAGGAATCGTGTTTGGTGTCAATGGATAAATTTTTGAAAATTATTGAACACGTATTTTACACATTTTCGATCCGATGTTTATTTTGCAAAATCTTCAACCGTTACGCTACTTTTGGGACACCCTGTATAAAACTTCTCTGAATTTATATTTATATAAGTTCACATCCGATATTTTGGCCGTCAATTATAAGTTATAGTAATACCGATTTGTCTACAACAGTAAGGAGAAGAGACGACAGCGTTAGTTTATGCGGTGCAAGTGACCTTGAGGGTTTTGTTAACTCTGTTATTTTGTAAGCATTATTATTTAAAAATCCACATGGAAGAATTTCCTTTAGCTCTCTGTTCCATTAATTTTAAGAAAATTTAATGAAAAATGTTTCCTTATAAAAGATATATTTATTTAAAAACCCTTAAAAGGGCCACAAATATCACAGAACGTTTTCCCTCTCTAACAAGAGCATCATCATCAGTGTTACAGGCTTGACATGCCTTTGGAATTCAAAATTTGTATTTATTTGGAATAATTTTACAATATAAGACATTTAGTCAACATTTTAAAGGTTTTAACCTCTGTATTTTTGGGTGGCTCAGCATGTCAAGCCTGTAACACTGACGATGATGATGCTCTTTTTAGAGAGCGAAAACGTTCTGTGACATATGTGGCTCTTTTAAGGGTTTTTAAATAAATATACTTTTTATAAAGAAAGAAATTTTCAAAAATGTACACCTGGTTCCAAAAAAAACTGATACGACTCTTGAAGCGTATTTTGTAGAAAATTGAGCAGTGTATTTTGAAGGATAAATACTTAATATTTACATACTGTCAATGTCACCGCCAAATCTTAAAATTTGTCAGATAGCTTATTCTGTTCCACGGTTATTAGACTTTATTATTAATCTTTATTATTAATACTTTCTCCGCAACTGAGAGTATCTTATCAACTGGGTTTTTTTTTAAACAATAGATGATAAAATAAAAATATTGACAGTTCAAAAATGTGAACATTATTGCATTGTGTGTGGCCTAAGTTTGGGCTGAAAACTGAAATGTATTACATTTTTACAAAATTTTGGAATATGTTTAATTACGTAGACCAATTTTAACAGTTGTTTTCAATACAGATTTCAATCCTCTACAAATAGTTTCTAATGTCTTTTGATGTCAAATAATTAGGGAAGCTGGAATTTAACAGTTTAGAATTTTACATTGAGTTAATGCAAAATTGTGACGCATGTCAAAATTCTCAATGTATTTTAATTGTATTCATTTTCTTCGAATCCTGAGAAAACTAATAAATATTTTTGAAAAATTTAAACTCAGAATGAAAGACTACATTATTACCGAGGGCTGAAAGTCCCTGAAAACTTCTATAATATTTATTTTAATAAGTTACAGGGCTGAATTGAATATTAATTTGTTTTGTTGTATAATCCACGTTTACAATAATTATGTGATCTATTTGATGTAAAAACTATCAGTTAGATAGTTAATATAAAAGTTTAGATATATTTAAAATAATATAAACATTTAGACCTAAATAATTAGTACAATTTATGAATTAACATAATATGTAATCAGTTGTTTGTTGCTTGTTTATTTTATTATTTGTATGTCATAATAAATATAATGTCAGATCAATCAAATACACTGCTCAACATGATCAAATCTTACCAAGAGTCGTATCAGTTTTTTTAGGAACCGGCTGTATATAAAACATTTTCAATTTCTCTGCAAAACGAAAATGCAGCAGCTGCATAATACTCTGGTTAAATCGGAGAGTGCAGGAAGAGTCTATACCGGTTTCGGAGGTCTTTTCCCCTCATCAGTAGTCCCATATCCTCTTCTCTCCGATTTATCAACGTATCACACTTTGGGCCCTTCCGAATTGCAAAGAAAGAAATGTCACGGATGAACTAGAGCCATCTAACGAAAAACAAAGTTTCAATGGAAGTAAGTTATCAATCGAAGTAGCACAGAAAACGACAATAAATGTCGTTCCCATACCACCAGATTGATAACAGGTGGAATACTTTCTTTGGTTACACCTCCTGAGATTTTCAAAATTTATAAATCAAACAGGATGCCGAGGAAATTAAGATGAGAGAATTTTAAATAATTCACAACTCATCTGCTCAGCTTGGTAAAACCTGCAACAAGAAAGATTCCTTAATACTCCTACAAAAGAGTAAATGAGTTAAAAATGTATAAACATTTTCAATTTCTCTGCAAAACGGAAATGCAGCATCTGCATAATACTTACTCTGGTTAAATCGGAGAGTGCAGGAAGAGTCTATACCGGTTTCGTAGGTCTTTTCCCCCTCATCAGTAGTCCCATATCTTCTTCTCTCCGATTTATTGATGATATAAAAATTTCATTTTTACTCATTATTATTTAGTTTCTTGAAAAAAATTAGAAACTTAGGTTAATATTTAAGCCATAATGTAGACTTTCTGACATAAAAGGTCTTACACAAAATTAGTCCAGAAAGCCACTGCGCATCCGCTAGGAAAAATATTCTAATTCGGATTTTTTGCACAATCTTACTCAAAAAGGACTCCTTTTATCAAATTCGCATGTTGCCAGGACCAAAAGGTGGTCAAAAATTTTTTAAACGTTTTTTTTTTGTTTTTTTCCTAAAATTATTTTTTTTGCATGGAAAAAAGTTTTTTTAGGTTTCTTGGATCATTCCAAACAGAAAAGGTATTTGGTGACTTTTCTCTAAAAATGACAGTTTTTGACATATAAGCGATTAAAAAATTGAAAAATTGCGAAATCGGCCATTTTTAACCCTCAAAAACTATGTGAAAAACTGAAAATTTCGATGTTGCCAAGGTAGGTAGATATTCTTTAAACATCGATTGATGAAATCCTGATGAGTTTTTTGCAATACAATATTCAAAACTCCTACACTATTTTCCACCGACAGTATGGTGCAAATGAAAGGAATAAATTCGTTATTTCATAAACCGGCGACTTTAAAGAAAAATCCCGAAACAGGTCGATTTTTATTTTTAGGTTATGATATTGTGGCATATATGGTATACTAGTGACGTCATCCATCTGGGCGTGATGACGTAATCAATGATTTTTTTAAATGAGAATAGGGATCGTGTGCTAGCTCATTTGAAAGGTTCTTTAATTCTCTATTCAGTAATAAAAACATTTACATAATTATTTATACAGGGTGTCCAAAAAATGTTTATTAAATTAAATTATTTGACAAAAAAAAAGTAGAAGGACACCCTGTAAAAATAATTATGTAAATGTTCACATTACTGAATAAAGAATTGAAGAACCTTTCAAATGAGCTACCACACGACCCTATTCTCATTTAAAAAAATCATCGATTACGTCATCACGCCCAGACGGATGACATCACTAGTATACCATATATGCCACAATATCATAACTTAAAAATAAAAATCGACCTGTTTCGGGATTTTTCCTTAAAGTCGCCCGTTTACGAAATAACGAATCTATTCCTTTCATTTGCACCATACTGTCGGTGGAAAATAGTGTCGCGCACGCTTGATTAGCAATTAAAAAACAAAGAAGTTTTGAATATTGTATTGCAAAAAACTCTTCGGGATCGATGTTTAAAGAATATCTACCTACCTTGGCAACATTAAAATTTTAAGTTTTTCACATAGTTTTTGAGGGTTAAAAATGGCCGATTTCGCAATTTTTCAATTTTTAATCGCTGATATGTCAAAAACTATCATTTTTAGAGAAAAGTCACTAAAGACCTTTTCTGTTTGGAATGATTCAAAAAACCTAAAAAAACTTTTTTTCATGCAAAAAAAATAATTTTAGGAAAAAAACAAAAAAAAAAACGTTTAAAAAATTTTTGACCACCTTTTGGTCCTGGCAACATGCAAATTTGTTAAAAGGAGTCCTTTTTGAGTAAGATTGTGTAAAAAGTCCGAATTAGAATATTTTCCTAGCGGATGCGCAGTGGCTTTCTGGACTAAATAGGTCCAAATGAAGATGATAAAAAGAAAAAAATTAATATCTGAGGCATATAATGAGAAGTAGAAGATAATCGTTATTGAAATTAATACTGGAATGATCAAGGAAAAAGAATGAATTCGTAGGAAAAATATTCATGCCTCCAAAACCTTCGTCAATGGCAATTAGCAGATGTATTATTATACGCCGCGCAAAATCGAGAAAAATATCGGCAAATTGTCACGGAAGCTAGTACTCCTAAAATTTGGACACGGTACTCAAATAAGAAGAAGATAGACTTGTTGCATAAACTTTTATAACTATTTTCTGTATTTCACATACAAAACTTGTGTTAAATTTGTGGCGCCATCCGGCAACATAGCACCGATCCAACATAGAGATTTCAACGATTGAGTAGGCAACAAACTTATTTTAACTTTCATTCTTGTAGTTGCTTTTCCCGTTGATGGTCGCTGGTTGTGCGTGTTTAGAAACAACAAAAATACAACCATTTGCGTTGACAGAACATGTGAAATAGTTTCATTGGTTTTCGAGTGAGTTTATTTCCTACTTGGATATACTTTGAACTGAACCAAAATGCGTGGAATTAGTGATAAGTGTTGGAATTGTTTGGCGGTTATTGTCTTCGTTTGTTTTAGACAGGTAAGAGTAGTATTAGATGATAAATTATACAGGTGAATAGGAGCCAAATCGTGGTGATCGACGGATGGATCTTAGAAAGTGTCGTTTATCAATATTCATATTCATTTATGTAATTCCTAATATATCACACATTTGTCATAACACCACCAAATGATTGGAAAGTTTAGACAGATACTAGATATTTGTATATTAATGAGTATTTATTTTTTAAATACAGTAGTTTTTATAAAATTCACACGATTAATTTCTCCATACTACGAAAAACGTTTTCTAAATGTCGCATGAATTTTAGAAAATATATATGTCAATAAACCGATACAATTCACACACGGGATATAAGAGTAATAAATAATCTGTATTATGAACCAAAAGCTGTCATAAGAATAAATAATTTAAAAACTAAGAAAATAAAAATCAAAAGAGATGTTAGACAGGGCTGTGTCTTGTCGCCATCACGGTTTAATGCATACTAGAGGAAATAATCAAAAAAGTATTAGAAGATGAAGTAGCAGGCATAAAAATAAATGGCCTACATGTGAAATTAGATATGCTAATGATACAATACTAATAGCAGAAAATATTACAGATATACAAAGAGTTTTAGATAAGGTTGCTGCAAAGAGTAATCAAAATAAGATAACTGCAATACTTGGCTCATATATTATAGTAGGTGTTGACAGATATGAACTCCTAAAATTAATAATGTAGCGAAAAATTCAAGGAAGGCGCAGCATAGGTAGAAGAAAAATGTTATGGCTGAGAAATCTTAGAGAATGGTTAGGATGCATCTCAACTGAAATTTTTCGGGCTGTAGTGTCAAAAGTTAGGATAACAATGATGATTGCCAACCCTCGTCGCGGAGATGACACGTAAAGAAGAAGATATTTCAGTGCGGAAGATATAGAAGATTATTTGGGGATAATTTATTTGATTACATGAAATTAACACACAAATGTTATTATTGTAGTGTTGTGTAGTATTCAACACGGTCCCCCAAACATAACAAATCTCCAGGACCTGACAATATTTATGCTGAAGTGCTAAAACTCTTATGCGAAACGGACAATTCATTCCTATAAACGTTAACCACTCTTATTTTTATAATAATATACATATACGACAGCGGCAGAATTCCGGAAAATTGGTTACAATCAACCTTCGTGGCCATACCTAAAAAACAAAACACTACATTGTGTGACCAACATAGACTGACAAGCCTAGTATAATAATCATAGGTATACACCAAAGTCTTCACCAAAATCATACAACAGAATCTACAAGTGTGAAGCGGAAATACATGTCACAATTTGGTTTTAGGAATGCTCTGGGCACAATGGAGGCAGTGTTGTGCCTGCAAGTATTAGTACAGAGGTGTAGAGATATGAACAAGGACGTCTACGCGTGCTTTGTAGATTACTCGAAAGCCTTTGACAATGTAAGACATGACAAACTAATTGAAATTCTCCAAAACATAACAATTGATGATAAGGATATCCGAATTGTGACAAGCCTCTGCTGGAATCAGAGAGCCAAGGTAAAAGTTAGAACTTCCTTCACAGAGAGCATTGAGATCAGAAAAGGTGTACGACTGGGATGTGTTATCTCTCTTCTCCTTTTTAATATGTAGCCCAAACAATTTTTAAAAAAAGCACTGGATGAAGCAAACGGAGGCATAAAAATTAAGTAATGGAGAATTGACAAAATAACTGATAACCGGACAATACCTACAGTAGTATTTGCCAGCAGTATTGATGACCTATAGCATGTTATAAACATTATACAAAGAGCGAGTGAAGAAAGAGGACTCAATCTCAACATAAATAAAACAAAATGGAGGCTGGTGAGCAAAACTCAAAATTTGCCAGACAATTAAAAATAAAAAACCAATTAATTCAACATGTAGACACATAATATGTATACCTAGTAGGAACAATCGTCAACTCAAAATGGGATCAAATAACCGAAATACAATCTAGAGTTCAAGAATCTAAAGTCGACTTTACACTACATGATTTATCATGTGATTTGTCATATGATTTTTCCCATGACGAGCCGCATGACAATGCTTATGACACAACGAGCCGTATAAACAATGCAAAATCATATGACAAATCACACAGTTTAAACATGTAAATTTCACTCCATGACCAAATCATATGACAAATCACATGATAAATCATGTAATGTAAAGTCGACTTAACTGTGTTGGAGTACCTATGTTGATGAAATTTTATTTTATTTCAGAATATTTGGAAAAGTAAATTTTCAAAATAATTTGTTTGTCTATTTTGTCATAACAACAGGTTTATTATCAGCGTATTAAAATATCGTTATGGAATAGTTTATTGGTATTCAGGATATTAGTAGCTGTTTACAAAAACAAGGAATATATACAACAACGCACAAACTACATAAAACTACTTTGACACATCATAAAAATATGGGAAAGTGTAATTGATAGACAGATAAATAAAGAAACCGAAATATCCAATAAAATCAGTTTGGTTCTATGCAAGGCAGAACTTAAACATATGCAGTTCGCATTATAAAAAATCTGATTAAAAAATACAAGAATAAATAAATAAACGCTTATATGACATTCATTGACCTTGAGAACGCATATGATAGAGTTCCTTGAGAGATTATGTTGTGGGCGCTCAATAAGAAAGGAGCTCCCGTCGAATAATTAAGTAATATGAAAGATTTTGAGGGACACAAATATAACGAAGTATTAACTAGAGTTAGAATAGGTGTGGGAGAGACTGATAAATTTTATGTGAAAGAAGGATTGTATCAGGGATTGGTTTTAAGCATTGTCGATTCTCATTATTATTAAATCGTATAACAGAAAAACTGGAATAGTGGAGACAAGCTCTTCAGGAAAAGTTTTAAAAGTAGTACAAAAACAGAGTATTTGGAATTTTTATTTAAAGATATTATAGGGTTACTACAATAAAATAATTATTGTTAGATTTGTATGTTGAAAAGTAAAAGTTTTAAGTAAGTACCTAATTAGTATCGGCATTATAGACTAATGAAGATTATGTATATGGGGAGTCATACAGGAGAATCCTTGGGGTGGGAATTCTTGGATTGGTTCTGCTGTAGATACGTTGATATTTGGTGAGTTGTCTATACTACGATCAATTATTCCAGACCGAGTCTATCCTTGATAGGAAACTATCTGTTATTACCATTCAACTCTTTTAATATGTCTTAGACTCTATCCTAGATACTTTTTGAAGCATAATTATTGGTACTATAAGACACTTGGTACTATTATTACAGAAAGGTTAAGCAGTAAGTATTTTCTTTTCTGCGTTCATTCCAGGACTTAGGCAAACGTTACCTGTTTTGGCATCAAAGTTCATTCCATATTTTCTAGGAATGTCCTTAAATTCTTACTTTCGGTTCATAGTATTCTGATATGTACTGTGCCATTCTAATCTATTCTTTTACATTAATAATTATTCATGCTGCGTAATTTCTTTATTTAATTCATTTATTTTGTTGATTTTTTTATTCCACATGTTTCATATTTGTCTTGTCATGTACCATCAATGTGTCTTCATATCTTTCTTAATTTCTTGTATTCCTTTGTAGTTGATTACGTCCAGTATGTTCCTTTCTTCATTTGTTTTTCTTCTGAATGGAAATCAGAATCAAGTCCGCAGTGTGAGAATTATTTATCGCGCTCTTAGCCAAGCCGCACACCAAAGAAACATGAAACGAAAAACATGAAACGTGAAACGAAAAACATGTTTCATGAAACTAAAACACTGCTAAACAAATCTCAAAGTCCGCCTACCAATGAAACGAGTGTGATTCATGCTCATGACACATTTTTATTTTCGGAGAGTTTCATAAATGGCCGGACGTATATTTGTTTAGCAGTGGTTTATTTCCATGAAACGTAATGTAGGCGGCCTTTGAGATTTGTTTAGCAGTGTTTTAGTTTCATGAAACATGTTTTTCGTTTCATGTTTCATGTTTTTCCTTTCATGTTTCTTTGGTGTGCGGCTTGGCTTAGAACGCGCTCTCAGAAAGCACACTCTCACGTCCACAGTTAGGACATTCACATTTCGCTATGTATATAACAATAATTTCATACTCTCAGCAGAATTGTATTCTCTATCCAGTCCTCAGTCGGACAACTCATCACGGCTACTTAAAATTACACATCTCGCCTTCGTTACATATTAAACTTATATACTAGACATGGCAAGGTCGTCAGTTTACTCAGAATCAAGTCCGCAGTCAGACAATGGCAGACCAAACGTCAAATAATAACCTATTCACAATCCCGAAACTGTTGTTAATTCTCAGAACAATATTAATTTAAAACTTAAATGTGTTAAGATAATGGTTATAAAACCATATTGTACAGTATTTTACGACTTTTTGTTATTAACTACATTTTTTTCGGCTTATTTCCCATCATTTAACCATTCTTTGACAATAATGATTCTAGTAGCCTGTTGTCTCATCCAATACTGCAATCTATACTGCTGGCCAAAAAATGCAACACTTTGTATGTATCCGGATATTTATTTGGGGATCGAAAGTATATTTCTTTGTAAGTTTTATCTAAAAATATATTATATGGTAAATCTTTAACCTCTCTATCTTTTCTTTAACTAAAGTTTTTTTCTTTTTTGTTGCAAAAACAAAAGAGATAAGAAAGTTTATTTCTGTGTATTTAACTTTAGTATATTTGTAATTGTTGGTCAATTTGGATTGTTTTTGCCCAAAAATAGGTGATTTAGATTAGGTATTTTAGAAAGGAACTACAACGTTAACGGGGTTTTATTGTTTCATATAGTCAATGGAACTCTCAGTATGAAAAAACCGCGGAGTGCTATCATTTAAAGGGGTGCGTTTTTGAGAAAAGGGTGAATTAGTTCTTAGGCACAGGGCAAATTAGGGTGGGTTCATGCACATTTGGTGCAAACATGTCTACAGGAAAATTGTTTCAGGTTAAATTTACTATGGAAATATCACATTTTAAGATTAAAAATGTTTTTTTTTACAAAAATATATTCAAAAGAAAAGCAAGAAAAAAACACGAAATGTAGCAATTTTGTTTTTTGTCCCTAAACTTTTTTCAATGGGGATATAGGTATAGGCATTGCTTCACAGAAAAAAAAACTACCATCTTTTTCTTTAAAGTGACGTTTGGTAAAAGTCCCTATTATTTATAATTTTCAAATTATGATTTTTCATAGTTCGCCACTCATAGCAATTTTGGGACATTTTCCTTGTTACTTCGCAAACATTGTTCTGTAACTTTTTTCTACGCAGTTTTAGGTATATGCAATGTTACATTTAATAAAAAGAAAAGTCAATTGTCTTTAAAATGTTTTATCGTAAAAAGCTGTGTGACTATTTTTAAGCAAGATATGGTTTTTCAAAGTTGTATACTTTTAATGATTTTTGATATATTTTACGATTATTTTTAAATTTCTCATTATAACTTTTTTATTGTATATTTAGGTCTATACATTGTGCAATAAAAAAGAAAACTTATTTTATTTACTTTAAAACTGTGTATTGTAAAAAATTCTAGGACTGTTTTTAAACAAGATATGCTTTTTCAAAATGCTGTGCATAGTCTAAAACCTAAGATGCAATCATCAGATATAAAATTTTGTCAACAGACGAGGTATGTTAAAAAATTATGAATTCCGCTCAAGAGTAAAGTAGCTTTAAAATATCGAAAAGTGTTATTAAGAAAAGTTATTTGGAATTAAAAATTATGTTATAATATGCCATTACATTCTTCTAATTGAAAAAAATGAAAAATTTTAAATTTTTTCTCAAATTACGTATATCCTTGGATATTCTGCGGATATCTTGTTTAAAAATAGTCCTAGAATTTTTTGCAATACACCATTTTAAAGTAGAGAAAATATACTTTTTTTATTTCACAATGCATATACCTGAATGTACAAGAAAAAAAGTCATAATGAAAAATTCTAAAAATAATCATAAAAAATATCAAAAATCATAAAAGTATAAAATCTTGAAAATGCATAGGTAACTGGCTTAAAAATAGTCGTACAACCTTATACAATAGACCATTTTAAAGGTAATTGACTTCTCTTTCTACTAAGGGGACCATTACATATACCTAGAAATGCGTAGAAAAAAGTTACAGAACAATGTTTGCGAAATAATGGGGGAAAATGGCTAAAAAATGCTGTAAGCGGCGAATTTTGAAAAATCCTATTTTGAAAACTGTAAATCCTAGAGACCTCTATCACACGTCATTTTAACGAGGAAGGATGGTAGTTACTTTTCGCTGAAGCAATGCCTATACATATTATATCCCTGTGGAAAAAAGTTATGGGGCAAAAAACAAAATTGCTTTCTTTTGTGTTTTTTTCTTGTTATTCTTTTGAGTATATTTTTGTAAGAAAAAATATTTTTGACTTTAAAATGCGATATTTCTACAGTAAATTTAACCTGGAACAATTTTTCTGAAGACGTGTTTGTACTAAAAGTGCATAGAACTCACCCTAATTCACCCTGTGCCTAGGGACTAATTCACCCCTTTCTCAAAAATGCACCCATTTAAATGGTAGCACTCCACGGGTTTTTCAAACTTAGAGGACCATTGACCATATGAGATAATAAAATCCCATTAACGTTGTAGTTCCTTTTAGCTCTCTTATTTTAAATATAATCAATAGCCCAAAAATTTAAAATGCCAAAAGTTCACGGTCGTTGGCGATTTTTTCATTTAAGTTACTTCGACATCTATCAGCCGACAACAATATCGAAGAAGAGGTAAAAGACCAAATAATTAAAGCCAGCAGAACGGCCGGATGCCTAAACGACACAATTTGTAAAAACAAACACCTAAGATTGGAAACAAAGGCCCGAATATATAAGTCAGTTATTGGGCCAGTTATGACTTACACGGCCGAAACAAGACCAGATACAAGCAAAACATGAAGACATCTGGAAACCAACGAAATGAAGATCTTAAGAAGGATTGCTGGAAAAGGACTACAGAATAGGGTAAGAAGTGAGGAAATCAGACGCCTATGTGGGGTAGACAATATAAATACCTGGGTAAAGAACAGAAAAGAAGAGTGGAATGAGCACCTAAGCAGGATGTCTGAATCAAGGATAGTAAGAATAGCCTGGGACAAGTCACCGTTAGGCAGCAGAAGTATAGGACGCCCAAGGAAAATATGGAATGACAACGTAGGGGCAGAATGAAAGGCACCGTTGAAGAAAAACAGGCAGTACTGCCTATATAAAAGAAGAAGAAGAAGAAGAAGTTACTTCGAAAAAGGACATATTGTAGGTATAAGAGAGACCGGTTTTGGTTTACAGGAAATTTCGCGAAGAGTAGAAGTTCATTCATCAACGATGTTAAGATGGTGTTAAGTTTTTGAGAAGATGGTTCAACGATGAGACTTATTGGCGTCGTGGAAGACCTGGACGTGATTTGCGCCATCTTACACTTCTTGATCTCATAAATAGATGGGACAGTGTACATAAAGTAAGGGATGATTTAGTTTCAGCTAGAGAAATGGTAGTCTCAAGAAGAACTGTTAACAAAGATTACTTTAGAATGGGAGGACTGAGAGCTTACCGTCTGCTTTTGGTGTTAGCTTTGAGACCACAGCATAAGGCTCGAGGCTTAGAGTTGTGCAAGATTCTGGTATAGAGACTTTTGAGTGGCCACCAAGATCAGCTGATTTGTCACCCATCGAAAATGTATGGAATATGGTAGGTCGAAACCTAAATCGATTGCCACGTTCTTCAGCAAACTCAGAAGACTGTGGCA
This sequence comes from Diabrotica virgifera virgifera, assembly GCF_917563875.1. Taxonomy (NCBI): domain Eukaryota; kingdom Metazoa; phylum Arthropoda; class Insecta; order Coleoptera; family Chrysomelidae; genus Diabrotica; species Diabrotica virgifera. Next base: position 67,615,661 of record NC_065444.1, read on the forward strand.
GGCCAAAAGGACAATACGGACGAGTAATGTGATCAATGCTCCATAGAATAACTGAGTGTATAGAAAATAAAAGAAGAGCCATTCATTATTAATTTTTTGGAGAAAATGACGTTGCAAATTTGTTTATATTGTAATCAAATAATAAATATATTATCCCAGAGAACGGCAGTTCTCGCCAGTGCCGTACAACCCCCCTACATGCGACACTATATATACACGAAATTTCCGATTTTCAAACTCTGACAGAATTGAAAAATGGGCCAAATCAAATCTTAAAGTTTAGGAAAACGCTTGCCCATCCATATGTCAACCATCCATTTTGGTCCAAAGGTGTGGTTTTTAAGGCCCTTCCCATATAGGGTCTGTTTTTCGTTCTCGTTCCCAAAACGTCCAAAATTTCGAAAATTTAAGTCTGACTTTCGCGGCTTCTGATAGTACTACTGATCACTACCTTTATAACGCATTTCTAATTTTGAAAATCGGTTATACCATTCAATGGTTACCGAGCTCAGAAATATGACTTAATTCCTATTTAAAAAGGGGAAAATGTTTGTGGGCATGTATGTGTGTGTGTGTGTGTGTGTGTGTGTGTGTGTGGAAAAGTTATACAGATCTGATTTTTTTTTCTGTGTTTTAAGAGGGGGTCGGGGCCGATTCAGAACCGGTATAGTTTGTGACTTTTGACCACCTATAAGCCAGCTATAGGACTGGGCAGTGGGTAGGTACAAAACTGCATATTTTTTGGGGGTAAATATCTTAGGTTCTGGGAGAGACAGTAAAACCGCAAATAGACCATATCTAGCGTTGAGTTAAGCTTTCAAATGGTGCCTAAGTGGTCAGGATCAGACATACAAACGGCTCAGTATAGCAGAAAAACTGAAAAACTAAACTTAAAAAATGTTTACCTTTCAACAATTACTCAAAATTACAACCTACGGATTGTAACTCTAGACGCGTCTAACGGTGTATACCTCATATCTGGGAAAATTCGAATTTTTAAGTTATAGGATTCATAAGTATGATCAAATCTATTTCCCATGGGAAAACCGGTTTTTTAAGCTCAATAATTCCTGTAACACCTTCTTCAGTTATCATACTTGACCTTGGATGCATCAAATAATATTTGTCAATACGTTTTAAACTCATGTTTAGTACAGTTGTAGTGGTCGTAACAGTTGTAGTGGTTACGACTTGCAAATAGTCAAGCAGAGCTGATTGATCTTATACGACTGGTTGAAAACGAAAATCAAATATTTGGTCTGCAATTAAACATATCAAAGACAAAGATCATAATAGTGGATAGACTACATAACAATCATCCACGTATAACCACAATTGATCGGTTTGAGGTTGTGAACTCATACTTGTATCTGGGATCATTAATCACAAACACAGGGTTACTACAGGAGGAAATAAAACGTAGATGTGATCTAGCAAAAGTCGCCACAGCAAAAATGACCACAATATGGAAGGACTGTCAAATTTCAGGAGCGTTAAAGAGGAGGTTGATCAACTTCTTAATATTCCCAATACTGACTTACGGATGTGAATCTTGGACCCTGAAAAATTCGGAAAGAAGAAAGATAGACGCCACTGAAATGTTCTGTTGGAGACGAATGCTACGAATTCTTTGGACCGACCATAGAACAAATAATTCGATTTTAAGAGAGCTAAAAGTTAGCCAACGGCTCTCCAGTAAAGTCCATCTCCAACAAATAAAATACTTTGGACATGTTATGAGAGCCAACATAGAAAACATGGAAAGACTCATTATACAAGGAAAGTTGGAAGGCCGAAGATCACGAGGAAGATCCCCAACAAGGTGGATCGATCAGATTACAGGAATATGCAAAAACCTATGCATGAATTAAAAGAAATGGCCAGAGACAGAGATCTTTGGAGACGGACAATACACGACATCACGTCGACCACTACACTCCCTCCGGGGGGTCAGGATTGAAAAGAGAGAGTGGTTACGACGCTAAATTTGTTCGGGCAATCCGAGTTCATTTGCCGGCCATCCCAATATATTTTTTAATCTATTTCGAATAGAAAAAATCTAGCGTATCTTCGATGGACACAAAGAATTATATTGAAAAAAAGTAGTAGGATGGCTGGGATATGAACTCAGATTGTCCTATCACAAGTTTAGTGTCTTCTAGAAGAAGTAGAAGAAGAAGTTTAGTGTCATAACCACTAGATTACTTGGGAGATAATGCGACGAAGGCGATCATTTTAAACGCTTAACGTGTAATTGAGGAACATTACATTCAACTTCATACATTTAATTTATAAAATAATACTTTGAAAAACTCCTGATACAAGAAATAAAAACCGCTAAACGCCGTAAAAATGCGTGACGCACACAATACGTCGTATAAAAAGCTGATATAAATATTACTTTTCGCGAAAATATATTTTCATTTTGATGGAAAATAAAATTCTAGTTTTATTTTGAAAGATTTTTCCATAATATTTGCTAAGTAAAGCCACAAAAGAGGTGCAAAAGTATTTGCGCCACAAAAGAGGTTCAAAATGTAAACTGTATCAAAATTACTCTTTTGTGTCGCGTGTTACTTCAAATTTAGCAAATAGTATGGAAAAATCTTTCAAAATAAAACTAGAATTTTATTTTCCATATATATATATATATATATATATATATTGTTAAGATATGTAAAATTTGAATTAACATGGTTTCGATCTTAATATTTTAGAAAAGTTAAAACATATAATAAAAATATACCAAAATTCATTTCGAAGAAATGAAAGTCAATTATCTTTGGATGGCCGTAGGTAAACAAAATTTAAATAGGGATTAAGTATTTTCTTTGTACAGTTAGTATGATAAGAAAGTGGTTATGTGTTTGGACAATGAGACCGGGTTTCCCAAATGGACTTTTGCGGCGAGGGAATAATTGTATTTAGAAATTTAAATGAATGTAATCTTTGTTTAGATATTAAGAAAGAAAAAAAAACCGATTGGCATGTAATTAGTTTTAGGAAATTTCTAATGGTAGGGAAAATTGGTGTTTGTTATCTGAAAGGTAGATGGGGATAAAATTGAGGAACTCGGATTGGTGAAGAAGGAAAAAGGAGGGGCTAGGTATGAAGAATGGGAGTTTAGCGAAATGTTAGAGGGTGGAAGAAGAGTCAGTTGTTAAATGATCGTTAAGTCGACTAGTGGTGATCTCTAAGAGTCTCCTGAACTAGTAAGGCAGATAAGTGAATAGTTGTGAGTTTGTTAAAATAAGTGTCCTGACGGAAGCTCATCACGTAAAGCATTGTAAGTTATATTGTTCTACTTATATTCCAAGAGTCACCGTTGCATGCCGGAACGAGAAATAGATTCAGTTTATCGAGAGGAGAAAAGGCTAGCATTGTTTTTTGAAAGATACGTGCATCTGTAGGGGGTCATTAATGACAATAGGCTTGCAATAATTTGTTGCGAGATTGCTGACTACATAGGGGGCTGCTAAGAGTAAATTGTAGGCGACCAGAGACAAGAATTTGGACAACTCATCATCCGAGAGACAGTTTTATTTTTTTTGTAGAATTATTCATAACGCAAATTTCAATAAGTACTTTAGATAGTGGTAGGGTTATTTCAATAATCAGAATAGGAGATATTATTTTTAGAGGATATTTTGAGGGTGAATTTATTTCAATAGATGCTTTTATACCATATATGTGTTTTATTCCGTTAATCTTTGACCTTATTTATCATATGTAAAGCAAAGGAGATATTGAAGCACGAGAATATAAAACCCTGAGATTAGAGCATTAAATAGTGTGATTAAATCATAAGTGCATCATTAAAATTAAATTTAATTAATTAGTTAATTATCTAATCAATTGCTTTGAGCACACCGATCTTTGAATATCACATTAACTGGAGCCCAGAACGTGGTGGCTTAAAAATATCGCAGCTTTGCATTTGATGGTAGGGAAAGAGATAAGGAATAACTACAGGTGATCCAGAGATAATTTGACAATTTTTCCAGGTGTAAAAATAATTTTGATTTATGGATTGATCGTAGGTATTGGATATTTACTGCCATTGAATTATTTGATTTTTTTTTACCAATCGTACATTTGATATTTATTTTGAAATTTACTGATTGCATATTTGATATTTGTGGCGAAAATTTATTAAATTTGGGGAGAAATATTTGTCGTGTTCTGCAACTTATAGAGTGTTGTAAAATTTCACATTTGGCGGGGACAAAGAAAACAGTAACGAAAAGAAACAACATGTCGACCACAAGGAGGCAAAGCAAAATGCAAGAAAACAGAGAAGAGGAAAAAATTGTTGAAGAAGGATTGGATAATGAAGGAGATACAACGATTATGGAGAGAAAAGAACAGGAATTAACAGGAATAGAGAAACTATTGCAACTGATGCAACTCCAGTCACAACAAATGGATAGAAATCAACAGGAAACAAAAAGGACAATGCAAGAAAATCAACAGGAATCAAAACGAGCCATGGAAGAAACACAAAGAGAAATATCACAGAGAATAGAACAGAAATTGGAAGAGAATGATGGCAAATTGAAAAAGCGTTTGGAAAAATATGAAAATGAAATGAAAGCCTGTTTAGAAAAAGTTAGAGAAGAAACAGAAAGGAAACTGGAGATGCAACGAGAAGAAATAGAAACTAAAATGAAGGATATTAAGAATGTGCAGAAGATGGAATTAGAACAGTTAGAAAGCAAATTTGAAAATGCAATACAAGAAGACAGGCGAGAAATAGAAGAAAAATTTAAGCAAAACGAAAAACAAATTGCGGAACTCAAGAATCAACAGAATTGTGGAGAAAGAAGGGAAATGATTATCCATGGTACAAGCGACGCGAAAATACAATTTGGCGGGGATATTAGAAAAACACACCCAGTACCATTTGTTAAAAATTTGAGAACCAAATTGCAACATATTAGATATTTTGACGACTGCAAAGAAACAATTAGAAACCATCTGAAAGAAGGAGCAGCGTTATGGTATGAAAGTAAAGAAGATGAGTTTGAAAATTGGACAGATTTCGAAAATAAATTTCTCAACTATTTCTGGGGGAAAGTTAAACAGAGGGAAATCAACCAAGAGCTACAGAATGGAAGATATCACGAGAAAATGGGAATATCGGAGGAAAGATATGCTTTGCAGATATATAACAATTCCAAATATCTAGACTACAAATACTCTACCGAACAACTGGTAGAGATGATAAGCAGACATTTCGAAGAAACGCTGGAGGACCACGTGATTTTGAGAAACTATCAAGATATTGATAGTTTGTGCCAATTCCTTCAAGTAAGGGAAGCAAAACGAAGAGAAATGCGAAACAGAAGACAACATGAACAATATAATGGACCGGCAAGAAGGTATCAATCAAATTATGACCAGAGAAACCGACATGCCCAATCAACAAACGAAGATAGGCCGAGAGAATACCAAAATTACAATAGACAACAAAATTATGATAACAGGAATCACGCAAAAAATAGAACATATGAAAATCACAACAGAAACAGAGATGCACAAAATCCTCCGACTAGGAATACGAACGAACAAAGGGACGGTAGAAACAATCAGAATTTCCAACGACAAAATAGAAGGGAGATGAATCATGTAACAATAGAAAACGAGGAAGAAGATATATGCAATGAATCCAGACAGGATTTTCAATAAAGCATCCACTGAACAAACATAAACAACTCTCCGGTATATTTTGTCATCCGAGAGAGTTTATACAGTTGGCGGGAAATGAAAGACAAAGTTCTAATTCCAATTTAATATTCTTAGATGCATTTATAAAACATAAAGCGATTAAAATTTTGATTGATTCTGGATCGGAGATATCGTTAATCAATAAGAAACTAGTAAAAGAATTAAATTTGGACAGATTTGTGTACAAAATTCCTAGGGTTGTTTTAGTGGGTGCAAACAACAAAAAATTGACGACAGTAAATGAAGGTTTGGGAGTGCGGATCAGAGTGGGAGACAAATACTATATTATGCAATGTGTGGTGATCGAAGATTTAAACCATGATATGATAGCGGGAATTGATGAATTGAGTGAAAAACACATCACCATAAATTTTTCGGAGAATAAACTGGAAATCAGAGCAGAACCAGACAACATAGAAGAAGAAACGGAAATAGAGAGGAAAATAATTGTTGAAAAGATAAATGAACAGGAAAAACATAAAGAAATCAATATGACTGTAGAGGAAAAACCGAAAGTACAAGAAAAAAATCAACCAGAAAAAAAAAAGAAGGAAGAAAAAGAAGAAGAGTTCAAAAAGAAAGAAGGAAAACACGGTGGATACAAGAGAAAGACAGGAAATCGAAGATACGGAAGAATTGTCGGCAATCGACGATAAAACAGAAAGGAAGCAGGAAGAAAAGGAAGTTCTCATAAGAGAAATGAAAGCAGTAGAAACATGGTGCTCGGGATACCAAATGGAAATTGAAGATAAAAAAAACAGAAGAAGAAATAAAGGATGAGGACAGAGAAGAAATGGCAATAATGGACGAGAATCCAGAATTTTATGAAGAAATATTATGGACAGTGAACACATGCGAACAAAATGAGGATGAAAGAAAATTAAAATGTGGAGAAAACATGGAAAAGGAAGTAGAGAAGATTCTAGAAAATTATGGAGATTTGATTAATGAAGAAAGCCGAGTGGCTAAAAATTATGAACATTCTTTTAAAGTTAAAAACTTAGAAAATTTTAAATCCAAGACATATCCAATCCCGTATAAATACAGGCAAAGCGTCGGACAGGAAATTGAAAAAATGATCGAAGACAAGGTGATAGAAAGATGTGACTCTCCATATATCAACCCGATAGTATGCGTTAAAAAATCGAGTGGTGATTTGCGATTATGTTTAGATGCAAGAAACATTAATTCACACACAATCGCGCAATACGAAGCGCCTTTGAACATCGAAGCCATATTTGGACGAATCACAGGGTCACACATTTTTTCCAAAATCGATTTGAAACATAGTTTTTGGTTAATACCTTTGGCAGAGAAATGTCGAAATTATACCGCTTTTTCGATCGACGGAGTGGTATACCGATTTAGGGTGGTACCATTTGGCCTACAGAGTGCATGCGCTGCTTTGGTTCGCGCATTGAACACAATCTTAAATAGGCATGAAGAATTTGTTGTACATTACATAGATGATTTATTAATTTTCTCACCGGATATAACAAGCCATCTACGACATATTCACACTGTGCTAGAAGAACTGGATCAAGCGGGATTGAAATTAAATATTCAAAAGTGTCAGTTTTTCCAAAAGGAAATACTGTATTTAGGATTCAAATTAGACACAAAAGGGATTAGTCTTGCAGAAGATAGAATCGAAATTATAAATAACTACGCTAGGCCAACCAATTTAAAAACATTGCGGGGATTTTTGGGAATGGTAAACTATTTCAAAAAACTAATACCAGACATCAGCACAAAAGAAATACCGTTGATAGCATTACTTAAGAAAAATGTTAGGTGGAAATGGGGAACGGAACAAGAAATGGCTTTCAAAAATTTAAAAGGAGCTTTCTCCACAGCTGTAAGAGTACACCACCCAAGATATGATCAACCTTTCATTCTCCGGACCGATGCTTCCATAACAAAATTCGCAGGGGTGTTATCACAGATCCAAGACGATGTAGAGGTGCCAATCTGTTTTGTCTCCCGTGTAACCAAAACATATGAGAGAAAGTACAGCGTTACTGAATTAGAGTTGGCCAGTGTGTTATTTTGTGTAAATAAATTACGGTTTTACCTACTAGGGGCAAAATTCACCGTTGAAACAGACCATGCAGCTTTGGTACATATAATGAAAAATAGGCTGGTAAATAATAGAATTCATAGGGGCATTCTTTTACTTCAAGAGTATGATTTTGAATTTAAATATATCAAAGGAACTGACAATATCTTGGCTGATGCGTTGACGAGAGATGAACAATTCCGCAAAGAGGACCACAAAACTCTCCACGTTGGCATGAACATAATGAGAGAAGAAGCAGGCTTATTTTCTTTGGCTCAGATCAGGGAAAATCAGGAACAACTGGATGAAAGAGAAAAGCAAAGGGCCGAACAAGAAGATAACTTATATTTTAAGAGGGTCGATGGTAAAGAACTATATGTAATCACGGAACAGATGGCAAAAGAAGTTTTAGCAAAATTACACTGTGACAACGGACATATTGGAAGCAGGAAGGTGTGGCTTATGTTCAGGGAGAACTACATTTGTCGACAGGACTATACAATAGCCAAAGAGATGACTCGAAATTGCGAGACATGCCAAAAGTGTAAAAGTAAGAATTTCAAAAACGAAAACATCACAAAAAACGTCATAGCTCGGAAGAAACTGGATATTGTCGCCATTGATATGTTGAGCGATTTAATAACAACAACACAGAGGAATAAACACATATTAGTTATGGTGGATGTTTTCTCAAAGTATTTAAAACTGTACCCATGTAGAACCACGAAAGGAGCTGAAATACTTCGGAAGATAGACGATTTTATCGAAACAGTGGGAAGACCAGACAATATTTTGTTGGACAATGCGACATACTTTAGGAATGACCGTTTTAAAGGGGAATTAAGAGAGAGAGGCATAAATACAAAATTTGTAAGCATCCGACATCCACAGAGCAACCCATCAGAGCGTTTTATACAAGAAGTCACAAAATTTCTAAGAATTGCTGCGGAAGAACATCATCGACATTGGGACAGAAAAGTGTTTGAAATAGAGACGTATTTGAACTGTGCACCAAATACGGTTACCAAGGAGACGCCTTTATATGTAATGAAAGGAACAATACCTACGAGACCGTGGGAAGACACCGCCCCCAGACAATACGAAGAAGTGATCGAGGTGGTTCAACGAAGATTGAGACGAAGTGGAGAGAAATATCTCCAAAGGCAAGAGAGGACCCGAAGAAGAAGGCCGGTTACATTCCAGAAAGGGGATAAAGTTTTAGTGAGGGCACTGAGGGTGTCCAATTTACAAAATGGTATTTGTGCTAAATTGATGCCGGTATTTGAAGGTCCATATAGGGTCAATACGGAAAATGGGGTAAATAGTTATGAATTAGCGCATATAGAGACAGGCAAGATACGGGGTATTTTTAACATTCACGACATTTATAAGTATCATGAGTAGAGTTTGGTAACATAATGGAATAATTTGATCCTAAAAAAAAACTTGTGTCATTTAAATAAATAACAGAATTTTTTCGGCAAATCAAATGGCGGGGAGTTGTTAAGATATGTAAAATTTGAATTAATATGGTTTCGATCTTAATATTTTAGAAAAGTTAAAACATATAATAAAAATATACCAAAATTCATTTCGAAGAAATGAAAGTCAATTATCTTTGGATGGCCGTAGGTAAACAAAATTTAAATAGGGATTAAGTATTTTCTTTGTACAGTTAGTATGATAAGAAAGTGGTTATGTGTTTGGACAATGAGACCGGGTTTCCCAAATGGACTTTTGCGGCGAGGGAATAATCGTATTTAGAAATTTAAATGAATGTAATCTTTGTTTAGATATTAAGAAAGGAAAAAAAAAACCGATTGGCATGTAATTAGTTTTAGGAAATTTCTAATGGTAGGAAAATTGGTGTTTGTTATCTGAAAGGTAGATGGGGATAAAATTGAGGAACTCGGATTGGTGAAGAAGGAAAAAGGAGGGGCTAGGTATGAAGAATGGGAGTTTAGCGAAATGTTCGAGGGTGGAAGAAGAGTCAGTTGTTAAATGATCGTTAAGTCGACTAGTGGTGATCTCTAAGAGTCTCCTGAAATAGTAAGGCAGATAAGTGAATAGTTGTGAGTTTGTTGAAATAAGTGTCCTGACGGAAGCTCATCACGTAAAGCATTGTAAGTTATATTGTTCTACTTATATTCCAAGAGTCACCGTTGCATGCCGGAACGAGAAATAGATTCAGTTTATCGAGAGGAGAAAAGGCTAGCATTGTTTTTTGAAAGATACGTGCATCTGTAGGGGGTCATTAATGACAATAGGCTTGCAATAATTTGTTGCGAGATTGCTGACTACATAGGGGGCTGCTAAGAGTAAATTGTAGGCGACCAGAGACAAGAATTTGGACAACTCATCATCCGAGAGACAGTTTTATTTTTTTTTGTAGAATTATTCATAACGCAAATTTCATTAAGTACTTTAGATAGTGGTAGGGTTATTTCAATAATCAGAATAGGAGATATTATTTTTAGAGGATATTTTGAGGGTGAATTTATTTCAATAGATGCTTTTATACCATATATGTGTTTTATTCCGTTAATCTTTGACCTTATTTATCATATGTAAAGCAAAGGAGATATTGAAGCACGAGAATATAAAACGCTGAGATTAGAGCATTAAATAGTGTGATTAAATCATAAGTGCATCATTAAAATTAAATTTAATTAATTAGTTAATTATCTAATCAATTGCTTTGAGCACACCGATCTTTGAATATCACATTAATATATATATCAATCGGTTTTAAAACGTCTTGCGACGTTGTCCGATGCCTAATTTCCATGACACTCTATCATCCCATTGGCCCTCTCTAAGATCTCTTGCGCTCATCGCCTTCGTTACTCCCTCTCTCCAAGATTTCTTGGGTCTTCCTCTCTTTCTGCGCTTTGGTGGTACCCATTGCATAATTATTTTAGGGAGTCTTGAGTTATCCATCCTCTGGACGTGTCCGTACCATATCAGCTGTTTTCTTTCTATGTCTGTTGTTAGAGAGCCGTCAACCCCCATTCGCTGTCTTATCTCATCATCACGTATTCTCTCTCTGCGTGACACTCCTACTGATCTTCTAAAAGCGTCCATTTCTACTGCCTCCAGTTTTCTTCTGTTGTTTTCGGTTATCCGCCAAGTTTCTGCTCCGTACAATAGACTGCTTTTAATAAGAGATTCGTAGATATTGTGTTTTCTTCTTTTTCCTATTTCATGATTCCACAGTACGCTGTTTAGACAACCTATTGTTTTTCTGGATTGTGTTATTCTTCTCTTTATTTCTTCATCATCTTTCCCCGTTGTGTCAAAAACGATTCCTAGATATGTGTAATGGTCGCAGGGCATGATGATTTCATTATTTTCTAATGTGATGTTCGATAGTTCGGTACCTATTGGCAGGTATTTTGTTTTTTCTGTATTAATTTCTAGTCCCCACTTTATATATTCTTCTTGTAATTTCCTTGCCATGTACTCTAAATCATCTTTATCGTTTGCTATAACAACCTGGTCATCAGCAAACTGCAATGTATATAAGCAAATCTCTCCAAGGTCTACGCCCATGCCTCTGCATTTTCGTTTCCACTCTTTCAATGCTTTTGCAACATATATTTTAAATAAGGTCGGTGATACACAACACCCCTGACGTAGACCTTTATTAACCAGGAAGCTTTGCGATAATCTGTTTCCAGTTTTTATTTGTGATGTTGACCCTTCATACAAATTTCTTAAGGCTTTTATTAAGGTGACACTAATATTCGTCTGTCGTAACACGTTCCAGAGTTTGTTTACAGGAACTGTATCGTACGCCTTCTGCAAGTCAATAAACATGAGGTGGGTTTCTTGATTTGTGCTTAATTGTTTTTCTATTAGTTGTTTGAGGCAGAAGATATTATCAGTACAGCTTCTTCCTGTTCGAAAACCGGATTGTTCTTCTCCCTCTTGGTCTTTGTACTCCTTCTCAATGCGGTCTCTAATTATTCGTCCATACAAACGGTTTTCACATTTAAGCTTATCTCCTTTCTTATGGATCGACGAAATATAAACAATTTTCCACTCGTCGGGTACGGGAGAACCATTTATAAATTGATTTATGCACCAAGTGACGGTTTCAAACAATTTTTGTGATCCACATTTTATTAGTTCGGCTGGGATATCCCCTGGTCCTGGAGACCTACCGTTTTTCAGTTCTTTTATAGCTTTTCTAATTTCTGTCACTTGTATTGTTATATCTTCTCCTTCAATGTTAACCTCTGTTGGTGATTGAGTTAAGTATTCGTCCCTATTTTCTGTCAGTAGTTACCCATAGTACTTTTCCCATTTTTGTGTGGATATTAATTGAATGTTTGTGCTCTTCCTTTCGTTAGTTCTTATTTTATTGAGGAACTTCCATGTTTCTGTACATTTTCTGCCTCCCAGGTAGGTATTAATTTCCTGGCACTTCTTATCCCACATTTCTCTTTTTGCTTTTACTGTTGTTCTTCTTGTTATTCTTTTGAGTTCCAGGTATTCATCTCTATCTTTTTGTTGTTTACTGCTCAGCCATCTGATATACGCTTGCTTTTTCTCTTCTATGAGTGCTTCTATTTCTTTGTTCCACCATAGTTTTTCACTTTGTCTTTGAGTGTTAAAGCCGAGTGCTTCTTCTGCAGCTTTTTTAACGCTAACGACTACGTTTCTATATACCTCCTCTACTGTTGATGTTTCAGTTATATTCATTAGTTAGATTTTCCATCAAAATCAAAATACATTTTCGCACCACGTAATATTCATATCAACTCTTTTGAGGCTGAAATATTGTGTGCGCCGCTCATTTTTACGGCGTTTAGTGGTTTTTTTATTATTGGAGAGTATACTTCCATAAATAAATATTTAAAATATATATTTGTCCTTCTAGATGTTGCAGTTTTTTTACCATCAGTATATATTTATACTTTAGGACGTGGACCGTAGAAAGTGACAAGTAATTAGCATGGCATAAAGTTATTATTAATGGTATTTCTTTATCGTCGGACGGCCCGATGAAATTAAGCAAGTTTTCCCTTTTAACATTATGTGCAATTGTCTGAATCGGTTGTGCAATCCTTGGTGGTAATACTTTTTTTTGTGATGCCATCAGAGGTTGTTCATTATTTGCATTGTGCCAGTGGTGGAGGCCGAGAAGGATGAACTTTGGCGGTGTTTATTTTTAATTATTCGTTTATTACAACGTGGGCGTATTATTATTATTTCATAATATATGTTAAACTTATTATAAAACGAAACGTTTTTTATAATCGCTAGCAATAACATATTAAGTACAATGTCAGAAATATTAATATCGTAGGTAATTTTGTAACCGTTGATTTTTTTTAGCCAATACAAACCCGACATTGGCCTTTATAGATAGGGGAGTCAAGATAGAACGAAAACATTCATCGTTTCGGAATAATTCAAACAAGCTTATATTTTTCAAAAATTTTTGAAGTTATACTTCTTTAGGCGCGATATGAGGGTGATTATTTATTATGCCGCATGCGCACACCGACAGTATGGTATTAGTCGTTATACGGGCTCTGATTGGGTTTTGAAATGATCTGTCAATAATAATTGTTCAATATGTTGGTAAACAAATGTTGTATAATATATTAGTTTTATTGTTGTGAGGACAGAAACAAAAAAGTTTATAATTGTAATGACTTTTTAAATAGTTTTTAAAAGCAACAGGTACGAAATAATAGTAAATGTTTCAGTGTCCTAATAAACAATTTCATAGGTACCCTACCTATTTGAACGTACCAAAATACATATTATGTAATACTTTTATTTACATAATTTGATTACCACCAAAATTTCTATCAATATTCACCATATATACTGTTTTCTTACTCTATGTTTTGTTGTATTTTTTCAAGTCTAAATAATTACAATTCAAAATCAAAATAATTTGATTTAATTCAGAGTTGTCAAAAGTTTAATCGGTTTAGTTACTTGATCTTCGCACATGATGATGCATAGTCTCCGTGGAAAAGCGTTTAAGGAGAATGAACCTCAACACCAACTGCGCAAATAAGCGGGTTCGAACCCCAATAGAAACTTTTATTTTTTAATTTTTTTTATATATTTTATGATTGTATGTATATTTATTATATAATTTTATTTTCAGAAAATACGTATTTAGTTGAAAAATTTTCCGAAAATTATTGTTCAGAAATCATTTGCGGCATTTTTCAATGTGTTTGTGTGTGTTTTATTCTTTTATTATTTTAATTTTTGGCACTGTTTTAACAAAAATGTTTGAGAAGTAGTAAGTATAAATTAGTTTAATATTTAAATAAAATATAAATAAAAGTATGTTAATTTCGTTCAAATCATATAATAGAAGTATAACTTCTTACGTGCGTACAAAGTACACACACATTCTTTTTTTTTGTTAGTTTATGTACATGTTAAGGTAACAAGTTCTAACTCACAAATTTTGCCGCTTATTGCCGTTTATTAATTTTTTAAACAATAACAATTGTTTTGTATACATAATTTTAAGAATATCGTTGAATTCATCATTTACTTTGATCAAATATGTTTCTATTTTATTTTTGATTATGCTGAATCCGAATATGGCATTACAATTTGAAAATTATTATACAGAAGCTCTTATACAGTATGTTTGCGTAGCTAGGAACCATATGGGAAACTTTTTTATTATCAATTTTACGAAAAAAAGTTATTCTTCATAAAATGCTATGCATAGTCTGTCTAAAGAGTAAAATCTAAAACTTAACCATCAGATATCAAATTTTATCAATTTTATACGAGGTATGTCAAAAATATGAATTTCGTTAAAGAGTAAAGTAAGTAACTTTATATTCCAGAATCCTAAAAATTGTTATTATGAAAAGTTATTTGGAATTAAAAACTAGTTTTAATATACAATTACATCTTTCTAATTAAAAAGTTTTTTTTCAATTTTTTGTCAAATTACCCGATACCCATCATCATTTTATTACAATAATTTTGATACCTAACTATTGTATTATCAATTTTACGAAAAAAGTTATTCTTCATTAAAAGCTCTACCTCGTCTAAAATCTAAGATATCATCAGATATCATCAGATATGAAACTTTTTCAATTTTATACGAGGTAAGTATGTAAAAAATGTGAATTTCGCTTAACAGGTTAAGTGCTCTTATAGTGCACAATATTTCAATTAGAAGGATGTAATTAAACATTGAAACTTAGTTTTTAATTCCAAACAACTATTCTTAATAACAATTTTCGATATTGTGAAATTTAAAGGTACTTTTGTAGGTTTGCTACAATATTAAATATAAGGATATTATGTATAAATGAGCAGATATTACTCTACACACATACATAATAAATAAAAACTAAAGAAAAATACAATAGGTAAAATACAAAATACAAAATAAACATAAAGAACAAAAATGCTGAACACATTCAAGCCCACTCATTCAAGATAAGTTAAATTTTCTCCTTAGCCCTGTTTAAAGATTCCCAGATGATTTGTTTTATTTTATAGTTTAGTACAGATAACTATAAGACGGAAGCTTGATTCTATGGGAAAGGTATTAATTTGTTCTTGCCCTAGAGTTTTGACTATACTTAATTGTACATATTATAATCATTATGTTTGCATCCAAACAACCAATGAATAATGTCATCAGCATGACCATTGCAATTGCAAAGTTCTGATTCGAATAGTTTTAGTCTATACAGGTATATGTCTTAGATAGTGGCATGATTAAAGAAACATCTAACAAACATAGATATTTCTATTGGGGTAACAACTGGGAACAAAAGGCTCAGCAGATAAAACAGCATGAATTTTGGTAAGATTGCTTCCGTTGCAGAAAGCTCAATATCCCAATTTTGTTTTAGACATTTTTTACGTGTAGCTGTTAGATCACTTTTATTTAGCCATACTATTTCTTATCCTTTTTAGCAGCTTCAGTTGGTTTTACTTGCACAACGCAAATCTTGAATCTGACATCATTATAACAAGTTGGTTGGAAATTTGCCGTGCCTCAGTAGTGATCATGGGGACCAGCTTCTTCGGGGGTCGGTTCCGATTTCGTATCCTTATACAGCGACCCTAAACCCCCGAGTAATCTGTGTGTATCAATTTAGTGCCGAAAACCCTGGAAACTCCGGATAGCGGGCATTAGCAGTAACTCTGGGCATCAAGTGCTCCGGGAGATCGGTTCTGATGGCGTATTCGTGTTCAGCCACCACAAGATCATGCGAAGAACAAAATCTAACCCTCAATATACTGATTTTGACCCGTTTATGCACATTTGGATGCGATGTAAATGCATGTTATATTATGCTATGTAAATGCATTTGGATGCATTTTATGCTATGTCAACGAAATTATGCATCTCCTTTCATTTTTATATTTACCCCAGGCTGTGGGTGAAAAAACGTGATATAATTCAGGAATTTTTGAAACCTATCAGGTGTTGTAAAGGACGATGCCAGGAATAACTTATACTAAAATGTAACCAAAAGTTTTGTGCGGTTTTTTATTTATGACGATTTTCATTTGTTAAATTCTATGGCAAGTTTGATTTCGTTAATACGTTATTGCAAAACAGCCTGCGAAAGGTCCAAAAATGGCCGTTTTTTGCAATTGCCTTATTTATTGTAAAAATAACTTTTATGTATTTTTTAAGGCTTTAGAATGAAAATCTTTCAATATCAAACGTAAAAAAAATTTGTAGTCCCCGATTGGTGAACTTGTTGTTTAGATATTATAATTTGTTTATCCCAAGAGGTCAAATGTCCAAGGCTATAACTTTTTGAAAAAAAATCGTACATAGTTAATCCAAGATCAACTCTCCTTCTAAAGACTAATATTTTCATATTCTGATGTAAATAAATGCGTATAACATTTTTCAACCTATTATTTCGGGTTTGAAAATAAGGGGGCAAATTTCGTTATAAACATTTAGAACTGAAGTCGCCCCTGTACATCCTACTCGCTAAAAACCATATTTGGTGACCTTTGACCCCGCGTAAAATTTTTAGCACGGGTCGGATTTATGAGGACTTTTTAAATTTCATTTATGATGGTATTTTGAACAATCCTGTCAATTTTCAGCTTGATGGTAGTTATTGTAGCCTCACTCCTATTTTTGAGTCTAACTAGACCGGTCTGTAAGGGCAACCGACACAATAAATCACAGTCGAAACGAAAATAAATCTCCACTACACTTTAAAAATCATTTCTAATAATTAAATGTAACTTTCGGTCAAAATAATTTTTATTTTAAGATAATATCAGTCTTTCTTTAGTCAATGACTGTGAAATAATTTCTTAATTTTTATAAATAAAGTCACTACGATTTAAGAAAACAAAAACAATAATTATCTCAGCTTCAGTTGGTGGTAGAATATTTTTATTTGGTTTTGAATCTTTATTTTGGCTTCAGCAACAATAATCTGCAAGTTAGAAACTCATTGGATGTACAGGGGCGGCTTCAGTTCTAAATGTTTATAATGAAATTTGCCCCCTTATTTTCAAACCCGAAATAAGAGGTTGAAAAATGTTATAAGCATTTATTTACATCAGAATACGAAAATATAAGTCTTTAGAAGGAGAGTGGATCTTGGATTAACTCTGTACAATTTTTTTTTCAAAAAGTTATAGCCTTGGACATTTTACCTCTTGGGATAAACAAATTATAATATCTAAGCAACAAGTTCACAAATCGGGCACTACAAATTTTTTTTATACTTAGTATTCAAAGATCTTCATTTTAAAGCCTTAAAAATACATAAAAGTTATTTTTACAATAAATAACGCAATTTCAAAAAACGGCCATTTTGGACTTTTCGCAGGCTGTTTTGCAATAACGTATTAACAAAATTAAACTTGCCATAGCTCAAATTGTAGGTTTTTTAATTTACTACAATTTTCTATTTAAAACTTTTTCTCTAAAATGAATATCCTAAGCTGCAAAATTAAAAATCTTTAAAAATTGCAAATTTAACAAATGAAAATCGTCATAAATAAAAAACCGCACAAAATTTTTGGTTACATTTTAGTATAAGTTATTTCTAGCATCGTCCTTTACAACACCTGATAGGTTTCAAAAATTCCTGAATTATATCCTGAAATCGACCTATTTTTCACCCACAGTTTGTAGACTAATTGTAGAATTTTTTCGTCATGTTATCCTGAATACAATACAAAAATTTCCAAGTCGATATAATAGGTACTGTATAAAAATCAATTTATTTTTTCCTAAATGTCCTAGTCGAAAAATTACATTTACACAATAACGTCCGTATCACGTACAGTTAGAGCGGTTAGAGCGAAGTAATTTCATTAGTGAAATGAAATTTGTTCTCTTCCAATTGAATGTGCTGTTTTACTGAAAATGCCAAGAATTGTTTTAGATAGAGATACTCTAATTTGTAACCTTCATAAGTACCTTATTGTGGAAAGAAACGGTCCTTTAAAATCAGTAACGTCTGTACAAAAACGAGTGTGTGATTATTTAGAAATCAACGAATTTAGGATCTGTACTAAAAAATGAGAGTGAACTGCCGGAAACCGATCACTACCACACTCGCCCGTCACTCAAAATAAACAATATGTGGGAAGGACGAAAATTTTTAATTCGTACTGTTGTGATCTTGATTATTGATATGAGATAATATTCTTATATGTCATTTAATTTAATCAATGCATTAATAATAATCTAATTAATTTACCAGATCACATATCAATATGTTTTCAATCTCAGGGCTTTTTATAAAATTAATTACTTACATACGTGGCTTCTAAGTATTTCTCAATGGTTCCTAATCGGGATAGGAAAGAAAAGAGTAAAATAATAACACATATGGGTTACAATTGTAATCAAAATATTGTTTATTTTATTTAAATGGGAATCACTGCTTAATATTTGCTATATCTTATTATTCTTAAACATAACATTTACACATGGGAATCTTATTTCCTTTTGGTTTCCAATTGAAAGTTTTTATTAACATTTAACTATTATGATTTATTAGCAACAATTCTATTTAAGTTTGATGAAGCTTTTCTGATATTATTGATTATGTTTCTTCAATTTTAAATGTGGTATTTAATACGAAAAACCCATACATTCATGTCCAAACAAATGAGACTGACCTTTTTCTGGTGAACTGAGAATGTCTTCACACAAGACCCGTTTCCTGCTATCCTTGGCTGCAATCAAAACCTCGTCCTGGCTTCCAGTAATGTTCTCCTCTGAAACTAGCTCGTATAGCTCTCGTTTCCAGCTTCTGTCGTGATGCTGTGTTCTACCTTTTTCGAAACTGCAATCAGCTACCGGGAACTCTTGGCTCAAGGAGGTTCTTTTACTCTCAACCTGGCCTACCTCTCGTTCCACGATAGATACTCCACACTCACGGAACTACACCGGCTTTCTCACTCTCCGTACACTACCGTCTACTACTGGACTTCACTTCTCGACAGCTCAAAACATTCTGATCTCTATTTGTCATTCATTCCCCTACTTTCTAAATATCCCTTCCAGATTCACAAATCAAACTTCCACCACCAACTCTCATTCGCAGTATTCCTCAAAACCAATTTTTAATCTTTCTAAATATGCTTAATGGATTTCAAAAGAAAAATAGTTAATTCCCATTCTAAAATTACTTTCTACTAATTACAAAATTTAATGATCTATTATCTACTTCAACTGAGTCTTATTTAGCATAAGCTAATGATCGAACCTTCCGCGAACTACGATAATGACCTATTATCGATTTCACTTGAGTTTTATTTAGCATAGGCTAATGATCGAACCTTCCGCGAACAACGATAATGGTACGCCATTCACTTTGTTTATTCTAAGCGCATTTTCCCGAGTTTCGTTTAATCACTTCTTAAAATTAAATATAACAATTTGTTGTATACAGGTTGTTCTAAATTTATATGCCCGTGGTTGAGAAAATTGAAATTATTTTATATTAAATTGAATTTTGTTTATAATTATTAAAATTTAATTTTCATATCAAATAGAAATATAACAAATCCCCGCCTTGTATTCGATAAAATTTATCTGCATTTTTTAAATAAATTTTCTCGAGGCAAAATCAACTCCCTGTATATTTCCTTACTTTAATCTACGTCTTATACCCCTTCTTCTTGTATTACTCTAATTAGTCCCACCTGTAGAGTAATTGTTTCCTTATTTTTAGTGTCCTCATCCTGTGTTAGAGTGTCGGCTATTATGTTGTTTTTCCCTTTTTCCCATATCAATCTTCTGTCTTTTTCCTCAGATTTTTCACATACTTTTACCGTGCATTCTGCATCCTCGTTTTCATATGCCTCCTCTTCAAATGCCACTGTTTCGATTATATCTTTTTCGCTTTCATTTGTTAGCTTTATTTCTTCTTCTCCTGAGCTCATCTCTTCTTTTGAGGAATCCCAGTTTTCTTTTGCTTTTGATACTCTCAATTTTTCTTCTTCTGGGCTCAACTCTTCTTTTGAGGAGCCACAGGTTTCATTTTCTTTTGTCTTTTTCTGACTTTTTCTCCCTTTTCTTCTTTGTCCTTGCTTCGTTGCCAAATTCATTTCCACTGTTTGTTCTTTACCTGATTCGTCCGTATTTTGTTTCTCCTGTTCCTTGTCCTGTTCTTCTTCTTTTTCTTCTGTTAGATTCATCGTATTATTTTTTAAATCTATCACTACATGTTTTTCTGCCAATTCGTCAACTCCTACTATCATGTCATGTGACATGTTTGGCATTATTACACATTGTAGTGCATACATCTTCTTACCCAGTCGTACCATTACTCGTATGCCTTCATTTATAGTTGCCAATGTCCGTTTGTTTGCGCCCACTAAATTTACCCTAGGTATTTTGTAAATTAAATTTGTTAAGTTAACTTCTTCTATTAGTTTTCTGTTGACCAATGTTATTTCAGATCCAGTGTCTATCATAATTTTAATTGGTTTCTCGTTGATAAATCCATCCACAAATTTTAAATTAACTCCATTTTTCTTTTCGTTGTTTCTTGCCAATTTAATAAACTCCTTGGGGTTACAAAAGATTCCTGTTTGATTTTTGGTTTTTAGTGAGCGCCGTCGTGAAAAGACGCCGGTTGCTCATCGTTGTTTATATTTTCGTCATAATGTCTCTCTCCGTCATATTCATCTGTCTGGGTATTATTTACTTCTCTTCTATTTTCTCTTGGTCTGTCGGATCTGTTTCGGTTTTCTCGATATCCCTGTTCATTTTGTCTACCATTATTTCTGTTTTCTTGATTTGCGAGTGTGGTGTTTCTATTCTGGTATTCTCGATTTCTGTCCTCATTCCATTGCCTATTTCTTTGTTCATAATTTCCTCTTCCGTTGTCTCTATTTTCGTTTTCCCTTCTGGGATTAATATCTCGTCTTGTATAGTCCCTCCTATTTTGATTTCTATCTCTGTAATCCTGTGTTTCTCGGGGCCTGTAATCTTCTCGCGACCTTCTTGATTTTCTTTCTCTTAAACGTGATTCTCTTATTTGTAGGAATTGGCATAAACTATCTATGTCTTTGTAGTTTTGCAATGTGATATGGTCTTCCAGCGTTTCTTCGAAATGTCTTGCAATCAGTTCGACTAATTGTTCCGATGAGTAATTATATTGTAAATGTTTTGCGTTATAGTAAATTTGTAATGCATATGTCCTTTCTGATATACCCATCCTATCATTGTATTTCCCATTTTGCAATTCCTTGTTAATTTCCAATTGTTGGACTTTTCCCCAGAAATAATTCAAAAATTTTTGTTCAAATTGTTGCCAACTGTCAAATTCTTCTTCTTTGCAATCGAACCATAGGCTTGCTTCATATTTGAGATGGTTTCTGATAGTTTCTTTTGCTGTTTCGAAATTTCCGATGTGCTGTATTTTCTTTTTCAGGCTATTTATGAACGGCACTGGGTGTAATCTTCTTACATCCCCGCCAAACCTTATCTTCACGTCATCTGTGCTATGTATAACCATTTCTCTTCTTTCTCCGACATTCTGTTGCGTCCTGTTTTCGGTGACTTGTTTTTCTATTTCTGTGATTATTTTTTCCACTTCTTCTCTGTCTACTTGAATAGCATTTTCTAACTTATTTTCCAAATTTTCTAGTTCCTTTATTTTATCTTGAATTTTCATTTCATACTTTTCTATGCGTTCCTCCATTTTCTTGTTGTTCTCTTCTATGGCTTGTTTTGTTTCCTTCTGATTTTCTTGCATTATTCTTTTTGTTTCATCCATTTTTTGATCCAATTTTTGTTGTGTTTCATCCATTTTTTGTTGTGTTTCATCCATTTTTAGTTGTGTTTCATCCATTTTTTGTTGTGTTTCATCCATTTTTTGATCCACTTTATCCATTTTCTGTTGTGTTTCATCCATTTTTTGATCCATTTTTTTTTGTGATTCATCCATTTTCTTTGATGTTTCTTCCTGATTTTTATCCATTGTTCGTTTTGCTTCATCCATTTTTTGTGACTGGAGTTGCATAAGTTGTAATAGTTTATCTATTTCTGATAATTCTTGCTGTTCTGATGCCATGATTGTCGTGTCTAAAATATCTTCTTGGTCTGAATGTTCTTTTTGTTTTTTGTTGTCTTTGCTTTGGCTTCTTGTCACAGACATTTGTTTTCAAGAAGTACTGTCCCCGCCAAATATGAAATTTTACTAGTATGTTACCAAGACGACTTTTTCTCACCCAAATATTATAAATTGTCAATAAATATATCAAATGTAAATATCGTAAAAATAAAATATTAAATCAGTTATGTAAAATTTGTACCTAAAGAGATCTAAAATTTTATGTTATCAAATGTAAGTATCTCACTTTTTACCACAGGCATATAAATTTTCAAATACCGGCTTTACTCTTTCTATCCTTCAAATTTGCCACTAGAAATACTTTACAATGCTTTCCACGTTGGACGACAGTTGTTGTGATCTTGATTATTGATATGAGATAATATTCTTATATGTCATTTAATTTAATCAATGCATTAATAATAATCTAATTAATTTACCAGATCACATATCAATATGTTTTCAATCTCAGGGCTTTTTATAAAATTAATTACTTACATACGTGGCTTCTAAGTATTTCTCAATGGTTCCTAATCGGGATAGGAAAGAAAAGAGTAAAATAATAACACATATGGGTTACAATTGTAATCAAAATATTGTTTATTTTATTTAAATGGCAATCACTGCTTAATATTTGCTATATCTTATTATTCTTAAACATAACATTTACACATGGGAATCTTATTTCCTTTTGGTTTCCAATTGAAAGTTTTTATTAACATTTAACTATTATGATTTATTAGCAACAATTCTATTTAAGTTTGATGAAGCTTTTCTGATATTATTGATTATGTTTCTTCAATTTTAAATGTGGTATTTAATACGAAAAACCCATACATTCATGTCCAAACAAATGAGACTGACCTTTTTCTGGTGAACTGAGAATGTCTTCACACAAGACCCGTTTCCTGCTATCCTTGGCTGCAATCAAAACCTCGTCCTGGCTTCCAGTAATGTTCTCCTCTGAAACTAGCTCGTATAGCTCTCGTTTCCAGCTTCTGTCGTGATGCTGTGTTCTACCTTTTTCGAAACTGCAATCAGCTACCGGGAACTCTTGGCTCAAGGAGGTTCTTTTACTCTCAACCTGGCCTACCTCTCGTTCCACGATAGATACTCCACACTCACGGAACTACACCGGCTTTCTCACTCTCCGTACACTACCGTCTACTACTGGACTTCACTTCTCGACAGCTCAAAACATTCTGATCTCTATTTGTCATTCATTCCCCTACTTTCTAAATATCCCTTCCAGATTCACAAATCAAACTTCCACCACCAACTCTCATTCGCAGTATTCCTCAAAACCAATTTTTAATCTTTCTAAATATGCTTAATGGATTTCAAAAGAAAAATAGTTAATTCCCATTCTAAAATTACTTTCTACTAATTACAAAATTTAATGATCTATTATCTACTTCAACTGAGTCTTATTTAGCATAAGCTAATGATCGAACCTTCCGCGAACTACGATAATGACCTATTATCGATTTCACTTGAGTTTTATTTAGCATAGGCTAATGATCGAACCTTCCGCGAACAACGATAATGGTACGCCATTCACTTTGTTTATTCTAAGCGCATTTTCCCGAGTTTCGTTTAATCACTTCTTAAAATTAAATATAACAATTTGTTGTATACAGGTTGTTCTAAATTTATATGCCCGTGGTTGAGAAAATTGAAATTATTTTATATTAAATTGAATTTTGTTTATAATTATTAAAATTTAATTTTCATATCAAATAGAAATATAACAGTACATACAAATGAGAGCAAATAAGGAATATGTGACAGATAAAATTTTATTTAAATTAAAAGAAAGGAAATTGATGACATTAGTAAAACAAGTTGCAAATCCTACATAGCATAGGATTCAAATTTCAAAAAGAGGATAACAGAAAAGCACTCTTTGGAAGAAGTTCTGTTGTATACAAGAGAATTGAATTTCTCGGGAAATATACCAAATTTAAAGAAAAATGGGCAGCCTTTAACTATTTAAAAGAAACGTGGATATTTTTTAAGGCTGTAACCAAGAAAATATAGAAAGATGACGACGTAAAATAAATCAACCATATTGATGGAGAAGGAAAATTATATATAATTCTGCACGTGGAGAGAAGACCGGCTTTACAGAAGGTGCTAATTAAATATTTTCGTCTATATAGAAAAACACTGATTATTGTAAGATTATGAACATGTTTGTGAAATAGTTGCGTGAAAAACATCTCCGCGAATTAAGTGAGCTCAGTGTAATTTTGGACAATGCTTCTTATTAAATGATTAACAATTTAATCCCCCGAAGTTATAAATATACTTCGGAAGTATAAAATTATCAAAAATAAAAAATTGTAAATATTATAATGAACCATCAAAAAATCTTCGATCCTTAAATGCTTTAATTATGTTAGTAAATTGTCAAATAAAATCTAGAATACTTTATTAACTCCTAACTATAAAAGGAGATTGACAGAAGGACTTAATAGTCCAAATTTATAATCATGTTTTATTATATTGTGGTTTATTGTATATATGTATTATATAATTTGTAATTTATTGCTTATAAAATATGAACATAATTGAAATTTTATTTATGTTCCCATTATGTTTTATTGTTATATTAAATATTACCGTTTACTAAAATTTGCGTATTTAAATAATGGTAAAAAGTTTGTATTAATATTAATATGAAAGATTCTTTCTTAATTTCTATATTTTTCCATCATCTGCCTTATAATGAAAATTCCACCTGCCATTGATCTACCTTGCATAAATCCAAATTGTTTTCTTGGATAGTTTGAGTCTTTTTATTATTATTCTTATTCAAGTATCCGTCTATCAAATACTTCCTCCCGTATTTTCATGGGGTGACTAATTTCAATGGGGTGACAAAGCTCGACCGTTTGCTGCACCAAAAATTTGCCCTACACCCAGTCTGGTCCAACCTCTTATTCTGGTTGCATATTCTGCAACGATGAGATTTTTTTACAACCAATCCATTTCTTACCTTCTACTGTTTCTTAGAGAATCAAGTGAGGAATATGATATTTACTTCCTGTCACTGTATGTCCAAATGAGCTAACTGCTCTTATTTTGACTATATTTAGAAAGTCCTGATCCTGATTTATGAGTTTGAGAACTTCTTCGTTGCTGGCGTCTCTCTCTCTCTCCATTGTGGTTTCCTTATTACTGAAGATCGTGATTGCCTCCAATACTCCTAACAAAGTTTCTCAATTGGTCTCTATCTTCAGCGACAATTTTTAATTTGGTCGGACGATCTGATTGGTGAATACCCTCTTAGTCTTCTCCCCCGAACGTGTCCAGAAACAATTAATCTTTCTAAATTATTGTCACCTTTGTGAATCACATGAACAAAGAACAGAAGATTTCGCTGTAGACATGTTGTGTACAGCCTTTTCTGAATTTCAACTTAATTAGGGATGGAAACGTTTGTCCGATTAGCTGCCCAAGGTATGCGCAGCATTTGTCGCCAGCATCACATCTCAAAGGCATCCATTTTTTTTTTTTTTGAGAGATATATATATATCTTTCCAAACTTTAGTTAGGCGGCCCATCGTATTTTTTGCCAAAGCAATGCAGTTTCTGCTATGCAGTTATCATCGTTATTTATAATAGATCCTAGATAGTTAAAGCTGTTTATTATCTGGTATTCCTGAAAGTGGTTACTCAGCTGAATAGTGTTGAATCTATCACCATTATTTTCGTCTTTTTTTATTATTAATGCCAACTATAATGCTTTCTGACTCAATTCTTCGCAGGAGATCTAGCATTGTTTGTCCATTTGCTTCTATAAGTGTAGTATCTCAACCTAAATTGGAGAATTTTTTACTAGCCATCGTTACTCCACATACCCATCCCTCTAAAGCCATACTCATGACATGTCCATTATAAATATTGAATGTCAGGTGATGAAACGTATCCTTAGCAAAGCCCTCTCTTTACTTAGACCAGGGAAATAAGGCAAAAATATACCATGATCGGGACACTTGAGCAGCCAGGTTGCAAATGCGTTTTTTGGGCACTATATAAATAATTCATTATAAAAACAAAAATGCTCGTCACAGTTTGGACGAGAAATTTAGTTATCAATAAATAAGGGTCAAAAATGGAGAGTTTTTTCGTTTAAATCGCTACAGGTAAAAATAGGGTAATTAAATGTCTTACTTATAATATTTATTGCTATTTCAGGAATATAAATACTTGGGTCTTAAAATTACACAAGATGGAACGTTGGACAAGAATATCCAAGAAAGGTGCACACAAGGAAGGAAAGCTATCGCATTATTGAACAAAATCCTATGGGACCAAAGTATCTCCAAAGAAAATAAACGTAACATCTTTAACAGCATTGTTAAGAGCATTATAACATACAGCAGCGAAGTTTGGCCACTTAAAGAAACATCCGAAAATATGCTAATAACAACTGAAATAAACTTCTGGAGAAGATCTGCTGGTATAACAAGAATACAAAAAATCAGAAATACAAGAATATTGGAGATAATGGATGTAAAGCATACAATAATGGACGATATAAAAACAAAGCAACTAAGATGGTTTGGCCACGTACAACGTATGGAAGAAGACAGATTACCCAAGCAAGTGCTACGATGGGCACCAAAAGGACGGCGGAAAAGAGGAAGACCTAGGAAAAGCTGGATAGAAGGAATCCATAGGGAAATCAGAGAAAGAGGCTTGAACGAAGACATGTGCTACGATCGAGAGCAATGGCGATTGGGAATCGGAAGACGTCGTAGAACGTTATGAACCGATTATATATATAATATACTTATAATATTTTTCTTTTAGTAGATGAGCCAAGATTTAATATAGCGTTTTTTGAATTTTGGTCCGATTATTTGTTGCTTCGGATATTGCAAAATAAAACTAAAATTTCGAAAATAAAAAATTTGCTACAACTCTTGCGAAAATGAATTTAGCATTTTATCCCAAAGAGCTTTTTTCGCAATGTTATTGTTCAGAAAATAATAATGATACAGCAATTCTGTGAAAACAACATGAAAGAAGAATAGTCATATTTTCAACGACTTTTAAAAAATCATTAAAAAGTCACTTTTATCACTCAGAAAACATTTTACTGAAATAGAGTCATTTTTGGCTTATAAACAATTTGAGTAACTTTGTTAATATTGACTGTAGGCTAAAACTACAATGGAATTTGAAAAACTGGTATTTTTATACGAATTTTCAAAGAAAAACTTTTCGCCTAGGTTAGTTACGGTCAAAGTTAGCCACTTTTTTAATTTAATTGACGGCTACTTTGTTTATAACAATTAAGCAACCTAACTAGAGCCATTTTGAAGTTGAAGTTATATAGGTTACGTGTAAAAGTTTGAGTAAACTTTGAACCTCAACAGAGTGGTTGATAAAGCTTTAAAAATGGCATCCGAACGGAATTAATTCGTGGTCGGTGGAGGGGAATTACTAAAATACGTGCACTCAAAAAATAAAACTGATTCTGAAACATATGCTGCGATTAATATCGCTGGAACTTGTTGATGGATTTTGATCATAATTTTTTAATTTTATGTACTCGTAGTCTTATAGAGTACGCTATGTAAACACAACCCCACCTAACACTACAAAATGTTAGGGGGAACTCCCCTTATCACTCAGGGATATGAAAAATAGGTTACGACAGATTTTAAGACCTACCGAATATACATATATAATTTCATAAAAATCGGTCAAGCGATCTCGAAAGAGTATGGAAACTAACACTGTGACAGGAGAATTTTATAGATGTAAATATATAGATGGCTATTAACAAATAGGGGTTGGTGATAGAAGAGTGAAAATTAAGGGTTGTATCTATTTTTTAATTCTACATCATATAAAATTAAGGTAGATAATTTTGTCCAGAAAAATAAAAAAAATGTCAGGGGGGCAACCCCCCTTATAACTTATGGGTATAAAAAATAGATTAAAACCTCTTCAACGTCCTACAGGATAAACGTGTAAAATTTTATAAAAATCGTCCAAGTCGTTTCGGAGTCGTATGGTAACTAACACTGTTACAGGAGAATTTGATGTATATAGAAGTAACTGCGAATTAAATAATAAAAGTGGCTAACTTTGAACCTAATTAACCTAGGCAAAAAGTTTTTTTTCTGAAAATTCGTATAAAAATACCAGCTTTTGAAATCCTAAAGTAAATTTACTCTATAGTCAATATTAACAAAGTTCTTCAAATTGTTTAGAAGCCAAAAATGACTCTATTTTACTAACCTTTTTTCGGAGTGATTAAAACGACTTTTTAATGATTTTTTTTAACATTTTAAAAATATAACTATTATTCTTGCATGTGGTTTCCACTGAATTGCTATGTCATTATTATTGTCTGAACAATAACATTGCGAAAAAAAGCTCTTTGCGATAAACAAATTAAATAAAATTTAAACTAATTGACGAATCGTCTTAAAATTTTTGTGTGCATTATTTGGAATGTTCGACTCAACTTTTCGAGCAATATGAAAGTCTTAAGACCATTTTCGCAAAAGTTATAGCACATTTTTTATTTTTGAAATTTTAGTCTTATTTTGCACTTTCCGAAACAAAAAAGGATCGGACCAAAATTCAAAAAGTGCCATTTTAAACCTTGGATCTTCTACAAAAAGAAGAATATTATAAATAAGATATTTAATTACCCTATTTTTACCTGTAGCGAGTTAAACAAAAAAACTGCCATTTTTGACCGTTATTTGTTAATAACTAAGTTTCTCGTCCGAACTGTGACGGGCATTTTTGTATTTATAATGTATTAGGTATATAGTACCCAAAAAATCCATTTGCAACCTGGCTGCTCAAGTGTCCCGACAAAAACCTTATTTCTCTGGACTAACTCTGAATTGGCTTGAAACCCCCTGATATAGTCGTACTGGTGGTGTGTGTAGTATGTATAAGAAATCATTTATAGATCAGGGAGCCAACAAGACATCAACAGAGTTTTTTATTTAGTGGTAGACTAAAATAAAATGAGCCTATAGAATACAAACATCAGAAGCTAAATAAAAAATATATTTATTATCACTAAATGGTACAGAGGTTTATATGCAATTCTAGATGAAAAAAATGAAAGTATTCTTAAACTTGGAGTTAGGAGAATACGATAAAAAAGATTTAACACTATGGAAACGGACGCATTATGAAGAATATACGAGACAAGATTAGAAATTAACGAATCAGAGAAATCATCGAAGAGAAAAACATAATTAGAGAATAAATATACATTAATAGCATAAAAAAACAACAGTTTAAGTGATATGGGTTGGGCACGTTATTGGAAGCATATAATTCTAAGTAAATGTATAGAAGATACACAATAGCAACATTTAAATTACTTACAAGCAATGATGGGCGTTACAAAAATCGATGTAATCAAAGACGTAATGGATTTGCTTCTTTAGATTTAATGAAAATTTGCACAATAGTCAATTATAAAGGTGAGGCAATGACTAACAAGCTTTACCTGGTTTCGATTTCACGAGTATCGCACAAAAAACACAATCCTGCAAATAATCTAAACAAATTAGAGGAAACAGTTGAATGAGAATCGCTCATCTTATTATTCGCTTGATGAGTATTTCGTCAAAACAGAACATTATTTGAAACTAGGTGACTTATAATTAAAGCAAAAATCGTTATCTTGGTGATGGAGTAAGAGAATTAACCACTGATTGGCTGTAACGAAAAAAAAAACAGCTCAATTTATGAGATTTTAATTACTGATTTACAGATAAAGCAATCGTTTTATTTGTAACAGTTTTGTAGTTTGTTAAAAATGAACATTTATTAAAAAAATAAGAAATATTTTAAGATCATGACATTTTTTTTCTAAAAGTATATTTTCATTCTGATTTTAAATTACAAAGACAAATAATTTTCTGAATTATTTCAACTATGAATCTTATAGTCCGGGAGATAGTGCCAAGTTTGACCGGAGCATTTTAGGATGACTGTTTTTTTATATAGTCAGTTGTTCCAAAGTTTATTAACAAAATGATTTGTCAGATGGTCCAAAACCAGGGAATAAAATGAAAAAAGACCAGGAAAATTAATAGTAAAAATAATTACACTCTTATAAAAATGAACTTTTTATAATATCACGTTTTTATTATTTATTCGACAAAATATAAAAAAGTATTATAAAAACAATTATTTTTCAAATCAAAATGTCAATTTTACAAACAAAAAGGTTTTCCGATGCCTGGAATAGAACCCGACTCGCTTGGGTGAAAGCCGGGAGTCAGGTATTCTAACCACTGGGCCACTATGGATGTAAGATACGGAGATAAATATTTGACATATACAAGTTGTAGGGTTTTTCCACCTACTTTCATATTTTATCTTTTTTTGCCTAAAAGTCTCGGAGTCGCACCAGCTGACAGGCATTTTCGTTGTCAAACAAGTACTAACCACCAAAAATTCATAAAATCCGTGCTAAAATCACCGTAAAAATTTGACACTCCATCCCAGACTAATATATTATGTGTAGATTAAAGCAAATATGAATTTTTACTTAAAAAATTTTAATCTAAATTTATAGAACATATAATTAGCAACAATCAAAATGGATTCAGACTTACTAAAATTTCTTCAGATAAATTTTTAGTCTAAAAATATTTCAAGAAAAAACTTGAAAAACTAAATTTACCTAAGAACTACTATGTAATGAGTAGATACCTACATAGACTTCAAGAAAAACTTTTGATTGTATGTATACATTCAGTATGTATACAGAACATAATATATATTATATATCTCATTAACCATAATCTTCGCATTTTTTAATACCAGAACTTGCTTGACTTTGGTGCTGCAAGCAAAAGTATCTTCATAAGTATATACAGAGATTTAAAGTCTACCTAGCGACACTTGACTCTATTACACCTCTCGTTTGACACCCCACCGTTAGTCTGTTATAATAAGTGGTTGTGTGCTCCTTTAAATGAGACTTTCTATTTGAAGCGAACCATTGCAGTGTTGTCTAGAGTAGCCAAATCATCAATTTGAAAAAACAGGACATATCCAAGAAGGGTTTGGGGACGATACCCTCCTGCTAAAGAGGGTCCAAGGGGGCTTCATTGAGATGTAATCATTGAACCATGGTCTTTTTAGCTAATTTAAGACCTATCGTTTTCTTTTCAAGTTACCTATGAATATGTCATGTAAATTTGAACTGTGAGGCTTATAAATAAAAACAACAATTTATCAGTGAATACTTAGTTATTATAACATACTTCAAAACATACATAATTAAACAAGATAACCAAAATTGTTGGGCAAAGTTAAAATCTCGAGGAGTAGGGAAGACGACCCAATGAGAGGCGCGAGAAAGGTGTATCGTCAACCCAAATAAGGGACATTTAGGCGTCCTGGGACACCTTTTCGAGATTCTGGGTACGATAGTTAAAACACGGGACAATACCGTTTTTACGGGACATTTGATCACCCTAGTGTTGCCCCATGGCATGGCTATTATGACGGAAAGCTTTGACGATTTACGGTTGCTACTGGATAGGATGCCTGCTAAGCAGACAAATGAAGTAGTTTTTAATAGATCAGAAGCTACACGTCATCCGATTTATAGAGCCATATTCAGGAAAATAGCATATCTTGCACATATAATGCGAGGAAAACAATGTAATATTCTTCGACTAATTAATGAATTACCCAATTTGCAATACATGTTCTTACATGTACACTATACATGTGCTTACATGTACACTATACGTCAGTTAGATAGCCTTAACGGTCTAGGCAGCTGTTCACTTGGAATGATCTAACAAGACGATGGTTAAGGCTCAGGCCAGACAATGAAAAGGCTAACTTAGTAGTTTAAAATAAATTCTATATGAATCTGCTGGTGTATCGGATCGACATATGGATGAACAAACAATACGGTAAGATAAGGAGGCTTGGTTGGAGCTGGTAGGTTTAAAAAATGGAAGAGAGATAGACTGTGGGTACGTAGTAACGCAATAATCTCTGTGGACTAGACTAACATTGCACTCCGACTTATTTCACACTAAAATATCCACATCAGTATGATGTCCTGCTATAAACTAGGACCTATAAACTAAATGTTGAAGCGTTTAACATGTCTGCTCATATGGGAAAAAGGAAAGACTATCTATAGAGATACTGGGGGGTAAGAATGGGGCTAAAGAAGAAGAAGCAGACACATAAAACCTCGTTGCGGGACGGCAGCTCATTTGTTGTGCGGGAGCTAGGTCGTAGATTCGTCAGGGAGGGTGAAGGGGTGTTAAGATGACTAAACTACCATAACCAAATACAAAGGGTACTTACTCAGACTAGAGGATCTTTCTACTATTTAAAAAACAGGACGCCGTTCGAAACAAATCCTCTGGTTCATATTTGGGTACTTCCTAAGACATTTTCTTCTCTTATGGGGTACCAAATGGGGAGACATTCCTCTCAGATTCCTCGTTTGGGGTTATACTAGGTAACTTTATCTCAATACTGGCTTCTATGCCACATTCTTTTTCTTCTACTCTAAAACTTACACACAGTTGCATTAGAATTTACTTAAAATTTTTCCAAAACAAGGTTACAGAAATAAAATGGTAGATACACTTACAAAACGTTTATTCAAAACTTTAAACTCTTACCAGGTTTATTCAAAATTTTACTACAAAAACAATGATTACAATGATTACAAACAAAACAATTACAATTGAACTTGTTGGGCAGTATATGTCAAATAAAATTTGACCTATTTATTTCAACACAAGATTTGACGTAGCTGTCAAATGTCATAAGTCACTGCCTTTTTTTACCATTATGAAAGCAAATTTCTTTATACAATTATTTACCAGCAATTTATCCACTTGAAATTTAGTAAAATTTTAAAAACATATCATACCTTAAAAACAAAAAAAACTCTTCGTCACAGTCACAAACTACAGGGGAGGGGTTCATCGAACTGAGGCAGGGGGCAGGGGGAGGACATGGCTTCTTTCTTCAATTTCTGGGCAATCACTGGAGGGTGGGGTGTGGGGTAGACATTCCATACACAAATCACAAAGGGGGCTCTTCTGGGAAATTGGAACTTTTCAGGGCAATCAACTGGAACTTGCATAGGGACAGGAACAAACAAAGACTTCTACACAATGCCGGCTTATAGAACTGCGTCACAACTCAACCAGAGTATGAGAGCACAAAATTCTACCATACAAATCCACTTTGGGGCAGAAAAATCATCGTGCACTCACACTAGATCTTCTTAACTTCTAAAACGACCATTCTATGCTTATTACCGGCGAGGAACAAAAGGGGCTACGCCCTTTTTCAAGTGAGTCGGCCAGCGGGATCATACCGCTTCGAAATCTAAAACCGGACTGATCTGCCTTCGCTCTGAAGCTACAGATAGGGAAAAGTACGACGAAGTACCGAGCGATTTTGATCCTTAGGGATGCTTACATGACTAAAACACGTCACTTTCGGTTGGACCAAACCATTTTTTGAAAGGGGCTTTCAACATTTCTTCTAGAAAGTTCTTCTAGGCATCAGCAACTCTTACAAATTGTAACACATTGAAATATTGTGCAATACTTAGTAGCTGTATACAGGGACGTCTTGGGATCTTTTGATGATATTCAACTTCACAAAATAAATTAAAAAAATCGACATTCTTTTTGGGAATCTGGATATTAAATTAATGTTGGAGTTTTTTTTAAACGCTACAATGTTCAGATATAGTTATGGACGTAGCTTAGATATAATAGAATTTTCAATCAGAATCTAAATGCAATTTCCAAAAATTGAGGATAATCAATCAAAATATACGATACTTCAATATTTATTTTAAAACTAATATATTGCGTTTTTTTTTGGTAACCACATTTTACATTAAATGCCACGCAAAATATATTTGAACGACAAATAACTTTTTTGCTTGTGTCAAAATCACGCAACATTGACCAGTTTAATAATTACTACTCGGCCGTGAACGTTAAATAGAATTTAAAAAAAGTATGTATATTTTATGAACAAATCTGTGAATGAAATTCAACATTAATTCCGTATAAAATTTGTATTGCCTTGAGATACATGACATATTATTGAGAAAATATACATAATAATATGTAAGGTTGTAGAAAAAATAACAGCCGAAAAAATCTTGTACATGTTGTTGAAGATTCTAAAAGATATATGAGTGATAGCTGATGAAAAATCCTTGAAGAGGTACACCTGAGTTTGCTTTGTTTCCTTAAACAATCATAAAAAGCGAAAAAATTATTTTTGTTTATAAAACGTTTCGTATACATAGAGAAAAATTGTTCAGTTCAAATAAAAGTGGTAGATCTTAATAAGTTTTTTAATTTGCGAGTTTCTAAATTAAAATATATAAACAATTGACCGAGCTAAACGCAAAAAACTTTTATTTTCGCAGTCCTTTATAAATGTTAATAATTTCTTTTTTTTGCATAACTACGTGTACATACATGTAACTACTTGAAATTATGGAAATTTGAAGAAGAATTGTAATTCCATTGACAATCGCACCTATGCCTAAATTCTTTATAAGTTAATAAATGTGTCTCACTTATTTTTCATTCCAAAGACATTTTTGTCCTATATTTCGGTTCACTCTATTTTTGCACGAGGCCTCTGATATTTTTTACTTTCTGTTTATAATTTGGCATCTGTTTAGGTTGTCGATATTCGTCCACTTTGTTTATATGTTTTTTATATCTTGTTCTATATTCTCTTATTTTTTAATTAAAAAAGTAAATATTCACTTCTTCTTTTTCGTCTTGTTTTCTTTGTCTATCAAGTTTTGTTAAAGTGTATTTTGTTAAAGTGTATGACATAAGCTCGAAACAAATGACAATCGATGAAAAGCCCTATGGTCCACTTTTCTGTACAGCAGAAGTACGAAAGTAGGTACTAACCCTTTTGATTAACACTTTTGATTAACTTTCGCCCTCTGACAAATTAACATAAACGTAGGTATTTAGTAAATTCCTCGTAGTCTGTACTTGAAGTTTTAATCATTTGATGCAACTGATACCTTAATTTAGCGATACTCCTAAACCACTTAGAAATTATTGGAAAAGTTTGTCATAGT
Source organism: Diabrotica virgifera virgifera (assembly GCF_917563875.1). Classification (NCBI taxonomy): domain Eukaryota; kingdom Metazoa; phylum Arthropoda; class Insecta; order Coleoptera; family Chrysomelidae; genus Diabrotica; species Diabrotica virgifera. The sequence continues at coordinate 67,651,152 of NC_065444.1, forward strand.
AGTACCCATAAGCACAATATAAACTTAGACCACATCACAAGTCTAAAGATAATCCTGAGGGTTGAAAGATCGAAATTTGAGAAATTATATTATGTATATTGCGTGAAAAAAAAAACATGTTTATATAGTAACGGTGATAACAAAATTAGAAAACAGAGATACAATCGAAAATTTTCAAGGTAAGTCTCTGAAAAGTTTTTAAACATAGGTATATGGTTAAGGTTTTGAATGGAAGATAATAGAAAAACCTTGTGTGAAAGAGCTAATGTCATTCAGAAAATCATCGAGTTTTTAAGAAACTATATAAAATTTTTACAAAAGTTCAAGTTTAATTTGATTATTATTATTATTATTAAACAATCCGTGGGTTTTTGCTAAAGATAGAATAAAGGGGATTTGGCAGGACGAGAGTATAAAATCCACAAAAACCCATCGATACTGAGGGAAAAGGACATATTATATTGCATGCGGATGAAAAACATGATTTTATTGATGGAGTAGATCTTCTGTTTTAGTCAAAATCAAAATCAACCGATTTTCAAAACAATCCATTTCAAGATACCATAAATACGTAGATAGTTGTGAAATGGTTGAAAGAAAAAATGCTTTCAAGTTTACCCTAATAACACCAAACATTCCATGTATGTTCCTAGAATGTACACACAGGATATTGAAAACATTCCTGGAATGTCCTCAAAAGCACAAGAATGTCCCCTAAATGTCCCAGGAAAGTCCTGTGTCAGCATTTTAAACATTCCTTGAATGTCTTGTTGGAACATTTCATGAATGTCTACGAATGTTCTTTGGACATTCACAGTATATTTTTTTATACATTCCCTGGATATAGTCGCTGATGTGACATAATACCTCCGATTTGTTTTTTCATGAGTTTTGTAAGAGAGACTAAAAACTTTTTCACAGTCACCTCCTATTTTCATATGATATTTTTTGACATGTTTTGTAGTAAAGTTGTTGCTCGTGACTTCCCCAACTTTACTCCAACTTTAAAAACAAATCCAGCTATAAAATATTTATGTGCCTGAAGGATTTTGTATGCTTTCATCTGCTGCTTAGAGTAGTAACTGTGAGACTCCACCAGATATGTATAAATATCTATATTAGTAATTTGGTGGAATGAACTTTACTGTAAAATCCAATTCTGACTGAATTGTATATGGATCTAAATCCCCAATTATTTTCAGCTTCAATAAATATCTAAAACAATAAAAGAAATAATGTTATTGCTTGCAAAATTCATCAATATTGATAAATATCAGGGAAAAATTAACAGTAAATAAAAATTGTTTTTCTACGGCCGTGCTAAAAGAGTCACTTTCCCTCACGCATTTATTATTCCCCTACTTTTCTCCATTGTGGTAAATTTTATAAAGTTCACAAAATACAACAAACGAAATCCAAATGAATCCAAAATAGCCAAATTCGACAATAAACAATGAAAAATAGATATTACAAACATAACCTCTGTAACTTTTTGTATGACAACGATGCCAGCCAGAAGTCACGTGGTTTGGATTGCCTACTAATACATAGATACACGCGCGGCAAATTTAAAAATGAACGCAAATTGAATAGTAAATCGCCTCTCGTAAAATAGAGGACATTGGTAGTATGTTCATAGAATGTCTTGTAGTAACATTCCACCAATAATTTAATCAGATGTTCACCGCATGTTCCTTGAATGTCCAGAACATTCAAACATTAATATAACTTTGATAGTACATTCCTGGAATGTTTTGTGTTGTTAGGGTGCATGTTTTACAAGTCTGTTATAGTTTTGGACAATGCCCTATACTCTGTACCATTCGTAAATTTTAAAAAAGCAACCAATAAATTCCTTGACACTACATAAAAAAAATAATGATTAGAGAATGAAAATATTTCGGTTCCTCGGGATTTCTTCAAGCCGGAATTACTAGTTAGCCAAAAGGAACGAAAAAAAAAATGTATATTAGATGAAATTATACATAACTTTTTAACAAAATATGTTAGGACTGCCCCCTTACCATTGTGAATTCAACACCATTGAACATATTTGGAGAGTATGCAAAACCTATTAAGATAACTATATTAGACGTAACGGTTACAGTGACGGAGTAGTTTAGGAAACATGGGAGAAACATTGCAATTAAACCTTGCAAAACCTTGCAATTTTTGGAAAAAAGTGCGGAAATCTGAAAAGTTAATAAAAGAATGTTGGATCCGTGAAAATCGAATTAAAGCAATTTACCTAGTCATCATTTACAATCCAAATAAAGATACGGTTGACAGTGATTATGAGTGCGGTTCTAATTTGCTGATAACAGTCTACGTTTTCATTTTATCTTATTGAAAGCTGCTATCAAAGCTTCCATCCGTAATCCAAAATATGTAGTCACAAATTCGTGAAATATACTATAAGGCCTATCACTCTTCCAATTCAAGTCCAGCTTTCTTGTCTTACTTACCATAAAATAAGTATTTTCGTTGTTAAATTTCCATTAATTCAAATAAAAAATTTAGTTTCAGGTGGAAACACGGAGTTAATAAATTTAAATGAAAATAATGACTGACAGGGAAATAAGGAGACAATTTTATAAATTACAAAACGTTGACATCTCATTCCTCAAGTTTACATTGTTGATCTCATATCATAAGTTTCATCTCCCGCATAATATTTCCTGAAACTGGGAATTCTCTCAAATTCAAACTCAGTCAGGTTTACGAGATAAGCGCTTATTGTTTTATCCTTCATTCCTTATTCAAAAGCACGTACAATAACTACGTTTTACTTTAGGCAGGCACTTTAAATTGTCTAAAGGGCCTCATTCATGATCTGATTTGTAGTATTACTAGTGGTACGACAAGAGAGAGAAAGTGATATGTTGGATCTAAAATCAGACCGTGAATGGGTTGTAGTACTACTAGTAATACCACTAGTGGTACGACTAGCGGTATTACAAAGAAAGTTGGAGCGTGAATGCCGATGTTGGATGTTGGATTAAAAATTTCCACTACACTGAGAGTCATAAGTTAAGGATATAGAAAATGTATGCTCATTTTTATAGTTTATTTTTTCGTGAACATATCAACGGATTTCGCTAATTTTTGTTTTTATTATCTTAGATATTTCTTTAGTATTTACACAGTTGTGCAAAAATTTAATTAAACTTCTGTTTTGTACTTATACCGGGTGGAAGAAAAGTAATGTTTTTCTTATGTTAAGTTTGAAACACCCGGTAGAGAGAACGAGGTACAAATCTGTGTATAGATCGGAATCGTATTGTAGTCTTATGTTTTGTGAACATTTTGTTTTTTGAATCTCCCTGATATCTTTAGCTTTCTAAAGATAAAGAAAATAACAAAGAAAATAGGTGGTTTTACTCCTTACCATGTATTTTTACTGAAACAAAACTAAATTAACACTAACAAATAACAGTTAACAAAACTTTAAAAACAGAAAGGCACATAACGTAAACGATTGTCGATCAGGTAAGTGGTATGCACAGCACAACTTAAGAGAGACGAGATTGTTTAATAGAGGCTCTATGATGTTTTGGGGTGGAATTTCCCTGAAAGTAATACGGATTCGGTGTCTACCTGGAGGCTCTTTAAATATCGAGAGTTACATTACACATATTCTTTTTCTTTGAACACTCTTTTTCTTTCGCACTATATATAGGAAATAATGTCATCTTAGTGGTATGATAAGACGTGACCTCCTCACGTATCGCAGTCGTCAGTTAAAACACATATTAAATGAGACATACAAAAGATGAGACTACAACATAGTATCGATGCATAACCACCATTTTACCTCTTCCTCCCTAAAGGGTGTCTCAAAACTTTAGTTTCGGTTAAAACACAAGTTAAAATACAAAACCGTCTATTTTCTTTGTTTCTAAAGATATCAGGCACATTCAAAAAAAATTTCACCAAACATAAGGCTATAATATGATTCCGATGCATTATTGTACCTCGTCCTCTCTACAGGATGTTTCAAACTTAACATAAGAAAAACATTTCTTTTCCTCCACCCAGTATAAGTACAAAAAAGAAGTTTGAGTAAATCTTTGCACAACTGTGATAATATTGTTCGTCCGCTATAACTTTTCCCATGCGTCACGATTCTTTTTCAAACAAATTAAGTCAAAACATAACGTCGATGTGTATATACATTTTGTATGCTGTATACTATGTATATTATAAAGATTATACTACACACATCGGCGTACGTTTCACTTTACGTTTTGACTTAATTTGTTTTAAAATGAATCGTGACGCATGGGAAAAGTTAAGCGAAACAATACTAAAGAAATATCTAAAATAGTAAAAAAAATTAGCGGGATCCGTTAATCCGTTCACGAAAAAATCAACTATGAAAATGAGCATAAATTTTCTATATCCCTAACTTATGCCTCGCAGTATATTACGTATGGGATGTCTACAAGTTTCTTTACGCAAACATTCCTAGTTTGCAAATATTTAATAGAAAATAAACTGTCACAAAAATTACCCTTATTAAAATACACGATTATTTATTATCTACTTTTTGTTGGGACCAATCATTTTTCTTTCTGTAAATAAAGACCAGTTTCTTATTAATCTAAAACTATTTTCTTTTGGCATCTTATGCAAATTTACTATTCATTTTTAAATGCGAATCCCAGCTCCAGTTTAGTTTACTAAAATAGAATATAACTACCCTACGTCTTAAAAAGTCGTAAAAATTAATTAGTTCATATCAGCCCTAGACAAATGATAGAGAAACTAAACTTATAGCATGCTTAATAATTATGAAACCTCAACTTATGTACCCAAATCCTCCGAATTATATTTTGCATAGACTTTACTGGATACATTTTTTAGTGTACACCACCGTGAAAACAGATGGCTGAAAGGTAAGACCTTTTTTGGCGGCTAGAAAGATAAAATGTTGGGTGGTGAATGGTGTTGTAGTACGACTAGAGGGACCACAAAGTAATATCACTATCTCTCTCTTGTCGTACCACTAGTGGTACTAAAAATCAGAGCGTGAATGCCCCGTATAAGGGCCTCATTCATGATCTGATTTGTAGTATTACTAGTGGTACGACAAGAGAGAGAAAGTGATATGTTGGATCTAAAATCAGACCGTGAATGGGTTGTAGTACTACTAGTAATACCACTAGTGGTACGACTAGCGGTATTACAAAGAAAGTTGGAGCGTGAATGCCGATGTTGGATGTTGGATTAAAAATTTCCACTACACTGAGAGTCATAAGTTAAGGATATAGAAAATGTATGCTCATTTTTATAGTTTATTTTTTCGTGAACAGATTAACGGATTTCGCTAATTTTTGTTTTTATTATCTTAGATATTTCTTTAGTATTTACACAGTTGTGCAAAAATTTAATTAAACTTCTGTTTTGTACTTATACCGGGTGGAAGAAAAGTAATGTTTTTCTTATGTTAAGTTTGAAACACCCGGTAGAGAGAACGAGGTACAAATCTGTGTATAGATCGGAATCGTATTGTAGTCTTATGTTTTGTGAACATTTTGTTTTTTGAATCTCCCTGATATCTTTAGCTTTCTAAAGATAAAGAAAATAACAAAGAAAATAGGTGGTTTTACTCCTTACCATGTATTTTTACTGAAACAAAACTAAATTAACACTAACAAATAACAGTTAACAAAACTTTAAAAACAGAAAGGCACATAACGTAAACGATTGTCGATCAGCTAAGTGGTATGCACAGCACAACTTAAGAGAGACGAGATTGTTTAATAGAGGCTCTATGATGTTTTCGGGTGGAATTTCCCTGAAAGTAATACGGATTCGGTGTCTACCTGGAGGCTCTTTAAATATCGAGAGTTACATTACACATATACTTTTTCTTTGAACACTCTTTTTCTTTCGCACTATATATAGGAAATAATGTCGTCTTAGTGGTATGATAAGACGTGACCTCCTCACGTATCGCAGTCGTCAGTTAAAACACATATTAAATAGAAAAACGGTCTAGTTTCTTTGTTATTAAAGATATCAGAAAAATTTAAAAAATAAATGATTCACAAAAGATGAGACTACAACATAGTATCGATGCATAACCACCATTTTACCTCTTCCTCCCTAAAGGGTGTCTCAAAACTTTAGTTTCGGTTAAAACACAAGTTAAAATACAAAACCGTCTATTTTCTTTGTTTCTAAAGATATCAGGCACATTAAAAAAAAATCACCAAACATAAGGCTATAATACGATTCCGATGCATTATTGTACCTCGTCCTCTCTACAGGATGTTTCAAACTTAACATAAGAAAAACATTTCTTTTCCTCCACCCAGTATAAGTACAAAAAAGAAGTTTGAGTAAATCTTTGCACAACTGTGATAATATTGTTCGTCCGCTATAACTTTTCCCATGCGTCACGATTCTTTTTCAAACAAATTAAGTCAAAACATAACGTCGATGTGTATATACATTTTGTATACTGTATACTATGTATATTATACTACACACATCGGCGCACGTTTCACTTTACGTTTTGACTTAATTTGTTTTAAAATGAATCGTGACGCATGGGAAAAGTTATAGCGAAACAATACTAAAGAAATATCTAAAATAGTAAAAAAAATTAGCGGGATCCGTTAATCCGTTCACGAAAAAATCAACTATGAAAATGAGCATAAATTTTCTATATCCCTAACTTATGCCTCGCAGTATATTACGTATGGGATGTCTACAAGTTTCTTTACGCAAACATTCCTATTTTGCAAATATTAAATAGAAAATAAACTGTCAAAAAAATTACCCTTATTAAAATACACGATTATTAATTATCTACTTTTTGTTGGGACCAATCATTTTCCTTTCTGTAAATAAAGACCAATTTCTTATTAATCTAAAACTATTTTCTTTTGGCATCTTATGCAAATTTACTATTCATTTTTAAATGCAAATCTCAGCTCCAGTTTAGTTTACTAAAATAGAATATAACTACCCTACGTCTTAAAAAGTCATAAAAATTGCAAGAGTCGTAAAAATTAATTAGTTCATATCAGCCCTAGACAAATGATACAGAAACGAAACTTATGGCATGCTTAATAATTATGAAACCTCAACTTATGTACCCAAATCCTCCGAATTATATTTTGCATAGACTTTACTGGATACATTTTTTAGTGTACACCACCGTGAAAACAGATGGCTGAAAGGTAAGACCTTTTTTGGCGGCTAGAAAGATAAAATGTTGGGTGGTGAATGGTGTTGTAGTACGACTAGAGGGACCACAAAGTAGTATCACTCTCTTTCTCTTGTCGTACCACTAGTGGTACTACAAATCAGAGCGTGAATGCCCCGTATTAGATTTTGAAGTAGTACATCAACATTTTATCATTACTCTGTCGTCTGAAATATCGTGAGAAGGTTGTTGCTTTATATTAGTGAAATGTTTGAAAAGTCCGTTATATGAATTTTTGTAAACCACGACGTAAATTAATTCAAAATGTAGTTTTTTTTTGTGAAAATCAGATGCTTTGGTACAAAAGTCAATTACAGAATGTTTACTTATCTCATTTGTAATGTTATATCTGCATATGTAAAAATAGTTATTAATTATTACTAGTAATACCCACGGAAATTAAAAAATGTATACACATAGTAATATAGTCCAAATACGTTCATATGTTAGTTAAATTAAAATCACATTTTAACATTTTATAAATATGAGAACAGGAAAATACATTAATACAAGATAGCCAGTCGAAAAGTGGCCAAAATAGTTTTGATTAAATTAATATTACTTAATTAATTTTTGAAAAAATATCGTTCATGACGTAGATGCATGTATTTTATATCAAATTAAAGCTATTTTTTGCTAACACGATGATATATTGTTGGCTGTGAAAAAATGACTGCAAATTAGGGTTGACAGTTGTTGAGAACGCGACGTATCAGAGATAAAGTTAAAGGAAAGCTAGCGCGCAACGCCAATGGTTTCACAATGTTTGATGAAGAATGGGAGTTTTTAAAGCAATGATCTTGTCAAACCAGAAATTTCATTTTGCTGGCTTGTTTTAGCTTCTTCTGTCTAGGTCTAGCCCTACTAAGAGACTTTTCTTATCCTGTGTCCTTAAACACTTTTTAGGGTGGTTGCACTGGTATCTTCTGGGTTATTCTTCGGCATTTTGTGTAACTTAGTTGCCAAGGTTGGGGTACCTAAAGAGAATAGATTGTGTTTTATTAGGATTGGGAGTTGCTATTCATTTCCCGCACCACCTATCAACATGGTTTGGGTGATTTTGAGCATACCTTGTGAAGACATCTGCCTCTCGAGATGTTGTTAGCAGATCAGTATCATCTGCGTAATGCAGTGTACCTGTGTTTGTGTGTCATAGATTGAGGAAGTCACTGTTGTATATTGCCATATGGGTGTCAATACGGAATTGTGTCGCACTCCTGCTGAAGATGTGAAGGGTGGTAAAAATTGGTTGTTGACCTTTACCGTGAATTTGTGCGCAGGCATATACGAGTGTATTCCCCTGACAAAAGGGATGGTCAGACGGATGTTCAGTAGTTTCTTCACAAATCCGGCATGTTAGATTTGGTCAAAAGCTTTCTGAACGTCGAAGAAAATTTCGATAGAACGTTTTGTGTCATTTAGATTCTGAGTAATCTGACTAACGATTTCAGTCAACGCAGTTTTGGTGAGTTACCTTCTAGGAATCTTTTTTTAAGAAATCCAGAGTCCCTTTTTCTTAAAGATTGGTTCAGCGTATGCCCTCTTTAGTTTGTAGGGAACAAAATTGTATTGGCCTCCTTCGAAGGTATAAAAAGTAGCAGAGTCTGAGTGATGCATTGACTATATCCGTCAAGTAGAGAGTAACGCTCGGTGGATTCACACAGTTCCTGGGAATTTTGTCAGATCGTGGTGAATTATTGGAGTTGCCTATATGGCAGTAGTTCTCCAATGTTTGTTGACTCACAGGGGCCATGAGCGAATCTTCTTTTTTAAGTACCGTGCCCAAATTTTTGGCGTGGATAGCTTCCATGACAATTTGCCGATATCTTCCTCGATCTTGCGCAACATGTATTAGTTCATGTGCTGATTAGCCAGTCCATTGACGAAGGTTTCGGAGCCCATGAATATTTCTTCCTGCCAATTCCTTTTGTTTTTCTTTGATTTTTTCGTTGATTATTAACTGGAGTATCCTGTATATGCTACCTCTCATTATACGTCCCCGATATTCAAGTTTTCTCTTTTTTACCATCTTCATTAAGTTACCTTCGCCTTGATCTACTCTGTTTAAGACTTTTCTGTTTGAAATGCGTTGAACTCATGACATTCTAAGCATTCTACGATATGACCGCATCTCAAAGGCTTCTAAGTTGTTCATCATATTAACCTTCATGATCCAGGTTTCACATCCATATAGAAATATAGGATACACATAACATTTTAGAAACTTGATTCTTAGTTGTAAGTTCAGCTGAGAAACGCTCTGAATAGATCTACGTTTTATAAATGCTCCTCTTCCAATTTCTATACGAGTTTTGATTTCTTCCTCTGGATTTAATATCTCGTTTATCCAACATCCTAGGTATTTAAAATGGTTAACTTCTGTTATCGGTTCATTACTGATAATTAGTTGCTTAGGGCTGACGTCTTGTTTACTAACCATAAGTAACTTTGCTTTGTTCGATCTATAAGGAATTGAAGATCTTCGATACTTTTAGTCATGATCTCTGTGTCATCTGCATATCTGATGTTGTTTATAGATTCGAACACCACATTGCCCTTCCAAAGCTTCGTGCGAATGCTCATGGAGTATCTGTGGGTCGAAAGAAGCTTAAATTTGTTGTTTATCTCTTAGTGCGTACATGGAAGGCTTGTTAAATACTGAAATCGTTGGAGGTGGTGAATATGTTTGGAAATATATTTTGAAGGCATTACAATATAATTACACGGTCAGTTTTATGGCAAAATATATATGAATATGATATTTAAACAATAAAACCCATTCTAAAGTTGCTTGAGAGTATTTGTTGCAGCGACGGAGTTCCTATACACAATATTTTTTATATACATCTGGCTGTCTGTGTCAACTACTTTCTAAAGTCTTTATTAATTTTATCAAATATCTTGGTTATGAAATATCTGCAATTATAATGTATAATTTACGCTGGGAGCGAAATATTAATTTTATCTGCAAAATCTCTCTAGATTAACGTAGTAAACAGTGTAACACATCATTACCCAAAACCACTGTTTGTAAAAAAAATACCTCTATTATTCAAACAGTACATTTTTATCGCAAAACTGCAAAACTAACAACACCAGAACAGTTATGAAATCATTAAAAATACACATTTGCTATAAATTGCATTTAATCCTGGTAAAATCTACAATAAACAATTAACTATATGATAATTATAATTTTCTCGTTATCGTTAAGTTCCGTAAAGGTACTAGGTGCAAGAGCCTTTATGAATTCATAATAACAAGAATGTAGCTCATAACGTAGCCAAAGTAATTATCTCAATCAGATTCACTGAGTAGCAGATTGATGATTTTTGTTTTGGTGTTAATAATAGTAGACGGTGCATTACGTGATCCTTGTATGCTACTTACATCATGCTCCTTCCGGCAAACGATAAATTTTGACTTATGCAGTTACCTTTACATCAGATAATTCATAAAAAATAGGTATTATTGTTACTGATGGTACCAAGCTTTTTAACTCCGATTTCCATCAAGACACTTCGATTTTGATGAAATTTTGATATTAACCACTATTCACTCTTAATTTTAAAATCTACCCCATGCGTAAGTATGCTTTTACCTTTGGGGTGGAGTCCATTCCAACTGGGGGGTTGGTACCTTTATGTTGAAAATAACCTCAAAAATGGATAAAGAAATATATTCTAAGATAAAAATGTCTATAAAGTTTTTTTCGAAAAATCAATCAATTCATGATTAACATTTTCAATTGTTTTGTTTATAATCGATTTCAGCTGAAAAACTACATTTTATTGAAAAGACTGTTAATAGATAAAATGTAGCAATATACAAAATCAAAGATATGAAAATAATTAAAAAATTGCCAATATCACGCATTAACATGAGACTTTCTAGAGCTCTCTAGAATATGAAATACTGAAGATATAATAAAACTAAGGTCGATACCTATTTTTTTGTGATAAAAGAACAATACTACCCTTTTTATTTCTACCCTATAATTGCAATTGAACGATATTCGTTTCCAATTCACTTTATTTGCCTCAGTAATGGGATTCAAAAGTTTGAATAATTTAAAATGAATAATTTTGAACAGAATTATGGTTACAGTGAAAAAAATTTTTTAATACTTTTAAAAATACCATATTTTCTATAAAATAAACACAAAACTGACGAAGATGCGTAAAATTTGCTACACAACAGCATTTTCTGTAAAAAATCACAATTTTTGTTTTATAGTAAATTTTACGTAGATATCTTCGATAGTTTTACACTTATTTTGAAAAACGATGGTATTTTTAAAAATGTCGAAAATATTTTTTTCACTATAACTAATTTTTTTTATTTATTTATTTTAAATTGTTTAAAGTTTTGGATCACATTACTGATTCCTAGATAAAGTGAATTTGGTATGGATAACGTTTAATTATTTTAACTAGGCTAGAAATAGCAACGTGGTATTTTTGTTTTTTTTTCGCGAAAAAAAAATGGACCGACCTTATTTTTATCATATTTCACTTACTTCATATGCTAGAGAGTACTACAAAGTCTTATTTCATTGTAAAATGTTCGTTAAATACTAAATTGTCACATTTAATGACTTAACTAGGTTTATATTATGCTTACAGCCAGTGCCGGCGCTAGGGTATAAGGTGCCCGCCTGCAAAACTACCACAGGCGCCCCCCCCCCCCACCCACACATAGATACTCATACAAATCCAGCCTCGGGAACATTATGTGTGTACATGTCCGAAGATCAAACCGGTCACACTGCTTAACCTGACCCCGAATCTATCTGACCCCCAAGCTGTACCACCACCCCTCCCCATCGAAGTACATAACGAATAAGGAGGCTTTGTACTGAACGTTACCTTGGTTGCCCTGGGTAATGGAAGATCCTCTATTTTACTTTTTGTGGTTAAACCACCTGATTTTAGGGGTAGCTAGAAGAGCTTTTCTCCCTATTAATGACTTGATTATGGCCTTGTGTCCTAATAATATGTGTTCCGGGCAGCGAGGCACCGACTAAGTCGGTGTCCCGCTATCCGCAAATGTCCCCGGTAAATAAAGTTCGGGTACAGTTTTATTGGACCCATCATCTGACAAAACAACTTCACTTTAACTTTTTTAAGAAATTGGCTAAGAGAGCTAAGATTGTTTTTTTGTGTCATTTCTTCTTTTTCGGCTTTTAAATTAATAATAATGTTGAGTACTTAAATATAATTTTATATTAATTGAACGCTAGATTCTTTAATTGCAGAGTACAACTGACAAACTATTCTGTATTATAATCACAGGAAATACATAATAAAAGAGCTCTAAACTAAATTTTATGTAAAATGTTTATTTTAAATACCGGGTGTCCTCTTATATTTTCCCCCATTTTAACTGTTCATAACGTCTAAACGGCTCAAGATAGAAATATGCGGTTTTCGTTGAAATGTTTTATTTTAGTAAAAGTTTTGTCAGAATGGATTGAGTTTTTTATGTCGCTTTCAATTACGAAAAAAATATGGCGGATTTTTTTTAATTAATAAAAAAAAATCATTCATTCCTTTTAAAATTGTTTACTTTTTTTATTGGAACAACCAGTATATTTTTTTGTAAATTTAAAGAACGGTCATTCACCTATCCAGCGATATAAAGTTTTTTAAAATCGGTTGTCAAATGACTAAGTAATTAATTTTTAAAATGAGAGGTGCAACGTGGATATCACATAACTAAATAACATAACTAAAGAAATTGATATTATATTATGTTATGTGAGTTCCACATTGCATCTCTCATTTTAAAAATTAAATGTTCAGTCATTCACAACCGATTTTAAAAAACGTTATATCGCTGGATAGGTAAATGACTGTTCTTTCAATTTACAAAAGAATATACTGGGTGTTTCAATAAAAAAAGTCAACGTTTTTTTCAAAAATCCGCCCTTTTTTATTTAAAAGCGATATAAAAAATTCAATCCATTCAAACAAAACTTTTACTAAAATAAAGTTTCTATCTTGAGTCGTTTAGAAGTTATAGGCAGTTAAAATGGGAGAAAATATAAGTGGACACCCGGTATGTGGGATTTTATGGGGTTAATACATAACTTGATACCTATTAATAGGTACATACATATACTTAAATTAGACAGGCGCAGGCGGCAAGAAAACAGTATCACAATCTTGTTTATTCTACTAGAAATCATTCATTCCTCTCATAACTGCTGATACAAAACTAACAACTTGCAAGGAATTTGAAGAACATAAACAAAGCATTCTCATTTAAGAGCAAAGTTGTTTAGTTGAAATATGATATCTATGATCAATAAATTATATTACTACATGGTAAGAATTCTACGCGGCATTGCATATTTTTGTATATTATGTGATATTCAAAACTAACAAACAAACACAGATTGGAGTATTATTTAAAACGAAAAACGATTATGGTATTAAAAACGATTAGGGTATTATTTATTATGAAGAATTATTAAAAAAATTTATTTTTCTATTTTAGTATTTTACATAATACCAGCAGAAAAAAAGCTCATTCTGGCGCCCCCCAAACAGGGGCGCCCCCTGCAATGCATCCCTTGCAGGCCCGTTATCGCCGGCCCTGCTTACAGCCAAAAGAAAAAAGCGACCTTTTTAATTTTTTATAAGTTACATTTTATCCATGTTACATTATCCAGCTTTTACTTATTTTATTAAGTGTTTTAAATAAAATGTAAAGGATTTAAATTATTAATACTATAAAATTCAATTGAAACAAAATAAAAATCGAATTTTTCAATTTCGAAGTCTAAAAGAATTGATTTTTCGGAAAAACAATACAGAAATTTTTTTGATTAAAATATTTTTTTCTATCGGTTCTTCAGGTTCTTTTCATAATAACCAACCTCCTAGCAATTGGAGTGGATACCACTCTCAAGGTAACGGCACATATCGGCATAGGGTAGATTTTGAAGTTATGTGCATATAGAGGTTAATTCCAAAATTTTATCAAAATCAATGCGTCTTCATGGGAATCGGAAGAACCATATTTTTACTGTGGTACACTGGACTATTTCAGTATATCATCATCAATATATCCATACATGTCTTTGTCTTTGTTCAATATGTAAACATTGTCAATGTGAATCTAGATCTGTCTGTATATTATCTAAATATAAATATTCTGTCGCCTCATGCAATAGAAGTCCCTCCCCCTATGGAAGTCAACTAAATATTCTAGCTAAACTGTCCTTGATAGAACCAATTAAGTTTCAACTTTGTTGAATATATTGTTTTCCACGAACCAAATAAATATTATGTTAATTTATTTTATATACTAATAAACATCTTGTATACTAAAATTTTAAAATAGATTTGGCATCCCCTAATATAAAATAATAATTTATAAATAACATAATTTTCATAGCACAAGGTACAATTATCCTTCACTTTTTTTGTGTTTGTTAGTTTCTCAAGCCTCCCACTTAAATATCTATCACAGCATCTTTAGTGACAATAATTATATCTTCTGTCAGAAGCCGCATTGTTTTCGAATAATTAAATAAAAGAAGAAATCGAAACGAAAATCAGTAAGAGAAACTGTGATCAGCAACAACTTTTACTTGCCTTTATCATTTCTTGTAATTAGATATCTCTACAACAATGCATTTGTATCATAATTGGAACAAAAGATGCGCCTATTGTCCGTTAATATTAATAGTTTTAAAACTTCGTTGAATGTATCAAAAGTTAACAGGAATAATTCCGATAATAATTTTCTCAATGAGCTAATTAATAGCAGAACAATTATTAAGAAAAATTCGTCGTGGTTCAGCCAAAAAATACGTCTCAGTTCCGCCAATATTTAATACATTCGGTTAATTTTAAATTTATTCGGTACTTTTTAAGTTTATTCAAATATCTTTCTCTTCATTTTCTTTTGCAAGTGCCATCTACGCGACAGAAGTCGGCAATTATCATGGCTATTCTAAAGACTGCTGCTCTTAAAAGTTCTTTGATGTACATCCGTACTACCACTCTTTCAGGTTTCGCAGTCATGATATGCTACGTCTTTCTACAGTCCACTTTCCTTAGATCTTTCTTTTCGTAATAGTTGGAGCACGGTGTATCTCTCTCCACGTGTAATGTGTCCGAGTTACTCAAATTTTCTTGTTTTAATTGCAGTTAACGTTTCCACTCCTGTATTGATCCTTCTTAGAATTATCCTATACACCCACAACTCGAATGATTTGGGTTTTTCATTGATGTCGCATTTAAGGTCCAAGCTTCCTTTCTATTAAACAAATTCGAGAAAACGTGACACCTCGCCTAACTCTTGGCTCCAACTTTGCATCCCTTGTTCAGAACACTCTTCTAATTTTGTTGTTTTCCCGAGCCGTTTCTATCATTATTTCAATTTCCTAGAAAATATCATTTATTGAATTATTAGTTGTTTCGATATGGCTTCGATATGGCTTCGATTTATTAAAAGTACCTATTCCCGTTATTTCCTTTAATTTTTTGGCATTTCCATAAATTTCAACATTTAGACGTTCATTATTAAAACGTATTCTTGTTAATACTTCGCTAGTTTGATCACCAGCCTCTGAAGATCTTCAATATTTTCTGCTATAACGACAGTGCCATTCGCATGGGTATCTAATGTTGTTAATAGTAACTCCATTTACGTTTATTTTAGCTGTTTCACCTGTGGTTGATGTTCCTTTCCGTTAACAGAAGACGAGAACCAAAACTTTTATATTGTTTGATTATAAAAGAATATCATTTATGGAATTTAAAATACTTCGCTAGTTTGATCACCAGCCTCTGAAGATGTTCAATATTTTCTGCTATAACGACAGTGCCATTCGCATGGGTATCTAATGTTGTTAATAGTAACTCCATTTACGTTTATTTCAGCTGTTTCACCTGTGGTTGATGTTCCTGTCCTTTAACATAAGACGAGAACCAAAACTTTTATATTGTTTGATTATAAAAGACGACGATTAATTAATTTTTGAAGTTATACTTCTTTAGGCGCGTTTGAGAGTAAAATTTCATAATACTGCGCGCATGCTCACACAGACAGTATGACGTTTAGTTGCTAAATCTTTCAAGTTATGTATAAATATATCAGTGCAAGAAAAGTTGTGAAAAGAATATATTAGTCTTTTTAGTAAATATATTTATTATAATTTTTGTGTCTGGATTTGTGTTCCTCATGAGTAAGATGAGTATTATTAAAACATTTTATTGTATATTTATTATCTTCACCTTGTCTGTTTGTTACCGTGAATTGTCATTAGGTACGTCCGAACCGATACAGACACAGTCCTCGTAGCGTATTTGGTATAGCATTCGGCCAGATATCGAGAGGTCTTGAGTTCGAATCCGGAACAATCCTATACTTTTTTTTATTTTTTTAAAAGCGGTAAGCACAAAATTAGTTTGGTGTTTAAAAAAAATTAAAACAAACTGTTTAAAGTATATTTATTTTTAAGAAATCATATAATAGAAGTATAACTTCTTACGTGCGTACAAACTACACACACATTATTTTTTTTCTCAAAGTAAGGTATAGTTCGATGTTGAAGAAATATTTTAGATAGTGAGATGATTATTTTATTTGAGCACTGTTGCATTTTGCAAACACACTATTTTAAGCTAGGAAGGATTTTTTACTATATTTTTTGCATTTTAGTGAGAATAGAACAATAAAACATGTAGGTATGCATATAAAAAGTTCATATAAACAGTACGGTTCAAATTCTATTTATACCGATAAAGTAAGGTCTAACCTAATTTTACTATCGCTTTGGTTTGTTCTCTCAGATATTATGTAAATAATCTTTCTTGAAATTTAATTTAGATTTAGGTGCTAATCAATAGTTAAACAGACATTTAACAAATCTCGAATTTTTTGTCAGTCAAATAAATATACTTTAGTGCAGAGCTGGATATGTTTGTCCATAGAGAAATATACACCAAGAGCCGTAATAACAAAGAAATGTGTTTTGTCGATATAGAAATACGCGAGGAAGACATTATGATATGATACAGGGCTGTAGCATCACCCTCAAGAACTTTTTCAGCATCTTTTCCGAGTAGACATTAAAAATAATGGGCGATACTACGCAAGTCTGTCTTACCTCACGTCTAATTTCATCTGATAGCTGCTCATTAGAGCGTATTTTTCTCCCTGCTTATAGTATAAATTCGATATTATCCTGATCCTGAGGTCACTATGATCTACCTTCTTTGATTCCAAGACTATAGTCAATAAAAGCCATATATTATATCTTAAGGGCTTTTCCCGCTCTTCATAATTTTTAATACAATAAAACGCACCAATAACACTACATGTCATTGGGTCTTAATATTCTTCCTTCGTCGAGATAATCGATATAAAAATACCTTATGCATCCCAAAATATGAAAGCACTTATTTTAAGTTAAGACGGTTAACCCTTAGTTAAGAATAACAAACTTGACACCTCTACGTCTAAGACCGTGAACAGACTCAAGATAAATGCTAAAAACTGAACAACATGAAGTTAAAATAGTTAGTGACAAGTTAACTCACTTCGATGATCTCTTAGCGTTATTTAGGAGTAAGCTTGTTTTATTGCTCTACTCTAGGTCCTTTAAATATTTGACTGAATATGACAAGTGACAAAAACCAAAAGACTTCAAGTCATGTTGTCGTCATTAAAAACAACTAGTCATTGGTCAAATAGTACGCTCAATCAATAATTCAGAGAAATAAGGAAAAAAATATCCTGTTGGTGATACAACCTACTCCAGGCCGAAACCAAGTTTTTTGAGTAGTATGGACATCTATAATAATAACCTATATTATGTTTCCTGCAGCCGATTTTGATGATATACACAGTTATAAACAAATGAAGATCAAAAAACGCTAAATTTTCGTTTTTTTTCGTCTATTACCAAAAAGTTAAGCATTTTAAACAAATTTGAGAATCGCTGAATATGTCTATCCTTATTAGTTGCTTAGAAAATTGCAAAATAAATCATAAATTTTGAGTTTTTATAAATATTCGCAACTTATGTAAAAATTAACTTAGAACCTTCTTATTACACGGAATACTGAGGGTGCTTAAATTATACCCTAAATTTAAAAGCAATTGGTCAAATAGTTTAAAAGTTATTTAATTTGTTTATCCCAAATAAATTTTTTTTGCAACACTATAAGTCAGAAAATGATGAAGTTACAGTAATATTTTGGACAGTTTATGAAAGAACAAGATTTACACTATTAATTTTATTAAAAAAAATGACAAAAAATAATTCTAAATATTGCAAAATTATTTTGCAAGAACATCTGAATTAAAAAAGGGGGAGGGCTAACTTCGTCCCTAATTGTCCTAGGACAATTGTTTTTCTTTCTAAATGTGTATAAAATTCAGTTTTTCTAAATATGAAAAAATAATTTTTCTACGGGTAACAGTTAAAAAGTTATTCTAATTGTTTATAAGTAAGCAAAAAATCGACATGTTTTTGCAAAATAATTTTACACTGTTTAAAATTACTTTTAGTTATTTTTTTTTAATTAAGTTAATTAAGGGCCGGTTGTTCGAACGCTTATCAAAAATGATCAGTATCAAATATTTAATTACTGTCACCAACTGTCAATGTCAACTTTGATTGGGTTGCTGAAAACATAATTATTGATTACAATTATGAAATTAGTTAATCAATTATGTTAATAATTGTTATGTTAATTGATTAACTAATCTCATAACTATAATCAATTATGTTTTCAGCAACCCAATCAAAGTTGACATTGACAGTTGGTGACAGTAATTAAATATTTGATAGTGATCATTGTTGATTAGCGTTCGAACAACCGGCCCTTAATGTACTTCTTTCATAAACTGTCTGAAGTATTACTGTAACTTCATAATTTTCTGACTTACAGTGTGGCAAAAAAATGAATTTTGGATAAACAAATTAAATAACTTTTAAACTATTTGACCAATTGCTTTAAAATTTAAAATATAATTTAAGCATAAGAAGTCTCAGCATTCCGTGTAATAGGAAGGTTCTAACTTAATTTTTACATAAGTTATGAACATTTATAAAATCTCAAAATATATGACTTATTTTGCAATTTTCTAAGCAACAAATAGGGATAGACATATTCAGCGAGCGCCATATTGAATTTTTTTAGACAGTGTGTCCACGGTTGGGGTGCCCAAGAGGAAAAACTTTTTTATTTTCAATTTTAGCGAAAAATGTCATTCTTGATAAAACGTTTTGCTTGTTCTAAAACCGCATAAAACGAAATAAAATTCAAGTTTTTCAAATCATGCTTAATTTTGTAGCCAATTTTATGTAAATCCCTGTAAATTTATGCACTAAGTTCAAAATTGTAACAATAATAACTAGGGAGAACAACCCTTTCGCTTCTTTGGATTATGAAACCAAACTTTGTCGTTCTCCTTGAAACATCCAATTATTTAATAATTAAATAATTATTAATCCAATAATTTTAATAATAAAATTTATCACAAGATAAATTCTTTTTTGAACGCTTAACTTTGTCGAAAAAAAAAATGACAATTCGCAAATTATTTATCTGAGTTGACAGTTACTAAGCTACATTTTGGCTTGGCAACACTAGATTTTTGTTACGATTTCGAACTTAGTGCAAAAATTTATAGGGATTTACATAAAATTGACTACAAAATTAAACAGGATTTGTAAATTTTGAATTTTATTTCGTTTTATGGGGTTTTAGAACAAGCAAAACTTTTTATCAAGAATGACATTTTTCGCTAAAATTGAAAATAAAAAAGTTTTTCCTCTTGGGCACCCCAATCGTGGACACACTGTATGATTTATGAGTTTTTTATTCTCAAATTTGTTTAGAATGCTTCACTTTTTAGTAATAAACGAAAAAAGCGAAAATTTACCATTTTTTGATGTTCATTTGTTTATAACTATGTATATCATCGAAATCGGCTGCAGGAAACATATAGGTTATTAATATAGATGTCCATACTACTCAAAAAAATTGGTTTCGGCCTGGAGGGGATGTTACAATATAAGTACTTTTTCTCCGGTTTGTAACGACTTATGGGAAGTCAGCGCTTTTTCTAAACGCAGGTTTACATCTATGCCATACAAGTATCATGCTATGCAAGTCCGACAAGCACGGAATTTCTCTTCCCTAGCCTGATAAAGGAAACACGCTATACTCGGAGCAGCGTACAAAATGATAGCGATTTAGATGGGTAACCTGTTAATGCATTAGTCTAATAGATTCCTAGCATTGCCCGATGGTATGGTTATGCCTTGGGTTTACAGTTTACTTTAATCGATATTAAAACTCACTTCGTTTTTGTATTACTGTTTGGTCTTATTTTTGATTATTTGATGGACGTGCAACGATGCAACTACAAAGGGCAGATACTTTAAAAATTACGTTTTGTCATTGGACCTTATCAAGGTTCTTTTTCTAACATAGATCCTTATGTAGTGAGTACTAAAAGTGACATATGTCGACGGGAAGCATGAGTTAGAGTTGGGTCACATTTAGATTGTACAGTTTAAGCTGTTTTGGCCCATAATTTAATTTTGAAAATTTTGTGGATTGCGCTACTTGTATCAACACTACTATGCAGCGGCTTGCTGTATCACGTATCATAATCGCTGTTCCTAGTTCTTCTCGTTAAAAAATATATTATAAAACTCTTTTTTAAATACCAACGTAAGGCACGACTAAAAATTAGAGCAATAAATACAGTACAAAAAAACTGTGTTGTGTTTAAATCTAATGTTTTATACGAAAAACCACGTCAATAACAGTTACGCCGAAATAGAATCAGGTTATTGGGTGAATTACTGAAATTGAAGGCTTAAGTGTCGCGATTAATATTAACCAATCGATGTAACGGTTCCCGTTAGACGCTTCGTCTGAAAGTAAAGAGTAATCAGTTGTTTTTAAAGTGCACGTTGTTATAAATGTTTACATTTTTTTTTCTACTGGTTGTAATACTTAACAAGAATAAAAAACCGCTAAATGCGGTATAAATAAGTGGCGCCCACAATATTTCAGGTACAAAAGAGCTGAAGATACGTGGGGCAAAAATATATTTTCATTGTGATAGAAAAAAAACTATAATTTTATTTTGCAAGATTTTTCCATTTTTTTTTTTCAAATGCTAAATTTTAAGTAAAGCTTACTATAAAAGACTACCTTTGATCAAGTGTGCAATTTGAGGTTCTTCTTTTGTGGCGCGTTCTACTTCAAATTTAGCAAATACTATGGAAAAACTTTCAAAATAAAACTATAATTTTACTGTCCATCACAATGAAACTACTTTTTTGCGCCACGTAATATTCATATCAGCTCTTTTGTTGCTAAAACGTGGTGCCACGCATTTTTTTAGAATTTAGAGTTTGTTTTTTATTCTTGTATCAGAAGTTTTTCAGAAATTTTTATAAATTAAATGTATGAATATCAAACGGTTTTCAATTCTTACTCTGGTTTCGTTATTATCGTATAGGCTCTTCATCAGTGTTGGTAGATGATCATAAACTCTATCTCGTGTAAATTTTTTTACAAAAGTTTCCAGTTTACACAATCAAATAGGTACCTGCTTTGAATTGTATTATCGATCAACAAAGCAACATAATTTCACTATATTTTATTTTAAGAACGAAAAAGTGTCGAAACGTCAAAATAACCATATTTCAACTGAAGTTGTGGTCGATTTTCAAAAGATCTTAAATAATATTAATATGCCACCAAACTGTTCAAAATCCTGCTTAAAAACATTTGAAATCTTCTGCCATAAAAACTGTGCTAAAATTATGCATTTCCAAATAAAGCAAAGTAGTCTAGAGTCTAGAAGGTTAGAACCAATATACAGTGAGGTTCAAAATTAAGGAATATGTAGGTACGTTTTAGTTATTGTTTTCCTAGAAAATGGATTGGTAGACGAGGAACATTAAAGAGATATTACACCACTTGATTTTTCCTATAAGGTTTCATAAAATCAAAAGTTTACATAGATTAACCACAAAATTGGCAAAATTTAGTTTATATTACTACTAATAAACTGAGAGTCACACGAAAAAGAATGAAGCGATCCATGTTAGGAATAACTCTGCAAGACAAAATAAAAAACGAAGAGATCAGGAGAATCACCAAAGTGAACCAATGAGATTGGCAGGACACACAGCTGGAATGACAGATGGGCGATAGACAAAGAAGTTATTGAAATGGAGACCAAATGAAGACAAGAGAAGCGTCGGTCGGTCGACAACCTACACAATGGACTTGCGATTTAAGAAGGCTAAATGAAAACTGGATGAGAGCGGCGCAAGATAGACTGGGTTAGAAACACGAGGAAGAGGCCTGTGTTCAGCAGTGGACTTTTTAGGCTGGATGATGAAGATATACCGATATTAGATTGGAAATTCGTAATATAACAAAAATGTTCAAGAAGATTGACGTTGTCAGTTTCATTACTGTCAACAGACAGGTGGGTGACAATATTTAATTTAAACGAAAATTCCACACCTGTAATTTTGAACCAATCAAAATACGTTATTTTGACAGATCACCATGGCAACGGAGGTATTTTATCGGAAATTTTTTGCTCGTGGGGTACCCAACAGCGAATTATAGTGGAAATTTTTTGACGTTTACAATAACAGAACATTTTTGACAGACTGGTTTTTATTTGTTTACATAATTTAGTTTTGATTCATTTTAGTTACAAAGCTAAGATGTTTTCTATATTCTTCGGACACCTCCTCTCTTCTTAATGGCGAAAATGCAGGACTTTGAATGTTTTCAATTAAGTTTCTATGTCTAATAAAATATATATAATATTTAGACACTAATTTATTTACCTTTTTCCCATTCAGTACTTTCAATTTTACGTAGTTTAGTTTTAAAAACGCCAAAAAATAATTTTCTATCACTTGTAGTTACTGAAAACTTATGTAAAATTGAAGAATATACTATTTTCTATCTTGAAATGGTATTCCCATGCAACTACAATGAGTAGAAATTACGAATTTGAAAGCCTAAATAATTGCTGACAAAGCTATGGCGCGCTATTAATCTGTTCATGCAGCTTTGGATTTTCAAATGCAAATTTGGTGTGGAATTTTCTTACCGAATACCACGCGAAGTCAAATTAATATGCGGAAATTTTTTTTTGATCATGAATATTTTTAGAAAATTTCCGGAAATAATTTGACCTCTAGTGGTATTACTAGTGAAAATATTATTTTTTGCGACAGGAGTAAAATGTATTTTGTATTAAATAAATTACATACTACCCCTTGTAGTATACATACTCCTTGTAGTATAAATTACATATTTATGTAATTTTTTTTTTGGAAATAAAGCTACAATTCTAGTTTGAAATTAATTTATTTACGTTTCTACGTTTCTAATGTTTTGTTGCATCTCAATACAATTTACTATTTTTACTGAGAATTAACAACAATTTTAGGTTAAAATACATTTATTTGGACATTTAGATTTCCACCTCGGAAATCAGATCAGTCTAAGGCGACATGTAATTAAAACACCAGGGGCCTGTTTCATAAAAGTGACAAGTTTACAAGTTATAAGTGTTGGCTGAAAAGTATGTAAAAATTTTGTTTCATAAAATGATTGTTATAGTTATTTTCCTAACAAGTGCAGAAAGTCATTCTTTTCCGCAAGCGACTGCAGTTTGCCGAACGACGCGAAGCGGGAGTTCGGCAAGCAGTCGAGTGCGGAAAAGAGACTTTCTGCAAGAGTTAGGAACAATATTTTTTCTAAGAGTCTTTAAAAAATTACCAAATCTTAATAAATTAATTTAATTAATATGAAAATACATACACAAATTAATTCTTTGACAAGGTTGTCAAAACCAAACTTTCAATATAATTAGTTAGCATGACGACGATCTTGGTTTCCATGACGATGATTCAAAACGACTGTTATTGTCTACCGATTTGACTTTCGAATATTATATCAAAATAATTTTATTTCATCGAATTGTCGCGTTAATTTTATTAAAACAGGAACACAATAAGATATACTTGAAATAAATTAGTAAGTAATATCTAAATATTAGTTTATTGCATGTATTATAATTACTTTAAGGCCATATTAACATATCTAAATTAACACGCGTGCGGAAAAGTAACACGTGTGCGGAAAAGTAACACGCGTGCGGAAAAGTGAAACTTTCTAAACTAAAATCCGTGCGCGAAAGTAGACATTTCTGCACGCTCGTAGAAAAAAATATTTTTGACATTTGTTTTCGACAAGTGTAATAATTATTTAACATCAAACTCCCGTCAAAACGTCAAAACTATATCAAAACGTCATGTCTCGCAAGTTAGGAAAGGTAGAGTTCTTGCGTGAGATTAGAGCGGTGAAGGATATTTTATTTGGAAAATTTAGTCTCACATTAACAAAGACTTTGAAAAGTGAACATTGGGGTGAAGTAAGAAAAATAGCACTTGCAATGTGTCTCACCAATGAAACCAAGCAATATTCCTATTGCCATGATGTACTTTGGCAAAATTTACGGAAGCGTGCAGTGGAGAAGCTGGAAAATGTCAGAAAAACAGGCACAGGAAGAGGCGCGATTACCAAAGAAAAACGGAGATAGATCTGTTAGTGTACGAGATTTTGGGAAAAGATTCACCGGTTTTGAATGGAATTCAAGAAACAACGGCAGACATGGAATAGTACATTCTTTCACGGTTTTTGCTGTAAATTTTAAAGAACCGCTTAGATTGACATGAAATTTGGCATACGCATAGCTTACACGTCAAAGAAAAAATGAGATATAGTGCCGATGTGTGCTTTTGCCCCGGGGGTGACTTTCACGCCCTTTTGTGGGTGAAAAAATATATGTCCAAAATAAGTCCGGAAATGGAAAACCTGACTAATTTTAAGTAACTTTTGTTCTATAGAGCTTTTTCGCCAAGTCAACACTTTTCGAGTTATTTGCGAGTGAATATGTTAATTTTTCAACAAAATAACTACATTTTTAGACGGTTTTTCGCAAATAACTCAAAAAGTAAGTATGCAGCAAAAATGCAGCCTGTAAAAAAGTAAAAAAAATGGTGTAAGCGTTAGGTCTCTGGACCTCGTAGAACCAGAGTTATAGCCAATGAAATATAGATTCATATTCACCAAATTTCAAATAGAATATTTCGAAGTGAAATATCCAAAAAATTAAGCACTTTTTGGGGAAAACCCATTATAACTTTTTTAAATTGTTTAAAAAAAGCTTTATTTCTGTTTTTATAAAAAGTTTCTAGCATTAAATCTACGCAAGTTACGCTCAAAATAAAGTTGGTCCCTTTTGTTTTGGCAAAAAACAATCGGGAAGACCACCCCCTAATTAGCAACTTAAATGAAATTAATCGTTACCGCTCCACAAGTTATTTTACTTATGTTGTGTTTATATGATCTGTAAGTTTCATCGATTCAAAGTGCTTAGTTTTGAAAAAATTTGGTTTTAAAGTAAAATTTTTAAAAATTTTAATTTTGAAAAATATGCTTTTTTTCAAAATAACTTAAAAATTATTAGAGATACCAAAAATCTCGAAAAACAAACAAAGTCAGCATTGCTTTTCTGAATATCATGTATTTTTTTGTTTTTCTGTTAGACAAAAATTGACTAAGATTTGGTGTTTCGAAATTTGCATATATTCGTGATCAGTGACTCGTTCAACCCCTTTTAACTACAGCGCTTTCAAAACTAAGGACTTTGAACCGATGAAACTTACAGATAATATAAACAATACACACACGAGTCAAGAAACTTGTAAAGTCGTAACGATTAAGTTCATTTGAGATACTAATTAGGGGGTGATTTTCCCGATTTAAAAAAAAAGGGACTAGCTTTATTTTTAGCGTAATCTGTTTACTTTTGATGCTATAAATTTTTTTTAAAAACAAAAATGAAGCTATCTTTAAACACTTTAAATAAGTTGTAATGAGTTTTCCCCGAAATGTGCTTCATTTTTGGTTATTTCACTTAAAGTATTCCATTTGGAATTTGACGAATATGAACCTATTTTTAATTAGCAATAACTCTGCTTCTACTAAGTAAAGAGACGTGATATGATATATACACCATCTTTTAAATAATTTTACAGGCTATATTTTTGTTCAGAATGTTTTTTCGACAAAATACTTACTATTTGAGTTATTTGCGAAAAACCGTCTAAAAGCGTGGTTATTTTGTTGAAAAAATGAACATATTCACTGGCAAATAACTCAAAAAGTATTGACCTGAAAAAACTGAGTGAAAAAACTCTATAGAACAAAAGTTACTTACAATTGGTCAGTTTATCCATTTCCGGACTTACTTTGGTCGTATATTTTTTCACCCTGAAGAGGGGGTGAAAACCACCCCCAGGGCAAAAGCACACATCGGCACAATATTACTTTTTTTCTTTGACTTGTTAGCTATGTGTATGCCAAATTTCATGTCAATCCAAGCGGTTCTTTAAAATTGAGAGGTTTTGCAATATTTTACCGTTAAAGAACGTACTAGAACCAATTGCAAAAATGTTTGATAATGTGTTTTGAAAATCTACACATATTTTTTAATAATGGAACTTCAACCCGCCAAGGCACAATTACCGTTATTATTTTCTCCATTTTTATATAATTATAATTCATTCGAAATCTTTCATTGAACTTCATCAATGCATTAAAATTAAAATTTACTCTTTGACGAAATACTCGTCTTTTTTTATGAGAAATTAGGACGGTGACAGGATATTAAGTT
This sequence comes from Diabrotica virgifera virgifera, assembly GCF_917563875.1. Lineage (NCBI taxonomy): Eukaryota > Metazoa > Arthropoda > Insecta > Coleoptera > Chrysomelidae > Diabrotica > Diabrotica virgifera. The sequence goes on from NC_065444.1 coordinate 67,678,138, forward strand.
CTTGTCACTTTACACTAATAAGTGCTAGGAAAAAATGACAACTTTTCATTGATTTATTTTTTATGAAACAAAAACCTAACTATAATTGTAAAACAAACTTGAAAAATAAGACTAATTACTTGTCTTTGATAATCTATTCTTGTCACTTTATGAAACAAAAACTTGTCAAAAGTCTTGTTTGCCACTTGTCCGACAGGAATTGTAACTTTTATGAAACAGGCCACAGGTGTATTTACAGACAATTTTTTCATTATAATAATAACAATAAAGGTGAAATATTATGTATGAGTAACGTAATAGCTATTTGTATAACAAGGGAGGAAAGTGCTACTTTTCCTCCCGAGAATGAAGTTTACTGCCCGACGCGTAGCGGAGGGCAGTAATTATTCAAGGGAGGAAAAGGCACTTTACTCCCATGTTATACATATGGTTTTTCCACCTTCCTCAAATTAATAAAAAGTCATTTTTCATTTTTACTTAATTTATTTATGTAACTAACCAACAAAATTTATTAAAACTAAAACTAACAAGTAGGTACAATATAACTGTCAACTATCAAATATAAGTCAAATTATTAATGTAAACATTGTTAAATCAAAATAACAATTTACTGTTTTTTACCATTCTGCAAAATACAAGGTGTTTTATAAATAAACGTTAAAATGTATAGATACTTACGTAATAGAATAGAATAGAAATATGCTTTATTGTCATGAAAAATTTAACAATTTTATAGACAAAGCTTACAAGAATCATAAATAAAAACAATAACAAATACAATTTACTAAAATTATACAAATCGTCAATATAAATAAAACACAATAAAGTCAAATAAAAATCAGTAACAATCTATTGCAAAATTAAAAAAAAATTGCAAATTGCGTAATCTACCTTAAGAAATTTAATAAGAAATTTAATAAGTTATGCTGCTGCATATGACACTCAAATATAGAGATTAAGATTCTACTTATACATAACAATACTGTAATTTCTTAGTTATTGGTTAAGAAACTCTGCTATTGAATAATATGGTCTTTCAGATAAATAGGCTTTAGTCATTTTACGGAACTTGGGGAAAGATGTTGCAGATTTAAGTTGTAGAGGGAGATGGTTGTATAGTTTTTTTGCAGAATATAATATAGATTTCTTTATTAACTCACTGGACGGGATCGGTAAATAGATGTCAAAAGTAGAATTTCTGGTGGAATAGTCATGTCTAGGTCTTTCTGGAAAAACATGTAGATGTTTATGAATTAAGCAAACAGTTTCTAAAATATATAAAGAAGGTAATGTTAGAATTCTGTGATCTTTGAAGTAGCTTCTGCAATGTGTTGTTCTTCTGAGGCCAAACAGATATCTGATTGCTCTTTTTTGCAATTTAAAAATAACATCGGATTGGGCAGCTGTACCAAAACCCCAAAAAGGCAGACCATATCGAAGATGGGACTCGAACAATGAAAAGTATGTTATTTTGGAAGAGGCTAAATCCATTTCCTTAGAGACAGATCTTATTGCAAAGCAAGCTGAGGATAGTTTCTTGCTTAACACATCGATATGAAGGGACCATTTAAGGTTGCTATCTAAAAAAATACTCAGAAACTTTACAGAATCAACGATACTGATCTGGCTGTTATGAAGAGGTAAGGGTTGAAGAGTTCCTTTATAGGGTAATGCTACTGTTTTATCTACGTTAAAAGAGAGTAAATTAGAATCTGACCAGGATTTTATTGTGAGTAGATCAGAAGTTATAGTAGCATAAAGAGTTGCGATATTTGAGTTGCTCCAAGTGATACTGGTATCGTCAGCAAAAAGAAAAACTTTTCCATCGATTTTTAAACTAGTGATGTCATTAATAAAGATAAGGAAAAGTAGAGGACCCAATACTGAACCTTGCGGTACCCCACATACAACATTTTTGAGACTAGAGTCTGTATCATTTGCTCTAACCAGTTGTTTCCTATTTTCCAAGTAAGATTGAAACCAGTTCAAAGAAATACCTCGAATTCCATAGAAATCTAGTTTTTTTATCAAAATGTCGTGATTTACACAATCAAAAGCTTTGGCATAATCACAAAAATCAGTGGCAGTGTGGAAATTATTGTTTAATGCTTGATAAACCTCATGTAGTACAGAAAACATGGCATCGGTGGTACATTTATTATTTAAAAATCCAAACTGATTTTGTGATAAAATCTTGTTATCAACGAGAAAGGACATAAGTCGGGCTTTTAGGAGTCTTTCAATAATTTTGGAGAGTACCGGTAGTAATGCAATAGGTCTATAATTGCAGGCAATAGATTTTTCTCCACCCTTATGAAGAGGAATAATGATGGCCGTCTTTAGGCACTCTGGAAATTTACCTTTCTCAAAAGAATCATTTATTAGAGAGATGAGGACTCCCAACACATTGTCTGGGAGATTTAAGAAAATTTTTATGGATAGTCCATAAGGATAAGTTATATTTCATGAATGAAATACCATAACGTCGCTTTTACTTTTCCTCCCTAGGGAGGAAAAATATTTTCCTCCCTAGGGAGGAAAAGTACAACTTTGCTCCCTACAATCAGGTTCGGAAAAGTATACTTTCGGTAGAGGTAGGTGGAAAAAACCTTAACTAGGAATCTTTCGCATATTTGGAGTATTATTTGCACGATATAATTTCACTGTTTTGAATTGTTCAAATGCCATAGTGTATTTAAATTGCACTGCACTGTTTATTAGCTATACATTAATGGAAAGACATGTGGGAAGTTGATACTTCAGAGTTGAGTCTGCCTACCGTCGGTTTCTAGAGGTCAGATCACTCTCACTTCGACCGCTCCTTTTAAGGCATCGAGACTGATCCTTACGTGCATATCTTTGTCAGTATTTTTATGGGTGGATGGCTCTTACGTATCGCACTCCAACCGTTTCGGTATCGGGACTAAAAAAGCCGAAGAAAGTGTCATCAACCTATCAACCTGACTGTGATAAAATATGATGATGTAAAAAAAGTACTGTAAATATGTGGTTATTAATTCAGACATTATTTCAGATATGAGACGTCACACAGGGGCAAATAGCATTTCCGATTACCACCGTGTGCTACTTAAATATAAACAAAAAATTAGCGGCAAGAAAGAGAAAAAAAAGGTCAAAAATATGTTTCAGATATATTGGCCTCTACTGATGAAAACAAAGCAAGATATGAAACGAAAATAGAAAACATAATTAAACAATGTAATAAAGTAAAGCATACGATGTAATATGAGAGCACCAACGAAAGGCAAGATCAGCCCCTGCCCAAAATCACAAATCAGGGATCAGAATTAATGCTAGAAGTAACACCACATGAAGTTAAAAATGCACTTTCAGAAATGAAAAATAATAAATCCCCTGGCGATGACGGAATAGTAATCGAGGCAATCAAACAAGGTGGAAATAAAATTATCCAGGCTTTTGCCAAACTTTTCACCAAATGCATTTACCAAGGAAAAACTCCTTCTCAATGGAACAATGCAGTTATTGTTTTATTACACAAGAAGGGTGACAGAACAGATCTAAAAAACTACCGTCCTATCAGTTTGCTATCACACCTAAAATATAAACTTTTCACAAAAATTATCAATAGTAATACCACTAGTGATTCAGTTTTCGCGATAAGTCTGTCGATTTACTTCTAAACGAAACTGAGTTGCTTGAAAACACCACGAGTCCGTAGGACGAGTGGTGTTTTCTTTAAGCAACTCAGTTGAGTTTAGAAATAAAAGACAGACTTATAAGATAAATTAAATCACGAGTGGTATTTTATTGGACTATTTTTCACGAACAAAGTGATAGGTCAAAAATTCAGTAGAATGAGAGGAAGGAATTTAATAATAATACATTTGATCTAGGTAACCCAAATCTACCGATTTTTTGAATAATTCACAATTAGTCATAATCATGAAATATTTATTATAACTATAAATAATTTGTTATAAATATTTTTTACCTATAACAATAAATAGTTGAAGGCCTAGTCTTTTAGAATGAATGCTAGTCTTTCGTTGTTATTTTCTGCATCTAATTTGTAGTTGCGATCCACACAGAACATCATAAATTGTCTCCATATATAAGATTTAGATTTTCTTGTGTTACTCGGTATATTTTCTTCAATGTTTTGGTTTATAACTTCGTTTGAAGTGGTTTGAAGTACCACCGAAACGACTCATTTTGACGTATACAGCTACAAAAATTTTTGCGATCGGTTTCCATGGTTACGTCGTTGAAAACACGAAGCTGATACACCAATTAGAATTGAAAGACAGTTGGTGTTTTCGCGATAACCCAAGCTGTCTTTGGTTTGTGATTGGTCAGATTATGTGAAAATTTTAAGATGAGTGAAATAGTCAAAAAAAGACTGGAGGCTAAGTTAGACTTCTATCAGCCTAGAGAACAAGCTGGATTTAGATCTGGATATAGCACTAATGACCACTTACTGGTAATAAAAAACCTAATAGAGAAGTCTGCGGAATACAACAAACCATTGGCACTGATATTCGTGGACTACGAGAAATCATTCGATACCATAAGCCAGCAGAAAATGTTAAAAGCGTTGACAGAATGCCAAATAGACCATCGCTACATTAACATGATCAAATATATCTACCAAAAGGCAACAGCTAGCGTAAGACTGTCTGAACAACAAACAAATACATTCTGTATACAGCGAGGAGTACGGCAGGGAGACACCATCTCACCAAAGCTATTCACAACCCTTTTAGAACACACATTTAAGAAGGCAGATCTAAACGAATATGGTATCAATATAAATGGAGAGAAGCTCAGTGATTTGAGATTCGCAGATGACATCGTCCTTATAGCCGATCGTATGGATGATGCAATAATAATGTTGAACAAATTATATTACGCTTCCTTAGAGGTCGGACTAAAGATTAACATCAATAAGACTCAAATAATGACTAATCTGGTGCTAAATTTTAATAGTGTTGTTGATGGAATGGATATTGAGCAGACTGCATCTTATAAGTACTTGGGACATGAAATTTGGTCGGGACGAGATAACCAGACGTGCGAACTCCCACGTCGCATAGGATTAGCCTGGGCAGCGTTTGGTAAACTGAACTATGTATTTAAATCGGACTTGCCCATATGCCTCAAAAGGAAAATCTTTGACCAGTGTGTGTTCGACCTGTACTCACTTATGGAGCCGAAAAATTAACACTAACAAAAAAGGTAGTGAACAAGATTCGCGTAACTCAGAGGGCTATGGAGCGCCAGATGTTGGGTGTCTCCCTAAGAGACCGAATCCCAAACGAAGAAATACGCCGTAGAACAAAAACAACAGACGCTGTCGAAAAAATCGCGTCGCTTAAGTGGAATTGGGCAGGACACGTCGCCAGATTGCCAGAAAACCGATGGACAAAATGTATTGTCGAGTGGAGGCCGCGAGAAGAAGCACTACGGAGCAGAGGACGCCCACTAACCAGATGGGCCGATGATTTGAAGCATGTTATCGGTAACTGGATGCAAGCCGCACAAAATAGAGATACATGGAAAGAGCTAAGGGAAACCTGTGTCCAGCAGTGGACGCGTACGGGTTGATGATGATGAATAAAGTAAATGAAAATCAGGTCAGAAACCAGTTTTTTTCATATTTTTGAAGTTATACTTCTTTACGCGCGATATGAGGGTGAATTTTTATATGTTAAAACCTACGATCCCGGCGCATGCGCATTATAACTTTGTTCTGATTGGATGTTCAAATGACATGTCAAAAATTATCCAATATGGCAGCTGTAGCGCAGCTGTGGTTTGGACGGTTGACGGTTTGGTTATGTATGGTTGATGCGTTTTAAAATTTGTGGGAAGAGAAACAACAGAGGTTAGTTAATAGTTATACTGCCTTTTTAAATAGTTTTCATATTATATTTTTGAAGTTATACTTCAAAATGTTTTAATTTATGTATGTAGCAGTCCAGAAAAGGTGTGAAAAGAATATATTAGTGTTTTTAAATATATTTTTCTACAAACGTGTTAAAAATGCAATTTTTAGGACTCCATACGAGCGTTAAAAATGCTACTTTAAGGCACTAGTGCTTTACAATTTTTAAGTAACATTAATATTAATAATACAACTTGCGCAATTTGAAAAAGGTGGTTTAAAAAGTTTTTTATTATAATTTTGTGTCTTTGGATTTGTCTTCCTTGGGCGTAAAATAATAAAAAATTTATATATCACTTGTCACCGTGATGTATAATTATGTATATCTGAAAGGTAACTAGCATAGGGCTTAATGGCCTTGTTGGTAGAGCATTGGACCAGAGATAAAAAAATCGCGAGGTTGCGGGTTCAAATTCCGGACGATTCATATTTTTTTCTTTTTTTTTAATATTTGGCATTGTTAAGTTTTGGTTCATTTTTGGTAATTACTGTTAATTTTTTGTATTGTAACTGTTAAGTAGGTATATTTATTTCGTTGAAATTATATTATAATAGAAGTATAACTTCTTACGTGCGTACAAAGTACACACACATTCTTTTTTTATCTGTTGGGTTAATTCTTGCATTTTCCTCACTACTAGCATTTTACATTCTTGCCTTTCTTGTTTTTTTCTTTTAACTTTTATTTGGTCTGCTGCGAATTTAAGTTTTCTCAGTTTTTTTTTCTCTACGTCTGTTTTCCGAGTTATTTATATTCATGTCGTTTTTCATTGCCTGACTCGTTTCTTCTATGTCCGTACTTCCCCCTCTATAATTTATTTTTTTTCTAATGTTAAGGTTTCCGGGGTCTCGATCTCCTGAGCCCCTAGAGTAGGGGTCACCAATTATGTTCCCTGGGGGTCCGTTTCGAGAACCAATGACACATCCGGGGTCCGGATCTAATACTGCCTGTTTCTGGTTGTTTTTTTCTGCAAATATAGTGTTCAACAATTTTATGGAAGATATTTGAAAAATATAGCATTTCAATTTTGAATTTAGCACTAGCCTACGTTAAGGATGGGGGGAGCTCGGAAATTTTTGAAAAAAATTACATAACTTCAAGAATACTCTCTGAAAATTTCAGATTGATTGATTGAAAATTACCAGAAATACAGCATGATAACAATATCCTTCGCACAGCGTGCTTGAGCTCAGTTACAAACGTGTTCCCCTTCTCTTATGTAAATTACACCACCATTCACAAACATATTCCGGTGTGCATCACTTTATGAATTAAAGATAAAAAGAGATTAAAAATAAAAGTTTTCAAAACTTTAAACTCGTTATTCTCAAAACTGCTTTTTTCAAAGGCGGTGGATATGTAAGAAAACTACTTTACCGATCCACCTAAACTAACTAAAACTAACTAACTAAAATAACTCGAAAGCGTTACCTCAAGAAACTCATAAGTAGAGTTCGGAATTAAAAGCATAAAGAAACCCAAAAAAGCGCTTAAAAAGCATAACGATTTTATGAAAAAAGGCATTTTATTATACAAAAAAAGCATTAAAATAAGCATATAAATTTTGGCAAACCATTTTTTTAAGAAAATATATATAAGAAAAAATATATATAATAGTTTCGGGGCATATCATTCAAAACATTTTTGTATATCGAAAAGCTTCTTTCAACGTCCACACTGGTTATCGGTGCATACTACATATTTATACTTTGCCACTACTGTCGGATCCATCTTTATATCTGCAACGTGTTATCCATTTAAAACTGAAAATATTTTCTTCATCTTTTGAAACCCTTCGTTTTTTGTTAATACATCTTTGACTCTTGTTAATACTATCTGAAAAAAATTTCCAGGGATCTTTTTTTAAAATTGTTTATTTTTTGGATCGACTCAACTAATGACATTTGCCGTTTCTCCAAATATTTTATTGTTTATTGTTTCAAAATAATTTGGATTTGGATAAAACACTTTAAGATTTGATGCTGTTTTGATCATATCTGGTTCAGCATGGGAAAGCATTAGAATAGTAGTAGAATACTATTTTGTGGGCACAGCCTCGGGAAGATAAAAATTTGTTAAAGCTTCATTTACGAATCTGGAAACTGTATTGTTATTTGTTGTTTCTCGTTCTTTTAAGTACACTAAATAACTCTTCGTCAAGATTTCTTCGTTTTTACTTTTTTTTGTGGTTTCCTTGTAAACGCAATTAACATATTTTTTCGCAGAGTACTTTCATCCGGCACATGTCTTTGACAGTACTTTTCCAAAAATGATTTAAAACTTTCATTTTGAAATTTATTTAGTGGGAGATCAGAGTCCACCATTTCACTGCATAGATCAAAATTAAATTGCTGCTGTTCGCAAATGCAAAAAATGATAATAGTATTTAAAAAAGCACCAAATAAGCACAAACATTCAAAAAAGGCATAAAAATTAAGAAAAAAAAAGCAAAAAAGTCATAAAAAAGTGGTGTCAAAATGACTTATTTTTGTATATTTCGTTCATATTTAAAACGAGAATAGTCCTGCTTGTATTATTTACCATAAGCATTATGCTTACAAATCCGGACTATACTCATAAGCTAATAAAATCTTTTTGAATTTTTTGTTTCACATGTTTCAACGAAGAGTTCTGACGTCCACCCCAAAATCCATTATTTGAGGTGTGTGTAAAAATTTGTTACTGTTGGCTTATTATTTTTCAATATTTTGCCTTGAAATTTTTTTTGAATATTCTTTGAATTGTGGGTACTGAATATGACTATTTAATTTAAAAATAAAATAATTCTGTCACAATGTAAAAAAACACAAAAATGTGCTTGAAATGTTGATTTCAAACCAAACACTACATTCTGAATTTAATTGCGGTCCGCACAAAACTAGCCTACGGTCCGGATGCGGTCCGCGGTCCGCTATTTGGTGACCCATGCCCTAGAGCAGGGGTCACCAATTATATTTCCTGAGGGTCCGTTTCGAAAACATATGACAATTCCGGGGTCCGGAGTTAACACTACCTGCCTGGTTGTTACAATTCAGTAAACAAATCAGAAGGGTGCAGTGCGAAATTTTTAGGCAGAAATTGTTTTTAACAGTTTTTTAATATGTAAATCCAAAACATCACCTTTTTTGCTCCCGAAAATATGTTTTTAGCATTTTTTGGGTCATCTTAAAGAAAAAAGATTTTCTGTCATTTTTCTCAAAACTTGGTAGATTTCAAGTTTTAAGCGATTTATAAACTGAAAAATGCAAAAATAAGCATTTTCGAAGCTTGATAATTCATGTGTACATTATTATTTTTGCGGTTGTCAAGTGCCTAAATTGAAGTTTAAACATTCAATTTCAAGATTCTGATGAGTTATCGGGGTTTATTTCAATTTCGACCGTTTTTTATTGGCGTATTTAATTAGCACATTGGCAATAATTAATTGAATAAATAAATAAATCATTAAGAAAAAAATATGTTGATAATAAATTATAAGATTTTAATAAATGTGAAGTATCTGTTAGGCATTTTTTGCGTACGTAGTACGAAAGTACGTATAATAAGTGCGACAGAGACGCACCATAAATTGCGATGTGCGACGACTTAAAAGTCGAGTGGACTCGCATAATTAACAATTAAAAACAACGGTCTATATTGAAGTAAGTCCCGATTACTCGTTAGAATCTTGAAATTGAACTTATAAACTTCAATTTAGGCAAATGGCAACCTGAAAACTAATAATTTACATATGAGTTTTCAAACCTCGAAAATACGTAGGTGTTTTCACATTTTTCAGATTTTACATCGCTTATAACTCAAAAACCATCAACTCTTGAAAAAATCACAAGAGACCTTTTTTTAAATACAATTGTCGGGGCTAAAAGGTAATTTTGAATTTGTAAAAAAGATTGTTTTGCCCGGCATCCCGGGCCCCTTGTGATTTGTTTAAAGGGACATTTTTGAACAGGAATCCACAAAAAAAAAAACAAATCAGAAAATTTGTCATTCTTTACAAAATTATCAGTGAGGAAAATGACATTTTTTATTATGTACAACCTGTCTGAAGTTTGGAGTGAGTTTGGTGCAACTGATTCTCATTGGGGAGTTGAGATATTCATCTGTTAGCTGAGATCTGTACCGATTTTTAATAAAGTTCATTCTTGATAAAGCGGCTTCGCACACATAAGTTGAGTCAAACATAATATACAATTTCATGGCCAAACATTTTCAAAATTGCCAAACGCTATATTCTGAATTTAATGACTGTCCGCACAAAAGTAGCTCACGGTCCGGATGCGGACCGCGGTCCGCTAATTGGTGACCCCTGCCCTAGAGACTATACTGTTCACTGGACACTGCAATACTGATTTGCAGTGTCACAGCATTGTCTTCGCTGAAAATGACACTTAAAAATGGTTTATTTCACCGACACTTATTAAAAAGTTATTATTTTTGCTGAAAAATTATTTTCTTTAAAAGCACCAGCGATATGTCTTCTCTTTTGTCATATTTCGTTTTTTCGTTTTAAATGCTCGCTACATGTTTTTAACGCACCATAAAACTGGAACAATAATTTTCTAATATTTAAATTAGATTAATAACGTCTATCAAGCATATTATTACATAATAGTGTTTCAAATCTGACATTTAAACATTTTATCTCATCTGGTCGCGTTTCTGACTGGTTTGTCACACCCTTTGATTATTTTTCGTTTATTTAACAACACTGTAATAGGCAAATGAAAGAGAAAGTGACTAGACCGCTTCTAATTTAGTAAACCCGATAATGAACTTATTCACTATTACTTTAACAGACGTGTTCAATCGATTTGCAGAAAGTTATTTGAGGTTTTAAGTAATTTAACATGTTTCTAGTATTGTTGCGTGATCAAAAAAGTCATTGGCGGGAGAGTTGCAAGAACAACCAAACCAGAGCATTTAGGAAAAAACTAAATCAATTTTTAAATACAGCACCTAGAGATTTGCATTGTGTTCAGGATGACGTCAGGAAAAAAGTCTACTATAGAAAAATGGATGAAAAAGCATAATTCCATTTTAAAAGCATAATATGCATCCAAAAATTCATGCATGTACATTTCGCATCAAAAAAAACTGGTACAACTCTTATAACCGAAAATCGCGTTTTTCAAGTTGTGTAAGTTGATCTTCTCAAGCTACTTCTTAAGATAATTCTTAATAGAATCAAGCAGAAATGTGAAGAGACAATGGGAAACAAACAATTCGGTTTCAGTGAAGGATTGGGAACAAGGGAAGCTTTGTTCTCAATGTTAACATTACTTCAACGATCATGGGAAGTACAGAAACCAATTTACGTCTGCTTTATAGATTTTGAGAAGGCGTTTGATAGAGTTCAACATGATAGGTTGTTTTAATATCTAGAAATGATTGGAATAGATGATAAAGATCTGAGACTTTTACAACATCTATATTGGAATCAAGAAGCTTCTATTCTGGTAGACGGCAAAGAAACAGACAAAATTTGCATTCAAAGAGGTGTCAGACAGGGTTGTGTGTTATCCCCAACTTTGTTTAACGTATACTCAGAAATAATTTTTAATGAAGCCTTGGAAGGACAATGTGGAGTTCGAATCGGGGGTGAAACTATTAACAACATCAGATATGCAGAGGACACCGCGATCATGGCTGAAAACATCGAAGATCTTCAATTCCTTATAGATCGAGTCACTAGAGAATGCTCCAATAACGGACTTAACATAAATGCAACAAAGACAAAGTTACTTGCGGTTAGTAAACAAGACGTCGGCCCTATGCAACTAATTGTCAGTGATGAATCAATAACAAAAGTTAACCATTTTAAATACCTAGGATGTTGGATAAACGAGACACTAAATCCGGATGAAGAAATTAAAACTCGTATAGAAATTGCAAGAGGAGCATTTATGAAACTTAGATCTATTCTGAGCAACTCTCAGCTGAACTTACAACTAAGAATCAAGTTCCTAAAATGTTATGTGTATCCTGTATTACTATATGGATGTGAAACCTGGATCATGAAGGTTAACATGATGAACAAATTAGAAGCCTTTGAGATGTGGTCATATCGTAGAATGCTCAGAATATCTTGGGTTCAACGCATTTCTAACAGAGAAGTCTTAAACAGAGTAGGTCAAGGCGAAGGTGACTTAATGAAGATGATAAAAAAGAGAAAACTTGAATATCTGGGGCATATAATGAGAGGTAGCTGATACAGGATGCCGCAGTTAATACTCAATGGAAAGATCGACGGAAAAGAGGAATTGGTCGAAAGAAATATTCATGGCTCCGAAACCTTCGTCAATGGACTGGCTTATCGGCAGATCAATTGTTACAGGCCGCACAAGATCGAGAACGATATCGGCAAATTGTTATGGAAGCTACCCACGCCTAAAAAAATTTGGGCACGGTACTTAAAGAAGAAGAAAGTTGATCTTGTCAAATGTGTCATTCTAATTTCTAGGGCAACGTTGCCAGTCATCTCAATTAAGTACCCATACATTGATTCGTGTTTTATTATAATTTATGAAAATATTTCAATTCAAAAATAATGTTAGTTAATAAATCTAGACATAACTTTAAATTATTATGTTTAACTTAAAATCGAGAAGCGTGATTGGTTTCTCATAAATTGTACTGTAAATACAAAATTCTATTGAGTTGTGGGATACTAGAATAAACGCACTAAGTCTGGATCCCGCGTATGAAAAAAAAGTTGATTAATAGCAAGCTGAAAATTTGTTAATAGCTTAAGGGTGTCTAGTCGGATAAACTTTGATATATGGGAACACTGGAACAGGGTCAGTTTTAATTGTGGAACAGGTTAAAAATTTGGAACGGTCAGACCACGAAAACGGCACATTTATTTTGTCTGACAGAATAGACAAGCTCTCCGAACAGAGATTAAACTCTCATGCAAAAATCAGACTGCTATTTATCACCTGTCATAATTCCTGTCATTTGACATATTCTAGATGTTCCACTCATTAAAACGCCCATTTAGTGATAAATAGCAGTCTGATTTTTGCATGAGATTTTAATCTCTGTTCGGAGAGTTTAAGTCTGTTCTGTCTGACAAAATACATGTGCCGTTTTCGTGGTCTGACCGTTCCAAATTTTTAACCTGTTCCATAATTAAAACTTCCCCTGTTCCAGTGTTCCCATATATCAAAGTTTGTCCAACTAGACACCCTTAAGCTATTAACAAATTTTCAGCTTGCTATTAATCAACTTTTTTTCATATGCGGGATCCAGACCTACACGTGAAAAATAAAAAAATTGATTTGAAATTAATACAATATAAATAACTTTTACAGTGAACAAGTGTGGAATTTAAATATATGTATTACAACTCGAAACTGCTAAAATATTAATATATTTTGTCATAGCTCCATTATTATTAATCACTTCTTGTAATCTTCTGGGCACTGAGAAATAAATTTAGTTATAAATTTTCATCTTCGTCCAAGCTTTCCCAGGTTTCGTCAATTGGTAGTGATAAAAATAATACCTATCTAAAACCTTTACACATTTTTGAACGTAATTTTTTTGTATTTAGATTTAGTGCAATTCCGTTATCTGTTATGGCAACAACGAAGTGATTCACAAACTATTGTATCCAGTCTGAACACAGGTTTACATTGGGAAAAAAAGTGTACCAGTTTTTTTTGACGGGAAGTGTACATGTCAAAAATCAGTATATTAATGGCCAGATTCTGTTATTCGGAGGTTTTAAGGTCACTTAACACGAATACGAAATCAGAACCGACCCTCGAGGCTTCTGGTGCCCAGAGTGACTGCTAAGCGAAAGGCCACACGGGCGATAATTTACGGCGTCGTAAAAGCAGTAAACCCATTGGTTGACTAACTCCTCCACCAATTTTAGATGAAATAGGAGTTAGTCAACCAATGCCTCGTCAGGCTTACTGCTCTTATGGAGCCGTAAATTATCACCCGTGTTGCCTTAGCGAACGGCTCCACGAGCGACAAGTTTACGCCAGCAGTAGCCATAAAACGAACTTAAGGCTAAGGCTCCACGGGCGACAAATTTATGCTAGCTGTTTACACAGGACTTGTGCGTAGTCGGTTCAGTTCGGCTATTCCTATTCCGTTCCGCGGAACCTTCAGTTCGTTTTACGGCTACTGCTAGCGTAAATTTGTTGCTCGTGGAGCCTTAGCCTTAGGTTCCGCGGAACTGAATAGGAATAGCTGAAGCTGAACTGAACCGACTACGCACAAGTCCTGTAGTCGGTTCAGTTCGGCTATTCCTATTCCGTTCCGCGGAACCGTAAGTTCGTTTTACGGCTACTGCTAGCGTAAATTTGTTGCTCGTGGAGCCTTAGCCTTAGGTTCCGCGGAACGGAATAGGAATATCCGAAGCCGAACTGAACCGACTACGCACAAGTCCTGTAGTCGGTTCAGTTCGGCTATTCCTATTCCGTTCCGCGGAACCTTAAGTTCGTTTTACGGCTACTGCTAGCGTAAATTTGTTGCTCGTGGAGCCTTAGCCTTAAGTTCCGCGGAACGGAATAGGAATAGCCGAAGCCGAACTGAACCGACTACGCACAAGTCCTGTAGTCGGTTAAGTTCGGCTATTCCTATTCCGTTCCGCGAAACCTTAAGTTTGTTTTACCGCTACTGCTGTCTTAAACTTGTCGCTTGTGGAGCCGGTCGCTTAAGCAGTTCATTTGATAGCTAGGCATGTCATTTGAAGTTTCGAGGGTTTTCGGCACTAAATTGATTTTTCAGACCGCTTAACATGAATACGTCGCCAGAACCTACCCCCGGAGAAACTGGTCTCCATGCTCACTGCTAAGGTACGTCATGTTCTGGAGTTTCGAGGATTTTCGGCACTAAATACAAATATATTACTCGGGGGGTTTTTGGGACTGCTGAACACGAATATAACATAAAACCGCCCTTCGGAGCACCTCGAGCGCAGGGTGACTAATATGCACGTTATCATCTGGAATTTTGGGGCTTTCCAACATTAAATTGATGCAAATAGATTACTCGGCGGATTTTTGGGGTTGGTGAATACGAATACCGACCTCTGAAAACCAAAATCCCTCAAAAATCCGGAAGATGACGTGCCTCAGTAGTGACCCTGGGTACCAGATGCTTCGGGGACCGGTTCCGATTGCGTATTCGTGTTCAGTCACCCCAAAAATCTCCTAATGACAAAATTTGGAAACTATTATACTGATTTTTGATATGTATATACACGGTTGGATACATTTTATGCACCTTAAAGTGCAATTATGATTTTTCACCCATTTTTCTATTGTAGACTTTTTCCTGACGTCATCTTGAACACAATGCAAACAGTTGCAGGTCTCTAAGTGCTATATTTAAAAATCGATCGATTGTTGTTAGTGCTAAATGCCCTGGTCTAAATCAGAACATATAAATAGGCCTACTATAAAATGAGTGCTCATTGGGCTTTAAAATCAAAGAGGTACTTAATAAAAGTTTAGTAACCAGACCTAGGGGAATATGCAATAAAATATTGTAAATATATTATGCACACATATATGCATTGGTTTACTCAAAAATTTACTGTAATAATAAACTATGTATATGTTACAGTTCAAGTTGATTATCCAGTTGGAGTTGACTTTTCCTAGTTCGAGTCGACTCAAACGGCTGGTTTTAGTAAAAGTTGATTATAAATATAAAATGAAGATTTTTATTCAACATTTACTAGTAAAAGTAGACTCCAACTAGTTAAAGTATACTTTTCCCAATGCCATTTAGTAAAAGTTGATTCACACAAACAACCGATTCTAGAAATTAAATGTTACTGTATATTATGTTCAAATCATGATATTTATAGTCCAGGCTTTATCGTCGCCCCCGTTAGGTAAATTATTCCAGTTAGATTTTTTGGCACAAACTTACTCAAAAAGAGGTCCTTATAACGAATCCACAGGGTGTCAGGTGGTACCGTAATCGAAATATTGTTTAAACAATATTTTTTAAACAATTTCACAAAAAAAATTCACTTCGGACATTTTTTTACATCATTAATTTGGGTCATTCGGAGCAAAAGTATATTCGGAGTCTTTTGTGATTTTTCTGTCAAATTTATTGTTCTCGAGTTATACGCGATTTAAAATTTGAAAAATGCGAAAATGACCATTGTCAAGGCTTAATAACTCAGTTAAAAATTATTATTATGAAAGTCAGAAAGTCATCAAATCAAATTTTAACGACTCCCCTACAAGGTACTGAAGAAATATTTGTCATTATTGTATTACTAAGCTGTTATTTTTAATTATTAACAATGAGCGCTAGGAGCGTATTGAGGCGGCTGTCAATGTGAGTGCGACTGAGATGCACTATTGGACGGTCGGAATGGAGGATCCTACTCGCACTCACATTGACGGCCCGGCCGCCTCAATACGCTTTTAGCGCTCATTGTTGATAATTAAAAATAACAGCTTAGTAATAAAATAATGACAAAAATTTCTTCAGGATCTTCTAGGGGGGCTTTAAACTTTGATTAGGTGACTTTCTGACTTTCATAATAATAGTTTTTAATCGAGTTATTAAGCCTTAAAAATGGTCATTTCGCATTTTTCAAATTTTAAATCGAGTATAACTCGAAAACTATAAATTTTAGAGAAAAATCACAGGAGACCTTTTTTGCTCCGAATGACCAAAATAATCTAAAAAGATTTGTCCGGAGTGAAATACTTAGTTATTTATAAAACAGTTCGTGAAGTATGCTTTTTGCGCCCGCACGCGATGTTTAGAGCACGAGCGGGCCGAGTGCTATACATCGCCTAAGTGCCCAAAAAGTACTTCACGCACAGTTTCATACAATATTTTATCTACCAAAAAAACAAATAAAAAAACTGGAACTCTTCGTCACTGGAATACATTCCTATTTTACAATTTTTTAGAACTTTGACATTTAAAAATTCAAACTTCTGTCAAACCACAAAACTGTCAAAACTTTTTTTGTAATTTATTGCTCACATGTCATCACCATGACAAGGCGAAAGTTAAGGATATTTGATTATATGAAAGTGTGCTAAAAACAGTGCGAAAAAGTAAATCCCATTTAAAATACATTATTACTTCAGGCACACTTTAAACCCTCCATGTACTGCTATCTATATTTACAATTTTCACGCAATAAAAACTTATACATAATATGAGGTAGAGTAGATAAGAATTATTTTTGTGAATTTGGTTAACAAAAATTGGTTAAACAATTTTTCGACCGCGGTACCGCCTGACACTGTGTATTTGCTATAAGGATGTATTTGTTTGAGTAAGTTTGTGCAAAAAAATCGAATCAGAATAATTTACCTAACGGGGGCGACGTTACAGCCTGGACTAATAAGTAGTTGAAACGGTCAAAACAAAGGGACACACACTCATCAAAAATGCACGTGAGATTATACTCGTATAAATTGTATAATCTACTTTTACTAACAAGAGTTAGGAAGAGTCAACTTCAACTAGTAAAAGTTGATTTAAATTTTTCAAATCAATTTTTACTGCCCGTTTCAGTTGGAGTTGATTCTAACTAGGAAAAGTCAACTCTAACTGAGAATCAACTTGAACTGTAACATATACAATAATAAACAATATTTACATTAGTCCAGGAACCGAAGCTTTTCACCTCGCAATTTTTACAGAATGGATCGATTTGCTTGAAAATTTGAGAATAAGTAGTGGATAGTCCAAGAATCAAAATCTATATGATGCTGAAAAGCGCTTTTACCATGGGGGCGGTTGCCACCCCATCTCGGGGGTGGAAATTTTTTATTATATTTTTACAGCAAAAGTTGGTAAAAACATTAATTCTAAACCAAAGATGTTTTACACATTTTTTGATAAAATTAATAGTTTTCGATTTATTCGCTATCTAAAGTGTTAGTTTTAGATCGAAAAAATCAATGTTTTTCGATATACTTATTTACGATTCACTCAATTTTTGCCGTAGAAAAAATTTTTTCAAACCAAGTTCTTGAGAATTAAATAACCTACAATTTCATATTTAAACATTTGTTCGTATCTCTGATGCTAATCTTTCTATTCTGAAGAAAATGGCATTTTTTACCAAACTACAAAAATTCGTTATCCGCTTTTAACTCCAGTTTTTTAAAAACTAATCATTCTAAGCCAATCAAACTTTTAGAATATATTAAAAATACATAAATAAAGAAGAATGAATAAGACCAATGACTAAATACACCGATAACACATTATTGTGCTTCCAATTGGATTTCTCCTTTTTTTTCAAAAGAATATATTGATTTTTTAACCTTAGCTTTTCTATTTTTTACCTTAGAAAATTTGTTAAAAAATAATTTTGTAGGTTTTTAAAGGGTTGGTAAAGGTGGTTTTTGCTTGTTATTATAAGTTTTAATTGCCGATAGCTCACTAAATTTTTGCCGTAGAAAAAATATTTGTAAACCTTTTTCTTGAGAATTAAATAAGCTACAATTTTATATTTTAACATTTTTTCGTATCTCTGATGCTAACCTTTCTATTCTGAAGAAAGAGCCATTTGTTTCCAAAATACAAAAATTCGTTATTCGCTTTAACTCCATTTTTTTTAAACTAATCATTATTAGTTGGTCAAACTTCTAGAACCTATTAATAATACCTAAATAAAGAAGACCAAATAAGATCAATGACTAATTTTTATTGGGGTGGTGATTAGCAGTTTTTTGCGGATTTTGCGGTCAAAATGTAATAAAAAATTTCCACCCCCGAGATGGGGTGGCAACCACCCCCATGGTAAAAGCGCCTTTCGACATCATATAGATTTTGATCCTTGGACTATCCACTACTTATTCTTAAATTTTCAAGCAAATCGATCCATTCTGTAAAAATTGCGGGGTTTTGTCCTATTTTAAACTTCATAACTTAGACTATATTGTTAATTTTTTATTATTAGTGTGATTTCAAGTTATTTTAATCGTAAAATATTACTATCTATATTATACAGGGTGTTTGGTAAAGAATGGACCATAGCTTGAGCTTAGATTCCTGAGGTTAAAATAGGTCGATTTAAGCTAACTTACCTTAGTACGAAAGTTGATAATAACCGAAATACAGGGTGTCAAAATTAAACTTTTATTTTATTTATTCTTGAATATTCCCTAACAGGCATGGGATGAGAAATCTAAATTCGCCACCAAAAATTATGTATTACTCAGAGGGCGCCGCATGCGCCTTTCAGCGCTCATTTATGTTCAATTTTTTTATTACCCACTCTACATATTTTTGAATCAAAACTTTTATTCTCTTAATATTTTTAATTAAAAAAGGTATAAGTACTACATTCATCTCGTTGAACTTATCCGTTTTCGAGATAAACGTATTTTAAATCTGCGAGCAACATAATTTTTTGCATGTAACATAAATTAAACACAAAAAAAGTTTTGATGAGTTTTCAAACTTCTTTCAAACCACAAAACTGACCATGACAACGCGAAAGTTAAGGATATTTGATTATATGAAAGTGTGCCAAAAAACAGTGCGAAAAAGTAAATCTCATTTAAAATACATTGTTACTTCACGCACACTTTAAATCCTTCAAGCACTGCTATCTATATGACAGTTTTCACAAACTAAAAACGTATACCTACATATGAGATAGACTAGATGAACGTGTTTTTTTTTATTGAAAAATGAACATTTTCACTCGCAAATAAGTAAATCGCGAGGAAAAATACACTCCACAACGGTCAGTTACTGGCAGTGTTCCCAAACGAAAAAAAATAAAATCGGTAAAATGCTGTCAAAAATTCGTTAGATTGCGAAGCCAAATCGTTAGATTTGATATTAGCTTTGTTCGCACAGTCCATTGACTGGTTTTTGACTCATGCGC
Source organism: Diabrotica virgifera virgifera (assembly GCF_917563875.1). NCBI lineage: Eukaryota > Metazoa > Arthropoda > Insecta > Coleoptera > Chrysomelidae > Diabrotica > Diabrotica virgifera. Next base: position 67,697,917 of record NC_065444.1, read on the forward strand.
ATGCGCAGTTTCGTTTTCAAGCGCTTGAAAACGGAACTGCGCATGCGCTTCAGTCAGAAACCAATCGTGGACTATCTCCACGAACAAAGCTAATGATGAAAATGAGAAGTTGGCATGGCATTGCCTCATTGCCACCGCATTGCTGGCTGGTTGACAACTTGACAAGTAACAGTAAGGAAGTGGAAAAATATAAGATTACTCTGTTGCCAGATTTTTTTTTAGTGAATATTAAGGTCAGGATTCGTTTTGTCATGTTCATTTCACGCTAGTAAAATTATTGTTTGTGTCTTATTTCTTCTCATATTTAAGAATAAGTAAAAATTTCTATCTGAATACAAAATTAGGTAGAATTTCAGTAAATTTCGTTAGATCGGTAGAAATGCGTTGAAATCGTTAGATCTACCTAATTTTCGGTAGGTTTGGGAACACTGGTTACTGGCATACTGAGCCACATATTTTTCTAGTAGAATATTTTTATTGTAAATAAACAACTATTAAAATGTATAATATCCAACAACACTGACCTCCAATTTATAGAAACTTATGCGAAACCTTCCTACCTATCTCAAAAATCACGACTTCAACATTGCAACATTACTTGAATTACTCAATATTCTAATAAATAATATTCAAAGTTCATGGTGATGTAAACCTGCGGTTCAAAAACCGATTACAGCAAATCACAACGTGCATTGAACAGAATGGGCGTGTTCATTGTGGTTTTTTCTATTCCCCGCTGAAAGGCTTTATGCAGCTCTTAATTATTAATTAAAAAAATCTCATTCCCTTTAAGTTCTAAAGCAAGTGCAAACCACGCATCTCCTTGTCCTACTTACAGAACTATCCAGCGGCGGCACGTTTGTAATTTTTTGTTCAAACGAGTCATTATAGACTCAATCTTAATAATTATTGGCCAAAAGGTATTAAAAATAAATTGGGTAATACATTAGTCAAATTTGAAATGTTTTCTTCCTGGCATAGATAGATCTAGTGTTATTGTGGTACATACAAATAAAAGAAGGCGGAGACTCCCTATTGAATGCGATACACGAACTTACAGTGAACATATGCAATAATAAACAGCTGCCACAAGACTGGAATACCGGAGTAATCATTCCACTACATAAAAAGGGAGATCAGCTTCAATGTAACAACTACCGGGTAATAACGCTACTGACTGTGGCATATAAAATACTGTCAAATATTGTGTCTGAGCGATTGAGACCATATGCCGAACAAATAGTTGGGGGATATCAGTGTGGTTTCTGCAGGCAGAAGTCCACAATATATCAGATCTTCGTTTTGAGACAAATCTTGGAAAAGACTAGTGAATTTAATATAGAAACACATCATCTCTTCATTAACTTTGAGAGTGCCTATGATAGTATCCATCGAGAATTTCTGATCAACGCCCTGAAAGAGTTTAATATCCCAACTCATCTCATTGAAATAGTAAAAGAAACACTTAAAGTACAAAGCAGGGTTCGAGTTCAAAACGCGCTAACAGATACAATCCATGTTAGAAGGGACCTACGACAGGGAGATGCCCTATCCTTTATTCTATTCAACATCACATTAGAGAAAATAATTAGAGAGTCAAAAGTCAACACCAGAGGAACAATAATAACAAAAAGTGTACAAATATTGGCATTTGCAGATGATGTTGATATCATAGCTAGAAGCAAAAGATAAATGATAGAAGCATTTATTGCTATAGAAAGAGCGGCATAAAACAGTGGCCTAAATATTAATGAAATAAAAACCAAATACATGAAGGCCAGCAAATCGACAGGCCAAAGAAACCTACAGAATCTGACAATAGGAAATTATAACATCGAAAGCGTAAAATTTTTTACATATCTAGGTTCACTAGTTACCGCAGATAACAATGTCCGCGAAGAAGTTAAGAGAAGAATACATATTGTTTATAAAACATATAATGGACTCATTAAACATCTAAGATCTAACAACATTACGAGAAAAACCAAATGCAAAATATACAAAACCCTGATAAAACCGGTCCTTATATATGGATCAGAGACATGGACACTGACGAAAAGCGATGAGAACTTATTAGGTACGTTTGAACGAAAAATCCTTAGACACATATATAAGGGGGTGAAAGAAAGTGACGTATGGCGCAGATGATATAATTTTGAACTATACGCAGCATACAACGAACCCGACGTCATAACATCCATAAAGATCGGACGTCTGCGCTGGATGGGCCATGTTGAACGAATGTTGGAGACCGAAACCCCAAAACACATAATGAAGCAAACACCAGTAGGAAGAAGGTCAAAGGGAAGACCCAAACTTAGATACATGGAACAAGTGGAACAAGATCTGAAAACACTTGAGATTACCCACTGGAAGAACAAAGCAAGGAACAGAACAGAATGGCGGAAAATCCTAGAACAAGCCAGGACCCAAAAAGGGTTGTCGAGCTACTGATGATGATGACAAAATGTAGAAACAATTCTTCTTCTTAGGGTGCCTGTCCTTTCCGAACGTTGGCGATCATTCTGGCTATGATGACTTTGTTAGTTGCTATACGGAATAGTTGTGTTGAGGTCTTTATAAACCATGCTCTCAGGTTAGCAAGCCAGTATATTCTTCTTCGTCCTGGGGCCCTTTTTCCTTCAATTTTACCTTGTAAAATACACTGGAGTAGCTCGTATCTGCCTTGATTTCTCATTATATGCCCCAAGTACTGCAGCCTACGGCCTTTCCCGATGTTGACTAAATCTGCGGTTGTGTTCATTCTCCGTAGTACTTCTTCATTGGTGACTTTGTCTGTCCATGGTATCTTCAGGATCCTTCTGTACAACCATAGCTCAAAAGCTTGAAGTTTCGATAGAGTTTCCGCCTTCAATGTCCACGTTTCTACTCGGTATAGAAGCACTGAGTACATGTAACATTTAAGGAGCCTTATTTTTGTTTTTAGAGTGATGTCTTGGCTCTTGAGCACAGAGCTCATAGTCAAGAATGCACTCTTTGCCTTTCCGATGCGACATTAATCTCTTGAGTATTGTCCCACGACTCATTGATTATAGTTCCCAAATAGTTGTATTGTGAGACACGTTCAATTCTCATTTGGTTCACATACAGATTTACTCCAGTTATGTTTTGCCTGCTGATGATCATTAGCTTGGTTTTGCTGGTGTTTATATCTAGTCCATATGTTCTACTGGTTTAAGTTATTTTATTCATTAAGTTTTGCAGCCCTTCTATGGTATTGGAAAACACTATTGTATCATCTGCATATCGCAGGTTACTGAGCTTAATTCCATTTATTGAGATGCCTTCATCAATATCTTTTAGAGCCTCTTCAAAAATGTGCTCTGAGTACAGATTGAATATCAGCGGTGAAATTATGCATCCCTGTCTCACTCCCCTTAAGACTTTGACGTGGTCTGTATATTCTCCATCTATTCGGAGCACTGCTGATTGATTCCAATACAGGTTAGCTATTATTTTCAGGTCTCTTCCGTCAATCCCTGTCCTCTTCAGCACTTCCATCATTTGTTTATGTCGGACTCTATCGAAAGCCTTTTTGTAGTCAATCAGGCATGCAAAAACATCACAGCTGACATCTCTACATTTCTGAAACAACACCTGCACGCTAAATAAAGCCTCCCTCGTACCAACTGCGTTCACAAATCCAAACTGATTGGGCGCAATTTGTTCTTCGCATTTTCGGTAAATTCTATTATAGATGAATTTTAAAAACAGCTTGAGAAGATGGCTTATTAGGCTTATGGTCCTATAGTCTTCACAAACTTTTGCTCCTGGTTTTTTGGGCAACGGTATAAACTCAGACTTGAGCCACTCTGCTGGTATTTTTCCTGCCTTGTATATGTCATTAAATACTTCAGCTATTATTTTTATTTGTGCTCCATCTAATAGCTTTAGCAGTTCTGCAGGTATTTCGTCAAGTTCCGGTGCCTTTCCATTCTTCATTTTTCTGATGGCAGTGATTACTTCTTCTGGTAGGATTTCGGGACCTGAATTATCTTCAATGGTGGGTTCTTTTCCTGTTCTAAGGTCGTGGAAAAGTTTCCCCAAGTATTCTTCCCATACTTTCTTTTTATCTTCTTTGGTTATGGCAAGATTGCCTTCATCATCTATTTTTCCGCTGCTGCGTTTTCGGAACTTTCCAGCTATTTCCTTTACCTTTCGATGGACATTGAAATTGTCATATCGACTCTGATTTTCTTGGCATTGTTCTGTTTTTTGTTTCTCTTTTGCTTCTCTTATCTTTCTTCTGACGATGGTATGTATTCTTTTATATTCTTTGAGATTTTATTTGTTCTTTTTTCTCTGATCCATAAGCTCGAGTATTTCTTGGGTCAACCACGATTTCCGTTTCTCTGTATCTTTCTTCAGGTGTTGTTCTTTTATTTCTCTCACTGTTTCTTGTATGATGGTTAGACTTTCATCTATAGTTCCTGTATTTCTGCAGTTTAGCATCTTTGTATTGAGGTTTTCACTCACCCTCAGTTGAACATTGGGACCTTTCAGTTTTCTAATATCATACCTCTTCATCGACTTACTTGTAACCCTCTTCATTCTGACTTTGAAATTACCTACAACTGGTACATGATCAGAATTTATGTCTGCCCCCGGGTATGTTTTGACATATTATGTACAGCTGTTACTACAATCTGATTTCTCACAATCCTTCCCACAGAATCTTGTGGAGATTTCTAGGTGTACAGTTTCCTTGGGTGTAACTTAAACCAGGTGTTCGTTATTACTAATTGAACAATAGGCGAGTAGAAACAATAGGCGAGGTGATGAAGCAATAGACTAGACTAGGGCATTTAGCACTAAAAACATCGTATTAAATTGATTTTTAAATAGAGACTTACAACTTCTGGCATTGTGTTCAGAATTATGTATGGAAAAAAGCCTGCAATAGAAAAATGGGTGGAAATGCATAACTGCATTTTAAGGTGCATAAAATGCATCCAAAACTGCATAACATGCCAAAATAAGCATATTAAGGGTCAGATGTTGTTACTCGAAGGTTGTTGGAGTCGCTGAACACGACCACACCATCAGAACCAACCCCCGGAGCACCTTGTGCCCGGTGTCACTACTAAGGCACATCATCTTCTGGAGTTTCGAGGATTTTCGGCATTAAATTGATACAAACAGATTACACGGGGGTTTTTGGGGTATCTGAACATGAATACGCCAAAACCAACTCCTGGAGCACCTAGTGCCCTCGACACTGCTAACAAACGTCATCTTCTGGAGTTTCGAAGGTTTTCGGCACTGAATGCATGTAAATAGATTACTAGGCGGTTTTTGGGGTCACTAGATAGGAATATGCCATCAGAACTGAACCTTGGATCAACTTGTCCAAGGTCACTACTAAGGCATGTTATCTTATGGAGTTTGGAGGGTTTTTTACTACCAGGTTCACCGGAAGTCGGTTCTGGTGGCGTATTCTTGCTTAGCAACCCCAAAAAACCCTATGAAGCTGTTTGCATCAATTTAGTGCCGAAAACAATCGAAACTCCAGATGACGTGCCTTAGTAGTGAACCTGGGTACCAGGTTCTCCGGTGGTCGGTTCTGATGGCGTATTCGTATTCAGCGATCCCAAAAGCTCCTGAGAAACAAAATCTGGCCCTTAATATACTTATTTTGGCATGTTTATGCACTTTTGGATGCATTTTATGCACTTTAAAATGCAACTAGGCATTTCCACCAATTTTTCTGTCGTAGGCTTTTTCCTGACATCATCCTGAATATAATGCAGAAAGTTGCAAGTTTCTGGGTGCTGTATTTGAAATTCGATTTATTTGTGCTAAATGCTGTATTCTACAATAAACCTACCAGAATTTTGTAGTTAGCTGCATCTTAATGAAACTTGTTGCATTCGATTCATAAGAGCCTTGGAAAACTTTGTTAACTAAAGTGCTGATGACGAAATGAAAATGGCATTATTGAACAAGAAAAATGCATTTCCCAAAATGCATTCGAAGTGATGAAAAATGATAAAATTTTAATTCGGAAATAATAAGTAAGTAAATTTTCGGTTGTTAGTAATATTAGCAAATTAATATTATCAAATCATCAACTGTATCTCCTTCAGTTTCAGAAAATTTATATCTATTAACGAACAAGTTATTGGATGATTATTTATCCTTGTGGGTTTTATTACATTTATTATAACTTATAACGTCTACTAATTGCATCACGTATATATTGATATTATGTAGCTGCTCCCAATCGAAACTTCATTTTGTCTCTTAGTAGAGATACATTCTTTACAATATTATTACAATACACCTATTCTTTAAAAATCCATACAACAATTCTAACATCTAATTTGTTTGTTCCAGGTAAAATTTCTTCGTTCTTCCCTTATAACATACGTTGGTAAGTCTACACTCATTTATATTAAAAGAGACATATTATGCGGTGATTAATTTAAGATAATGATTAAAAAAAATCAAACTTAAAATAATCTGCTATGCGGACGATGCAATACTAATCTCTTAAAGTGAAGATGATTTACAATGTATGCTGCAACAATTTAACATAACCGCCAGAAAATTTAAATTATTAATTTTCTCAAAAAAGACAAAATGGATGGTCATAACAGCAGATCCAATAAGATGTAAATTGGAGCTGGAAGGTCAGATAATATAGAACAATTGATGGAGTTTAAATACCTAGGCATCACACTATCTAGCTACGGAAGGCTCGAAACAGAAGTGAAAGATCAAATGAATAGAGCAAACAGAGCCGTAGGTTGCCTGAATGACACAATATGAAGAAATAAAAATATCGAAAAAAAAAATGAAAGGCAGAATTTACAAAACAGTCATCAGACCAATAATGACATACGCGGCAGAAACACGACCCGACACAGAGAGGACAAAAAGATTGCTCGAAACAGCGGAGATAAAAACCCTTCGAAAAATTGATGATAAATCTATGGGACAGATCTAGAAGTACAGAAATACGACGGAGATGCAAGATGGATAACATTAATAACTGGGTAAGAAACAGATGAATAGAATGGAATGACCACATAAGCCAAATGACAACAAATAGGGTAGTCAGGACAGCGAAAGACGGTTCCCCAATAGGAAGACGATCAGTGGGAAGACCACGAAAACGATGGAACGACGACTTACTAGAGGCACATTGAAAAAACAGACAGATTTATGTCTATTCAAAAAGAAGAAGAAGAAGAAGATTAAAAAAAAATAGTAATAGCACCTAATCAAAAATGAGATTTCCATAGCACAAACAATATTGAGAATTTATTTTGTATTGTATTTTTATGGAATTTTATGTGAAACTTAACTTTTTATATATAGGCCAGGAAATGAAGCACTAAACCTAGGTACCAAATTTCCGCAGCTGCTTGAATCTCAATGAAACTCAAAATCATATCGGCCATGGTATCCGAGACACTTGGCGCCAAGGAAGGGACTCGTCTCCAGTAGTTTTATGGAAATTTTGTACTAAATTCCAAAAAAATCCAGGAGCCGATGCTCGTTCTGGATATCAAGTTCATCGGAGACCATAATAGCCGATATAATATTCGTCATCAGCGATTCCAAAACTACCCCCGACCCCCCGAGTAATTAGTTTGCACTGATTTTGTATCGAATTTCCATAAAACTCTAGACGAGGTCTATCCCAGGCACCAGATGCTTTGGAGCATCTTCACCATTCTACATCATTAAACAATGATGTAGAATGAAGAGAGAATGATTAAAAGAATGAAGAGAGAATGATTAAAAGATGAAGAAAAAATAAGGTGTCAAATAACAGAACTTGAATAGGGGAAGACAGTAAGGGTAAATAATAATTTCAGTTGGGACTTTCGGTTTTGGAGTTACAACCGAAAGTGACATATATTTATCGTTTAAATGGGATATATCATATATATCATTCGACCAGTCTTAATAGGAAGATAATCTACAAAATATTAAATTGCATTTGTAGATTATAATATTTAGCATCACGTGGGTGAAAACCTATACTAGGACTTACGATTACAATTCCTTGTTTTTGAAGTTATACTTCTTTAGGCGCGATTGGGAGTGAATTTTTATTATTTTGCGCGCATGCGCACACATACAGTATGGCGTTAGTTGCTAAATCTTTCAAGTTATGTATACTCGTATATCAGTGCAAAAAAAGGCGTGAAAAGAATTTTAGTGTTTTTAGTAAATATATTTATTATAATTAAAGCTCGGATTTATAGGCAACAAAAATTGAAGAAAAAGGCGCCTATATAGGCAAAGATTTTTATTAAAAAAGGCAGGAATATTAACATTTAGGCAAAATATAGGCAATAAAGGAATATAACTTATTATTTATTGTACAAAGTGAAGTAACGTAATATTAACTTAAGGCAGGTATATTTACACATCATAATCATAACATTAGTATAAATAAACTAGTAACTAAATAACTGTTAAATAATAATTAAACATTGTAACCACTTAAAATTTTATCATTAATAGAAACAACTAAATGCTTCTCAATATTTTCGGTCTTAAAACTATGTCTTCGGTCACTTAAAATTAATTTGTACATTGAAAACGAACGTTCGACATCGACAGATGTAATTGGAGCATATTTCAGAGCGGATAATAAATCTGGCATAATTTGTAATTTCTCGGAAAATGTCCCATTCAAAACTTTAGCAACATTAGATAAAAACGAAAAACCTTCATTCTTGTCGAAAACATATTTCATTTTTTTTAAAATTAATTGACCGTTACTTCCAGGTGCCGATTTAATTTTCGTCTTTAAATTATCTATTAATTTTACTGACTCACATAAATTTATCTCTTGTTTTTCTAATAAGGTAATTGTGGTAACTATTAATTTATAATTGTCATTGATATAAGCGAGTTTCTGTTTCAATTTGGGATTTTTTAATATTTTTTTTGCTTCTCGAATGGCTTCGGAAATATCAACATCAAATTCTGACATAACTAATTCTATTTCATTGCAGTGTTCAAAGTAAAAAAAAACTGCTTCGAGCCAGGTTCCCCACCTTGTAATTACTGGTTTAGGTGGCAAAGGGACACCGGGAAGTCTTTCTTTATATATTTGCACCCTCAACGGAGCCTTTACAAAAACTTTTTTCATAAAATTTATAAAATTATTTACCAACGGAAACAGATTTCTTATTTCTTCAGCAATTCTATTTACCCCGTGGGCTACACAAGTGTGATGAATTAAATTAGGATAAAAAATCTTTAAATTAACAGCAGCTTTTAACATATATGCCGCAGCATCTGAAAGCATTAAAACTATTTTATTCACTGGTATAGGGTTGGGTAAAAAGAGGTTTGTTAAACTATCTTGTATAAATCGGCTTATTGTTAAATTGTTTGTTTTTTCCAATTCTTTAACGGCAACTAAATAAGGTTTTCTCGCAAAGTTTTCGTTCAAAATTCCAATCATTAAATTAGCTATATACCTGCCGCATACATCTGTCGTTTCATCCACGATAATATACAAAAATTGCCCTCTAACTCCCGCTTAATTTTTGAAATACATTCCACATAACATTTTTCCACAGTATGTTTTCTCAATGTACTCTCGTCCGGTAAGGATTTATTAAGATATTTTTCGAAAAAGCATTTAAAACTAGGGTTATTAACTTTATATAGAGGAATGTTGGATGCAATCATCATCTGGCATAAATCAAATTTGAATGCGTCTTCCTCCTTTTTTTTGAACTGCTTAAACTATCCCGCAGAGATATTTGGGCTAACTTAGAGGAATTTAATTTTTCCAAATTACGTTTATGAAGTAGGGTTCCACAATGCTGGTCAATAAAGTACTTTTTTCTACTTGAAATCTGAAAATTAAAAAAAAATAATTAGAATTCTAAAACCGCTTTAGAATTTAGTTATGTTGTGGGACGAGAAAAAAAGAGAAAAAATAAAACTTACCGATTTGCCGCATGGTTTACAAAATGCTCCATCTCCTTCTAGAGAAAGTTCCGAATAAGGTGCCATCCATAGCCTTAATTTAGATGTCATCTTTTCACAAAAATATCTAAAACGTTTTAAAACGTGTTCTTTGCTTTTCGGTATACGCAACAAAACTAAACTAGGATATAGCAATTGGTGACTAAACTCTGATACAGTAACTGACTGTACAACTGATAATAAACTAATAAAGCTTAGGGATTTCCAAATAGTTAACCCTCAAGTCTCGATCAGGTACATTTTCCTATAAATCTGTTATATAAACAAACCATTGATATTTTATTATTGACCTAAAATTTTATTATAGAATGGTTTAGTAATAGAATAATATCATGGGTAGTACCATGACATTTTAAAAAAGGCACAAATATGCGGAATTTACGAAAAAAGGCAAAAAGTGCAAAAAACAATTATAATAGCCAAAACAGGCAAAAAAAAGGCATTTTGCCTATAATCCGAGCTTTAATTATAATTTTTGTGTCTTTGGATTTGTCTTCCTCGGGATTAAGATAAGTATTATTCAAAACATTTTTTTATTTATTATAAGTACCTACTTCACTTCGCCTGTTTGTGACCGTGAATTGTCATTATGTCCGAGAAACTATATAAACAGAGAGCTCGTGGCGTTATTGGTAGAGCATTCGGCTACAGATCGAGAGGTCTTGGGTTCAAATCCGGACCATTCCCATTCTTTTTTTTTTGGAAAGTGGTAAGCATTAAAATCAGTTTAATATTTAAATAAAATAAAAATAAACTGTTGAAAGTATAGTTGGTCTGTGTCCATTGAACTGGCACGAATCACACGTTCTTATCGAGCAGTGAATCATGTTGCACTTTGAACACTCTTAACAAATTTATATTTTAACATCGACTTAGAGTCGCTACTAACATCAGATTATTAACATGTAAATCATATTTCTCGATGTCACATATTTTATAAGGTTGGTAGTTTCATCTACTAAGCAGAACGCACTGAAGATGACCTGATCTAGATCGAAAACGTTTTGCGAATCCTTTTGGATGACTTTTTAATAGTTTTTCAATAAACTTTTTATACCATTGTATATTTATTTCGGCGAAATCATATAATGGAAGTATAACTTCTACTTTGTGCGTACAAAGTACACACACATTCTTTTTTTCTATAGTTCTCGCAATAACTGTTGCAAAACAACAGAGAAATTAGAAAAAATAAAAATTAATCAATTAGATATTATCTCAGAAAGTTCAAGAAAAAAGAATGTGTGTGTACTTTGTACGCACGTATGTAAGAAGTCATACTTCTATTATATATGATTCCAACGAAATTAATATAATATGTACTTTAAACATTTTATTTATATTTTATTTAAATATTAAACTAATTTTAATACTTACTACTTTCCAAACATTTTTATTAAAACAATACCAAAAATTAAAAAAATAAAAGAATAAAACACACACAAACACATTGAAAAATGTCACACCGAAATGATTTCTGAACAATAATTGTTGGCAAAAATTTTAACTACATACGCATTTTCTGAAAAAAATTATATAACAAATACATTCACAATCATAAATAAATGTATAAAACAAAAATAAAAACTTACATTGGGATTCGAACCAGCGTGCTTAGATTTGAAATGCACTTACACACACCCGACTTAACCACTTACTAGTACTGGTCATGTGGGAAGATAGGCTAACTGAACGTTTTACTGTTGGACAGTTCTGAATTTCATCAAATTAAAGAATCTGTTCGAGAATCTGTTATGTGTTATTTATCAACTTATCGACAAAAAAAATATTTCAAAAACTTTTTTAACTTTACAAAGAAACCATATAATTCAGCTCAACCAGGTAACTTTTTCAAAGATTTTTTGAGATTAATTTTCAATCTACTCAACTATTTATTACATTCAACAGATATTAACATAAATGAATGATTTTTCATCTATTATTATAATTTTTTCATATTTGCCTTTTTCTACCTTCTTCTAACTTTTTTAGTAATATCTCATAAAATCTCATTGCTGCACAAATAATCATAACTTTATATTACTATAAATTTAATTTCACCTTTACACTTGACTTTAATTCTGAATTATTTATTAATGATTTTATCGTTTGACACTTTTAATATTAAAAAATTTTAGCAAATTTTTACCTAATTACTATTGTTCAATTTAATTTCAATATCTCCAACAAATCAAATTAAAACATTTTCACAATCACACCACAACTAATACACAACTGACCAATTCTGGTTTAGGAAAATTGCACAACCAATCTTACATCTATTAGTTCTTGAACATCCAGAACAACATCTAATAATCCCAACTAAATTAAAATATACACTAATAATTAAAAATATAAAAATAACATCACTTTATATATAACTAACAATTTTTTTGGTTTCACGGTTTAATGTCGTGTTTCCTTACTAATCCCCTCAAGATCCTGCCAATTATTTTGTTTTGTTAATGCATTACATTCAAATCTGTCCTTCTACCATCTCTCCCTTTAGCATAATATAGAGTAAAAGTATGATATTGAATACTACTATATTCTTCCCTTATACCGGAAAGTACTAAGTGTATATTTTATACTTATACTTAACATACTTTTGTTGCCACTACATTTGAATGCGTGCATGTATGTGAGTGTGAGGGTTGTAAACCATATTTACGTACATGTTGGTATTTATATGTATGCATAAATATATATACTTTAATATTGGCTTGATCATTACCCTTTGATTTCAACCAGACCACTTAACTAACTCTGGTTTTTTGTTATTTGTAGCATTTAATTTTACTTTTACCGTGACCTGAAGATGCTGTGAATATTGTAGACAGCGAAAGCGGTCGTCAGTTGTAAAATAAATTGTTTGTGAGAACGTCTCTCTTTTCTTTACTACAATTAATCAAATTAGTTTGATTTTTGCGTGTCTGTTCACAAAGGGAATTAAAATATTAAAATACAACAAAACATAGAGTAAGAAAACAATAAGTATATTAGATGAAGAATGGTAGAAATTTTGTTGGTAATCAAATTATGTAAATCAAAGCATTACCTACTAGATAGGTACATACTGAAACACAATTAAGTACGTACCTGTTGCTTTTAAAAATTATTTAAAAAGTTACTACAATTATTATAAACGTGCTTTGTCTGTGTCCTTACAACAATAAAAACTAATATTTGTTTATCCATAACCTCCACATCGAACAATTATTGTCATGTCATTTGCATTTGAACACCCAATCAGAGCAAAGGTATAAGGCGTCTGCGCCGGGGAACAAGGTTTTTGATGAATTCGCGCATATTAAATTTCACTCATATCGCGCCTAAAGAAGTATAATAAAAATTCTATTGAAGAATATTTAAAAATAGAATCCAGTATGAACCTGAATGGTAATGAAACTACAATAGGAATGTGTGCAACACCACTGTAATCCATTCTACACGCCTGTTCGCCTATTTCTCGTTTTTCCATTTTGTCTGAGCATTTTATCTATAATTAGATATCAAACAGAAAATAACGCTTTGAATGTTTTAAAGATAATTTATATTTTTTTCATATCCAAGGAGGGTTCAATACGTAAAGAAGCTGATGTCGTTTGTATATTTTTCTTAGTAGATTACTTTTGAACCCGTGTTGAGCTGCCCCCCCCCCCACTTGCAAAAATTAAAAAACAAATAGCCCTGATTTATGAGATGTTTATGAGCTTTCATATTCCGCAAACTAAAAATTTTGAGCTCGTTCCACTGAGCAGGAATTTAATACTTTAGTGGAGGGGGGGCTGAGTCAGCCCCCCCACTACTTAAAAATAGGAATATTGAATCGGTTTTTGCGGCAGAATTACGAGCTATTTATGAGCTCTTGCAATTATATAGTTTGGATTTTTGAGCTCATCCCCTTCACCCCCAAACAACCGTTTAATTGATTTAACTTAAGAGAAAAATGCTGAGAAAACTTAAAATATATCGTATTGCGGATATAATTCCTATAGCTTACATATACTCTAAGAATAAACTATTAAATCACGTGCATTTCGATTATTGAGCTACAACCCCTTCGCAAGAAAACCACCCTATCTTCCTGGCTTAAGAGAAAGTTGTACTTAAAATGCATTAAATTAATTATTTGGCGACTACATATCATTTAATAATTTATAAGCTCCCACATTACGCGCATTTAGATCAGTAAATTGCAATTTATTTTGTATAGTGCAGTCACTGAAGGTAAAAATCAACGATGACCTTCAATTTCGGTGAACCTTCATCAATTTTCACGAAAATTGGTCAGTGGTTAGAGGATACCTCAAGAAACAAAGGTGACATGGTACCACCTTTCGACTTTACCCTGAGGGTGGATACCGCCCCTTCTCGGGGGTGAAAATTATTTTATAAAGAATAACTGCACCGATCTATAAAATAACAAACTACAAGCAAAATTTATTATATAAAGTTATTAAAATAAGTCAATAATTTTTAAGTTATTAATGATCAAAGATTTTAATTATTCGGGAAAAATGCATGTTTTGAAGCGGTTTTTCGTAAATCACTGAAAAACTGTGTTTTTACAAAAAATTTAATAGTAGTTTAATTCGTAAAGCTTATATTCTAAGAATAAACTCTTAAATCACGCGCCTTTCGATTACTGAGCTACAACACCTTCGCAAGAAAACCATCCCATATTCCCGGCTTAAGAGAGAGTTGTACTTAAAATAATTTAAATTAATTATTTGGCGACTACATATCGTTTAATAATTTATGAGCTTGCAAAATATACTCATCTCAATTATTGAATTGCCATTTTCTTTCTATAGTGCAGTCACTGAAGGTAAAAATCAACTATGACCTTCGATTTCGGTAAATCTCCATTCATTTTCAGGAAAATTGGTGAGCGGATAGAGGATACCTCAAGAAACAAAATTAACAATAACAACTTAGCCGGGGGTATATGTCACCCCTTCTCGGGGGTGAAAATTACTTTATTAAAAATAACCCCACAAATCAAGAGAGGGACAAATTCTAAACAAAATTTGTTATATAATGTTATTAAAATAAATCAATACTTTTTGAGTTATTAAAGATCAAATATTTTAATTTTTGTGAAAGAAAATGCATGATTTAAAGCGATTTTTCATAAATAACTTAAAAACTATAAGTTTTTACAAAAAGTTATAGGTAATTAAATGTATAGCTTTTTCTGCGACTATTCAAATCTAAGGATTCAAGCTTAAATAACGGGAAAGAGATGCATTTTATAACACTTACTAAATACTTGTCAAATTATTTAGAAATACCTATCAAATGAGCTCCAGAAAAAGTTGATAGCATCAAAATTTATACTTACTCCAAAAATTTTTACAAAAAAACTGAATTTTTTTTAATCACTCTGTTAATTTTTATGATATCAGGCACATCCAACTATTTGAAAGGTAATTTCAAGAGCTATAAAAATTTAGGCCCGATACTTTATGTCTTGATTAACAGCCGGTTAGTTCACCAGGAATTAATCGTGACCTCTTTAAGGTCTCTTGCGTTGTAATAAATGCAATTATAAGTATTATTATTATTCTTATTTATAATCATAATAATACTTGTAATTGCATTTATTACAACGCAAAAGACCCTAAAGAGGTCCCGATTAAACTCCGGTTAACTAACCGGCTGTCAACCGAGACATAAAGTACCGGCTTAATCTTTCAAATACTTTATTTTTTAGGATAATAGGTTAAAGGGCTCCAGTTACATTGTTCTCGTAGTAAAATTTAAGCTTAAACGTTTCTATCTTCGTTATTTTGATTCGTATATAAATCAAAAGACAAGTAAAATCTTTGCTAATAAAAAAACTCAAATTTCGTTATCTATCATTTTTTACGTCAATCGAGTATTGTTGTAGTTATTATTTTAAATGTGATCTAAAAAAATAAAGTATTTGAAAGATTAAATGTAATATAGTTTTATACCTGTATACTTTATACAGTGGAACCCCGATAAGTCCGCCCCCGATAACCCGGAACTCCGGCTAACCCGGACTGATTTTTATCAGACAAACATTTCAACAATAAAAATGTATTGCTGTTACAGAATCTCGTGAACCTAATTCATTCATTTGGTGACGTCAATATACGAACGAAACGATTGAATCCGACATTACTGAAAATATCAGGGTGCAGATGGGACCCTGTCGCGCAATTCGCAGCAAATAAAATATAGTCGTATGTTTTTTGCTTCATTTTATTTCGGTTATACATACGCATTTTCAAGGTTCACGAGGTTTTGTAGCAACTCTATGTAATATAATATTTGAGAGATAATGGAACCGAATTGAACTACATATACCATAGTAAAAATGACTCATCATGGCACACCACATTCATTGTGGTGTTATCGAAAACAGGCACCTGTATTATCCTTTATTTATTTGAAACTTTCTTAGCATTGTTTAGAAAAGACTATTAAAATTCTTTTTTTAACAATGGTCTTAGTTATCATTGTTATTAAATAACATAACATCAGAGACGGTATTGTGTGTAGTAAAGTCGTATTGTTCGCTTCGGTTTTGTAATCGCTCGTAAATTTATTCAGATTTTGTGTTTGCGTGTCTTTTGTCTATAAGGGCAACAAAACGTAAAAATGTTGTAGTGACAATAGAAAAGAAACTAGAAGCATTAAGTAGAATTGATAAAGGTGAATCTTGAAGCATTAAATTATGGTGTCGGTACATCTACAGTATCGGATTGGAAGAAAAATAGAACTAAAATCGAAGAATTTTTTTTCAAATTGATAACAAAAGACAGTTTGGACAATCGGTGCAAAGCTAATAAAGCTAAGAATGAGACAATGAGAATGAGTTTATCTGTAAGCATACCATATTTTATTAATTTTTACCATTTTCTCCGGCTAACCCGGATTTTCGATAACCCGGATCGGCCGCGGTCCCAGTTAATCCGAGTTAACGGGGTTCCACTGTAAGTATAAATTTTGATGCTATAGTCTGTTCGCTAAACTCAGACGCAACTTTCTAGATGTTTTAGTCGGTAATTTTGCCAATTTTAGTAAAATTGGCAAAAAATAATTACTAAATAGTTAGTAAGTACAAAAACAAAAAAATTATCGACTAAAATATCTAGCGAGTTGCGTCTGAGTTTAGCGAACGGACTATATCAACTTTTTCTGGAGCTCATTTTTGATAGGTATTTCTAAGTACTTTGACAAGTATTTAGTACCTAAGTGTTATAAAATGCATCTCTTTCCCGTTATTTAAGCTTGAATCCTTAGAATTGAACAGTTGCAGAAAAAAATATACATGTAATTACCAATAACTTACTTTAAATTAACATTAAAGGGTTTTTCAAGTAGGAAATTTATTATATTTTTTATTAGCTTCAATTTTAGTAATGAAGACTTTTTTGTAAAAACTTTTTACACAAAAAAGTTTTGTAAAAACAAAAGAGTAAATGAATTAAAAATGTATAAACATTCTCAATATCTTTGCAACACGAAAATGCAGCAGCTGCATAATACTATGGTCAAATCTGAGAGTGCAGGAAGAGTCTATACCGGTCTACAACCCCCGAAACCGGTATAGACTCTTCCTGCACTCTCAGATTTGACCATAGTATTATGCAGCTGCTGCATTTTAGTGTTGAAAAGAAATTGAGAATGTTTATACATTTTTAATTCATTTACTCTTTTGTTTGAGTATTAAGGAATCTTTCTTGTTGGAGCTTTTACCACGCTGAGCAGATGAGTTGTGAATTATTTAAAATTCTCTCATCTTAATTTCCTCGGTATCCTGCATGATTTATAAATTTTGAAAATCTCAGGAGGTGTAACCAAAGAAAGTATTCCACCTGTTGTTAATCTGGTGGTATGGAGACGAAATTTATTGTCGTTTTCTGTGCTACTTCGATTGATAATTTACTTTACCTTTTATCAAATTTTTTGAAGTATCTTATGGCTTTCGAACGCCAATTTGTAAGAGATACAAGTTTTTTGAAATTATATATTATATAATATAGAAAACCATAAAAGAAAAAAAGTAAAAATTTCTATATAGCCCGATCAAAGAACACTATGACAAAAAAACATAGGTCCAAGATGAAACGTTGAGAATATACAGGGTGTTTCATTGGGAAAGTAACATACGTTAACTGTAGAAAGAGGACACTTGGGCGGTGTCAAAAATACCATACTTAATGGGTCTTACTCCATTAATAACAAAGATACTGGGTGTTTTATCTATTTTGCCATTTTTTAATTGGTTCATAACTTTATAACCACACTGTATATTTATTTTATATTTGGTACGCAAATATCATTAAAGGCGTACAATAAATTAATTTATTTACAATAAATTAATTTATTTACAATAAATTAATTTATTTACAATTGTAAAAAATCCAGGTCCGGATTAAAAAATATTGGAAAAATGTTCCGACTACAAAACAACACCCTGCACATTAAATTTTTTAAAATGGATTTTTCAGTTGAAAAGAGGATAAAAAACTAAATTCAGTGGTATACTTTGAATTTTCGGCAAAATGATTTTTCTGGTGAAATATTGAATTTGAATTCTGAAATTATGTTAATTGCGAAGCTTAAAGTAAAATAAATTAAAATATGACTTAATTTTAATTAATACCATTATTTAATCTAAATTGGTAAAATATTAGCATTTGCACACATAACAATAATTTTTGATGACCCCCTCTGTGGCTCAGTGGTAGGAGCGCCTACCTTTGGATCGAAAGGTCCGAATGGTCGTGAGTTCGAATCTCACCATGGTCAGAAATTTTTCGTTTATTATAAATTAATAAATGAAAATAGTTTCTGTTCTTGTGAGATCGGTACTCACCGGAGGGACCGCAGACGTTCGTATACAATTAGCGTCTCTTTGCAAAGACAATGACGTTGCCTTTGCAAATTAACAAGACACTTACTCAACACACACAGTACACATGACACTAGGTATCTAACTACAAAAATTTACCGTACCTACGTATAAAAAAAGTAATTTTTGATGGTGGTAATTTTGAATAAGTAGTTTAGTTTTGAATAGTTATAATGCTGCAAATTTTCGCTGTTTTGTTATAATTTTTAGCTATTTTGTTGATTAAAGTGATGTATGCTTTATTGACCCTTTATTATTTATTCATTATTTAAAGATGCATATTCGCCAAAAACTATTTTTCACACATAATAAAAAACACTAAAATATTAACATTTTACCAATTTAGATTAAATAATGGTATTAATTAAAATTAAGTCGCATTTCAATTTTTTCTACTTAGAGCTCTCGCAATTGACATAATTTCAGAATTCAAATTCAAAATTTTACCAGAAAAATCATTTTGCCGAAAATTCAAAGTATACCACTAATTTTGTTTTTCATCCTATTTTCAAATTCAAAATCTATTTTAAAAAAATTTAATATGCAAGGTGTTTTTTTGGGTCGGAACATTTTTCCAATATTTTTTAATCCGGACCTGGATTTTTTATAATTGTAAATAAATTAATTGATTGGACACCTAAAAGAATATTCGGGAGTTAAATATAAAATCAATATACAGTGTGTTTAACAAGTTGTAAGTTGTATTTCAATTTTTTTCTACTTAGAGCTCTCGCAATTCACTTAATTTCAGAATTCAAATTCAAAATTTCAACAGAAAAATCGTTTTGCCGAAAATTCAAAGTACACCACTGAATTTAGTTTTTTATCCTCTTTTCAACTGAAAAATCCATTTTAAAAAAATTTAATGTACAGGGTGTTGTTTTGGGGTCGGAACATTTTTCCAATATTTTTTAATCCGGACCTGGATTTTTTACAATTATAAATAAATTAATTTATTGTACACCTTTAATGATATTGGAAAAGACTGCAAGAATTGGAAAAGACTGCAAGACTTGTACACACTTCTAAATAGGTCAAAACGGCAAACAGGTGTATGTTTTCAAAAAACTTTTGATAGTGTGTAAAAAATATATTTTATATTAGATAAGTACTTTCAACACATAACGTGCCATCATCAGAGCTTCCTTAAAGGACATATTTAAGATAAGATTTTTTTCATATAAAAAATGAGTGAAAAACTTACGTCCTCTTAAAATACCTTCATAGAAGAGCAATTGCTTAACAACACAACAAAAAACATGAAGGAAAAAAAAGGATCACAATCCTTTACAAAAAATCTTGTATTGGTTTAGATATGTGGATGATGTGTTGGCTATTATAGAAGGAAATTCCTCAGATGCAGAAAATATTCTAGTTTCACTCAATAATTTACATCCAGCCATAACTTTCACTTTAGAAACAGAGTCTAACAATTCTATTAATTTTCTAGACTTAACATTGACTAGAATAGAGAACAAATTAAGTTTTTCAGTCTTTAGAAAACCAACTCAGACTGACCATACTATCCCCAGATCTTCCAATCATCCTTTTCAACAGAAGATGTCTTCTTTTTATTGCTATATCCATCGTTTACTTACCTTACCATTATCAGATACAAATTTTACTTCTGAATTGGACATTATTAAACAACTTGCACATAGTAACGGTTACTCCCCTACTTTGGTTGATAACATCCTCAACAAATTAAGGAATAAAAGAAACAGATCTCTAGCTTATATTGTGACCCCAGACAACTCCAACTCAGCAGTTATGTATAGATCTATATCATACATAGGTTATCCTTCAGACAATATAGCAAAAATCTTAAATAACATTCCTAACTTAAAACTTTCATTTAAATGCAAAGATAACATTAAGTCAATTTTCTCTCATACTAAAGACAAAATTAAAAAAACTTCAAAAAGTGGCATTTATAAATTGTCATGTGGTGAATGCCCTGTGACTTACGTGGGTAGAACGATGCGACCTTTGGATACTCGTATCAAAGAGCATCTGTCAAAGATTGATTAATCTAGCTTTGGTCATCATTTACAGGCATCGAAACATAGCTTTAGTCCACAAAGAGATAGTAGGATCTTACACAGCATACCTAATAATAACTATACCAAAATGAATCTACTAGAAGATCTAGAAATAAGTAGAGAAATGAAAAGAAACCCTCAAAACTGTGTTAACACCCAGATTCAATTAAATTGTAAATTTGATCCTATCTTTAAGAAATTTCTTTAATAATTTTGGTTTAGTATATAGTATACCCAACAATTTATGAAAGTTTTTTGAACATTACTTTTAGGTATTCTTGAGTTTTCCTTCATTTTTACATATTTTTAAACAAATAAACATTTGTTATTTGTCTGAATTAATCAATACGATTTTTAAAAAAAAATTTAAATACCAGCTTTCGAACTCTGAGCTTGTCAAATGATATTTCTCCTAGGTATGATTTCATCTAACTTCTTCTACACTTGGTCGAACTATAACATTTTTGTTTTTGGGAGAATTTTGATAACTTTAATATACACGTTAACATTTCACTTCAATAGTAATAATAGTAATCTTTTGAAAATTTAACTTTAAAATTTAGTATCTTAACTTTAAATTCATTTAACCTATACATGGCTTTTTAGTCATTTTCAATTTTTTAATTAATATTTATGAATATAGAGGTCGCATAAGATTGTAGTTCCTTCTTTACCATTTTAATAAATGACAGTCTTCCTCAGCTGATCTGCTGTTCACGTGGGCTCAAAATGGTCTGACTCAGCCATGTTTTCTTTATAAATTAATAAAAGAATTTAGATGTGATTCTATTCACTGTAAAGGGTTATTATACCCTACATCTGTGGCTTTTGCCCAGTATTCATGTTTTTTGTTGTGTTGTTAAGCAATTGCTCTTCTATGAAGGTATTTTAAGAGGACGTAAGTTTTTCACTCATTTTTTATATGAAAAAAATCTTATCTTAAATATGTCCTTTTAGGAAGCTCTGATGATGACACGTTATGTGTTGAAAGTACTTAGCTAATATAAAATATATTTTTTACACACTATCAAAAGTTTTTTGAAAACATACACCTGTTTGCCGTTTTGACTTATATGATATTTGCGTGCCAAATATAAAATACATATACGGTGTGGTTAAAAAGTTATGAACCAATTAAGAAAATGGCAAAATAGATAAAACACCCAGTATCTTTGTTATTAATGGAGTAAGACCCATTAAGTATGGTATTTTTGAGACCGCCTAAGTGTCCTCTTTCTACAGTTAACGTATGTTACTTTCCCAATGAAACACCCTGTATAGATAAAAATGTCTATTATTAAATAAAAACTGTTAACATTCCAAAGGTGCCTTCGTGTGACACAAATTTTGCAAAAGTGTTGACTTTTCATATTTATATTGGGCTGCATTTCGTAAAATAATGAAAAAAATTGTTTTAGTTATTATTATATCGGCATGACTTTATCTTAGAAAATTGGCGAAACAATTTTTTTTATACTTATAGTGGTTTGAACTATAGCCCTTTTTGTAAATGGTTGTTTGGTTTCAGAAGATAATTGTGGAATACGAGTGTTCAATGTGAAGCAGTTGACAACATTTCTAGTATTATATGTGAAAATGTTTTAAAATCGGACAGTGAAGATAAAGTTGTATTTATTAAACGTAGGATTATAACCCTCTTTTTAAATCCTTTCTTGTATAGTGATAAAATTATGTATTATTTGAAATATATAGCTTTTAATAATATGTAATTAAATAACTTAAATTATTAAAATGAAAAAATGTACGAATTACTCAGTACATGGCTGCTTAAAATTTTTTAAAGTAAAGTACCTTTATTTTTCATAATACTGAATATTGTTATTATGAAAAGTTATTTAAAATTAAAAACAATGTTTCAATGTTAGATTCCATCCTTCTCATTTTATATGAGCGAAATTCATATTTATTTATATACCTCGTGTAAAATTGATAAAATTTGATATTTGATTGATTTGATTTGATTATTTGAATAAGCGAAATCAATATTTATTGTTATTATGTACCTCGTGTAAAATTGATAAAATTTGGTATTTATTGGTTGCATCTTAGGTTTTAGACCATGCAAAGCTTTTTATGAAGAATAATTTTTTTTCGTTAAATTAATAATAAAACAGTTATCATACAATATTTTTTGTAATACAAATAAAGTGACGTTGGGTATCAGTAATTTGAAAAAAAATATTCAAAAAATTTCAAGTAGTTATCTTACATGTCATTATCCAAGAAACAAAGTTATTATTATTTATAAATTATATCAAAAAGGGCTTTTTGCAATAATTATCGCGGTCAATTGTTTATGTATTTTAATTCGTAGACGCACAAATTCAAAAAACATGTAAAAACTTTTTAAGATCTACAACTTTTATTTGAACCTTTGTTCTCTACATTGTAAAAGAAACAATTAGGCAAAACATATTTTTTTACAGTTTTTAATTGTTAAAAAAAAACAAAGCAAAATGAGCTGTACGTTTTCAAGGATTTCAATGCCATCAGCTATTTTTAATCTCCCATAGACCTTTTAGAACATTTAAAAATCTTTATAAGATTTTTTCAGTCGTTTTTTTCTTTTCTGGCCTACTAATCAATCATGAGAATAAACGGTATTTTTCATTTTTTTTAATGCCTCCAAATACTTACAGTCAATTCGTATTTCCTCTCTACTGTGCGTCTAGTCGACAGCTGTCAATTAAACTGAAGGAACTGAAACTGTACCCACATATGACGATCAAAACCACGAGGAAATAAAAGTCGGAATGGAGGCAAATACTAGCTGTTAGCTATAACAGTTCATGTTACAATACCTCGCTATTTTATGGATAATTTTTCACGGGCTAAGGGTTTCCACTTCGCAAAACAACTAATCTATCAAGATCCGAGTGCATGCTTTAATTCATGAGCGTATCTAGTATCTTTTTCGAGGGTATCAAAAGTTATTTGAAACGAACCACATACTGTAGAAACTAACTATTTAAAACTTAAACGATTTAAGAGACATTTTTAATATACAAACATATATTAAAAAAAAACTCTAATAAAGTTGTTGATTGGGGAAAATTGTAGAAAATTTGACAGTATGCTGCATAAGATGATAAACAGTCATGAAAAAATAGAACGGCTGTGAAATTCTTTTTCTGTATTTTCCTCATCCTTTAAGGACATTAGCGGTTATCACGGCCCCTTTTGACTCTGTCTGCAGTAGTTCTGCTTTAAATTTTTCGTCCAGGATGTGATTCGTCCCTCCGGCACTCTTTTTCTTTTCTTCATACTGTTAAGTATTTTTTTCTTTTTTCATCTTAAGATTTCCGTATTTGTTATCACCATTCTCTTTGCCTTATCCCTATACGGGGTCGGCTCCCCTAATTGCATTTTTCCACACAATTCTATCTTGGGTCATATCAATGTCAATCCCCTTTACCAACATGTCTTGCCTTATCGTCTTCACCCAGGTCTTCTTTGGTCTTCCTCTCCTACTCCTTCCAGGAATCTGCACTTCAGCTATTCTTCGTATTGGGTGATTAACGTCTCGACGTTGAACATGACCAAACCATCTTAACCTATGCTCTCTCATTTTGGCATCAATTGGTGCCACACCTAGACTTCCCCTAATATACTCATTTCTAATTTTATCTTTCTTTGTCACCCCACTCATCCATCTAAGCATTCTCATTTCCGCCACATGCATTCGTTGTTCCTCTTTCTTCTTCACTGCCCAACATTCAGTTCCGTACATCATAGCCGGTCTTATGGCTGTTTTATAGAATTTTTCCTTCAGCTTCATGGTAACTTTTCTGTCACACAACACACCGCTCGCTTCTTTCCAATTCATCCATCCAGCCCTAATTCTACTGCATGCATCTCCATCTATTCCTCCATTACTCTCTGTAATACCGATCCCAGGTACTTAAAACTATTGCTTTTTACAATCAGTTCACCATCCAAAGATACCATTTTATTTGTAGTAAGTCCATCTTTAAATGAACATTCCAAATACTCTGTTTTTGTCCTACTAAGTTTTAAACCTTTTTTTATGTCAATAATATTTTCGACATTCTTCGTTATGAACTATTCTAAATGGGAAATAAGCCACAACTTAACCAAAAAAAAAATGATTTTATTAACGTTTCGACGTCCAAATCATAGGCGTAACCAGGGGGTGGTATTGGGGGTTATAACCCTCCCCCCTTTTGGATGTACTTTGAGCATTATACGCGTAACACCATTATTATTCCATATCCATATCCCCCAGAGACCGTCAAGTAGATGTAACAACACCCTTAGGATCATCCTGGTTACACCTCTGGTCCAAATTGGATGTCGAAACGTTAAAATAAAATCATTTTTTAGTTGAATTATGGTTTATTTCCCATTTAAAAGAGTTAATTACAAAAATGCCACAAAGAAAAAGCTTTAGAACCACATTCTTCGATTACACCACATCTCAAAGGAAAGTTTTTTTCAGTTGAATCTATAATTTTTCAGGCTTCAAGTTTATATAACCGTACAGAGAATATGTAGTATTCTCATTTTAGTCATTTTGGTTCTTTTGTATGATGTTGCGATGTCATCAATGTTTGTTTTCTATTGCAATATTATTGTTTATTGTCATGACGCTTTTATTAGTCGATGTTTGCTCCTACTCCTTTGTTTGCATATGCAGTAATTTATTCTAGTTTGGTATTTATACAGGGTGAGTCATGAGGAACTGTACATACTCCTACCTCGTATAGAGGCCCCTATGGGGAATAACAAATGACCATTAAAAAGTGTCTGCTCCCATTGTTTAATAATATACAGGGCGAGTTTCGCATTTTGACAGAAATTTTTATTCGTCATAATTTTTGAACGGTCAGATCGATGTGTCTCTTATTTTGGTCAATCGTTACAGTATTGCCACCTAATCAACTGATTTATTCAAACTAGAAAAAATCAGGTCCGGCTTTAAAAAAATTAGTTCGTTTGGGTCTTAGAAAAAATTTCACCCTGTATAAGCTTTTTGAAAACTCTAATATGAATTTTACAAATTAGACAAATAGGTAATTAAAATAACATATTTATTTTTTTCCGCACACGATTGCTTAATTTTTTATAAAAAAATCAAATTTGATTATGAATTAAAAGTTTGGTAAAGTGAACCATAGATTTAACAAAATTAACTTTTATTACCAAAATTACTTTTTTTTGAACAAGTATTTAATTTATGTTACCACCAATTAACTGATTTATTCAAACAAGAAAAAAATCAGGCCCGGATTTAAAAAATAAGTTCGTTTTGGTCTTAAAAAAAATTTCACCCTGTATACGCTTTTTGAAAACCCTAATATGATTTTTACAAATTAGACAAATAGGCAATTAAAATGGCTTATTTATTTTTTCCCCACACGATTACTTAATTTTTTATAAAAAAAATCAAATTTGACTATGAATAATTAAAAGTTTGGTAAAGTGAACCATAGATTTAAAAAAATAACTTTTATTACAAAAATGATTTTTTTTTGAACAAATATTTAATTTATGTTATCACCCAAACAACTGCTTTATTTAAACTAGAAAAAAATCAGACCCGGATTTAAAAAATTAGTTTGTTTGGGTCTTAGAAAAAATTTCACCTTGTATACGTTTTTTGAAAACTCTAATATGAATTTTACAAATAAGACAAATAGGCAATTAAAATGGCATAATTATTTTTTCCCCACACGATTACTTATTTTTTTATTAAAAAATCAAATTTGTCTATGTATAAAAAGTTTGGCAAAGTTTTTGCATAGATTTAAAAAAATTAACTTTTTTTACAAAAATTAATTTACAAAAACAACGTTTTTCTTAAAATTAAAAGTTTTACAGTTTTTTTTTCTATAACACGTCTAGATCTAAAACTTCCCATAACACTTCTTTTAGACTCTATAGTTTAACATAGACGTGATCAAATTGATAAATTTTAAATTTTTCCACATAATTTTTGTTATTTACAAGTTTGCAACTTTTACAAGAAGAAGACTGAAAGTCTACAACAATTTTCATAGTCTTCACAATGGTAAGAGGTATGTGCTGTAAAAATTTCAGAAAAAAAATATTAAAATGGAACAGAGTTGTAGTGAGTTAAACCGTGAGTTCATTTTTTTTTTCATTTTTAGGTTAAAATTCCGATTTTGACAAATTTGATTTTTTAATAAAAAAATAAGTAATCGTGTGGGGGAAAAAATAAATATGCCATTTTAATTGCCTATTTGTCTTATTTGTAAAATTCATATTAGAGTTTTCAAAAAGAGTATACAGGGTGAAATTTTTTCTAAGAACAAAATGAACTAATTTTTTAAATCCGGACCTGATTTTTCTCTAGTTTGAATAAATCAATTGATTGGATGGTAACATAAATTACTTATTTGTGCAAAAAAAATTAATTTTTGTAATAAAAGTTATTTTTTTTTAATCTATGGTTCACTTTACCAAACTATTAATTCATAGTGAAATTTGATTTCTTTATAAAAAATTAAGTAATCGTGTGCGGAAAAAAATAAATATGCCATTTTAATTGCCTATTTGTCTAATTTGTAAAATTCATATTAGAGTTTTCAAAAAGCGTATACAGGGTGAAATTTTTTCTAAGACTCAAACGAACTAATTTTTTAAAGCCGGACCTGATTTTTTACTAGTTTAAATAAATTAGTTGATTAGGTGGTAATAGTGTAACGATTGGCCAAAATTAGAGACACATCGATCTGACCGTTCAAAAATTATGACGAATACAAATTTCTGTCAAAATGCAAAAATCGCCCTGTATATTATTAAACAATGGGAGCAGACACTTTTTAATGGTCATTTGTTATTCCCCATAGGAGCCTCTATACGAGGTAGGAGTATGTATAGTTACTCATGACTCACCCTGTATGACCGGTTACATTGGTTTTTCTGATATCTGTCTCAAGAACTAGATTGCATTGCATGGTTTCCCTGTCTTACTCCCACATCGATGTTAAATAGGGGATTCAGTTCTCAATCTACGCTAGTTGCTGCTTTTGAACCCTGTAAAATCATGATGCTAATATATTTTTTTAGGTATACCTAGATTACGAGTGTCTTCCAACATTTTGTTACTTTTCACACTATCAAAAGTTTGTTTAAAGTCTATATACATATATACACTACGCGCCAGAAAAAAGGGACACCCACAAAATGTGTCATTTTTGATGTCTCGAATTTCCTAAACCTGTAGTCCGATTTAAGTGATTTTTTTAATATGTAATAGCCTATTCTTTAACAATATCGCTGTAATAATATTGTTGCTAGACAAGTAAATTGTCATTGTATACCAGGTGTACCACACACTGTGCTTTTTCTCAAAGTTTACCAAACTCTGTAAAATATTCTAGAGTTTATATGAAAAACTGAAATTAAAACACAACTATAAACTCAGGTTTTTTAATATTCTGTTTTTGGATTAATTCGTTTATTTTGGATAATAAAAAAGTTAGGTACTTTAACAACTAGCCATGTTCTTCATCAATACAGGATGTTTCTAAAAAGTGCGACAAACTTTAAGGGATAATTCTACATGAAAAAGTAATCACCTTTTGCTTTATAAACATATGTCCGCAAATGCGTCGATTCCGAGAAAGGTACGGGATGTTGAATTTTTTCTTACAAACTGTTGACTTATTTATTGCTCTAAAACCGGTTGAGATATGAAAATGAAATTTGATAGGTTTTAAGAGGTAGTTATTGCTCATTTTTTGACAAAACAATTAAGAACAGTTGTTTGTTCCTCTACTGCAGTTCTGCATTCATCATCATACCATTCCACATTTCTTTGTCTTTTGGTTTTTCCGAAAGTCTTCTCTGCAGATTTCGTTATTATTGTTTTTGACTGTATCCATTCCTTTTCTGCAGTGTCTTTCTCTCTGGTTACGATGAGTTTTATTTGGAGACCATTTTGGTAGTCTTGTTTCTTTGTTGGGTGTTTGACTAGGTACTTCAACATTCCATTTTATAATTCAACATTTGTCACTTTGTCACTGTTGCGGTTTTCTGCAGCAATTCTCTTAGTATGTTAGTCTTTTTGTAACAACAGACCCCTAAGTCTAAACGTACCACCGTCACTGTGTACAATGCTCACCTGGATCTCTTTAAATATCACGACATGCAAATATCTTCGATGCTGTTACACAAACTACAGTTATTTGTGAGCAGTTAATATATTTACTGAATTGTAAAGCTTTTTAATAAATGCCGATACAGTGTAGAAATTCTGTACGTTTTTATCCACGGTCAGGAACTTGCCTGTTCGATTTTGAGTGTAATGAAAATATATAGTGCAGTCACTGAAGGTGGATATTAATATATATTATTATAAAATTGGTGAGTAGTTAGAAGATACCTCAAGAAACAAAAGCGACATGATGCCAACTTGCGCTTTTATCCTAGAGGTGGATGTCACCCCTTCTCGGAGCTGAAAATTATTTTATTAAAAATAATCTCAGAAATCGATAGAGGGACAAATTGTTCAGCAATATTTGTTATATCAAGTTATATACTTTTTGAGTTATTAAAGATAAAAGATTTTAATTTTTCGGGGAAAAAATGAATATTTTAAAGCGGGTTTTTTGTTTCATAGTTTTCATAGTTTTTACAGTTCTTACAATAAAGTTATTACCAAAATTAAAGCTAATAGTCCTCTAGCCAGGGGGGTATAATGGCCTCTTTTATTCAGATGGACTTACCCAAGTTTTTTATGTATTTTGACCCGTAGAACACGAATTTTTTGGGTAACAGTTGATCCGGATGTCGATAAGGTTGTTATAAACAAAGAACTTGAGGAATTACGTGACAGCGATTTTTAGCAAAACAAAACATTTTTTTGTATTTTTTGGGCCACTGTAAGCAAAAAATTATTTTACAAGTTTTTTCGTAGGATGCATAGTTTTCGAGATAAACGCGGTTGAACTTTCAAAAAATCGAAAAATTGCAATTTTTAAACCCGAATAACTTTTAATAATTAAAAAATAAAATAGCAATTCTGCTTACCGCATAAGTTTAATTCAAATTCTATCGGTTTTGATTATTTGCATTGCTAAGCATTAATTTTTTTATTGTTAAACAAAGCTATAAACACATAGTGCTTGAGTGATATTTTCAATGCATTTCTCATTTAAAATCGAAAGAGTAAGCGAGCCTACAAACAGCTGTTTCTACGTAGCATGCATTAAGACGCATGCATTGGGCACGGGAAATACTATTTCTTTATAGCTTTGTTTGACAATAAAAAAATTAATTTTTAGCAATGCAAATAACCAAAACTGGTATAAGTTGACTTGAACTTTCAAAGGCGGTAAGCAGAATTGCTATTTTATTTTTTAATCAAAAGTTATTCGGGTTCAAAAATTGCAACTTTTCGATTTTTTAAAAGTTCAAGCGCATTTATCTCTAAAAGTATGCATCCTATGAAAAAACTGTAAGAATATTTTTTACTTAGAATGACCCAAAAGCTACAAAAACATGTTTTTTGCGAAAAATCGCTGTTATGTAATTCCTCAAGTTCTTTGTTCATAACAATCTTATCGACATCCGGATCAACTGTTACCCAAAAATTCGTGTTTTTTGGGTCAAAATACATAAAAAGAACTTGGGTAAGCCCATCTGAATAAAGGAGGCCGTTGTACCCCCACCCCCCTGGCGACAGGATTACAATACAAAACCGAATAAATTGCTTACTTGAAAAACCTTTTAGTATTAATTCAAACTAGGTTATAGGTACCTAAATAGAATGTATATTTTTTTTGTTAGTACTCAAATCTGATTATTCATGCTTAAGTAACGGGAAACTCTTCATTTTATAACTATACTTACTAAACACCTGATAAAAGTACTCAGAAATTGCTATCAAATCAGTTGTAGAAAAAATTGATAGCATCAAAATTTATGCTGCAAAAATCTTTCCAAAAAAAGTTTTTTTAGAATAGTTCCAGTAATTTTTATGATATCAGATTAATCCAAAAACCCTTTGAATCGTAAGTTCAAGGGCTATAAAAGTGTATTAAATTTAATCTTTTATATCCCTTCCTTTTCGAAATATACATAAAAAGTTAACAGGCAACTTCAATGCGCGAAAACCGCGTTCCAAGATTGCAGCTTTAATTTAGCTATACTAGCTCTTATCCTAAAATATTGAAACCATTATAGGGACTACTATAAATTTTAATTTTTGTGGTAATGGTGTATTATGTTTTATTTTTCACTTTTTCCTAAAGAAATCGAAAGGGTTCTATTGTTTTCATCATAACTTGCTTAATTTTGATGCTATCAACATTTTCTGGAGCTCATTTGATATGCTTTTTCTCATGAGGAGCTTTCAGTGCGTCACAGTTTTTCGATTTCTTTCTTACGCATTAAATTGCATGTGACAGAAAAAAACGCACGTCGGTGATTACATTTCGTCGGTGACATTTATAACATTTATTCTAGTTGTCAATAGATGGCGCTATAATCTGTTCAATTTATAAGACTATACAAATCAAAGAAAATACCATTTTATAAATGCAATAAACACAATTGATTTGATTTTATGCCAAATTGCAAATAAAATGTGACAACTGTCAGATTTAACTAAAATGTCATGTCACTAAAATGTATATTATCACGGACTTACCTTTTTTTCTATCATTTGTGACGCACTGAAAAATGCTCATGAAAAGAAGAATAGGTATTCCTAAGTACTTTGACAAGTGTTTAGTGAGTATATGTTATAAAATCCATCGTTTTCCCGTTATTTACGCATGAATATTTAGATTTGAGTACTCACCGAAAAAAAATATAGGTACAGTCAACGAAAAGATTTTTCAAGTAATGAATTTTTTTGATTTTTAATTAGCTTCAATTTTGATAATAAATCGCTTTACAACCTCAAGGGAAAATTAAAATCTTTGATCTTTAATAACTCAAAAAGTACCTATTGATGTATTTTAATAACTTGAAATAACAAATTTTGTGGTCAGTATCTATGAAAATGGCATTAGACAAGGAGATGCGCTGAGCCTATTAACATTTAATCTAATAATGGATAAAATCATAAAGAAATTTAAGAAGAAGAGGATATAGAATGGGAGAAAAGGAAATAAAGATAATGTGCTACGCGGACGACGCCATAGTAACAGCCGAAAATGAAGATGACCTACAAATACTAATTAAAGAATTCGAAGACACAACGCCCATATACAACATGGTGATGGTGATCTCAACAGAGAAAACTAAATCGACAGTAATGGTAGGGGAGCCCAAGCGGGGATTTTTGCAGTTACTCGAGCGCGTCAGATTATCACATGGGGAGAAACCTTATACCCTGTAAATGTACCTCTACCATATATTGGCTCTTAATACAGGGGAGTTCGTTAAGGGGGAACCAAAAAAATATATTGTTATGACAGTTCCGTAGATTGTTCCTACATAGAAAGAGTCCCTCGACGAGAAAGAAGAAGTAGTCACGTACGAGAATATTCTGGATGTCATGGAATAACCCAGAAATGTCTGGTGACATCTAGAACGTCAGAATACTATATAAACATTATGTGTTTGACATTCTATAGTTCAGTTGTAATTCAGATTTAGTAGTCGACAGTTGTCAGTTTGTTAAAGTTTATACTGTATTTGAGTTTGAATAAAGTTACTTTGAAAAAGTTGTAACATTGGCGACAGCGGTGGGATTTAAGAGATATTGAAGAAGATATTGAGAATTTTTTATGGTAAATACCAGATCATCTAAAGTTGAGAAGGAAATGGATACATCCGGACCACCAGCATGGTTTTTAAAAATGAAAGAAAATGAAGAGAAACGTAGGCAAGAAGAGAAAGAAAATGAAGAGAAACGTAGGCAAGAAGAGAAAGAAAATGAAGAGAAGCGTAGGCAAGAAGAGAAAGAAAATGAAGAGAAACGTAGGCAAGAAGAGAAAGAGGAAGATAAAAAGCTTAGAAAAGAAGAGGAGGAGAGGCGTAGACAAGCAGAGGTAGAAATTATGAATAGTTTGTCCCAAATTCATGAGCATTTTCAGTTAGAGGTAAGTCGAATTACTAATAAAATAGATATATTAGAAGAAAAACAAACTGTTTAGATAATAAAATAGAACAACAACAAAATTATTTAGAAAACAAAATAGACCAACAACAAAATCATTTAGAAAATAAAATAGAACAGCAACAAAACGATTTAAAGCAGCAACAAAACGATTTGAAATATAGTTTAGAAAAACAAATAGTAGAGTTAGCAAACAAAATTAATACCCAAGCTTCTTTATCTCATATTGTTTCAGTTACTAATGTCGAATCCGAACAAACAGCCCTTTCCTCTTCCATCGTTGATCCAGGCATAATTAGAAGTAGCAAAATTTTAAAACCACCCACGTTTGATGGCCAAACAGCGTGGGAAACTTATCGTTTCCAATTTGAAGCTGCAGCTAAAGCAAATGGCTGGACTGAAAGAGAAATGGCAGCTT
This sequence comes from Diabrotica virgifera virgifera, assembly GCF_917563875.1. Lineage (NCBI taxonomy): Eukaryota > Metazoa > Arthropoda > Insecta > Coleoptera > Chrysomelidae > Diabrotica > Diabrotica virgifera. Next base: position 67,731,336 of record NC_065444.1, read on the forward strand.
CCTTGGTGGTGTCGCTTCGAGGTCAGGCAGCAACCGTCCTTCAATTTCTTCCTCAGGATTCACCTAGTTATGACTCACTTGTTCAAGCTTTAGAAACAAGATATGGCCAACAACATCTGAAGCAGGTTTTTCAAAGTCAGCTTAAAGTTCGGTATCAAAAACATAACGAGAGCCTACAAGAATTTGAAGCTGATATTAAAAGATTACTACATTTGGCATACCCTCAGGCACCTAAAGATTTTCTTGAACAAATCGGTATACAGGCATTCATAGACGGACTACATGATATCGAAATGCAACAGGCTCTCCGATTACAACACCACAAAACGCTAAATGGAGCACTAGTTTCAGCCCAGGAGTTTGAAGCGGCTAAAAGTATTTCAAGATCTCGCCCAAGATTAAAAGAAATAAGATTTACAGAAAATAAGCAAGTCACAACCACAGATAATGAACAACTAGTTTTATCCCAGATATTAAGCTTACTACAAAATATCCAACAAAAACCTCGAAATGAAAACAGAAGATGTTTTAACTGCGGAAGAATGGGACATCTAAAATCCAATTGCAGAAGCCGATCCCAAGCACGAAAAGAAGAATACAAGAATGAGATCAGAAGGTCGCCTAGTTCGACATCCAGAAGCCTGTCGCAAAGTCTCACTAGAAATGATGGTAGATGGTCACTAAGAAACAGATTTCCTACAACTGACCATAGAAAGGAAGAAAATACACTGGAATTTGAAGTTAGCCATTTGAAGGAACAACTAGCGATTAGTAAAAATAAAATAGAAAGATTAAGAGAACAGGTGACAATATTGCAAGAAGAGTGTAAGGTAATTCAAAATAATGCAAAAACTACACAGTCCAATCTGGAAAACGAATGTCAAAAACTGATGAAAGAGAAGAATGTGTTAAATAAACAATTTCAAGAATACCAAAATGCATTAAATGAATTACAAGTTCAAAGCCAACGTCAGCTAGCACAAAAAGAGAATGTAACCGAAGAAGTTAGTCTGCGGATGACCACAGTTGAACAACAAGAAGATAATGACCAGATTTCTCTGGAAAACATTAAGAAGAGTCAAAAGAAAGATAACGACTTAAGAGTTATACGAGATTGGCTTAAAAATGGAGTAAGACCTCTTTGGCAGGAAATATCTAAATACAGTCGAACTATAAAGGCGTACTGGGCTCAATGGGAATCCTTGCATCTTTCGAATGGTTTGTTATATCGGAAGTGGGAAAGTTCCGATGGAGTACGTATAGTTCAACAAGTGGTACTGCCAAAATCACACATTAAAAGTGTGTTGCAAGAACTTCATAGCAGCCTGTCTGGAGGACATTTTGGGGTAAAAAGAACACTGGCCAGGGTTCGAGACAGATTTTATTGGATCAATTGTCGCCGAGATGTAGAAGAATGGTGTAAGAAATGCGACTTGTGTAACGGTAGAAAAGGCCCTAGAACAAGAAGTCGTGGTAAAATGGCACAATATCTTTCCGGAGAGCCTTTTGAACGACTTGCAGTTGATATTCTCGGTTCACTTCCAACGACAGAGAGAGGTAACAAGTACTTAATGGTTGCAATGGATTATTTTTCAAAATGGCCTGAAATTGCACCTCTTCCTAATCAAGAAGCGACGACTGTAGCGGAAGCATTCATAACACACGTCGTATCAAGACATGGAGTTCCTTTAGAGTTGCATTCTGATCAGGGACGAAATTTTGAATCCGAATTATGGCAAGAACTAATGAAAATCTTGGGTATTAAGAAAACTCGAACTACGCCTCTCCACCCACAATCAGACGGAATGATCGAAAGACATAATAGAACTATTTGTCAATACCTCTCAATGTTTGTTGCTGATAATCAAAAAGATTGGGATACCCTAATACCTCTATTCCTGTTAGCCTACAGAAGTTCTGAACATGAAGCAACCGGTTATTCTCCATCAATGATGATCACCGGAAGAGAAATGAAGCTTCCTCAAGATTTTATTTTCGGAAAATTGCCTACCTGTGAAGAAGAACCTTCATCCCTGACGTACCTAGAAAGCTTAAGAGAAAAACTGGAAAAAGTCCACGAATTTGCTCGTAAAAGTTTGAAGCTTCAAAGTGATAAAGCCAAGTCCAGGTTCGATGTGCAAGCTACAGGGACAACTTTCGAAAGAGGTGATCCAGTATGGCTATACAATCCCACACGCAAGAAAGGACTTTGTCCGAAACTTCAACGAAACTGGGAAGGCCCGTACACCGTCTTAAAGAAAATAAATGATCTGGTCTACCGCATCCAGTTTTCAGCGAGAAGTAAACCCAAGGTAGTTCACATTGAGAGATTAGCCCCATATCATGGAACTGATCCACCCTGTTGGCTTCAACCAGACCCTGATAGACCAGTTATTCGAGGCGAATAACTATAAAGGAGGGAGCAGTGTTATGACAGTTCCGTAGATTGTTCCTACATAGAAAGAGTCCCTCGACGTGAAAGAAGAAGTAGTCACGTACGAGAATATTCTGGATGTCATGGAATAACCCAGAAATGTCTGGTGATATCTAGAACGTCAGAAAACTATATAAACATTATGTGTTTGACATTCTATAGTTCAGTTGTAATTCAGATTTAGTAGTCGACAGTTGTCAGTTTGTTAAAGTTTATACTGTATTTGAGTTTGAATAAAGTTACTTTGAAAAAGTTGTAACAATATCGTTAGAAAAACTCGAAATCGTCAGATTTCGAGTTCAAAAATCTGACGATTTAAGCGGGGCGTAAGGAAATGAGCGAGTTACAAAGTTTCCCAAGAAAAAAGCGAATATTTCGCGAAATCAACGACAGATCGAAAAACTAAAAAATACGTGCTCAATATTTTTCAAAAATCTATCGAATGATACCAAACACGACCCCTCACGGAGAGGGGTGGGGGGTAAATTTAAAATTTTAAATACGAACCCCGCGACATTTCGCGAAATGAACATCAGATCGAAAAACTGAAAAATACATGTATTCAATATTTTTGAAAAATCTATCGAATGACACCAATCACGACCCCCCACAGACGTGGGGTGGGGGTTGCTTTAAATTCTTAAATATGAGCCCCCTTTTTTTATTGCAGATTTGGATTCCATACGTAAAAATTATTAACTTTTATTCGAGACATTTTTTCGAATTATGGATACATGGCGCTATAATCGGAAAAAACGGAAATGGAAAATTAAATTAAAAATGGAAAGTCCCCACTAAAATGGAAAACTTAACTTTTTTTGGTTTTAGAACATTATCTTCACAACCCAGTAGGTCCCCATAACGCTCGAGTGACTGCACATTTAGCATACTTTCCTCCCCTACTATAATATCAACGGAATCGAGACGATGTAAACTGGTCGTAAATAAAATAATAGAACAAGTGATGGAAACGGGATATTTGGGAATAAACTCTCAAACTACAGAAAAGTGGAAGAATAAGTACAAAAACAAGTGAAAATGGCGATAAGAGCAGCAGGATGTCTCAACGACACAATCTGAAGAAACAAATACCTCACAATGAAAACGAGAACCAGGATATATAAATCAACAATAAGACCGATAATGACGTACACAGCGGAAACAAGAGCAGATACGGCGAAAACACAAAAACAGCTGGAAACGGCAGAAATGAAAGTCTTAAGAAAAATATCAAACCAAACTATAAGAGAAATAGTAAGAAGTGAGGAAATACGAGCAAAATGTGGTATAGAAGAAATAAACATGTGGACCAAAAGAAGAAAATAAAATGGAATCAACACATAGAAAGAATGACAGAATATAGAATAGTACGAATGGCAAAAGACAAGTCGCCAAATGGAAGAAGATCATTGGGACGACCGAGGAAAAGATGGTCAGACAATGTCAATTGAGGCTAAAAACCGAAGTAAAACAGGCATTGAGTCTATTTATAAAGTAGGAAGAAGAAGAAGAACAAATTTTGTTTATAATTTGTCCCTCTATCGATTTATGGAGTTATTGTTAATAAAATAATTTTCACCCCCAGGTTAAAAGCGCAAGTGTCCATACCATACTATCACCATATCATTTTTTTCCTTGAGGTATACCTACTTTAACTACTCACCAATTTTCATGAAGATCGATGGAGGTTCAACGAAATCTGAGGTGAAAACCTTCAGTGACTGCACTATTTGAGTGTAATGAAACTATACGAGCATACCGTGGGTTAAATAATCCATACTTAATTTCGTAACATTACACTTCATAGTTTCAACGGTTTTTGATCAGATTTCGATGCATGCAAGCAATTAAAGTTTATTAGTACTAACAGGAGTTTTTGTTTAAAAACATTTTAATAGTGTGGCGTGAACAAGATGAGATATGTTGTAGTAATAAAACACATGTATTAACTGTATAAAAACTACTGTATAATAATATGTACCTATGTACTACAGTAGACTCCCTCTATAACAAGAACTGAAATGGCAGACTAATTACCTCGTTATAAGCGGATCTCGCTATATCAGACAACATTAATATTGTGCATACAGTAGGAAAAATGAAAGAATACCCACGAACGAACATATACAACGCGCTGTATTTTCCTGTCACCGTGTCACACAAAAAATTGGCCAGCTCAAGTACATGTAATAATTATTATTACATGTACTTGTGCTGAGCAATTTTCAGTAGTAATTGCACAAGAGCTCTAAAATTATTGAATTTTTCCCGAGTGACACTTTGACAGTTTTAATTTCACGAGCCAAAGGCGAGTGAAATTATGTCAAAGTGTCACAAGGGCAAAAGTTCTATATTAATTTTAGAGTTCGAGTGCAATTTGTTGCGATTATTTCATGAATAAAGCTGTTCAAAACCAAAATTTTATTGTAATTTATTTATGTAAGTACAAATTAGTACAATTAAAGACAAAGTTTTTATAAATATTCGACGATTGAAAGTCATCACTTTTATAATTTTTAAAACATTAACTGTCATTAATGTCACTGAATGTATTTTTTCGTAGCAACGAAGGGCATCTGACGTAATATACTTAACGACGGGCAATTATCAAAAATTATCGATTTAATTCAGATTTCTGTAGCTTTCTATTGGTCAGAATCTCCTATAAATGAAATAATCTTTGTGACACGGTGACAGGAAAATACAGCGTGTTTTATATGTTCGTTCATGGGTATAATAATTATTATTACATGTACTTGTGCTGGGCAATTTTCTTTGTGACACGGTGACAGGAAAATACAGCGTGTTTTATATGTTCGTTCATGGGTATTCTTTCATTTTCCCGACTGTACATATGAATACAGTAAGGTCTCTTTTTATGCGAATTTTTTTATGCGATTTCGAAGTTATACAGTTTTTATTTCATTCAAAAATTTCTATTATTAATAACTAGTATAATTAATATTAACTATTCCCATCCAGATGTCATTAATCTGAGGGTTTGCAATTCGGGTATTCCCCTTGTTCCATGATGTAGCATGTAGCTATTACATCAATCTGAGTTTCGCATTGAAAGGTATAACCTGTAATTCTTTTGAAATTAAATTGAAATGTTTAAGTATTTAAGAGTTTAACGCTCGGTTTCATAATAAGTTAAAGTGGACTTTAAATTTTAAGTTGGTACCTTTAACAATGCAATTCATATGGGTAAATGTCAACGTTAAAGTGAACTTTAGTTAATGTTCACTTTAAGTTGATTATGAAACCGGGCGTAAATGTTGGAATGTTGCTGATTTCCAGTTGCAGTATAAATAATAAACAGCACATTTTGATTTCTGGATTGAAACATTTAATTTAGTGTCATAAAGTTTTATGTTTGATTAGAAGAGGTTTTTGCAATTTCAATATCGTTAGTTTGCGTTTTTAATTCCTTCTTTAAGATTTTATTTGGCCTAATGGAGAAAAAAACATCAAACACATAAAATTTTTGGTGGACAAACATCCACCATTTTATGTGATTTTAGAAAACTACGGAACGTAGCCCTAATTTTTCAATGCAAGTAAAGTCTTTTTTATGCGATTTTTTTATACGCTCTTCTGTAGAACGTATCCACTGCATACAACGAGACCATACTGTATATAGTTTTCTAAAACATTAACTTTCTATAGTGAAGGCATTCGGAGCAATATAAGATGCTAAATATTATTGCCTCGACAATAAGGCTTCGCCATCATAAATTGTAAATTTTCTTACAATATTCAATATCGGTCGATAGATAAAAAGAACAGGAAGAAGTTTATTAAAGGCGGTGGATTTTATTACAGCACTATCCTCGATAACCGCACAGGTTTTGGGGATTTCTGTATACAGGTAGTTGGGGTATTTATTTAGAGCCATTACAGCGCTAAAAACAGATAAAGATATATATTTTACGATTTCATTTTTCCTCGTTATAACCAAATATCCCTCGTTATAGAGGTGTTACAGTTCAATAGGAATTTCATGGGACATTTAGTGCTAGTGTACTTAGTTATAAGCGAAACCTCGTAATAACCGTGTTCGTTATAGAGAGAGTCTACTCTATAATCATGTCATAGATATCATCATCATTCTCTTTGCTTTATCCATATGCGGGGTCCGCGTCCTAATTGCATTTCCCCACACAATTCTATCTTGAGTCATATCAATTAATGTTAATCCCCTTTACCAACATGTCCTGCCTTATCGTCTCCTCTCACGTCTTCTTTGGTCTTCCTCCCCTACTTCTTCCAGGAATCTGCACTTCAGCTATTCTTCATATTGAGTGATTAACGTCTCGACGTTGAACATGACCAAACCATCTTAACCTATGCTATCTCATTTTGGCATCAATTGGTGCCACAACAAGGCTTCCCCTAATATACTCATTTCTAATGTTATCCTTCTTTGTCACTCCACTCATCCATCTAAGCATTCTCATTTCCGCCACATGCATTCGTTGTTTTCTGTCACACAACACACCACTTGCTTCTTTCCACTTCATCCATCCAGCCCTAATTCTACTGCATGCATCTCCATATATTTCTCCATTACTCTGTAATACCGATCCTAGGTACTTAAAACTATTGCTTTCCACAATCATTTCACCATCCACTAGGACCTACTAAGTTTTAAACCTTTTTCCTCCAGAGCTTGTCTCCACTGTTCCAGTTTTTGTTCTCTTTCACTATTTCCTATTAACACTACATTATCAGCATACATTAGGCACCATGGAATGCTACCCTGTAGTTTGCCTGTTATCTGGTCCAAAACTAATGAGAATAAATAAGGACTAAGCACCAAGACTTGGTGCAATCCTACTTTCACCTGAAATTTATCAGTCTCCCCCACACCTGTCCTAACACTATTCATTCATATCTCTCACAATCTTTACATATTCGCCAGGGACTCCTTTCTTATTGAGTGCCCACCACAGAATCTCTCGAGGAACTCTATCATATGCTTTCTCAAGATAATGAATCATATGAGCGTTGGTCTCTTTATTCCTGTATTTTTCCATCAGTTGCCTTACCATGAAAATTGCATCTAAAATTGCATTCATGTCATAGATATTTGATGTAGAAATAAGGTCGAGAATAGAACAGGTCAGAAAATCTTTCGAAAAAATCAAAAAACTGCTTTTTGATTGAATAAAACTCAAAATTCCACTAATTTTATTAAAATACTACGTGCGCCTGGTCGACTCTTCTCTATGCAGTTGAGACATAGACCCTTAAAACAGCAACCGTAAATAAATTGGAGGCCAATTAAAATATGGATCTACCGGAGAATCATCAAAATCTCATGGATATGGCATACCTCAAACGAGGAAGTGATGCATAGAATTATAATAGGCAAAGATCGGGAACTTTCCAACGCAGAGAAAGTTAGAAAAACACCATACCTAGGCCACATACTGCGAAACACTAAGTACCAATATGCTCAACTAATAGTGAAAGGAACGATCGAGGGAAAGAGAGGACTAGAAAGGAAAGGACTATCGTGGCTAAGAAACATCCGACAATTACTTACTTACTTAATCCGTGGCATTACAACCCTTCGTTAGTTTTAGCGGACTCGATAACATGACTTCACTGTTTTCTGTCTTGAGCAACCTCCATCCAATTCTCCACGCCCATAGTGTTCAGGTCTCCTGCTATATTATCTCTCCACCGGAGTCGAGGGCGGCGTCCGCGTGGTCTTCTTCCAGTTGGGACTTCCTCCCACACCAGTCTTACCGTTCATTGGTCAGAAGGTCTTCTGAGGTGACCTGCCCATTGGAGTCTTCTGGACTTTATTTCTTTTATGATGTTGGCGTCTGGGTACCGTTCTTCGAGTCCTTTGTTAGTTCTTATCCTATATTGTCCTGATGCTTCATCCAGCACAGGACCAAAGATCTTCCTTAGGATTTTTCTTTCCCAAACACGTAGTCTCTCTTCGTTTGCCTTTGTTATAGTCCACGTTTCGCTTCCATACATCACAACGGGTCGTATGATTGTTTTATAGACTTGTATCTTCGTACGTCTTGTTAGTTGTTTCGATTATATAAGGTTTTGGAGGGCATCCTCCACAACATCCGAGAATGGACAGGATTAAATTCTGAACCGGCAATAAGAACAGCTGAAGGCAGACAAGAATTGTACGAAATATTTTAAACTGCATTTTTACAAGAAATAAAGTCATTCTACAACAATTGGGTAAAAAAGTAGGGATCGTTTTTAATTCGCAGCCAGCTGCGAAGTTGAAGACCTAACTTTTCATAACACAATTTCTAAAAAAGAGTAAACTTATACAGCATTGCCTGTGAGGGTCATATTGACCTTGAAATGATGAATAGAATCGTGTGGAAGGAGAAGCTAAAAATTCAAGTGCAAAAAATGAAAAAGCAACAAAAAAATATAAGTTTCTGTATTTCCGGTTCTAGTTGATAGAACATGATCTTTTTTTATTAGTATGCCCTTTTTGCTTAATTTGTTTAAAAGTTTGCGTAATGTGTTTACGATTAAAAACACTTTTTTTCCAAAAAATTTTATTTTTTTATTTTTTTTTGCACTTTGTTCTATCTTTAACGTCAATAGTTTTTAGTGCTGCTTCGTGAGCTCTGTGTTTTATAGTTTCGTACATTTCTTCTGCAACGCCGTTATAATATCTCAATCCAAGTTCTGTGCTAAATGAGGTTTGTAAAGGAAACTAGTAGATTCATTTCTTACACTATGTTCGATGAGTCTATGTTATATTGTCCTATAGCTTCTCCCTTGTGAGGCAACATTTGCGCGTCATCAATATTTTTGTTTTTCGAAAGGTCTGCGAACTTTCAACAGTGCGGCAACAGCGCGTGGCAGTACGACAGTGACAGTGACATTATACTATCAAAAACAAAAATTATTATACTCATAGGCACGCTAAATGTTGCCTAGTCGTTCAGGTTCGATTTCTTGTTATTTAGTAGTTCCAATGTGACACAAAATCTGGGCATAGGATAAAAAAGTTTATTTGAAGAAGTGTATTTTTTTGTTCTTCTTAATGGCGATACAGGCTCGTTTTTGCCATTTTTATTTAATTATAGAGTAATTTCCAGATACTAACATATTTCTCAAATTGGGCTCTGTACCGCCATTCTTTACTAAAAAATATCCAAATTAAAGCCGCAATCTTGGAATGCGTTTTTCGCGCGCTAATGTTGCTTTTTTTTTATGAAATGCTTATTGTAACCTATTTCAACGGGTGTTTTTATTATCAGATGCTGAACCACACTCTGTTTCTCTTCACACTTTTACATCATATAGAGTATTTTGATACTGTGAAAAATTCAACATCATTACATAAACTGCGATATGAAATTAGAGGTAAATCACTTACAGTTTCAATCTACATAATAATACATAGACACACAACGAAATTAATGGTATTGATAATTATTTTTAATAAAAGTTAAAACCGAAGTTCCACAAGCTGCCATATTATGACCTTCTAACGGATATGCCCGAAGGCTTCTTCATATATTTATTATATAATAATAATATCTTTAGCACATGATCATAGTGTTATCTCTACCGGTAAGACTTAGAAAGAATTAGAAAATAAAATTCATAATTTTCTCAATATAATCTATAATTGGTTTGCATTAAATAAATTATCTTTTCAAAATTAAATATCTTGATAAATATATGTGTGCTATACGAAAATTATTAATTGAAGGTACATTAGAAGGAAAACAAGGGTCGTTGAAAATACTAATAACTAAAAATTACCCACGGTTGTAGCAAGAAGAGAACAGTACTTAAGTTAACCAAAATCCACAAAGCCATTTATACTAAATATATGTAGACGGTGCTCAACAAAGTACAACAATAAGAAAATCCAATAAACCATATGTCTAATGGCAAATTAGCAAAACATTTAAGACAGAATAAGGCATTTTTTCAGTCGTGAGAAAATAATTCATCAAGAGCGAATAACCAGCATTTATTTTAAGTATTCCAGTTTTCTACCTTATTTAGAAGTGCATTAATATATCATCAGAACCGTTACGCAATATTTATATCATTTGGAGAAAGCGTATATGATTGAATTAATGGGTTTATAAATAAATTACGCAGGAGAAAAATTCTTTAGAATCTTAAATCACCAGCGCAATCACACTGCTGCTTCATTTAGTTGAGGCTGTATGCTCGCCACCGTGAGGTAAATAATTCCGATTCGTTTTTTTTTTGCACAAACTTACTCAAAAAGAGGTCCTTATATCAAATCCACAGGGTGCCAGGCGTTACCGCGGTCGGAAAATTGTTCAATTTTTTTTAACAAATTCAAAAAATCAATTTTTTCACTTCAGATAATTTTTTTCAGATTCTTCGGATCATTCTGTGCAAACATGGTCTCTTGTGATTATTCTCTAAAATTGATTGTTGTCGAGGTATACGCGACTTAAAATTTAAAAAACGTGAAAATCGTAATTTGTAAGGCTAAATAAGTTTAAAAACTATTATTATGAAAGTCAGAAAGTGACCAAAACAAAGTATAAAGCCCTTCCTATAAGATCCTGGAGAAATTTTTGTCATTATCTTATTACAAATCTGTTATATTTACTTATTAACAATGAGCGCTAAGCGCGTATTGACGCGGCCGCGGCTGTCCAATGGTTCAGCTGTCTCGCATTCACACGTGTTAAGCCTGGATCCCGCGTACCAAAAAAAAGTTCATTAATAGCAAGCTCAAAATTTTGTTATTAGCTTAACAGTGTCTAGTCGGACAAACTTTGATGTATGGGAACATTGGAACAGAGGAAGTTTTAATTGTGGAACGTGATTTTAATCGTGGAACGTGTCATCTTGACAAGTTTATGATTGTAAAAACTAGCCGGTTGTTTTTAAGTAATAGGAAACTTTATATAATATATGAAATAATGCTTGTTCGACAAATATGTTGGGCATTTTAATAAGTCCGACAAGTGGGGTAACCCTGGCTTCGAAACCCAATTGGAATACTCATATTACCAATATAACCAATAGGGCTAAGCGACTCTTCTGGAACTGCAGACGAGTTGTAGGTAAAACCTGCGGATTGAAACCAAAGGTGATATGTTGGTTGTACACATCAGTGATACGACCGACAGTCACTTATGGTTCAGTACCCTGATGGAGAAAGACGGCTTTGTAATCTTGTGTGACCATTCTCACCACCCTACAAAGACAAGCGCTTCTAAATATAACAGGAGCCTTGAGTAGTACAGGAACGGCTTCATTAGAGGCTATCACAGGTCTCCCTCAGCTGGAATTATATATTTCGGCGGTAGCCTTTATGACCATCCTGAGACTCAAAGCAAACAATACTTGGAGACCAAATTATGTATTGAATAGCCACACAAACATTACTGGGACTATACTTGAGGAATCCATCTTTATGATGAACTGAGATATGATGACACCAGAACTAATCTTCACTGAGAAGATTAACACAATTATACCATCTACGTAGAGAACAAAAATCCCAAATATTAATAGGGACTTAATATGGTTCACTGATGGATCTAAAACTGCCCATGGTACTGGATCAGGAGTCTTTGGGCAAACATGTAACTATAATAAATCTTACAGCCTAGGTCAACATACAACGGTGTTCCAGGCTGAAGTTTTTGCTTTGGTGGCCTGCATTGATAAAATCATTGATGAAGACCCTAAAGCTAAGAGAATCAACATTTACACAGATAGCCAATCGGCTATTCTGGCTGTAAAGAACCCTCTCACCAAATCAAAACTGGTGAGAAACTGCAAAGATCTCCTCAATAACCTGGCAAAAGACAATAAAGTGTCTTTAATATGGGTGCTGGGTCATGAAGGGGTGCATGGGAACGAACGAGCAGATATATTAGCGAAACAAGGCTCGAGAGAAACTTTTGAAGGCCCAGAACCTTTCTGTAGCATAACTAAAGATGCTATTAAAAACGAGGTTCAGAAATGGCTGATGAAGAATCATCAAAATAAATGGAGAACCACTCAAGGGCAAATCCAGACTAAAAAAAAATAATCAAGAATATTGATAAAAAACTCTCGAACAGTTTAATGAACCTCAATAAACGAGAGATCAAAACGGTCACTGAAATGGTGACTGGACATTGCCGTTTAAGAAATCACCTATACAAGCTAGGTAAGGTGAATGAACCATGGTGCTGAAAGTGCGAAATGGAAGACACATACTATGCCATTGCAGTGTGCTAGGTGATGTAAGGCAGGACTTCACTGGTCAAATGAGGTTTGAACCAGAAGAGATCCTAAAACTACCAATAAGAAAACTGTTGGCCTTCGTTGAGGCCACAGGACTTATTAAAGTTTAGGAGAAGAACAGGGTTTGGTACAAAGGTCTTATGACCAAGTGCCAGAGACTAGCGAGTCTCACCTGAGTTAAGAAGAAGAATAAGAAGAAGTCCGACACGTAGAACACGTAAAAAGACAGGAGTTATGTTGGTGGTAAATAGCATCCTGATTTTTGCATGAGAGTTTAATGAAAGGGTAACACATCAATTGGAAGTTCTATCCGACCAAATACATGGGATGTTTTCGTAGTATGACGTTCGAAACCTGTAACCTGTTCCACAAATTAAAACTATCCCTCTTCCAGTGTTCCCGTACATCAAAGTTTGTCCGACTAGACACCGTTAAGCTATTAACAAATTTTCAACTTGCTATTACGTTTTTTCAACTTTTTTGGTACGCGGGATCCAGGCCTATGTGTGATAAATTACTTTACCTGATAAATGACTTCCTGGCGCTTGATGTTGACAATGGCATAGCAAGTATATTGTGTATTTATTTTTTTTTCTAATGTTATTTATTTCTAATGTGACTCATTTTTTCATCAACTATCAAGTTAATAGCCTAATATTTTATACAGAATCAATCATGACAATTTGATTCATTCAAAAACACATTATGAAAATTTTCAAAAATTTTCTTATTTGTTAAAGCGAATGAATTATAGTTATTAAGGTACCAAGGGTATTATAAGGATAATAACGCTTGAGGTCAATGGTGTATAGACCGAGGGCCTTCGGCCCGAGGTATATACGTTGACCGAAAGCGTTATTATTATAATACCCGTAGTGCCTCAACGTTTAATGCCGACTAAATTATTCTTTATATGCAAAAAATTTGAATAAATTTTGAATTAATTAGTTTCCAAATAAATACATTTACAAGAAATAGTCGTAACGTAATAATTGTGATAACCATAGTTTTATTTAGAGTTTTATTTGTCAACTTGACAGTATTTAACTCGTTATTTAAATTTAATAGGCCCTAGGGCGTTATTTTTCAATAACACGCCCTTGGGTCAGTCGGACATTAAAATAATTAATCCGACTGGTATATTATTTGACATATAATGACATTATTACGAAGTCTGTTAAGTACGATATAACGCCCTAGGGCGTTATTTTGAAAAATAACGGCCTTGGGCATTAAATTTAAATAACGACTTAGATACTGTCAAGTTGACAAATATCAACCTAAGCAAAACTATGGTTACCACAATTACGTTACTACTGTTACTGATAAATGGATCTACTTATTTGAAAACTAATTAATTCAAAATTCGTTCAAATTTTTCGCATATAAAATATAATTTAGTCGGACATTAAACGTTGAAGGCACCGCGGGTATTATAATAATAACGCTTTCGGCCAACCCTATATCACTCAAGCCGAAGGCCCTCGTTAAATACACCATTGACATCAAGCGGTATTATCCTTACAATACCGTTGGTACCTTAATAACTATATTGTCGTGGTTGATCCTATATAACATATCTATTAGGCTTTTAGCTTGACGATAGTTGCTGAAAAAATGAATAATATTAGAAATAACATTCGAAAAACTAAATAAATAAACAATACACTTGCCATTAAGGCCAAAGGCGCAAAATGTCGCCTGTCAAAATTTTCAATGTGTTTTAAATGTTTTCATTTTTTTCGAATCCTCAGAAAACGAATAAATATTTTTGAAAAATTTAAATGCAGAATGAAAGATTACGTTAATACCGAGGGCTAAAAGTACCTTAGAATAAATAAAAAGTTTTTTTTTAATAAGATATTTGCAATTAAAAATCACACTTAAAAATCACGCGTTTATTTTCACCCCTGTAACTTATTAAAATAAGCATTATAACAATTATCAGGGACATTTGTACCTCAATAATAATATAATCTTTCATTCTACGTTTAAATTTTTCAAAAATATTTATTGGTTTTTCTCAGGATTCGAAAACAATGAATACATTTAAAACATTTTGACAGGCGACATTTTGCGCCACCATCAAGCGCCAGAAACTAATTTATCATGTAAAGTAATTATTTATCACACACGCGTGAGTACGAGAGAGATGCACCATTGGACGGTCGCCTCAATACGCGCTTAGCGCTCATTGTTAGTAATAATTAAAGATAACTGCTTTGTAATAAAATAATGACAAGAATTTTAGGATCTTGCAGGGGGGGCTTTAAACTTTGTTTTGGGCACTTTCTGACTTTCATAATAATAATTTTTAACCGAGTTATTACGCCTTGAAAATGGTTATTTTCGCGTTTATCAAATTTTAAATCGCGTATAACTCGACAACAATCAATTTTAGAGAAAAATCACAAGAGACTATTTTTGCTCAGAATAACCCAGAAAATCTAAAAAAATTGTACGAAGTAACAAAAATTTGTTTTTTTAAATTAGTTAAAAAAAGGTAAATAATTTTCCGACCGCGGTACCCTGGGATTTATTATAAGGACCTCTTTTTGACTAAGTTTGTGCAAAAAAAATCGGAATAATTTACCTGACAGGGGCGAGCATACAGCCTGGACTAATTTAAATACTTTCAAATCCTATTGAGCGCTGCTGGACAAACACTGTCGCTGACATTTCTAATTCTAAAACAGATTTGGTTTTCTCCTATTAATGAACTAAACGTTCGGAGAAAAATCAACTTGTTATACGCTAAAGACATTTTAACTACTTTAGTGGAAAGTTAAAAATAATTGACCCTAAACGCCTTTAAATGATGTTTTTAAGTTTGTATATATGCAATACGTTTTATAAACCACACTGTGTAACATTTAAAAATTTCCTAGAAATATATTTTAATATAATTATTGTTCAGTCATTTGGTCAAAAAGAGTGGGATTACCTGGAAAGTCTTTCGGAAGTTTTGAAAATTGATTATCTTATGGATTTCGGTATGTTCTTTTTGAATTCCAACTTTGCTACCTCGTATCTCCTCCGCTCGTGCGGCCATAGTGAAAAAAATTGGCGCTTAATAATAGTTTTTGGGAATATCTTCCTTTCCGACGCATTTACGAAAAAAAAAAGAATTTACAGCATTAAAAAAAGCGTGTACAAACTTAAACTAGAAAAAATTTCCTACAGTTTATGTATTTACACTTTTTTCTGTAAAATCAGTATTATTCGCGTATCAGCGTCAGAAAGTATTATTCATCTACACCACTACGTGTTTTTCGTATATTTTTCTAAAATATTCTACTATTGTCGCCGGTATTAATCCTTTCCAGTCAGCTGATCTCATTTTGATGATCTCTAATCTCTAGTTTCTGATGTCGTACTCTTTTGATAAATTATGACACCAGAAACTCGTAGAACTTTTCAAAGAAAAGAATGTGGACAGTCGAGATATACGGGCTATTGTAAAGCTGTATTGGAATCAAAAGGCAAAGGTCATGAGCGTCCTTGAAATAGTAGAGAAAACTCAAATCGGGTGAACAAGGAGGCCAGTCAATACTACCTAATCTATGAATTCAGCGTCCGAGAAATGGTATAGAAAAAAAAACCCAATTAACAGATTGCATCATATATTTGTGCAGCTCTACGTAAGGATATAATGTAAATCTTCACTAAGCTCTGCAAAAAATCTAAAGTTTTATTGTAATATATAAAAGTTTTTGGTCGTATTTGTTCTAATGCTAGCTTTGACTCGTCTAGTTTCCTCAAAGCGCTTTATAATTTTTTGTACCGTGCGTCGTCTTATGAATAGGAAAATTGTTTGGGAAAGTTCGTTGCACAACTTAGCTACATTACTATAAGATCTTTTTCTACCGCCGTAGTCCCTTGTCATAAAAACAGTAATTCATCTTTTTCCTTAAAAAAAAACATCTCCAAATCGCAGAATTTTATATTTACTGAATTACTTCCAAATTATTTGGCACTGAGAAGTTTTATTTATTTAAGACTTTCACTTTCGTCATTAGATAAACTACCAAGCGTTACATATGGTTAAACTCGTATTGAAGTGATTGTTCCGATAATAATACAATATACAGAGTGTTTTATTTAAAACCCCAAAATGACTGGTAAATCTAGGAAAATGGAACAATTCTGATACCGTTTCTGGCGGGGTGAGCTGGAGGCGCTACCCCTGCTACATGCAGGCCATGGAGGCGACTCAATTAAACCTACGTTTGTCTTCGACAAACCCTACCAAATGGAAGCAAGAAAACATAGAGAGTCAAACGTGGCAAATGCGTTGTATATATACCGATGGCACCAAAATGAAAGAAGGCTCAGGATGCGGGATATACTCCAGATCAATGAATCTTAGTATAAAATGGGGTATGGGCAAAAATGCCAATGTAGTTCAGATTGAACTCGCTGGTATCTCAAAAGACGTAAAAGAGATAACCCGAAAGGGAATAGCCGGTAAAACCATAATAATCTGCATATATAGCAGACAAGCGCTTTTAACCCTGAATAGACCACGTGTCATATCAGGGCTAATAATGTAGTTTAATGAGTCACTAGCACACGCTTCGGATGGTGACAACATCATCCTGGGGTGGATTAAAGGGCATAATGAAAATAAAGGCTAGCTAACAAGGCAGCAGACCTAAAACTCTTAGTGCCTGGTGTTTTTTTGGCTGGTCATTTGCAACAATCGCGGAAATTCCCAAATGTCACTCCCGCACGTAAACCTTAAAAAGATAGGAAGAAGGGCCAGGATGTAGGCCTGCCAAGGTAACACTAAGGAACCTTGGGAAGTCAGCATCAGAAAAGTACTTGAAAAGGGCCAGGAAAATCCTTCGCTTGACAGTTGGTTTTTAACTAGCGTTGTCAACTAAGTAAACACCCCCACACACTGGGGTTGGTAGACACATCTCTGTGCAGGAAGTATGAGCGAGACGACGAAACTGTCGAGCATGTCCTATGTGAATGTCCGGAGTTATCGTTAATACTAGTGTTGTCCAAAGTCGGTCTTGGTCTTGCAGTCTTGGTCTTGTTCTTGCATTTTCGCAAGACCAAGACCGTCTAATTTTAGCAAGACCAAGACCAAGACTGACCTTGCAAGATTTGAGCAATAACAAGACTAACCCTGCGAGACTCTTGCGTCTTGCAATTAGAACCGAGTGGTGTCATTTAGGTAGTATAATATTTCGGGTATATGCTTAGATGCATAGAGACTATGAGACGCAAAAAATATGTAACAAAAATTTGTAAAATTGGACTTATGCGCATTACGAACAATACCATAAGTATACATAGTGAATCAAAATATCTATTAAAAGAACATTTGCCACATTTGATACGTACTCAGAGGTCACAAGTACAATGTAAAAATAAAACATTTTGAACAATCTTTCCCAGCAGAAGATTTCTTCGCTCTGAAATTAATTGTCCAGTTTTTGATAATAGCCGCCACAACATTTTAAAAATCTTAGCATCTTAGCTTAGCTGATAAAAAATATAATACATATTACAAATTTTATCGGCCTAAGTTATTAGACTAGACATTGTTTGTGCTGAGTGTGCGATATCGGTTAAACAAACCGAAAATTGCTGAAAATGCGGGGCTATTTTCGACTAACAACTATCAAACAACAGTCTATTTCTATTATATTTTAACATAATGAACAATAAGTTTCTTTCTTTGATATGCCATTTTTTCGGCGATTATGACACCGACACATGTCGCGTTGTTAATCGCTAGACAGATTATGTTAGCTTTTCAGTTTTCGGTATGCTTATCTTTGATAAATAAATTTAAACTCATCATTATTTTTAATCGCGCAGCAGACTACAAACAAAAAATTAACAGTTTACATTTCATTGACACTTGAATGATACAAGATGAAGTCTCTATATTCATGCTTTTTTAAATTACTTTAATAATTGTAGTATTAATGTTATTCAAAAGTAACGAGACAAATTAACGGATAATTCCGGCTACCATATAAACAAGATACCGAAATATTTAAAGTAACGAAGTAAGGGTAGCGTATTGGACTATTGGACTAGGGAAAGTAACAATATCCTACTTAGGGTATTGAATAATTTGGATAGTAACGAGTATAAAGAATTGTATTATGTTTGATGCACTTTGTATTAATTCTTGGTCAAAATAATTAATATAAAGATAAAGTAACAAAAACATCAAAGCAATTGCGTACTGCTCTGTAATTTAATTTGTATTGTATTTTATTTTTTATTTAAATAAATGGCAAATTGTCTAACTCTTTTATTCCACTTCATATAAGGTGGGGGTCGATGAATCCCTCTCTAGACAGATGTAGTCTTTGAAATACAGTCAACTTTATGTCATTAATTTGGTTTTTTTTGTATTTTAACCATATTTTAGCACATGTAAGCTTATTAAATGAATGCAAAGTTTAATAGAACAGACTGACTCCCGTGGGCCATGGATAGCTCAGTTAGTTAGAGCATAGGCACGGATCGCTTAGATCGTGGGTTCACACCTTACCCAATGTCAGTTTAGACATTTAATAATTTTATTGGTCATTACTATGGCTATGTTAATTCAAGATTAAAATGTACCCATTCTATTACAGTGTACAGATTCTAAAGGTGCAGGTAGGGGATGGCGTCTATGCGTAGTGTTGTAGTCGGTGTAAAGAGAGGACGTATTCGAAATAATGAAATAACAAATAATATATCATTTATTATTTCGAATACTTTCTCTCTCTTACACCGACTACAATTCTGCGAATAGACGCCATCCCCCATCGGCACTTTTAGAATCTGTGAAATGTACGTTATTATAAGATCTAAAGTAACGCTTAATAAATAAATAGCAATAGGCTAATGGGTAACTGCGAGACTTGCAAGACTCTTGCTGCAAAACCAAGACCAAGACCGAGAGTGCAAGACCAAGACCAAGACTGTCTAAGTCTCGTCTTGGTCTTGCATTTGGGCAACACTTGTCAATACGAAAGTGTGCGTTCAGCGAGCCTTGGGCTACACCTGTCGACATAAGGGAGATATCCCCTGTTGATTTGTCCACCTTCCTGATAATGGCAATGGACAATGAGCGAAGGACGACAGCCCCCTGAGAGGATGCACAATGGGTCAATTGTGGCCTAAGTGCTGTGGGACTTAACTCACTCTCCCTATTTTACAGATACATAAGAATCAAATTTGAAATCTCCATATTGCAAAATGGGCCTATCTCGGATTTTGTAAAATTCGGACCATGCATTTTAGAGATAATTAGCCGTTTTCACACTTTTAGTCCACTCTGTATATTAACTATCTAATAGCAATAAAGAGTTACCAAAATTTTAACATTTAAAGAAAAAATTAAGTTCTGATAAAATTTGTAAATCGTCCTTCTTTTCATAAAAGTTTTATATGACTTACGATTTCTTATAAAGTTATCTAAATTGGATACTGAAGGTTTAAAAAAATTTAATATCCGTCCCTCTAACTCGCGAGTTAAATCGTTAAAAGCGTCTTTTATTTTCTTTGCACCGATTTCAATAACACTTAGCGGCATGAGTGTGTCTTTGAAACAGTAGGGAAAATTGCCCGGCCGATAATAAATGGGATGGGATTCATATGAAATGATATTAATCTTGTTTTCTCCGAAGGAATGTTAAACGGGCGATAGGTAATGGAACTGTGGTGTGTGATTCAAGGTTGACTTCATTCAGACTGTACCATTCACTTGTTTAGGAAAAATATCTGTAATTTGCACCGTATTCCTTCTTTTGAATCGCTATTAAAATGCGCTTTTTTTCGATTCAAAGATTCCGCCAATATGCTAGTTAAACTGATTAAACTTTTACCTAAAAAATACTAAAGAAAGAAGATGTGTTAAAATAATTGGTAAACAAATGAAAGAAACAGTCTAGGAGTGAGGGGTGGGGCTGAGTACGCATTTTTATGTCCCCGCACTACCTTGACGTTTTTTATGTTTTTGGTGAGTAGATTCAATTTTTCGAGGGTAGGAGGCTGAAAAACCGTCAGATATTTGTTATTGCCAATTTAATTATTTAAATGATCGTTAGAGGTATTTAATTTTAATGAAAGTTGTTAGTTTTGAAAAAATTAACAAAATGTTGTCCGATTGATAGGACCTGAGTTATAATAACAAAGTTCTTGAAAAACAAAATAAAATAAAATTTTTATTTTTAATTCAGTTGCAATGCGAAGGCAAAACAATCTTACTTTTCAAATAGAATACGGAGCACAGTCCAGTCCCTTGAATCGCGATTTTCGGCTCTTATTGGAGCCTCATCGGAAAGAACGTAGGCTTGTTCTCTATATCCCAATTGATCCGTACTGAGAGGTTTTCCCACCCATCGCAACTGAAGTGAAAATATTAGGTGACTAGCGTCATCTGGCAATTAAAAGATGAAGTTTTCGATCCTAATAGCATTGTTAATAATATTTAAAAAATATTAAAATATTACTAAAAGATTTTTAAATCGAAAACTTATTGGTCCATTTCCTGGGTAACACCTCCAAGGCTTCTAAAATTTGCAAGCCAAATGGATGCTGAAGCGAAGAAGACAAGAGGGAATTCAAAAAACTTACAATTCACGACCCCGTCTGTTCAGCTGGTGGGAAAACCTCTCAGTACGGATCAATTGGGATATGGAGAACAAGCCTACGTTTTTTCCGATGAGGCTCCAATAAGAGCCGAAAATCGCGATTCAAGGGACTGGACTGCGCTCCGTATTCTAATTGAAAAGTAAGATTGTTTTGCCTTCGCATTGCAACTGAATTAAAAATAAAATTTTAATTTTATTTTTATATTGTTCTTTACTCCTTCGAGTAACTAGATCCATTCTCTGTTGGAATTTACCAGCTGAACAGACGGGGTCGTGAATTGTGAGTTTTTTTAATTCCCTCTTGTCTTCTTCGCTTCAGCATACATTTGGCTTGCAAATTTTAGAAGCCTTGGAGGTGTTACCAAGGAAATGGACCAATAAGTTTTCGATTTAAAAATCTTTTAGTAAAATTCTAATATTTAATCTTTTAGAAAACTTCATCTTTTCATCTTCTTGAAAAACAATTGCAAAATAAAATGGGGAAGGGGCAGTATAACTCAGCTTTTAGAACTACAAGATAATAAATATGTAGGACTGAGCTTATTCACATAAAGAAAGATCAAAATTGAATGTATAACCAGACTGATATCAAGGATCTCTAAAGTATGTCAGATACTTATAGCCCTGATCCAACTGTATTTTTAAAGTACCAGCCATATGGCTTTACGGTCAAAATATCACGCATTCCAACTCAAACCAGCAAGCACTGCAAACATAAACATAATGTGATAATGTGTATTATATAATCTTTACTCTTCTTCTTCTTCTTTTTATATAGACATTACTCTGTCTGTTTTTCAATGTGTCTCCAGTAAGTTGTCATTCCATCGTTTTCGTGGTCTTTCCACTGATCGTCTTACTATTGGGGAACCGTCTCTCGCCGTCCTTACTACTCTATTTGTTGTCATTCGGCTTATGTGGTCGTTCCATTCTACTCTTCTGCTTTTCACCCAGTTATTAATGTTGTTCACCTTGCATCTCCTTCGTATATCTGCACTTCTAGCTCTATCTCACAGCGTCTTACCATCGAACTTTCGCAATGTTTTCATCTCTGCTGTTTCTAGCATTCTTTTGATCCTTTTTGTATCAGGTCGTGTTTCTGTCGCGTATGTCATTATTGGTCTCATGACTGTTTCGTAAAGTCTGCCTTTCACTTCTTTTCCGATGTTTTTATTTCTCCATATTGTTTCATTCAGGCCACCTGGGGCTCTGTTTGATTTATTCACCTGATCTTCCACTTCTGTTTCGAGCTTTCCGTAACTGCATAGTGTGATGCCTAGATATTTAAACTATATGACTTGTTCTATTATTTTACCCTCCAGCTCTAATTTACACCTTATGAGATCTGCTGTTATAACCATGCATTTAGTCTTTTTTGGGGAAATTAACATGTTAAATTTTCTAGCGGTTATATTAAATTCGTGCAGCATACGTTGTAAATCATCTTCACTTTGAGAGATTAGTATTGCGTCGTCTGCATAGCAGATTATTTTAAGTTGTTTTTCTCCCATTTGGTATCCTCTTTTTGTTCTGACTTTTTTTATTATTTCGTCCATGATCAGGTTGAACAACAGAGGAATTGAGGAATCACCCTGTCTTATCCCATTACCAGTTTCAATTGGGTTAGTTCTTCATCTACTTTTACTTTTATTGTATTGTTCTGGTAGATATTTTCGATCGTTTTTTGTCAACACTGCCTGGGGTACTTGCGGGGTGGATCGAGTAGATCTGCGGTTACCACAGCCGGTCCCACGACCGGATAAAATGTGGAGGGTGATTGGCAAGGTTAGCAACCTACCAATCATAAAAACGAATACTGCTCAAAGAAGCAATATTATAATCTTTATTAAATGTTTATTAAAACTGGCAAATAGCCGAAAGTGTTTTATGTATAACAGACCAGCAAACCCAGGAATAGGTATACAAAATTATTATATGAAATATACCTACAGGCAACAATCACTGTCAAATTACAGAAAAATAGAACGGGGGTTAGACAAGGAGACCCAATGTCACCTAAACTTTTGAATACGGTCTTAGAACATGCTTTCAAGAATTTGGATTTGATGACAAGGGGAATAAAAAGAGATGGAGACTACCTAAACAACTTACTTTTCGCCGATGATATAGTCATAATAACTGAGGATCTAGGTATGACAAGAGAGATGGTACAGGAACTCGTTGTGGCTGCAGAAAATGTAGGTTTAATATAAACATCGCAGAAAAAAAATAATGACAAATTTGGTACCCAACCAGAACATCAGTATTGGTGGGAAATAAATAGAACTCGTAGATAGATATAAATACCTGGGACATGAAATGACGATTGTCAGTGAGAAGCAGACTCATGAACTGAAGAGAAGAATCGGTCTTGGGTGGGCATCATATCGAAAACTGCGAGAAACTTTTAAAAGTGAGTTGTCCACATGCCTAAATAGAAAGGTATTTGATCAGTGCTTCCTCCCAGTAATACATACGGAGCAGAAACAATTACTTGAACTATAGTCCAAGTAATGAAGCTTAAAATGAGACAAAACCTTGCAATTTTTAAAGATTGGATCGATTTGCTTGAAAATTTGAGAATAAGTAGTGGATAGTCCAAGCATCAAAATCTATATTCTGCCGAAAGGCGCTTTTACCATGGGGGTGGTTGCCACCCCATCTCGGGGGTGGAAATTTTTAATTATATTTTGACCGCAAAATTTGGTAAAAACATTCATTCTTAGCAAAAAACGTTCTATACATTTTTTTGATAAAATTAATAGATTTCGATTTATTCGCTATCAAAAGTGTTAGTTTTATATCGAAAAATCAATGTTTTTAATAAGTTCTCTGCTAATAACTCCAAAAGTTTTCGTTTTGTCAAAACAACTTTACTTAATAAAAATGTACCTTTTAAAAAAATAAGCAAAACCGTTTTTTTTTATTTTCTGTAAGACCAATAATAATCGAGCTATACTTTATTATATGTTAGCTCTTCTTCGTCAAATGCTAAATATTGTAGGTTCAAAGTCAAAATTCGGAAAAACTATGCATTTTTCGAGGAAAACTTAATCAAACTAATTTAAAGTATTTAAAAATGTCTATCTCCAGAAATAAAAAAAAGTCTCTAGCTCAAAAATGAAGTGACTTATAACGAAAAGAATGTCGGTCCCAATTTTTTTCAGCGAAAAAGTTATCGGAAACAACCTCGTAATCACCATCCTAATTAAAATTAGTGATTCACCTTATTTGGTCTGCTTTATTTAGGTTTGGTAAAAAGTGCCATTTACTTCAGAACAGAAAGATTAGCATCAAAGATGCAAAAAAATGTTTAAATATGAAATTGTAGCTTATTTAATTCCCAAGAACAAGTTTTGCAAAAGTTTTTTCTACGGCAAAAATTGAGTGAGCTATTGACCATTAAAACTTGTAATAACATGCAAAAACCATCTTCATCAACCCTTTCAAAGTCACCACTTTTTGTGACTGAGGATTTTGAAAGTATTTAATATTAATGGCCTTACAGATCTCGTAAAAACCTACAAAAATTCTTTTTTACCAGACTTTCTAAGATAAAAAAAGTACGTTAAAAAAATAAATATATTTTTTGAAAAAAAAAAGGAAAAATCCAATTGGAAGCATAATAATGTAAGTTAGTGGTGTTTTTAGTCATTGGCCTTATTTGTTCTTATTCATTTATGTATTATTAATAGATTCTAGAAGTTTGACTGGCTTAGAATGATTAGTTTAAAAAAAAACTGGAATTAAAAGCACATAACGAGTTTTTGTAGTTTGGCAAAAAATGTCATTTCCTTCAGAATATAAAGATTAGCATCAGATATACGAAAAAATGTGTAAATATGAAATTGTAGGTTATTCAATTCCCAAGAACTTGGTTTGAAAAAAAAATTTTTACTGCAAAAATTGAGTGAATCGTAAATAAGTATATCGAAAAACATTAATTTTTGCGATATAAAACTAACACTTTCGATAGCGAATAAATCGAAAACTATTAATTTTATCAAAAAAATGTCTAGAACATTGTTTGCTTTGAATTAATGTTTTTATCAACTTTTGCGGTCAAAATGCAATAAAAAATTTCCACCCCCGAGATGGGGTGGCAATCACCCCCATGGTAAAAGCGCCTTTCGGCATCATATAGATTTTGATCCTTGGACTATCGACTACTTAATTTCAAATTTTCAAGAAAATCGATGGATTCTGTAAAAATTGCGAGGTGAAAAGCTTCGGTTCCTGGACTACTAAAGCCTCGGCTACCAAACTAAGAGTCACACACAGAAGAATGGAGCAGTCCATGTTGGAAATAACTCTGTAAGACAGAATTAAAAACGAAGAGATCGGGAGAAGAACAAAGGTGACTGACGTCATCGAAAGGATAGCTGGACTAAAGTGAAGATGGGCAGGACATATAGCCAGAATGACAGGTGGGCGATGAACAAAGAGGTTACTGGAATGGAGACCAAGCCTACTTGGCGGAATTTTCTTGAGAATAAGTACGGATTTGGTGTCTACGTGGAGGTTCTTTAAATAGAGGGAGGTACAATACACAGATTTTTTTTCTTTAAACACTTTGTTCCTTTCGCACTATATGTAGCAAATAATTTCATCTTAGTGATATGACAAGATATGGCCTCTTCACGTATCGCATGTAGTCAGTTAAAACACATACTAAAGAATAAAACCGTCTAGTATCTTTGTTATTATATTAAAGATATCAGAGAAATTAAAAAAATAAAATATTCCGTCGGTCGACCGCCTACAAGATGGACTTAAGAAGGCTAAATAAAAAACTCATACAGAAGTAAAAACTTCAAATTATTGTATACTGGTATAAAATCGTTTATACCAGTATAGAATTTGAAGTTTTTACTTCTGTATGAGTTTTTTAAACTATGGTATACAATACAGCCAACTATTGGGATTTTCCCATTGATTATAAGCTAGATAAAAATAGTACGTTCTTTAACGGTAAAATATTGCAAAACCTCTAAACTTTAAAGAACCGCTTGGATTGACATGAAATTTGGCATACACATAGCTAACAAGTCAAAGAAAAAAAGTGATATTGTGCCGATATGTGCTTTTGCCCTGGGGGTGGTTTTCACCCCCTCTTGGAGGGTGAAAAAATATTCGTCCAAAGTAGGTCCGGAAATGGATAAACTGACTAATTCTAAGTAACTTTTGTTCTATAGAGTTTTTTCAGTAAGTCAATACTTTTCGAGTTATTTGCCAGTGAATATGTTCACTTTTTCAACAAAATAACCACGCTTTTATACGGTTTTTCACAAATAACTCAAATAGTAAGTATTTTGTCGAATAAACATTCTTAGCAAAAATATAGCCAGTAAAAAATTTAAAAAATGGTGTATAATATATCACGTCACTATACCTAGTAGAAGCAGAGTTATAGCTAATGAAAAATAGGCTAATGAAAAATAGGTTCATATTCGTCAAATTCCAAATGGAATACTTTAACGTGAAATAACCAAAAATGAAGCACAAACTTATTTAAAGTGTTTAAAAAAAGCTTCATTTTTGTTTTATAAAAAAAATTTCTAACATCAAAGGTAAACAAGTTACGCTCAAAATAAAGTTAGTCCCTTTTTTTTTGGTAAAAAAATCGGGAAAATCACCCCCTAATTAGTATCTCAAATGAACTTAATCGTTACGACTTCACAAGTTTCTTGACTCATGTATGTATTGTTTATATGATCTGTAAGTTTCATCGGTTAAAAGTCCTTATTTTTGAAAGGGCTGCAGTTAAAAACGGTTGAACGAGTCATTGATCACGAATGTATGCAAATTTAGAAACACCAAATCTTAATCAATTTTTGTCTAACAGAAAAACAAAAAAATACATGATATTCAGAAAAGCAATGCTTTTTTTTTGTTTTTCGAGATTTTTGGTATCAATAACAATTTTTAAGTTATGTTGAAAAAAAGCATATTTTTCAAAATTAAAATTTTTAAAAATTTTAATCTAAATCCAAATTTTTTCAAAAATAAGCACTTTGAATCGATGAAACTTACAGATCATATAAACACAACATAAGTAAAATAATTTGTGGAGCGGTAACGATTAATTTCATTCCAGTTGCTAATTAGGGGTGGTCCTTCCGATTTTTTTTGCCACAACAAAAGGGACCAACTTTATTTTGAGCGTAACTTGCTTAAATTTAATGCTAGAAACTTTTTATAAAAACAGAAGTAAATATTTTTTTAAACACTTTAAAAAAGTTATAATGGGTTTTCCTCAAAAAGTCCTTAATTTTTTGGATATTTCATGTCGAAATATTCTATTTGAAATTTGGTGAATATGAATCTATTTTTCATTGGCTATAACTATGGTTCTACGAGGTCCAGAGACCTAACGCGGACACCATTTTTTTAACTTTTTTACAGGCTATATTTTTGCTAAAAACGTTTTTTTCGACAAAATACTTACTTTTTGAGTTATTTGCGAAAAACTGTCTAAAAATGTGGTTATTTTGTTGAAAAAGGAACATATTCACTCGCAAATAACTCGAAAAGTGTTGACTTAGCGAAAAAGCTCTATAGAACAAAAGTTACTTAAAACTAGTCAGTTTACCCATTTCCGGACTTATTTTGGACATATATTTCTTCACTCCCAAAATGGGGTGAAAGTCACCCCAGGGCAAAAGCATACATCGGCACAATATCACTTTTTTTCTTTGACATGTAAGCTATGCGTATGCCAAATTTCATGTCAATCCAAGCGGTTCTTTAAAATATAGAGCAAAAACCGTAAAAGAATGTACTAAAACCATTGTATAACTAGACCATTGTGTAGATAAACAATGCTAAAACTGTATGAGAGAGGCGCAGAATAGACGGGGTTGGAAATAAGAGGTAGATGCCTATCTTCAGCAGTGAACGTTTGAGGCTGCATGATGAAACCCAGGAATTAAAAGGTTTCCTATTTATAAACCCACGGTATATATTCGATATTCTATATTATGTACTATAAAAATACCAGTTCAGGCATATTTCCATTTCAAACAAAGTCGCAAAATGATAACAGCTTTTGTTTCTTTTATACTCCTGTTATTACAAAAAGTTGCAGCTTTGACTGAATTTTCATCGAATATCAAGCGCAGAGTTTTCTTTGTTTTACAAAGAGTTACAAGAAGTTATGGAATTTAAAACAATGGATTTGCTGTAACTTTATAACGTCTTTTACTATCCTTTGAAAATTTAAAACTACATTTAACAGGTTACGATGTAACAACTTTGAAAGGGTAATTGCTATATAAACTTTTGAATATCTCTTGTGTCTTAAGCAAAGCTAACGCAGTTTAATCGTGGTAGTTTTGGATTTTGTTGTCTTACAAATTTTATGTTTCTAAAATTAACTGAAAATTTACTATATACTGTTACAGTATAACATAGTTTTAAAATTTAAGCTATTCAGTCACATGCAGTCAGTTGGAGAATAAAGGTGTTGTATTTGTATGTTGTATCCTTTCTGCAAGTTTACATTACTTACATTGTGATTTTTAAAAGATGCAGAAAATAACTGCTGATCAACGTTATAAAATAGAGGGAGATATTTCATCCATTGTACTTATAAGATAGAGAGATATATGTCGGTTCGCTAAACTCAGACGCAACTGGCTAGATACTTTAGTCGATATTTTTTTTGTTTTTTGCCAATTTTGCAAAAATTACCAAAATTACTAACTATTTAGTGATTATTAACTATTTAGTAATTATTTTTTGCCAATTTTACTAAAATTGGCAAAATTACCGACTAAAATATCTAGAAAGTTGCGTCTAAGTTTAGCGAACAGACAATATCACTCATTGTACAACTGGGAAGATTTTTAACGTACGAAGGAAATCAAGATATTAATTATCTCTAAAAATTCTTGTTGCTGACAAACAATTATAGAGATTTCTAGTATCCACCTTGGTTTTTTGCTTCTTCTTTTGCGTAGACATCACTCTGTCTGTTTTTCAGTGTGCTTCCAGTACTTTGACGTTCCATTATTTTTGTGGTCTTTCCACTGATCGTCTTCCTATTGGGAAGCGCCTCTTACAGCCTTTACTACTCTATTTGTTGTCATTCGGCTTATGTTGTCGTTACATTCTACTCTTCTATTTCTTACCTAGTCCTGGATATTCTCCACCTTGCATTTCCGTCGTATATATGTACTCCCAGCTCTATTTCATAGTGTTTTACCATTTATTTTTTAAGGGTTTTCATCTCCGCTGTTTCTAGCATTCTTTTTGTCCTGTCTGTGTGAGGTCGTTTTTCTGCCGCGTATGTCGTTATTGGTCTGATGACTATTTTGTAAATTATGCCTTTCATTTCTTTCCCGATACTTTTATTTCTCGATATTCTTTCAGTCAGGTAACCTGCGAGTCTGTTTGATCTATTCACTGTATTTTCTATTTCTGTTTTGAGCTTTCCGTTGCTAGATAGTATATATGCAATAAACATTGAAACAAGTGAAGGCTCCAGGACTGCAATAGCTCAATGTTCCTATGTGTTTACTACGGTGGCTCTTACTGTAAAGTTTAGCTCTCCAGGCCTAGAAGTAGGGATGGCGGTTTATGACAAAACACCGGTTTTCGGTTATACCGGTTTTTTTTGCTTACGTTTTAACCTGGCGGTTATAACCGGCTAAAAAAAAAAACGGTTTTTGGAAAAACCGGTTTTTGGTTTTTTTAATCCAATAGGTTACAAACTTACATTTACAATACACTTTAGTTTGCGATACTCCATTCGACTTGATATCAATATGATCAAAATTATTTAGTACTATCGAAAGAACATGTATTATGTACTTTTAACACGTTTGTATATTTGTAGAATAGGTACATTTTAACTCATTTAATACTTCCTGTTGAGTGTATCGTTTTGAACACGTAGCGAAATTCTTGGAGATTCGTATTCGTAATCAGTATTCGATATTCGTAGTCAGAGCATTATTTTTGGTAATCAGAAAAAGTCATTCACTCACTTTCAATGTCAAGAGTTAAGTGTGAAAAATAGATGATGTTTGCGTCTAATTCAACCAGATCACTTCTTTTGTAAATATTATGATTACAAATACCTTTTCAAGAAAATATTATAATAAAACTTAATAATTGTTTCTGGCTGATGTGAGATTGCACTTTTAGTTTGCTTCTGTATTTTATAAAATAAAATAAAATTTTAATTATGGTTTTGTTTGGAATAATTACTTGAGAATAATAATTATGATTGAGATCCGAAATAATACCTAACGTAATCCTAAACTCCGTAAAAACCTAATAACCGGTTTTTACTTTAAAAAGAAAAAACCGGTTATAACCGGGACAAAAAACCAACCGGTAAAACCGGTTATTGCGAAGTAAAAAAACCGGTTTTAGGTTTAAATCGGTAGTTTTTTCCCATACCTACGTAGAAGGCCCATGGCTTGGTTTACTATTCCTTTCCAATCTCTCCTATTTGCTGCTTTATTTTTCCAATTTGTGATTTTCAGTTCTTCTATGTCTTTTTCAACATATTTCTTCCATCTGGTTTTCGGTCTACCTTTCTTCTTCTTTCCTCCTATTCCTCCCGTTAGTATTCTTTTGGGAAGTCGCGTGTTTGGCATCCTTTGGATATGTCCCAACTATCTCAGTCTTTGTGATTTTATGATCCCTACTATGTTTGGTTCACCATACATCCTCTCCAGTTCTACATTTGGTCTTCTTATCCACATTCCATTCCATATCTTTCCGCCAAATATTTTTCTTAGGACTTTTCTTTCCCACACTTTAAGCATGACTTGCTTGGATTTGTTCATCGTCCATGTTTCACTGGCATACAATACTATAGGTCTTATCACTGTCTTGTATATTCTTATCTTTGTCCTCTAGATATGTTCTTATTGCTTAATAAGTTATTTAGAGCAAAGATACAACGATTACCAGCCATAATTCTCGCTTGGATTTCTTCTTTTATATTTGGTCTCCTAGTGAATGTCGCTCCTAGATATTGGAATCTCTCTACTTCTTCGCATGTATATATTTTTGCCTCTGTGCTTATTGTCAGATATTCTCCTTGTGTGTATTCTAGTTCTGTCCATTCCATATATTTAGTCTTTTCTTCGTTTATGTATATCCCTTTCTGTCTTCCTATCGCCTCTAGTCGTTTTAGTATTTCTTTTAATTCTTGTTTACTTCTGGCTATCAGTACTATGTCATCAGAGAATGCCAAGCATTGGTGTTTTCGTTGGTATACAAGTCCTGTCCTGTTAATTTCGGCTTCTCTGACGACCATTTCAAGAAGGATACTGAACAACAATGATGACAGTGGGTCTCCTTGTCGTACCCCTTCACCGACCTTAAACTTATTTGTTTCCTTTCCATTTATTTTAACCCTAGATAGTGTGATGCCTAGATATTTAACTACATCACTTCTAGTATATATTACCCTCCAGCTCTAATTTAGATCTTAGTAGATTTTAGATTGTCTGTTATAACCATGCTTTGTGTCTCTTTTAGGAAAATTAAAATTTTTTGGGTTAATATAATGGTACAGCATACATCATAAGTCAACTTCACTTTGAAAGATTAGTATTGCGTCGTCTGCGTAGCAGATAATTTTAAGTCGTTTATCTGCCACTTAGTATCCTTTTTTTACAAAAATTGAAGAAAAGATCTTCTGTGTAAGAGGTATATTTATTTATAACCCCAATAAAGGGCCACATTAAAAACAGAACGTTTTCGCTCTAAAGAGAGCATCATCAGTCTTCTAAGCTAGCTCTAGAACACTGATGATGCTCTCTATAGAGCGAAAACGTTCTGTTTTTTAATGTGGCCCTTTATTGGAGTTTTAAATAAATATACCTCTGACACAGAAGATCTTTTTCTTCAATTTTTGTAATTAATGGTATACAGGTAAATTTTTCCTTATGGATTTTATCCTTTTTTTGTTATTACTTTTTTTATTATTTCGTCAACAATCAGGTTTAACAATAGATGAATTATGGAATCCTCCTGTCTGATGCCATTTCCAGCTTTAATTGGGTCAGCTAGTTCTTCTTCTACTTTTACTTTTACCGTGTTGTTCTGGTAGACATTTTCGATCGTTTTGATTATCCTTGTAGGTATTTCTGTTGCACGCAATAAGTGTATAACGTCCTTTGATTTGACTCTGTCAAATTCCTTCTTAATATCCACGAAACAGAAATATGCCAGTTTCTTCTACTCTAATGATTTTTCTTACACTTGCCTCATTATAAATATATTGTCGGTGCACGATCTTCCCGACCTAAAACCTTGTTTTTCTTCTGCTAGTGTTATAATGTTATTCAGTTTGTTATTATTTGGGTTGTTAATGTTAGTGTTGTGTTTAATAAATTAATTCCTGTGTTTAATTTACGGGTCCGAGTCGTTTCTATTTTTGAAGATAGGTTGGGTTGGGTTAGGATGGGATGATCGATCTCCATTCTTGTAGTATTCTGTTTTGATCTTTTGGTGTTTGGTCGATCTGGTTCTCAGAGTTCATTATAATGTCTACTAATAGGGAACTTGCATACATTTTTAAATATTAAAATGATATTAACAAACATAAGGTAACATGATCTTAAAACGCTTGCATGCGAAAAAAACAAATATTTTTAACCCGTACGCTAATTACGACGCTTTGAAAATGATATAAAATTGAAATATCTTAGGAGGCTCTTGAACGTCCTTCTATTGGTCCGACGTCACGGGCTACGGGCTAGCAGTCGAAAACAACGCGATTAGGGTAGGTATCACGGGTATATTACATTTTATTCGTCTTTAACGGAAAATTCCTAGGTATTATTTATGTTCATCTTATATATTGTAATAAGTAGTTCCCCAATCAGCTTAGTTTTAAACTGAAATTGATAAAGTTGAGTGCTACTTTGTAAAGAGTTTAAAACGCATAATATGACGGACGAGGGTAAGTCTGACAACTTACCTACCGTTGATGTCTTCATGGTGGCAACTTTTATAAAAAGTAGTGAAAGCTGTTCTATTGGAGAAATGCGAGGTGTCAAGGCAAATAAGTAAGAGCTGTTAATAAGCATGTTTAAACCGTTTATAACAATAGTTTGGTACCATTATATTATAGTATACGGTTTACCCCCTGGGTTTGATCTACCTACCTCTAATCGAAGGATTTCGTATATCCTGGAAAAGATTACGGTGTAATTTGCATTATAATAAAGATTATATTTTATTGTAATGTTTATTAGTACCTACTGGAGCCTTTCATTATTGTGTTCAAAGCCTTCTGAGAAAATATTATGGTGATTAGCAGACGTACCGATAGAACGTGTACATAGCCAACAAAATTCTTCTTTACAAAGTTAATAATACGCATAAATGAGAAGAATCATTATTGTAATTTTACAAGTTAATATCTTTATCATCTCAGCTTATACTTACACCGCATCCCTCGGTAGACCGCAAGCTATAGTAGAAACACGACTGTAGACCGCATACTATAGTAGCACCAATACTTTTTAGTTACTCTTACTTTTATTACTAAAAGTTTTGTTTATTTTTAAGTTACTTGTTTCTTCTTTGTTCTTCAACACAAGAAACGACAAAAGTAATTTCATAAAAAAGAACTTTTTGATACATGTCAACAGAGATAAAAAGTTAATATTTTGCCTGTCACAGAAGAAATCATTTTTGCCACAGAGTAAAACAAGATATTTCAACTATATTATTTATCTATGGGCAAACTGAATTAAATGCAATAGCCCACCGAACGGGCAAACGATACGAGTGGCCTATGACGTCAGACCCCAGCTCTCGCTTTTGAAATAGTTTGAAACGGAAATTTTAGGCGCGGAACTTTGATCAGATGTTGTACGTACACTATTCATTGTTAAGACGTAATATTTTGAATATAACATTTTAAAACATAAATCAACAATTTTATGCAAAAAAATTTTTTAGTGCAAGTTCCCTATTGCAAACAGATAGGTAGATATGTAGCAGCTTCAAATCAAAATTTTATTCTGTACTTTATGAGATAGTATTACTACATTTATTCTTCAAAAATGCATACAAAAATTCTAACAATTATTTTGTTTGTTTTAGGTAAAAGCTTCTCCCTTTATAACATACGTTGGTAAGTCTATATCCACTTGTATTGAAAAAGATGGAATGTAAGATAATGCTAATAAAAAACCAGATTTCCATAGCTCCCACAATATTCAGAATTAATTTTGCAATGTATTTTTATGGTATTTTATAAGAAAACTTTTATGATATAACTTTGATATAATATTAAGTTTTCAAAAGAAAACTTAAAACTATGATACTTTACCTCTACCTTTTACAAAAGAAAAAATTTATAATTTGAGCCAGTGTCCATTTGTGGGGATTTCAATACTGCCGTGCTAAGCCCAAAGGCGGTAACTGATTTTTTATCGAAAATGAGATTGTTGTATTTCTACGTAGATTATAGGTATTTAGAATATTTTTACCAAGTCCTTAGAGTTGTAGAACTATTATAATGGGTATCTAGAATATATTTACAAAGTCTTTGGAGTTATAGAAGCATTATAATATAATGAAACCTACCTAGAAATACAAAACGCTGGACGGAAGGGCCGCCCGAGAACTTTATCGCACCGATCTATTATCGTTATCGTACTAGATACTGGCATTCTATAAAAATAACAAAGTTACTCGTTATTTTGATATTTTAGAAACACCTTGTATACTTGAAAATATTTTATGGGTCTACGCATCATTAATTCCTGCATTTGAGAAAATGTTCGGGGACACACTATAGATTATTGCATAAATCAATAGAATATTAGTCATACTTTCATTTCAAATTAGTTCATTTTTCTGAGAAATTAATAGTTTACAATATTTGCATTTTACTGCATGGATTGTAATGAAATTTTGGGAGTAGCCCAAAGCCAAATCTCCTAATTCAAAGTCTATCCTATATTATACTATATACTATGGCGCTTTTATCATGGGGGCGGTTCCCACCACTTCTCGGGGATAGAACATTTTTATTTTCGAATTGCATGGAGCAAAAGAAAGAATTTTAAGAAAATTTAAAAATGCGCCCTATAATTTGATCTTATTTTTTTCACCCGTCCAACTTTTTGAAAGTAGAAATAACACTATATTAAGAGGTATTGCAAAAGAAGAACAATGCATTTAAATTCTGGTGAATGAGGGGTTAAATATATGTACTTATCATTTTTCCTTAAAGTACATTAGTCATATCTTTTTTGCACCATATTTCGCTTAGTTTGAACGTAACCGACATTTAACGGTGCTCGTTTTAAAGGCCTTTTCAAACACTACAAAAGCATGAGCACTTTGAGCATGCACCAAAAAACAAACTCTTTTTACCCACCACATCTCTTTTTGTATTATAATTAGAAAATTTACGAAGGAACGAACCTCTTTTTTATTTATAATCTAAAAAAAAAATTATATAGTGTTTTTAGTTTGATGCATAGTTTTTAAGGTATTCACAAAAAACCGTCCGAAATCGTGTCATTTTTGAATGAAAATGGCCAATTTTCAACTACGCATAACTCAAAAAGTATTGAGTTCTCAAAAAAAAGTATAGATCAGTTTTTGCTTAAAAATAGGTTCTCTAGCCACTTCCATGCTTATTTTGACCAACAAATTTTCCACCCACTTGAAGGGGTGGGAATTGCCCCAAGATAAAAGCGCCATAGTATATAGGGTTGATTTTGTTTCTTGAGCTATTCCCTACTTACTGTGAGAATATCAAGTACATCGATGTAGTAGGATGGAATTCGGAGCCAAATACCCTCATCGACTGCCCTATAATAATGCTCTGCTATAATCGCGTGAGAGGGGACACACACAAGATTCTAGCAAAATTTCAATTTTCTGTAACTTTTCGAGTTTTTGAGTTACAGCAACGACTTTTATGTCATTGGAAAGGTAATTTTACATTATTTCAAAATGTGTAAAAATATACAGGGCGTATCTAAAATATTAAGATTTTTTTTTTCATTTCCGGTTCAACCGGAAGCTATATTGTAGATAAAATTTATTGTGCTAATAGATAATAACGTACTATATATGTCTACCAAATTTCAAATTTTAGTTTCTATTACAGAGGAAGTTACGGATACTCGAATGTTTTTTTATAAAAAATTCATAACTCCCCTCCTATGAGGAGTTAAGAAATCTGACTGATGTTATTGAATTTACCGATAGGATATGAAAAACATATCAAAAAATAAATAAATTCCTTGGAGCCATTTTTGAGAAAATCTAGTTCAAACTTATGTCAAATTTTGACCCCTTAAATATAGGCAACCCATAACTTTTCTGAAAAACGATAATATTCTTGTTATAGCCCCATCTTTAGGCTATACAAATGTTTTTTCAAATTAAATTTATCTTAAACAAGTTTTTAGATTGGTAGGGAAATGTATCGGGTGGGCGGTCGGCCATGCTGGCCGCCATTTTTAATTTAGAAATGTGAAATTCCGTATTTCTATTTACCTGTCGATGAGCTAACTTTAACTTAAATTTCATTCGTTTCGGTCAAAATTTGCAAAAATGGGCCCCAAATAATCCCCCTATTTTGTCCCCCCTTTGAGAGGTTTTTTTCAAAAGCTTAGTTTTTTGACAAAATTCTCTTAAACTTACTCATACCGAATTTCATCGAAATCGGTCTAGTAGTTTTTGCTGGGCGGTGGCGACATACGTACGTACATACGTACGTACATACGTACGTACGTACATACTTCCGACATGTTTTTTTTATTTGCTTTTTAGACTCAGGTGGACTCAAATCGTCGAAAAAAAGTGAAATCTGAAAAAAAATTTTTTGCACGATCCTATAACTTTATCTTACTCATACTGCGTATGTAGTACGATGAAGTAAAAACGGTATTTTAACGTTTTTTACACTATAAAATTTGGTCAAAAACTTGTTTTGAATCAAAATAACTTGTTATAATGCCATATAATGACATTTTTGAGTACTTTCTATTAAAATATTATGTTTTTCATTGATACTTTACGACAGAAAATGCAAATTTGTTTAAATAAACACCAAATCACTGTAAAATCGCATAAAATAACAATTTTGAGAAAAAAAAGAAGAAGATTTTTTGACCTTAAATATCGTATTTTTACGTCCCTCAGAAGCTATATACCAATTTTCAGACAAATCGGAGATCCAAAATTTTTTGCCTGAGTGATTTGACATGGAATGTACCATAAACAATTTAAACTTGAAAAAAACTAAAAATGGCGATTTTCAAGGCTTAATAACTCTGTTAAAAGTTATTATTCTTTTTCTCATGATCATCTTTCAGTGCGTCACAGTTTTTCGATTTCTCTCTAACGCATTAAATTGTATGTGACAGAAAAAAAGGCACGTCTGGGAATACTTCGGTAGTTATTCTAGTTCGGTGATTATTCTAGTTGTCGATAGATGGCGCCATAATCAAAAAAGAATTATTTATTAAATAAAATAATAATATTATCAATATAATCTGTACAATTTATAAGACTATACAAATGAAAGAAAATACCATTTTATAAATGCAATAGACACAATTGATTTGGTTTTATTCCAAATTGAAAATAAAATTTGACAACTGTCAGATTTAACTAAAATGTCACGTTAGAATAAATGTCATAAATGTGTATTATCACGGACTTACCTTTTTTTCTATAATTTGTGACGCACTGAAAAATGTTCATGAAAAGGAGAATAGGGCTTTTCATCGATTGTCATTTGTTTCGAGCTTCTGTCAAATGTTGTATAATCTGTGTATAATATTAATATACACGGATTATACGACATATGACAGAAGCTCGAAACAAATGACTGTGAATGAAAAGCCCTATACTATGAAAATCAGAAAGTGACTAAATCAAAGTTTAAAGCACCCCCTACAAGATGCTGGAGAAATTTTTGTCATTATTTAATTAGTAAGCTGTTATTTTTAATCATTAACAATAAGCCGTAAGATCGCATTGACGCAACTGTAAATGTGAGTGCGAGTAAGATACACTACCGGAATGGCATCTCTCTTGCACTCACTATAGACGGGCACCTGATACGTGCAGGCGCTCATTATTATTACTTAAAAATAACAGCTTAGTAATAAAATAATGACAAAAATTTCTCCAGGATCTTGTAGGGGGTGCTTTAAACTTTGATATAGTCACTTTCTGATTTTCATAGTAATAACTTTTAATAGAGTTATTAAGCCTTGAAAATCGCCATTTTTCGTTTTTTTCAATTTTAAATTGTTTATATCTCGAAAACGATCAACTTTAGAGAAAAATTATAAGAGATCTTTTTTATCCAGAATGGTCCAAAAAATCTAAACAAAATTTGTCCGGCCACCAAATATCCAAAAATATTAATTTTTGCAATTTGATTAAAAAAAATTTTTTTTTTAATTTGGACCACTTTTCCCTTGGGCGACTTCTTGAACCTTATTCTGGGATGTCTCACGAACGTGATTATGCAAAAAATGTCATGGGAATATTTTCTCCGACGAACCCGCCGTTTTCGGCTTGTCTAATAAGCCACAAATTTACTAAAAAAATGTTTTTATTAACGTTTCGACGGTTAAATCGGATCCTATTTGGACGTTAATAAAATCATTTTTTTAGTAAAATTGTGGCTTATTTCCCATTAAAAATAGTTAGTTACAAAAATGCCACAAGAAAATAGCTTCAAAACAACATTGTTTAACATATTTTAAAAATTTAAGTATTTCTTACCTTATATACCTAGAATAATATCACCTAAAAGTAACACTAGAACAAAATCAAATCAAAACTAAAAATATGAAATCAATTAAAATTAACACACAAATTATATTATTAATCTATCAAAAATATAGAATTACAATTAATAATTAGGGTACGCTTAAAACTGATTTAGCAACAACTTGTCAAAGCGAAAAGAGGCGTAATTCTGACGTCACTTCATAGCTCACTTACACGGCGGCGAACGGCACACTCCTAATTTGAGGCTTAGAAATCGAAAAAGCGACCATGGGAGGTGAATGGCAAATTTTTATAATTCTTTATATTTTCGAGGTAGCTGAATCCGAATATGAAGTTTATTTTTATCTAGAATTGGTGGAACATGTTCAAAAATCAAATTTCATGTAAAAATTCAAAAAATCAATTTTGATGATTTTTCAACTTTACCTCACTGTATCTTTGGTCGCTGTAAATATTTCCTTTTGAAAATTTTACTGTGTCATTTTTTAAGTATTTAGATACCAACGAGCTTTGTCTAAAGTGTTTAAACGAATTCAAAAAGGAGTTATTAATTTTTAAACATTTTGTCGTCAGATTTCGTTAGTTTCATGTTTAATTAAAAAAGTTGAGCGACGAAGTTTTTAGCTTATAATTTTAACCAATACAGTATTAAAATATAAGTAATGAAGAAGTTTTCTGAAAAATTTCCAGTCAAAATATGTAATAGGAAAAAAGTTATATGACTTTAAAAATCGCACACCTAGTGTTAGGCAAGCGGCAGCAACCCCTAAAATGATGTTATACCGACCACGAAAATCAACTTTAAGGTGAATGACAAATTTTGATGATTCTTTATGTTTTCGAGGTCGCTGAATCTAAATATGATGTTTATTTCTATTTAAAATTGGTGGAACATGCTCAAAAATCAAATTTTATGCAAAAATGCAAAGAATCAATTAAGATGGTTTTTCAATTTTAACTAGATTTATCTTTGATTGCTTTCGAAAATGTTACTGTATTATCTTTGAAGTAATTAGACAACAATGAGATTTGTACAATATGTTTAAACTATCCCTTTTAAGCGCCATATTGGCTAACCTTACAACGATGCGATCGACACAAACGCCAGAGGTACGTTTGGCATATTCACCAATGTTATATCTTGATTGGACATAAGCGCCATTTTCTAGTTTTTAATTTATTTCAGACAGTATTTTCAGCCACATTAATGTTCATAAAATATTAAAATTTGAAAAAAAAATCACCAATTTTTTTGAGTCACTGTGCAGATAAGCAGAATTGGTAAAAATAAAAATAATCAGTTTTTTGGCTTTCTTGAAAAATCAATTTATTGTCGTTTATGCCGTTTTGGCTTGACAGCGTCGATCTAACGGTGCTCGTTTTAAAGGCCTTTTCAAACACTACAAAAGGCGTTGATAGCATTACACACCTAAAACCTACCGTTCCTCTGTTATTTCAACTTGAATACACAAATTTGAGCATGCACCAAAAAAGCAAACTCTTTTTCAACTACCATATATCTTTTTGTATTATTAACAGAACATTTACGAAGGAACGAATCTCTTTATTATTTATAATCTAAAAAAATGTTTTATACAGTGTTTTTAGTTCGATGTATAGTTTTTAAGGTATTCACAAAAAACCGTCCGAAAAGGTGTAATTTTTCAATGAAAATGGCCAATTTTCAACTACGCATAACTCAAAAAGTATCGAGTTCTCAAAAAAAAAGTATAGACCAGTTTTTGCTTAGAAATAGGTTTTCTAGCCACTTTCGTTATTTTGACCAACAAATTTTTCACCCCCTTGAAGGGGTGGGAACCGCCCCAAGATAAAAAGCGCCATAGTATATAGGGTAGATTTTGTTTCTTGAGCAATTCCCTACCTTCTGTGAAAATATCAAGTACATCGATGTAGTAGGATGGAATTCGGAGCCAAGTACCCTCATTCACTGCCCTATAATAATGCTCTGCTATCATCGCGTGAGAGAGAACACACACAAGATTATAGCAAAATTTCTATTTACTGTAACTTTTCGAGTTTTTGAGCTACAGCAACGAGTTTTATGTCATTGGAAAGGTAATTTTGGATTCTTTCAAAATATGTAAAAATATACAGGGCGTATCTAAAAAAATTAAGATTTTTTTTTCATTTCCGTTTCAACCGGAAGCCATATTTTGGGTAAAATTTATTGTTATAATAGATAATAAAGTATCATGTATATCTGCAAAATTTCAGATTTTAGTTTCTATTACAAAGGAAGTTACGGGCAGCCGAATATTTTTTTATAAAAAATTCATAACTCCCCTCTTATGGGGAATTAAGAAATCTGGCTGATGTCATTCCATTTACCTAGAGGATATCAAAACTACATCAAAAAATAAACAAATTCCTTGGAGCCATTTTTGAGAAAATCTAGTTCAAAATTATGTCAAATTTTGACCCCTTAAATATAGGCAACCCATAACTTTTTCTGAAAAATAATAATCTTCCTCTTAGAGCCACATCTTTAGGCTATATAACGACTTTTTCAAATTAAACTTATCTTAAACAAGTTTTTAAATAGGTAGAGAAATGTGTCGGGTGGGCAGTCGGCCATTTTGGCCGCCATTTTGAATTTGGAAATGTCAAATTTCGTAGTTAGATTAACCTATCAATGAGCTAACTTTGAGTTAAATTTCATTCGTTTCGGTCAAAATTTGCAAAAATGGACCCTAAATAACCCCCCTATTTCGGCCCCCCTTTGAGAGATTTTTTTTAAAAGCTTAGTTTCTCGACAAAATTCTCTTAAACTTACTCATACCGAATTTCATTGAAATCGGTCCGGTAGTTTTTGCTGGGCGGTGGCGACGTACGTACGTACATACGTACGTACATACTTCCGACATGTTTTTTTTATTTGCTTTTTAGACTCAGGGGGACTCAAAACGTAAAAAAAAAGTGAAATCTGAAAAAAAATTTTTTGCACGATCCTATAACTTTATCTATTATACTATACTACGTATATAGTACGATAAAGTAAAAATGTCATTTTCGATAAAAAATCAGTTACCGCTTTTGGGCTTAGCACGGCAGAATATAGATGGATGATGGATGTCCAAATTCAATACGGGTTAAATGTTTTTGTTTATTTGCTGCCATGTTTTCAGCTTAAATCTCTCATACCGGCTCTTAAATGAGCTGAAATCTCTTATACCCGCTCTTAAATGAGCTTAAATCCCTTATACCCGTATCCGACGGACCTGCAAAATACGGTAATACATTAAGAGCATACAGTAGTGCGCCATCAATATAACTTCGGGAGATAGTATCATACCTTTTTTTCGTAAGGTCTGCGAAACTTTGGAACAGTGGTAATCTTTGACATTCTCTAAGATCAATATTTTAACAATTATACTCATAAGCGCGCTAAATGGAAGTAATAGAAAACAATTTTGTTATTAGTTAATAAATATTTATAAAAATAAACCAAAATGGATGAAAATTTAATGTTAACATGAAGCGAAACAAGATCCGTCTTATTTTATTTAGTTTATAGAACACCAAAAGCACTCTAACTAGTTTCAACCCTTTTTTTTCTAATAGAACTTTAAATGAACTTTTCCCATTTTATTAAACTATTGATAATATTTTTAGAATAAAAAATCCTCCTAAAACTTTATATACTCGCATTAGAATTCGAAAAATTTTTACGTAAAATATACTTATTACCTACCTACATATATCTAGGCCAACAACTTAGTTCTATTACACAAGAATATAATAAATTTACTAGAAATAAACACTACTTTCGTATGAAACAACAATAACGAATTCTTAAAATAATACACTACAGCACTGAACAGATATCGATAAAGATAACAGAACAGAAGAGAAAATTTGTCAAAATGACAGTGACAATTTCTCTATGTTGCCTAATTAGTTATTAGTTATAATATGTTCGATTTCTTGTTAGAAATAAAAAAATTAGTAGGTCCAAAATGACACAAAATCTAGACATGAGATA
The DNA here is from genome assembly GCF_917563875.1 of Diabrotica virgifera virgifera. Lineage (NCBI taxonomy): Eukaryota > Metazoa > Arthropoda > Insecta > Coleoptera > Chrysomelidae > Diabrotica > Diabrotica virgifera. Next base: position 67,774,381 of record NC_065444.1, read on the forward strand.
AAAAAGTTTATTTGAAGAAAGTGTATTATTTTGTTCTTCTTAATTGCGGTAAAGGCTCGTTTTTTTTTATTATTGTATTTAATTACAGAGTAATTTCCACATACTTATATATTTCTCTCTCTGTACCGCCATTCTTTATTATATTACGAATAGGTTTGCCAAATATCACGACAAAATATTCAAAATTACAGCCGCAATCTTGGACCGCGTTTGTTGCTACATGTTCGTCGCTACTGTTGCCTCTTAAGCAAGTCAGCAGCTGACTATTTCATTACAAACTTGGATTTTAAAACACAATATAACAGTGTTCGATCCCAGCTATTTTTGATTATTCTGCAAAGTTGCTAAGATTGGACCAGGAACAGAAGCCAGGATTAGTGTGGGATGAGGTAAATACCACGTAGACCATTCAGCAATTCAGCCAGCTGTCTATCGCAGAGTTCAAGCGTTTGTGTGGAAAAATTAAAATATGTAACAAATTACACTGCTGTTGAAAAAGTTATTGGGGATTTTTATTATGATTTTATGTTTGCTTTTACTGCTCCAGTTAGAAAAAAAAATGGTAAAAATAAGTTTGTTTGTTGAAAATGGAAATAGAGAACTTTAAATATGAAAATTGGATATGAAAAAGCTCGAATTTAATTAGTAATGAAGAATATAAAATTAACAGAAATACTGTAAATTTTTCAGTGCGAAACAGAAGGTGTAGAGGGCGAAAGAGAAACTTATTTATCAAATCCATAAACTCCATAGAAACTAAGGTTAAGGTAAAAACAAAACATGTCCTCCCGGAACAACTTCAACATAATGGATAGCAGTATGGTTATAAGAAAGGTATAGCTAATATTTTTTTCGGGTTTTCACATTAGCTGAGTGTTATCAATAGTTCCAAATAAAATTGATAAATGTTAGGTACTATTTTTTAATAGCACACCTTATAGATCATTCTTTTCCAGTAAATTTTCTGAAACCATTGTAGTTAAAATAATAAATAATTTACTGGAAATAAAAATGGATAAAAAATCTACTGGATGTTACGAGGCACCATTCTTTCTCTTGGTGGAATGTGGGGATAACGTTGTTCCGATTCTAACTGATTTAATTTTTTTCTTTATGGGCCTGTCTGATCCAAAAGATCTCCGTTATAACTGACTCTGCTTCCTTATCGTAGAGTCTGCAGTTAAGGTCTCCATTGCAAATGCCTATTTTATTCAGAAGTTCTTTTACTGGTGCGTGCCCAGTCAATATTCCGGTTACTATTCTTATTTTGTTATTGCCCATATGAAGCAGTCATGCTGTTATTTTTGCACATTGTCCAGCATTGAAGATTTTCCTATGTATTTGCTTTGGGATTCTCTCCCAATATCGTTTATGACTTTCTAGGATCCAGTCCTCTATAGCTAACGTACGTTCCTTTGATACTTCCAGAGTCGCAGTCGGACCATTTGATTCGTTTGATCCTCTCTTAACAAGTTGATCTGCTTTTTCATTATCTTTGATGCCCTGATGTCTTGGTACCCAGACAACCTCCTACTTATTCGGGTCTTCCAGTTCATTCAGTTCTTTGATGCAGTCACCCTGTACAGTGCCAGCCTGGACGGCACGATACATCAGTTTCTTTAGTGCCACCTGACTCAAGCAATGTATGTATCTGCTCTTTTTTTGTTCTGAAGCTGTTTTCTTGTGGCATGTTCAATTATATTTTTGATGGGATTAAGCCACAATTAATTGTAATAATAATTAATTTTTTATCTTAGCTTAAGGTTATATTTATCCGAAGGAAAATCCATCAGTTTATTTTCTAATTAATTGGTCTCAATGTTTGAGAACGATTTCCGGATTGGTGACACTAATAATGGAATATCACAAAAGTTTATCACTCTGTATTATTATTATGTATAATACCAATAAGAAAACTAAATCCTACTACTTTACCTGTTTAATTGAGAATACAATTTTTTTTTGCTTTTGACTACTTTGTTTCACTGATTTGGAAATACGTTTAAGGCCGTGTAATAACGCTTCCCAAACAATATATATTCATTCGAATAATAAAATTTAACGCCCAGAGTGCAAATCCAATTAGAGGTTTCATTATATTAGCTTTATTGCTTCCTCTTGTAGAGCTTGTTAAATCGTACACTAATTAAACTCAAGCAATACCAGATACAATCTATGGGCAATAATAAGTACTATGATTGTTCAATGCAATCAAAACTGATCAAAGTATTAAAGGTGATAGATACATATATCCACGGTTTTGTCTAATCTTCCGAATTCTAAAAGATTTAAGATAATTTCAAAATTATTTTACAGCAAAAACTGTAATCCTTTGAAACCTTTATTTACATATAGGAAATCAATTCATATTATAATAGCTAAAAACCACGTTTAGAAATTCACGTAATATAGTCCAGGGCCGAAAAATAAAAACGGGGAAAAATCAATACAAGTATTTGAAGGTGCTAAATCGTAGGGGTGACATAGTTAATTAAAAATACATGCAGAGGTACTCGTAAATCGACCTCATTTTTTTTATAAACAAAGGCCAAAATCAGAAAATATTGTTTTTTGCCTATAGCATTTTTAGTATCATATTTACAGCAAAAGTTGTTTTATGAAAGTTGTGTATCATAAAAAAACGATTATTTTGAATTTTTACAAGTTAAAATCCATAAACAATTAACCGAGATAACTGCAAAAACCACGTTTTTTGCACTATTTTGTAAATGTTAATAAATTTTAACAAATAGGTCGTAAGGAACTGATTATACCTTGATCATGAGGCAATTAAGTGCCTTTAGTGGTGTACAAAATTTCAAGGAGATCTGTTTGTCAGTTTACGAGTTATGTTAAATGTTTATCCCAGACATCGAATGTTTAAACAATCATTGTTGCCCTAGGAGTATTTTCAGAGCTTTTTGGCCAAGTGCAATGAGTTCTTAAGGACTAAAAGTACTAAGAAAGTAAAAAAAAGAATATATTTGTTCCTTGATTGTTGCTGAACAGGTCGATAAAAAAATGGTGAGTTTTTTTCCTTATAAATAATTAGAACATCTTTGTTATTTTTTCTGATAAATAATTATAATTTGTTGTATCAAAAAGCTGGTAAAAAACACACATTAAAAAAGAACAAAACAACTTTCTAGGACCAATAATAGCCCAGTTATCCTTTTTTTTTTTTGAAAAATCACATCTCGATTGTTATAAATATTAAGAGTTGAAATTTTTACAGAATGATAATAAATATCTATATTTTATATTTCAATTGATAGGTACGGAATATCTTATATTTAAAACGAGTAATAACCCTTTAAAGTGAAGTTACTCACGCTGACTGAGCTGGGACCATGTGATGGGGAAGATTGTCGGAGTCCAGTTCCGCGCGTCGAGATATTGCTATAGAAAGTTCAATTTGGAGCGCTGGAAAATTTTTATAATATCTCAGCTTCCAGAGAACGCAGAGCCTTCATATTTTTTTTAAGTTGGGTAACTCGACGAAAGAATAACAACTAGCTAATTTTCATTTACCGGAAAAATCGGAAAATTCTGGAAAATGGACTTTTTTTTCAACATCCATTTACAATGTTAACATTAATATATTTTGATAAATATTTTTCTAAAATATTATAAATTTGTAAATGAATATTAAAATATAATTTTAGTATATATCTATTTATATACAGGGTGGTTAATTTTATTCGCCTCGGTGTTTGTACGGAAAACGACTTGATTTAAAAAAATTTCTTCATAGACATATACAGGGAAATTAATACTACAATCTAAAAATAATGTGAATTATACAGGGTGCTACAAAAAACAGTGGTATGTATATCAAAGATATATTTTTTATGGTACATCCTACAACTGATGAAATTTTTAAATTGCCCTTAAAAAATAAGCTATACTATACCTAAGTACAGGGTATTTTGATTCATTTAAATTTTTACAAAAATATAAAATTTTAGAAAAAAATAAATATTTACAAATCTAAGAGTCGGTGACAAATTTTTTCTTAGATCTTCATAATAGACTATTCAGCATTTTTAAACAGATGCTTATTGTAACAAAATTTATAATTACTTAATAGTACATTTTTAGATTTAAAAACTAATTGAAAACAAAACCTTCTGAAATTGAAAAAAAAAATGTGTGTATATATTATAATTATTGATCTTCGTTAATTCTACACAGTTTATGTACAGGTTCATTAATTTCTTATTTCTTCAACATTATCCCTAATTTTTTGAAACAAATCTTCAACTTCCACTTTAGTCATCTATAATAACTGTCAAAAGGTTGTAGCATCTTTTTTCGAAAGGGTCATCTTTGCAATTTATGCAAAGCTCGGTACAATTGATTTATTTCAAGAAATTATGGATAGTGTGGAAGAAATTAATGAACCTGTACAAAAACTGTGTAGAATTAATGAAGATGAATAATTATAATCTATACATAATGTTTTTTTTTTTTTAATTTGAGAACGTTTTTGTTTTTAATTAATTTCTAAATGTAAAAATGTACGATTAAGTAATTATAAATTTTGTTACAATAAACATCTGTTTAAATATGCTGAATAGTCTATTATCAAGATCCAAGAAAATAATTGTCACTGATTCTTAGATTTGTAAATATTTATTTTTTTTCTAAATCTTTACATTTTTCTAAAAATTGAAATAAATCAAAACACTCTGTACTTAGGTATAGTCTAGCTTCTTTTTTAAGGGCAATTTAAAAATTTCATCAGGTAAAGGTTGTTCCATAAAAAAATATATCTTTGATATACCACTCTTTTTTGAAACACCCTGTATAATTCACATTATTTTTAGATTGCAGTGTTAATGGACCGGTATATTTTTTATGAAGAAATTTTTCTTAAATCAAGTAGTTTTCCGTACAGACACCGAGGCGAATAAAATGAAACACCCTGTATATAAATAGGTATATACTATAATTTTATTTTAATATTTATTCACAAATTTATAATATTTCATGACAATATTTATGAAATTATATGTTAACGTTGTAAATGCATGTTGAATAAAAAAGTGCATTTTCCAGAATTTTCCGATTTTTCCGGTAAATGAAAATTAGCTAGTTGCTATTCTTTCGTCGAGTTTCTCCAATTTAAAAAAAAAATGAAGGCTCTACGTTCTCTGGAAACTGAAATATTGTAAAATTTTTCAAACGCTCCAAATTGAACTTTCTATAGCAAAATCTCGACGCGCGAAACTGGACTCCGACAATCTTCCCCATCACACGTTCCCAGCTCAGTCAGCGTGTGTAACTTCACTTTAAACGGTTATTACTCGTTTTAAATAGAAAATATTCCGTACTTATCAATTGAAATATTAAATATAGATATTTATTATCATTCTGTAAAAATTTCAACTCTTAATATTTATAAACAATAGAGCCATGATTTTTCTTTTTTAATGTATGTTTTTTACCAGCTTTTGGATACTTCTTAGCCTTCTATCGTCCACGTTTGGACATAGGCCTCTCCCAACTCCTTCCATCGGTCTCTATCCTGAGCAACATATTTCCAATTCGTTCCGGCTACTCTTTTAATATCATCAACCCATCTCATCTGTGGTCTTCCTCTCGGTCGTTTACTTTGGTAAGGTCTCCAATGTTGTATCGTGGCATTCCAACGTTGGTCTTTTTGTCTAACAGTGTGGCCTGCAAAGCTCCATTTAAGTTTAACAACTTTTGTTGTTATGTCCTCGACTTTTGTTTTTGATCTTACCCAGTCGCTCCTCTTTTTATCTGACAGTCGTATACCTAACATTGCTCTTTACATAGCTCTTTCTGTTGTAGCTAGTTTATTCATATTTGCCTTGGTTAGGGTCCAGGTTTGACACCCATATGTCATGATAGGAAGGATGCACTGGTTGAACACTTTGGTCCTCAAATATTGAGGTATTTTGCGATTCTTAAGTATCCAACCAAGTTTTCCAAATCCTGCCCATGCTAGTCTTGCTCTCCTATTAATTTCCGCACTTTGGTTTTCTTTGTCAAGTTTCAGGATTTGGCCTAGGTAGATATATTCCTGGACTTTTTCTATCTCACTGCCATTTATAGTTATGCGTCTGGGGTCATCTGTGTTTGTCATTATTTTTGTTTTCTTCATGTTCATTTTTAGACCGACGTATTGGGAGCTGCCTGCGAGTTCCTTTATCATAATTTGCAGTTCCTCGAATGAGCTTGGATACAGTCAATTATAATTATTTATCAGAAAAAATAACAAAGATATTCTAATTGTTTATAAGGAAAAAACTCACCATTTTTTAGCGACTTGTTTAACAACATTTAAAAACAAATATATTCTTTTTTTAACTTTCTTGGTACTTTCAGTCTTTAAGAGCCCATTGCACTTTGCCAAAAAGCTCTAAAGATACTCCTAGGGCAACAATAATTGTTTAAAAATTCGATGTCTGGGATAAACAATTAACATAACTCGTAAACTAACAAATAGATCTTCTTAAAATTTTGTACACTAATAAAGGCACTTAATTGCCTCGTGATCAACGTACAATAAGTTCCTTGCGGCTTTTTTGGTAAAAGTTATTAACAGTTACAAAATAGTGCAAAAAACGTGGTTTTTTGCAATTATCTCGGTTAATTTTTTATGTATTTTAACTTATAAAAATTCAAATTAATCGTTTCTTCATGATACACAACTTTTGTAAAACAACTTTTGCTATAAATATGATACTAAAAATGCTATAGGCAAAAAACCATATTTTTGACTTTGGCCTTTTTTTATAAAAAAATGAGGTCGATTTACGAGTACCTCTGTATGTATTTTTAATTAACTATATCCATCATACCATTTGGCACCTTCAAATAGCTGTATTGGTTTTTACCCTGAAATCGCTCATATTTATTTTTCTACCTGGTCTAATAACCCAATGTTACCTAATTCAGTTCGCGATAGGAAGATATCCATCATTTATAGGCGAGCGGCACACCCCTAATTTGAGGCTTAGAAATCGAAAAAGCGACCATGATAGGTGAATGGCAAATTTTTGTCATTCTTTATGTTTTCGAGGTCGCTGAATCCGAATATGAAGTTTACTTTTATCTAGAATTGGTGGAACATATTCAAAAATAAAATATTATGCAAAAATGCGAAAAATCAATTTTGATGATTTTTCATATTTACCTCGCTGTATTTTTGCTTGCTGTAAATATTTCCTTTTGCAAATTTTACTGTGTCATCTTTGAAGAATTTAGATAACAATAAGATTTGTCCGAGATGTTTAAACGAATTGATCTCCCATTAAATAAACAAATAACCAAAATGCTTTTCATTTAGGTTAGAAGGTTAAAGATGCATTTTCGTCTGAACATTCGCGGACACACACGCTGTCATTTTATACACGTAATCTTATGGAGTAAATGACTTCATATGCAGTATTGACCGCGAAAAGCGCCGTTCAAACGAAGAGAATGATAGGTGCACTAAACTCACTAAAAACTATCATGGTCAGAAACTATCTCTAAACAGAAAAGAAGACATATTATAACAGTGTTTAAATTAAAAGCGTGGTACTTTATGGATTCGAAACCTGACAACTCACTAAGAGAACGGAACAAAAACTCCTTGTTCTGGAATAGTATATTGTGCAACAAGTGCAGAAAGGTACTCATTTTTCACGAGTTTGAAAAGTTGCGGTACGAGCGCAAGCGAGTGCCGCAATTCAAACGAGTTGGAAATTACCTTTCTGCACGTGTTACACACTATACTTTTTCTACAACCACAGTTTTTGTTAAAAGTAAAAATCACAATTTCCAAACAAAGATTTATTATAATAATAAATTATAAACTTTAAACTGTATTTAATTAATACTAAACAATTTAAATTCATTATACCTAAACAAATTACACAGAAATCAGTTAAAATATTAATGCACTGCCTTAATTTGTTTGAATCTAATAGTTATTTATGATATAAGTGTTAAAAGTACACGTTTAAGGTACGCATATGAAAGTTTGCAGAATGAGCGAAGCGAGTTCTGCAATTGACATGCCTTAAAAATGTACTTTTTAACACGCATATCATACGATATTTTTTCTATAAACGTAATTACAGGACAATATCTACAAAAACTTTTACTTGAACTTGACTGGCATTCCATTTTTATATTTTTTTGACATTACATCAAAATTGTCTATACGGTCAATACGAACTGCAGTGCCTTAAAAATTTTAAAGCACTAGTGCCTTAAAGTAGCATTTTTAACGCTCGTATGGAGTGCTAAAATTTGCATTTTTAACACGGTTGTAGAAAAACTATTTTAAATAATTACTACAAAATAATGTCACATTTGACGTTATATTTATGCAGTCATGGAGTTCCACCAAACCTACTTCATTCGACGTATCTTGTTGAGGTTGCTAAATCCTTATTGGGTAATTGATAATTACAAAATGTTTATTAAGAATAAAATTGTAAATTAAAACAGTTGTAACGTCCATAATTTAATTTCTATTCTATAGTTAAATAAAATAATTGTTTTATAGGTTATGTATTTGTCTAACTAAACTTTAACCACGGATGTAAACAGAATATGACGTTACTCAGAATGAGGTAGTCAACTGTGCAGAAAAGAACTTTCCGGCACAGAAACGTCACTTTTCTGCACACTAATCTCAAATATCTTATACTGTGAGAAAATATCAAGTTTGCTAACATAAAACTGTGCAGAAAAGTGCATTTTGAATAGTGGTTGTAGAAAAATGGATTTTAATGACATGAACAGAGAATGGCGTATATTTTATTAAAATAGCGCTCAGCCATAGCCAAAACGATTTCGAAATAATGACAACAAATAATGGCATTTATGAAATAAATTCACAAATGAGCGTTTCAAACAGTGTTAATGAGATTAGAGATTTAACAATTATTATGACGTATGTACACCAGATGTTTCTTGATTTATTAATGTAGTACAATATATTCTTCTGACATTTTTTACAACCAAGTAGGTGTGTTATTTACTAATCAATACGAATAAAATCCATACATTAAGCCATTGTTCATTAACGCATTTTTTCTTGCTACTGTTGTCGCAACCAATAAAATCACAGTCTCCAATGATCTTCAAGAACAAGCAAAACCTGCTGCTACGCGCTGTCCTTAAGAGTAAAACAAACAATGTTAGGAACATACTGAGTATGTTAATTCAATGTCATCGTCGTCGGTAAATAAAGTGATGTCATTTTACAAACATGGTCAAAAGGATATTTTATGTTATGCTAAGGTAATATTGATGAAATGAATTCTTGGAGGTATAAAATTCTAATGAATTTAGCTATAAATATTTTAGTGAGTCAGTAATAAATCTTAACAATTCTAAAAAGTGACAACTGTGAGTGTTGAATTTTGTAACGATTACTCACTTGTGCTTAAAATTAAATTTCGTTAAAAACATTATGAACTATCGAAAAATTTACAATTTTGGGAATTACATTGTGATTTGTGATAAATAAATTGTTAAATAACCTACAGTACGACTAATCTAATTGATATTCTCAAGTGCATAGAAAATGTGAAACAGTCCAATGGGTTACACTGTTACAGGTCCTAACCCACGCTTAGGATGATCCTTAGGGGGTTACAACTACTGGACTGTTTCTGGGGGTATGGAATACCGCCAATTTAAGCTCAAAATACATCCCAATGGGTAGGGGTTATGACTCCCAAAATTCCCCCCTGCTTACGCCACTCAAAGAATCATACCCGATCTGGAGCACCTTTTACTTAATTTATCGCATTATTTGTACCAACTATAGAAACGGTGGCCGCCATAATGCAGTTACAGGTTACCACGGGCGGCCATATAATTTTTAGGGGGGGCAAACGTGAAGATGTTGCACATTATATTATGTATACTTTGGATAACCGTATATAGTTTAAAGCACCCGAAAAGATAGGGGGGGGCGGCATGGCCCCCCCTGCCCATGTGTATGGGCGCCCATGCAGGTTACCGGTTTAACAAACTGAAGGCCCCGGTTTCGATTCCCTAACTTTTTCAAGAAGAAATTATTAAATTTCTAATTTAAATGAACCACTACCGTACTCAGAACGGATGTAAAGCTATCGGTAAATTCTATACTTTCTGAATATTCTCAAAATATAATCAAAGGTAATACCACGAGTCCTCTAAATTTTATCGATAAATTTTTTTGTTTTCACGAAAACTTCTTTATTTGGTAAAATTACGAAAACAAACCGAATGATAAAATCACGAGTCCGAAGGACGAGTTTTGGTTCCATTTCGGTTTGTTTGAGTGATTTTACCCTAAATAAAGAAGTTTAAGTATGAAAACAAAAAAATTTATGAAGCATAATTTAGGGGACGAGTGGTATTTGAAAAGATTATTTTGTGAACCAATATGTATTGGTTCACAATAAATACGGGCATCTGTAAAATATTTTTAAGACAACTAGGATCAATGTCTTAAGTAGGTTATAGATAAATTATTTTATGATTTAAAAATGAACCAATTTATTTATTATATTTTTAATACATAAAAAACTGTTTAAATCGAAAATGAGCAATTATTAAAAACACAATTTTTATAACTATGAGATTTTCCAACGTCTTTCGTAACGTATTATGTATGTGAAATTTAGGGTACCTTAAGTTTTATCAGGGAAGAGACTGTTTTATCAAGGAAGAGGAAGTTTTATCAGTATTACACCCAATGATTGGCTAGAACGACGCGTGGTGATTCGCTGAAAAAGCAAAAACGTCAGAATTTGACAGGTGAAAAAAATAATCGAATATAATACCACGAGTCCTCTAAATTTTATCGATAAATTTTTTTGTTTTCACGAAAACTTCTTCATTTGGTAAAATTACGAAAACAAACCGAATGATAAAATCACGAGTCCGAAGGACGAGTGATTTTATCCATTTCGGTTTGTTTCAGTGATTTTACCCTAAATAAAGAAGTTTAAGTATGAAAACGAAAAAATTTATCAAGCAAAATTTAGAGGACGAGTGGTATTTGAAAAGATTATTTTGTGAACCAATATGTATTATTAGTAAATACGGGCATCTGTGAAATATTTTTAAGACAACTGACTAGTAAACACAGGTATGTACGTATTATGTGAAATTTAGGGTACCTTAAGTTTTATCAGGGAAGAGACTGTTTTATCAAGGAAGAGGCTGTTTTATCAGTATTACACTCAATGATTGGCTAGAACGACGCGTGGTGATTGGCTGAAAAAGCAAAAACGTCAGAATTTGGCAGGTGAAAAAAATAATCAAAGGTAATACCACGAGTCCTCTGAATTTTATCGATAAATTTTTTTGTTTTCACGAAAACTTCTTTATTTGGTAAAATTACGAAAACAAACCGAATGATAAAATCACGAGTCCGAAGGACGAGTTTTGGTTCCATTTCGGTTTGTTTGAGTGATTTTACCCTAAATAAAGAAGTTTAAGTATGAAAACGAAAAAATTTATCAAGCAAAATTTAGAGGACGAGTGGTATTTGAAAAGATTATTTTGTGAACCAATATGCATTATTAAAAATACGGGCATCTGTGAAATATTTTTAAGACAACTAGGATGAATGTCTTAAGTAGGTTATAGATAAATTATTTTATATTTTTAAATTCAGGGTACCTTAAGTTTTATCAGGGAAGAGACTGTTTTATCAAGGAAGAGGCTGTTTTATCAGTATTACACTCAATGATTGGCTAGAACGACGCGTGGTGATTGGCTGAAAAAGCAAAAACGTCAGAATTTGACAGGTGAAAAAAATAATCCATTCAAAATAGTAGAGCTTCACCACATTCTTTTTAAGCATTCTGTTGTTCTTCTGACTGTGTTATTTGTTTTCTAATAAATTTTTGTTCGACTCGATTTTTCTTGAGCGGTCTAGTTTTTACATCAGTTTCACATATTTGTGGACCTCTTTGAAAAGTTTATTTAGCTCTGATGTATGAAAGTTTTCCATAATCTCTGGCGATATAGTTGCTATGTACTTTCATGAATTAAAATGTTCACATTGTTTACCTTTTATATTTTTATTTTTATTGGAGTTATTGATCTATATTTTTGGTTTTTATGTTGGTGCTAGTAGGAACAATATTTTTGCTTTAACCATGTTATGATCCGATCCAGAATGTTCACATTCCACATTATTTTCTTTTCTTTCTTTCAGATTTTATCTCGCTATATATTGCATACAGACTTAGAATAGTAACTAATTTTGAGACATTTTTTTGTCTTCCTCCCCTTTCTGTCCGTAGATAATTCTACTGATTTTTGACAACACGGGTCTTCCCTATTCTGCTTGTGTGGTTGTTCTGCATTTTTTGTTATTGTTAGTTTATACTCGTTTATACATCGTTCGTTCATTCTCCTCTTATGTCGTTATTCTTCGTTGATATCCGTCATTTCCAGTAGCCTTTGTATTGTGGTTTTATCGGCTCATGTTTCAAATGGATCGTTCGTTACAGTCTGCTATTACATTCTGCTCTGTGTTTATTCTTCTTTCGATATCAGCGTATCTCCTATAATTATTCTCAGTACTCTCATCTCCGTCATTTCCAGTAGCATTTGTATTGTGGTTGTGTCGGATCATGTTTCTGATGGATATGTCATTATTGGTCTTACACTAGATTTATAAATCCGTAACTTTATCTCAGTGTTAATATGTCGATTTGAATATATTGTGTTATTGGCAACCTGCCATTCTATCTGTTTTTTGCATTTCTTCCTCCAATTTTCTATAACAATTCCAAGATATTTTGTTTCCACTACTTCTTCTATACTAATGCCATCTTCTTTCCTGATTACTATTTTTTGGTTGTCTGAGTTGAGATAGTCACAATAAAATATCTTGTGTTATCGACAATAGGACCTGGTCGTCTCTTTGTTAGTCTGTATTCCTTTGTTAACACGTTTGATGATTTCATCTGTGATTAAATTGAAGAGTATGTATATGTATAGGTCTTAATTAGTCCCAGTCTTATTCCGCTGCCTCTGCATTTAGGCTCTGTAATTTGCCTATCTATTCTGAATTCTATTTTGTTGTTTTGTTAGATGTTTTCAATAGTTTTTTTTTAATATCTAAAGCAATTTCTTTATTATATAGAAATTATAGAACCCAAATGCTTTTTCAAGTCAATCAGCTACATAAATGGTCTGTTATACTCTAGTAATTTGCTTGATATGTCAAATATTGTATCTGTAAAAGATCTTCTAGTAGGAAAACCTTGTTAACCTGCTAAAAACTTATACTGCATTAGATTATTTTTTCAATTAACTCTCTGTACAGTGCGTCCATAAAGTAACGCATAAATTCATTATTTCGTAAACCGGCGATTTTAAGGAAAAATCCCTAAACAGGTAGATTTTTATTTTTAAATTTAGATTTTTTGGCATATATATCATACTAGTGACGTCATCCATCTGGGCGGTATGACGTAATCAATGATTTTTTTAAATGAGAATAGGAGTCATGTGATAGCTCATTTGAAAGGGTATTCAATTCTCTATTCACTAATATAACATTAACATAATTATTTATACAAGGTGTTCAAAAAACATTTTTTAAATTAAAATAATTGAGACAAAAAGAAGAATGTATGTAATTTATTTAATTCAAAATATGTTTTACTGTTGCCATAAAATAGGAAAAAAATGTTTATTTGACAAATAAATATTGTTTTTCGCTTAAATTCAATGTTAAAGCTGCTGCCACCCACGCCTCTTGACAGTTTGAACATTTCATTTGAGCGAAAATCAATGTTTATTTGTCAAATAAAATTGTTTTCTGTTTTGTGACAGTAGTAAAATGTATTTTGGATTCAATAAATTACATACACTCTTCTTTTTGTCTCAATTATTTTAATTAAAAAATGTTTTTTTGAAAACCCTGTATAATTAATTATGTTAATATTTATATTAGTGAATAGAGAATGTAATACCCTTTCAAATGAGCTATCACATGACCCCTATTCTCATTTAAAAAAATCATCGATTACGTCATCACGCCCAGATGGATGAGGTCACTAGTATGGTGTATATGCCAAAAAGTAGTATTTTAAAAATAAAAATCGACCTGTTTCAGAATTCTTCCTTAAAGTTGCCGGTTAACAAAATAACGAATATATGCGTTACTTTATGGACGCACTGTATATATTATAATTCTTACTTCCTGTATATCAGAGGCCATATTCAGATGGGTTGCTGGCTGGTAGGCTGGCTGCTTGATTCACTTCACTTAATAGTACTATCTCTGTAACTTCTTTAGAAGTTTTAAACTTGCTTACATAAATGTATTTACAGGGGTAGAAAATGATTCAAAACTGGATTACATATTAGAGAAAATGAGTGGTTGATGCAACTTATACTTGTGAATCAGATGAAAATGAAATAGTGAAATAAATCGATATTTTCGAAGTAAATTGAGGTAAATTCAAACAATTGAGGTAAAATCAACAAATGCATGTTGCAGGGAGAAAAAATACCAGAAGACTGGAATTGTGCATACATTAGCTCGATTTACAAAAAAGGAGACAAAACGTTGTGCAAAAACTACAGAGGTATAAGTATAACCAGGGCAATGGAGAGGTTGTATGGCCGAGTATTAAAGAAAAGGGTGGAATTAGAAATTCAGGACATGGAAGAACAGTGGTTTTCGCGCCGGTAGATCGTGCGCAGATAACATATTCGTGATGCAACAAATAATAGAGAAAAGAAGAGCAAGGAATCTGTCTACTCACCTAACATTTATTGATCTGGAAAAAGCCTACGACACGGTACCTTTAAAGAAACTCTTTGACATTTTGACCACGATAGGCATAAGCGAAGCATATGTGCGAGCAATTCAAAATATGTATCAAAATCCGAAAAGCTGTATTAAGCAGGGAAAATCTATGTCGAAACCATTCCCTGTTACAAAAGGTTTAAGGCAAGGGTGCTGCTTATCGCCAACACTGTTTAAAATATACATCCAGAAATCTCTGGAGCAATGGAGGAAAACAGTTGCTGGGATGGGAATAATGATTGAAGAAAACTGCTTAACAACTTTGTTTTTTGCTGATGACCAAGTAATTCTTGCCAACGATGAACATGATATGGATTATATGCTAAGAAAGTTACAGATCGAATATGAAAAATGGGGCCTATGTATGAACATGGAGAAAACGGAATATTTGAGAATAGGAGAGGAAACCGAAGATCCGGAATTAGAGTTAAGAAATATAAGGAAATGTAAGGAATATAGATATTTAGGAAGCATAATATCAGAAGAAGGAACTACAAAAAGAGACATACAGCATAGGATACAGCAAGGAAGGAAAGCAACTCGTATTTTAAATGGTCTACTATGGTCTAACAAGGTGAAGCTGAACACAAAGTTAACAATCTACAGAACAATTGTAGAACCTATTATAACTTATGGAGCAGAGTGTTGGCAACTCACAGGAAAGGAAAGGAAAAATATAGAAGTAGCGGAAATGGATTACTTACGTAGAGCATGCAGAGTATCTAGATTAGAACATGTACCAAATGAGGAAATAAGATGACGGACAAATAGTTTATATTCCACGGTTGACCATATAGAAACAAAGAAATTTCTATGGTATGGCCATGTTATGAGGATGTCAGAGGAAAGATGGCCAAAAAGAGCATTAAATTACACACCCATAAATAGAAGAAGAAGAGGAAGGCCTACAGAAACATGGAAGAAAGGCATAGAACAGTCTATGGCAGATAGAGCTATTGACGAAAACGAATGGGTGGATAGAAAACGATGGCGGGCGAAATGTGGGATGCGGAGGAGACCGTAGGAACCCCACTACTTATATATACACTCAATGATTGGCTAGAACGACGCGTGGTGATTGGCTGAAAAAGCAAAACGGTCAGAATTTGACAGGTGAAAAAAATAATCAAAGGTAATACCACGAGTCCTCTAAATTTTATCGATAAATTTTTTTGATTTTACGAAAACTTCTTTATTTGGTAAAATTACGAAAACAAACCGAATCCGATTTTATCCATTTCGGTTTGTTTAAGTGATTTTACCCTAAATCAAAAAGTTTAAGTATGAAAACGAAAAAATTTATCAAGCAAAATTTAGAGGACGAGTGGTATTTAAAAAGATTATTTTGTGAACCAATATGTATTATTAGTAAATACGGGCATCTGTGAAATATTTTTAAGACAACTAGGATCAATGTCTTAAGTAGGTTATAGATAAATTATTTTATGATTTAAAAATGAACCAATTTATTTATTATATTTTTAATACATAAAAAACTGTTTAAATCGAAAATGAGCAATTATTAAAACCACAAATTTTATAACTAATATGAGATTTTTTAAAAATAAAATCGGTTTGTAAATAATCAAGAAACTATCAGTTTATTTTTGTTAATTATGAGTTCCAGACTAATTTATCCAAGCTATATTTCTTAAACGAATACAGATTTTCGAATGGGAAAAAAACTCATCTATTCCATTCGTAATACACTGTAATAAGGCATAGAAAAATCATCCCCTAAATATTCATCCCTTAGTTACAACCCCTAACCTTATTTTTTTTATAGCACACTGTAAATTTTTTTTATAGTTTTGTAATATGGTTATCTATCATCTACTCAACAGATTTTTTTTAAAATAAAATGATTTCGTTAGGAATCAAGAAACTATCTGTTTATTTTTTATTTTTGTAAAATTAATCAACATAGTTAAAAAACAGAATAGAAAAGAAGTATGTTAGGGTTGTAACTAAAGGAATGAATATTTAGGGGATGGTTTTTCTACGCCTATAATAAAGTGTATTACAAATGGAATAGATCAGTTTTTGTCTCATTTGAAAATCTCTATTCGTTTAAGAGATTTAGTCTGGATAAATTAGTCTGGGACACCCTGTATCCTGTATATACAGAAACATAGGAAATACCTATTAGGTGCCAAATATTTTCCCATATTTAAAATAATAGCTTTTAATTGAAAGTGAAAGCACAGTAATACAGTCGTAATAAATAATTTTATTGTTTAATAATAAAATAATAGCACAGAGTTAAATAATATGCTATGCATAATATTTATTTGATTCGTTATGTTTAACCAATACGATACTTTCTAATTCTCGGGTTATTTATTTAATCCTTAACGCTTTAAGCGGAGTAATCATCAGATCAATAAGTAATTGTTCTTTTTTTCAATTAGTTGCGGATTGGGTAACCATATTAAGATTTGTATATCAATAGACAAAGTATTTAATTAATTAAAAACTGATAGAAATTATAACCTCACGAAATGAATGGATTTAAAGATATGAATCTTCTTCTTCTTCTTATGCAATCCACTAATGGATGTTCGCGATCACGTTTGACCATTTTTCTCTATCCCTTGCAGTATGTATTAGGTCTCCTATGTTTTTTAGTCCTGTCCATTGTTTGACATTACGGAGCCATGACATTTTCTTCCTGCCCACTCCCATTCTTCCTTCGATCTTTCCTTCAATTAAGGTTTGCAGAAACTGATATTCTCTGTTTAATTGTGCACATCAGTTGTCGTTCTGTACCAATTCTTCTCAGGATTTCTTCATTTGTTATCCTTGCGGTCCAGGGAACTTTAAGGATTCGTCGATAGATCCACATCTCAAATGAGTTTCAAAAGATATGAATAGATGTGGCAATTTTTAACAATGTAGTATCTTCTTTAAGTGCCGTCTCCCAATGAGAGGTTGGATATCATCATCACTATCTTTACTATATCTACCGCTGCTCTGAAGAGTTTTAGAAGAGAACGAGAAGAGTTTAAAATCCTTAAGAAATACTGATTATTTTTCATGTTATATTCCCTATACCTAAATGACATAATTTAGGAGTTATTGCTACATTTATTTAAAAAAATTGCTTAAGAGGAAACAGTAGCGATCAACAGGTAGCGAAAACGCGTTCCAAGATTGCAGTTGTAATTTTGAATATTTATTCGAGATATTTGGCACACGTACTCGTAATATAATAGAGAATGGCGGTACAGAGCCCAATTTGAAAAATATATTAATATGTGGAAATTACTCTGTAATTAAATACAATATTAAAAAAACGAGCCTGTACCGCCATTAAGAAGAACAAAAAAATACACTTTCTTCAAATAAACTTTTTTATCCGATGCCTAGATTTTGTGTCATTTTGGAACTACTAATGAAATAAAAAAATTTAGTAGTTCCAAAATGACACAAAATCTAGGCATCGGATAAAAAAGTTTATTTAAAGAAAGTGTATTTTTTTGTTCTTCTTAATGGCGGTACAGGCTCGTTTTTTTAATATTGTATTTAATTACAGAGTAATTTCCACATATTAATATATTTTTCAAATTGGGCTCTGTACCGCCATTCTTTATTATATTACGAATACGTGTGCCAAATATCTCGAAAAAATATTCAAAATTATAGCCGCAATCTTGGAACGCGTTTTGGCTACCTGTTGATCGCCACTGTATCACCTTAACAAATTATAAAAACCTATTTTTTCGGCCCGGGTAAACATTATTGTAGCTGTTTGGATCATTGGGAACATTTAATTTTCCTCTAAAGTTAATCGTTTCCGAGTTATAAACAATTTAAAACTGAAAAAAAAAACAGTTACCGATAAGAAATTTGGTCTTTTTTTATTTTAAAATATTTTCTAGTTGTTAATGCAGCCCGATCGCCCGTCCTCACATATGCGATTTATGAATAATTAAAAATAACAATGTTTTAAAATAAAATAAGACCAAATTGCTTATCGGTAACTGATAGAATAAGCTTTGAACTTGAATTTACTTACTTCGTAGGTTCAAAAATAATATTTTTACTTGTTTTTTTGAACCTTGAAAATCGTCATTTTTCCATTTTTTTTTTCAGTTTTAAATTGTTTATAACTCGGAAACGATTAACTTGAGGAAAATTGAAAAGACCTTTTTTGTTCCCAATGATCCAAAGAACCTAAAATAATGTCTACCCAGGCCGAAAAAATTGATTTTTATAATTTTTTAAATTTTTTTTTATAAATGTAGCAATAACTTCGAAATTATGGCATTTAGGTATAGAGAATGTAACATAAAAACGAATCAGTATTTCTTAAGGATTTTAAAACGCAAAAAATATACAGGATGTTCCATTTGAAATAATAAAGTTCATTAGATTTCCAGAAAAACCGAAGATTTGACAACAATGTAATTACCACTTTGATATCGGCCGCATTTGAAGACCCTTACCCAGCAAAATTTGTAAAAATCGTTCTAGCGGTTTCCGAGAAATTACTGTGTTGTCATACTTTTCCGCAACCCTGTATATAGCAAATTGATGGCCATTCAAAAATTAAAATTGACGTGTTTTAAGATTTTTTTTAAAGTCGTGTGTTTCTGAATTTATTCCATACTTCTGCATCATACTGTATATTATACAGGGTGTCCCGAAAAGAATGGTCATAAATTATACCACAGATTCTGGGGTCAAAAATATGTTGATTGAACCTCACTTACCTATATACAATAGTGCACACAAAAAAAGTTACAGCCCTTTGAAGTTACAAAATGAAAATCGATTTTTTTTCATATATCGAAAACCCTTCGAGATTTTTCATTGAAAATGGACATGTGGCATTATTATGGCAGCAACATCTTAAAAAAAATTAAAATAAAATTTGTGCACCCCATAAAAATTTTAAGGGGGTTTTGTTCCTTTAAACCCCCCCAAACTTTTGTGTACGTTCCAATTAAATTATTATTGTGACACCATTAGTTAAACAAAATGTTTTTAAAACTTTTTTGCCTCTTAGTACTTTTTTGATAAGCCAGTGTTTATCGACCTATTTTGAATATTTGTCGAATCCACCACATATTTGTATATGGTTAAGTACGATTATAGAGACCTGTTAATAATCTGAAAATGTATTTTATAATTTACATTTTTAGGTATATTTTGAAAAAGAAGCCATATCTCGATAAAAGGCGATTTGTCAAAAAAAGACTAAGAGGCAAAAAAGTTTTAAAAACACTGTGTTTAACTAATGGTACCACAATAATAGTGTAATTGGAACGTACACAAACATTTGGGGGGTTTAAAGGAACAAAGCCCCCATAAAATTTTTATGTAAATATATTAAAAAGGAAGCCGCATCTCGATAAAAACTGGCTTATTGAAAAAATACTAAGAGTCAAAAAAGATTTAAAAACATTTTGTTTAACTAATGATACCACAATAATAAATTAATTGGAACGTATACAATAGTCTGGGGGGGTTTAAGGGAACAAAATCCCTATAAAAATTTTATGGGGTGGACAAACTTCACTATAATTTTGTTTTAAGATGCTACTGCCATAAGAATGATACATGTCAATTTTCAATAAAAAATCTCTAATAGTTTTCGATATATTGAAAAAAATCGATTTTCATTTTGTAACTTCAAAGGGCTGTAACTTTTTTTATGAGCACATTTGTACTAAGGTAAGTTAGGTTCAATCGAACTATTTTTGACCGCAGAATGTGTGGTATAATTTATGACCAATCTTTTCGGGACACCCTGTATATTTAAAATTTTCTTTGTACTACAGAATACCTTCTAATTTGTTTGTTAGCGACCTTCAAATAATTAATTATATCCAGCCGAAATAAAAAAGTCTTGTTATTAAACCAATAATAAATTGATTTTACAACATAGGTGGAGCACTTACAAAACTTTAGATATTCCATTACACTTTAACGAGCAATACAAGTACGAGTTTGAGTTGCGAAACTTTTAATAAACGGTTCTATAACAATACCTGCATAAGAATATTCCTCGAAGCTTTGATGATAAGGATGATTGATGAAGTGCTTGTTGAGAAAATGCTTATGAAACTTTTTGGTGTTATGTACTTCAATGTATCTGCTTACCAACATGCTCAGAAATAGTTAATATCATTTATTTAAGAACAAACATCATTAGATTGCATAATGGAATTCTCGTACTATTTACCATTTGTTTTATATTAATTTCTTTAGGTAAGTGCACATCTCAAATTATGTTATGACACTTCAGTGAAAAGGAAAAATGATATGCGGCTTTATAGGCAAATATCATTTTAAAAAGAAAATGTACATAAATGTTATATTATTTAATACTAGAGTCTAATAATAATAGTCCAAGTAATGAAGCATAGAATAGGACAAAACCTCGCAATTTTTACAGAATGGATCAATTTGCTTGAAAATTTGAGAATAAGTAGTGGATAGTCCAAGGATCAAAATCTATATGATGCTGACAGGCGCTTTTACCATGGGGGTGGTTGCCACCGCGGGGATGGCCCGTTTCGGCGCCGGCGATTCGGCGCCAGCGATTCGGCGTCGGCGTTTCGGCGCCTGCCGGTTCGGCGCCCGCCGATTCGGCGCCCGCCGATTCGGCGCCGGCTGATTCGGCGACAGATACTTTGGCAAAGTGAGAGAGAAAAAAAATAGTTGTTAATGTATGATAGTCTGAAATTTTCTTTAACAAAAAATGTAGAGTCAGGAGAACAATTTTCGACATTTTAATTTTAGAAGATGTAAAATAATACCCGAAAGTTAGGTTTGGACCGAAGGGTTAGGTCTTCCTCCTTTGAAAATTGTACTGTATAATATATAATATATATAATATATTAATTTTTTAATTAATTATGTGCAATTAAATAGCTTACATTTACAAAAGTTGGAAAAAATAACATTTAATATATTTTTTTAGTGTGGTATAGATATAAATCAAGAGCCTCTTAAATTTCTAAAAAAGTAACGTAGGTATAATCTGGCGCCAAAACAGCCGACGCCGAATCGGCCGGCGCCGAACCGGCCGGCGCCGAACCGGCCGAAGCCGAATCGGCGGCGCCGAACCGGCCGCGCCGGACCGGCGGCGCCGAATAGTACTAGACCCGCCACCGCATCTTGGGGGTGGCAATTTTTATTATATTTTGACCATAAGAGTTGGTAAAAACATTCATTATAAGCAAAAAACGTTCTATACATTTTTTTGATAAAATTAATAGTTTTCGATTTATTTGCTATCGAAAGTGTTAGTTTTATATCGAAAAAAATCAATGTTTTAATCAGTTTTCTGCTAATAACTCAAAAAGGTTTCGTTTTATCAAATCAACTTTACTTAACAAAAATGTACCTTTTGAAAAAATAAACAAAACCGTTTTTTTATTTTCTTTAAGACCAATAGTACCTAATCGAGCTATACTTCATTAATATGTTGGCTCTTCTTCGTCAAATGCTAAATATTGTAGTTTCAAAGTCAAAGGACGAGAAAACTGTGCATTTTTCGCGGATAACTTGCTGAAACTAATTTAAAGTATTTAAAAATATGTATCTCCAGAAATAAAAAAAAATCTCTAGCTCAAAAAATTAAGTGACTTATGAAAAGAATGTCAGTCCCTATTTTTTTCAGCAAAAAAGTGCTCGTAAACAACCGCCTAATCAACTTCTTCTTCTTAACGTGCCCTATCAAGTCCCCTTGACGTTGTCGATTAACATGGCGAAACTGTCTCTGTCTCGAGCTATTCTAAATAGGTATTCTGCTTTCTTTATTCCTGTCCACTCCCGGATATTCTTCAACCAAGAGGCCTGCTTTCTACCAATTCCTCTGCGTCCTTCGATTTTACCCATCATAATAAGTTGAAGAATATTATACCGGTCTCCCCTTACTACGTGTCCAAAATAGGCCATCTTTCTATATTTGATGTTATCAAGCAGCTCGCGGGTAGCATTTGCTCTCTTAAGGACTGCCACATTTGTCAGCATAGCCGTCCATGGTATTTTCAGAACACGTCTGTGCAGCCACATTTCAAAGGCCTCCAAACGGTTAATGGTGGATATTTTTAATGTCCATGCTTTGACACCATACAAGAGAACTGACCAAATGTAGCATTTAATCATGCGCTTTCGAAGTTGAAGTTTCAAGGTATCATTACAGAAGAATGACCTCATTTTTAAAAATGTCGTGCGGGCTATCTCGATTCTACATTTTATCTCTTTATCTGGATCTAGTTGTTCAGTAATATGGCAACCAAGATATTTAAAACTGGGTACTCTTTGAATTATATGACCATCAATATATAAACGTGAATCTTGATGGGCCAAACGGCTAAATACCATGTATTTTGTTTTTGAACAGTTTATATTTAGGCCAAACTCTCTTCCCACTGTGTCAATGGCATTTAAAAGGTGTTGTAATCCATTCATATCATCACTTAAAATAACTGTATCGTCTGCATATCTGATTGTATTTATCAGAATTCCATTAACCTTCACACCCCATTCCAAATTATGCAGCGCTTCCTTAAATATTCTATCTGAATACAAATTGAACAACAGTGGAGACAGTATACAACCCTGTCTGACACCTCTTTGTATTTTGCATATTTCTGTTGATTTTCCATTTATGCAAGCTGTCGCTGTTTAACGCCAGTATAATTTTTCTATGATTCGCACATCTTGACTATCAACTCCTTTATCCTTTAATATTTTGATTAATTTGTGATGTACTCGATCAAAGGCCTTCTCATAGTCAATAAATACAGCAAAGACGTCTTTCCTTTGATCTCAGCATTTCTGCAATAACACATTTAGTGCAAAGAGTGCGTCCCGGGTTCCCAGTCCATTTCTGAAGCCAAATTTTGTTTCATCCTGGTCTTCTTCACATTTATCTCTGATTCTACTGTGGATGATACGTAGAAAGATTTTCAAGGTGTGGCTCATAAGGCTTATCATTCTATAGTCGCTACAGTTTTTCGGACGTTGTTTTTTTGGTAGGGTTATGAATTCGGACTTTAACCATTCTTCAGGGATATCACCAGTCGAATAAACATCATTGAAAAGTTTGACTAGTATTCCAATGTTTTCCTCATTTATGAGCTTTAACATTTCTGTAGGTATGTTGTCGGGACCAACGGCTTTCTTGTTTTTTGCCAATTTTATAGCATGTTGTATTTCTGATTTTAGTATTTCTGGTCCTTCACCTTCATCTAAAGTGTCCAGTTCTTCGGGTCTATCATCGACCTGATTCGATTTTCTTGACTTATGTATTGGAAATAGGTTCTGGAAGTTTGATCGGCTTAGAATAATTAGTTTTAAAAAAAATGAAGTTAAAAGCGAATAATGAGTTTCTGTAGTTTGGTAAATAATGCCCTTTTCTTCAGAATAGAAAGATTAGTATCAGAGTTACGAAAGAATATTTAAATATGAAATTGTAGCTAATTTAATTCCCAAGAATTTGGTTTGCAAAATTTTTTTTTGCTGCAAAAATTGAGTGAGCTATTGACAATCTGGTTTTTTTAATTTTCTATAAGACCAATAGTAATCGAGATATACTTTTTTTATATGTTAGCTCTTCTTCGTCAAATGCTAAATATTGTAGATTCAAAGTCAAACGACGGGAAAACTATGCATTTTTCGAGGATAACTCGTTGAAACTAATTTAAAGTATTTAAAAATATCTATCTCCAGAAATAAAAAAAATCTCTAGCTCAAAAATTATTTAACTTATAATGAAAAGAATGTCAGTCCCTATTTTTTCAGCAAAAAATTTATCGGAAACAACCCCCTTATCACCAGCCTAATAAACATTAGTCATTGACCCTATTTTACCTTCTTCATTTATGTATTATTAACAGGTTCCAGAAGTTTGATTGGCTTAAAATTATTAGTTTTTAATAAAATTTAGTTAAAAGCGAATAATTAATTTTTGTAGTTTGGTAAAAAATGCCCTTTTCTTCGGAATAGAAAGGTTAGCATCAGAGATATGAAAAACTGTTTAAATATGAAATTGTAGATTATTTAATTACCAGGAATATGGTTTGCAAAAATTTTTCCTACGTCAAAAATTGAGTGAACTATTGACAATTAAAACTTGTAATAACATGCAAAAACCACCTTTACCAACCCTTTCAAAGTCACCTCTTTTTGAGACTGAGGATTTAAGAAGGTTTCATATTAATAGGCTTATAGATCTCATAAAAACATAAAATTCTTTCTCACCAAACTTTCTAAGATAAAAAATTAAAAAGTTACGGTTAAAAAATCAATATATTAAAAAAAAAAGAGAATTCCAATTGGAAGCATAATAATGTAAGTTAGCGGTGATTTTAGTCATTGGCCTTATTCATTCTTCTTTATTTATGTATTATTAATAGATTCTAGAAGTTTGACTGGCTTAGAATAATTAGTTTTTAAAAAACTGGAGTTAAAAGCGAATAACGAATTTTTGTAGTTTGGTAAAAAATGCCATTTTCTTCAGAATAGAAAGATTAGCATCAGAGATACGAAAAAATGATTTGATATGAAATTGAAGATTATTAATTTCCAAGAACTTGGTATAACACATTTTTTTCTGTCGCACAAATTGAGTAAATGAGTACCTTTTTTTTCTCTGATTCTGGCCTTGGTTTAGAACTAGAACCTTTAGCCACGCAACTGTATAACTTATCACTAACTCAAGTGTAATGTGTAGTGTGTGTGTTGAGTAAGTGTCTTGTTATATATATATATATATATATATATTGATAAAAGGTACGAAGTCGCCTCGCGGCGAAAACTATGACGACCTCGCCTCACCCTTTTGTAGTTCTTTTTTTCAAAAAATATATGCATATATACAATGAGGGGAACTTTCTAATTAAGAATCTCTAAAGAGGGGAAACGATTTTAAATGTTTTTTTTATATATAAATTTACGGTGAAATCCAATGCGCTGTCGCCTCATAACTATATATGACTAATAATGAAAGCCGGTAAGTTGTTGCCTCAGACGGCGTTGCCAAATATTGGAAAATGAATAAAGGATTGAATGGGTCGAACTTTGGTGCTCAGCGAGAGGTAGGTATTTATTACGGATGTAGGTAAAGAAATAGTGGGAATTGGTTTACATGTTCTATTGCTGTTTACATTAAAAATAAAAGATGGTTATTTTGATATTTTAAATAATATTAAGATATGAACATGGTTTGTTTGGATTATGCGTGTAAAATTTTTTTATTAGTAGATATTTCAAAGCTAGTATTTTGCAGTAAATTAAGCTAAGCCAAATTATTTTGTGTGAATTATTGCTCTTATACAGTAAAATTATAAAGGCTCTTAACGATACAATTTATTATTTGCAGTAAACCTTATTACCCATCTCGCAGAAAAAAGTGTCAACGGTTTATTTAAAAATTTTAATTAAAAACCAGTTGTAAAAATGTTACAACAAAACGTATTCTTACAGCAAAGTGTACGAAAATAATCCATAAGGTGGTGAAGGTGGGGTGGTTTTAAGGGCGAAAATGGTTTTCTGAAATTTCTGGTTAAACATTGTATCGTTTAAAAAAATTCAAAGATAAGCGGATGTTTGCGAAATGGGGAACTAATATCTAAGTCGTCAAACCCTTTAAATGAGGCTTTGGTTAGATGTTTATTATATCTAAGAATAAAAAAGAAATTATAAAAATAGCAACAAAAAGTAAAAAATAAAAATATTTCTATATTTTTACTTAAGCAACATATAAAAAAAAAACTTACATTTGCCATACATATTTTATTTCACTTTTATAAGATGTTGAATTTTTAATTTTATAATATTGAAATTCACCTCTTTATCTAGATGGATATACGTCATCTTGAATATGATTTGAAAAGTGTTCTCTTAAAAAGTTTGTTTTTTAATATATCTTCTTTGTGGAGGCACATATGAATTGCATTCGGAATCTTTCCTCGCTTGGTTTTTTATGCTTTGTGTAGTTTTTTATTTGGATAATACTTATCGTCACTTTCCGTTTTAAATTCTTTACTTGTTTGAGCCAGAACGTTATCTTTTGCAACCAACGCTTTACTTTTTTTAACTTCTTGCATACCTGAAATACTTGAAAAATTAATATTTGTATTTTAAAGCTTGATTTTTTTATTTTCTTCCGCATTTCTAAATCGTGGTGAAAATCTAGTTCTTTAAGCGATTTTCCTTTATATTCTAAGAGAAGAGAATCCCTTTCCATTACTATTAAAATTTTTGACAATTTTACGGTTTGATAAATGTCAGCAGGTAATTCATATCATTCATCATGCATTTTTTCATCATGCCCCATAAACTTAGCAAATTGTTTAGTTTAATTTTTGGACATACTTAAAATTTGTGCTACTGTTGCAATATTTTCGCGTAATTTGTTGCTTGATATAGCTTCAGGGTATGTTAAATTCATTTTGCTTGTCAATTTACGGATCGCAACATCCCCTTTGCCCCATTTTAGCTTACTGCCTGGAACTGCAAACATATTATATATAGTTATTGTTATTAACGTCGGACGACGTCAGATATGTATTTATGTCTATGTTTTATTAAAGTATCTATGAAACCTTGCAACATTTTTGGAAGTAAAATAACAACAGCGCAAGAACCTTTACCAGAACCCACTGGAATTTTGTGTCCTCTCGTAAGTGCCTTTTCTCCTTCAGTTAAAACATTTTAAAAATCGCTGAAGTCCGTTTATCTTTTGTTACAAGATTGCTGAATTTTTAAATACTGAACATCACCTATTCGGCTTCTGTTAAAAATAATGATTAATGCTAGAGCTTAGTTAATTAATTTTTATGTTTCAACATTATCAATATTTCTCTCAAACGTCTACTGACACTTCACACCAATTTTAATACTTTCTTCTCAATCTATTTTAATATCACTTACAAGTGGTACGAGCTTTGGCCATTTTTGTTCTTGAGTATCTTTGTTAGCGAGAGAAGCAATTTCCAAACTCCAACGATTTGTCAGGAACGTTTTCAAATTATGTATTTATAGCCCTTGGCCAATTCCTGTATTTGTCTTTTGTTGTACACGTAAAATCAGCTGATTCTTTTAGTATTAAATGGAGCTGTTCATCGCAACATAGTTTTAGGTACGTACCCAAGTGCAACGCGATAATACGAGTAGGAAAACTGAAGATTTTTTAAAACTATTATATACATATAAATCTAAAGACTAAGTAGTTTCGTGTTGCAACGAAATTGAAAATGGTTATTCATTTTTGATTTACATGTTTACTCTAATTAGAGTACGAAGTGAACCATTCTCGTTGGAACTTTACCGCGCTGAGCAGAGGGGACGTGATTTATAAATTGTCAAATTCCCTCATCTTTCTTAGTCTCAGCATCCCTTATGGCTTGCAAATTTTAGAAGCCTCGGAGGTGTAACCACAGAAGGTTCCCCTTGTTTTCATACTGGTAGGATATGGAGCAACATTTTTGGTGTTGTTTTATATACTATTAGGTTGACAACTTAGCCTTTTGCTAGCAGTTGCCGCTAGGGCATCCCTGCCATTTCGGTCGTTGCAATTCGTGGCTGCAGGTCGGGGTTTGTCCTAGTTGGGTCAGAGAGAGCAGTATATGTGCCTCCTGATGAGAGACTAATAAGTTTCGAAACCAGTAGAGGCGCTTGCAGTGCTCTCTGATTGGACTAGAATATGATGCGGCTGTAGTTTCGCGTTGCAACGAAATTGAAAATGGTTATTTATTTTTGACATATAAAACTCTTGGAGCACTTGAGATAGTCAAAATTTTTGGGCCTTAAAATATGCTTTAAAGCAATCTTATTATTATTTACCAGCGTTCTATACTAAATAAGAAATATAGAGAGGGTTCGCATTCTTCCGCTACATGCATAGTTTATACCCTCTCTCTTATGTTTTTTTAAGTAATAATTACCAAAATTAACGTAAAAGTAAATGCTATACATCGAAGACTCTTGTTCCTTAACATTTAATTTGAGGACAACTTGTTTTGGATTAATTGCACAGGCTGTAATGCGATTTTTTGCACATTTTGCGATTCAGAAACGTAATTATTACTGGAACCACCACGGTTTTTTGCTTGCAAATTTTGTTATGTCGTTTCAGATGATACCGTCGTTTGCTGATAGTCTAGCTAGAAGGCTTACAAGACAAAATCAATAAAGTTACAGAAGTGAGTCAGCGTTATGGACTGAATCCTAATATTAAGAAACCTAAATATATGAGGATCAGGAAAGAAAACTCATAAAAGTTGAAGGGCTAGAAAAAACGTAAACAAATAAGTATAAACATGCAAATGACCTATAAGAATATTAATCTGGGGAGCAATATCAATGATAAATAAAATAAATAATAAAATAAGGTGACTTCGATGATATGTATTTCCCGTGTTGTCTTTACACTGCCATCTATCAAGATTTTATTTTCAGTTATTTTGTTCGTTTCATGTCTTGTCAATTTATTTTTGTTAGTTTCTCATTTTATCGTAGTATATTTTTTGTGCTTGAAATATTACTGTTGTCATGTTTCTATTCAAACATTTTAATGTCAGAATACGGGGTTTTGTTTCAGAGCAGACGTAGTAAACTTCTGATGTTTGATAGTGTTTTGTTGTTTCATTTTTGAGATTTTTGAAACTGTTGCTATTACTGCTCAATGATAAATTCCTATACGAAATTTGCTTGGATTGACTCCCGTTTGCATGTCACCCACATAAAGATACTTATTTTGGTTTTAGTTTTTCTTATTTGAGTTAAGCCATTCAGGTTCATTTTAGTGTTTTTCAACTTTCTGTAATTTCGATAGTATATCAGTGTTTATCCTCTGTCATAACTGTTACTTTTTTTCCTACTGCTATTACAGAAAAAATCATCTATGTTCTTACTTTTGTAATGAATTCACATAATATAATGCATTTTTTATTTTTTAGGATTAGGGCATAGACATGTTCAGTTACATATTATAATAAATACTTAAGTATTACGCTCCATGATTACTAATATTCTGTTTGTAATTTTTATTAATTCCTATGCGACCAGATAACATATTTTTATTATGGCATGCTCTCTCTCTTATAGAACTTGTTTATACAGGATGTCCAGTATCCAGAAATTCTACCTACAAACGAAGACAGGCGATTCCTCAGATATTTTCCTAAGACAATGTAACCCAATTCACCTAGTCCGAAAATGCTTCCTAAGGGAGCTAGAGCTCTTGGAAGATGGCATCTAGTAATTAGTTTTTCTTAAATACTTCCAGAACGCTTCTATTTAGAAAAACGAAATTGGTAAGCCTATTCATCTGCCAGCCAGGGATAAATAGATTCCATCTATTGTGAATTTCTAGTACCGGTCATGGGCTTCCGTTTTGGGTAGGACAACGGTTATTTTATCTCATAACTTTTTTGTCTTTAACGTTTAAGTATTTTTGACTCTAGATTAGTAAATTGTGAGGTATTCTAGAATTAAAAGGTACTCTTGCTTAAGTCGGTAGGACACACCGATTTCTAGAAAAATCGATTTGAAAATTTTTCGTTTTTTGAATTTGAAAAAAATAAAAAATGTGTATTTTACCAACTTGAAGCAAAAGTAATTTTTAGTACCAGAATACCCCATAATTTAATAATCTAGTGTCAAAAATGCTTAAAAATTAAACACAAAAAAGCTATGCGATAAAATAACCGTTAACCTACCCAAAACGGACGCATATGGCCGGTACTAAAAATTTGCAATTAATGAAATCGATTCATCTCTGGAATATAAACAAACGTACCAGTTTTCGTTTTCTAAATAGTTTTTTAAATTTTTTTTAATTCAAGAAACGAAAAATTTCCAAATCGATTTTTCTAGAAAATGGTTATTCTATGGACTTAAAGCAATAGCACCTTTTAGTACTAGAATAACTCACAATTTAATAATCCATAGTCAGAAATGCTTAAAAATTAAATACAAAAAAGTTATGGGATAAAATATCCGTTGCCGTACCCAAAACGGGCGCCTATGACTGGATGATAAATATGCGTACCAATTTTCATTTTTCTAAATAGAAGCGTTCTGGCAGTATTTAAGAAAAACTAATTACAAGACGCCATCTTCAAAGAGCTCTAGCTTCCTTAGGAAGCATTTTCGGACTAAGTGAATTGGGTTAAATTATCTTAAAATTATCTGAGGAATCTCCTTTTTTCGTTTGTCGGTAGAGTTTCTAAACACCCTGTATAAGGGCAACAATTTTAAATCGTAAGCTGCAAATTATATCATAAACTTTTTAGCTGCCTTGTTACGGTGCCGACAGCGCATATTTTTACATTTCACGACCTAATACCCAATGCAAACTAAAAGCGACGTTGCCAAAATCTGAGGCAACAAGGTACCGGTTGTTAACCAAAAAGTAGAATTTATATGCTGAGGCGACAACATACAGCCAGTCACTGCTGTAATGCCGATACTAGCGCCAGTGATATACTGCCGAACTAACGAACCAAAAAATAGTGAAAAGGGGTACGTTGTCACCTCAAAACTATTTTTTGCACATCGATTCATAAGGTGGTTGGGAAACTCTCCTGAAATTTTCAGCCCAAAACGTTGTCGCCTCACCAAAGTGAGGCGACAACTTCATATATGAGGCGACAACGTCTACCGATTCACCGTTTCTGAGGCGACAGGGTACCCCTTATCAATATATATATATATATATATATATATATATATATATATATATATATATATATATATATATATATATATATATATATATATATATATATATAATGAGTACCTATACCGAAAAACATTGATTTCTTAGATATACCTTCGATAGCGAATAAATTGAAAACTTTAATTTTATCAAAAAATGTATAAAACATTTTTTGCTTAGAATTAATGTTTTTATCAACTTTTGCGGTCAAAATATAATAAAAAATGTCCATCCCCGAGAAAGTGGTGATTTACACATTAAATTCTGTTACTTTAGTTTCTTTATTTTATTTTGGTTTAAATTGTTGAATATTTTAATTGAATTGTATTAAAATAATAATACATTATATCTATATTACCTATATAATAATATATCAGATTGTTGGATATTTCAATTAAATTATATTAAAGTAATAATACATCTGTATTTCGTCTTCCCCGATTATAATTTGAAACCAATATTTTGACGTTATCAACCTCCAATATTATGACAGACGTCACTTACCATGTCCAATCTCACCAAATGTAATAATGAGGTCATATAAACTCGTCACTAACTGTGGCCAATGCAATGCTCGCTGTAATAGAGATGGCATGTCAAAAAAGCTTAATGATTTCCTATACGCTCTGAGCTTCGCTGGTGTCGCTACTAGCGGATTACTAATGCAACTTTCGCCGGTAATTTTTAAATTTATTATTTAATTTTTATCGCTTAATATTTACAACGCAAAAAAGTAATTAAATTGTAATCGATTTTTTTAAGATTTTGCTAATCATTTTGACGTTCTATTAATGAAATATTAATTTCTAACTTTGGATACTTTGACAACTACTATCGTGTAGATGGCGCTAAGATTAATAGATTAATTTATAATTACATATTACGAAATGTTAAAAAAAAACTTAAATTCAGTATTTAAAACGTAAGTATATTTAAGGTAAAAATATATACCACAGTTTTGACCAACTAATATTTTTTCTAATTAATGTTTTTAATTTCAATTTTAAATTAATCACTTGGACATTTATGTCAAATTTCCAGGAAAGGTCACTTGTCACTACTGGCGCTCACGAACTTTTAAATATCCCCTCTACGTACGAGCTCACAGCGTATACGCTCTGAGCTTCGCTGGTGTCGCTCCTAGCGGTTACTAATTCAACTTTTACTGGTAATTTTTAAATTTATTATTTAATTGTTATCGCTTAATATTTACAACGCAAAAGAGTAATTAAATTGTAATCGATTTTTTAAAGATTTTTGTAATCATTTTGACGTTCTATTGATAAAATATCAATTTCTTACTTCGGATACTTTGACAATAATCGTGTAGATGGCGCTAAGATTATAATAGATTATTTATAATGAGATATTACGGAACATTAAAAAAACTTAAATTCAGTATTTAAAACGTAAGTATATTTAAGGTAAAAATATATACCACAGCTTTGACCAACTAATATTGTTTATAATTAATGTTTTTAATTTTAATTTTAAATTAATCACTTTAACATTTATGTCAAATTTCCGGTAAACGTTTACAAACTTGTCACTACTGGCGTTCGCGAATTTGTAAAATATCCCCTCTACTTACGAGCTCACAGCGTATACCTATATTATTTAAAATATAGAATATGGCAACAAGGGGAAGATTACGTGTAATCCTTATTGTGTGACTTTTCCTTTACCTGGAATTTTAAAACTATTTAGGAAGCTGGAAAATACATAACATCAAAGAAATGCAATGTATGTCTTAATCTGTTGATTAATTTCAGCTAATAAGTGCCATCCCTACTTACTTCAAACTTTTCTTTGAAGAATTCTGTCAATCAGTGTTATATTTCACATTGTCATTGTTGTGTTGCTATGGCTCCTTCTTTGTCTCTGTACAGCACTCGTCTTGATTTAAACTCTTTACTACACTACTCTATAGGGTGGAACTCATTTATGAAATACAATTATTTCTGTCCTTATTTTAAAAAAATATAAAAAAACGCCGGGTATTATAAATTTATAAGGTGACTCACGCAAGCATAACATAGTCCATAAACTTTATTTTTAATGGAACACCCTGTATATTTCTATATTTGTAAAAGCTCCTTAACAACCTGATTACAACGAACTATATTATCTGGGATGTATTATGAATGTTAGAGGGTGAAATTTTCAAAACCTACAGTATAGAAACCACTTATGGAATAAAATTGTTTGCGTACTTATTTAAGAAAATTACAAAAAACGCTACGACATATTGATCCACAAATTCAAATATGCGTTTTTTAAAATAAATTTAAATATACAGCATGATAATACCGGTCTTAACAAACTATAAATATAATGTATGGTCTATTATGAATAATTCATGGTGAAACACAATATATTAATAATACAAAACTGATGTCTGCATTAAACTAATTAAAAAAAATTAAAGTGTGGTAAATAATTATTTTCAAAATTTTATATTTATTTTCTTGGCGAAAATTCAAAATGTCTCCTTGTATTATTCACATTAGACCCTGCATTTTCTACTTTTTTTAAATCCGGTTGTTAAGCAGCTTTTAAAAGTATAAAAATATACAGGATGTTCCATTAAAAATAACCCTATGGACTGTACTATTTTTGCGTGAATCTCCCTGTACATTTAAATTTATGTTTAAAAAGCGCACTTTATATATAAAAATCGACAGGTCACGAGATCTGGTATAATTTTTTAAACAAAGACACAAATTTTTATTCCATAAATGAGTTATACCATTTGAGTGAGTTTCTTGTGCAAGTTCTTCGAACTTATCTTTTTCTTCGCCTTTACTCCAGGTTCCATAACGTTCTGGATTCGATCTCCTTTACTGTCATCGGAGGGGGCATTATTTCTATTACGCCTATCTCTTCCTTTTATTTTCATTTTAATCTACACTGATTATTCTTTCATTCATTGCTGTCCAATGCTTGATACAGATATTCCCTTTTTTGCTGTTTGATCATTATGTACTCCGCTGTAGTAATGAAGTTATTCTTCTATTATTTCGTTTCCTTGACCCTTTTTCTTTATTTCAGTAGTTCAGTAAGTACTGCTATATCCATGTTCCATTGTTTTAGTTCTGTAAACGTTTCTTGATATTTATTGTTTATACCTACTCTGTGCACTCGATTCTTGTAACACGTTCGGTATATATACAATATAGCCTAATAGGCGAGCGGGAGATACCCCTAAAATGACCAGGTACTGACCACGGAGGGCCGAAGGGCTAATTTTATTCATACTGTATATTTTTTCGAGGGTGCTGAAAACGAAAATAAGGTTTATTTTGAATTTTATGTGGGGGAACATTGTGTAAAAATCGCAATTTTAACCTAAAAATAAAAAAAAATTAATTACGTTTTTTTTGCGTTTACCTCGCTACAACTCTGTTCAGTTTTAATCCTTTTTTCTGAAATTTTTACAGTATATAGCTCTAACATATCTGAAGACAACGGTACTTGTTTTAAGCTTTAATTCTTATTCTGATAAAGGTTATGAATTTTTCAAAGGGAAAGGTACGGACGAAATTTAAAATTTAGCCTTTTAATCACGTGTATGTTATAGTAGAGAGTACAAAGAAGTTTTCTGCAAAATTTTTGATCAAAATGTTTTATAGAAAAAAAAAATAGTGCAACTTTTATTATCGACGTTAGAAATCCCCGATATAACGGTTATTTTTCGAGATACTGACCATGTGTGGCTAATGGCTAATTTTGGTCTTAGATTATGTTTTTGATGGTGCTGAAAACGAAAATGAAATTTATTTTAAATATTAGGTAGGGGAATATTGTCAAAATCGCAATTTTACCATAGAAATAAAAAAAGTGAAATCACGTTTTTTGCGTTTAGCTTGCTGCAACTCTGGTCGATTTTAATATTTTTATCTAAGGTTTGTACACTATATGTTGCTCACTTTTTTGAAGACAACGGTATCGGCTTTAAGATTTTAGTCTTATTCTAGTACAAGTTATGAATTTTTAAAGTACAAGGTACAGATTCTTGAATTGCAAAGTTTAATCGCAAAAGTTAAGAGGCAAAATTTAAAATTTATCTTATTAATTACGTTTATGTTAAAACATAGAGCACAAAGAAGTTTTCTGGGAAGTTTCAGTTACAAATGTTTAATAGAACAAAAATTGCGCCACTTTAAATATAGACGTTATACGTCCCCAAAATAGCGCTTATTTTTCGACATACTGACCATGGGAAGTGAATGGCTGATTTTGGTCTTATTTTATGTTTTCGATGGTGCTGACAATGAAAAAGAGGTTTATTTTGAATTTTATGTGACGGAACATTGGCAAAATCGAAATTTTAACCTAAAAATGAAAAAAAAAGTGAAGTTACGAATTTTTACGTTTAACTCGCTACAACTCTGTTCCATTTTAATATTTTTTTTCTAAAATTTCTACGGCATATATTTCTTACCTTTGTGAAGACTATGAAAGTAACTGTAGTCTTTCAGTCTTTTTTGTGTAAAAGTTATGAATTTTTAAAAATAAAAGTGCAGATTCGTGAATTGCAGAGTTAAATCGCAAAAATTAAGTGACAAAATTTAAAATTTATCTATTTGATTACGTTTATGTTAAACCATAGAGTCATAGAGTTCAAAGAAGTTTTATGGGGAGTTTTAGGTCTAGATGTGTTATAGAAAAAATATGGTGCAACTTTTAATTTTAAGAAAAACGTGGTTTACCTTTTTTTTTATTTTTAGGGCAAAATTGCGATTTTGACAATTTTCTCCCACCTAAAATTCAAAATAAACTTGATTTTCGTTTTCGGCACCATAAAGTAAGATCAAAATTAGCCATTCACCACCAATGATCAGTATCTCGAAAAATTAGCGTTATTTTGGAGATTTACGTAGATGTTAAACGTTGCACCATTTGTTTTCTATAAAACATTTTGATCTAAAACTTTCCAGAAAACTTTTTTGTACTTTATTTTTGAATCTGTTTTATTTTTGAATCGGATTTAAAATCTATATTTCAAATTTTGTCAGTCAAATTTTGCGATTAACCTTTGCAATTCACGAATCTGCACCTTGTACTTTAAAAGATTCATAACTTTTACTAGAATAAGACTAAAATCTTAAAGCAGAAACCATTGTCTTCAAACAAAGTGAGTGATATATAGTGTAGAACCTTTAGAAAAAAATATTAAAAGGGACCAGAGTTGTAGCGAGCTAAACGCAAAAAAAACGTGATTTATTTTTTTTTATTTTTAGGGTACAATTACAATTTTGACAATATTCCTCCACCTAAAATTTAAAATAAATTTTATTTTCGTTTTCATCACGGTCAAAAACATAATCTAAGACCAAAATTAGCCATTCTCCACCCATGGTCAGTACCTCGAAAAATAAGCGTTATATTGGGCATTTCTAATGTCGACATTAAAAGTTGCACCATTTTTTTTTCTATAAAACATTTTGATCTAAAACTTTCTAGAAAACTTCCTTGTACTCTTTATTTTAACATAAACGCTAAATAAAAACGTAATTAAAAAGCTAAATTTTAAACGTCGTCACACAACTTTTGCAATTAAACTTTGCAATGCACAAATCCGCACCTTTTCCTTTGAAAAATGCATAACCTTTATCAAGATAACAATAAAAGCTTGAAACAGGTACCGTTTTCTTCAGAAATATTAGAGCTACATATATACTGTAAAAATTTCAGAAAAAAATATTAAAACGGAACAGCGAGGTAAACGCAAAGAACGTGATTTAATTTTTTTTATTTTTAGGTTAAAATTGCGATTTTGACAATGTTCCCCCACATAAATTCAAAATAAACCTCATTTTCGTTTTCAGCACCCTCGAATATATAAAGTATGAATAAACTTAGCCCTTCGGCCATCCGTGGTCAGTATCTCGAAAACTAAGCGCTTTTTTGAGGGTGTCCCGCTCGTGTATAATCTAATATCTAAAATGGACAATGACAGTATCAAAAAATCACGTAGCATAAACTAGGTGCTTAGTAAAAGGGTTCGTTAAGAAATAAATAAAATTACTTTTCTTCCAATCAGGTCTATACCGTATCTGAGCAGTTTCATGCATCGTTTTCCTTTTCTAGAGTGTACTACTATTTTTTTTGGCCATATATTATGATCCATTTTGATGGGCATATTATATATTATTGACTTCTTTCTCGATTGTTTTATTGTATTTTTTCGCATTTTTTTTATTTATATTCTGATAGAGAATGTTTAGTGACCATGAGATTTAAATGTTAATACACGAAATGAAAGTTCTGCTAAAACTATGTGAATTATCGGCTGGATCATCTAAATATTTATATGTCTGTTAATATGATGATGAAATTTAAAAAACAGATTTATATCATTCTAACGTGAAAGTATAGTTGCACGACCTATGCATGAAATATTAATATATTTTAATTTAAATTAATCGTAATCACCATATTGTTAAATAATTAATAGAAACACAATGTTGTTTTCTAATAATTTATTATTAAATAATTATAGTCCAGTCGTCAGAAATTTTTTCTCTAAAAACGAGATGAACAAGCTGAATTTTGCTGAGATTATCAATTTTGGGACCCTAAAATAATCCTCTCGTACCCCTTTGCTTCCATCTAAAATCCCACTCGTAGGGGGGTAAACGAAAAACATTGATTTACCAATAATCTGTACGCCGCGCCCCGTAGAAAATAATATTGGAAACACGAAATGCAGCTGAGATAACGTTTAACAAAAGTAACTACTAAAATTTTTTATTTCATAAGTAGTTCCAAAATGACACAAAATCTAGGCGTCGCGCGTCGGATAAAAAAGTTTATTTGAAGAAAGTGTATTTTTTTTGTTCTTCTTAATGGCGGTACAGGCTCGTTTTTTTATTATTGTATTTAATTACAGAGTAATTTCCACATATCAATATATTTTTCAAATTGGACTCTGTACCGCCATTCTTTATTATATTACGAACACATGTGCCAGATATCTCGAAAAAATATTCAAAATTACAGCCGCAATCTTGGAACGCGTTTTCGCTACCTCTTGATCGCTACTGTTTCCTCTTAAGCTATAATCCCAAGGGAGTGAACGGCTTGTCTATTCCTTTTTGCTCCTTATCAGAAATTGATACATAAATCTGTAATAAATTTAGTTTTTCATTGGTCGTCATCAATACCAGCAATACATAATATGTATTTGCGTTGTGTGTCTTTGTTCCTCAAACAGTAGATTTTTCCGTTTCATAAATTGCTTTGTCCAGAGTTTCTCCATCTTGTGTCTCTTATTACCAGTATATATCTTCAATCTGCATATATATTTCTTAATTATTCGGGTTAAGCTAATTTACGGGCTGGTAGTCCCCTGTTATCATTGTCTCTCCACTTGTTGAATCTTGG
Source organism: Diabrotica virgifera virgifera (assembly GCF_917563875.1). NCBI lineage: Eukaryota > Metazoa > Arthropoda > Insecta > Coleoptera > Chrysomelidae > Diabrotica > Diabrotica virgifera. The sequence goes on from NC_065444.1 coordinate 67,813,257, forward strand.
TCTCTGAGAACCATCATCAATAGCTTTTTGCTTGTTAATGTCGAGAACATTTTATGTTTTAAAATGTTTTTAATTCCACAAAAAAATATATTAAAGGAGTAATAGGCTCTTTAATACCGCTTTTCTCGCCTTCTAAAATGGTCATTTCACCAGTTTATTACCCACTGAAGTAAGTTACAGTTCCATATACTGTTATTGCCTTTTTAGTCTTAATCGTCTCAATAAACTGAAGGTATTACGATTATTAAATATAATAATTATGACCTATCTGTTAGCTGTGTATGTTATACAGAGTGTGATAAAATAGATCATAAAAATGAGTGTGGGATTTTAGAACATAAAATGTGTAAAAGATAAAAAAATGTTAAAACTTTTGTTTTTAGCAATTCCACAAAATGTGTTATATTTATTGTCATTATAGCTGTTTCTACAGAGAACCTTTCTCAAGTGATATATTTTTACTATGCGTCGACACTTTATGGTCTTTAACTGAATAATTCTAATAAGACCATTATTATGAACATGGTGAATTTGAAATTGGTTACTAAAAAAATGGTTATGATCTAGAACGTGAATCCATACGTAGAATATGTTTTTCTATTATTGGAAAACCCATTTGTGTTCTGCTATACGTTTAGATGGGCCCATCAATCTCTAATATGGAAATGTTCGTTACAGAACGTATTATTTAAATGTGTAACCATATACAGGGTGTTCCATTTAAATTACCAAAGTTAATATCTGCGGCCATTTTGTTTGCACCTTTTTTGTTTTTCTACCATCATTTTCTAAAACTACATAAAAAATTGTGTAACTGTTATTTTTACATTTTTTATAATTATGTAAATAAAGCAGTTTATACATAGGTGGTCAAAATATAATGAATAACCCTATACTTGAAACTTGCTAATTTGAAGAAAGGATTATATATTAACATCCAGAAATTTAATGTTCTGGCTTCAGCTGTTCTTATTAGTTGTTGAAAATTTAGCCCAGTCCAATGTCGGATATTTCTTAGCCACGATAGTTTTTTACTTCATAGTCCTCTTTCTGTATCAAACGTTTAAACAAATCATGGAATGTTACCCATGATTCATATCTACCCTCAAATGTGCGATGATTTATTTGAGGCAATACTATTTTTCTTCCTTGCATCCTTCAGCCTCCAATCTCTTATTTTCTCTTATGATCGACCGCACCCTTCTTTTCATTATGTAAAATCTTGCTATTTCACCTTCTGGCGTATCCTGTTCATTGTCTAGGGTTATTTGTATTATTAATGCGTCTAGTCTGTGTACGTCTTCTTTTATGTCGCCTTGTATATCTTCATCACTTTCGTCATCTTTCAATATTTGATGAAGTTTCTCCATCCTTATTTTTATTTCTCTAATATTTGTCGAAGACTAGTATGAAATTGTAATAAATTCTTTTGGTATCTTCTTACCTTCTTCGTATTTTTTGCACTTGTTCGTTATATTCGTAAGATGTAAATTATTTATCATCTTTCGAACCATTTTATCCAATCTCATTATGTTGATCGTCAAAGACATTCCACAGTTCCTCCAATGTTTACAAACGAATATTTAAGTAGCCTCTTGTACGTTTTTCTTTGTTTAATTTTTAACATTAGTCACAAATTTACCTATGCTATTTCCGAATTTCTGTTACTGTGGATATAACTTTCGCATCTCTCAACAGTATAAACTACAATTGATCAAAAAATTTATTAACTTTTGCATGTTTTGTAACTAAACCTTTGATGCTTACTTAAATATAATTTGAACAAGGAAGTTACTGCAACAGAATTTAGCAATTGATTCAGTTCTGCAGGAAGTTGAATAAACTCATAATTAAATTATATTATCGATACCTATTATAATTATACACATAATAAGAAAAAAGGAAGTTAAGATTAATGTGAGAATAAAAATAAAGGGATTAATTTGTGATTGAACACTACCAACGAAGAAGTCAACGTCTGACAACGATATGAATAAATACTAACAGGCCACAGGCAATGGACTTAGTTTAGTTATATTACAGATTGTAAATTGAAAATATGTTAGTATGTTAAATACAAAAAAAATTGTATCCCTTACAATTTATATTATAAAATTTGTGGTTTATATCCAAAGGAAACTTGGAAAATTTGAATCCCACAAACTATAGTCTTGCATTTAAATGTTTTGATAATGCAACAGCTGAATAATAAATCCAAAAGCAGCGTAATCTATTCTACATTATGAATACCCCTATCTTAAAACACCAAAATTCGCAAACAACGCCAGCATTAATTAGATTTTCAGTGAAGTTTCATCTCCGCATACTGTATAATCCGGCCGCGAGGCAACTAAAATTGCATCAGTGATGCATTTGTTATTGTGGTAGGTATTATTTACCTCGTTCTGGGTTCACGGAGCACACTCCGCTGGGCAGTGGGTCTTTATAACGCGAAAACCGTTATGTAAGTGAGAAGCGAATAAAGTATTTGTTTTAGTTTTTCGATGGGGAAGGTAAAAATCCATTTCCCGTAATATTATGAGATCTATAGTACGGGAGATAGGCGCATCAAATAAAAAGAATTCCTTTGATTCACTTTGTAATAGAGATTTTTTATTTTTTGTTCGTAACTAAACTTATTTAAGGACGTAGGCGCAAAATTTCGCGCCAATGTGTTTGAAATGCATTCATTTTTTTTAATCATTAGAAAACTAGTATTTTTGAAACATTTAAATGCAGAATGAAAGATTGCATTATTACCGAGGGCCGAAAGTCCCTGAAAACTTATATGATGTTTATTTTAATAAGTTACAGGGGTGAAAAAAAAAAAGAATGTGTGTGTACTTTGTGCGCACGTAAGAAGTTATACTTCTACTACATATTATGTGATTTTTAAGACAATACCAAAAATTTAAAAAAATAAAAGAATAAAACGCACACAAACACATTGAAAAATGCCACAAAGAAAAATGATTTCTGAACGATAATAATTGTTGGCAAACATTTTAAATACGCATTTTCTGAAAAAAAAAATGACATAACAAATATACTTACAATCATAAAATGCATAAAAAAATTAAAAAAATAAAAACTTGCATCGGGAATCGAACCCGTGAATTTCGGGGCCCTTTGATTCGTAATCGAAGCCTAGACTCACTCGTCCAATTCCACATTATTTGTCATGTGGAAAAATAGGGTAACTGAACGTTTTACTGTTTGACAGTGGTTTTGAATATAATTAAATTATGTAGTTTAAATTTTGTGGAATAAAATATTAAAATATAACAAAACAGAAAGAAAACAATATATTAGATGAAGATTGGTACAACTTTTGTTGGTAATCAAATTAAGTAGGTATGTAAATCAAAGCATTACATACCTACTAGATAAATAAATCTACGCCAAAAAATCATAATTTAAAAATAAAAATCGGACCTAATTTGGGATTTCTCTCTAAAATCCCCATTCTTGAGAAAATAAATGTATGTATTTCAACCTAATCCAAATGTATAATTACAATATGCTTATAATAAAAACTACTTACCAAATTAGAATGAGTTTTCCTTGTCCAAAATAGTCCAAAAGTCCAAAAATATAGGTATATGAAAACTATTTAAAAAGGCGTATAACTATTAACTAACTTTTGTTTGTTGTTTCTTTTCACACAAATTTTAAAACGCAACAATCATAAATAATCTAACTATACCTGTGCCACAGCCGCCATATTGAATAATTTTTGACATGTCATTTGAACATCCAATCAGAACAAAGTTATAATGCGCATGCACCAAGAACATAGGTTTTAACATATAAAAATTCACCCTCATATCGCCGGTAAAGAAGTATAACTTCAAAAACAGAAAAGGACACCGCACACATCTTATGGAAAATATGTCACTCAAATGAAATAAAATTTACATGAATAGATGCGTCCTGAAATTTCAATAATTTGATACTATTGCGCCAATTCTGAATTTTGCTTAATTAGGGCGTTAATTGTAATTAAAGTTTATCGAAATCGCATTTTGAAGTCCATAAAACTGACATTCATAAATAATATTAGATTAGTGGCTATTGAATACAGTCTGTTGAATACTAGCTTAAGCCGATTAGAGGCGGTACTACTAACCAAATTATACCTACTTTATTATCAATAATAATAGGAAAAGATAAGAGTAAGCATCTGCCTGAATCCGTCAGAAAGATTTATGGAGTAAGCCAATCACAAGATCTTTTTTCTCTCTTTGACACATGTACATTCCTATTTGACTTTAGATTTATTTTTATCAATTTACGCTCTTGTTAATCAAAATACAGAGTTGGCGCAATGGTATCAAATTATTGAAATTTCAGGACGCATCTATTTATGTAAATTTTATTTCATTAGAGTGACATTATATTTTCCATAAGATGTGTGCGGTGAATAACTGTGAGTTAGTGTGATTTTTAATTTTAAATATCTCGTTCAAAAGAAACTTTTTGGTTATTCTAAGGGACCTTCTGCCCTCAGTAAAAATGTAATCTTTCATACTCCGTTTAATTTTTTCAAAAATACTTAGTTTTCTCAGGATTCAAAACAAATAAATGCATTTAAAATACATTGGCGCAAAAGTTTGCGCCTGCACCCTTAGTATTCTTATTCTTAGTTTTAAAAATGTGTTTTTATTTGTTCTTCTTTTTCCCTTTCCAATATTCGCTGTTAGGGAAAGAATATAGTGAAGCCTCGCTGCTCACCAGTCATCTAGACACGCTGCTCACCAGGACTCTCGTCAAAGATCGAGATGCGATCAATATATTTAAGGGTATTTAAAGTAAATATTCTACTAACGGTTAGAGCTTTAGAAATAATATTTTTCGAAACGGTTTTAAATACAAAATGTATTTTTAAAATTTAAAAGATTATAAGATATTATATTTTAAGTTTCTCCGCTACATTTCTTTTAATTTTTGTCTTTCTTCTCTTCTTCTTAGCCTTCTATCGTCCACGTTTGGACATAGGCCTCTCCCAACTCCTTCCATCGGTCTCTATCCTGAGCAACATATTTCCAATTCGTTCCGGCTACTCTTTTAATATCATCAACCCATCTCATCTGTGGTCTTCCTCTCGGTCGTTTACTTTGGTAAGGTCTCCAATGTTGTATCGTGGCATTCTAACGTTGGTCTTTTTGTCTAACAGTGTGGCCTGCAAAGCTCCATTTAAGTTTGGCAACTTTTGTTGTTATGTCCTCGACTTTTGCTTTTGATCTTACCCAGTCGCTCCTCTTTTTATCTGACAGTCGTATACCTAACATTGCTCTTTCCATAGCTCTTTCTGTTGTAGCTAGTTTATTCATATTTGCCTTGGTTAGGGTCCAGGTTTGACACCCATATGTCATGATAGGAAGGATGCACTGGTTGAACACTTTGGTCCTCAAATATTGATGTATTTTGCGGTTCTTAAGTATCCAACCAAGTTTTCCAAATCCTGCCCATGCTAGTCTTACTCTCCTATTAATTTCCGCACTTTGGTTTTCTTTGTCAAGTTTCAGGATTTGGCCTAGGTAGATATATTCCTGGACTTTTTCTATCTCACTGCCATTTATAGTTATGCGTCTGGGGTCATCTGTGTTTGTCATTATTTTTGTTTTCTTCATGTTCATTTTTAGACCGACGTATTGGGAGCTGCCTGCGAGTTCCTCTATCATAATTTGCAGTTCCTCGAATGAGCTCGCTATAATCACAATGTCGTCAGCGAATCTGAGGTGATTTAGCTTCTTGCCATTAACGTTAATGCCATAGGTTGACCAATTTGTCGTTTTGAAGACGTCTTCTAGTGCTAGGTTGAAAAGCTTTGGCGATATTACGTCTCCTTGTCTCACGCCTCTCTTAATAGGGATGGGATTTGTATTTTCGTCTAGTTGTACTATCATAGTTGCATTTTCATATATATTATGTATTAGTTGTCTATATCTCGAATCTATTCTACAATTATTAATAGCTTGTTCTATGGCCCACATCTCGATACTATCAAACGCCTTTTCATAGTCTACGAAGGCAAGAAATACGGGTAGTTGGTATTCATTTGCCTTCTCTATCAATGTTCTCATTGTCAGCAGATGGTCTGATGTACTATATCCTTTGCGGAAGCCAGCCTGTTCCACTGGTTGGTAATTGTCCATTTTGTAGGTCAACCGGTTGTTAATAATTCTCATGAATAGTTTGTATACTTGACTGAGCAACGATATCGGTCTGTAATTCTGTAGGTCACATTTGTCCCCTTTTTTGTGTAAAAGTATTACTAGACTTTCGTTCCAGTCTTTAGGGATCTTGCTATTATGGAGACATTTATTAAATAGCTCTGTTAGTATAGGGATTGTTACTGTCTTGCTGGTTTTCAAGAGCTCGGCAATTATACCGTCCTGTCCTGGAGCTTTATTATTTTTTAGTTCTTTTAAAGCTCTTTCTATTTCGAATCCCTTTATATTTGGTAGTACTTCTGATCCCACGTTTTTTATTTTTCTTTTGACGTTCTCCTTTGTTGATTCATTAGGCTGGCTTTGCGAGCTGTACAAGCTTTTGTAGAAGTCTTCGACTATTTTTGTTATTTTATATTTGTCCTTCTCTTCCTTACTATTGGCGTCTTTAATTTTAATGATTTTTTGAACACCCAATGCGGGTCTTAGACATTTTAAGCCTCTGTTGTTTTCAATGACTCGCTCTATTAAGTTCTCGTTCCATTTTTGTAAGTCGCGTTTTAGTTCTTTTCTAATTGTTTTATTAAGTTCTATGTATTCTTGAGTATGGCGTTTGTTTTGCGTTAGTAGTTGACGTCTTTCCGTCATCAGTTGTTTAGTTTCGTTGCTTATTTTGTCTTCTTTAGTACTTGTTTTCTTTGCGACCTGTAGTCCGGCTTCGAGAAGGTTCTTATTGATGTTTTTGTTAATTTCGTCAATTTCATCTTGATTATGTGAAGGATCATATTTGAACTTATCCGCTAAGACCTCTCGGAATTGCTCTTCATTTGTTTTTACTTTAACGGCATCTATTCGCGTTGTTTTTTTAAATATTCTTTTCCTCTCTTCTTTCATGTTAATATTTATTTTTGCTCTAACTATACGATGGTCACTACCCGTTGTTACGTTGTTTATTGTTGTTACGTCTTCGAATATTCTTTTGTTGTTTGAGAGAAAATAGTCTATTTCATTTTTGGTGGTTCCGTTAGGTGCAACCCATGTCCACTTTCTGTTAGGTTTCTTTTTGTAGAAGGTATTCATAATATACATGTTTTCTTGTTCCAGAAATTCCATAAGTTTTTTTCCCCTTGTGTTTCTTGTGCCGAATCCAAAATTTCCAATCTTGCTTTCAGAGTCTTCAATCTTACTTCCAATTTTGGCGTTAAAATCTCCCATTATTATTATTTTGGATTCTCTGTTGGTGTCTATAGCTTTTTTAAGATCTTCGTAAAAAGTATTTATTTCTTCATCAGTTGCCTTTTCAGTTGGAGCATAAACTTGCACAATCTTTAATTTGGTTTTTGGATTTAGTTTTAAAATCATGTATGTAACCCTGTCTGAGATGCTGTCAATTATTTGAATTTGTGATTTTCTCTTCTTGTTGATTAAGAAACCTACTCCACCGTATGTATAGTCTTCAGTGTATAGTAGTATAGTCTATAGTGAAATTTTTGTCTTTATAATTGTTAAAACGATAAACATTATCATCATTTTAAAAGCATCAAATAGTCATTTTTTTCGCTGTCTCTCTTTTCTTCCCTTTTATAGTGACATTCGCCGTTTTACTAATTTTGCTATCATTTAATTTTCAAGAATTTCTATATATCTTAACCAATCTACTTTTTGCCCCTTTATAAAGCTTGTTCTTTTCACATTTTACATATTATTATTAAACTTTCTATTCCTTGATTTGTTCTTCTTCTGCACCCAATTTCTGTATATATTCCTCCATACATTGCTCTTACCGTTTCTGCAGATATTTCCAGCTGATCTATCTTGCCTTGAATCTATCTGCACATACCATCAAATAAACTAAGAATTGGTGATGTCTTACTTACTGCATTTACCTATTTTGTATGATTATTATTAATAAACATATATAAACGTAAAACTGATTTTTGCTTTTAGTTTCGGGTTTAAGTTTTAGGATTTAGTTAAAAATTTAATTATTTAGTACTCAACGGAATTCTCAATAATGATATAATAGAATGAAACGTCTCAAAAATATGTATTTTTCTTTAAGTCTTCCAAAATGTTCTTCATTTTACATGTATCTATAATGAATGTTTTGGGAAAATATACAGGGTGTAACAAAAATACAGGTCATAAATTTAATCACATATTCTGGGACCAAAAATAGTTCGATTGAACCTAACTTACCTTAGTACAAATGTTCACATAAAAAAAGTTACAGCCCTTTGAAGTTACAAAATAAAAATTGATTTTTTTCAATATATCGAAAACTATTTGCGGTTTCTTATTGACAACGGACATGTGGCATTCTTATGACAGGAGCGTCTTAAAATGAAATTATAGTGAAATTTGTGCACCCCATAAAAATTTTATGGGGGTTTTGTTCCCTTAAACACCCCCCCCCCCAAACTTTTGTGTACGGTTAAATTAAATTGTCATTGTGGCGCCATTAGTTAACAACAATATTTCTAAAACTATTTTGCATCTTAGTACTTTTTCGAAAAGCTAGTTTTTATCGAGATGTTTTGAATATTTGTCAAATCCACCACATATTTGTATACTGTTATGTACGATTACACAGACCTGGTAATAATATGAAAATTTCTTTATAAATAATTACAGTTTGAGGTATATTTTGAACCATATTAAAAAAGAAGCCACTTTTCGATAAAAGGTGCCTTATCGGAAAAATATTAAGAGGCTAAAAAGTTTTAAAAACACTCTGTTTAACTAATGTTACCGTAGTAATAGTTTAATTGGAACGTACACAAACATTTGGGGGGTTTAAAGGCACAAAATCCCCATAAAATTTTTATGTAAACATATTAAAAAAAGCAGCATCTCGATTAAAACTGATTTACTAACATTTATTTACTAAAATTTAGGAAAAATTACTAAGAGGCAAAAAAGTTTTAAAAATATTGTGTTTAACTAATGGTACCAAAATAATAATTTAATTGGAACGTACATAAAAGTTTGGGAGGGAGTTTAAGGGAACAAAACTCCCATAAAATTTTTATGGGGTGCACAAATTTCACTATAATTTATTTTTAAGATGTTCCTGCCATAAGAATGTCACATGTCCATCTTCATTAAAAAATCTCTAATAGTTTTCGATATATCGGAAAAATGGATTTTCATTTTGTAACTTCAAAGGGCTGTAACTTTTTTTGTGTGCATGTTTGTACTAAGGTAAGTTAGGTTCAATCGAACTATTTTTGGTCTTGGTCCCAGAATATGCGATTTAATTTATGACCTGTATTTTTGTTACACCCTGTAGAATTGGTCCTGGCGAGATTCTAGATGCGTGTCGGGACGACTCGTGAGTAGAGATGTTGAAAAAGTATGCATTCGTTACAAAGTACTCGTTACTTACGAATACCGAAAGTAACGATTACTATATAGAGAGGCAAATCGTTACTTTGATTACTCTGATTACTTCGTTACTTCGTACTAATCGTATCAGAGCGAGTAACGACTATTGTATCTACTTTGATTACTTTGTACCAATCGTATCAGAGCGACTAACGACTATTGTATCTACAACCAGTACACTTGATTACTTTCTACCAATCGTATCCCAGCGAGTAACGAATGGGACCGGTATTTTACGAGTGTTATCGAATATCGTTATCGGTATGAAGCGTTTTAAGGGTGTGAGGGTGAGGACTGAGAAATACGATTCTCGATATGATTACCGGTACTCAAATACAAAAGTAACAAAAGTAATCATAGTAATCAAATCATTTTTATCCCTTAAACAGAGCGGTGAAGGTCGTTGTTATATCGGAATACCTCTATACAAAATACCTATTTACTGAGAAATACGATTCTTGATATGATTACCGCTACTCAAATACAAAAGTAATCATAGTAATCAAAGTAACGAATACTGTAAATGATTACTTTATACAAAAGTAACGATTTGTAACGAATACTCGAAAGTAACTATAATCAACATCACTACTCGTGAGTAGCGAGGCTTCATTATAAACGTGCGCTTAGAAACTTCTCCTAGTTCCATTTCTCATAATTTTCAACGCGGTATATTTATTAATGCATTCTATTGATGTAACTACTGACCATGAATTAACATGGATTACAGTTTAATCTTATTGTAATACCAGCCACTTACATTAGTAAAGTAACAATATGAACAGGTAGGCAGAACCAGAGGTCATGTCACTTCCTAAGTTTTAGCAGAAACGGATCGTTAACTCCTTTGTTAAATGTGAATGATAAAAAGGTTTGCATATAAAAACCATAAACTTTTTATATAGCAACAGGTTGGGCATGGTAGAATTTCGACATAATCGAGTCGTGGGTTGTAACATTGATTACGAGAATTGCAATCGGTTTTTAATATTCAAGCGAAAGACTTGAATTCAGCACAATTATTTATAAACCAGTTTTGACAGTGTCTAAAGAACCAGATTCCATACAGATTTGTTATTAATGTTTTATATACCTAGTTTTATCAAATTTTAAAATAGTCGTATGTTCCACGTCGCAATTTTAAAATTTTTTTCCTAAACATTAATTCGTTCTTAGTAAATGTTAGGGGAAAGTCGCCTATGATGGCATAGTGCTTATGATGGCATAGCGAGTGTATTTTGGAAGGCATTCCACTTATTCTGAAAACTGATGTATTATTATATTATGCTAGATAGTCGACTTTTGTAGTTTCATATAAAGTTAATGGAGCTCTGATGCTTTTTGTGAGAGTAGGAAAATTATACATTTTTCGGCAAGTCCCGTAGTAACATTATAGTATAGTATAGTTGATCCAAAAGATGGCATAACCCAGACATCCAAAGTGAAAGTTATCCTTTAACACCAAATTGTTCTATATGGTCCACACAATGTCCAGAAAAAAGTCACACCATTTTGAGCGTCGGGTTTGGGGGGGAGAGGGGGGAGAAATCGGTAAATTCGTAGCTTTTTAAGTTTTTCGCCAATATTTCTAAAACTATGCGGTGTAGCATGAACAACCTTATATACAAAATTGTTCTACATTAAATTTGAAATAAAAAAGGCCCTATGCATAATCTTTCTAAAATGAATGGTTCCAAAGTTACGAAGGTAGTATAGTATAACTGGTCCAAAAAAAGGCCTAACCCAAACATCCAAAGTAAAAGTTTTCCTTCTACACCAGAATGTTATATATGGTCCACATATTGTTCAGTAAAAAGTTACACCATTTTGAGCATCCGGTTTGGGAGGGAGATGGGAGAGAAGCCGGTAAATTAGTAGTTTTTTTTTACGTTTTTCGTCAATATTTCTAAAACTATGCTTTAGCGTAAACACTGTTATATATAAAAATGTTCCACATGAAATTTTAAACAAAAAATGTTCTATACATAATTGTTATAAAATCAACGGTTCCAGAGTTACGGAGGGTGAAATGTCGAATTTTGAGCGTCGGGTTTGGGGAAGAGAGGGGGGAGAAATCGGTAAATATAAAAAGTACCGAAAACCTCCACTTTTCACCCTTCGTAACTCTGGAACCGTTGATTTTATAACAATTATGTATAGAACCTTTTTTGTTTTAAATTTTATGTAAAACATTTTTCTATAATGCATTCCTTACGCTAAAGCATAGTTTTAGAAATATTGACGAAAGACGTAAAAAAACTACGAATTTACCCCACTTCTCCCCCACCTCCCCCCCCCAAACCGGACGCTCAAAATGGTGTAACTTGTTACTGAAAAATATGTGGACCATATAGAACAATTTATTGTTGAAGGAAAACTTTTACTTTGGATGTCTGGGTTAGGCCTTTTTTTGGACCAATTATACTATACTACCTCTGTAACTTTGGAACCGTTCATTTTAGAAGGGTTATGCATAGGGCCTTTTTTATTTCAAATTTAATGTAGAACAATTTTGTGTAGAAGGTTGTTCATGCTAGACCGCTTAGTTTTAGAAATATCGACGAAAAACGTAAAAAACTACGAATTTGCAGATTTTCCCCCTCTCCCCCCAAACCCGACGCTCAAAATGGTGTGACTTTTTTCTGAACATTATGTGGACCATATAGAACAATTTGGTGTTAAAGGATAACTTTCACTTTGGATGTCTGGGTTTGGGTCTAACTATACCATACTATTAAACAAAATTAAAATTTAGAATCCAGTACAGTAAATAGAAGAAAAGCTTAAATGACGCCTTGAATATATTTGTTAGATATATTATGTTTGTTATGTGCGTTATTTTGAAGTTATCTTTCGAATTAAGATTTTTTGTCTTGTTTTAATAAAATACTGATTTTTGCCTATGATGGCACACTTCGGGGTATCCAATGATGGCATAGGTATGCCATCATAGTAAGTCCAGAAGAAAAGCCTTCATAAGCATCCACTATTCACTCCGAAAATACTAATGATGAAATATCTTCGAAGTCTGAAATTAAAATGCCAAAAGCTAATGTGATTGGACCTTAATTTGTACAAAAAATAAGGACCAGTATTGTAAAATTGTCACCGCTTCCAGTAGGCTCCTGTAAACCAGAAAAAGAAAAAAGCCAAAACGTGGGAAGACGGGTATGCTCAATTCTAATCCAGGCCTGATTTAAGCTCAGACAGAAGTAAGAAAAAAAAAGCAATTTAATAAAGAAACAAGCTGAAAATGCTCATTATAACGAAAACTTTGTTTATATACGTATTTAAATTCATAATATAGAAAATTGCTATTCCGAAAAGCTGTTCAGAATTAAAAATTATGTTTTAATGTGAAAATATATCATTCTAATTTAAATGTTGTGAACTATAAAGATACTTTACTCGAAATTCATATTTTTTTACATACCTCGTATAAAATTAATAAAATTTAGACCAAGAATAGATTTTTATGAAGAATAACTTTTCTTCGTCAAATTAAAAATACAAGAGTTATAACTGAAAATGATGTTGGTATCCATAATTTGAGAAAATTCGTCAAATATTTTTTCCATTAGAAGGATGTAATTTCATCTATCAGAACATACTTTTTTTATTCCAAACCACATTTTAAATAACAATTTTCCAATATTGTAAAATAAATAATACATCATGGTAAAGATACTTTTTACTGATGAACTTTACTTGGATCTACAGTCCGAGCGAGTCTCGTAAATTCCATGGCTTTGCGCCACGCTTTACGCAACCGTATTTGCGTACTTGTGTTTCGGGTTGTGTGGTCTATAATCGTTTCTACTGATTAATTATTAATATAGTATAATATGTATTATTGCTTTCAAAATATACTCAAATTGTATTTTTATACATTCATTACACATATTATTTTACATAATAATTAAATTTACTATAAAATGTCATTTATATTTTATTAATAGCTAAATAATATAAAATTTAGTTTGACATTCACGAAGTGTCAAACTCAAATGTAAATAATAACATTTGCTTTGCTTAACAAATTCAGATTAAAAAAAGTGGCCTACTTCCTAATTAAATATTTCATCTGACGTTTAGTGCGTGGTCGGAAATAACCGGATTGTGACGTCACATTTTAGATTTTGAGGTCGATTATCTCGAAGACGGTTAGAGATATCGAAATGCCGTTTTCAGATTTGGATTCAGAAGACAAAACTACATAAGAATCCATCGACACATCTGCTCTAAGTATTGCAGGAGCGGCAACGCAATAACACACAGACTTTTGAAAATTTATAAACGAAAAGATTTCGTTGAAAACCGCCAAACGAAGGGTCACGAAGAAAGTTTTCGTGGAAAAAATAGCGGTGAAGAAGAAAAAGCGGAATTCTGGAATGATCTTAAAGATGACAACTCTGATGTTGATGGTTTGTATTGTAATGAACTGTACTCCCTATCTAAATCAAAAGAAATATGGATTCGGTGTCAGACATGCCATTCATGGTGCCATGCATAATGTGCGGATGTAGAAAAAAATAAAACAGTTTATAATATATGCGAATTGTGTTTATAAATAATATTATTTGCCTATACAGAAGTAAAAACTTCAAATTGTATTTTGGTATAAAATAGTTTATTTAAAACTTCTAAAAGTCATCCACATGGATTGCAAAACGTTTTCGTTCTGAACAGAACATCTTCAGTGCATTCCGCAAAGTAGTTGTAACTAGCACACCAATGAAGGTGGTAACTTCAAAATATATGGCTTACATTATACCTTATGATAAAATATTATGACTACAAGTCCTTAATATTATTTGCTTAAGAACATACAGTAGCGATCAACAGGTAGCAACAAACGCGGTCCAAGATTGCGGCTGTAATTTTGAATATTTTGTCTAGATATTTGGCACACTTATTCGCAATATAATAAAGAATGGCTGTACAGAGCCCAATTTGATAAATATGTTAGTATGTGGAAATTACTCTATAACTAAATAAAATATTACAAAAAGGAGCCTGTACCGCCATTAAGAAGAACAAAAAAATACACTTTCTTCAAATAAACTTTTTTATCCCATGCCTAAATTTTATGTCACATTGGATCTACTAAAAATCGATTTTCTATAACAAGAAATCGAACATGACTGACTCGGCAACATTTCGCGTTTATGAGTGTAAAAATTAATGTTTTTGATAGTATAAATGTCACTGTCAGTGTCGAATTACCAACGCACTGTTGCCTTAACAACCTTTTAGTTAAGTTAGTAGAATATTACGCATTTATTTTTTAATTTTTGTTGTTATTCTCCCAATAAAACATAAAAGATTAAGTTCTTTTGTTTTAAAATAAATGGTGTGCCATCTTAGGAAACGTGTGTCCCCATGATGGCATACTTGCTAATTAAAAAAAAAATTAAGAGCGTGCAAAAAACGTTCAAAATCAAAATTATATTGTACAAAACTTAAAATGTAGCTTTATTTGGAATCACTTGTAACCACAAAAATGCCTCGAAAATTTTAGATAAACATAAAAATTGAGATAAAATTAGGTATGTCATCATAGGCGAGTTTCCCCTATATATAGGGCTTTTCATCCATTATCATTTGTTTCGAGCGTCTGTCATATGTTGTATAATCTGTGTATAATAATAATATACACGGATTATATGACATATGGCAGAAACTCGAACCAAATGACTGTGAATGAAAAGCCCTATTATGTTGTACCGCGTGGTGAATCGTCAAATAGGAAATTCTAAGTTCCTGAATTCATTCCTCCTTAATTGTTTTACGTCAAAAGTCATGAAAAAGTATTTGTAGAGAACTGAAATCTCTATTAGAAACAAATATTAGATTTGTTCTACGAACTAAGCACATTGTAACGTTAAAAACGTCACATCTTTGATATTTTATTTTTAAATATTTATTTTCTTTTCTTTAATATTTCATCAACAATAATTTTCTTCTATTTGTTTTACCTGTTTTCTTCGTTAAAAACTCGTTGGCGCCCTCTTTTATTATTCTCTTTTATCATCCTCTTTTATCATCCTTGTCCTGGAATAAGAGAGATAAAGATTTTCATAAGTATTACAAGATAAATTAATAGATGTAAAATAATACCCAATATTGAACTGGGTCAAGATTGTGTAATATCGACTAACATTTACCTTCATTGTTTATTTAAATATTTAGTGTACGAATCCTTGGGCCACGGGTGCTGAATAAGCAACCCGTGTATCTGTAAAAATAACACACATTGATTGTCAAAAATAATACAATGAGAAATTAGAATAAACTTGGTGTTCGTCGAGTGAAGATGTTTCATTCTCCCTTAACTACTTAACATTGAAAAGAACCTGATGTATTACCACCCTTAGCTCCCAGGGTGACAGTAAATACCAGTTATATTAGATGGCGTTCCCATACCACCATATCCTCTTTTATCATCCTCTTTTATTATCTTCTATTTACTATATTCTCATATTTTCATCTAAAATCTAAATCATTATACTGAACTTACCCTGTATATTCTTACTCTGTAAGTATCTGTTTTTCAATACGGAACATGCCCGCCACTGCCTACGTCGCACTGTCATGAAAGTGACACTTCATCCCTACTCGCTGACACAAAATCAAAATGGAAGGGAAAAATAAATTTATTTAAAGAGATGAGCCCATAAGGCCTTATCCATTTCCAGACTTTCATTCTCTTAGGGTGAGTTGTGTTCTAATTATTCTGTAATTACATTTCTAAATCTAACGGCTTTTTCTAAAAATTTTTATATCTAACCTCCAATGTCAAAAGCATGGTTTCTGATATTTTAGTTTTAAATATACAGTGGAACTTGCTTATAGCGTCATTGAAGGGTCCAGTAAAAAATGACGCTATATCAGAGTGACGTTATACAAGAGGTAGAAAAAAATGAGATTTTAACGAGGCAAAATTTTATTACAGCGTTATTGCTGCATTTAAGATAAAAAAATAAGAAATAAAACCTATTATGTATATAAAATTTACATTTTATGAAAAAATTCTCTAATGTGGAAAAAAGTCAATTATTTTCTTCTGCGCCAAACCGAAAACCCATTGCACTTTATCCTTCAAAAAATAAAAAAATGACAACCGTCTGTAAAATGTTATGACGCTATAGATGAGGGTTACCTTATTTTTAGCCGATAAAACCGGGTTTTTAATAATGTTATCGAATAGGTTTTAGCCGGACCTATTAAAAATTGGCGTTACAACCGAGATGACGTAACTACCGAGGCCGTAATATCCAAGTTCTACTGTATTATCTTTTTAATTTACATATATGCACGTTTGGTAATTAAATTTTAACCATTCTCCTCATCTAAATATTTCATTTAATTTATTCTTGTCATTTGCTACTCTTTCTGACGATTAGAATGGCAGACTACACACGTTGGTTTATCTTCTTGATTGTTGATATGTGATTTACTGTTCTAGTTTTTGGGATAAGATCACCGTTCTCCCTCCGGGAGTTTCAACAACCCTCAAATCGCCGGCGATAGAACATGGATGACATGTCCTCGTTGATGAAGTGTCACTTGTTGTATGACAGTGCGACGTAGGCAGTGGCGGGCTTGTTCCGTATTGAAAAACAGATACTTACAGAGTAAGAATATATAGGGTACGTTCAGTATGATGATTTAGATTTTAGATGAAAAGAGATATAGTAAATAGAAGATAATAAAAGAGGATAATAAAAGAGGATGATAAAAGAGGATAATAAAAGAGGAATGATAAAAGAGGATAATAAAAGAGGGCGCCAACGAGTTTTTAACAAAGAAAACAGGTAAAACAAATGAAGAAAATTATTGTTGATGAAATATTAAGGAAAATAAAATAAAATAATTATTTAAAAATAAAATATCAAAGATGTGACGTTTGTAACGTCACACACTCCTCTCACCCATCAGAAAAATTTTGAACACAAGTGAGAAATTTTTCTCAAAGAAAACAAAAATGTTACAACATTCCAAAATTTTGCAAAACTATAATACATTTGCCAGAGAAGTATTGAGTAGTATTGACCTCTTAAAATCATACGAACAAACTGAATTTATTAAAAATACCAAAAGATGCAAAACACTTTGACACTCCTACCCCTAGGAGTGGCCTAACCCTTATTGCAAATATCAAGCAATTTTTAACGACCAAATGGAAAAAATGGATATAAAATCTGTCCTTTTCACCTATAAGACGCATTTGGATTTTTGTCGATAGTACATTCTAATCAAAAGATATCGAATTTTTATCGAATCGTTACACATTTTATTTAAAAAATTTATGTCGATTGCGTAAATTACATTCCAAATCGCCAGTCGCTTCCTGCGTTGTTTCAGAGAGAACGGTACTTTCTACACAAAAGTGATAATAAACATTTTTGCTCAAAATTATCTCAGCTACATTTCTTGTTTTAAACATATTTTTATTTTTTTTTTTCTACGGCATGCAAACTATTTGCTAAATCGATGATTTTCGCGCCCACCCCCTTTGAGCGTCAAGGTCAATTGAAGTACAACGAGGTGTCAGACAGGGTTTTATGCTATCACCGATACTGTGTAACGTCTTCTCGGAGATAATATTTGCAAACTCTTTATCGCACTTTCTTTTTCTTCAGAAGGTATCAGGATAAAATAGACAAAGAGCAAATAACATCCGCTATGCAGCCGATACTGTTTTAATGACTGATTCGTACCATAGTCTTCAGATACTGTTAAATAAGGTCACTGACGCTAGTGAACGAATGGGAATGAAGGTCAATACTACGAAAACAAAGCTATGAAAATATCAAAGAACAAAAATTTACCCCTTTCAATATATGTTACCCATCAACAGCTTGGATATGTAGACCAATATAAATACCTTGGCTGCTGGTTCAACAATAAACTTGACTATGGTACCCTGACAAGGTTTTTTCAAAATAAAAAGTTTATTTTGTAACGATAGTACAACAGCCTTAGATGTCGTTTTCTGCATTACTATGTATGGGCTATACTACTGTAGGGAGCAGGGGCTTGGACGCTCAACATAACGCTGATTAGTTAGGAGGTTTTGAACACTGGCTTTACAGAAGGATCTTAAAAATAAAATGGCTTGAGAAGAATAGATACAGATACGGAGCTGCTATAAAGATCACCAAAGTTAAATCATCAAAGATCATCAAAAATTGACAATCTAGGACACTTAGTAAGAAACGAAAAGTGCCGCCTCGCGCAATTTATCATTCATGGGAAGAGTGAAGGAAAACGGAGCCTCGGTAGCTGCCAGATTTCATGGCTTAAAAAATCAGAGACTGAACCAGCCTTGATTCAACGTATTTGTTTAGAGCCTCATTGGACAGAGACAGATTTGCCAGTGCAGTCGCTAACCTCCACTAAAAGAGACAGCACCACAAGAAGAAGAAGACTTATTAGTTATAGAAATGAAACAAGAAGACTCAGATTTTTTCAATATCTGTATATGCATTGTTCTATATATATATATATCGATACCTTAATTACAAAATAGTATAATAATATAAAAATATAAATCAGTACACTGATTATATACAAACAACAGTATGCGCTTGACAATATTCAAAAGAATACACGAATTACCTATTCATTATTATTATCTAAAGTTCCCACAAAAGATGCTATACTTGACATTAACGTTTGACTGAACTTGACTTTTTATCGTGCAATGAATAGTGAGAGTTGTCGGCTGCATAGGAAATGTCAACGTTCCAAAAGCAAGCCTACACTGCCATCGTTAATTACAAATCTACACGAAATAATTATAGACCTTTCAAGTAAAACTTTGCAAATTGCATGAGATGTGGGAAACTGGTCATGTCATTCATTTCTGGTAATGTTCTGAGAAATGAATGTATCGTTTCGAAAATTTATCGTATATATGTATGTTTATAATGTATATTATATAAATGACTACCTACGTTCACTATTTATGAGACTTTTTTTACGTTTTTCTTTATTAAAAGACAAAAATATATACATACTATAACATATAAAAATGGTACAAAAACTGATCCTCCGAGAATTGATGGGTAAGAAGCCGTCATCATTTTGACAGCCGCGACATCAGAGTAACGTCAAACCCCTACTGAAACCAGAAAGTCAAAATAAGAGTTGAGGATCAAAATGTCGGAAGAAATAGAAATTCTTTAGGGTGTAAGACAGGAACGTGTATTGTCAGCACTGCTGTTTAATATAGGTACATAAGTAATGATGGGATGATCACAAATGGGTGAAATTCTTAATAATATAAGATATGCCGATGATACTGTCAAAACTTCAACTCTACAAAGTCTGACAAACATACTGGAACGGCTGAAACAAAAGTGTAGCATATAAGGTACACAAAAAAAGTTCATGGTAATTACAAAATATCAAATAGATACCAACGAGGCACTCCATATTAATAATATAGAAAGAATAGAACATTGGTTAGTCAAAACGCAGAACAAACACAAGAGTTTAAAAGCCGTATAGAAATAACAAGGGCAAAATTTGTGAAACTTAAACATTTATTATGTAGTAGAGACCTATGAATGTATTTTGGTTAAGGTTGTTGCGCTGCTACGTTTTTACAACTTTGCTCTATGGATCTGAGGCCTGGACATTGAAGCATTTAGAGATTAAGAAATTAGAAGCTTTTCAGCGTTGGGTGGGGTTATGGAGAATGCTACGAATATCATAGGCAATCAAGATTAGCAATATTGAAGTCCATGATAGAGTTAGTAAGAGGGCAGAAATTATAGAGACAAGAGGATAAAGGTTGAATACTTCGGTCATATAGTAAGATGTTCTCGTGATAGTCTGTTGCGTTTGTTTATAAAGGGTAAAATAAAAAAAACGTAGGAAGAAGACGAATGAATCTGCTTGTTACAAAATCTAAGGCAATAGTTTAGTCTGAGGCCTAACCAACTATTTCGAGCTGCTGTAAGTAAAATAAAAATTGCCATGTTGATATCCAACCTTTGATAGAAGATTGAACCATAAGAAGAAGAAAAAGATTTTGGATATTATAAAAGATTGACATAGATAATGAAATAAAACTATTGGGGACTAATATGTCAATTGTTTATTTATCAGCTCTTTGAGGACCGTGATACCATTGTCTATTTTAAATTGGTGTTTAGATTATATAACTGTGAAGCATTACTGGTTAGAAAGTGTCTAAAAAGGTTCCAGTCGAATTGTATGTAGTGTCTTATTGTACGTAGATTATTTTTAGTCCAGGGCGGATCTGTTTTGAGATGGACGTTGAGAGGTGACTCAAATTTTTTTGCAGAAATTGCTTGAAAATAAATCAAATAATAATATTTGAGTTATCCTCCCTCTCAAAAAGGTCCGGAACATTGTTTAAATAATCAAAATGTCAAGAATTGAAGGAAAAATTCGATTTTTTTCTTCGTTTTTTGATTATAACTTTAAAAGTATTCATTTCCGAGAAAAGTTGTACTGACATAAAAGTTGCGTAATTCAATTTACTACAATATAGAATTGGTTAAAAATTTAAAAAATAGTTACCCTAGTTGCAAAATAGCAATAATTGCGAAAAAACCATACAAAAACAAGTATTCGCATTTTAAGTTTTTCAACCATTTATGCTACACTTAGGACCTTCATATTTTACCCAGAAAAACTTTATGATACAGTAAAACAATACTGTAAATTTCATTAAGATCGGTTCAATAGATTTTGCAAAATAAATTTTGCAATACAGCTTTCACAAAAAAAATTCATTTTTTCAAAATGTTACAGGACTGAAAATAAAGCATATAGCAATTTTTTTTGCTTATAGAAGTGTACTGTACCTTTCATTTGCAATTTTCAAAATTAAAATCGATTAATTACCACGGCGTGAGAAAATTTTTGAAATAAACCATAATTTTTGGTGCTACGCGCAGGACAGCGGTGTTCGATTCAAACAGGTTGATTTCCACCAAAATTTCTTCCAATCTTTATCTAATATATTATTTTCTTACTCTATATTTTGTTGTATTTTAATTTTTTAATTCCACAAAAATCAAACTAATTTTATTATTGTTTGTGAAATATTGTTTAAACAATTGCATATGTTTAAAAATAATAAACTTTTATTATTTAAGTTAAAATATATGAACAACGAAAGTTTTTGCTAATAAAAGTGTTATTTCAAAGGATAGAGTATGTGTTTTTATTTTGCAATAAACAAATTTATTTATTTATATCGAAATGTCATAAAAATTAAAATGGATCAATCATTATCAAAGGTCATTGGAATGCCCAATCAGAGCAACCTATCCGCTGTACTGCGCGTAGCACCAATAATTAATGTTTATTTAAAAAAATTCCTGAGGCCGTGGTGTTAAACGATTTTAATTTTATAAAATTGCAAATGAAAGGTACAGTACACTTCTATATGCAAAAAATTTTTCAACTTGCTATCTGCTTTATTTTCAGTCCTGTAACATTTTGAAAAAATGAATTTTTTTTACGAAAGCTGGATTGCAAAATTTATTTTGCAAAATCTATTGAACCGATCTTAATGAAATTTACAGTATTGTTTTACTATATCATATAATTTTTCAGGGTGAAATATGAAGGTCCTAAGTGTAGCATAAATGGTTGAAAAACGTAAAATGCGAATACTTGTTTTTGTATGTTTTTTTCACAATTATTGCTATTTTGCAACAAGGGTGACTATTTCTTAAATTTTTAACCAATTCTATATTATAGGAAATTTACTTACGCAACTTTTATGTCAGTGCAACTTTTCTCGGAAATGAATACTTTTAAAGTTATAATCAAAAAACCAAGAAAAAAATCGAATTTTTCCTTAATTTTTTGACATTTTTATTATTTAAACAATGTTCTGGACCTTTTTGAGAGGGAGGATAACTCAAATATTATTATTTGATTTATTTTCAAGCAATTTCTGCAAAAAAATTTGAGTCACCTCTCAACGTCCAAATGTACTAATATTTTTACAGATGCGCCCTGGTCTATTTAGCGTTGGTTTTGTTTGGATATCTGATCTTAGGATGGATATGTGATCAGACGTGAGCAAGTCTGACAAGATCTCCGTCAAGGACGCCGATCACGTCAGATATAGATTGTAGGTATAATGTGATTAACGGAGGACATGCTCTGGTAATAAAAAACGTGGGTTCACGGTTTTCGTGTGTCTGGCGTTAAAGTCTCCGAGTAATCCATAACATAGTCTATATCTATGTTAGAAAGAAACGGACAAAGCACTCATTCCTGTCTGAATCCAGTAAATACTTTAAATTCGTCACTCTTGTAACACCATTGTGTGTTACGCTACAACATTTCCCCTCACTTTACAGTGTATTTAACAAGAGATAAGCTGTCAAAGGCACGCTCGAAATTAACAACAAACCATGTATAGGGGTCTATTCAACCGCTTGTTCCAATATTACTATCACAATATTGATGTGGTCTATGCAGGTGAATTCTGGTCTAAAGCCTGCTTGATTAGCTCGAAATTCAACTTTGTTTCTTCTTAAATTTTTGCACAGTATGAGGTTGCCTTTTTTGGAAGCTTGATAATCTTACCTTTTTCCAGCCGGCTGGAATGCGGTTTGTTTCCCATATCTCTCGGATTATGGGAAGAAAAACTTCAGCAGTTCCGCATGCGGATCAGATTTTACTATTTTGGTAGCAATGTTGTCGGTTTCCGGGGACTTCTCAGGGATTTGCGTTATCCGTGAGCGTACCTTTTTTTTTGGAATGAGGTGGAAAGATTTGTAAATCGACTAGGGAAGGTGTCCCTAGTACTGTTGGATTCAACCAAACCAGAGACATACGCCGACGGCACGGTGTCAAAACTAAGTGACAGAGGGCCCCCTTCGGACATCCCTGCCAGGTCACCTACCAACTAAAACCACCCCCTCTTCGACCCGAGGTATCCCTGGACGAGTTCATTAGCGAACGAAACATGGGGATACTCTGCGCAGACCGGATTAAAGGTGCCCTTAGAGCTATTTATTATATCTACAACACTTACCTAATAGCGGTGAGCGTGTAGGGAAAAGATCTAGTTCCCAAGCGAAGGAACTTGGAAACATTGAGAAAAAAAAAAGAGAAGATAACTCGATACATTTTTATACAATAAAGAAGAAAGAAAGAAATAAAGTTTTTATTTTTTTTTTTATTTTTTTATTTTTTTTTTTACAGTTGACCGCTATGAAGGAGGTAGACTCCCTCACCCAGCTTGTTCTAATCTTTCCATTATAGACTTTCTTTTCATGATGCTTGTTATATGGTCGATTATACACTCCAAATTCTCTTTGCTGGTCATTGCAATCTGCATGATGTTGTTGGGCGAGATAGCACCAAACCTATTCTGCAGCCTTTGTTGTTCTACGACGAAAACATTGCACCGGAAAATGCAATGTTCCGCATCGTCCCTCTCGTGACACGTGGTGCATATATCATCGTTGGTTTTTTTGATGCCATATGTGTAAGACCTAAAAGATCCATGACCCGTCATGAACTGAGTAAAGTAGTAATTTACCCGTTTAAATTTACAGTTGTACCAAGCTACAACATCGGGGATCAGTGTTTTGGTCCAGCGAGCCTTCGTGGTCTGTACCTCCCATTCCCTTTGCCATTCCATTAGCATGTTTACTCGTATGGTCCTTCTCACCTGTTGTAAGTGGCCATCGTGTGCTTCATACAGCATTTGTCTCTCTTTGGCTAACAGGTGAATAGGAAGAGTGCCCGCTATCACCTGTAAGGCCAACGTAGAAGTGGTTCGGTACGCGCTCACCACTTTTAAAAGAGGCTTCCTTTGGGCCCTTGTTATGATATCTTTGTACTTCTGGTATTTTAGTACGCTGATCCAGACGGGGGTTCCATATAGAAGGGTCGACTGCACCACTTGGAGGTACAAACTTCTCTTGTTGCTGCTGGGCCCTCCAATGTTAGGTATTATTCTCTGGATAGCTGCCGTCCGTTCGTCTGCCTTCTTAACCACTCTTAATAAGTGTTTCGTGTATCTTAGGCCTCTGTCCAGGTCAATACCCAAATACCTCGCACAGTTCGTCGGCTCTAGTTGGCTACTACCTATTTGGAAGGTCAAGTCCGGCCCATTTCTTGGAGCTTTAAGGATGACCACTTCTGTCTTGTGACCTGCAAGTTCAAGATCATTATTTTCCATCCACCTGTTCACTTTCTCGCAGCATTCGTTTACGATTTCCACAAGGTCCCAGTACATGTCGTTGGTGACCAATATAGCAAGGTCGTCCGCATAGGCTACTGCCATGTTGTTTCTACCGTAATCGATATTTAAAACCCCATTGTACAAGACATTCCACAACGTTGGACCTAGTACAGAGCCTTGCGGTACGCCGGCTGTTAGTTTCATCTCAACATTTTTGGCCACTGATACATGTCTCTCGCTTAAATATCTTTTTATAATATTGATCAGGTATCTCGAGACATTAGCGGTTTCTAATTTAGTAATAATATGGGCCCAGTTGGCCGAGTTAAAGGCGTTCTTTACGTCAAACATTACTAAAACGGCCCATCTTTTTCTGGTGTTCTTCACAATGTCTGTAATATGCTTGACCGCATCTATAGCAGATTTTCCTTTCCTGAAACCGTACTGTCTGGTTGAGATGATGTCTTTTTCTCTCAGCTCTCTTTCAAGACGGTTTTTAACAATATTCTCATACAACTTTCCTAGGCAGTCGAGTAGGCATATCGGTCTATAGGCGGTGGCTTCTTCCGGGTCTTTGCCGGGTTTGAGTATTAGAGTTAGTCTCGCGAGCTTGAGCTGGTTAGGAAACTCTTGTTTTGTCAGCAGCTGGTTCAATATGGCTCTGATAGCGTCTGACTGTGTTTTAACTATTAGTTTTATCACCTCTGGTGGCACACGATCGGGTCCTGGGGATTTACCTACTTTAATGGACTCTGCTGTTTTGATGAGTTCCGCATTACTTATTTTCTCCGGACAGATATGTGGATTGTACGTATGTTCAATGCCGGGCTTGTTGGGAAAGAGAGTGTTAGCTATTTCTATTCTTTTCTCATCGCACAGATTGTATGGGACCTCGAACTTCAGCGTTTTGGTGGCTATTCTATAGGCATCGCCCCATACGTCATTTTCCAGTGCCTCGCACAAGTCTTGCCAACATGTGCGCTTTGCGCTCTTTATAAGTTTGTTTAGTTCTTTCTTGACGGATTTATATTCGTCTTTTGTCTGCTGGGTCCTGTGTCTCTGGGCGATTCGTCTGAATCTAAGGCATTCTGTCCGTTTCGACTTAATTTCGTCATTCCACCAGTAGGGTACGGTGTATGAGGCGGTTTTGCTCCTACTACTTACTTTGTATGCCCTAGTAATGGAATTCCTGAAGGTGGGAAAGTCAGTGGCTTCTTCCCGTAGATTACTAATCAACTCCGCAAATCTTGCTTTGTTGAAGTCAAGTATCTTCCTGCCGTTCTTTTTTGTTACCTTTGTGCCAATCTCGAAGAAGATGTACTTATGGAAGGTAAAGATGTTATCATCTAGCACGTCCCAATTCGTAATCTTCTTAGCGTAGTTTTTGGATGCCAGGGTAACATCTATGTGGCTCCGCGATTCATCTCTTTCGAACGTGTGTTTCCCATTATTCATCACTACCATATCGGTAGAGGCAATCCATTCGTTCCATATATTCCCTTTGACGTCATTTCTTGGGGACCCCCACTGTGGTATATTATGAACCCTCTGTATAAATCATAATTTAAATATGATGTTATTAACCTTTAGGGTTACAACACACAGTAACAACACACTATTTAATACACCACCATATGGACTTGGCGTTTATGTCGCCAGCAATTATATAATGCTTCTCTGTTATTGCCGCCTCTATGATGTTTTCGACCTTCTCTTGGTATTGTGTGATGTTGATGTTTGGTGAGATATAACAGGCTATAATAGCTACCTCATTGAGTTTTAACTTGATGAAGCTTTCTTTCTTGGTGATTTTGCTTATGGACAGGTTCCTATTAACCAAGAAGATGGCGACGTCAGCCCGCTTGTCGGCGACCCAACCAAACTTTTTAGAGATGTTTTTATTAGGTTCAGGGACTATAATGAGGTCTGCTTTTATTTCCAGAGCTTTAGCGTGAATCAGATCATGTCCCACCTTGGCCCTTCCGATATTTACTTGTAATATTTTGAGAGTATTCGCACCGCTCGAAGCCATTTCAGATCAATTAAGTGTCTATATCTGCTTAGAGTGCTTAGTCGGGGACTCTCTAGGCTCTGTCCCATGGGTAGGTGGGTCACCCACCGTGGGTGTAGGGTTTACATCAGGTTCCTCATTTGGGGTTAAAGAGGATGAACGACAAGGCCGTTCGGTCCGTTGTACGTGTTCGGCCGCCACGCTGTCGGACATGGAGCCAAACTGCTCCACGAGGGTGGAGTGAGACGCTTCATGGAAGACCTCGTCGTCGGCCCTCGCGATATCCTCATGTGAAGGCGTTGAAGCACCAATCTTTGACTCATCAGTTTTCTCTGAGCCTATGTCCATTTCGGTCGGAGTGGGGGTAGGGGGGGTGATGTTTTTTGTAGGAGTAGGGGGCTGGTACGCCTGTGTAAGGGGAGTCTCAAGGGTCTTCGTTTGGTCTGCCAATCGAGCTCTCTGGAGAGCCGACCGGAACTCCTTACATTTACCGCTGCCAATACGGTGTGAGTCTTCGCAAATCACGCAATAATCCGCCTCCTCACAAGATTCGAAGGTGTGACCGTTCTTTCCACACTTCGGGCAGAATCCAGTACGGTCAGGGACATTACACTTGCTCACGTCATGAGTATATGACCAGCATCTCTGGCACCTCTTGATGCTGTACCTCCTTTCCACCTCACAACTCACGAGGCCGACCTTCATGTTTCCCATATCTATGATTCTCCTTGCCGCTTCCGCGGAAAGGACGACCGTCGCTGCCAAGGTGTTATTCCGCATGGGACGCAAGTGTTTGATGGAGTAGCTAGGTTCCCATTTACCCAGCTCTCTCGTAAGAGCAACCTTGAGGTTCTCTGCATTCGTATTCAAGGTCATCCCTCTAACGTGGATGACGGCCTGTCTCTCCTGGCCTATCAGTTTGGCCGATACGCCGCTATCCTTGATAATAGCCTTTTTTATCATCAAGGCCGCGTCTTGATCTTTGTCGATTGTAATGAGTAGATTGCCATCACGAGTGCTTCTAAGGCTACGAACTGCCTCCTTGGCCTCGCTGTTTCCCACGGCTTTCTCTACTCCAGCCAGCAGCTGGGAGTAGGTCGCATCCTTCTTAGACACAATAAATCCAAACGTCGGTCTTTCCCGTCTGGTGGCTGTAGTGAATACTAAGACGGAGACATGGGTGGTGTTCCGTGATCCGTGAGCGTACCTAGCATCTCCTGAAAATGCTCTGTCTATCTCTCTACTTGGTCATCTGTTTTAGTAAGTAATTACCTGTCTTGGATCTTACAATGTTCGATCAATTGTTTGATAATTTTTTGTTAGTGGTCTAGTAATGTGGTATAGCTCTCTAGTTCTTTCGTGTTGTGCAGCTGTTTCTGCTTATTTTACCAGTTCTTCAGATCACCCTTTTTTGTTTCTTTTCCTGCATTCCTTTTAACTGCTTTATTTATTGTTTCATATTATTGTTGTCTATTCGCCTTTTCGTCTACAGTTCTTGCTCGTAAGATAATCTTTTTTCACTGTTTTCGATCCTAGATAAGATTCCAAGTTTCATCTGATATCCATTCTTTTCTATCTTCCTCTTTTTAACCCAGTTTTTCTGCAGCTATTTCTTTCAAAACATGGGTCTAGGACGTTTCATCGCCGCCGTTTCGATGCCGCCAGTTCGATGCCGATGCCGGCCGATTCATCGCCAGTCAATTAATCGCTATCTGATATATTTCCGAATTTTCGACAGTTACAATTATTAGTTATTTTTAGTATTAATTAGGAATTCTAGGAAATGCGAGATATGACGGCGATGAAATGGACTGGCGATGAACCGGCGGCATCGAAACGGCCGGCGATGAACCGGCGGCATCGAAACGGCCGGCGATGAACCGGCGGCATCGAAACGTCCCATTCCGTCAAAACATCTACCAAATCTTTCCAGCTATTTACCTCGCATTATCTTGTTTGAGTTGAAATCCCTTCCTAAACATGTGTTTTCTAGGGAAATTTTTAATTTATTTAGATTTTATATTGGTCTATTGGTGTTTCGCGTGATTTTTTTCTTTGCCATCTTGATTTTAATGGTACCGATTAGGTGATGATGGTCACTTGCGATGTCTGCTCCACTTATTACGTACATCAAGATTTAAACAGGACCAAATTAATCGTTTAGAGTGAAGTCACATACATCATAAAATTATTTAAAGTTAAGCATATACTTATTTAGTCTTGTACTATGACAATATTTTATAATATCTCGCACCTGAGCACGTGACGTTCATTATTGATAAACAATTCATGTATTACGGCTGCGCCCATTTCGAATACTTCAAGGATATTTGCCAGTCTATTGTTAGTATAATAATAAATACACCAGCTTTTGAATAACTGGTTAAATGTATGTTATTATAGATTTAAAAGATTAAAAGAATTTGCAAATCGATTGTCTTTGAAAAGATTTAAACCAAACAATTAAACACGATCGTTAACAAGTTTTATTGTCTTTACTGGCATTTAAGACGTTTATTCGTAAAGTACAGTTTAAATATATTTCGTTCTTTTTAGTTTCCTATATTTTTATCTGTTATAACACAGAAAAATAAAATATGGATCCGATGGTTTTCTCATTTTCGTTCACTTCACATTTCGTATTTCTTATTCGTTTTATTTGTTTCATCTCATTTTCGAGTTTGACCGTTTGTGAACGCCCATATGGTCTTCACTGATCTGGAGAAAGCATATGATAAGGTTCCTCGAAAGATTCTGTGGTAGGCGCTCAATAAGAGAGGAGTTCTCCATATATGAAGATTCTGAGTGAGAAACAACTAGTGTTAGGATAGGGCGAGAGAGACTATTAAATTTCATATGAAAGATCGTTAGTGTTGGATCAGATAACAGAGAAACTACGGGGTAACATTTCCTGGTGCTTAATCTAAGCTGGCGATAATTCTGTAGGAAATACTGAAGGGAATTTAGCATAACAATTGGAACTTTGGAGAAAAAATCTTGAAAAAAAAGGTTTACAACTTTATAATAGAAAAAAGTGTTGGGAATGTTCATTTTAAGATAAAGTTACTTTAAGTTATTTTAAGATTAGCATTAGAAATTAATGAGATATAGATAGAGATCCAGGCAGTAGAGTAAGCGAGAAGCGAGTGGTTTGTTTCAATATATAGATAATAGGTAGAAGATAATATTACTCACTTCCAATAAGAGTAAGATTCCAATGAAACTGAAGGAAACATTGTATAAAAAAGTCATAATACCATATATGAGTTTTAAAACTGAATGTTGGGCCGCGAAAATGAAAGATGAACAACGAGTGCATGTGCCGGAAATGAGAATGATTAGATAAATGAGTAAATATGGTTCGGGTACAGAATTGCTAGTTTCCAAGTTCTTGGAAGGAGTAGGCCAGAAAGACACAAGACCTGATGGAGCTGCTTAGTCAGGAAATAGCAATAATGGTAATTGATATTGGTTAGATCAAAGGTATAAATTATGAATAAATGTAGTTATAGAAACCTACTCTGCATGGGGGCACGGGCAAAGAAAATGATGATGATTTTATTTTATAGTCATATAATCTTAGCTTTTAAAAATTACACCTCTAAAATCTCGTTTAATTACAAAAAAATACATTAGAAAACTAGTATTTTTGTTTAATTATTATTCAAAACAAAATGCGATAGGTAGTAACTTTTTCATTTCCGTAAATAGAAAAATGCAAACGAAATATTTTGCGGATATCCGCTCTTCACTGTTATTTACTTCAATTTTGTTGCAATTATAATAATTTAGAGACACGATGTATTACCTAATACTTTCGATAAATATAATTGTCTAACGTCATGCAAAACTATAAAAACGATAGGGGAAAGTGGCAAATAATATTAAATATAACAATTCATTTTATAAAAAGACACTAAACTGAATTCAAAAATGTACATTTTGGATAATACCAAAAATTGTAAGCAGTTAGTAAAATAATAATAATTAATAAATTGTAATCTCTTCCCGCTACGCATTTGTTTTCCATATGGAAAACAAATGCATATTCCATATGCAAAACTGAGAGAAACTTTTAAAAGTGAGCTTCCCACATGCCTAAAGAGAAAGGTATTTGATCAGTGCGTCCTCCCAGTCTTGATATACGGAGCAGAAACACTTACCTTAACAAAAGCCTCGGCTACCAAACTAAGAGTCACACAGAGAAGAATGAAGCGGTCCCTATTAGGAGTAACTCTGCGAGACAGAATAAAAAACGAAGAGATCAAGAGAAGAAACAAGGTGACTGACGTCATCAAAAGGATAACCAGACTAAAATGGAGTTGGGAAGGACACATAGCCAGAATGACAAATGGGCGATGGATCAAAAGGTTATTGGAATGGAGACCAAGGGAAGACAAGAGAAGCGTCAGTCGACCACCTACCAGATGAACTGACGATTTAAGAAGGCTAAATAAAAACTGGATGAGAATGTCGCAAGATAGACGGAGTTGGAAACACGAGGAAGAGGCCTATGTTGAGCAGTGTACTTTTGAGGTTGGATGATGATAATGCATTTGTTTCCAAATATTTTGAGGAAGTGTTTATATTTGCTTTATTTATTCTTGTGTTTGGAAGAGCAGCTATATTTATGGTTTCGGTAACCTCTTTTACTGTATGGGTGTTAGCTTATAGATGATTTTATTTATAGCTCTGTAGTTCATGGTGTTTTAAAGAAATTCCTATTATTATTGAAGTTCCTGCATCTGCAGTCTTATGAGGGTCTTCTCCTTCAAGCGCCGTCTCCTAATCGGAGG
Source organism: Diabrotica virgifera virgifera (assembly GCF_917563875.1). Classification (NCBI taxonomy): domain Eukaryota; kingdom Metazoa; phylum Arthropoda; class Insecta; order Coleoptera; family Chrysomelidae; genus Diabrotica; species Diabrotica virgifera. The sequence continues at coordinate 67,844,823 of NC_065444.1, forward strand.
TTGGATATCATCATCACTATCTTTACTCTGTCTACCGCTGCTCTAAAGAGTTCTACAGAACTGCATTTAAACCAGTCCCTTAAATTCTTTAACCATGACACTCTCCTTCTTCCTATTCTCCTTCCGCCTCTTATATTTCCCTGTATTATCAGTCTTAGCATTCTAATCGCGGTCCCCTCATTACGTGTCCCAGATATTGTAACTTTCTTATTTTGTTGTGTTTATTGACTGTAGCTTATTTATGTGTTCTTGCTTTATTGTCAAGCTTTCAAGTCCATATTGTAGTATCGAGACCACGTAGCATTTCAAAGCTCTTACTATTAGTTCTAAGCTAAGGTCTTTGTTGCAGAAAAATGTTTTCATTTTTACAAACGCATTTCTTGCTATTTCTATCCTGGTTCTTATTTCTGTTGTTTGGTCATTTTTCTCTGAAATCCAGGTTCCTAGGTATTTGTATTTATCAACCCTTTCTATCGGAATATTTCCTAAATGTATGCTTGTTTGTATGTTTGTTTTCTTAATTATTATCATGTATTTGGTCTTTTTTATATTAATTTTTAGTCCATATTCTTCATAGAAATTGTTTGTTTTGTTTAGTAGTAGTTGGAGTTGTTCAGCAGAGCTTGCCATAATCACGGTGTCATCTGCATATCTTATGTTGTTAATAGATCTTCCGTTAATTATTATTCCTTCACTTTGAGATAGCACAATGCTTCTTCAAAAATGGCTTCACTATATGCATTAAAGAGTAATGGAGACATAATACTCGTACATCCCTGCCTAACTCCTCTCCTGATTTCAATTTCTGGACTGGGTTCGTTATCTATTACAATTTGTGCTCTTTGACTCCAGTAAAGCTTTGTTATTATTTGTAAGTCCCTTTTGTCTATGTTTTTTGTCTTTAGAATTTGGACTAATTTTTCATGTCTTACTTTGTCAAAAGCTTTCTCAAAATCAACGTAACAAACATGCACATCCACATTCATGTCCATGCATCTTTGAGCTAATACATTAAAAGCAAATAACGCCTCTCTGGTTCCTAGTCCGTTTCTGAACCCAAACTGACTATCATCTATTCCTTCTTCTAGTTTTTTATTTATACGACCATGTATTATTTTCAAGAATAATTTGAGAATGTGACTTATTAATGATATTGTTCTGTATTCACTGCAATCTTTAGCGTTTGTATTTTTAGGAATAGCACAAAAGGTTGAGAGTAACCATAGTTTTGGTATGTTTCCTCTTTTGTACACTGTGTTAAACAAGTCTACGATAATGTCTAAGGTTTCATCATTTATGCATTTTAAGCTTTCTAGTGGGATTTGGTATGGAACTACTGCTTTACCATTTTTGCTGCTTTTTAATGCCGATTTAATTTCTTCTTTTAATATCTTTAAAACCTTATCATCTTCTACTTCGACTTCCATCTGCTCTGTTCTATTGTCTTTGAACAATTCATTTATGTATTCTGTCCATCTCTTTAATTTTTCGTTAGTACTCAACACAAGTTACACTTATGAGGGTGGTTAGTCTCTATTCTCTTCGTCACTTTTCTAACCCTTCGTGAATGTAAGTATTCCCCAATTGCTTCCTTTTTTCTCTATCTTGTGCCGATCTAATCCACTATTTACCTGATACTGCTCTTATATCATCTCTTTTGAAGTCTTGATATGCATCTTGTCGTCCCTTTTGGTCTCCATCCTAAGATTCTCCGTTCCTGCCTTTTATAATCATATGTGGCTATGTGGACAACTCAGCGTCATTTGATTTTTGTTATTTCTTTCAAAGTATTCTCGATTTTGGTTCTACGCCTTATTTTGGTGTTGCAATCTTGCCTCTTAGTGATATTCCAAGTATGTTTCGTTCCATTGATCTTTGCGTTGTTTCTAGTTTTTTAGCAGAATCCCTGGTAAGAGCTACGATCTCCTATTCGTAAGTACAAACTGGTAGTATGCATGTGTTATACACCTTTATTTTAAGTTTTTAGGAATGAGGATCTTTTTCAAAAAGCGGCTGAGACTAGTTGTGTTCTTCTTTTAATTTCAGCATCATGATTTAGTTTTCTCAGTAGGATGAAGTGGATGTTGAAAATCTTCAACATTTTCTATGGTATGGTTTTGTATTGTTTTGTTTGTCTGGCACTGGCTCATTATTTTTCTCCAGAAACTGCATTTAATTGTTGTAACAGTTCATTTTTATTAAGGATATTTTCTCGAGCTTTGAAGAAGCTGCATTAAACATCGGTCTAAAAATAAATGAAGAAAAAACAAAATACATGGTCGTCTCAAAACAAGAACGACGGCGAATAAGGCAAAATATTTCTATAAACGATCATAACTTCGAAGTGGTTAAAGAATTTAAATATCTAGAAGCAACAATCACAAATAACAACAAATTAGAGCGAGAAGTTGAAACGCGAATAATGGTAGGAAACAGATCTTTCTTTGCAATGAAACATCTAATCAAGTCAAAACTTTTTTCACGAGGTGCAAAAATCCAGATATATAAGACCATAATACGACCAGCAGTCGCGTATGGAAGCGAAACATGGACGCTAACAAAAAGAGAAGTAAATAAATTGCTGGTGTGGGAACGTAAAATCCTTTGAATGATATATGGCCCTTGCAGAGACAGCGTGACAAACGAATGGAGGCGCAGATACAATAACGAGCTACAGTCTCTATTCGGAAAAGAAAATCTAGTCAGATATATAAAGGCTAATAGACTTAGGGCCGGTTGTTCGAACGCTAATCAACAATGATCATTATCAAATAATTAATTACTGTCAATGTCAACTTTAAAAACATAATTAATTACAATTCTGAGACTATAATCAATTAATATAACAATAATTATTAACATAATTAATAATAAATCTCATAATTGTAATTAATTATGTTTTCAGCAACCCAAACAAAGTTGACATTGAGAGTTTTGGTGACAGTATTTAAATATTTGATAATGATCATTGTTGATTAGCGTTCGAACAACCGGCCCTTAGGGCCGGTTGTTCGAACGATAATCAACAATGATCAGTATCAAATATTTAATTACTGTCACAACTGTCATTGTCAACTTTGGTTGGGTTGCTGAAAACACAATTGATTATAAATATGAGCTTAGTTAATCAATTAACATAACAATTATTAACATAATTGATTAACTAATTTCATAATTGTAATCAATAATTATGTTTTCAGCAACCCAACCAAAGTTGACATTGACAGTTGTGACAGTAATTAAATATTTGATAATGGTCATTTAGGATTAGCGTTCGAACAACCGGCCCTATGATGTGCAGGGCATGTAATACGCAGTAACGACAATCGCCTTATAAACAATGTGTTCTGGGAAAGGCCAGATGAAAGAAGGTCTGTAGGGCGGCCTAGAAAAAGGTGGAAAGATTCAGTCAAAGAAGATCTAGAGAAAATGGGAGTGCGACAATGGCAATTAGTGGCACAGGACCGACAAACATGGAAGGCAATAGTAAACGCGGCAAAGACTCACGAAGAGTTGTAGCGCCAATACAGTTCATTTAATTCTTGCTTATTTTCTGCTATTAACAAGTCGTTGTCTTTTACAAATATTCTTCTTCTGGAAGAACTACAACCCTGGGTGAATCTTGGCTGACTGCACAGCTCGCTTCCATCTTTAATAGTCGTGGATGTTGAATCAGTGGGTAACCCCATTGTTCTTAAATCTGACCATATTATGTTTTCACTCCGTCGCATCGCTTCGTGGACGTCCCAAGGGCCTTCTTTCTGTCTGGGCTTCCTCCCAGATTAACTTAGCTAGGTAGTTACTAGAATAAGTTGGGATTTAATGTCTTGGATTAAATCGCTAGTTGTAGTTCCACTAGAAGTGCCTTACTTTGCCTTCCACTACTACAGTGTTTTTCAATCTTTTTGATTTTGTGACCCCTTTACAGGTTGAAATATTCTGACGACCCCCTGGTGTCATAGCAAGAAAAAGAAATAATTTAATTAAAAACTTTAACTACATACGTTAGGTAATAATTTTTTCCTATTTATCTTTTATTCACGTGGGCCAAAAATTAAAGAACAGCCAATATTTTGCTTTGTAATTTGACGAATCTACAGGTGTTTCCGACTGTGTACAGTTTGCAGTATTTGTGCGCTTTGAAGCAGATGACAATATTATGGAAGAAATCTTATTTTGCAAGATACTTTCTGCGAACACTACTGGCCAGTATTTGTACGATATGTTTATAGGAAGCACTTGCAACTACAATATTGATAGGGAAAAATATATCGCTATTTCTAGAGATGACGTTAAAGCTATGAATGGCAAAAATAGCGGGCTCATTACAAAATAAAATCGATAATGCCAAACATATCCTGGACACACTGTTTTCTTTATCGACAGGCTCTAAGGTAGTACCTTCTGATATAAATAACGTGCTCAAGTAGCTAATAAACATTGTAAATTCTATCAAAGGTAAAGCTTTGCAAACCTGACTATTCAGAATCGTCTGTGAAGATATGGACTCGTCTTATCAAAATCTCCTTTATCACACAGAGTCCAGTTGGCTATCCAAAAGAAAGGTATTGATAAGAGTTCTGGAACTGAGAGCTGAAATTGTTAATGGTTTTCAAGGTGCAAAATCTAAATATGCTTACGGTTTTTCTGACCCTATTGGCTGTTGAAGTTAGCATTTTGGCAGATCTTTTTAGTCACCTTAACAATTTGAACAAGAACCTTCAAGGAAGAGAAGAGAATATTTTAACAGCTAAAGATAAACTAAAAGCATTTCACGCAAAAGTTCGTTTGTGGTCAACCTCTCTACAAAACAAAATGTTTAAGTCTTTTCCATGTGTTCAGAAGATTGATGAAGATAATGCAACAGACCAAAGTTTTGCAGTATCGGCTCACATTCCTTGCATTATACAGAACTTGCACAATTTACAAGAGCAACTTTTGATATACTAACCAGATTCTAAACCCTTTGTTGGAAACATCAGTAAATCTGACTGATGTCAACAAAAAAATGAAAGAATGTCTTCTAGATTTAGCTGCTGATGGCATGCTTAAAATAGAATATTATTCGCAAAGTGTCGACGTATTTTGGGTAAAAATAAAACACCAATATCCAGAGCTGGCAAGGGTAGCTCTTAAATTATTAGTGAAATTCGCAACTTCATACTTGTGTGAACTGACATTTTCTTCAATGGTAGACATTAGACATTAAAACTAAAAAGAGAAATAGACTGCAATTAGAAAATGATTTGATTAGTAACCTTTCAAAAATAGTGCCACAATTTGATAAACTTTTAAAAAACAAACAAGCACTAAAATTGACACAGACTGAAAAACACTGCACTAATACATACTCATACTGTTATACACATACACATATACACATGCATACTGTTTTTGATGGATTAATTGATAAACCCCGCTTAGTATTTTCTTCATCTATTTTTCTCAATATGTTGTGGATATCATCTTGATCTTCTTCAAGTATTACTTGGTCGTCGGCAAAGTTCAAGCTATGCAGAGTATAATCTCCAATTTTAACATCTATAGGTTCACATTTTCTTTTCCAAATATCCAAAACTATCTTCAAACAACGTTGTCGTGTGTTTTAATGGCTTTTAGTATTATTTTATCAAATTTTTCGTAGCCATTATTTTGGATGTTGTTCTGAAGCTATTTTCTTGTGGCATTTTTATAATCAACTATTTTCAATGGGAAATAAGCCACAATTTTACCAAAAAAATGATTTTATTAACGTTTCGACGCCCAAGTCGGGTGTCGTTGTCAAAATACAAAATAATACTAAATTAAACAAAAATGTTGTTGCTTAGTAAAAAATTCTTCTAATAATTTATTTATTCTGACTCATTTATATCGGCAATTCAGACATGTATTATACATTTTAAAGTAGAAGACTTTAAAATGATATTTGCCAATATTGATAAGTTGCGTTCCTGGGACGACTTTGCTAAAAGATAGTTCATTTAATTACATGAAATCAACCCAACTCAAGAATATCCACCACAAAAAATCATAGCATGTGATCTGTCTTTAAAAAGACAACCAAATGCAACGGTGGCAGTAAAATTCTTGTTTTTTTTTTCCTGGAGATTTACTATGGAGTCTCTAGCGCGAGAATTTTACTGCTACCGTTGCATTTGGTTGTCCTATTAAAGACAGATCACATGCTATGATTTTTTGTGGTGGATATTCTCGAGTTGGGTTGATTTCATGTAATCAAATGAACCATCTTTTAGTAAAGTCGTCCCAGGAACGCAAGTCTTCTTCTTTAAAATGTATAATACATGTCTGAATTGCCGATATAAATGAGTCAGATTAAATAAATTATTAGAAGAATTTTTTACTAAGCATCAACATTTTTGTTTAATTTAGTATTATTTTGTATTTTGACAACGACACCCGACTTGTGAGCGATCATGGAGTAACGGCATAATCGCTGGCCTCATACGCCAGTGCACGTGGGTTCGAGCCCTGCCAAAAACAAACCATTTTCATTTCCAATAATGACACGAGCCGTGTCACCGTGCCTCGGAGAGCACGTTAAGCCGTCGGTCCCCCTGGGCTAGTGTACATCGGCACTAGTTACTTAAAACAGGATTAAATATGTAAATTTCGCCGGAACTATCCGAAAGGATCTCCCCGGCAAAAATGCCATACGATATTATTATTATTATTATTACCCGACTTGGGCGTCGAAACGTTAGTAAAATCATTTTTTTGGTAAAATTGTGGCTTATTTCGCATTGAAAATAGTTGATCAATATTTTGGAATTCTGCTGGATCTTCTGTTGTTGCAGCTGCATTTTTTCATAATAGTCGTCCCATAATTGTGGCGATATTAGAGTAAACATGCTGTAAGTATTTTTTAAGCCATAATTTTTTTTCATTTCCAGTAAAAGAACAGCTTTCAACCAGCCTATCTAGTAAATATCATACATTACAAGGATAATATGACGTAGATATTCTTTATACCCTAAGATAACAACCAAACAAGTAACGCACCTCTATAACTATATGTTTTCCTTCCCAGTTCCACGTTAATTTAACCAACAACAAGGTACTTAGGAATGCAAATTGTTGTTATTTATTAACTTAATGCCTCAAATCGTTGTTTTAAACTTTAACTTTATTACAATAGATCGTAATCATATTAATTCACGTTTATATACTTTCCCTAACATTGAGAACGGCAAAAACGTTGGTTGTATAGACAAAAGTAAAAGTGAATTTTACAGAATGTCCCAGTAATAATTCCATCATATTATTATACACTGATTCATGGCATGTTGCGGGATCAAAAGGAAAAACAATTTGAAACTTAGTCTACGTTAAATTTACACCACTCTTCTATTTGTTGGTAATTCAATTCATTATATTCTTGTTTATTTATTATTAGAAAAAAAGAAAACACTATTACTATGATGAATTTTCTTATTTGTTTTAAAACTACACTTTTCTAATTGTTCAAAATATTTTTATTTATGTTCTTAAACTGCTCTCTTGTGACATATCTCATTTAAATATTATGTTTATGTACATGTGATTAAGCCAAAATAATTATTGATGTAATGAAAATTACATTTTCTTTTTCTTCTTCTTCTTTTTGTATAGACACAACACTGTCTGTTTTTTCAATGTGCCTCCAGGAAGTTCCATCGTTTTCGTGGTCTTTTCACTGATGCTCTTCCTATTGGGGAACCGTCTCTCGTTGTCCGTACTATTATATTCGTTGTCATTCGGCTTATGTGGATATTACATTCTACTCTTCTGGTTCTTACCCAGTTATTTGTTTTCCTTGCATCTTTGGATCACCTTGCATCTCTTCGTATATCTGTACTTCTAGCTCTGTCCCATAGTGTCTTACCAATGATTTTTCGAAGGGTTTTCATCTCCGCTGTTTCGAGCAATCTTTTTGCGTATGTCATTATTGTTTTGATTACTGTTTTGCAAATTCTGTCTTTCATTTCTTTTCCGATATTTTTATTTCTCCATATTGTGTCATTCGGGCAACCTGCGGCTCTGTTTGCTTTTTTTACTTGATCTTTTGTTTACCACTTTTGTTTTCAGCTTTCCGTAGCTCGATAGTGTGATGCCTAGATATTAAAACACCATCACTTGTTTTATTATCTGATCCTTCAGCTCTAATTTACATCTTATTGAATTTGCTGTTATAACCATGCATTTTGTCTTTTTTGGGGAAATTAACATGTTAAATTTTTGGGGGTTACAATAAATTGGTGCAGTATACGGTCATCGTCTGCGTAGCAGATTATTTTAAGTTGTTTTTCTCCCATTTGATATCTTTTTTTAGTTCTTACTTTTTTTATTATTTCATCCATGATCAGGTTGAACCATAAAGGACTCAGGGAATCCCCTGTCTTATCCCATTGTCAGCTTCAATTGGGTCAGTGAGCTCATCTTCTACTTTTACTTTTATTGTGTGATTCTGGTAGATGTTTTCAAATTCTGAAAAAAAAATCCTCAGATTTTTGTCAACTAAAGGCACTATTGTCTACAGAATCGATACCAAAATCAACAGTCAATTAAAAAAAATACAGAATTTTTAAAATAATCTTCTTTTGAGAACTCTTTCCTGATATGAGTGGAAATCAAAAGTGTAATGACGACAATAATGAAAATGTAATTTCCATTACAATCAATTGGCTTAAAACCATATAATATGCCACAGGATTTCGTTCATCTACATTTAATTAATATTGAGACAAGGTGTATATACCACAATTATACAATACTTCAGAATAATCAACTACTATAATATGGTACACGTGAATCAACACGTTTTGCTTCAAATATAAATGTTAATGATGTTATAAAAACCACTTTATTTTGTATTAAAATACTATATATTATTTGTAGTAAAGGGTGATTCATTTAGAGGTACTTTTTTCAAAAAGGAAAAACAATGAAAAGAATGAATTTTATTTGAAAATGTTTATTGTCATACACAATAATCATTCTTTACAATTACTTCTTAAAGATAATTTCTTTCAAATGTTGACGGTGGCTGCGGTTAAGATGGTCCATTCTGAAGTTCCAATTTTCGATGACGCGTTCGAGCATTTCTATTGGTATTTGACCAATGACTCTGGTAATATTGGCATCCAATGCCTCAATCGTAGCTGGTTTATCCACGTAAACTTTGGACTTTAGGTAGTCCCAAAAGAAAACGTCTAGCGGTGTGATGTCATAGGATATATGCGACCAATTCACTGGTCTGAAGCGTGAAGTAAATTGCTCACCGAATCGTTTTCGCAGTAAAGCCATCCTGTCACGGTCTGTATGGCAATTGGCGCCATATTTTTGAAGCCAAATGTCATCGAAACTACGAGTTTCAATTTCTGACACCAAATATTCAGTTATCATGGTGCAATAACGGCTTCCATTCACAGTAACAATCTGGCCGGACTCTGTTTTAAAGACATATGGATCGACGATTCCACCGGCTCATAAACTACACCACACAGTTGTTTTTCTGAATGTAATGGCAACTATTGAACCTCTTTGGGTTGCTCATCAACCCAAATATGGGTATTTTGTTTATTCACATCCCAATTAAGCCAAAAATGGGCCTCATTGGCAAACAATTATGTGGACCATAAGCGCACCTAATTCCTCATTGAACGCCTATTTTCATAATACAGGTGAATAATTTCTAGACGTCATGCCGAGCTGAGTCTTTCTAGGATGAAATGCCAAACAATAATGAATAAAAACAAAAAGTCAGGTGATACGATCCATTTACGATCTCCCATCAAATCCCCACCAAAAAAGTACCTCTAAATGAATCACCCTTTACTTATATTAATGTACCTATACGATTTATCTTTTAGCATGAAAATAAATTGTTAATTAGGTTTCGATCATTCGGGTTGTTTTTTGAATCGAATCTTTTCATTATTGACCTTTTGGCTTCCAGGTAAGAATTCTTGTTAACGGTACAATTTTTTAAATGTCTGGCGAAGACTTTCTTTAAACAAAGAGAAATCTAAAGGACAGAAGAACTTTAGATTTATTCAGATCGGATAGCAAATTTTTGGGAACAGCCCTTAATCTGAGCCTGTTACAATTTGCAAGGTGTAGGTACAGACCGATAAATAATAGACATGAAGAATCTATACTATGCATTCTACATCAGTCTACTCACACACATGTCCAAAAGTTTGGAATACATACAAATAATAATATATCTGCGCCTATGGTTGTTTCAAAACTGTTGTTGATATACGTTCTAGAGCGTTTTTAAATGAAAATGATAAAAAATTTATTTGAATGGTTTTAGTACCACTTTGGTTACATTCAACTGATAAGCGTATTTACACAATATTTCAGTTTTTGTTTAAATTTGATTTGAGCCGTTTAAAATGCCTAGAAACGTGATATCTCAATTTGACAGATCTAGAGTAATTGCTTTGTTACAACAGGGCTTTACTCAAAGTGATATCGCAAATATTGTTGATATTACTCAGAGTGCTGTATCGAAAATAAAAAAAAAATTGAAAATACAAATGACGTGAAGGATCGCCCCAGAAGTGGTAGAAGTCGATGTACAACAGCAGCACAAGACCGGCAGATAACATTGATAGCCCAAATAAATCGTCTGGACTCTACAAGTGGTATATCCAGAGAAATTGCAGTGCTTCAAGGACTCAATATTTCAGGGCAAACAATAACACGCAGACTAAATGCGGTAAATTTGTATCGTAGAAGACCCTTACATGTTCCTAAACTAACCTACCAACACAAAATAGTAAGGTTGCAGTGGGTTAGAGAAATGGTGCATCATGGTCCTAACTGGAATAACGTGATGTTTTCTGATGAGTTAAAAATTGGCTTGGTTTCTGATTCACGAAGAAAACTGATTTTAAGGGCCCCAGGACGACAAGCCTGGCTAGAAACAGCCCAACCGCGTGTCCCATTTGAAGGTGGCAGTATTATGGTTTGGGGTGGTATTATGTCTGGTACACGGACGCCACTGCTAGTTCTGGAGAGAAGAGTCACTGGTGCTGTCTACATCGAGCAAGTTTTAAATCATGTTGTGCGTCTATTCCGAGGGGCAGTAGGTGATGGATTTGTGTTTATGCATGACAACGCACCTCCCCATCGAACAGCAGCAGTACAAAATTTCTAGAAGAAGAAGGAATATCTACATTACAGTGGCCCTCGAATTCCCCCGGCATGAACGTAATTGAACATGCTTGGGACATTGTCAAAACACGCATCAAAAAGGGAAACAATCCCCCTATTACTCTTCGAGAACTAAAAGATGCCGCTCGTGAAGAATGGCAGAGAATTCCGCAAGTCCAGCTCGACCAGTTAATCGGCAGCATGCCAAATCACCTACAGGTATGCATACAGGCCAATGGAGGAAACGGCGGGTGTAATTTCCTCACCAAAATAATCTTTTGCCTGCGTTTATGAGAGTATGTCATAATCCCACAGGTATTTTCCTCACCAAGACCAAAATGGTTATTTCAGTTATTTCAGGTAGATTTTACTAAAAGGCATTCAATTTAATTATTTATCTACTATTAAATTACAGTAGGTACCTATAATTATAATAATTAATTAACTAATTATAGTATTTTATTTTTAGTCACAACTGGAATTTTGACAAAAATGGCATGTTTAATAGAAAGTGATCGCGGTAAACCTTACGCGGTATTGGTATTTGAAAATTTTATTTTTTGTAAAGTGATAGTTTTAAAAAGTGAAGAAGTGTCCTGGAGGATAAAACAACATGTAGTGCGAAATTTTTTACTATTGGTGCAACTTTTACAATATCTAGAAGTAGCCGACAACATAATCATGAACCAGATTGTCAGAAGTTAGATCGAAAAATTGTTTCTAACTATTGTAAACGTAAAGCAGAAGAGAATTGAAAAACCAGCAAAAATTATACGCCAAGCACTTGCAGCTAATTTGTTTGAAACAATTACTACGATTGTTGTCAATTACATAAGAAAAAGTATATAATTATCGACGAAAAATGATGCCTGGTCGACTTCCTTCCAATATTGATGAGGTTCAAGAATTTGTGACGGGGTGTGCTCAAAAAACAACCAAGAGGGAAAATTTTCTCTTTATAAACTGTGCCAAAAGTAGGAAAATTGTATTTAGTTGTGAAAAAAATATAAGACTTTTAGCCACATTGAATTTTATTATATGGATGGCACATTGCAATTATTCATTATTCATGGGCTAATTTAATTAATGGGCATTATATTTCTTTATTATACTGTTTACTGCCAAACAAAAAAAACAGAAATTTACAAACATATTTTTTATTGTTAAAATCAGAAATTTTTAAAGCTCTCAAAATTGAGTTTAATATTAGTAAAATTTTTGAAGATTTTGAAAAGGCATGCAATCATTGAAATGTGTCCGAACACTAAAATACATGGTTGTAAATTTCACCTACACTAAGTTTGGTATAGAAATATCTTGGTCTCTTGATTTAATATCAGAATATAAAAATGATTCCGAAAGAGGCAAGTGGCTCAAACATACTTTTGGCCTTACATATAAAACCAGAAGACGTATCAGATTGTTTTGTGTTTGATTTAATGTCATGCAAACCAGGAAATAAAATTTAAGATAGATATGTTGATTATTTAATTGAAACTTATATAGACGAAAATGCCATATTCTCCCCATATTTGTGGACAGAGGCAAATTCTTCTGTTATTTTTATTACGAATGCTTGCGAATCTTTTCATTCGCATTTTAATTTATCGTTTTGTAATACGCATCCATCCATATATTATATTTTCTTTGAAAAAATTAAAGAATTTCAGGTAGTTACGTATGTTAAAATTTAAAGTTTGCATATTGCAAAACCTATCAAAGATAAACAACAGGAAAATACCTACCGGATTAAATAGGAAGCTTTAAATTTGGTGAGGAAAATACCTGTCGGATTATATGTTTTTACTGGTTGGTGAGGAATTTACCTCCGCCCGGAGGAAATACTAATTATTAGTTTAATTAAAAATTATTTTTATCTATACCAATTTATTTTCAAATATGTGTTGTACATTTTAAGTTTTTCACCCCAAGAGATTAAATAATTTTTTTGCATATCGTGTATCTGGTTTGAAATTTATTTACTATTGATGAGCATTGAAGCATAATGATGTTTAACTATTCAGAAGAGTTTATATATAAAAATCAATAAAAAGATGAAATATTCCAAACTTTTGGACATCTTCCATTTTGTATCTATTAGGTAAAAATCCAACAAAATTTTGCTTCCTAGTACCTACTCAAAATGTGAGTAAAACTAATAAAGTAACTAGAAACAGCTTAAGACACAATTTGTTTCAAGGGAGTTCTTGATACTATCTGTGGCCTGTGGTGTACCCTTTAGACAGTTCTGAGGACTCCAAAAGGAAGAAATATAATGTGTTAACTGATGGTGGTAGCCCCTGAAAAGGATTAAATCTTGGGCTGTCTCTAGTGACTTTATTTAAATTTATATAGTTTCTGTAAATTATTGTAAAGCTGTGCCTGGAAGAGACACACGAGAATAGAGTCAAAACTTTCGACGAATTATAAAAAAATTAGTTAACTTTTTGTTTTGTTTTGTTTTTTTTTGTCATCTTTAGCTACGTACAGTAGAGCGTCGATTATCCGAACTAATTGGGGGACATGGGTGTTCTGAAAACCGATTCGTTCGGATAATCGAACTATATTGAGATTTTCATACATATTTATCCACAAGTGAATAAAAACCATATTTATATAACTGTATATTTGTTTATACCTTGATAATGACAAATAGCAATTAAACAAAAAAGTGCAGTCTTTGCAACAACATATTTTTGGATACACAATTGAAGAAAATTGAAGATATTTTAAGCGTTAATTACTAACGCTTGCTCAGTTTTCGAGTGCGGGGCGCGTGAGTCGGGAGTTCGGATAACCGGTCGTTCGGTTGATCGACGTTCGGATAATCGCCGCCCTACTGTAATTACATTATAAATATTAGTATTCATTCATACAGGATTGTTTTTACAGGAGCTTGGGTGTTTTGGTGAAAGTGTATTGTTTTAGTTTAGAAAAGACCTTTGTTTTTGCCCCTCTACTTGGGATTTTTGTTAATGATTTTTGTAATTCAGATATTTTGTATCAGTACTAAGCAAACATTATTTCTGTAGTGACGTTCATAGTTAACAATAAACTGTGTGTGTGTTCACAAAGAGGGGATGGCATTAGATAAACTTTTTGGCCACAGATATTTCAAAGTTGAAGATTGAAGATATCATATTAAATTTTTATTTTAGAATCTTTAAGAAATGGTATGATAATATCATTAATAGTTTTGGTGTTGAAGCTTAGTAGGTGTGAAATATTCAGCGGTAAACTTACATTCCGCTACTGAAGTCTAGCAATTAGTGCTTTCGTATGGTATGTATTAAGTTCACAATTAAAGATTATATGATTTAAATCTGCAGTAGAGTAGTTATCACATGAACAGAGAGAGTTGATAAGCATTCCTATTTTAGCTAAATGTGCAGGAAAATTGTAATGGTTTAATCTTAAGCGACTTAGGGATGTGGAATAAAATCGAGTAACGTGATAATCAAATATACGTGGGATATTTTACGGAAGTTGTGGGTATATGTAAGTGTATGGATTCCTCGAAGTTTGTACAAACTTGAGCCAAATACTTAGTTTCCCATTTCTTTCTTAATTTTTTATGCAATTCTGGAATGTAATCCCTGGAGATTGTTAAATCTACTATTTCATTTAAAGTTGCCGAATTCTTTGCCATTTCATCCACTGTCTCATTTTCTTTAATTCCGGCATGCCCTTTTACCCAGATAAAGACCAAGTCACTGCTATTATTTTTAAATCGAGCGATTATCTTTTTAATATGGCATAACAACTCATTGTTGTGTTTTTTTGTTGTGATATTGCCTCAAGAGCAGATAAAGAATCTGATAGTATAACCGTGTCTCCAAAGTTCTGTTCAACCGCGTAACTTAAAGCTCTTTCAATAGCGTAAAGTTCGGCAGTGAAGATAGATGTAAATTTAGGTAGTCTAAAAGAATTACCACTTTTTATATCAGAAACATAATAAGCGCTACCTACACTATTACATGTTTTTAAACCATCTGTATAGATGTATTTGTAATTTGAAAATTCAGATAAAATTAATTTTATTATTTTATTGTTTTGGCATGGTAAGTTTGTAGGTTTTATGATCTTTGAAAAGATTGCGATTTCCTCAATAGAAAGGTTATATATGGATAATCTATGTTTAGTGTTAATGCTAAAGTTGTTAGTTTCTAGATAGGCATCTGTAAGAGAGGGAGAAGTTTTAATTCTCCAATAAGAATTTGTTAAGTTATATTCAGTGAGACTGTTAATTTTACTTAATAATTTATGTGAGTCGAAAGTCCTGGTCTTTATTAGAAACTTATTAGACAAGAATTCTCTTCTAAGGTTTAAAGGAGGTTCCTGCGCTTCTACTAAAATTGCATCACATGGCGTTGACTTAAATGTACTAATACATATACGTATTGCCTTATACTGAATATGATCGATTTTTGATAAATTAGATTTTGACGATGAACTATATAAAAAGCATCCATAATCAATGATTAACAATAAACTGTTCTATCAAAATGTTGTATATGTATTATTTTAAATCGATAAAGTAATATTTTTTTTTCAAGTATATCGCACGGCGAACTGGTCGAGGGTCAATTCACTCTTTAATATTTTTAAAACTTCCATATTTATCCAACTTATTCATACCAACACATTTTACATACGTTTATTAATCTCTATGCGTTTCTTTTCAGACATGGAGTCAACTCATCGAAACAGAGTTCATCCCTCAAGTCTCAGCAACGTGCAAAGGAAACCACATGATGAATATAAGAGTAAATTTTAATAACACCTTCGGTGGTGTGGTGCACGCGAGAGACTACCGAACGTCGCCATGTATGCGGTACGGAGATGGATCGAAATCGGTCAATCTGGATATCAATCTGATGGCGCCACCTGGAGCTCCAGATTATTGTGGTCTATTCCTAAACAATGTAAGTACATATATTCATAAATGTGAAATATAGTCTTCTTCTTCACGTGCCATCTCCGCGACGGAGGTTGGCAATCATCATGGCTATTCTGATCTTAGATGCTGCTGCTCTGAATAGTTCGGTTGATGTGCATCCGTACCATTCCCTCAAGTTACGCAACCACGAGGTTCGTCTCCTTCCTACACTTCTCTTGCCCTGGATTTTCCCCTGTATAATCAACTGAAGTATGTTGTATCTCTCATTACGCATAACATGCCCCAGGTACTGCAGATTTCGTGTCTTGATGGTTTCAAAGATTTCCAGTCTTTTGTTGACTCTTCTCATGATTTCGTTGTTTGTTATATGCTCGGTCCGTGATATCTTCAGGATTCTTTTATACACCCACAGTTCAAATGCTTCCAACTTTTTAGTAGTCGATGTGTTAAGTGTCCATGTCCAACTCTCAAGTCTAATTTCAGTTCTCTTGCACAAAGTACCTTTCACATTTTATTGAACTTTATTGAATTTTCTTGCTTTCTCTATTCGAACTTTGATTTCTTTGGAATAATCGTTTGTGTGATTAATTATTGTGCCAAGATAGTTGTAGTTTTCTACTTGTTCTAAAGTTTTACCTTTAATTGTCAGGCTTTCATCATTATTTTGGGTTTTTGATATCCTCATAAATTTAGTTCTCTTGAAATATAGTAGTCATTATTAAATAAATGGATCAGAAATCTACTAGGTGGTCAAATAAGTAACCTCCTTTGAAATGAAAAACGTGTTTGCCAGAAAATTATTACATATTATTAGCGCTTTTAGATCTATACAATTCCCTGATTTTCAACTTCTTGATGCTCTTCGAATAATACGATTTTGAAAGCTTTACAAAATACGCGTTTGTTTAGTCAATTATCTCTTGGTTCGAGCGGAATTGTTATTTACGAGCCATTTCTTCGGATTTGGGAACACATAGTAATCGAATGGGATGTCAGGAAAATAAGCCGGATGAGAATTACTCATTAATTTTTCCGCAGTTATAAAGCATTTTGAGTCGGTAAAGACAAATAAACAACACTTTTTTGTTTCGGATGTGAATTTTGTGTTCTTACTGAGGTCGTGCTTCAATTTTACAATAATGCACAATAATATTCGCTACGGATTCGCAGTTATTCGTGATTAGCTATTTGATAGAGGTTTTTTAGGCAAGTTGTCCATGTATTTGTATCAAGATGTTTTACTTCTATCAATTCCTTCATCTCTGCTCTTTGACCTCTTATCATTTTCCACATTTCCTTTTGCATCCCATAAAATTCGTGCTCCATCTCTTTTGAAAATCTTCCTTCTTACTATTGAGTTTAATTCATTTCGTACTCTTTTATATTTTTGTTACTTGATTATGTTAAATTGCATAGCTCAGAAAAGATTTATAAGATTACTATAAGACGATTATAAGATGTTCTAATCGAAATCATAGTAAAATTGGGGCACAATAATTGCATACGTTATTACACTTAAAAGTGGTGTACGCTAAGTGTGCGCACTTTGGTGTGCGCTAAGGAAGCCGCACACCAAAGAAACATGAAATGTGAAACACGTTTCATGAAAATAAAACACTGATAAACAAATAGAAGTCCGCCTACCAATGAAACGAGTGTGATTCATCCTCATGAAACATTTTTATCTTCGGAAGGCCGCACACCAAAGAAACATGAAACATGAAACACGTTTCATGGAAATAAAACACTTCTAACCAAATAGACGTCCGGCCATGTATGAAACGAGTGTGATTCATGGTCATGAAACATTTTTTTTATCTTCTTGAAACGTGTTTCATGAAATGGGTCGTGTTCTGTTTCTCGGTTTCAGTTTCATTGTTGTGGACAATTTGGACGTGCGTAAAATGAATGTCGACCAAGAATTTAATATTGCATTGCTTTCTGTGGTGGAGTAGAATGAAGAGTTGTACAATTATAATCTGGAGAGAATACTCATTCTATAAAATAAGTTGAAGGCAAGATGATTATTTAATTCGTTTTTAACCAAATATGTAATATGGTTATGATTTGGGACAGTAACAGAAGCAAAAGTAATTTTTCGTCAATGTAACTGTCTTATTTTCGAAATAGCCTAATAAGTAATATGCAAGCTAGGAGCCGATATTTAATTATTTTCGGAAATCCAGTTTTCTTTGGAGAATATTAAATACAAGTATGCCTTTTTAAATCTGTATTACAAAATTACACCAAATTAGCAACATAATACCGAAAACCGCATGTCGATACCTGTTTTTATATCTCGGGATATCTTAAGAAACGTGTAAATTTTAAACAACTGTTAATGTCACCAGTAAACCAAGTTAAAGAAAAGTAGTGTGCTATGGAAAAAACAAAGAAACATTTTCCAGATGTAAACGTATATAATTAATTAAAACAACAATTTTATTGGCCATATCTCAGGAACAACGGTTCCTGAGATATGGCCGAGAGCCATTCTTATTGGACAGTGGTGAAGTGTCGCCTGTAAAGAAGATTCAGGAACAGAAGATGGAGGTATCTGAAATGAAAATGTTACGGGAGATGTTGGTTAAGACTGTAAGGGGCACGGTCAGGAACGACAGGTGACTACAGTTTCAAATTGATTCAAGTACAAAGACTGCACTGTTTTGATCACGTCAGACGTAGAAATGAAAACTACGTGGGCTGAAGGATAAAGCTATTGAAAGTTGATGGAAAAAGAGGTAAAGGAAAACAGAGGAGAAGATAGAACGACTGTATGGCAGAGGACTTCACAGAGAAAGCTTTAGGTGAAGAAGACATGATGGACAGAAATGAGTGGTAAAGAAAAGTAAAGAACAACGACCCCTGAAACGGGAACAGCCGAGGAAAAAGAAAAATAAGAATAATTAGACGTATTTCTTGATTTTACTTGGATATTAGGACATATGGAATGGATGGAATAGATGGAATATTAGACAGTAGGTACCTACTAAGACTTGTTGGACAGTCAATCAATCTAATATTTATCCACCTAGTTTGATTTATTTAGATAGAGAAAGTTATAGAAGTGAGCAGTGTATTCATCTTCATCCGTTTTTATTCCACCTAAGACAATAAACGAAATTACATCTCCCGCCCAATTAATTGTTTGCCCAGAGTCAGCATTATTTACTCACTCCCATTATCAGAAACATCGTGATCAGATTAATTCAACATTCATCAATCGGCTGCAAGATAACTATGGGTTTGCGAAAAATTCCCCACGAAGCAGATAATTCAAATATAGAAAATTATGTTGTACCTGTTCAAGGTGATTTGTGTTTAATCGAATGTTATCTTTCTTTCATAAAGCTATATATTATTATGAGGAAATTGTATTGTTAAATATTAAATCAGTCTGCAATGTAACACATTTTAAACTAGGTTCTCAAAGCGATAACATCCAAAATTTGATTTCGACTTAAATGTACAACCCTATATTTTATTTTTTTAAAACATGTACTTCATTTATGATACTATTTATGTAGTAATATATCTAATATATTTTTTTATTCAATAAATAACTAGTTCAAAATATAAACCACAACAATATGCACTGAATGCAAGAATTAATGTGATATTGAATGTGATATTCATATGAATATAAATTACATATTTTGAAAAAAAAAACAAGTATTGGCATTTTACGTTTTTCAACAATTTATGCTACACTTAGGACAATCATATTTTACCCAGAAAAATTTTATAATACGGTAAAACAATATTGTAAATTTCATTAGGAATAGTTCAATAGATTTTGCAAAATAAATTTTGCAATCCAGCTTTCGCTGAAAAAATTCATTTTTTCAAAATGTCGCAGGACTAAAATAAAGCAGATAGCAAGTTGAATTTTTTTTTACATATAGAAGAATACTGTATCTTTCATTTGGAATTTGCAAAATTAAAATCGATAAATAAACATTAATTTTTGGTGCTCGGCGCAGGACAGCGTGCAGCGGTGTTCGATTCACACAAGTTGATTTCCACCAAAATGTCTTCCAATATTTATTTAATATGTTATTTTCTTACTCTATATTTTGAAGTATTTTAATATTTTAATTCCACAAAAATCAAAATAATTTGATTATTGTTTGTTAATATTGTTTAAACAAGTGCATATGTTTACAAAGTTAAAATATATAAATAAAGAAAGTTTTTACTAAAAAAAGTGTTATTTCAAAGGACAGAGTACCTATGTGTTTTTATTTTGCAATAAACAAATTTATTTATTTATATCGAAATTAACTAAAAATTAAAATTAATCAATCACTATCAAAGGTCATTGGAATGCCCAATCAGAGCAAATGTATCCGCTGTCCTGCGCATAGCACCAAAAATTAATGTTATTTAAAAAAAATTTTTGACGCCGTGATAGTTTTTACCGATTTTAACCGATTTTAATTTTGCAAATTGCAAATGAAAGGTAGAGTATTCTTATATATATATTTAAAAAATTAAACTTGCCGTCTGCTTTATTTTAAGTCCTGCAACATTTTGAAAAAATTATTTTTTTTGCGAAAGCTGGATTGCAAAATTTATTTTGCAAAATCTATTGAACCGATTTTAATGATATTTACAGTATTATTTTATTATATCATAGAGTTTTTCGGGGTAAAATATGAAGGTTCTAAGTTTAAAATAATAAATATATAAATAAATATAAAATAAATGGTTGAAAAACGTAAAATGTAAATACTTGTTTTTTAGGTTTTTTTTTCGCAATTATCGCTATTTTTCAACAAGGGTGTCAATTTTTAAAATATTTAACCAATTCTATATTGCAGAAAATTTAATTACGCAACTTTTATGTCTGTGTAACTTTTCTCGGAAATGAATACTTTTAAAGTTATAATCAAAAAACAAAAAAAATTGAATTTTTCCTTCATTTTTTGACATTTTGATTATTTAAACAATGTTCCGGACCTTTTTGAGTGGGAGGATAACTCATATATTATTATATGAGTTATTTTCAAGCAATTTCTGCAAAAAATATGAGTCACCTCTCAACATCCAAATGTACTAATATTTTTACAGATGCGCCTTGGTCTATTAGATAAAAACATTTCTGATTCTGAGACTAATATAACAAAAGCACCACTTCTTACCTGCCATAGATCGTATGCATATCTATACCTTATGTAAAACTTTAATGGTGTCATGCGTTAACAATGTTATTTGCATACAGTAAATAATTACCAACATTCAGAACATGTCCGATGACTAAACTTATTCCAACTAACTATTAAAATATCACACACCCCGTATTTATATTATTCAATGGTTCTTGGTAATCACAATTAATTTAGAGTACCGATATGTTAGTCATCTCTAGACAGATTTCATTAAAAAACACGAAACAGTCAAGAATAAAAAGGTAAAAAGATTTATGGCAAATGCATATATTATGTTTACGAAATAACAACAAACAAATAAGACAATATCTTGCTATTCATTTAGAATAAAATTATCCTAAATAATGTTTCTTTACTTTTAGACCAGGACATTTAGAACAAAAAACATAGGAATAAATCGATTGTTAAAAAATATGAGAAAATCGTAATGTTTCTGTAGTTCACCCTGTATACGAATATCCGCCAACGAATTCTGCGAAACTTAATTTGAAAACTAGAACATATTATTTACCTTATTATGTAAAATGAATAAATATTTATATTCCTTCGTTATATACAGGGTTTTTACCTCATATCGATATAGAAATACAAATGTTTATAAATCGTTAAATACCTCGTATATTAGTGTGAAATTCCATATTGTAAGAACCGGAATGATGAGACAAATTTAAATATGAGAAAATATACAGGGTGTACTATTTCAAAAATTGTATGTTTGCTTTACCACGTAGTTATTAATCACCCTGTAGAATTCGGCATATTTTCCACGCCTGAAAATATCATTTTCTACATTTCTTTAAACAACTCTTTCGGATATTTTGTACCATAATGGAATGATTGACCAATTTCGCCCTATAAACTCACCCTGTACAGTATTATATGTGTTTTACTAGATTTTTATAGCTTACATTCATACTTTTATGGTTCAAAAGATCAATAGACTATTTTATTTATTATTATTTATGTTCCGTCCAGCATTCACAACGATTTTTCACGACTAGGCTAGGCAATTTTGAAACATTTAAAATAAGAAAGTAAAAAACCAAGTGTACCATTTTGAAACCAACTTTTTCTGGGTCGTCCAGTAATTCTTTTCGTGATTGGGCCTCATTTTAGGATCGTCTTTGGTATCCTCTTCCTTTCCATTCTCATCACGTGTCTCAACTGTATCACTATGTGTGCCTTTATGAAGTCACTGATGCTTGGTTTGTTCTACAATTCCTCTAGCTCGCTGTTTGTTCATAGCATCCAACCTTCCACCGTGTTTTATCTCCATATATAGCTCTGAGTATTTTCCTTTTCACACAGCAAATCGCTGTTTATTCGCACTGGATAAGCTTATAAAATCAAAATATTTTACAAGAAGTTCCAAGATCAAAATCTATTAATCCATCGTCACACCTGTACTAACATATGGATGCGAAACGTGGACCATGACCAAATCAAACGAAGAAAAGCTCAGACGTTTTGAACGAAAAATACTTAAAAAAATTTTCGGACCTCACCACGACATTAACACAAACCAGTATAAGATCAGAACCAACATCGAATTAAAAGCACTCTACAATGACACCGATATTGTCCAAGAAATTAAATCACAGCGACTAAGATGGGCAGGCCACGTGCACAGACTTCATAACGAGAGACTTGTAAAACTGGTATGGGAGGAGTTGTCTACAGGCAAAAGACCACTATAACATCCAATCAGATCTCCGAAAAATGAACATTCCATTTGACCCTAGGTTGATGGAAGACCGAACAAATTGGAAGAAAGTTGTACTGTCAGCCAGGACCCAGCCAGGGTTGTAGCGCTACGTGATGATGATGATTTTTCTTTTTCATATTTGTAATTTTCCTGTATATTTGCTTTTTTCATTGTCCATACTTCGCTACCGTACGTCGCTGTGAGCCTTATTACCGTTTTATATACCTACCCTTAACTTGGTCTTTCTCAAAGCATTTATTACTCTGTCTAGCATTCAGTACGATGTTTCACGACTATGCAACTTTTAAACAAATACTTTTAACAAGCGAAAGTTTTACCTGAATAAAATAGTTAAGTAATATCAAAAACAAAACTGTATTGGGTAACACCTTCGTGGTTTCTAAAATTAGAAAACCGCTGAATTGTTGGAGCTAAAAGACCGAGGGAGATCTAAGAGTTGCATCTCACTTCTCGACTGTCCAGTGCGGTAAAATTCCAACGAAAAATGCTCCCGCATACTAATATAAATAAATAATCATTTCGTTATAAAACGAAACTCTTATATTTCAGTTTGTTCAGAAAGCATCACCCTCAGGCGCGGATACAGAGAGGGGTCAACGGATCCATGGACCCCCCTATTGCATTTAGTCTCTTATTTTTTTACAGTTTTACAATTAACCCGACTTCAGCAAAGCAACATTACTGCTATAAATTATCAATTTGTGTAACTATTTTATACAGAATGCTTTATTTGAATTATTAATTTATGCAATTATTAATGTATGCTTTTGCTGCAACTGAATATATGAAACGGCATGACTTAGTAGGAAAGATCATTCATTAAGAGATAGCTATCAAAGTGTGACTCCTCCATCTTCCATATTATCAATACGTTCCTGAGAATGCTTGAGAATGACAATTACAAAACTGGGATTACAGACCAAACAGTGTCAAATAATGGACATATTTCATATTAGTTAATAAATTAATGAGACAAACAACATTAATAATTGATGTGGCGATACCTAAACAAATATTCTGCGTGTCAAATATAACGAAAAGATCGCCAACTACATAGATTTTGAAGTAACAGACACTATACTCTACTACTGGAATCATTCCGAAAAACATTCTAGAAACCATAAAATAGTTGGGTCTGAATGAACATATCTATAGATAAACCATATTGAAGGCTGTACCACTTTTGAAACAATACACGAAAATTTTTGGGAGAATCTCCAGCATTACCAAGTCACGTAGGGCTCGGTAGCACGGAAACAGCGCCACTAGAGGTCAATCCTTTTGATACCGTAAGTGTCTGGGATGAGTGAATTTTCCCCTTAAAGGAAATAAGGAGCCGTGTGGATCAATCTGAAATAATGGAGTTATAACGTTCAAAACCGGACTTCAGAAAGTCTTCAGTAGAAAACAAGAACACTTCTCGCAAAGGCACACAAAAATATCATCCACTCAGTGCAGTAGAGAGAATAACATTACCGCGGCACTACCATCTACTTTAAATAGCGCAATTTACGCAGTAGATAAAACAGCGCTACTTAAACTAATGGAACAAACAATGAACATAAATCACCTTTCTAAGCCAGAAAAAAAATGCTAACCTGGATGACTAAACCTCTCCATGGGCGACATCTCAATGAGATCGGCCAAAAATATGTCGGCAATATAGTCTCGAACTATTGGTTGACTTAAGGATATTTGCCGAAACAAAGGGGTTTCCTACTGGTCATTCAACATCAGGTTATTCCAATTAAAAATTACCAGAAATATGTAGTCAAATACGCTCAAGTCCAAAATGACAAATGCCGATATGGATGTCAAGCAAAAAGAAACTATCAAACATCTTACAGCGGGCTCCCAGCTGTTAGTCGATACCGATTATAAAGAACGCCATGACTGAGTAGGAAATATCATGCACCAGGAATGAGCCAATAAACTGGTACTTCTCCAAACCGACCATCTTCCTTGTTATCAATACGTCGCTGACAGAATGCTTGAAAACGACAACTACAAGCTATACTGGAACCGCACTGTGCTCAGAGCCTTATGGCTAAATCTGGATAATAATAATAATATTTTCGATAAATTTGGCCTCCCTATTATGAATTTCTAGATCCGCGCCTGATGACCCTAACCCAATATCGATTCACAACGAAATAACATGATGATGTTGGTGTCGTAGCGACATCTGCTAAAAACATGCGAAAGTTTTGGCTTAATAAAATAATATCAAAAACACAACTTTATTGGGACCAATTTTCTGATAACACCTTCGTGGTTTCTAAAATTTTGCAAACCAACGAATTACTGGAGCAAAGAAAGCTGAGAGAGATCTATGTCCCTTCTCTCCTGTCTAGTGCGGTATAAATCCAACGAAAAAATGGTCCCCCATACTCAGAATAGGAGCAATACTAATATAAATAAATAATCATTTCGTTGTAAAACGAAACAAGAGCCGTCTTATATTTCAGTTTGTTTAGAGAGCATCAAAAGCACACTAACCGGTTTCAAACCTTATTAGGTTATCATCAGTGAGTGCATATTTGAATATTTATTTATCTATTTATTAAATACTGTTATATTATACAATATTGATCTATTTATTAAATACTTTTAAATTAAATCTAAAACAATAAAGTGAATCATTTTCTTTCAGAGAGTACAATGTTACCACGTGTGCTCACCTACTAAAGCTTCAACTCCTTTGTTTTTCTCATGTTTACTATTTGTGTTTCACACCTACAAAACTATTTGCATTATGTAATTACTTAAAAAAATTTCTCGTCGAGTTCGAATCGCTGTAACTGTATTTGGATGATTTAACTTGAATACATAATGACATAATCTCATTATAAGATTTGCATTCTTAAGTGTCACCATATAAACAAGAAATATATCGGTAGTCTTAAAAAATTTGGGCTTTGGTTTATAGTTAAATTTTATGGCTTAAAAAACATAAAGTATGGTGTCAGTTGGAAACCGAAGGGCAATGAACTGTAATAATTAGCAGTAGTATAATTAGCAAGTGACTGAAAAATACACAAAGGAAATATCGTCGCTGTGAAATTAAACCAGCATATCTACAAAATGCCTATTTTTCACCAGAGCACAAGTTTTCACATGCAATATGCAATGCGTTTTTTTGGCATTTTTCGGATTTTAAATCGCGTATAACTTTAAAACTATTAACTTTTGTGAAAAATGTAAAGAAATTTATTTTATTTAGAATATCCCAAAGAATCTAGAAAAATATTTTTCGGCGAAAAATAGGAGATTTTTGAAATAGAGCACGCCGCACCGGCAAAAAAATCGGATAAACACGCATATTTTTACAAGATTCCTTTCTTGTTTAGAATGACCCAAAAAAACTAAAAATATATATTCCAGTGCAAAAAACGTGATCTTTTGTATTTGTTAAAAAAACTGTTTAAACAATAATTTCTGCCCTATTGTTTAAACAGTTTTAAAAAAACTGTTTAAACAATAGATTTGTTTAAAGGGGACATTTTTGAATAGGAATCCACAAAGAAACCGAATCAGAATTTTTTTCAGGCGGGAGCGGTCTCACCACATGGACTAAATGTATAATAATATTATACATTCAATTTTAGTCTAGGCGCCAAATAGAGGTCACCGTGTCATTTTCAATTCTGATGGACAAACTCAACGGTTTCTTATAGATTTTGGGCTGCTGATTACGAATTTCGAAGGGGGATTTCGATCCGAGTGGTCAAAAAATTGTTATAAACAATTTAGTTGTTTATAAATTGTTTATAAGGCTCTGGCTCATAAACTAAAAGAGATAAAAAAATGTTTCAAATAAAATTTGTTCCCGAATAAAAAACGAGGAAACAACCGTTTACTAAACTTAAATCCGACAATTATTAGAACTCAAGATATTGTAAAATTAGTGCACAATGCAAATTGCAAATTGCAAAATAAGTATTTTTCGAAGCTTTAACGACCGTAACTCGGCTTCTAGTCATGCAAATGAGCCTTATAAGGTATCCTTTTAAAGCTTAATTAAGAGGCTTCCAAACAAAGTTTGTTAAATTATTTGATCTTCATTTGTTTTAAAGTCATACCCGTTTGAAGCTATAATTTTCTTAAAAAAATTGTACAATAATTTGTTTATAAAGGTTTTAAGCAAACTTGAGCTATAAACATTTATACTTTAATTAACAATAATGATAAAACAACTCAAAAGAAACAATTTGAGCTTACGAAAATGTTCGTAAGTTTATTTTTGGCTAAGATGTCGAAATTTTAATGGCGCGCTATGAGGCGCAAGATTGGCTCACAGTCAAGTAAGTATGTATTCTTCGACGCTTTATCGATCGTAACTCGGCTTCTACGCATGAAAATGAGCCAATATATGATATCCATATAAAAATGAATCGAGTTCTTTTGCATCATCATCATTGCATATAAAACGAGCATTTATGATGTGGCGGCATACCCACAATTGACGGGACTTGATGATGCTGCAAAAGAACTAGATCCACTTTATATGGATATCATATAGATAATTAGACTCTGAAGCCTCAAAAAGTTTTAGTTTTACTGCCTACAAGAACAGACTTGTACCACCATGTAACTGTTAAAATTTCGCTAAGAACTTATACAGAGGGTATATTCCTGTATATCTATGCAGATTTGCAGATGCATGAAAAAAATGTTTGTAAAAATAGTATTAATAAATAATATTAACTTCCTTTTTAGTTATACTTCTGAAATATTAGTTTTTAATGTTTTCTTCTCAGTTAGTGCAAAAAATAGAAGACAATGTAAATAGAATGAAAGGTGATACGAGGTACAGTATGATGATTTAATTATAAGAATTATATGATAAAATTTTATTAGGATCTTCAAAAATGAAAAATGAAGATAACGTATGTATACATAGAAATTATAATTTGTATCGAGAAGTTAGCGCGTGAACCTTTACGCGGTGAGCCGATCTTGCGCCTCATAGCGCGCGCCATTAAAATATCGACATCTTGGCCAAAAATAAACTTATGAACATTTTCATAACCTCAAATTGTTCCTTTTGAGTTTTTCTATCATTACTGTTCATTAAAGTATAAATGTTTATAGCTCAAATTTGCTTGAAACCCTTATAAACAAATGAATGTACAATATTTTTAAGAAAATTGTAACTTCAAACGGGTATAACTTTAAAACAAATGAAGATCAAGTAATTTAACAAACTTTGTTTGGAAGCCTGTTAATTAAGCTTTAAAACGACACCTTCTAAGACTTATTTCCATGCGTAGAAGCCGAGTTACGATCGATAAAGCTTCGAAAAATACTTATTTTGCAATTTGCAATTTGCATTGTGCACTTATTTTACAATATCTTGAGTTCTAATTGTTAGATTTAAGTTTAGTAAACGGTTTTTTCTTTATTTTTTATTAAGGAACAAATTTTATTTAAAACATTTTTTTATCTCTTTTAGTTTATGAGCCAGAGCCTTATAAACAATTAAATTGTTTATAACAATTTTTTGACCACTCGGATCGAAATCCCCCCTCGAAATTCGTAATCAGCAGCCAAAAATCCATAAGAAACCGTTGAGTTTGTCCATCAGAATTGAATATGACACGGTGACCCCCCTGGCGCCTAGACTATTTATTAATAAATAAATATCGTTTATGACAAGAAGGGATGGAGGAGAATGGTCAATCAAGCCTACTAGGTTCGACGTGCGAATTATACTATCCTTTTGGAAGTTAAGTACCCCTATTATCTGAGCTCATTTTTGAGCTGTCCAAATTTTTGACAGTTTTGTGGTTTGAAAGTAGTTAGGATTTTTAAATGTCAAAGTTCTAAAAATTGTAGAATAGAAATGAATTCCAGTGACGAAGAGTTACATTTTTTTTATTTATTTATGGTAGAGTAGATAAAATATTGTATGAAACTCTCCGTGAAGTACTTTTTGCGAACTTACGCGATGTATAATCCGTTGTCGCTCGCGCTCCGTTGTCGCTCGTGCTCTAAAAATCGCGTGTGTTCGCAAAAAGCTTACTTCACGAACTGTTTCATAAATAACTATTTTGGAAAAACTGCTAACATCTGTAAAACATATTAGACGAGCGGCAGCAACCCCTAAAATTACGTTAAACCGACCACGAAAATCAACTTTAAGTTGAATGACCAATTTTGGTCATTTTTTATGTTTTCTAGGTCGCTGAATCTGAATATAATAGTATATTATTCAACGAGCATGTAATGATGGCTATTACTCACGATGATGAAATTTGCGACACGAGCCGTAGACGAGTGTCGTAATTCATCAGAGTGAGTAATAGCCATTACATGCAAGAAGAATACTATACTTTTTCTACGACCTTTTTTTTATTTTAATTAGTAAAAAATTTAATTATCAACTACTCGAGATTTAAATTATAATAATTTACAAAAATACCTAAATGCTATTTACCCCACCCCTAGTACGTGGCTGAATAATTGGTTGCTATTATTACTAAATTCTAATTTATTGTAAAAATACAACTATAAATAGTCAATATAAGTTCTATTTGTGTCCGAAAAATTATAAGCTTAAATTTATACCTACTGTCAGTGAATCTAATAAATAGGAAATGGCTGTTGTCGGTGGACGTATTTCATATATATATATAGTTATAATTTATATTTACATTTAACTATATATAATATAATAATATAACTATACATAATATCACAAACAAGTCTGGCTAATTGGCTCTGCCAAAGCCATTTTTCAAAAAAAAAAAAAAAACTATACATAATATGTTATAACATATTTAACACAATATAACTTGAAAAACAAACACAATATCAGTTATAAATTCCAATTAACATAAACAAAATGCGCTAATGTCACTGTCACTAAATTAAATGATAAACGTCAAAATTTTTAGTAAACAAGATATAAACGTAAAAAATATACTGACATTGTTAGAGTTAAAATTCCTTTAAAAATTTTTCGAACTTAATTATTGGTATAAATTACAATAATTATTATTGTATTAAATAAACAAGTTTAAGTAATTTTATTTGCAGTTTATATACGATTAATAATAAAAGTTTCATGCGCCACTTGAATCTAACTTCAGCCCGTGAGTAATGACCCGTGAGTAACTTCAGCCCGTGAGTAATGAATTATTACTCACGGGTACAGTAATGGGTGCTATTGTCTATGAAAAAATAGCGAATAATGAGCATGTTATTAAACGGCCGTAGAAAAAGTTTATTTTTATCTAGAATTGGTGGAAAATGTTCAAAAATCAAACTTTATGCAAAAATGCGAAAAATAAATTTAGATGGTTTTTAAAATTTACCTCGCTGTGTCTTTTGTCGTTGTAAATATTTCCTTTTGAAAATTTTAGTACGTCACCTTGGAAGTATTTGGATAACAATAAAATTAATTCAGAATGTATAAACAAATTAAAAGAGGAGTTGTTAATTTTTAAACATTTTTTCGTCAGATTTCCTTAGTTTCATGTTTACATAAAAAAATTGAGTGACAAACATTTTAGTTTATAATATTAACCAAGACAGCAATAAAATATAATTCATAAAGAAGTTTTTTGGAAAATTTGACGTCAAAATATGTAATAGGTAAAAAGTTATGTGACTTTATAGACGAGCAACACACCCCAAAAAACGATTATTTCTCGAGATACTGACCACGGTGTCGTAAATGGCAATAATTTTAATCATACTGTATGTGTTTGATGGTGCTGAAAACGAAATTTAGGTTTATCTTGAATTTTGTGCGGGGAACATTGTCAAAATCGCTATTTTACCCTAAAAATAAAAAAAAAATGAAATCACGTTTTTTTGCGTTTAACTTGCTACAACTCTGTTCCATTTTAATATTTTTTTCTGAAATTTTTAAAGTATTATTTCTTACCTTTCTAAAGACAATGGGACCTGTTTCAATGTTTCTGTCTTATTATAGTAAAACTTATGAATTGTTTAAAATAAAAAGTGCAGATTCCTAAATTCCAAAGTTTAACCGCAAAAGTTGAGTGAAAAAATTTGAAATTTAGCCTTTTAATCAATTTATGTTAAAATGTAGAGTACAGTGAACAAAATGTTAGAAAAAAAATTGTGCAACTTTTAATTTTAAGAAAAACTTGATATGACTTTTTTTATTTTTAAGGATAAAATTGCGATTTTGACAATGTTCCTTCATATGAAATTCAAAATAAACCTCATTTTCGTTTTCAGCACCATCAAAAACATAATTAGCCATTCACCACACCGTAGTCAGCATCTCGAGAAATTAGCGTTTTTAGGGGGGGGGGGGTATTCTGCCACTCGTCGATAAAGTCACATAAGTTTTTACTGTTGCATATTTTGGCTTAAAATTTTCCAGAAAACTTCTTCATAACTCATGTTTTAATGCTGTGTTGATTAAAATTATACACAAAAAAGTTTGTCTCTCAACTTTTTTAAGAAAACCTGAAATTAAGGAAATCTGACGACAAAATGTTTAAAAATTAACAACTCCTCTTTTAATTGGTTTAAACATTTTGGATAAATATCATTGTTATTTCAATACTCCATAGATGATATACTAAAATTTTCAAAAGAAAATATTTACAGCGACCAAAGATACAGCGAGATAAAGTTGAAAAATTGTCAAAATTGATTTTGACGTAAGATTTGATTTTTGTACATGTTCCACCAAATCTAGATAAAAATAAACTTCATATTCAGCGACCTCGAAAACATAAGGAATAATAAAAATTTGCCATTCACCTATGATGGTCGCTTTTTCGATTTCTAAGCCTCAAATTAGGGGTGCGCCTATATGGTTGTGTTAATTATTTCAAAAAGACAAATATTTTTCGAAGTACAAATAATTTGATATACTGCGGGTTTTGACATTATATTGACTTTTGTTACAAAATAAAAATGAGAGAAGGATAGTAATATTATTTTATTTTCTGTTTTAAAGAGAAACGGATAAACTTTACATTTACCCTCCAAAATACGTGCGTACTATACATCGCTTCGTAAGCACTCTGTAAGACTTTGTGGCCAGTAAAAGGTTAAAATTATAGGTCGTCCCTATAAGGGAACCTAAAGCTCGGGTTTTAAATGTCCCCAAAGATAAAAAACCAATTCACGTCAACGGTATCCACATAAAATATGTCCTTGTGAAGGAAAAATACGTATACGTCGATATATTACACTTTATATTATCTCCTATAAAATCCGCAGATGAATTGTAGAACGAGCACTATACGAGATGCGATACTCAATCTTGTTCTTTTTTAATTTGGCGTTACATACACTGCTCACTGTTATAAAGTAGTAAACAAACTTTTATTCAAAGTGGTTATTTTTATTAGTTAGATAATGTTCGATAATCTAGTGAAGCCAATTATATTTTATAATGATAGAATATTTTCTCTGGAACAACATACAACAGGTCTTTTCATCATGATACTTGAGCCCATGAACTTAGTTCTCGCAGTAGTGGCCATATTATTTACCATGTGTGTTTCCTTTGTGGTTCGGGAAGTTCCACTCAAATATTGAAAAAAATCGTCAATAAGGTCAAAAAACTAAGATTAGGAACCTTGTGTTAGCAACAGCATACATTTTAAAGATTTCTTAGCCATGTTTTATCAAAATTACAAGTAATTATAATTTTAATAAATACTCAGCAAATGGCTACACACTTATACGATTAATAAGATTGAAAAGAAATGTGGCTTGGAGGTTATGTATCTTAAAAAGAAACAAAAGATATAAAAAATTATCAACTACAAATATGAAACGATATCAATATGTACTCATCCTAAAAGGGAATTAAACAATATAAATGAATTTTGGAACTAAAATATCACTTTAAATAGATGAAAGATATACATAAAATGGTTCCCTTTTTAGATACATAAAAAGTTACAGAAAAATTTTTCTGTACATATATGTACTTTCGGCTGTCACGAGCCGAAGGCGAGTGAAATTATGTCAAAGTGTCACGACAGCAAAAATTCTATATTAATTTCAGAGGTCGAGTGTTCGAAAATTTTATTGTAATTTATTTATGTAAGTACCATTAAACACACAGTTTTTATAAATATTTGACGATTGAAAGTCATCATTTTTATAATTTTTAAAACATTAATTGTCATTAATGTCACTGAATGTATTTTTTCGTAGCAACGAAGGGCATCTGACGTAATATACTTAACGACGGGAGATTATCAAAAATTATCGATTTAATTCAGATTTTTGTAGCTTTCTATTGGTCAGAATCTCCTATGAATGAAATAATCGATTTAATTCAGATTTCTGTAGCTTTCTATTGGTCACAATCTCCTATGAATGAAATAATCAAAAATATTCAACTTGTGTTTTTTGATTTTTCATTTGAGAATGTGTTTCTATAGATATTAAACAATTTCTATAAATTACCCATGGTATCACGATAAATCATTTTTCCGATTATTGCGCCATCTATCCAGAATTCGAAAAAATGTCTCGAATAAAAGTTGCTTACTTTTACGTAAGGAATCCAAATCTGCAATTAAAACTGGGGGTCTCCATTAAATATTTTAAAGTTACCCCCATCCCACGTAGGGGGTCGTGTTTGGTATCATTTAATAGATTTTTAAAAATTATTAAACACATATTTTTCATTTTTTCGATCCGATGTTCATTTCGCGAAATATTCAACGGTTCCGCTACTTTTGGGTTGGGACAGCCTATATATAAAGTGGATGAAATAAAAATAAATATTGTTGTGGAATTGTTTTTTTAAGGAAATTCAAAAAAATTAAATTTATATCAACGACCATGAAATGATAGTTTTTCATCACACTGTATATGGCCAAATTTGTTTAGAATTTAATTTTACTAGTAAACAAGTGCTTCGGAAAAATTGAAACGATTAGTGATAATTATTCGGCGAAATGGACGGGACATTAAGAAAACATTTCGGTGATTAGAAAGCGGAGAGAGCGTTGACGGGACAATAACGTTTTTCAGATCCTTCCGGGAAGGTGTTTTAATGTGGTATACAAACTGTATTATTTTAGTTGTAAAAGTAGACAGTAGAAAATAACTAATTATGATTTTCCTTGAAATTTTACAAATTGGAAAAAGTTATGTGGAAGAATATTGGGTTTCTTAAGAAATAAATGGTTTGAGAGAGGTTGTTGTTTAGTGGACGAAAAATATCGGGAGAAGGGATAATGGATGTGAGGGTATGGATTTGAGAGAAAAATAAAGTCAGTGTGTAATGAACATCGAGAGAAGGCAGCCGAGTTTTTTAAAAGTGTAGAATCAGTGTGGAGTTGGTGTGATCAGCCTTTGCGAGCAGAATCAAGTTGAAACCAAATCGTCGACCGGTTGAAGAGCTAATTTTCCTGGTCCGAGGGAGATTCCTTTGTTTTGTCTAGAACGAGTAGCTGATTATTATCCGTTTGTACACAAGATATTCGAGCCTGTGAAGTCCTGTGTGTTTTTCGTGGAACCAGTTTTGACGAGGGGGACTTTTTCGCAACAACCAGAGAGTACGTGTTGAGAGAATCAAGGACAGCGCAATCCAGAAAACGAGGGAGTGAAGAATAAAAGGTTACTCAAATCATTTGTCTGAATGGAGAAAAGTTATTTATATCAAGACCATATTTGTTTATTTGTTTATTGAACAATTTTTTTGTAACGCAGTTAGTCATTTCAAATTTGAGAAATCAATTCAAAAGAAGAAAAGTAAAATTCCTTCAATTTAGTATGAGTAAATAAGAAATTAATTAAATAAATAATTTTGTCAAAACAAGGAGATATCAGAGTTAGAGTTTTAATTTATTAAGTTAGAGATTGTTGCAACAAAGTTAAATTTTAATATTTTGAATCATATGTACACGGCATTTAATAAAAACAATAGATTACATTTATATAAATTTGAGTGTTGTCAATTTCCCTGTTTCTACCCTGGAAGAAGTAAGCAACTAGAAATACTAGAAGCCACAGATTACAGGTATTGTATCAATTACAAAAATAATTGGATAATCAATCAAATTAAGAATTTGCTAATTAATCAAAATAAATAGAAAAGGTAGAGCATAACAATATATGTAGTGATTAAAATTTAAAAAACCTACAAAATGAGACTTTATAAGTTAACAACTTACAGTAGTTTGTAGTGAAAAAATCAAAATGCTTTACTTTTTTCAAGGCAAAAAAATTCGTTAGTTTTAATTTTATTTCGTAATGGGAAAGTATATCATGTGACACCTCATTTAAAATCGTTTGAAATACTGATTACAAAAATGTATTATACGTGCATACGCAAAATGGCGCACAACACCCCTACAAGCGACACTATATATACACGAAATTTTCGATTTTCTAAACCTGACTGGATTGAAAATTGAGCCAAATCCCATCTTAAAGTTTAGGAAAAGACTCGTCCATCCATATGTTACATCTCCATTTTGGTCCAAGGGTGTGGATTTTACGGCCCTTCCCATTTAAAGTCTGTTTTTCGTTCTCGTCCCCAAAACTCCCAAAAATTTCAAAAATTTAAGCCCTACTTTGCGGCTTCTGATAGCATAGATCATTACCTTTCCAACGCATGTTTAATTTTGAAAATCGGTTATACCATTCAAAAATTATCGAGCTCAGAAATATGTCTCAATTTTTATTTAAAAAATGGAAAATGTTTGTGGATATGTATGTATGTATGTATGTATGTATGTATGTATGTATGTATGTATGTATGTATGTGTGTGGAAAAGTTAAACCGATCTGAATTTTTTTTTCTGTGTTTCAAGAGGGGGTGAGGGCCGATTCAGAACCGGTCTAATTTTTGACTTCTGACTACCCGTAAGTTAGCTAGAGGACTAGGTAAATACAAAATAGCATATTTTTTGGGCGTATATATCTTAGGTTCAAGGAAAGACATGAAAACCGCAAATACACCAAATCAATAAGGTTGAGTTAAGCTTTCAAATGGCGCCTAACGATCAAGCTGAGACATACGCAGTGCTCACCAGAGCCAAAAAACTAAAAAATTAAACTTTGAAAATTTTGGTTTTTCGACAATTACTCAAAATTTCAACCTACGAATCTCGCCATTAACTGAGCGTTTGTAGAAGGACTCAGGACGCGTGTAACGGTGTATACCTTATATCTGGAAAAATTCGAATTTTTAAGTTATAGGCTTCATAAGTATGATCAAATCTATTTCTTATGGGAAAAAACGGTTTTTCAAGCTCAATAATTCCTGTAATACGTTCAGTTATCATACTCGATCTTGGATGCATCAGATACTACTTGTCAATACGTTTCAAATTCATGTTTAGTGATCAACATCAGGTAAGCCGTTCAGAAGTTATAGAGCTCCAAAAGTATAATTAGTCCAGGAACTGAAATTTTTCACTTTGCAATTTTTACAGAATGGATCGATTTGCTTAAAAATTTGACAATAAGTAGTGGATAGTCCAAGGATCAAAATCTATATGATGTCGAAAGACGCTTTTACCATGGGGTGGTTGCCACCTCATCTCGAGGGTGGAAATTTTTTTTATATTTTGACCGCAAATGCTGGTAAAAATATTAATTATAAGCAAAAAATGTTCATTATACATTTTTTTAAAAAATTAATAGTTTTCGATTTATTAGTTATCGAAGCTGTTAGTTTTATTTTGGAAAGATTACCAGATAACGGCAGTTCTCGTCAGTGGCGCAGAAATACACCCCCCTACACGCGACACTATTATATATACGAAATTTTCAATTTTCTAAATCTGACTGAATTTAAAATTTTGCCAACTCCCATCTTCAAGTTCAGAAAAAGACCCACCCATTCATATGTCAACCATCCATTTTGGTCCAAGGGTGTCGATTTTACGGCCTTTCCTATTTAGGGTCTGTTTTTCGTCCTGGTCCCCAAAACTCCCAAAAACTTCGAAAATTTAAGTCCGACTTTTGCGGCTTCTAAGAGTACTGATCATTACCTTTCCAACGTATGTCTAATTTTGAACATTACCAGAGAACGGCAGTTCTCGCCAGTGGCGCACACCCACACCACCCTACACGCGATACTATATATACACAAAATTTTCGATTTTCTAAATCTGACTGAATTGAAAATTGGGCCAACTCCCATCTTAAAGTTCAGAAAAGACTCACCCATTTATATGTCAACCATCGATTTTGGTCCAAGAGTGTAGATTTTACGGCCCTTCCTATTTAGGGCCTCTTTTCCGTTCTCGTCACCAAAACTCCCAAAAAGTTTAAAAATTGGTCCAACTTTTGCGGCTTCTAATAGAACTGATCATTACCTTTCCAACGCATGTCTAATTTTGAAAATCGGTTATAGCATTCAAAAGTTATAGAGCTTAGAAATGTGACTCAATTTTTATTTAAAAAAGGAAAAATGTTTGTGGCTATGTATGTATGTGTGTTTGAAAGTTAAACCGATTTGATATTTTTCTCTGTGTTTAAAGAGGGGGTCAGGGCCGATTTAGAATCGGTGTAGTTTGTTACTTTTGACCACCCATAAGCCAGCTATAGGACTTGGTAGGTACAAAACGGCATATTTTTTGGGGGTATATATATTCGGATCACGAAGAGGCAGGAGAACCGCAAATACATCAAATCAATAGTGTTGACTTAAGCTTTCAAATGGTGTCTAAGCCGTCAGGATCAGA
The DNA here is from genome assembly GCF_917563875.1 of Diabrotica virgifera virgifera. Lineage (NCBI taxonomy): Eukaryota > Metazoa > Arthropoda > Insecta > Coleoptera > Chrysomelidae > Diabrotica > Diabrotica virgifera. The sequence goes on from NC_065444.1 coordinate 67,882,440, forward strand.
CATATACACGGCTCAGTATAGCCGAAAAACTGAAAAACTAAACTTTGAAAATTTTGGTTTTTCGACAATTACTCAACATTTCAACGTACGAATTGCGCCAATAACTTGCGTTTGTAGAAGGACTCAAGACGAATCTAATGATGTATACCTCATATCCGGGAAAATTCGAATTTTTAGGTTATAGGCTTCATAAATATGATAAAATCTATTTCCTGTGGGAAAAACGGTTTCGAAAGCTCAATAATTCCTGTAATAGCTTCAGTTATCATACTTGACCTTAGATCCATCAGATACTACTGGTTAGTACGTTTCAAACTCATGTTTACTGATCAAAATCGGTTTAGAAGTCGTTTAGAAGTTATTAAGATACAAAAGTATAATCCAATTAACAATTATTCCCCAAATGGTTTATGTAGTTGTAGTGGTTACGACGCTAAATTTGATCTGGCAACGGGCAATCCGACTTCATTTACCGGCCATCTTAATATATATTTTTTTTTCAATCTATTTCGAATAGAAAAAAATCTAGTGTACATTCGATGGACACTAGATCATTTGGGAGATAATGCAACAAAGGTGACAATTTATAAAGCTTGACGTGTAATAGAGGAACATTGCATGCAACTTCATACATTTAATTTATAAATACCTTTGAAAAACTCCTGATACAAGAATAAAAAACCGCTAAACGCCGTAAAAATGAGTGGCGCATAAAATATTCCAGCTACAAAAGATCTGATATGAATGTTACGTGGCGCGAAAATGGATTTTCATTTGATGCAAAACAAAATTTTAGTTTTATTTTAAAATATTTTTCCATAATATTTGCTAAATTTGAAGTAAACGCGCCACAAAAGAGTTTCAAAATTCAAACTGTATCAAAGTTACTCTTTTGTGGCACGTTTACTTCAAATTTAGCAAATATTATGGAAAAATATTTTAAAATAAAACTAAAATTTTGTTTTGCATCAAATGAAAATCCATTTTCGCGCCACGTAACATTCATATCAGATCTTTTGTAGCTGGAATATTTTATGCGCCACTCATTTTTACGGCGTTTAGCGGTTTTTTATTCTTGTACGTGCATACGCAAAATTTTGGTCAAATGCTTTTTAAATGCATTATTTTTTTTTAGAATCCTGAGAAAACTAATACGAGAATCTTTGAAAAATTTAAACGGAGAATAAAATATTACATTATTACCGAGGGCCGAAAGTCTATTAGAATAAACAAAAAGGTTCTTTTGAATGATATATTTGAAATTACCACGCTGATGTAGGTACAGAACGTCTATAGACGTCTAATTTCCATTGATGTAATGTGACACAACATCTATAGACGTTGCATTTTCCCCTATTCTACTTTGCAAAATACAATATAGTGTCACACCACTTGCTTATACATTTGACGCACTGTCCGTCAACGTGTTAAAAATCATACTCAATTTTCTCTTTTTTTCACCCCTGTAACTTATTAAAATAAACATTATAGAAGTTTTCAGGGACTTTTGACCCTCAGTAATAAGGTAATCTTGCATTTTGCGTTTAAATTTTTCAAAAATACTTATTAATTTTCTCAGGATTATAAAAAAATGAATGCATTTAAAAAGCATTGGACCGACATTTTGCACAAGTATTGCCTATACATTTTTGTAATCAGTTTCTCAAAAGCATTTAAATGAGGTGTCACATGATGTACTTTCTCATATGAAGTTTAAAATTTAATTTATTACCATAATTTTATATATGTGGATGATTGCATCCCACGACATAAATGATTATCTATCGTACTCGTGGAGAAATACTCACTTCTGTCAAACGTGATATTTGGTACGTGGTATTTGGAAGTAGAATTGGTACCTATTTACTACATGACTTGCATAAATCGCATGACTTGTTTTGAATGCTCTCAGAACTTAAATTTGATCCAAGATCAGTAGGTCTCATAGTATGATCTATCTGATAAGATGTACCTTGTAAATATTTATTATCATCATTACTATTAATATTATCACCCAAATTACGTTGATTTTTAAAAAATAATCAGTTATATTGCGACATTTGAATTTTTTACTTTTTAAGTTCTCGGTAGAAGCTTCTGATTCCTTTCGTTTATTTGACATCTTATAACTCTTCGTAAATCACAAACTATATTAATATAAAAAAAGAAGAATAAACTCAAAATACTATTAATCACGCTAACAATTTACAAACTAAGATCTGTACGAATCAGTATTAGAGATGTTACTTGCATCGATACCCAAATTGCACTAATTACTAATAATTAATAAGGGTGTTCTTTTTTCGTGGTCATCTATCGGCATCATCATCATCATCATTTGGCTCTACAAATCTATGTGAGTCTTGGCCGCGTTTACTATTTCCCTCCATTGTTGTCGGTCCTGAGCAGCTATTTCCCATTGCTGTACTCCCATTTTGCGTAGATCGCTGGCTACTGCGTCCTTCCATCTCTTTCTTGGGCGACCAACTGACCTTTTTCCAACGGGCCTTTCCCAGAATGTGGCGTTTAGAAGTCTTTCGTCACTTGATCTTAGTACGTGACCCGCCCATCGTATTCTGTTTGATTTAATGTAGCGTACTATGTTTTCATCTCCTTATATTGTCTGGAGTTCATCATTGTGTCTTCTTCTCCATTCTCCTGTTGTCTCTTCTCTGCAAGGCCCATAGATAGTCCGCAGTATCTTTCTTTCAAGTACCAGTAATTTTGTTGTTTCCCGCTGATTCAGAGTCCAGGTTTCGCTTCCATACGTTATTGTGGGACGAATTATTGTCTTACATACTCTTATTTTTGCTGGTCTTGAGAGTATTTTTGATTTAAGTAGGGTCCTTAACGAGTAATATGCCCTGTTTCCTGCAATAATCCTGGCTGCCACGTCCTTTTCATAGTTATTTTCAGATGTTATGATCGCTCCCAAGTACTTAAATTCTTTGACGACTTCAAAATTGTATTCATTAATTGTTACGTTTTGTCTAACCCTTGGTCTTGGGTTCTTCGTAACCACCATGTACTTGGTCTTGTCCTCGTTGACCTTAAGACCAACTTCCTTGGCTCCGTTCTCGAATAGGGTGAAAACTTCTTTTGCATCTCTGGTGGATTGTGCAATTGTGTCCACGTCATCCGCAAAGGCTAATAGTATTTTTGATCCTTGGGCGGCAAATCCGTTTGTCAGTTGTGGCTGAGCTTTCCTTACTGCATGTTCCAGTGCGAAGTTAAACAGCAGGGGGGCGAGAGGATCTCCTTGTCTAAGTCCGGTGTCAATGAGGAATTCCTCCGACGTGTTGCTGCCGACTCTGATTCGTGCGGAAGCGTTCTCCGTGCTCACCTTTGCTAATCGTACCAGTTTTCCAGGTACTCCCATTTCTACCATAGTCTACCACAATGCTTCTCTGCTAACAGAATCGTAAGCTTGTTTGAAGTCCACGAAGATTTGGTGTACATTGCGGTTGAATTCCCAGTTTTTTTCCAACACCTGGCGTAGGACGAAGATCTGGTCTATAGTCGACCTTCCCGGTCTGAATCCGCTTTGGTAGTCGCCTATTATTTCCTCTGCGTATGGAGTTAATCTTCTAAACAGTATTATGGATATAATCTTGTATGTTGTATTAATTAACGATATTCCTCTATAGTTCATCTATCGGCGTGTGAACATATTATTTATATTTTCGGCGAATTAATATAGTTTTTGCTAGGCGCGCAATTTTCTAGAGATTTTCGGCGAATCTGTTATCTGCAAACAATTTTATAATTATACGTGGAGATGGTAAGTTGCGTTCACAGTATATAGGATTACCTATTTTTTTAAATATGCTTATTGTGATCATTTTTAATTCTTAATTTATAACGATTATAAATTACTCATTTCCAAATACACTGGCGTCACTGGCCCGTTTTAGCCAGGTCCCACACTAATAAAATATATTTATATGTAATTCATAATTCATATTATAATATTTTAATAATTTTGACATGTATAATTATCCATTTGAAAAAATAAATAAATGTTTTAGTAATCTTTATATTATAATTAAAAAAAAATAAATCACTTGGGTTGAGAGGGGGGGCGATCGCCCCCATCTCCCCCCCTGGATCCGCCAATGTGTCGACGAGCATTAACCGATCCACAGTTTTGCTTTAATATTTTTTTCTCCGATACATGCACTTTTTTCATAAGTGAATCCTCATAATTGCCGTTATTGGTACACAGCCACCGCAGAAATTAAATGTATGAGCTGGTATTTTGGGAGATTGACTGGTGGAACCACTTTTTTACCTAGCAACGTGACTGGCGAAATCTATTTACAAAAACTGGAAGACCTGAGTAATTCTACTTTGACTGATATTATTGAAGTGATCAACAATATGATCCAGATCATTTGTTTTTTTTTTCAACACGGCGGTGTTCCTTCACATTATACTTTACTTGTTCGTTCTTATTTAGACCAAAATTTTCGACGGCATTGGATTGGGAAGAGAGGTAGCATGGAATGGCCATCTTGGATACCTGATTTGTCTTCCCTGGATTTTGTTGTGCGGACACATAAAAAGTAAAATTTCTACAACACCACCCGTATCTTTTGAAGATTTACGTAAACCAATTGTCAAATAATAGATACTTACGAATGGCTCCGAAAATGCATCAGAATGTGTAAGAATATTTTAAAAAAACCTTTATTATTCTATGGACTCCAGAGGTCATCGGTTTCACCAATTAATTTAAATACTAAATACTATTAAAAAATGGTGGGTTAATTCTTATCCTGACTAAGGGGTCAAAGTAAAATAATCAAAAATATTGAAAATGGTTGTTCCCCACTAATCAGAAATTGACCTGTAGTTAGTTGTGTTTTTCAAAAATCTTATCGTATTTTGGGGCAATACTTCTACATATTTCGTTTTCGTCTGGCCGCCATGTATAACGAAACTTTTCGGTTCGCCGTCGTATGCAACTAACTTTAGATTAGATCCTGGCAACTATAGCCAAGGGACGCGGACGTTTTAATTGCAGAGTTTGTACAAATTAATAGGTCTCCTAGTATAGAACGTAGTACATATAGGCAAATTAATTGCCCTAATTCATCTAATATTGTCTTAGCCTTACCTATGTGTTTGTTGATTATATCCTTTCGATTTGCCATAAATCCCCATGCTACGACATATCGACGTATTCGCTGCTAGCGAGAAAATATACCTACCATGCATAATTTATTAAAGCACACCACGTGAAGTACAATAATTGACAAAGAATTTTCTAACTGCCATAATTAAGCGTTTGTATTGACAACAATGCCTGTGGAGGATGCGTCTTGAGGTTTGAACAGAACCGGCTTGAGGTTATTGGATGCTGTTTCACTACCAAATATAACATTATCATTTACATAAGTGATGTATTCGACCGTTACTGAAAGGATGTTCATTTTATCTAACAATAAAACACTGAAAATTTCTGTTTTCAACAATTTAACAAAATCTATTACAATTTATCGTCAGTACAGTTTTGGTCGAATGCCTTTTTCAAGTGAGGTGTTATTAAAATGCGTCTACATTTTATAGTCTTTAAGTGAATAAGTTGAGAAGAGGAGAGTTGTTTTTCTCAAGTTAATGATTCAGAATTTTATCTGTATTTGTTAATTTATTAATTTCTATATATTCTAATAAAGACAGCTTAAAGCTTTTATTTCGAATAAGGAGAATGTCATAACTGGTCAGAACAAAAAACATGCAAATAACATCGTTGATAGAGACGGAAAACTGATTATCACTGATTTGGATAAAATAGACAGATGGAAAAACTACATTGAGGAACTTAATGATGAAAGGCCCGAGCTTGAAATTAACGAAGTAGTTACATAACGAAGAACATAACTATGGACGAAATTGAACAAGCAATAAGATTAGCAAACACCAGAAAAGCGACGGGACCAGACGAAATACCGAGTGAAATAGCTTTTCGAAAGCTCAGGTAAAAGATCTCTCCTTTTTTTAATAAAGTTTATCAAACTGGCTATATACCAACGGACTGGCTACTGTCGACTTTTGTGACGATACCTAAAAAGGCAAACGCGAAAAGATTTAGTGTCTACCGAACCATTAGCTTGATGAGTCATGTTTTAAACATATTTCTACGAATTTTGCACTCTAGGATGTACCAAAATATAGAAGAACAGCTTGGTGATACACAGTTTGGATTCCGCAATAACCTTGGGACCAGAGAAGCACTGTTTAGTATTCAGGTTATGGTATAGAGATACAGAGATGTCGAAAATCCGGTTTATATGTGTTTCATTAACTTGAAGAAGGCCTTTGATCGGGTAAAACATACTGAAATAATTGCTATTCTTCAGAAAGTATCACGATACGATACAATATCGATACTTTTTAAGTATTGAGTATTGTATTGGATATACCAATGAAGTATCGTATAGAGTATCTATATCGGCAGTACTTTCTTATAAAAATATCGTATTGATATTGATTTCGATACGATATCTATACAATAATCGATAAAATATCGGCATAAAAATAATTATTAAATATAATAATATTTTGCCAATCTTTTGCCAAGCATGCCCACTCTTGCATGCTTGGCAAAAATGGACATTCTAAAAATATTACGGATATTTCTTATAACTTATAGAATCTTATAAAAATTGAATATGGCTGAATGCTTCTTTGAAAGTCGACTAATACTATAATTCTGTATTGTTTAACAACTACTTTTGAAAAGATAATACTTCCATAATATTGCCACAAATCACAAATGCCACATGATATAAACAGTGTAGTCATTTACTCTTTCTCAAGAGTTTCAAGTTCAGGCTCTCGAGTGTAAAATATTATAACAGCTAATGCTTGGGTTGTAGATCACTTATACTTTTATGTAAATAATTATGATCTATTAAATGCCTATTCCACAAAATATAATCAAACAACTGCAGCGTTTTATTTTTTTCTCGATATCGATATTTTCAATAATATCGAGACAAGCGTATCGACAATACAAGAGTACTGTATTGATTTCAGATAATGAGTATCGTATCGACATTAATATTGCTAAGGTATGTATTGTATCGGTATCGTATTGATTTTCGATACGATATCAATACAATATCGATATTTTTATCGAATATCGTGAAGCTCTAACTATGAGGAATCAATTCTGCACTATGGTCCGTCAGCGGGCGTCTTGGACTGAGATGTCTCTTTCTCTTTTTGAAGATTTCAGATTCTCCCTATAAAAAGACGAAAAAAGTTCTGTTCTTCTTTAAGTGCCGTCTCCCAATTGGAGTTTGGATATCATCATCACTATCTTTACTCTATCTACCGCTGCTCTGGAGAGTTTTATAGAACTGCATTTAAACCAGACCCTTAAGTTGTTCAACCATGACACTCTTCTTCTTCATATACTCCTTCCTCCTCTTATCTTTCCCTGTATTATCAGTCTTAGCATTTCATATCGCTGTCCCCTAGTCCCCTCATTATGTGTCACAGATATTGTAACGTTCATATTTTTAGTGTTTATTATTTCGTATCCTTTTTCCATTTCTCGCAATACTTTCGTGTTTGTTTTCTTCTGTGTCCATGTTATTCTAAGCATCCTTCTGTAATACCACTTTTCAAAGGACTGTAGCTTATTTATGTATTCTTGCTTCAATGTCCAGCTTTGAAGTCCATATTGCAGTATCAAGAACACGTAATAGCATCTAAGAGCTCTTACTTCCTCTGAAAAGAAGTATCAAAAGCTTTAGGTTACATAAAGAAGTCTTTATACCTTTACACCAAAAAGAGCCTTTACACAAAAATGGTGAACAGGTCTGAGTCAAGTTATCAGCCAACTCAGTTTTCTGAATTCCTTATTAAATAAGAAAAAAATTAGTTTACAAAAACTGCATTACATACATCGACATATTTTATGAATACACATCAGTTACAATTTTTGTAAGATTAAACATATCTTCATTCCCTCTCTGTTTTATAGTTCAGATGTTTAATAAAAGTCACATGTTTAATAAAAGATGTCTTATAAATTCTAATAAAATATGATTTATAGTTATCTAGTGAATTCCAACCACTTCCTAGAAAAATGAACGAGGCAGGAGTCCTATTAACTAGCAGATTGTATAATTCATTGTTAGCCGGGGTATGTTTGCATTTATGCTGATATTTGCAAACCTGATGATGGAGGAAAGCGTAAATATGAAAGTTAATGTAGCAGTTGATGTAACGACTGGCACATTAAAGTTGTCTTTTTCTATATATTTATAAATACTAAGGCGGTTCGATTAGTACTTAGCCTACAACAGAAAAACGAACATTTTGCATAAAGTGGTGATTTATTGCAAAACATGATATTTTTAATGTACATAAAAAGTGAAAGAACTTACAGGTACACAAAAACGTAAGCAGCCAAATACACTGTATAATGTCAACGGAAACAGAATAACAGAACTAGAAGAACAGTTGAAGACATGGAAAAACTATGTTGAAGAACTCTTTGCAGATGACAGACAACAATCTGAACTAAGTAACATACAAGGAGACGAAGGTCCAGAAATAACGGAAGAGGAAGTAATATACGCACTAAAAAGAATGAAAAACGGTAAAGCCCCAGGTCCAGATGAAATACCAACGGAAATCCTTAAACTGATAGAAGAAGACTCGATCCACATTTTAGTTGTACTTTTTAGTAGCATTTACACATCAGGAAAAATACCACAAGAATGGCTTTTATCCACCTTTGTTATTATACTATACCAAAAAAGATGAATGCCAAACAATGTAGTGATTACCGTACAATCAGTTTGATGAGCCATGTACTGAAAATATTCCTGAAAATTATACACACTAGAGTACACAGAAAACTGAAAATGGACATCAATGATACCCAGTTTGGATTCCGAAATGGACTCCGAACAAGAGAGGCGTTGTTTGCACTGAACGTTATGTCTCAAAGATGTCTTGACATAAATCAAGATGTATTCATGTGTTTCATAGATTAGGACAACATTTTCGTAATCTGGCGTTCCAAATTTTTAAACTGTTCTACAATTAAAACTTCCACCGTTCCAGTGTTCCCGTACATCTAAGTTTGTCCGACTGGACACCGTTAAGCTATTAACAAATTTTCAGCTTGCTATTAATCAACTTTTTTTTGGTACGCAGGAACCAGGTCTAATAACCCAATGGTTAGTTTTGAATTTTAAAGAAATACCAACGAATATACAGCAATACTTTTGTATTGTATTTTCGAGTGAACTAGCAGCTTGGTACCAGATGTTTTTTCGAAGGCGCCCTAAGATAAATAAATGCCTTTTTTAATAAAAGAAAGTCATAAAAGTTCCAAATCATTTTATTTTGAGCTGTCCATTGAGACACATGTTACTGTGCTTGATCTGCTAAATACAAATTTTAAGATTTTTCACTTGAATACTATTTTGTCCTATTGTAACATGAGCGGAGCGTGAGGGGGCAATATAATACAATCCAGGGGTTCTATGTAAAATATAAACGAAAGTTGAAAAGGTGGAAGATTGTGATTCGGTAGTTTTTTTTATTTAAGTTAAAAAAACAATGTTACGTAATGCGCTGTTCGAACCATCCTATTCCCTCCCCGTGTAACGCGGCTAACGTTTTACATTACCCCCCCCCAACTTGCGTTACGTAATACTTAAACGCTCCCAAAGTAGATTAAATTACACTTTGTATGATAAAAAACTATCCAACGAATTCTTTGTTTTAATCTAGTAACACTCAAATATAAAAAAGTTATATGGATAAAACGAAACTTGCCAGCAAGCAGTTCTAAGTATTCAGGAATCATTTTCAAGAAATTTAAATGTACGACCCTATTTTGATTATAATCGCTTCCTGTATTAAGTTACTTTTATGTGGCACTCATTGTATTATTAATTTTCTTATCTTAATTGGCAACTAACATGTAAATCTCGACAAAAAAGTATATCTATTAAATAAATTATTTTTAAAACTCTACTAGTTTGACAAACAGTTTGAATTTTCAAACCTGTACGATTGACCAGTTTGACTTGACTTGAAATATTTGTCAGAAGGATTGACTTGAGTTTGACTTGAAATTAAGTCAAACTCAAGTCAAGTTCAAACATGTAAGTCAAACTTGTGCAACTCTAATTGGGGCTGTGTGTGTGTGGAAAGATAATGGCATGGAATCAAGTCCATTTGCCACAGAAATTTGTAAAAGGAATTTTCTTATAGTATAACTACAGAGATGTGGGTTATGCCGTTTTAAATTTGTATTTTATTTTCTTTAATAAAATTTACTAAAAGTTCCAAGGTGTTTTTATTGGCAGCTAACAAAATGTGTGTGAGATTTAATGGAAGAAAATATTTCATTTCAGTAAGTGTACGAATTAAATCATTGGATTTTTTTAAATGTTTTTTGCAACCGAAAAATATATGATTTAGATCTCCGTAAGAGTTCTGATCACAACTACAGGCCGAGGACTGTATAATGCCCAGCTTAGCAAGGTGCGATGGAAATCGCCCATGATTTGTTTTAAGTCGAAAAACACTTGCCGAAAAGAATTTTGAAGTAGGGTAGTTGAAAATATATAGAGGTGGGGATGGTAGGGTAGGATGTATTTTAAAGTAGGTATTTTGTGAGTTTTCTACAGTATTTTCCCACTGTCGTTCCCATTTTAATCTTATTTTATTTTTTATCAAATGAAAGACGTCTGGTAATGTATAAATATTACAAAGAACTCCGTTAAGTACTGCTTCCTTAGCCAAACTATCAGCTTTTTCATTACCTAGTATACCTGTATGACCTTTGACCCATACAAATGTTATATTTAAATCTGCTATCAAATTTTTTAAATTGCATAATATAGGACATTTCATTCTTTCAAATTTTATGCTTTTTATTGACTCCAATGCAGACTTAGAATCAGTTAGTATTACTCCATCTCGTAAATTATTTGATGTTAACCAAGTAATGCCCTTCCAAATTGCTATAAGTTCAGCAGTATATATGCTACATATTGATGGTAATTTAAACATAAATGATTGTTTTGTATTTTGGATAAAAACTCCACAACCAACTCCGTGTTTTGTTTTTGATCCATCTGTATATATAAATGGCTTATTGACTAATCCACCTAATATGGATTTTAGAAGGGTGTGATTTATATGATGGTATTCTGTATAATTGGGTATTATGACTCTGTGTGGTTTTATTAGTGATCTATAGGGTATGGTATACATAAACAATGTTTTATTTTTACCAAAAGAAATGTGATCAGCATTGGTCTCAACGAAAGCTTCTGCCAGTGGAGGAGAATTCTTTATTTTCCAAAAGCGGTTTGTTAAATCTTCTTTTGCAATATCACTTAATTTGTTGATCATGTTTGACTCTAAGGATTTTAGTTTTAAGAGATATTTTTGTGATAATAGCTGCCGACGCAAATCCAAAGGCAATTCATTACATTCTGCCAGTATTGCTTTCACCGGTGATGATATCATTCCACCTATGCAAGTTCTAAGACATTTATATTGAACTCTGTTTATTTTGTTTAGATTGGTGTTACAAGCAGATCCGTATAAACAACATCCATAGTCAATGATAGACCGCACATAGGCTCTATAAAACAATAAAGCTATACCAGTAGCTGCGCCCCAACTTCGATTTGTTACACACCTAAGCAAATTATAGCCTTTCTCACATTTGTTTATTAAGTGACGTATGTGACTCGACCATAGTAACTTGGTGTCAACAATGATACCTAAATACTTAAACTCTTTAACTACCGACAAGGTACGCCCACACAGAGTTAATCTCTCTGGTGCACGTAGTCTATGCCTGGTAAAAAACATAATAGAGCATTTTTCTGTTGAAAGGGTCATACCAGTTTCTTCTGTCCATGTACTTACCTTATGCATAATATTATCAAGAGCCTCAGTGCATGCTTCATAACTATTTTGGATGGTGTATATACAGATATCATCTGCATATTGTATGCAATTTACGGAATTATGAAATAGTGAATGAATATTGGCAGAATATATATTAAAGAGTATAGGACTAAGTACGGATCCCTGTGGCAACCCATGATAAACAACCCTTGGACCATGTAACACATTTCTATGGTCTCTAATATAGACATGTCTAGAAAAATATAGTTGCAATATATTTAGAGCAGTCGTTTCGCTAAGACCAATCTTAACCATTTTCTGTTTAAGTATATTTATATTTACAGAGTCGTAAGCCCCTTTTATATCTAGGAATAAACAAGCTAGATACTTGTTGCCAGAAAAGGCAATCTGGATGTCATTTACTAAATGAGTTACTGCATCCAAAGTACCATATCCCCTTCTAAAACCGTATTGAGTATTAGGTAAGATATTGTTATACTCGATGTACCACTCCAGTCTTGTTTTTATCATTCTTTCGAACGTTTTAGTTATACATGACATTAAAGATATAGGGCGATAAGAGGAAGGCATATTTCTATCTTTAGTAGGTTTTAAAATTAAACAAATGGTAATTTGTTTGAGATGCTCAACATAGTTTGAATTCACCCACCAATCATTGTATATATTTAGTATAAAATTTTTAGCAACTTGGGGAAGATTTTTAATAATGTCATATGTAACATAATCATTACCCGGAGCAGTACATCTAGAGGTCTTAATTGAAGCTTCAAGTTCTGTTATATCAAAAGGTGCATCCATGTAGTGGCTGCCAATTTTCTCGTTCGGACCTTCAAGCATATTTGGCACAAAACTAGGTGCTACAATATCAAAAATTTGGTTTATTAGTTCTTCAGATAGAGGATGTTTTTTAAAAGTTGAGTTTTTGTTCGATATTTTTTTTATAAAACTCCAAATTTTTGATATTGGGGTATTTTTATTTAATTTGTTAATAAAATTTTTCCAGCATAGTTGTTGCTTTTGTTTAAAAAGTAATTTAGCTTTGGCCTGAATATGCTTAAACTTGAGGTAATTTTCATAATTCGTGGTCATTTTATATTCATGGTATGCGTCTTTTCTATCATTAACAATTAAAGTGCATTCATTATCCCACCAAATAGGATTTGGAGGATTTTTACTGTTACCTGAACGAGATTTCATTGACTTAGAAGCTGCATCATTTATTACTTTCATAAAAAAATCAAAGGAGTTTTTATTACTGTTATTGTTATAGATTTGTGTTTCGATTAGGTTTTGAAAAAGCGTCCAGTCAGCTGAAGACTCAATCCATTTTCTAGAAGGTGTTTTGTTAGTGGGGATATATTCCCGAGATATAGTAATATGGATAGGGAGATGATCTGAGCCAAGTGTATCATTCAGAGGATTCCATTCAGATAAACTTAAAAGGCTAGGTGAGACAAAGGTAAGATCTATGGCAGAAGGTCTTTCGTTAGGTCTGACTATCTTAGTAGGTCGTCCGTCGTTTAAAATAATTAGGTTAGTTTCTTCTATAGCTTCTACAAGTCGATTTCCTTGTGAGTTATCTATTGTAGAGCCCCAAAGACTGTGATGACAGTTAAAATCACCGCATATAATGACATCACCCTGTAGTTGTGAAAAAAGATTATTCCAGTCAGTCTTAGTTGCTTTTATGTTGGGAGCTTTATAAATGGAGGCTAAGGATATCTTAAGGTCATCGATATATGCTGCACATACTTCTATTTTGGAATTAAAGTTTTTACGAATTGAAATTTCATGATAGCATAGGGAATCTTTAATAAGTATGGCAGTGCCTCCGAATCCATCAGTTCGATCTACATGTAATATATTGTAAGTTGGTAAATGAAATATTTTCTTTTTCGATAACCAAGTTTCGTTAAGCATAATTAAATCAAATTTAACTGCGTGATCGTTTAGAAAATTAATAAGATTAGCTTTGTTTTTAGTAATGGAGTTACAGTTCCATTGCAATATATTTATCATCTACTTAATAATAATTTTCGTCACTATCACTATCATTGTATTGTATCGTATCTAAGATTGTTCTGAGTTCTGTTTGTGTTTCCTGGATAACTAGTGGATCTGGGTTTACCAAATTAAATTTTTTAAGCATATTTTCAAAAATAGAAGGAAGTTTCTGCAGTATCTGTGATTCTAATTTTTCTTTGTATGAATGGAAAGCTTCTCTATGTGGATTAGGAATGATAGGATTTGAAGCGGTATTTTTAAGTTTAAATGAAGGGGGTTTATTAACTGAAAGGGGCGAACTTACTTTGCGCTTTTTCGGCTGTTGGTAATGTGGACGTGGTACCCAATTTTTATTACTCGTGGAGGGGGAATTGTTCGTGTCAGTATTACCATTCAGCTCAGGGAAATTGTTTAAATTATTTAAAATATCGAAATTATTATGTGTTACTATTTTAGCGTAAGACGGATTTCTTACAATAACTTCAGCTTCTTTAAATGATACATTTTTTTCAGACATGATCTTTTTAATTTTTAATTGTTCCTGGTATTTCGGGCAAATTTTTGATACGGACTGATGGTCATGCTTTTCACAGTATATGCAGTAAGTGTCAGAAGTGCAATCGGTATCATCATTTTCATCGTGGGTTTGACCACATTTTTTGCATTTAGTTGTAGTGCTTTTACAGTATTTGGCTGTGTGGCCATATCGAAGGCACCTGAAACACTGAACTACAGGATATATGTAGGGCTCTACAGCAAATCTCACCAAATCAATTTTAACAAATTTTGGCAAACTATTTCCTAAAAACGTCAAGACGATCATTTGTCTAGGGACAAACTGTGTCTCATTATCAGAATCAACTATCCTTCGTTTCATTCTTTTTACATCTACAACTTTATGTTCACTTTCGATATTCTCCATTATATACTTTTCGGACAAAAATGTGTCAATTTGTCTGATAATTGCCTTTTTATGGTTGAAAAAAAATAGGTATATACGCGATCAAATTGTTATCTTTTATTAATTTATGTCCTATAATGGCATTAGCAATATTATAAGATTTAAAAATAATTTTTACTTTATTTCTCCCGACTAATTTTATGTCAATAACATGTGTGTTAAAAGTAGTATTTTTATATAAATAGTGCCCAACTTTAACAGCCGATAAATGACTTTTTTGATCAACCGGTTCAACGATAACATAGTACGGTCCGATGTCTGTCGAAATATATTTGTTGTCTAAATTATATATTTTATTATCAATTTCCTTTTCGCCTTGTATATCTTTCTCATCTGGTGGGTCTTTTCCAGACGGGGGAGTACCCCCGTCGGAAGAGTTACTCATTATAATATTAAAAAACTTGTACTTACCTTAACTATGGGTTTATGAAATAACAAACCAAAATAAAATATCTACCTGCCTAAATACGAGCAAAAAGTAATTAAGCGCGTGTAACAAAACCAACCTTACTGTTCGGAAGACACACTAATACTGCTCTAATTGGGGCTGTTTTTTCTGCAGCTCATCATCAGATCGGCCAAAAATTCGGCAAAGTAAAGCCGTGTGATCGTTTTATCCTTTTCCAGAAAGTCGATATAAATTACAAATAAATACTAAAAAACGATGACCATCTCCTTTCCGGCCGATAGGACAGTGTTCGCCCCCTTCGGGGCACTTTCGTGGGGTGGATCCATGTTTCGTGCATGGTTATGAAAGATTATAGCACCTTCTTCAAATTAAGCTTACACAGACTCTAACTTGTAGTGGTCTCATGGTGAGTGAGTAAATGCGGCATTCATCACGCCTACAGCTTTCTCATGACGATATGTCTCAGCTATCTTGCACACTTTCGGTCGGTGGTCTACCACTACGAGATGGTGGATTTTTTTTTCACGTTATCGTCCGTGATAGCCGTTTGACTTATCGAAGCCGACTTATGACCACGTTTTAACTCCTTCAACCAACTTTTGACGGTCACCGTACGTAGCAAAACGGAAATAGGATAATAAGAATTATGTAAAATTATAATAAAAAGAAGATTAAAAAGCAATCTTAATATTATTTTTGTACAATCTGTCAAAATAATTCAGTTTAGTATCAATTTTATTCCATCGTTACGTAGTAGCAGTGTTGAGCCCGGTTAATGTTTGGACGGGTGACCGCTTCGGAACCACGTGGCTGTGGAACACCTCATGGATGATATTGCCCATGGATGAAAGTAGTAAGTATTAAAATTAGTGTAATATTTAAATAAAATACAAATAAACTGTTTAAAATATATTTATTTCGTTAAAATCATATAATGAAATCTTATAAAATCTTAATGCGACAAGTCAGGCTGTCCGGAACATTCGTCGATATAATAGGTTTGTTCTAGCATCAGTTTCAAACGGTTTGAAACCATCAGCGAATAGTCGACCAGCGCGAGTAGAGGGGATAGCACTGGTGACTGTATTATGTTCTCTCACTGACCAACTGTTTGCTGACGGTTTCTGACTAGTTTGCCTGTTTGCTAGAACACACCTATTATAAACATTAAATTAATGACGTTAAATAAACGTCTTTTTATTTTTTTATATTCTGGATAATAATTTTATTTTTTATATTTATTAATCAATTTATTATTTATTTATTAGTTAGATTTTATACAAATTATCTTACCTTAATAGTTAGTTTGAACTTAGTTTTGACAGTTCTGTCAAAAGATATGCTTTATATATACGTTAGCAGATGGTATTAGAAGTTAATTGAATAATTATTATATGTATAAAATAAATAAGATGTTTAAAAATAAAATTTAAGTTTAGTTTAAAAATTATTAACAACTAACTTTAAAACGGTTGGTAGAAATATTTTTGTATATTATACTACTTCATCAGTACTTGATTAAATCTTTCGCAAAATTGATAAAAATATTGGTTACTTTATTAAGAATAATAATTTAATTTAATTTATATAAAATAATTTTTTAAAATTATGTTACTTTATATTTACTTGGTTTACATGCAAGATTTTTATTATTTTAAAAATGTAATTTTAATTATTTTGAAAGTTTGTTCCCACTGATCGTCTTCATTTAGGGAAACCGTCTCTCATCTTACAGTTTTCATCTTTGCTGTTTTTAGTATTATTTTTGTCCTTTCTGTGTCAGGTCGTGTTTTTTTGCCGCGTATGTCACTATTGGTCTGATGACTGTTTGTAAATTCTGGCTTTCACTTCTTTTCCGATATTTTTATTTCTCCATATTGTGCCACTCAGGCAACCGGCGGGTCCTTTTACTATATTTACTTGATCTTCCACTTCTGTTTCGAGCTTTTCGTAGATAGATAGTAAAATTCTATCAGGTCTTCTATTATTTGATCTTCCATGTCTAATTTACATCTTAATAAATTTGCTGTTATGTATAACAGAGCATTTTATCTTTTGAGGGAGATTGACAAATTTTCTTGCGCTAATATTAAATTGGTGCAGCATACGTTATAAATAATCTTCACTTAACACATCTTGACATGTTCTTACTTTTTTTATTATTTCATCCATGATCAGGTTAAACAATAGAAGACTCAGAGAATCCCCCTCCCTTATCCTTCTGCCAGCTTCAATTGGGTCAGTTAGTTATTCCTCTACTTTTACTTTTATTGTGTTGTGCTGGTAGGTATTTTCCATATATTATTGTGTTGGTTTGGTAGATATTATATTTTACAAAAACTTGTAGAATTCAATTTTTAGCTTCCTATTTACTAGCAAATTTCCAAACAGTCCTCCTATTACCCAATTTACAGACGATACTATTTTTTCTTTAGCAATACCTCAATTATCAATAATAGCTATTTTCGCATTCACTTAATCATAAAAATGTAATTGCAAGGAACAAAAATACCTACATATTGCCTATAATTTCACATTTTGCTAAACGTGTGCTCATCGACAACCTACATATTTTTATTTTAATACTGATGGCTTGCACCACAGTCGATGTCACAATTAATCATAAATATACAGGCAGATAATGGCACGCATTTGCTAACGGTGAAAATCCAACATTTGTTGCAAGGAAGTGATGTGTTAATTTGGATTGTTTCTAATATAATTTATACATTTATGTTGCTACTTTCGTAATATATTATATTCAGTGTGTTACAAAAATTGAAAGAGATACATGGGTAATTTTAAAATATGGAAATTTATCTTAAAAAAATTAATATTTATCGAACAATAAATCATATCAAAACTGGTGTATAATGTTAAATAAATTACAACATGTTTTATATTTTGTTCTAAAACTGTATCATTTTAGCATCTCAGCTTTTCTATTCGTCTTTCTTGATCTTATAGCCTCAATTTTTAAATATATAGGGTACATCAAGATTCACGGTTATATGTTGATGGTCATATAATTCAAAGAGTACCTACCCAGTTTTAAATATCTTGGATGCCATATTACTGAACAACTAGATCCAGATAAAGAGATAAAATGTAGATTCGAGATATCTCGCACCACATTTTAAAAAATGAGGTCATTCTTCTGTAATGATAACTTGCAACTTCAACTTCGAAAGCGTATGATTAAATGTTACATTTGGTCAGTCCTCTCGTATGGTGTCAAAGCATGGACATTAAAAATATCCATTATTAACCGTTTGGAGGCCTTGGAAATGTGGCTGCACAGGCGTATACTGAAAATACCATAGACGTCTATGCTGACAAATGTGGCAGTCCTTAAGAGAGCAAATGCTACCCGCGAGCTGCTTGATAACATCAAATATAGAAAGATGGCCTATTTTGGACACGTAGTAAGGGAAGACCGGTATTCTTCAACTTATTATGATGGGTAAAATCGAAGGACGCAGAGAAATTGGTAGAAAGCAGGCCTCTTGGTTGAAGAATATCCGGGAGTGGACAGAAATAAAGAAAGCAGAACACCTATTTAGAATAGCTCGAGACAGAGACAGTTTCGCCATGTTAATCGCCAACGTCAAGGGGACTTGATAGGGACGTTAAGAAGAAGAAGATAGGGTACATTCCATGTCAAATCACTCAGGAAAAAAATTTTGGATCTCCTATTTGTCTAAAAATTGGTATATAGCTTCTGCGGGACGTAAAAATAAGATATTTAAGGTCAAAAAATCGTCTTCTTCTTTTTTTCTCAAAATGTTATTTTATGCGATTTTGCAGTGATTTGGTGTTTATTTAAACATATTTGCATTTTCTATCAAGTATCAATGAAAAACATAATATTTTAATAAAAGGGACTCAAAAATGTCATTATATGGCATTATAGCAAGTTATTTTGATTCAAAACAAGTTTTTGATAAAATTCTATAGTGTAGAAAACGTTAAAATACTTTTTACATTTTCCTTCATTCCCAAATACGTCATCATCGATTTGCCTGAAAATTTGCCCACAGATAGCCAAAACATAGAGTGGTTAAGTGGTTAGAAGGATTTAAATTATATTACAATACCAAAAAAGTTACATTCAGTAATATCAGACTCAAAAGTATATTAGTCCAGTCGGGATAGCATTTGACCTTGCATGCCGAGCTGCCCAAAATTTTATTTTTCTAATCTTTAGGGGAGTCAATAGTAGCCTAAATTTAAAATCACGAATGAATTCTTCCGTAACGTTAGCCTCCATCTTGATTTTAAAAGAGAACCTGTTTTGCTCAATATCTGCACCATTTTTAACTTTTCGACAAAAATGGTAGGAACTGAAATTGTTCCAAATAAATCGTGTTTACAATTATTACAATATCTTTTTAAAAATGTTTGTCGTGAGGTCGATATTTTCGAGTTAATTGTATTAACAGTAGACGCCTATATTTTTGACTATGATATTGCATGTAACTTTTTGGTATTGTAATATGGGTAATTCAAATCTTTCTCACCGCTTAAAGTCTTATATTTTGGCTATCTGTGGGCAAATTTTGAGCCAAATCGATTATGATGTATTTGGGAATGAAGAAAAATGTAAAAAACGGTTTTCTAAAGCGTTCTACACTATAAAATTTGATCAAAAACTTGTTTTGAATCAAAGTAACTTGTAATAACTCCATATAATGACATTTTTGAGTCCCTTCTATTAAAGTATTATGTTTTCCATTGATACTTTACGATAGAAAATGCAAATTTGTTTAAATAAACACCAAATCACTGTAAAATCGCATAAAATAACATTTTGAGAAAAAAAGAAGAACAAGATATTTGACCTTAAATATCTTATATTTACGTCCCGCAGAAACTATATACCAATTTTCAGACAAATCGGAGATCCAAAATTTTTTTGCTCCAAAATTGTGTGATTTGAAATGGAATCACCCATAGGCATTACACTATCTAGCTACAAATAGCTAGAAGCAGAAGTGGAAGATCAAGTGAATAGAGCAAACAGAGCCGCAAGTTGCCTGAATGTAACAATATAGAGAAATAAAAATATCGGAAAAAAAATTAAAAGCAGAATTTGGAAAACAGTCATCAGACCAATAATGACATATGCGTAGAAACAAGACCTATCCCAGACAGAACAAAACGAATTCTAAAAACAACAGAGATGGAAACCCTTAGAAAAATCGATGGTAAGCCACTATGGGGCAGAGCTAGAATTAGAAATATGAGACGGAGATGCAAGATGGAGAACGTCAAGGACTGTGTAATCTAGAAGAGTAAATTGGAATGATCATCATGAAAGCCGAATGACAAAAATTACAGTAGTAAAGACGCGAAACACGGTTTCCCAATTTGAAGACGGTCAGTGGGAAGACTACGAACACGATGTTATCGTTTTCGTGGTCTTCCATCAACTTACTAAAGGTACATTGAAAAAACTCATGTCTACCAAATAAGAAGAAGAAAAGAACTTTTTTCTTTAAAAAAGTCGTTAGGTTTTATATATTTGTTTTTATTTAAATCATGTATTTAACTTTTTATAAATTTTCCACTAAACAAACAATTAACTGTATTTCATATTTTCATACTTCCTATTCATACTTTCTGTTGAAACTTAATTCACTTTTTCGTACAAAGTTTACAATAATTACATTTGTTTAAAGCGTTAGCTCTATATTTTGTTCTGATTTCGCCTGATAAAGCCATGCGGTTAACATGAAAGCGACACGCAGTAACTATACTCATTTACCGCATTTACACTCAGTCCCGTTGGACAGGGAATTGGGCAGGGAAGTGGGCACGAAGCGGCAAGTGAGTAAGTGAGCAAGACGATGCTGTCGTCACATTTCATTCTTGAGAGTTGTTCGGTAAATGAATTGTGAGGACATTGGCGAGGAACTAATGTGAACACCTCACTCGCGTCGATATCGTATTTCGGGCAATATTTCCGGCAGCAGCAGCAGAAGTGGCAATGGCTGAGTATAAATCCGGTAATTTAGAATCACCACTATTCGCTGTGTGCATAACTGACGCGATACCTAGCGTCGCCACCTGACATTTTTAGCGAACACAACTTGAAGTTAAGCATAATATGATAAATACATATAGGGCTTTTCAACAGCAGTCATTTGTTTCAAGTTTGCAGTAAATTATGCTAATATTTTGTATATCTGTCTTTTTGTTTATTGTATTTTTTTTGTATTACTTATTTTATATATATAGACTGTGTAAATTGTTACTCTGTGCAGTCTGATATGAAATAATTTTCATCCGTTAAACAAATTAGTGAAGGTAAAAATAAATTAACGGTAGAGTGACGTTAACACCATTTTAACTGTTTATAATAACAATCCAAATAACATTTAGTTGTAATTACATTAGTCTTATCTCTCTTACTGCGACACGTAAAAAGAACTGCTTTTCGGTCTTCTGCTGTTCGGTCTAGTGAGGTTTCGGTAAAGTGCTTTTCGGTCTAATGAGTTCAGTCTACTGCTTTCGGTCTAATGATTTCGGTCTCTTTACAGTAAACCATTATTTATACAACATATGACAAAAGCTCAAAACAAATGACAACCGATGACAACCTCTATTGTGAAGTTGCAAATTATTAATAACTAGTTTTTAACGATATTTTTCCAATTTATGTATAAAATGGATGTAGTTATAAGAACTGGGTTTCTAAAAATTCATTACAATTTATCTTTTCAACCCCAAACGGAACAGAAAGGAAAAAATCTAACCTCGTCTTTAAACTAGGAGGAGTAATAATTCAAATTGACCGCGCTGTAATGTTTGTTTGTAATTGGTCCAACCGCAGGCAAGTTTACTCCATGTGATGGAGTAGAGTGGAAATAGAGGACGACACAAAGTATATCTGAAAATCGAAACAGCATCCTGGAACGTTTTGATCGGAAATTATAAAATACATTGGAGTGCAAAATTAACGGGACACCTTAAAAATGGGTCATTTTTCATGTTTGGGATTTCCTAAACCTGTTGTCCGATTTTAGTTATTTTTTAATATATTATAGCCTTATTCTTTAACAATATCGCTGTAATAGTATTGTTGCTAAGCAGTTAAATTTTCATGGTATACCAGGTGTACACATCAAACTGTGTTTTTTTCTTAAAGTTCGCATCACCCTGTGGAACATTCCAGCATTTATAAAATACTGAAATTAAATTCCAACTACAGCCTCGTGTTTTCTCAACATTTTGTTTTTTTATCCATTCGCTTACATTGGACCATAAAAAAGTTAGGTACTTTAACAACTAGCCATGTTTTTCATCAATACAGGGTGTTTTAAATAAGTATGGCCAACTTTAAGGGGGAATTCTGCATAAAAAATAATGAGAGTTTGCTTTATAAACGGTATGTCCGCAAATGCTTCGTTTCCGAGATAGGGGGTGTTGAAATTTTTATTACAAAATGACGATTTATTTATTGCTTTAAAACTGGTTGAGATATGCAAATGAAATTTGGTCGGTTTTAAGACGTAGTTATTGCACATTTTTTGGCACACATTTAAGCATTTAATATTCACCAATGGCGCGCATACGGGTAATATAACCGCTCATATTACCCGTATGCGCGCAAATGGTGAATATTGAATGTCAAAAAATGTACAATAACTACGTCTTAAAACCCATTAAATTTCATTTGCATAAATCAAGCGGTTTTAAAGTAATAAATAAATCGTCAGTTTGTAAGAAAAATTTCAACACCCTCTATCTCAGAAACGTAGCATTTGCGGACATAGGTTTATAGAGCAAACTGTCATTATTTTTTCATGTAGAATTACCCCTTGAAGTTTGCCACAGTTATTTAAAAACACCCTGTATTCATGAAAAACATGGGTAATTGTTAAAGTACCTAACTTTTTTATGGTCCAACATAAGCGAATGAATAAAAAAACAGATGTTGAGAAAACATGAATCTATAGTTGGGTTTTAATCTCAGTATTTTATAAAGTCTAGAATATTCCACAGGGTGGTGCGAAATTTGAGAAAAAAAACACAGTTTCATTGGTACACCCGGTATACAATCAAAATTTACCCGTTTAGTAACATTATTATTACTGCGATATTGTTAACGAATAAGGCTATAACATATTAAAAAATCACTTAAGTCGGATAACAGGAAATTCGAAACATCAAAAATGACATACTTTTAAGGTGACCCTGTTTCTGTTTTTTTTCTCTTTTTTGTAGATGCCCCTTCATGGTGCTTCTTAGTATACACTTAACAGGTTCCTAACCTATACGTTGTTTCAAACTGAATTCTGTCAAATCCATGAAGTAAATAACTACTGACTTGTGCTCAATTAATTTTTATTTAAATTTTATAGATCGATACATTCTGTGAGTTGCGCTCCATTTAATTTCGCATGTCTAGTTTTTCTGCTTTTCTATAAACAATAAAAAAAATTCCATATTAAAACTACTATAGAAGATTCTAAATTAAACCCCATAGTCATTGACAAACTATTTATAACGCCATTTACCTTGGAAAATGCCATATTCAGCGAATGGTCGTTCCATGCATGATCATGACATTGAGCTATACAAAAAAAAAACAATTATTATGTTATTTTCTTCATTATTTATCTACATAATATCACATTGAATAATTAGTGTTCGGATTTACAAGAGCAACATTTATTAATTTAGTCACGGGTATATTCCTGTTAAAATTTGACAAATATTGTTATAACTTGAAAATTGTTGTAACATGAAAAATATAGTGTAGATTCGAACCACGCCTATTTCATAGAGAAGAAGACACTTTTTGGTGATGCCACTATATATTGGACATGCATTTAAGGAGTATTAAAATACTTATTTACTATATTTTGTATGCGCGTTCTTTTACAAAAAATCTGTGAATTCCGAAAGAACGTTTATGTTTGTTTCATCGACTTTGAAAAGGCATTCGACCGAGTACAACACTATATACTTTTCAATTGTCTACAGGCAGGAGGACTTGACCACTACGATATAAGACTGCTAAAATACTCATATTACAATCAAGTAGCATCTATCCAAGTTGGAGATAGTCGTACTGAAAAACTACCCATCAAACGGGGTGTGCAACAGGGTTGTGTTTTGTCACCCAGTCTCTTTAATCTGTACTCTGAAGAAATCTTTAGGAAGGCTTTGGACGATAGACAAGAGGGAGTAAGACTGGGCGCAGAAGTAATCAACAATATCAGATATGCTGACGACACAGCCATTCTTGCAGAAAATTTAGAAGATCTCCAGACATTAGTAAATCTAGTCAGTGAAGCAAGTTATCGGAGAGGCCTAAAAATCAATATTTCAAAGACAAAGTGGATGGCAGTTGGAAAGATAAATGTAGATTAAGGCGTGCTTTCTCTTGATGGAGAGGAGATAGAACGAGTAAACCATTTTAAATACCTTGGCAGTTGGTTAAATGTAAATTGCGATTGTGATGAAGAGATAATAACCAGGATTGAATTATCACGTAAGGCTTTTATGACCTGGAAACCAGTTTTATGTAACCGAAGCCTGTCGATGAAGATCCGCAAGAAGGTCCTAAAATGTTACGTGTGGTCTATATTATTGTATGGTTGTGAGACATGGACGTTAAAAACCCCAATGCTTAATAAATTAGAAGCATTCGAATTGTGGTGCTATCGACGAATCCTAAAGATACCGTGGTTTTCGCACACTTCCAATGCAATAGTTCTTCAAATGATGAATTCAGAACGTCTGCTCATAAACATCATAAAGAGGAGAAAAACAGAATACTTCGGCCATATAATTAGAGGGCCTAAATACCACCTAATTCGCCTTATAATACAAGGAAAAGTGGAGGGAAAGAGAGATGGATTGGTCGAAAGAAACTTTCATGGTTACGTAATATTAGATAATGGTGTGGTTCCACGGTAGAAGAATTATTTCGCGCAGCAGCCGATAGAAAGAGGTTTCAGGAACTTGTAAACATGATGACAGCCAACGTCTGAATACGGACACGACACCTGAAGAAGAAGATTAAATATACATAAGAAAAATGATTTATTTATAAAAATATATGGCATTATTCGAAAAATGAAAAAATAAAAAGTAACTTTGTCGATTAAAAAATAGTTATAACAAGATAATGTGTATATCATTTGTTATTAATACCTCGTATATATCCTCTTTGGACCCTTTTATAACAGCCTGCGTACGTCTTGGCATTGTGATTTACTTGCCAACAAATTATTTGATAAATCCCCTTTATTAATCCTATTACAAAGTCATTTGTATTTTAGTAATATCGTTAAATTTTGAGAGGTAAACACACTGAATAGCAGGTATAATTAAAGGGGCAATAGATTAACAATAGATTACTTTCTACCTGTACGGGAAACTTAACTACTACACCATCTAAATACAAGTGACTTTGTAATAAGCTTAAAATAATTAAGATTTTCTCAAATATCTTGATAGGATGTCCTTTATTATCTTAAGATCCGCTCTCAACTCAGGCAAGTTTTTGGGCGGTGTAATCCAAATTATAAAAAATTGCTATAAATAAATTATGTATTAAAATAAATAATAAACTATAAATAAATTATGAAAATAACTATTCTCGCTTGAAAACCACTTTTTTAATATGGGTTATTTTAAGACGAAAGTTATTCTTGCAAATTATGCAAATAAACAATTAAATACCGAAAAAGCTAATTTTAGCGTTTTGATGCCAAATAGGTTGGACATCGGATTTAAAAAAATCAATTTGCTTTTTTAAATTCGACGTCGAACCTATTGAAAAATGGTATTTTTAATTGTTTATTTGCATTTAACGTTTAAATTAAGCATTGTTACGAAAAAATCACACGAATAAAATTTGTCTCAAGTTTCGTCAAAACTGATTTGGAAACTAAAGCAGACTTTTTTATAATTTGTATAAAAAATTTTGGTATGTTGGTTTACCAAGTGTTTGTAATGGTAATTACAGTCGGAAAAATGAAAGATTATCCATGAACGATCACATCAATCACATATTTTGTATTTGCGTCTTTTTCCATAAATAGCAAAACGAGAGAGAATGTATAATGGTAGGGGAGCAAAGTATGCTAAATGTGCAGTCACTCGAGCGTTATGGGGACCTAT
Organism: Diabrotica virgifera virgifera; assembly: GCF_917563875.1. Taxonomy (NCBI): domain Eukaryota; kingdom Metazoa; phylum Arthropoda; class Insecta; order Coleoptera; family Chrysomelidae; genus Diabrotica; species Diabrotica virgifera. The sequence goes on from NC_065444.1 coordinate 67,908,878, forward strand.
TGGGTTGTGAAGAGTAGGTCTTAAAACCAAAAAAAGTTAAGTAAAGTTTTCCATTTTAGCGGGCGCTTGCCATTTTTAAATTTAATTTTCCATTTCCAACAATCGTTTTTTCCGATTATAACGCCATCTATCCATAATTCGAAAAAATGTTTCGAATAAAAGTTACTTATTTTTACGTAAGGAATCCAAATCTGCAATAAAAAATGGGGGCTCCTATTTAAGATTTTAAAGTAACCCCCCTCCCCACCTCCGTGGGGGGTGGTGTTGGTGCCATTAGATATATTTTTTAAAAATATTGAATAAGTGTATTTTACAGTTTTTCGATCTGATGTTCATTTCGCGAAATATCGCGGGAGTCGTATTTAAAATAATAAATTTACCCCCCACCCCTCTCCCTGGTAAGTCGTGTTTGGTATCATTCGATAGATTTTTAAAAAATATTGAGTAAGTATTTTTTAGTTTTTCGATCTGTCATTCATTTCGCGAAATATTCGCTTTTTTCTTGTGAAACTTTGGGACTCACCCATTTCCTTACGTCCGGCTCAAATCGTCAGATTTTTGAAATATATACTCTTTTGCATGTACTTAACGTACCGTATCTTAATCTGACAATTTCGAGTTTTTTTAAGGATAGATTTTTTTTTTCGGGCCCCCCTTAACGAACTCCCCTGTGTTAAGAGCCAATATATGGTAGAGGTACATCTGCAGGGTACCAGGTTTCTCACCATATGATAATCTGACGCGCTCGAGTAACTGCAAAAATCCCCGCTTGGGCTCCCCTACCATAAAGAATTGCGCAGTGATTTAAAAAGCAAAAAAAAATATATCTAAAGTTTTGTAGGTCATGCGAACTTCTTCTTTTGCTTATAAAAATATGTGTTTTTTCATAACCGTCCAGATGCTGTATTTTCATCAAATTTTCAGCTTGCTATTAGTCAATTTTTTTTTCTTTTGCGGGATCCAGACCTATTCGACCGATGGGGCTCATCTATTGCACATATATTATAGAAAACACACATTGTGAAATGTGTTTTAAATATTTTTATTATTTATTTTAATTATTATAAACAATTGAAAAAAATATTTTCATGTTTATATATTTATAAAAAAAAATTAATTTAGAAACTCTCATTTTGAAGAGCAAGTTTTTTAAGAAAGTCGTTTGTTGAACGTTTTCATCTACAATGCGCAGTCATTTGACAATGTTTAAATGAATGAAAAAAGTCTCTTTTTTGCTTAAATGTTAATAAAAAACCACGAAGCACTAAAAATTTCTATAACCACGGGATAGTAAGTTTTTCCACTGACTTAATTCCAATTAAAAATACCCATTAATTTTTTTAAGGGTTTTTTCGGGTTCGTTGGGGTACTGTGCATAAACTAAAATAGAATATATTTTATGTATACAGTGCACTGGAATAAGTGTTACCCCCCTTATTAACTTATTTATTTTTAGTACGTAAGCAAAACGCTCGGACAGGTCGATTTTTAAAATAATGATAGTATATTATAGCATCAATGTTTCAAACTTTGAACGATCCCTCTTCAGGTGACAGGCATAACTTTGGTTTTTTTTTAATGTAAAAGTACATTATATGACACCTCATTTAAAAGCTTTTCAAATATTGATTACAAAAATGTATAATACTTTAATCCTTTTTGAGAGCGTAGGCGCAAAATACAGGTCGAATTATTTTTAAATCCATTCATTTTTTTCGAATCCTGAGAAAACTAATAAGTATTTTTGAAAAATTTAAACGCAGAATGAAATATTACAATATTATCGAAGGTCAAAAGTCTCTGAGAACTTCTATAATGTTTATTTTAATAGGTCACAGGGGTGAAAAAAAAAGACACAATTTAGTCTGATTTTGATTTCAAATATATCACTCAAAAGAAACTTTTTATTTATTCTAAGGGACTTCCAGCCCTCGTTAATAATGTAATCTTTCATTCTGCGGTTAAGTTTTTCAAAAATACTTATTAGTGTTCTCAGGATTCGAAAAACAATGAATGCGTTTAAAAAGAATTCAACCGAAATTTTGCGCCTGCGCTCTCAAAAAGGATTAAAGTATTATACATTGTGTAAACAGTATTTCAAAAGCTTTTAAAGGAGGTATCACATGATGTACTTTCCCATTTAAAAAAATCAAAGTTATGTCTGTCACCTGAAGAGGGATCGCGTAAAGATCGAAACATTGATGTTATAATATACTATAGTTATTTTAAAAATCGACCTGTCCGAGCGTTTTGCTTATGTGCTAAAAATAAATAAGTTAATAAGGGGGGGGGGGGTAACACGTATTCCAGCGCACTGTATAAGAAATTGAGAAAAACCATTAGTTATATGCCGTTTATAGGAAAATATCGCTGAAATATAGGCAGTACTTCTTTAACGTGATTTTAACGAAATAAATATATGTATTTTAAACAGTTTATTTGTATTTTATTTAAATATTAAACTAATTTTAATATTTACTACTTTTCAAAAATGTTTATTAAAACACTACCAAAAATTAAAAAAAAGTGAGGCAAGGCAACAACTTAAGGTGTTCTTAAGCAGTCATCCATCAAAGATATAACCGCGCTAAACATTGCTTGGCTACGGTTATCGGGCGACAATCGTTTAAGTCAGGGTGCTATAGCCGTAAAATTGATATCAAAATTAATTATTTTTACAGATTGTACAAATAATATTAAGATTGCTGTTTAATCTTTTTTTCATCATATTTTAATTATATTATCATATTCCCGACGAAGACAAATCCAGAGACACAAAAATTATAATAAATATATATGTATTTACTAAAAACACTAATATATTTTTTCACACTTTATTTGTACTGATACATCTTCTTCTTCTTAAAGTGCCTATCTGTCCCGGATGTTGGCCACCATCATGGCTATCTTGACTTTGTTTACCGCAGCGCGGAACAGTTCAGTGGTAGTGGTGTTATACCACTTTCCTAAATTTTGAAGCCAGGAAATGCGTCTTCTTCCCGGTCCTCTTTTACCATTTACCTTCCCTTGGACAATCAGTTGGAGAAGGCCGTAACGTTCTTGATTTCTCATTACATGTCCTAGATATTCTAATTTTTTTTGTTTTGATGGTTATGAGAATTTCACACTCTTTCTTCATTCTACGCAATACTTCCACATTAGTAATTCGGTCAACCCAGGATATACGTAAGATGCTCCTATAACACCACATTTCGAAAGCTTCGAGCCGATTCATAGATGCAACAGTTAGTGCCCACGCTTCCATTCCGTAAAGCAGAGCTGTGAATATGTAGCATTTCAACAGACGGTATTTTGTTTTTAATGATATGTCTCGACTGTTGAAAATGGGTTTCATTCTAACGTATGCTGCTTTCGCTTTTATTATTCGCTGTTTAATTTCTGTTGAGTGGTCCCATTGGCTATTTAAATTCGTACCCAGATATGTATATTGCTCAACTCTTTCGATAGTCTGTTGGTTGACTGTAAGTTGAGCGTTTAATATTGGTTTTTTACTAATTGTCATAAATTTGGTCTTATTTATGTTAAGAACTGATACATACGTAACTTGAAACATTTAGCAACAAACTTCATGCTGTCGGTGTGCTCGTACTTCATACTGTAATTTTTATAAAAATTTATTCTTAACTTCAAAAACACCTTTTTAATTTCAAATAAAAATTATAGTGCCATAAAATTATAGATATATTATTTTTATTCCTGTTTACTTACAATTTTACATATTTCGAATGAAACTTTTTAACAAGCGCATGAAAAAGAAAATACCCACACAATACCGCTCATGTCCTAGAAACACAATATCGTCTGGGTCATTTTCACATTTCAACTGCTTTCCGTTTTGCTCACACTTCTGGGCTGACCTTTGACAGTTAATATCAGTTTTACGTTCCTCATTTTACGCCATTATGAAGTTTTAAAGTCTTTCACGTCTCGGTTTTCGCGTTATTGTAGAAATCGAAGGAGTAACCATCAAAGTGGTAGCCAGCCAATGAAGTCCAGATATAAAACTTTTATGTCGAAGCATATCCATCAATTGTTATGAGTTTTGTTAATTGTTTGTATAAAAATGTTGTTCTATAAGGTATTAAAATATAATGGGATTTTTTACGATGATGAATTAAAGCTGATGGAGCATAGGATTAATTTATAGCAATAAATATATTTTTTAATCATCTTACAATATAATTATTGTAAAATTGTCCACTTAGAAGTAATTACTTAATCAATCACAATGGATGCAACACTATAGGCATATACGAATAGGCAATAAGCATAATTGAAGAGACTAAAAGCATTTGAAATGTGGTGCTATAGACGCATGTTGAGGATCTCTTGGATTATGGAAGTTACAAACGAAGAATTCCTACACGGCATGGGTAAAGAGCGTGAACTAGTACCTAATAATTATAAAACTTGGCACACTGGAATACCTGGCCATATAATGCATAATAAACAACGATACCAACATTTTCGGACCATACTTTAAGGTAAGATACATGGAAAAAGTACATCATACATGGTGTCAAAGCTTAGAGTAGCACAGTGGAAAATTAAAAGATTCATACTAGTAATAAGACTTAGTAGTAGAATACAAAGATTGCAATGAGCCGGACATGTGATAAGAATGGGGGAGGATAGGCTACCAAAAAGAGCACTGAATGCTAGAATGCAGGGAAAGAGACCGGTTGGAAAGCCAAGAAAGCGCTGGGAAGACACAGTAAACAGCGACTCACAAGCCCTTTTAGGAGTCCGTGTATGGAGAAGAGCAGCCGCAGACAAGCAAGGGTGGAGGCAAAGAATAAAGGAGGCCAAAGCTCAATTTGGACTGTAGTGCCGTAGAAGAAGAAGAAGAAGAAGTAATAAGACTTGCGGATCGAGTGAGAAATTTAGAAATAAGGCAAAGAAAGGGTGCAAGATATAGAAAGAATTACCAGATAAAAATGGAGTTTCGCTGGACATATAGCGAGATTTCAGGATGACAGGTGGACAAAAAGACTGTTAGAATGGAGACCTCGCATGGACAAGAGAAGCAGAGGCAGGCCACCAACACGCTGGATAGACAAATTAAAAAGAATAGATGGTAGATGGATGTAATTAACACAAGATCGAACTTCCTGGGGACGTGCTGAGGAGGCTTATGTCCTGTGGACAAGAGAAGAAGCTGGAGGATGATGACGATGATGATGATATGGAAAAAGAAGTACAGGAAGAAGAAGAATATCCTCGCTTCATAACCTATAAAATTGGTTTAACCTGACCAGTACCGAACTTTGCAGGGTAACAATCACCAAAGTAAAAATAGCAATGTTTGCGTCTAACCTCGCTGTTGTAATTTATATTACAACCAAACTGTCAACATTAAAGTAGATGACCATTTGACAGAGGCAGTCTCCATAGATAGAGGAGTGAGACAAGGATGCATTCTGTCCCCAGTATTATTTAATATGTACTATAACGATATCTTCGAGCAAGCACTGGGAAGGCGTATTAGTCAACGGAGTGCGTCTAAGCAACGTTAGATATGACGACGAAGAAGTAATAGTTCTTGCAGATATCTTTTGTAGATGGTTTACAAAGAATAATGTCACGCATATCAAATATAAGTCACCTCATCTTATTATACAGGGTGTCCAGAAACTCTACCGACAAACGAAGACAGGAGATTCCTCAAATAATTTTATGACAATTTAACCCAATTCACCTAGTCCGAAAATCACCTAAGGGACTAAGGGAGCTAGAGCTCTTTGAAGACGGCGCCATGTAATTAGTTTTTCTTAAATACCTCCAGAACGCTTCTATTTATAAAAACGAAAATTGGTAGGTATACATATTTACTTTCCTGAAATGAATCGATTCGATCCATTGCGATTTTCTAATACCGGTCATAGGCGTACGTTTTGGGTAGGGCAACGGTTATTTTATTGCATAACTTTTTTGTCTTCAAATTTTAAGTATTTTTGATACTGGATTATTAAATTGTGGGGTATTCTAGTACTAAAAGGTACTCTTACTTTAAGTCGATAGGATACACGGTTTTCTAGAAAAATCGATTTGAAAGTTTTTAGTTTTGGGAATTTGAAAAAAAAAGTTAAAAAAAAATTAAAAAAGAACCGATGTATTTTACCAACTTAAAGCAAGAGTAACTTTTAGTACTCGAATATCTCATAATTGAATAATCTCGTGTCAAAAATACGTAAAAATTAAAGACAAAGGTATGCTATAAAATAACTGTTGACCTACCCAAAACGGACGCCTATGACCGGTACTTGAAATTCGCCATTAATGAAATCGATTAATCTCTGGAACATAAATAAATGTAGCAGTTTTCATCTTTCTAAATAGTTTTTTTTTAATTTTTTTTTAAATTCAAGGAACGAAAAATTTTCAAATCGATTTTTCTAGAAAACGGTGTGTCCTATCGACTTAAACTAAGAGTACCTTTTAGTACTAGAATAACTCACAATTAAATAATTCAGAGCCAAAAATGCTTAAAAATTAAAGACAAAAAAGTTAGACGATAAAATAACCGTTGCCCTACCCAAAACGGACGCCTATGACCTGTACTAGAAATTCGCAATGGATGGAATCGATTCATTTCTGGAAAGCAAAAATGTATACCAATTTTCGCTTTTCTAAATAGAAGCGTTCTGGAGATATTTAAGAAAAACTAATTACATGACGCCATCTTCAAAGAGCTCTAGCTCCCTTAGGAAGCATTTTCGGACTAGGTGAAATGGGTTAAATTATCTTAAAATTATCTAAGGAATCTCCTGTCTTCGATTGTCGGTAGAGTTTCTGGACACCCTGTATAAGATGAGAGAGTGGTAAACCAAAATATCGTTAGAAACCTGGAACAAAGAATTATTAAAACTGACTTTCGGTACCCATTATCGATTACTAAATGACAGAAAATTATATCCAAACTTTTGGAACTCCCATGGGATCCTCGATTTCTCCCATTTTATTTTAGTCAATTTCGTACTCGACGACCTTATCAATGAGAGTATCAGTAAGTTAGATTTCCAAGTTCCCTTGGTAGCCAAGTAGGAACACCACCTGATACCTGATAAGATTTTGAACAGTTTTCAACAGCTTTGATACTCACCTCCAATTTTTATGTGAATTGGAGGTTGATAATAGCATACCTTTTTAGATATGCGAATCATACGAACACAGGATAAAATATTGGGCACTACGTGGTACAGGAAAGAAATGACGAGCAACCGTTTCCTAAGACGGCCACTCATGCTACTGCGGTGTCGTTCGTCGATGATATCAAATCGGCAGTAATGCAGCAGACAGGCAAGTCTCACTGTGGTCAAATTGTACGATTTTGTTGGATGCACGGTCACACACGATTCAAATTTTTGCCAATTAGTCGAATTGGACACTTTAAATTACCACTCTGCAGTCTGCACACAAAGTCTATTCTCATTGATAACTCCTACCCCATATCCATCATCAACAAATAACTTTTTTCCAAACGCTACGGTCACTATGTTTCGAAAGCACACAACGGTGAAATACTAGCCTCCATTTCTAATAGCATACAGATGAACAATTCTAGTTTACCCCAGAATGGGACACACTATATGCTTCTCTCCCCTATTTCCCACAAATTACGAACAAGCTTATTATTATTATATATTTAATGTATTCATATATAGGTTCATATTTGAACAATATATGCAATAAATATTAAACTAAGTCAAAGTACGGTATCTGAGATAATGAATGCCATGCTCACTCAAAAGTGTCAGCTAGTTAATATGAAAGAGTCGCAAGTAGGCATCGCGATATTTATTCTTTTGTTCTTTGGTATGCAGTGCGTGGCTAACGCGATTCAGAGTCTTTGTAAAAATGTTCACGAACATGGAGCGGCGCAAGGTGAGTCGCCAAAGGAGCAACTTAACTATTTATGTCAAGTGTGCTTAATGTGGATAAAAGATATGGTGTAGTAAAGGATAAAGAATGCTTCCTTGCACTGGCTAATATAAATTTGCGACCATGATTCATTATTTTCGGTACGGCAGACGATGCAAACTTGTATACGAGGTAATTCGGTTAGTTATGGGTGCACTTTTTAAGATTGGACTATGAACTAATTATTATTTTTCTATGGATGCTATAAAATGTGCAACTTCTCTCACTACTTACATACATTCAAAACGTGAATTTTCGTTCAATGGCGAAAAGTCGGCCATTGCAGTGAGAAATATTTTTTCTCACGGGTTCACCGCTGGTTTACATACATATGATCGCCATTTCCATGGTAACATGCACAATACAAATACAGTTATTATTTTTGTCAAACAAAATGTCAAACAACTTGTCAAAATTTATCAAAAATTACCTTTTAAGACTGTTTAACTGTGGATTATAATTTTAAATAAATAAAGTATATAAATATTAAGAATATTAAATACCTATGTGTATATATGTATTTTATTTCAATTTAGACATATAATATACCTAAAAGCACCTAAATTATTTAATTTTGAAGTTTTAACTCTTGACAAAAACGCATCCATAGAAAAAGTACAGTGTACAACACGAGAGAAAATGACATATTTCTCTCTCGCTCGATTTGTTGGCACTCGCCTCGTGCCTCAGCTCGTGCCAACAAACTTCTGCGCTTGTGAGAAATATGTCTTTTTTCTCTCTTGTTGTACATTATACTATTTGTATGGTGGAGACAGACTATAGCAATGAATTTTTATTATGTCTTCACTAGACTAGAGGTAGTAATATATCTAATCAGCCAAAACATTTCATATTGGGAAATATACCTCTCTCTATTTTCTCCACTGTTTTCTATCCCAAGATATTTTCATCCATTTTGGTCCACCACGTTGTTTTACTTCATCTGAGGATCGAAGTTGTTATCTTCCTCTTCGTTGTTTGTAATTGCACAGTTTGCAATGTATAATTCATTTGTTCCGTCTATCTCATGGTATCAGCAGCATAATGTCCATTTTTAAGTTTTGCTACTTGAGTTAAAATATTTTCCCCGTACGTATATTTGTCTTTCTCTAGTTCCATTCCTTATTGTGGAGTATTGGGCGCTTATGCGTGTCTTGACAAAAAGTGGAAGATTGCTGACGGGCCAGGCCAGCGCATTTTCTTTTGTGTTTATTCTCTGGATAAACTGTGCATTAGTTCCTTTCATTTTCTCCGATTTTTTGCTCTGTTTTTTGACTTCATCTCATCTTAATCCAATTTTTTCGTGTTATCTCGTTGTAATTTTTTCCAGCTGTTTTCTGGTCTTGCTCTCTTTCTTTGCCCCTCTGGTTGGTATTCAAATGCTTGTTTTGTTATGTTGCTTTGAGCTTTCCATTTGTAACCAATCCATTTCCATTTTTTCCTTTGTTGTATTAGATATGTTGTTCTGTTGGGCCCGTATATTTTCAGGATTTTTCTTAGATGTTAATTTACTAAAGTTTGAAGTTTTTTTATTTGTAGTTTCGTTCTGTTTCCATGTTTCTGCTCCATAGTATACTTTTAATGCAACTTTTAAATATTTTAATTTTTGTTGTTTCTGATATTTCGTTTATTTGTCAAATTATATTTAATGCCTTGAATGTATTTTGAGCCTTAATTATTCTCGTCTGTATATCCTTTTTACACTCACCGCTCCTTTCCATGAGTGATCCCAAATATGTGAACTTGTCTACATCTTCTACTCCCTTACCGTTTATCATTATTTTTTTATTGAGATGGGTATTATTTAAAGTTTGGTTATTATTATAAGATTGGTTTTCTCTGTGTTTATACAGAGTCTGATCGTGTCGGAGTCTGTGTCAATTTGTCAATTTTTGTTTGGATTTCAGTATTCCGTTAGCAGGCAGATGCCATTTGCAAATTGGAGGTCTTCTAACTGTGTGAATAGGTTCCACCTAATGCTTGTTCGATCGTCAGTTACTTTTCTCATTACCCATTCTATCACAATAATGAATAGAGTAGGTAGGGGATAGTACACAACTCTGTTTGACGCCACTTTCTACGGCTATTTATTCTGTTACTTCACGTGAATGTTTCCGTTTGCCTTTGTATCCTTCGTAGAAGCGTTTAAAAGTTTATGATTTTTAGTGTCATTCGATATAATATTTAGATTTTCTACATCTGTATCCTATTCACATGGTGAAAGGCCTTTTCGAAATCTAATAAAACTCACATTGATATCTGTATTCCATTCATTTGTTTGATCCAAAATAATTCTAAGGGTGCAACCAATGAACTGTCAATACTGATGGAATGGCCCCGTCCCACTCAAACAGTGAAGCGTGATTGCGGCCAACATATATACAAGAGAGAGGTCCTAGAGAGAGGCAGAAAAGATCCAGGGAAAATTTGGGCCATGTAATTTGAGTTGCCTATATAAACTTAAATCGGGGAAAAGGACCTCATATATTTTTAACTTGGTATCAGGGCTGATGGGCAAAATTTAAATAATTTTTTGTATTTAAATACGTCAGAACTCTGTTCTTCATTAAAAGAAGTACTGTTTTTAGTCTTTCTTTTTGGCATATTCTATTTTGTAGGTTTTAGAATTGCGCTATGATATATTTATGGTAGGGGAGCAAAGTATGGTAAATGTGCAGTCACTCGAGCGCTTTGGAGACATATTGGGTTGTGAAGAGTAGGTCCTAAAACCAAAAAAAGTTAAGTAACATTTTCCATTTTAGTGGGCGCTTGCCATTTTTTCATTTAATTTTCCATTTCCAACAATCGTTTTTTCCGATTATAACGCCATCTATGCATAATTCGAAAAAATGTTTCGAATAAAAGTTACTTATTTTTTCATAAGGAATCCAAATCTGCAATAAAAAATGGGGGCTCCTATTTAAAATTTTAAAGTAACCCCCACCCAACCTCCGTGGGGGGTCGTGTTTGGTGCCATTCGATAGATTTTTTAAAAATATTAAATACGTGTATTTTACAGTTTTTCGATCTGATGTTCATTTTGCGAAATATCGCGGGATTCGTATTTAAAACATTAAATTTACCCCCCACCCCTCTCCGTGAGAAGTCGTGTTTGATATCATTCGATAGATTTTTAAAAAATATTGAGCACATATTTTTTAGTTTTTCGATCTGTCATTCATTTCGCGAAATATTCGCTTTTTTCTTGTGAAACTTTGGGACTCACCCATTTCCTTACGCCCGCCTCAAATCGTCAGATTTTTGAAATATACACTTTTTTGCATGTACTTAACTTACCTTATATTAATCTGACAATTTCGAGTTTTTTTAAGGATAGATTTTTTTTTTTCGGGCCCCCCTTAACGAACTCCCCTGTGTTAAGAGCCAATATATGGTAGAGGTACATATGCAGGTTACCAGGTTTCTCCCTATATGATAATCTGACGCGCTCGAGTAACTGCAAAAATCCTCGCTTGGGCTCCCCTACCATTAATAAATACAACTAATTTTATTGTGTATCATTTAATGACAATATCAGCATTCTGACTATTTAAATACAAAAAGTATTTAAATTTTGAAATACTGCCCATCAGCCCTGATACCAAGTTAAAAATATGAGGTCCATTTCCCCGATTTAAGTTTAAGAATATAAAAACGGCAGTTCTTAAATTCTTAAGAACGGCAGTTCGGCGCAGTGGCGCACAACCCCCCTACACGCGACACTATATATATACACGAAATTTTCGACTTTCTAAATCTGACTAAATTGAAAATTGGGCCAAATTCCATCTTAAAGTTCAGGAAAAGACAAATAAAAAGCGACTCAAATAACACAGCCCAAATTTTTCCTGACTCTTTTCTGTTTCTCTATAGGACCTCTCTCTTGTATGTTGTCCGCATTAAATTCGCTTCATACCCATTCCATCAGTATTGACAGTTTATTGGGTGTAACTCACTGCAACTGTGGCCAACGATGGAACCATTGGCACGGAAATGTGCTTCGTTGCTTCTTAGTTTTTTATCTAGTTCCGGCTTCCATCTTTCCGATATGATTTTAGTCAACACATTGGATGAGCGCTTGGCGCTTAGTAGTGTTATTGCACGCCAATTGTTGCATTTACTCAGGTCTTCTTTTTTTGGGTATTTTTATTATCAACCCCACCTTGCACTCCTTTGGACTCTCTTCGTCAGTCCATATTTTGTTCAAAAGTTTATGTAACATTTCTATTAATTGCTAAGTATATGCTTTTATTAGATCAATGGGTATATTATCGATTCCTGTTCCTGTGGCTTTGTCAATTTTTAGAAGTTTTAGTGTGTTTCCAATTTCTTCCTTTGTAATTTCTACAATATTCACTTCTAGCTCTGGTGATTCTACTTCATCTTATATTACTTGGATTATTTCATATTCAGCGTATATTTCTGCGAAGTATTCCTTGCATCTTTGTATTATTTCTTTCTCATTTTTTAGCCCGTACGTATTTAATTCGATTTTTAAAAAACTTCGCTATTCTTACAGTACATCTTAGTGTAACGACAGGTTATTTGTCTTGAAAATGACAATAAGCCATCATACGCAACACTTTTATGACTGGAAATTTTCTTCAATTTTATTACTAAAAAGAGAATCCGCTTAATGGTATTGTCACAAAATTTTAGGAGAGTGTCTGTTTTGGTTTATTATTGCTTTACAAGGCCAAGTATTATTTTTATGAGCTACCTATGTTTTTATATTATAATGTAAATTATTTTTTTCGAGCTGTTTTAATATTTTTAACCTAAATATACCGTGTACTGGAACAAAACAAAGTAGACAAGTAACCTACAATTAAAATATCGTTTCTGCATATCTAACGGTTTGGTCAATTTAACATACGCTAGACATTTTACTGCATAATGAAAAAATAGTATGAAACTATAAAATGCTTTTTATTTATGTGATGTAAGTTTGATTGTGCGATTTTATTTACTTTTTACCGGTAAAAGTAATTCAACTATTTAAAGAGTGTAGAAATAGCAGCCTTGATTGACCTATATAATACAGTGTGTACTGCTAGCATAATATTACATAATATAGCCCAATAAAATAAAAATAAAATCAAAATGTAATTCCGTACAGGTTGGAATAATTTTTTTATCAAAGTTTAGGTCCAAACAAACGATATTTTCAAGAAAGTATATGATTCATATTAGGGGATCATTGTTTAAATAATTAGAAATGGGTAATTTTTGCACGAAATTTACTTTTTTAACTGCTGCGGCAATTCAATGTTTTGTTATTAAGGTTGTTACAATTTTTTTCTGCAAAGCTGAAGAAACAGTCTTTTATATAAGACTTACTGAAATAAATTTGACCCCTAATCTATGTAAATAATTGTAAATCAAATTTGAAAAGCAAATTTCCAAAAAAATATTATTTGCATTATAAAGAAACACTATACTTAAAACATTTTGTTTTGCAGAAAAATTTGGGCTATGGTACCAGTATAAACCAAAATAAAATTGATTAATAAATATTAAGTAGTTTATGAGATATTTAATTTGTTTATGAAAAATTACCATTTTTTCAATTACAAAAACGCGGTTGTTGCCGATAGAGTATATAAGTTTTTTAAGGTCTCATTTTTTTGCTTTTATAGTTCAGAGAAATAAGGAAAAAAAAATAGCCGGTTGGCGACACAACCCCCTCCAGCCGAAACCAAATTTTTTGAGTAATATGGACATCTATAATAATAACCTATATATTTCCTGCAGCCGATTTTGATGATATACATATTTATAAACAAATGAAGATCAAAAAACGGTAAATTTTCGGTTTTTTCGTCTATTACTAACAAAATAGGCATTTTAAACAAATTTGAGAGTAAGAAACTCATAAACGGTATAAAAAACTTCAATATGGCGTTTGCTTAATATGTCTATCCTTATTGGTTGCTTAGAAAATTGCAAAATAAATCATAAATTTTGAGTTTTTATAAATATTTATAACTTATGTAAAAATTAACTTAGAACCTTCTTATTACACGGAATGCTGAGACTTATGGTGCTTAATTCATACCCTAAATTTCGAAGAAATTGGTCAAATAGTTTAAAAGTTATTTAATTTGTTTATCCCAAATTTATTTTTTTTGCAACACTGAAGTCAGAAAATGATGAAGCTACAGTAATACTTTGGATAGTTTATGGAAGAAGGAAATTTACAGTATTAATTTAATTAAAAAAAATTACAAAAAATAATTATAAATATTGCAAAATTATTTTGCAAAAACATGTGAATTAAATAAATGGGGGGGGGCTAACTTTGTCCCTAATTGTCCTAGGACAGTTGTTTTTCTTTCTAAATGTGTATAAAAATTCAGTCTTTCTAAATATGAAAAAATAATTTTTCTACAGGTAATGGTTAAAAAGTTATTCTAATTGTTTATAAGTAAGCAAAAAATCGACATCTTCTTTCAAAATAATTTTACACTGTTTAAAATTATTTTTTGTCATTTATTTTTAATAATGGTAATAGTATAAATGTTCTTCTTTCATAAACTGTTCGAAGTATGATTGTAGCCTCATAATTTTCTGACTTGTAGTGTTGCAAAAAAAATGAATTTGGGATAAACAAATTAAATAACTTTTAAACTATTTTACCAATTGCTTTGATATTTAAAATATAATTTAAGTAGAAGAAGTATCAGCATTCCGTGTAATAAGAAGGTTCTAAGTAAATTTTTACATAAGTTATGAATATTTTTAAAAACTCAAAATTTATTATTTATTTTGCAATTTTCTAAGCAACCAATAAGGATGGACATATTCAGCGAACGCCATATTGAAGTTTTTTTTACGATTTATGAGTTTCTTACACTCAAATTTGTTTAAAGTGCTTAACTTTTTGGTAATAGACGAAAAAAGCGAAAATTTAGCGTTTTTTGATCTTCATTTGTTTATAACTATGTATATCATCAAAATTGGCTGCAGGAAACATATAGGTTAATAATATAGATGTCCATACTACTCAAAAAATTTAGTTTTGGCCTGGAGGGGGATGTGTCACGAGAAAAATCTTATTTCTCTGGACTCTTATGTATATTTTCGACAGATGTATTGACAAATCATAATTTCAATTAAACACCTCTTCAAAATGCTGTTTGAATATTGCTGTAATTTGTTTAAAACTTGTTTTTTAATAACATCGCCCTGATTAAAAATTTTGAAATTATTTTTCGATATTCGTGTTCCTGATAGTTTTTGACACACAAAAGAAAAAAAATTTCTAGATCCATTTTTTGCCGAGATAGCTTTTCCAAGTTTAAAAATTCATATTTTGTTTATTTATCAATATTAACATTTTAAAGTGCGTGAGTACATCAATCTATCAACCCTACTACTCAACAATGTCATTTATACATAGTGTTAAAATTTTAGAGTATTTTAAAAAATAATGATTTTCGTAGGGGCCTTAAATGAAAACTTTTTGCATGAAGAGTGGTGTAGTACTTTGCAATATATTCGTTAATAATAATGGACCAATTTCAATGGATCGCATATAAAAATAATAACATCTAAATGACACTTTTTACAATAAATATTCGTCAAATTGTTATAAACAATCTCTTTGCAAAAAAATTTTTTTCTACTTGTGATAAATAATACAAATTGACACAAATTTTTTTTTATAAAAAAGTTAACAAGGTAATACTGAATTAGCATTAAAAATTTGTTAAAGACTTTTTGATTTCTACAATATTAAAATATATATTATGTATTTTACATTTACTTTTACAATCTTTATAACAGGTAGGTAGTACACTAAAATTTTTCTAAATGTCGGTTCGCTAAACTCAGACACAACTGGCTAGTGATTTTAGTAAGTAATTTTGCCAATTTGGTAAAATTGACAAAAAAATAATTACTAAATAGTTAATAATTACTAAATAGTTAGTACTTTGGCCAATTTTGTCAAAATTGGCCAAAACAAAAAAATTACCTAATAAAATCACCAGCCAGTTTTTTCTGAGTTTATCGAACCGACTATATGTGTTAATTTTTATTCACTCATATACATAATAGATTTATAATAGAGGTTGTCCTCCATTTACAACAAAAATTTTCCTTTATAAATTCGCAAAGTCTTTTCGTTCATGCGTCGCCGCTTCTGCAATACTTAGAGCCGATTTACCGATAGATTCTTATGTAGTTTTTTCTGCTGAATCCAAATCTGAAAACGGCATTTCGATATCTCTAACCATATTCGAGATAACCGACCTCAAAATCTAAAATGTGACGTCACAATTCTTTTATTTTCTGCCGACACACTAAACGTCAACCGAAATCGTTGCTAGTAAGCAAGCTAGTTTTAATCTGAATTTGTTAAGCAAAGCATAGGTTATTTACATTTGAGTGTGACACTTCGTGAATGTCAAACTAAATTTTAAATTAGGTATTAATAAAATATAAATGGCATTTGATAATGAATTTAATTATGATATAAAATAAATAAGATGTTTAAAAATACAATTTGAGTATACAGTCGAACCCGTTTATTGGAATAGCCTTCGTGACAAGTAAAAGTATTTCTATAACCTGAATATTATAATAACCGATCGTTATTAGCTAGTAAAAACGTTTCAGTGCTTCAAATTTCTATTCCTTAAACCGGGATATTTCTATAAGCGGTATTCTAATAAGCGGGTTCGACTGTATTTTGAACGCAATAATTCATTGAAGTAGAAAATAGATGAAAATATTTTCATTAAATAGATCACTCTTCAAAACCCCTTCATTCCAATTTTCATGATTCTGTTGCCTTTAGTTCTCGAGATATTTGTAATAGGCCCTTTAGCTGCCTCACCCTATATAAAACTATATTAAAACCAGTGTGGACCTATGGTATCCAACTTTGGGGGACAGCCAGTCAAACTAACCTAGAAATACTGCAGAGATTCCAGAACAAAGTCCTTAGAACAATGCTGAATGCCCCTTGGTACGTGTCAAACTATATGATAGAGCAAGACCTCAATGTGACATTCATAAAAACAGTAATAACAGAATATTACAAAAAATATTCCAAGAGACTAGAATCTCATCCAAACGAGTTAGCCAGCAACCTCACTGATGACCACAATGATGTACGACGCCTGAAGAGATTCAAAGTAGTGGACCTAGCAAGAAGATTCGAATAATCTGTGATATCTAAACTTCTTTTAATTTGTTTTAATTTAATTTATGTAAAGAGGGTGATGACTGGATCTCCCTCTACAGGTAAAATTTTCAATTTTTGTCAAATAATTTACCTATTGTTTTTAGTCGAGGACAGATTGTAAATATTACAACATTAAAAACAATAATGATACATATGTGCTTCATTGACCTGGAAAAGGCGTTTGACAGAATCCGAAGAAAGGACGTATGGAAGACACTAAAAGAAAGGGGAGTCGACAGACACATAATGGAAGTAATAAAGGATATGTACAAAAATAATACAAATACAATAAGAACCAATAACGAAGAATCCAGAGAATTTACTACAAGTCAAGGCGTCAAACAGGGATGCGTGCTGAGTCCACTGCTATTTTTAGTGGTACTGGATGAAGCGATAAAGAAAGCCAAGAGAAGAATGAGAAAACTAACATTAGGATACTGGCAAATGAAACGGACTCAACTATCGGAGCTACTATTCGCAGACGACATGGTATTGATAGCAGAAAACAGAGAAGACCTACAGAACAATCTTGAAATCCTAGAAGAAGAACTATCAAACATAAATATGAAAATTAATACAGAGAAAACAAAAACAATGATAATTTCAAATACGAGGAAGACACAAGCAATAGAATTAGACGGGAAACAACTAGAGCAAGTGGAATATTTTAAATACCTAGGAGTAATATTCACAAGAAGGTAACAGGAAGCTTATTTAACGCTACGAAAACAACATTTTTGGGGAAAAAAGAGATACCGTAGAAAGTAAAAACGGCAGTCGTTAAATCAGTAGTTAGACCAACAATCATGTATAGCAGCGAGACATGGACATTGACCGGGAGACAAAAATCCAGAGTCAATGCTATGGAAATGAGGTTCCTGAGGAAAATAGCAAACAGAAAGAGGACAGACAAAATACGAAACGAAACAATTAGACAAAACCTAAAACTGGAACCAATTAATGAAAAAATAGTGGAGGGACAACTTAGATGGTTCGGGCACGTGTGTAGAATGTCAAACGAGAGGCTTACAAAACGAGTGTTCGAAACGAGAGTGCAGGGAAAAACAAAAGAGGAAGACCAAGAGTTATGTGGGTAGATGAAATCAGGAAAGAAGTCGAGAAGAAGGGATTGACATTGGAAAGTGCAAGAAACCTAATGCAAGATCGGAAAGCATGGAGACTACAATGCCAAACCCAACTCCACCAGCCTTACACCTAAAGGTAGAAAGGCTTAGGACTAAGTAAAAGTAAGTAAGTAAAAAAAATAATAACGCAGTAGCTATCAAAAAGGGCAATAGAATATGCAGTCCAATTAAGTCGTCAAAGAGACTGATACAGAGCTGCTCCACATACCCTATCCTTTTTGAAAATATTCCTGAAAAAAAAACCTGGAACCATGGAAAAGAAAAAACGAAGGAGTGGCGCAAATAGGCGACCAAATAGTGATCGCATAAGTAAAAGATCACCTTAGCATTATAATGAGAAAACTACAACAAGAATATACAAAAATGGAATGGAAATAAAACTGAATACCTAACAACGGAGAATACAGAAACAAAACAGCTGAAAATAGACGAAGGTAAACAAATCAAAGGAATAGACAAGTACAAATATTTAGGTTTCATAATATCAAACAAAGCAACAACTGACAAAGATATAAAAAATAGACCAAGACAAACAAGAGACTGCATACGAAAATTGAACTCAGTACTGTGGCATAAGAACATCAGTATAAAAACAAAAAGGATAACACCATGACAAGAAGTATCCTGACGAAGTATGGGTGTGAAAACTGGATAATAAATAAGAAAACAAAAAGCAAAATAAGAGCAACAGAAATGGAATTCCTGAGGAGAAGTTGCAGAGTAACAAAAAGAAAAAGAATAAATAACATAGAGATTAAAAAAACGGGAATGTCAGAAGAGCAGAGCAAAAACGTTGGATAAACAAAATAACAGAGTGGATCCCATAGGAAGAAGAAACACTGGCAGTCCCCAAAGATCTTGAGAGATGAAGTGAATGAAGCAATGGAAAGAAGAAATCTGGAGGTAGGGGACTGGAACCGCTTGGTAACAGACACTTTATATGGGTATGCATTCATCCCAATCAGTTTATCATTAAAAGAGTTGTGTCAAAAATAATGGTTACATTATTTGGCATGTATTATCAAAACGTACTAAATACAAAAACACACGTTGACCGTGATATTTTATTTTACCTATTCCAGAAGTTGAACCATTACTTTAGAAACAGTTTAAAATACACCAGTAAAATTTAACTTTATTGGTGATTAGTCCCTGCCAAATAATAAATTGTATGAGATATATATCTCTTCCGTTTCAGCTTGACAGTTTCATTACTCCAATCAATAACTTTTAAATTTATGCTAAGGTTAAGTAGTAATTTTTTATTCTGTACAAGTATTTATATAATATTTAAAGATTGTTAACATAAAAAAATCGATAGAGATTCATAACCACAAGTTGTCCTTTTTAAAGGAAGAAAATATTTATGGGATGACGAAAGAAAAAAAAGGTTTATGTATGTTGGGACATGAATGCTCACGTTTTTTATTGACATTAATTACTTTTTAAAGTACTCATCAATTTTCATAACTTCATAAAGATGTTTATGACCTATAAAAAACAAATTATGAAACGCTACATTTTGAAGAAAACATTAATTGTAGAAATATTCCGCAATTAGTAGGTAATTAGTTCGATTGTTTTATAATTTAGTAACATTTTAATTTGGGATTAATAAGATCGTTTTTGTCAGAGTAAAATATATTTTACTTTTATTCTAAAATTGACATCTTTTAGCGATATAGACATCTCTGTCTGCCAGCTCCCTTCTGCCAGTATGTACAACAAACCTTTGATTTAAACTAACGAATATATTGTCCTTTTCATGAGCATTTTTCAGTGCGTAACAAATTATAGGAAAAAGGGGTAAGTCCGTGATAATACACATTTATGACATTTATTCTAACATGACATTTCAGTAAAATCTGACAGTTGTCACATTTTATTTTCAATTTGGAATAAAAACAAATCAAATGTGTTTCTTGCATTTATAAAATGGTATTTTCTTTGATTTGTATAGTCTTATAAATTATACAGATTATATTTGTAATATTATTATCTAATTAAAAAAAATTATTTTTTTTTATTATGGCGCCATGTATCGACAACTAGAATAACTAGAATAAATGTTGTAAATGTCTGTAATCACGGACGTGCCTTTTTTTCTGTCACATACAATTTAATGCATTAGAAAGAAATCGAAAAACTGTGACGTACTGAAAGGTGATCATGAGAAAATGTGCGGCACATCATTAAGAGCGTAGGCGCAAAATTTCGGGCCAATGCTTTTTAATGCATTCATTTTTTTTTCGAATCCTGAGAATAATATTAAATAAATATTTTTGAAAAATTTAAACGCAGAATGAAAGATTACATTATTGCCGAGCGCCGAAAGTCCCTGAAAACATCTATAATGTTTATTTTAATAATTTACAGGGGTGAAGAAATAAAAATAGAAAATTGAGTGAGCTCTTTAATTTCAAATGCCTCATTCAAAAGTAACTTTTCATTTATTCTAAGGGACTTTCGGCCCTCGGTAATAATGTAATCTTTCATTCTACGTTTAAATTTTTCAAAAATATTTATTAGCTTTCTCAGGGTTCGAATAAAATGACATTTAAAAAGTATTGGTACGAAATTTTGCGCCTACGCTCTTATTAAACACATATTTCGCTTCCATAAGTTTCTTTCCATATTAACTGTAATCTTATGAAAAAGTTTCAATCTATATTGTTACTCCTCTTTAAGGGCATATGCGCAAAATGTCACCTGTTACAATGTTCAATGTGTTTTAAATGTATTCATTTTTTCGAATCCTGAGAAAACTAATAATAAATATTTTTGAAAAATTTAAACGCAGAATGAAAGACTACATTATTACCGAGGGTAGAAAGTCCCTTAGGATAAACAAAAAGTTTCTTGTGAATGAGATAATTAAAATTAAAAATCACACTAAATTTTCTGTTACTTTTCACCCCTGTAACTTATTAAAACAAACATTATAGAAGTTTTCAGGTAAGTACTTTCTACCCTCGGTAATAACGTAATCTTCCCCCGGTAGTTGCGGTTACAGAGCACTGGCTTGAAGTCAACGAGCCTTTTTTGTAGAAAAATATACCACAATTGCCAGGTATGATCGTCCAAGTTCGGCTCATGGAGGCACCCTAATTCTCTCTAGAAATAATGATTTTTCTGTGGTAACAAAATATGACTTTTTGTTAAGTGAATCCTTCTTTGAGTTTTCCTTAGTTTATAATAAAAATCTTAATCTTAACATTATTTGCATTTATAGATCACCTGACTCTACCGTGGAACTATTTTTTCAGAACCTGCTAAATTTTTTAGATGACCTGCCTCATAAAAGCAGAAAAATTCTATGCGGTGATTTTAACATTAATTATGCTGCTGCTTGTGCTACCCAAGTGTCCCTGGCCAACATATTTGAATCGTATGGTCTCTCAATGCACGTTAACTCTCCTACAAGGATTACAAAAACTACATCTACCATAATCGATTATATTGTCTCCGATTTCTCACCCCTTGATGTCTGCTCTACAGTTATTAATACGGGACTAACTGATCATGAACGAAGTATACGAAGTTTAACATCTTCAGCAAACCCTCCTCAAAAACCCGACGTTTAGGTAGGATTTTTTCCACCCAGAATTTTCGTAAATTCCAAAATGTATGCTTAACTTCTGAGTGGCACTTTCCTTCTATAGACGTGGACTATAATTTCAGTGTTTTTCTAGATAAGCTTCTCCGCATCTTCAATAAGGCATTTCCTTTAATCCCTATTAAGCCAAAACATCGGAAACTTTGGGTTACAAAAGGTATTCACATATCAGCCAAGAATATGCGTTCACTACTATACATCAAGAAATTTACTACCAATGTTTCTGCCACTGAATATATCACGAAGTACAGGACAACATATCTAAAAATTGTCAAATCAGCTAAAAAAAGCCTATTATCAAAATCGTCTGGGAAGCTCTAAAAGTGTTGCAAAATAAACTTGGTCTATAATAAACGATCTTCGAAATGAAACTCGCACAGCTCAATAATTTTCCCTTCCAAATCCTGAAAGTCTAAACGACTACTTCGTTAATGTGAGTAAAAATATAACATCAACTATTTTGCCGCAACAAAATCCCATTTCCTATCTCCCTAACTCAAGAAAGGTCTCGAATTCATTCTTTTTAAGACCAGTCGATAACTCTGAACTGATTCAAACAATCAATAGTATCAAAAGCAAATCATCTTGTAGTACTGATGGACTTTCTATAAAAAATTTCTCTAATCTCACAGAAAATGTGTTGGAAATCCTCGTCTCTCTAATTAATGATTCCTTCGAAAAAGGTAAATTTCCAGAGTGCCTAAAGACAGCCATTATTATTCCTCTTCATAAGGGTGGTGAAAATCTGATGCCTGCAACTATAGACCTATTGCCTTACTACCGTTACTCTCCAAAATTATTGAGAGACTCATTAAAACTCGACTTATGTCCTTTATCGTTGATAACAACATTTTATCACAAAATCAGTTCGGCTTTTTAACAAATAATTGTACCACTGATGCCATGTTATCTGTTCTACATGAGGTTTACCAAGCACTAAACAATAATCTTTATACTTCCACTGTTTTCTGCGACTATGCCAAAGCTTTTGATTGTGTATATCACGACATCTTGATTACAAAACTAAATTTCTATGGAATTCGAGGTATTTCTTTAAATTGGTTCCAATCCTACTTGAATAATAGGAAACAACTAGTTAGAGCAAATGATACTGACTCTAGTCTCAAAAACATTGTATGTGGAGTACCACAAGGTTCAGTATTGAGTCCTCTTCTGTTCCTTTTAAATGACATCACATTTAAAAATCGATGGGAAAATTTTGCTTTTTGCTGATGATACCAGTATCACTTGGAGCAACTCAACTATTGCATCTCTTCATGAAACTATAACTTCGGATCTACTAATAATAAAGACTTGGTCTGACTCTAATTTACTCTCTTTTAACGTAAATAAAACAGTAGCATTATCCTGTAAAGGAGCTCTTCAACCTTTGCCTCCTAATAACAGCCAGATCAGTACCGTTGATTCTGTAAAATTTCGTGGTATTTTTTTATACAGCAACCTCAAATGGTCCCTTCATATCGATTCGTTAAGTAAGAAACTCGCCTCAGCTTGCTATGCAATAAGATCTGTCCCAAGGGAACTCAATTTAGCATCTTCTAAAATAACATATTTTTCGTTGTTCTAGTCTCATCTTCGATATGGTCTTCCTTTTTGGGGTTCTAGTACAGCTGCTCACTTTGATGTTATTTTTAAATTGCAAAAAATAGCAATAAGATATCTGTTTGGCCTCTGAAGATTTACACATTGCAGAAGTTACTTCAGAGATCACGGAATTTTAACACTTCCATCTTTATATATTCTAGAAACGGTTTGTTTAATTGGTAAGCACCTTCATGTCTTTCCAGCAAGGCCCAATCATCTTTACTCCACTAGAAATTCATTCTTTGACATTTATTTACTGATTCTATCCACTGAGTTAGTAAAGAAATTTATATTATATTCCGCAAAGAAACTGTACAATCATCTCCCGTTACAACTTAAATCTGCAACATCTTTCCCAAAGTTCCGTAAAATGACACAAGCCTATCTATCTAAAAGACCATACTATTCAATAGAAGAATTTTGTTAATGAATAACTAAGAAAATTGGGTTTCATACGCAGTAGCATAAACTTATTAGTTCATATACTTGTCAATTTATATAAATTTTGCAATAAATTGTTTTTGTCTTGGCTTTTATATCTTATATTATACTGTACATATATTGACGATTTATCTAATTTTAGTAAATTGTTGTTGTTATTTGTTATTGATATTATGTTTTCTTTTGACTGTATGTAAGCTTTGTCCATAAAATTGTAAAAATTTTTAGTGACAATAAAGCATATTATTTTTATTCTATTCTTTTATTATGTGTTTAAATTTTTCAAAAATACTGATTAGTTTTCTCAAGATTCGAAGAAAATTAATACATTTAAAACACTTTAAACATTTTAACAAGCGACATTTTGCGCCTATGCCCTTTAAACCAAACGTATAGCGTATATTTTGGTAATTTCAATTTCAAATATTTCCAATCACATCGAAAATTCATTACATCGAAGTTTAACAATAAAACACTAAAAACTTTTGTTTTCAATATGTCCACAAAATTTTTTATAAACAGCTATAATGTCATTACAGCTGTTTCGGCAGAGTGTCTATCTCAAGTGATGTGTTTTTACTATGCGTCTACACTTTAAAGTTTCTAACTGAATAGGTTAAGGAGTGGAGAGCTGTACCTATGTCTCGAGTTGGTCATTCAGAATTATATCTGTATTTTTTAATTTATTAATTTCTATAGATTCTAATAAAGATAACTTTAGGCCTTTATTTTGAATATGAAGAATTTGATCATGTTCATTAAAAGAATGATTATGAAATGCGTACGTAGAAACTGTTTTTCTATTATTGAAAGCCCTTTTATGTTCTGCTACGCGTTTGTCAAAATTTCTGTCAGTTTGGCCGATGTAAGTTTTTGGGCAGATTTTTTATTGTAAGATAAAATGAATTTCCATCAAGTAACGTAATTTTCATAAGTCTAATTCATCAATTATATTAAAATTGGCAACATTTTCTTAATTTGTTACGATTTTTATTAAATTTATTCATTTTGACAAGGACAGAGTTAATATGAAAAGAAAACTCATATATGCCTAAAACCTCCAGAGAAATACCTGTCTCATTGTGGCCACACAAGGTTTATTTCCCATTTAAAATTTAGGTCCTGTGGGGCTGTTATGAAGGGGTAGACAAATGGCAGATGGCTCCTATATACTATATGGCTAATCCAGATAGTTCTAAGTAACCTAGAGGTCGAACTTCCTATGATCTTATTAAGACATAATTGCGTGTATTTTGTCTCCTCTGATCTTCTTTCTTTACTCTGAAAGAATATTTATCGAAGCTTTGCACGAAACTGAAAAAGATATTCTACTAAACGGGTACCGGCTAAACAATATCAGGTATGCAGATGATACGACAGTATTTGCGGACAATCTAGAAAACCTACAAATCCTTATGAACAAAATCATTTATAACAGTCAACAATTTGGGAACAATATAAATATAAAGACAAAGCAATAGAAAGTGTAGTAAGGTGGTTAATTCATAGAATGATAAAAATTCCAACACAACTTCTTTAGACCTCAAAATTACCACGGTACTGACCGTACTAGCCGCTAGCCGAGCTGGAAGGGTCTGTTTCAGCTTCTGAATTTCTTTTGAACTGAGCTCATTTACCGACAAACGATGAAACACTTCGCGCGATCCAGGCCGGCTATAAATAGACGGTTCAATCGGCCATAAATCACAAATTCTGAGGGACATAACGTTATTTCACATTGTATTGATTCCCGTTACTCCGGTCAACTTACACATCCGAGGGTACAAAAATTACCATCAAACTGAAAATTGGCAGGATTGTTCAAAATACCATCATAAATGAAATCTAAAAAGTCCTCCTAAATCCGACCCGAGCTAAAAAATTTACGCGGGGTCAAAGGTCACCAAATATAGTTTTTAGCGATTTTCAGCGAAACGGTAAGTTTTATCATAAAATTAGTTCTAACAAAAAATGTAGATTAGATAATTATCTATAAAAAATGTCTGTTACTTTTTTTCCTAAGAGCCACCGTTTTTGAGATACAACGATTCAAAAAGTTGTAATCGTCATAATATGCGCACACGTTTCCGCACAACCTTTGAGGTAGTGCACTTAGCGCGTTTTTTTAACGTGATTTCCCCAGTAGGCCTATTCCACGGATTTGTTATGATTCTGTTTAATTGGAAGCTTTTGAATAAGTGATATTGGCAAGGGTTAAAAATGATAAAAGTTATAAAAAGCGGTATAAATTAAAAAAAGGGAAATTCATCCAACTGGTTCATAATTTTCTAATACTTCTGCTTCCTCTTCTCGTTGTTCTTCTTCTTCTTTTTCACCTTCTAGTTCTTCTTCTTATTCTTGTTCTTCTTCTTGTTCATCCTGGGTGCAAGTAAATTGCCCCAATAACGGCACATCGCATGGCTCCTCGATAGAATCAAACGAATCCTCAATTGTTGGTGATTCAACATTGGTGCATGATCGGTTTTGACAATTAGTGCATGCTACCGAACAAAACAGTCCGACTTTTTTGCAAGCACATTTAGCGCTACATCCCTTTTTACGGTTGCAAAAAATTGTGATCAGTCACAGATTCTAATGAACTGTCGACTAATTTCCATCCCCAGTCTTTTGGATCTAGCTGATAACCAAGCCACACTTGAACTTGGTAATATACTCAAAAAAAGATGTTGATGAGCAGCCGCTGAGGTTGGAGGAAGACAAGATAATTGCACTTGTTTTTTATTTCGAGTATTAATAAAGATACATGCATATCGAATCTTACCTAAGCACGTAGTTTTTTTAGGCGCTCCGTACATAGAGAGAAGAAAGCTAATTCCGTTGGAAATAACTTCTTGTGGAGTTGAATTAGTTTTTTTAAAAACTTCAGCACATTTAAGTCAAATTAGGTTTAACACGTATATTCACTCCGGAGTAGTACTTAAAACTAATTAATAGCTCGAGAGTGTCATCTACCTGAAGGATTTCGCCACCCAGGAAGATAACGGTGTAATTTGCATAATAGTAAACAAACTAAATTTGCATAAAGTTTATTGTATATTGAAATGTTTATTAGTACTTAGCAATTAACATTTTGCCTATAAAATTGGCTTTCATTATCATGTTCAAACCCTTCTGAGAAAAGAATAGGTAGGGTGATTAGATTAGCCGACGTACTTATAGAACGTGTTTATTCCGACAAAACCCATCTTTAAAAATTGAATAAGACGCATAAGTAAGAAGAATTATTATAAGTTAATACTTTGTCATATCAATTTACTATTTTTGTTGGGAATAAGCCGTAAAATTGAAATAATAATTCTTATTACTTTCGCGTTATATTCACTTTGTAACGATTTTTTTGTTGGCACTGTAATATAATACAGCTTACACATTGCACCCCTCGGTAGACCGCAAGCTGTATAGTTGAAACATCTTATAGTATCTTATATTATTATGTGTAGTATAAGTTAAGTTGACCGATAGAATATTATGTTTACTTGTATTACAGTTTCAGTGATGTATATACGTGGTGTACTAATACATAAATATGATGATTAGAACTCTTTCAACTCTTTGAATCGTTGTATCTCAAAAACGGTGGCTCTTATGAAAAAAAATATTAAGATATTTTTTTATAGATAATTATCTAATCTACATTTTTTGTTAGAACTAATTTTATGATAAAACTTACCGTTTCGCTGAAAATCGCTAAATACTATATTTGGGACCTTTGACCCCGCGTAAATTTTTAGCTCGGGTCGGAATTATGAGGACTTTTTAGATTTCATTTATGATGGTATTTTAAACAATCCTGCCAATTTTCAGCTTGATGGTAATTATTGTAACCTCACTCCTATTTTTGAGTCTAACTAGACCGGTCTACGTCTTTAATTTTTATCTTTTTCTATTACATATTTTCTATTTCTTAAGACATGCCACGCCAGGCTCTGTTGGACCAAATTTCTAGTATATAATGTATTATAGTGTGTAATATATAGTATGTAATAAAATTTTCATTTTTTTTTGCAGAAGACAGAAGAACGGTCAGTGCCCATAGCCGTCCGCATACATCGCACGCTAGAGCTGGCTGACGATAAATTTTACGTCATCACTTGTGGAAAAGCAGGCTTCCGGAATGCCAAAAACGAAACATCTTTAGTGTCGTTGAAGTTAGTCGATCACCACCAGAAAGTGACTGAAGCAGTATATCACCGACCTTACAACCTAACGATAGAAATCTCTAGACCAGACGGCACCTATGGATTTCGGTAATAACTACTCTATATTATGTTATTATGAATTTTCTATTTACCTTGATACTATTACTTTATTAATTTAATCATATTATTTGTATTCACATTTCACAGGTTTCACTGTATTCCTTCACTCAACCATTCTCTCCAGTTCTTTGTTTTGCCAGTCCTTTTCCTACAGTTTTCTTCTTTCCATTGCTTCGTCCAGTTCATATCTGAACTATCTTCAGGCTCTGCCTCTCTCCCTTCTTCTTATCAGGTACCACTTTGTTATTCTGTTTATTCAACTTTTGTGACTACTCTTCTGATATGTCCATACCAGGTTAATCTCTTCTGTTCTATGTAGTCTATTACATCTGAGTTCATTCCTATTATTTTCTCAATCTCTATCTTATTATTATTCTAACTCTTCTTGCTACTCTGCAGCTTCTTAGGAATTCCATCTCTGTTTCTCTTATTTCGTTTTTGGTTCTCTTATTTTTTATCTAATTTTTACACCCATAAGTCAGGATACTTCTTTCATGCTATTATATATTTTTGTTTGTATACTAAGCTAACCACAAAAGTCCTAACCAACAAAATTAATAAACTAATAACTTTATCAGATGAACAAGGATTCAGATCCGGAAGATCCTGCATAGACACCGTATTCTTGATACTGAGACGTATTCTTTGTACTGAGACAAATCACAGAAAAGGATATTGAGTACAATAAATTAGCATATCTATGTTTTATAGACCTGACAAAGGCTTTCGGTCGCATCCAAGTCGAAGACGTCTTACATTTACTGTATAGAAGCAACATACCAATCACTATTATACAAACCATTGAAAACATCTATTTTCATAATCAAATACAGGCAAAGATCAATGGAAAACTAACGCAGTTTATACCAGTACAAAGCGGAGTCAGACAAGGTGACTCATTAAGCCCACTGCTTTTTAATATAATAATGGACGAAATAATAGAAGCAGTACGTAAAGGTCATGGTTACAGAATGGGGAATAAAGAAATCCAAATATTATGTTATGCAGACGATGCGACGCGCGACGCCGCAATAATCGCCGAGACAGAAGACGATCCCCAAAGATTAACACACATCTTCAATACAACAGCCAAGAAATACAATATGATAATATCAGCAGAAAAATCCAAATGTATAACAACATCTAAATACCCACTACGATGTAAAATCGAAATTGATGGGAAAATAATAAAGCAGGAAGCAAGGTTTAGATATCTGGGAATAGATATAACCAGTTACAGAGATGTTGAAGAGGAAGTACGACAACAAAGCTTAAAAGCAAGTAAAGCGGCGAGATCTCTTAATGACACAATCCGGAAGAAGAAACACTTAGACGAGACACAAAAGCAAGAATCTTTAAAGCAGTAATGTGACCTATATTGACATACACGGCGGAGACAAGACCTGACACATCTAAAACGAGACGACTACTAGAAACAACAGAGATGAAAATACTCCGACGAAAATCAGGGAAAAGTCTGTTGGATAGGGAGAGAAGAGAAAACATAAAAAGATCATGCAATGTAGAAGACATAAATGGATGGGTGACAAAACGGAAACAGGAGTGGAACGAACACATTAGTAGAATGGCAGAGGATAGGATAGTACGAATAGCACGAGGTAAGTCACCACATGGACGAAGAAGTGTTGGCAGACCAGGGAAAAGATGGTGCGATAGCTTAAACAATTTAGGAGGCTAATATTCAAGAAGAAACAGGCTTTAAAGCCTACATACAAGAAGGAAGAAGAAGAAGAAGAAGTTTGTATACTGATATGCTTATCCCACAGTAGTTCAATTTTCGTATGCAGTCTCTTGTTACCAGCTACTACAATTAATTATTCAGGGAAAAATAATAGGTAAAAGATCCATTGGCAGAAGAAAACATTCATGGTTGAAGAATTTAAGAGATTGGTACAAGTGCAGCAGCTGCCAATTATTTAGATCTACGGTATCAAAAATACGCATAACCTTGATGATAGCCAAACTTCGGAACGAGGACGGCACCTGAAGAAGAAGAAGTCTCTTGTTTGCTTTAGTCTATTTTTTTATTTTCTTCAGTTGTTCCTTTGTTTTATATTATGAAATCTAAATACTTGTACTTATCTGTTGCTTAGTTTATCTTCCTCTATTTCCAGCTTTTTTAGTTCTGTATTCTTCGTTGCTAGGTATTCAGTTTTCTTTAGGTTTATTTCCAATCCATTCTTTGTATATTCCTGTTCCAGTTTTCTCATCATAAATCTGAAGCCATCTTCGTCTTGTGCGATCACTATTTGGTCGTCAGCAAAACTTAAGGTATACAGATATTCGTTTATTACTGGTATGCCCATTCCTTCGCACTTTATTTTCCATTGTTTCAAGGTTTTCTCCAGGAAAAACAGGATAGGGGGTGTGGAGCAGCTCTGTAGCAATCCCTTTGTTATATTAAATGGAGTGCATACTCGATTGCCCGTTTTGATAGCTACTTTGTTATTCTTCTAGCTTCTAGAGTGCTTTTACTGTTTTTATTAATATTCGTGGAACTTCTATGTATTCCATTGCTTTTATTAGCTTGGAGAGATTGCTATAGATTTCTTCTTGGTAATACCTACTCTAATCTGGTAATTGTAGTATACTTATTTTTTTTTTAATTACAAGTTATACATTTCTAAATAAACTGTAGCTATTCTGAGGAACTTTTCAGATCCACTTGCCGTGTTGGATCAGTCCACTGGTTTTTCCAGTCGGTACATTTGCTTACAGATCCTGACTATTTCTGGCATTGGTAACCACTTGCGTCCAAGCTGCTCTATCAAGTTGTGTACGTGTCCAATTCTTTATTTCCAGTGTTAAAATATCTCTTTCAACTTGGTCCTGTCGTCGTATCTTGGTCTCCTATTTGGTCTTTCTCCTTCGGGTGTCCACTCCATTAATCTTATTTGAGCTGAACTTTTTGCTTTCATGAATATTATGTCAGTATCATCTAATATGTTGTGTTTTTATTATTCTTACTAATAACTAAGGGAAAAACAGATTAAAATTTAAATTCTGCTACATTATTCGAAGTTGGAGGTACAGCCTCCAGCACTGAAGATTATTTAATTAAAAATGTAGATAATTTTCATTACAGTCAATTGTGGCTTAATTCCATATAAACATAATGCTAGGGAAGCCCAAGCGGGGATTTTTGCAGTTACTCGAGCGCGTCAGATTATCATATGGGGAGAAACCTGGTGCAGATGTACCTCTACCATATATTGGCTCTTAACACAAGGAAGTTTGTTAAGGGGGGCCCGAAAAAAAAACATATCCTTAAAAAAACTCGAAATTGTCAGATTAAGATAAGGTAAGTTAAGTATATGCAAACGAGTGTATATTTCAAAAATTTGACGATTTGAGCCGGGCATAAGGAAATGGGTGAGTCCCAAAGTTTCACAAGAAAAAAGCGAATATTTCGCGAACTGAATGACATATCGAAAAACTAAAAAATATGTGCTCAATATTTTTTAAAAATCTATCGAATGGTACCAAACACGACTTCCCACCAGATTGAAAAACTGTAAAATACACTTATCCAATATTTTTGAAAAATCTATCGAATGGCACCAAACACGACCCCTTATATAGGTGGGATGGGGGGTTAGTTTCAAATCTTAAATAGGAGCCCTCATTTTTTTATTGCAGATTTGGATTTGTTACGTAAAAATAAGGAACTTTTACTCGAAACATTTTTTCGAATTATGGACAGATGGCGTTATAATCGGAAAAAACGATTGTTGAAAATTAAAAAAAAAATGGCAAGCGCCCACTAAAATGGAAAATTTTACGTAACTTTTTTTGGATTTAGGACTACTCTTCCTTATAACGCTCGAGTGACTGCACATTTAGCATACTTTGCTCCCCTACTATAATATTTTACTCTGGGCTAATTAGCAAAATACAAGGAAAAGTTATTTACCAGCAATTTTATTGCTGGAATCGAATCTTATTATTGTATGTATTAATAATACAGGTATGCAAAGTCCGGAGATAGTGTGCTACTTTTTTTATAAACAAAATGGCGCCTGAAAATCGTGTTTTTTTCAATTTTTGCTCTATAACTCCAAAGATTTTAACTTTATACCAAAAATACTCAAATAAAAATTCACCACAATTAAATTCTGCATAGAGACGTGTTTTTTCCCGATTCACTTCGACGAAAACTTTCCCCGGAAAAAGCGGGTTTTTCCAAAAAAATCTTTAATTTTCAACTAAAATTTTAGATAAGTAGTTGTTAATCAATAATTAAGTAGCTTAGTAATGTAAAAGCCCTTTTCGTATAGATTATAATTCCAGAAGTCGATGAAAATTGAATGAACAGTTTAGCAACAATTGAATTGTTAATTAAAAATTTACGGTCGCCATAATAACGACAATAATTATGATGCATAAGAATAACTACGATTTTTTCATAAAAAGACACTATACCTATCTAATGTACTTTACAGAATTGAAATTGGACTATTAAAGCGGCCTCAGGAATATTTTAAAATTATAAACAATTTTTTGGCTTATAAACAAATAGAATATCTCGGGAAATCTTAAACTAAATTAAATCCTGAAAACGGTATTCGAAAAACAGCGGCAGGACGCTTCTTCTAAAAGAAAAAACGTTTAATTACGACGAGTGGTTCCTGAGATACAATCGGTGAAAGTTGACCGGAATTTACGGCGAAAATATAAACAGTAGGATCATAGTTTTCAAACCATCACCTTTTTAATTTTGTCCTCTTTCTCCACAAAAATTTTCATATCTTTAAAGTACTCATAACATATATTATTATAATAAAAACTATCGATACTACGTGTATAAATTGCCAAAAATAGCAAAATTCCAATCAACAATTAGGTTGAAGAAAATGTAACCCTCAAAGTTCAAAATCGGTATATGTTAAAAAAATGCATTTCTCGGCTTCCCATGGAGCAATTTCCTTTATTCTTTTTTTGTTCCCCAATAACTCGAGTAGAGCCATCGAACTAACTCATTATTAAATGTCAAACTTGCTTTTGTTTTGTTATAATAGATTAATTTATTTATAAGAACAGAAAACTACATATTTTTTCCAGTTGTAGGCTTTTTTTAGATAAACTTACTACAAGTGTACCTTTTAAAGTTAAAAACATAAATATTCTCATTTGAAACCTGCATAATTATTTAAACAATTTTTTATTATAACAAAACAAAAGCAAGTCTGACATTTAGTAATGCATTAGTTCGATGGCTCTCCTCGAGTTACTTGGGAACAAAAAAAGAATGAAGGAAATTGCTCCATGGGAAGCCGAGAAAATGCATTTTTTTAACGTATACCGATTTTGAACTTTGAGGGTTACATTTTCTCCAACCTAAATTTTGATTGGAATTTTGCTATTTTTGGCAATTTTCACACTTATTATCGATAGTTTTTATTATAATAATATATGTTATGAGTATTTTAAGGATATAAAAATTGGTGTCGAGAAAGAGGACAAAAATAAAAAGGTGATAGTTTGAAAATTATGATCCTATTGTTTATACCTTTGCCGTAAATTCCGGTCAAATTTCACCGGTTGTATCTCAGGAACCACTCGTCGTAATTAAACGTTTTTTCTTTTAAAAGAAGCGTGCTGCCGTTGTTTTTCGAATACCGTTTTCACAGCTTAATTTAGTTTAATATTTCCCGAGATATTCTATTTGTTTATAAGCCAAACAATTGTTTATAATTTTAAAATATTCCTGAGGCCGCTTAAATAGTCCAATTTTAATTCTGTAAAGTACATTAGATAGGTATAGTGTCTTTTTATGAAAAAATCATAATTATTCTTATGCACCATAATTATTGTCGTTATTATAGCGACCGTAAATTTTTAATTAACAATTCAATTGTTGCTAAACTCTTCATTGAATATCCATGGGCTTCTGGAATTATAATCTATACAAAATGTGCTTTTACATTACCAAGTTATTTAATTATTGATTAACAATTACTTACCTAAAAGTTTAGTTGAAAATTAAAGATATTGTTGGAAATACCGGCTTTTTCCGGTGAAAGTTTTCGTCGAAGTAAATCGGAAAAAACACGTCTCTATGCAGAATTTAATTGCGGTGAATTTTTATTTGAGTGTTTTTGGTGTAAAGTTAAAATCTTTGGAGTTATAGAGCAAAAATTGAAGAAAACACGATTTTCGGGCGCCATTTTGTTTATAAAAAAAGTAGCACACTATCTGCGGACTTTGCATATCTATATTATTAATATATACAATCATAAGATTCGATTTCAGCAATAAAATTGCTGGTAAATAACTTTTCCCAAAAATGGCTTATTCTTCGATAATCAGCCCAGACTATTTATATTAAAAGATAAAACGTTGAGCATGAACACCAAACTAAGAATATATAAAACAATAATAAGAGCAACAGTAACATATGCAACAGAAACTACAAGTCTTAAGGAGAAGACGAAATATTAAAGATATTAGAAAGAAAAATTATTAAAATGATTCTGGGGCCCAAGAATATCAACCAGAACGAAATAAGCTCATTATTAAATTT
Source organism: Diabrotica virgifera virgifera (assembly GCF_917563875.1). Classification (NCBI taxonomy): domain Eukaryota; kingdom Metazoa; phylum Arthropoda; class Insecta; order Coleoptera; family Chrysomelidae; genus Diabrotica; species Diabrotica virgifera. The sequence goes on from NC_065444.1 coordinate 67,943,643, forward strand.
TGCGGCAAATATACGAAAGGGAGAAAACATTCTATAAATACCAAAAACAGGAAGTATTAGATGATACTGATATCTTTAGGAAAGTAAAAAAAGCAGCTGAAATAAGATTAACAAGTGTACACCCAACTGAAAAAGTTCAAAAGCGGAACCCAAGATACGATGGCAGGACCAAGTTGAATGAGATTTAAAAACACTGGAAATAAAGAACTGGACACGGACACTACTGGATAGATCAACTTGGAGGCAAGTGGTTATCCACGCCAGAAATTTTCAGAATCTGTAAGGAAATATACCGACTGTAAAAAACCATCCGACTGATCCAACACTCCCCAAGATGAATCATACATCAATGTATTAAGAAACATTAAAAATTTAAATGGTCGATCGGACAGCTCAGTGGGACTAGCAGCTGACCGCCACTTCACTTCGCCGTGAGGTATATGAGTTCGAGCCCAGCCATGTCATCGGAAAACAAAAAAGGCTAACGCGTCAGTATAAAATTCTAAATATGAATCTGGCACTTAGACTGGAATATGCGGGCGTCTGATCGGCCTATGAGGGAGCAGTACGGCAAGGGATAAGGGCTTGCGGCTGGGTGATACTCCTCCATAAATCCCTGCCGGAAGGGCGTTAACGTCTAAAATACCGGTGTATATATATATAAAAATTTAAAACATTTTGGACTCGTTTCGGACCAACACGAGCCATCATCAGCAACAATAGGTAAAACAACAGACCTTTCTTTCTTTCAAGGACCGACAGAAAATACATTTTTTCTTGGTTAAAATAAGTAAATAATTAGACGAATCAGTTCAAGATTCTAGACCTCAGTCTCAAAACTTACCAAATAAGAAAGAGAAAGAATCAGTTTCTGGATTATTTCTCCTGATTCTTTCTTCTTCTTGTTTGATAATAGACTATGAGCCGCTATAGGTGAAATTTGCTAATCATTTGAGGTACGATAAGACCATAGTAAGACTATAACTTAAATAGTAGAACCTAAAAGAAAACGTTTGAACACTGTGCCGTCACTTTTTAGTGGCACATGCATCGACAGTGGCGCATCAAACTTTTCACTTATGGGCGGGATAAATAAATTAAAAGGTACCCTTCCTCACTCCCAGAATGATTTTTTTTTCATTTTTTTAAGTTCTATGTGATTAAAAAATAAGACTCAGCGTAATTTTAACCCACCACCCCATTCGCCTTCCCCCGCGATCAAAAACTTCATTTCTCGTTTTAATTTTTTTTTGTGGGATGTCTATCTTACATGTCTATTTTTTATAAATCCCTAGGTTGAGTGTACATAACCTCAAAAAACAATTTAATTTTTATTTTGGAAAACAGCGTATAATTTTTTTGGGTATGGCTGCAGGTCTAATTTTTTTTAATCTTGTGTATTTTGTCAAACACTATATCTCTAATTTTTTTCAGATTTTTCCGTAAGTTCTTCAAAAGTCCCAAAAATTGTTTTTAGGGGTTTTTTGGGGGGTTTAAACGTGTTTCTCCCATTTTTAAATGTTCTAAAGGAATCGCTTACTTTCATTTACATAATAACCTAACAAAAAAACATTGATTTGATCTATTTTGAAATCTATAAAATAGGGAAAATTCTCCAAGACCCCCTAAAAAACAGTTTTTCGGAATTTTGAAGGTGAAGAAACCTTACGAAAAAATCTGAAAAAAATTTGAAATATAGTGTTTGATAAAATATACAATATTAAAAAAAATTAGACCAGCAGCCATCCCAAAAAAAAAGTTAGCTTTTTTCCAAAATAAAAATAAATTTTTTTTGAGGTTATGTGCACTCAACCTGAGTTTAAAGACCACAACCTGTAGTGGTCTTTAAAAAATAGACATGTTTTGTAAAAGTCTCAGTTATGCGTGTGAATTTTTTGAAATTTTAAAATTGATTGCATCCCATCTAAAAAAAATAAAAACGAAAAATTAAGTTTTTGAGCCTGGGGAAAGGGCGAGAGGGCTGGTAGGTTAAAAGTAAGCTGAGTCTTATTTTTTAATCACATAGAACTTAAAAAAATGAAAAAATTTAAATCTGGCAGTGAGAAAGGGTACCTTTTAATTTATTTATCCCGTCCATAAGTGAAAAGTTTGATGCGCCACTGTCGACGCATGTGCCACTAAAAAGTGACGGCACAGTGTTCATACGTTTTCTTTCAGGTTCTACTATTTAAGTTATAGGGTCTTATTGTGCCTAAAATGATTAGCAAATTTCACCTATAGCCGCCTTAGTCTATAACTTTTTAGACTGACGTGGGCGTTGTCTCTTCTAATTTTTCAATTGTTTTAATCAAAAAATGTACTATAGGTTCGTTGTGTCCTGTTGTTGCTGGTGATGGCTGGTGTTGGGCCGAAACGCATCCAAAATGTTTTAAATTTGTAACGATCTTTAATAAATTGATTTGTGGTTCTACTTGGAGAGAGTGTATCTATTATTACCTATAAACCACATTTATTGTGAATTATGGATAGGTACATCTTTTCCTGATAATTTTCTAATTTTTGTAGAGTAAAAAATTGTCAAGCTTTCAACAGACCCAACGAAAGTGTGCCCCTTTCAGACGATAGAGGTTGTCCAATTGATGAAACAAGTTTCCTGGGCCCATTCTCATATGATTTGAAGAGCGGAACGGCGCATGCTAAACTGGCATCGATGTTTAGGTTTCCCGATAGTTCTGAAGTTCATTTTCAAGTAAGTTATATATTTTTAGAGATTATTTTACATTTGAAAGAAATAGTCTAAAATCCCACTACAGAATCACTGCATTCATATTATAGGCCTGGATCACGCGTACCAAAAAAAGTAGATTAGTAGCAAGCTGAAAATGTGTTAATAGCTTAGCGGTGTCTAGTCGGACAAACTTTGATGTATAGGAACACTGGAACAGGGGAATCTTTAATTGTGGAACGTGATTTTAATTGTGGAACATGTCATCCTGACAAGTTTATGATTGTGAAAACTAGCAGTTTGTTTTTAAGTGTATTCAATAGGAAACTTTATATCATAATATACGAAAAAATGTTTGTCCGACAAATATGTTGGGCATTTTAATAAGTCCGACAAGTGAAACATGTCAAATGACAGGCATTATATTGGTGATAAATAGCAGTGATTTTTGCATGAGACTTTAATGAAAGGGTAACAAATCAATTGGAAGTTCTGTCCTACAAAATACATGGGACGTTTTCGTAGTCTGACGTTCGAAACCTGTAACCTGTTCCACAATTAAAACTTCTCCTGTCCCAGTGTTCCCGTACATCAAAGTTTGTTACCCGACTAGACACCGTTAAGCTATTAACAAATGTTCAGTTTGCTATTAATAAACTTATTTTTGGTACGCGGGATACAGATCTATTATGTTAGTTAATTAAAATCACATGTTTATATAAATTCAGAATAGAAAAATACATTGACAATAGTTGCCAGTCAAAAAGTGGCCGAAAATAGTTTTAGCTGAATTAATAGTAATTCATTTTTGAAAAAAAATTCGTTTATGACGTATGTGCATGTTTTTTATATGAAATTAATGCTAATTTTTTCTAATACCAATCCAAAAAATGGCCACAAATTAGTGTTACCAGCTGTTAAAAACGCAAGGTATCTGAGATAAAGTGACAGAAAGCTAGCCAACGCCAATTGTTTGACAATGTCGACAATGTTTGATAGCGAATGGGAGGTGTTAAAGCAGTTATCTTCTCAAACCAGTAACGTTTCGCGATAGCATTCTTTCACTGTAAATGCGTCCTAAACTAGTCAATAATATACGCTACCGAGACCTGGTCACTTAAAGGAAGATCGCTAAACCTCACTGAAGCGTTCCAAATATGATGCCTCAGAAGGTTACTTAAAATTCCATGGGTCGAACAAATGAAGAGGACTGACGAAGAACCAATACCCAAAGAGAGCTTTTAAACTTGGTTAAATAGCGAAAGGTCTCATATCTGGGACATATTTTAAGAGTCGACAAATATAATATTTTCAAAATCATTTTAATTGGCAAAATTGGAGGTCGGAGGAAACCAGGTCACAAACTACACTCATGGTTTAGACATAAGAAACGTGCAGCATATCTGATATAAATACATTAAGAAAAGCTGAAGAAGGATCCTTACACATAATCTAACTATCATGATACTCCAGGGTAATAAGCTAAAAATAGACCATGTTTGGGACACTCAAAGATCCAGGTAGCTGACTACTTTTTTGGTTATTGTAGACCTATAGGAAGAAAACCTACCTGTTTCCTGCCTAGAGTTTGCGTCCGTTTATTAATTATTAACAGGTTAGTGCAAAAATCGGGTTTTTTTTCGATTTTTTGCACTCTATTCAAAAGCTAAATAATTTACATAAAATTTCAAAATTTAATTTTTTAGAACATTAATCAACCTTTAACATGCCGATTTTTGAAAGTTAAAGAGTTAATTTGTTGCTACGCAAACTGCAAAATAAGTGAAAATCGTTATTTGTTAATAACTTTTATTAAAACTATCTTAGAACTTTAGTGTTTCACCCAAAGTTGGGTATTGGGGTACTTAACCAACCCTCAAAATTTGAGACCGATTCATTAATTAGTTTAAGAGTTATTTTAATTGTTTATCCCAGAGACCTTTATTTTGCAATAAGATAAGACAGAAAATAATGAAGATACGGCAATTCTGCTTATGCCAAATGAAAGTAGAAAACTGATGCTATCAAAATGTACTAAAAAAGATGAAAAAATTATCTAATATAGTCAAAAATCCTAATGCCAAATTTATGAAATTTTGTAGTTTATAAACATTAAGAATAACTTTAAAATATTGTCCGTATAAAAAATCATGTTACATAATAGAAAAGCTGGTATTTTACACGAATTTTTAAAAATGTAGTTCAATTGGTGACTAGTCGCGGTAAGTGAAGGGGGAGCTGGAAGCCGACAAATGTACGAGTTCAAAAACTAAAAAAGGCAACTTAAAACTACTATCATTTTCTATATCTCGGGATCTACTAAATATATGTTGATCGTTCTTTTTTTAATTTGTATGTAATTTTTCTGTACATTACAAGTATACAATTTGTCTAGACATTCATTAATTAATAAACAGTCTAAATTGTTTAAACAATTTAAAAAAATTCCCAAAAATTAATGATTTAATCATAGAAAAAGTTAAGGTATACTAAATAAATTATCTTCAATAAATAATTATCTAATAAAACTCATTTATTTATTAAAGTGTACTTTAACTTTTTCTATGATCATTAATGATACTATGATTAAAAAAATAGATTTTTGTAAAAAAAATATTTTTTCAAGAATTGTTTAAACAAATTAGACTGATTATTAATTAATAAATTTATAAACAAATTGCACATTTGTAATGTACGTAGAAATTACATACAAATTAAAAAAAGAAAGATTAAAATCCATTGAGTTGATCCGGAGATACAGAAAATTATATTAGTTTGAAATTGCTTTTTCGGTATTTTAACTCGGTGGATATGTAGGTTCCTCCTAGTAATCGTAGAGGGTGCTGTGAAGGTACAATGTTTGTGCAAATTTTTAAGAAATAATACAAATCCCATTCTTTAAAATGCCATTAATGAGATTCCTTATTATAAACAAATTAGCTGTGAATTAAAAAAAAACATATGGCTAACTTTGTCCCAAATAAACCCAGGCTAATTTTTTTTATTTGAAAATTCGTTTTAAAATACTGTCTTTTCGAATATGTATATAAAAATAATATTTCTACGGATAACATTTTTAAAGTTATTCTAAATGTTTATAAAGTACAAAATTTTAAAAATTTAGCATTAGGATTTTTGACTATGTTAATTATTTTTTTATCTTTCTTTAATACATTTTCATACTATCACTCTTCTACTTTCATTTGGCATACTCGGAATTGCCCTATCTTCATTATTTTCTGTCTTATCTTATTGCAAAATAAAGGTCTCTAAGATAAACAAATAGAATATCTCTTAAACTAATTAATGGATCGGTCTCAAATTTTGAAGGTTTGTTAAGTACGCCAATACCCAACTTTGGTTGAAACACTAAAGTTCTAAGGTAGTTTTAGTAACAGTTATTAAGAAATAACTATTTTCACTTATTTTGCAGTTTGCGTAGCAACAAATTAACTTTTTAACTTTAAAAAATCGGCATTTTGAAGGTTTTTGTATGCTTAAGTCAACTATTTAGCTTTTGAATGGAGTGCAAAAAATCGAAAAAATCGCGATTTTTGCACTAACTTGTTAATAATTAATAAACGGACGCGAACTCTAGGCAGGAAACAGGTGGGTTTTGGTGGAATGAACGCCTACACGTTGCACCAGAAGAAGAAAAGTAATTGTATTTCAAAGACACTCCTAAAACAATCCAAACAGAATATAGTAATATAACGTATTAATGTTCTTGTTATGTGGTGCCTATCCGTTCCGGATGTTGACGATCAGCATGGCTATCCTAACTTTGCTTGCTGCTATATTTGCTTTTGAAGCCAAGATATTCTTCTTATCCCTGGTCCTCTCTTTCCAAATACCTTGCCCTGAAGATTGAGTTGCAACAAGTCATATCTCTGTTTATTCCTCATAACATGGCCAATATATTATAGTTTTCGCTGTTTGATGGTATTAATAATCTCACATTCTAGGTAGGACCTTAACATTAGTCTCAAGATCCACCCACGAAACTTTTAAAACGCGGCTGTAACACCACATCTCTAATACCTCGAGTTTCGGAAAGTGTCCACTCCTCTACTTCCTATAATAACGTAGAAAATACATAGCATCTGCTGATAGAGATTTTGGTACCAAGTGGTAAATCGTGACTTCTGAAAAGAGACTTGATCATTATGAACGCTGATCTCGCTTTTCCTATGCGTTGTTTATTTTACAAGAGTGGTCCCATTGGCTGTTTATATTGGTACCAAGGTGTGTGTACCTCTCCACCCTGTCAATTGGTTGTTGGTTAACCAAAAGCCGTGTATTTATTATTTCGCGCTTACTGACTACCATCTACCATGTACTTTGTTTTTTTTTCGTATTAAGATCAAATCCATGTTTTCTACTTATATCTAATATGCGCTACCTTATTCCTTGCAAACCATCTAGGATCTAGGCTATCTGCAAAACTACTGCGTAGTCGGCATATCTACTGTGTCATTAGCACCGAGGAGAGAATGCATCCTTGACTCACTCCTCTATCTATGGAGACTTCTTCTTCATGTACCATGTCCTTTAAGAATATTGGTTTCTATCACAGCTATCTTAATTTTATTCACTGCCACACTAAATAACATGCTTGTATCAACACCATACCAATCTCGCAAGTTCCTCAACCTTGAAGTTCTTCTTCGTTCTGGACTGCGTTTGCCTGATATTTTCCATTGCATAATATTTTGTAACAACCTATATTTGGGACCTCTCATTACATTTCCAAAATACTCCAGCTTTCTCTTCTTGATGCTTTTTATAATCTGGGTCTCCACATCCAAGAAACTTTTATAATTCTTCTATAGCACCACATTTCGAAAGATTCAAGACGATTTAGATCGATATTATTCACAGTCATGGAGACTGCCTCTGTCAATTAGTCATTAGGGTGTCCCGAAAAATGGCCTTTTGTTTTTGTTTAATACAAGTCCTCTTGAAATTGGGGTAATTGCTCGTAAATTATCACAATAATTAAAAAAAAATTATATCTTTAGTGTTCTACCGAGCTTTAAAGTTTTTAAAAATTGTCATTTTTATGGTAATATTTCACTATACTTAATTTCGCATCCTGAACTAAATATAAAACATTATTTAATGCAAGACCTCTTAAAATTTACGTAATTGCCAATAGATTATGACAGTATTTTTAAAAATAAAATAAAGATATATCTTAAGGGTTCTACAGATCTTCACAGTTTGGAAAAATTGTCATTTTTGTGATAATATATATATTTTTTCGGCTCCTGAACTAAAATAAATTGAGATTGTACTGTACTATTGTATAATACTGCGTCGTATTATACGTTCCGTTAAAGTTTAGAGAATTCTTGATAAGAAAGAAACTGCCAGATTCATGAAACGACAGCAGAGAAAAATAGAAGAATCAATGAGGGCAACAAAAAAGTTGTGTGTTACTCAAACGACCGATTCTTTATCAGCAAATTGTGATGAAGAAGCAGTGCCTGACTCTTTCTCAACAGAGACGCCGTCGACTTTAATAGACATACGTTGCCGTTGCCAACAGTTGCTGAAGTCAGTGATAGATACGGTTTATGTTGCTTCTGCCGTTTTGGTTGACGTGGGTTTGGTTTCTACCGAAGATCTGACTCTGGTTATTGTTAAAAACAAAATCCACAGAGCTGTATGTAAAGCCCGAAGAGATGATTCAAAAGATGTTGCAGGTATTGCTGTAAATAGCATTTACTTTGATAGACGAAAGGACAAGACCCTGATAAATGAGAAAATAGGGAATCGTTACCATCGCAAAGAGATTTTGGAAGAACACATCTCATTGTTATCAGAACCCGGATCAATTTTTTTGGGACATACAACGCCTAGTCGTGACATTGCAAATGGAATTTTTACTTCGATCACAACTTTTTTTGAGGGTCAAAGTTTGAATTTAGATGATGTAATTTGCGTTGGATGTGATGGAACTGCAATTAATATTGGCTGGAGGGGTGGTGTGATTCAATATTTAGAGGAGTATTTGGAGAGACCGTTACAATGGTGCGTTTGTTTGCTTCATGCCAATGAGTTACCGTTTCGTCACTTGTTCCTGACCATAGATGGTTCTACTTCGGGTCCTAAAGAATACTCCGGACCAATTGGAAAACAGTTAGTTGCTTATGAAAATAAACCCACCGTGACTTTTTCTGCTGTGAATGGTAATTTGCCTGACTTGCCAAAAAATGTGGTCAATGAATTAAGTACAGATCAAAAATATCTAAGTATATGAAATATGTCAAGCAGTATTAACCGGTTTCTGTACTGCTGAATTGGCAAACCGTCAACCTGGAAAAATGGCGCACTCCAGATTTCTAATGGTCTACTTTCTAATCTTTCTGCTAATCGTCTACTCAGACTTTAAGTAAGTACGCTTAATCCATCAGAAAATTTACAATTGCTTGTAAACTGTTGTTAAAGTATATGCTCCGATATGGTTCAGAATCAAGCAAAAAGGAATCAAGCAAAAAGGAAGGTTCAGAATCAAGCGTCTTTTAAGGATGGAGCGAAGCATATTTTTCAACTAATTATGTACTCTCGATTTCTATCCGAAAATCTAAGATCTGTTGTGGATACCGTTATCGAAAGAAATGCCTTTTTTGCCCACCCAGAAAACTTACTTGTGAATATGTTGTTTGATGATAGAGATCACATTAGAGACTAGCATGGCGAAGAATAAAAAAAGCTAGAGACACTGAAAGTAGCGATAAACGCAGAATACTTAAAATACCAAAAATTAACTTCTCTGCTAAAGATTACACCGATATTATGTGGCACGAATATCAGGTTACAACACCGCCGGTTCTTAGGCATATTTCTACTGAGGACCTTCACATCATGGTAAAAGATAAAAGCTTGCATCTTTTAGACTTTCCCTGCCACACACAATCTGTGAAAAGATGTGTTAAACTGATTACAGAGGCCTCGCAGAATGTAACTGATGCTACTTCTAGAGATAGCTTTATCAGAACCAGGTTGCAGTCTCTGGCAGAAATGTCAAATTTTTGACACAAAAATAAGTTCAAATTTTAAGTTTTTGTCATGAAATATAGGATTATTTTGTTTGTTAAGTTGTTTTGAAACTTTTTCATAATAAAATATCTTTTAAATTCAATTTGTGTATTATTTAAAGTATATGATTTAGGTCTGTACAAACGTAAAATTTACATAACTTTAAAGTCTAGTAGAGCCCTGAAGGTGACATGCTATCGTATTTATTTTACATTTTCATAATATCTGGAAAATTACGCAAATTTGGATACCTCTTGCGATAGTGTAGCTCAAAAAAAATTTTTTTATGCAAAGACGGGACACCCTATTGGTCATCCACTTTATTAATGTTGGCAGTTTGATTGTAACATAAATTAAATATTATTCCCAAGCCTCTATTACCTAATCTCACTTCTTTCAAGATGATTATGAGCTTATCATGTTTTGCTCTATCAAATGCCTTTTTGTAGTCGATAAAATAGATATATACGTCACAGTTGACATCCTTGCACCTGTACATAAGCACTTGGACAGCGAATATTATTAATATGTCAGACAAAATGTATTTGTTAATAATGTAGTTATTTAACTGTGACTTTAAAGTTTAAATAGAAAAAAAATTAGGTTGAATCGATGTATCAGCTTTAGCCATATCGCGACATAAATATAAAAATATTCTCAACATAAAAATATATAAAATCATATATCAAAAAGCAGTCCTATTTTGTATTGATTTTACTTCGCAGTGCAGGTTTCTGATATGACATAAGAATCCACGATACGTATTTTCTCGGATTCTTGAGGCAAATTGAAGGAAAAAAGTTTATCGAAAAAGAAAAGTTTACCCAGAAAACGCTTTCAAGTTGTAAACTGCGATCTGAAGAGAATGTAAATGGAGGTAAATGGGTAAAATAATCTTGCTCTCCAAAGTAATTTCTTTCTGAAATGATTGTTCAAACAAAAACTTTGAATTGCCGGTAGTAAAATTAATGGGGAGAGAAGTTGAAGTTGAATTTCAAAACATTTTTTTATATTCCATATGTTAAACGAATATTTTTATAAGTACTCACGTGCAAAAAATTCGATCCACGCCGATTTTACAGAGAAAGAGACACACTTTTGAAAATTCCACTTAGAGATTGTCCATCGATTTAAGAGCGTAGGCGCAAAATTTCGGGCCAATGTTTAAATGCATTCATTTTTATCGAATCCTGAGAAAACTAATAAATATTTTTGAAAAATTTAAAAGCAGAATGAAAAATTACATTATTACGGAGGCCTAAAGTCCTCGATATTATAAATCACATTCAATTTGCTCTTCTTTTTCACCCATCTAACTTATTAGAATAAACATTATAGAAGTTCTCAGTGACTTTAGACCCTCGGTAATACTGTAATCGTTCATTCTGCGTTTAAATTTTTCAAAAATATTTATTTGATATCATTCTCAGGATTCGAAACAAATTAATACATTTAAAAAGTATTGGCCCAAAATTTTGCGCCTACGCTCTTAAGGACGAACATTAAATGTAAATAAGAAACAGAACCTACAATACGAAATAGTTATTTATGAAACAGTTCGTGAAGTATGCTTTTTGAGAAAGGTGCTAAGGAAGAACATTAAATGTAAATAAGAAACAGAACCTACAATACGAAATAGTTATTTATGAAACAGTTCGTGAAGTATGCTTTTTGAGAAAGCACGCGATGTTTAGAGCACGAGCGACAACGGAGCGAGTGCTATACATCGCGTAAGTTCGCAAAAAGTACTACACGCACAGTTTCATACAATATTTTATATATTATGATAAACAAATAAAAAAACTGTAACTCTTCGTCACTGGAATATATTTCTATTCTACAATTTTTGAACTTTTACATTTAAAAATTCGACTTCTTTTAAACCACAAAACTGTCAAAAGTTTTGTCGTAACTTATTGCTCATTATGTCATCACAATGACATTCTTCTTCTTCTTCTTCTTCTACGGCACTACAGCCCAGATTGAGCCTGGGCCTTCTTTATTTTTTGCCTCCACCCTTGCCTGTCTGTGGCTGCTCTTCTCCATACACGGACTCCTAAAAGGGCTTGTGCGTCGCTGTTTACTGTGTCTTCCCAGCGCTTTCGTGGCTTCCCAACCGGTCTCTTACCTTGCATTCTAGCATTCAGTGCTCGTTTTGGTAGCCTATCCTCTCCCATTCTTATTACATGTCCGGCCCATTGCAATCTTTGTATTCTAATGAAGTCTGACAGGGGCGTTTCCTTATAAAGTTGATAAAGCTCGTTGTTGTATCGACTTCTGAAGATTCCTTTTTCCCTCAGAGGTCCTAGTATTCTCCTAAGTACTTTCCTTTCGAATGTGTCGAGTTTCTTTTTGGATGTTTCTTTCAGGACCCAGGCTTCACTGCCATAGCATGTTATTGGTCGAATTAAGGTTTTATAGATTCTCATCTTTGTATTTCGGTGGACACTTTTAAACCGAAATATATGGGAGAGGGCAAAATAAGCTCTGTTTACCTGCGTTATTCTCTTCCGTATTTCTCCATCTTCTGCTCCGTCGGCATATATTTCTACTCCCAGGTATGTAAACTTTTCAACCGTTTCAATGTCTTCTTCATGTATAATGTTTTCTGGGACTATATTTCTTCTCGTCTGAGTCATTTTTTTTTGTTTTTTCTGTGTTAATTTCCAGACCTAGCCTTTTTGTTTGTGTTTTTAACTCTGCATATGTTTCCTGTGCTCCTGTTGATGTTCTACTCATAATATTAATATAATCAGCATAAGCGGCCAGTTGAACAGTTCGGTTGGTCAGTAGATTTCCTCGTCCAGTTTGCATTTGCCTTACCGCATACTCCAGTGCCAGGTTAAACAATGTTGGGGCAAGCCCATCTCCCTGCTTTGTCCACGGTCAGCCCCGGCTAGTCCCTGCGAAATGTTGTAAAAGTCTGAACGCTGGTTTTGTTTTCGTACACATGCCTGAGTTTCATCCATTGTGGCTTTAATGAGTCTTATTAGCTTGTGTGGTATTGCCAATTCAGCCAATATATAGTATAGTTTGTTCCTTTTGACTGAGTCGTATGCCTGTTTGAAGTCTACAAACACGTTGTGAACATCAACATCGTATTCCCATGCTTTGCTCAAGATCTGTTTGACTGTAAATATTTGATCCAGTGTCGATCTTCCCCATCGGAAGCCCGTCTGATACTCTCCAATAATATTTTCTGCTAGTGGTTGGAGCCGCTGGTTTATAATATACGTGAGGACTTTATATGCTGTACATAGTAGAGAGATTCCACGGTAGTTTTTGCACTGGAGTTTGTCTCCTTTTTTATAGATCGGGCATACTATACTTTTCTTCCAGTCGTCGGGTATTTTCTCTTCTTGCCATACGTCTTTGATGAGCCCGTGGATGTGACTTGCTAGGTGGTCGCCAACTACCTTATATAGTTCTGCTGGTATTTCGTCAACTCCCGGAGCGTTATTGTTTTTCTGAGCCTTAATGGCTTCGAGAACTTCCTCTATGGTTGGAGCTTCTAGTTCATTCTCTTCTACGTAGATTATACCCATTTCATCTTCCATGTCTACTTGAGTTCCAAGTAGTGCCTGAAAATAATGCTTCCAGGTTTCTGTGACTTTCTGTTGGTCACTGATTATTTGCCCACTTTCATCTTTACATAGACTTGTTTGAGGTTTATACCCACTTTTTATCTTTTTTAGGTATTCGTAAGCCCCTCTAATTTCGTTGTTTTTGAAATTTCTTCCATTTTTTCTATTTGTCCATTTTCATAGGCTCTCTTTTTATTTCTACATGTCTTGTCTGCTTTCCGTCTTGCGACTTCAAATAATGTTCCCCCCAATAATGTTCTTTCCCGTGTTCTTCTTGTTATGTACATTTTGTGTGCTTCATTTCTTTCCTCTATTGCTTGTCTGCACTCGTCATCAAACCATGCTGCTCTTCTCTCCTTTTTCTTGTTTCCCAGGGTGGACGCTGATGCTGTCAGTACTGCTGTTTTGATATTAGTCCATTTGCCCTCTATGGAGTGCAGTTCTAGCGTCCTTAACTCATTTGCGACTTCTTGTTCGAACTTCTCTTTACATTCCTGAATCTTCAGTTTTTCCAGGTCCAGTTTGTTTGTTCTCTGTTGTCTTTCGTTTCTTTCCCTGTTCACTCTGCATCTAAATTTGGTTTGTACTAAAAGATGGTCTGATCCACAGCATGCTCCTCGTCGTGCTCTCACATCGGAGATACTACTGGCTGCCCTTTTGTCTATCAGCACATGGTCAATTTTATTGGTTCTGGTTCCATCTGGTGAAATCCATGTCATTTTATGTATGTCTTTATGTGGGAAGCATGTGGAACTTATAACCATGTTTTTGCTGGCGGCAAAATTTATCAAAAACTCCCCATTCTCGCTTATTTCATTGTGCAGAGTGTTTTCCTATTGTGCCATAGAACTGCGGTTCCTTGTCTGTTTTAGCATTCATATCACCCATTATAATCTTGATGTCCATCACCATGACAACGCGAAAGTTACGGATATTTGATTATATGAAAGTGTGTCAAAAACAGTGCGAAAAAATAAGTCCCATTTAAAATACATTGTTACTTCACGCACACTTTAAACCCTTCACGCACTGCTATCTATAATGACAGTTTTCACGAACTAAAAACTTATACATAATATGACATAGAGTAGATAAAAATTATTTATATAGATAAAAATTATTTATATAGATAAAAATTATTTATCTACTCTATGTGATATTACGTATAAGTTTTTAGTTTGTGAAAATTGTCATTATAGATAGCAGTGCGTGAAGGGTTTAAAGTGTGCGTGAAGTAACAATGTATTTTAAATGGGATTTACTTTTTCGCACTGTTTTTTGCACATTTTCATATAATCAAATATCCTTAACTAAGACATACGTGAAAGGTGCGGTGTTGGAAGGACCTTAGACAGACTTGAAACGAAACAGTTATCGTGGTTCGGACATATGGCGAGAATGAGTGAAGGTAGAACTGTAAAGAGGGTATGGAAAGCGGCATCTGACAACAAACGAAGAAGAGGCAGGCCAGCAAGAACGTGGAATGCAAATATTGGAAAGGCTTGCGGAAAAAGAAATATTGGGTGGAGAGAAGCAGAAAGACTAGCTACCGACCGAAAGGCATGGAGACGTCTCATTTCTCCACTTACCTCGACACCGTAAGGTACAAGAGGACGGCTTAAGCAATAAGCAAATATCCTTAACTTTCGCGTTGTCTTGGTGATGACATATGAGCAATAAATTACAACAAAAGTTTTGACAGTTTTGTGGTTTGAAAGAATGTTTAAATGTTAAAGTTATAAAAATTGTAGAATAGAAATAAATTCCAGTGACGAAAGGTTATAGTTATTTTTTATTTGTTTATCGTAGATAAAATATTGTAAGAAACTGTGCTTGAAGTACTTTTTGCGACCTTACGCGATATATAGCTCCGCTGTCGCTCGTGCTCTAAACATCGCGTGCGTTCGCAAAAAGCATACTTCACGGACTGTTTCATAAATAACTAATATTTATAAAATCATATGGCATTATACGAAAAGTAGCTTGGTTGATAGAAAATATTTATAACAGAATAATACTTATTTATGCCATTTATTAATTCTTGTTCTTGATGTGCCTATCCGTGACGAATGTTGGCGATCATCATGACAATCTTATCTTATTCGCAGCAGCGCGGAAAAGCTGCACAGATGTTGTGTTGAACCAGGCTCTGAGGTTCTTTAACTAGTATATTCTTCTTCTTCTTGGACCTCACTTTCCAAATATTTTCCTTGTAGGATGGCGTGTAGGGGGCACATCTGGATTCATTTCGCATTATGTGTCCGAATAATCTAACTTTCAATATTTGAGTGCCTGAGTAAGAGATGGGGCTATGCCACACAATTTGAGATTTTGGTTTTTTTGTCGTTCTGCATAGTGCTGCCATCAAGGAACAATAATAGTGGAGTCACTGAAGGTGGATATGAGCTATTACCTCCGATTTCGTTGAACCTCCATCGATTTGCATGAAAATTGGTGAGTGGTTAGAGGATATCTCAAGAAACAAAGGTGACATAGTGCCAACTTGCGCTTTTACCCTAGGGGTCGATGCCACCCCTTCTCGGGAGTGAAAATTATTTCATTGAAAATAACCCCATAGAGGGATAAATTCTAAGCAAAATTTGTTATATAAAGTTATTAAAATGAATCAAAACTTTTTGAGTTATTAAAGATCAAAGATTTTAATTTTTCTTGAGAAAAATGCATGTTTTTAACCGATCTTTCATCAATAACTCAAAAACTATAAGTTTTTACAAAAAAGTTATTATTATCAAAATTGAAGCTATTAAAAACGAAAATAAACTCCTTACTAGAAAAACCTTTTAATGTTCTATAAAAGTGAGTTAGAGGTAATTGAATGTATATTTTTTTCGGCGAGTAAATAACTATAAGTATTCAAGCTGAAATAACGGGAAATTAATGCATTTTATAACATAAACTTATTAATCATTTGTCAAAGTACTTAAAAATATATCAAACGAGCCCCCGAACATGTTGATAGCGTTAAAATTTATGCTCCAAAATTTTTTCAAAATTTATCTTTTAAAAATTTTTCCAAAAAATGTTATTGTTTTTTTTTAATAACTCCGTTCGTGTTTACGATATCAAGTTCATCTAAAAACTGTTTGAATTTTATTTCCAAGTGCTATTTAATCACGTTGAACCTAATCTTTTACACCCCTTATTTTTTTTTAAATAAAAGGTTAAATGGCCCCGTTTGCATGGTTCCCACAGCAAAATTTAAGATTTAAACGTTTCTATCTCGGTTATTTTTTACCCTATAGAAATAGTAAGACAGGTAAAATATTTGGTACAGAAAAAACTAAAATTTGATTATATCTAATTTTTTACGTATATTGAGTATTTTTGTTAAGTTATTATCAAAAGAATATGAGAATTAAAATAATTTTAAAAATTATTATTTTTTTAAATTATATCTTTTTTCAAAAATATGCTTTCTAAGCCGGTCAAAATTATCGAAAACATTACTTAGGCTAATATAAAGAAGTTCTCGTAAGGATTACTTTAAATTTTAATTTTTGTTGAAATGGCGTATGTTTTATTTTTCACTTTTTCCTAAAAAATTCGAAACGGTTCTTTTATTTTTATCACAACTTGCTTAATTTTGACGCTATTACCTTGTTCTGAAGCTCATTTGATATGTATTCTGAAGTACTTTTACAAATGTATAGCAGAAATATTTTATATAGTGCATCGTTTTCTCGTTATTTAAGCTTGAATACTTACATTTGAGTACTCGTCGAAAAAAATACACATTAAATTGCCAATAACTCACTTTGAACTAACATTAGTTTTTAGTTTAGTTCTTTATGTGAGGAATGTATTCAGTTTTTCATTATCTTCAATTTAAGTAATAATACCTTTTTTGTAAAAGCTTATAGTTTTTGATTTATACGTGAAAAACCGATTTAAAACATGCATTTTTTACGAAAAAATAAAATCTTTGGTCTTTAATAACTCAAAAAGTGTTGATTTATTTTAATAACTTTATATTACAAATTTTACTTATAATTTGTCCCTCTATCGACTTACGGTATTATTTTTTAATAAAATAATTGTCACCCCCGAGAAGGGGTGGCATCCACCCCAGGGTAAAAGCATCATGTCACCTTTGTTCCTTGAGGTATCCTCTAATCACTCACCAATTTTCATAAAATTCGATGGAGGTTCAACGAAATCGGAGGTGAAAACCTTCAGTGACTGCACTATAATATGAACTTCTTGTAAGTGTGGCATATCCCCTTGTTTGTCTAAAATGCAATTGAAAATCCGACAGTTCGAGCGTCAACTGTTTGTTAAGAAAGATAAAATCTTTAATTATTCAAAAAAAAATTTTGTGGCATAATCCCTTCTCTTTCTCAGACACTCATTTGATAGTGGTCAGTAGCTCTCGGATCTTATTCATTCTTCTGAGGACCACCTCATTTATGACACGGTCGATCCAAGGGATTTTAAGAATTCCCCGATATAGCCACATCTCAAATGCTTCCAATTTTTTACACATCTTCAAGGACCACGATTCAATACCATAAAAAAGGGTTGTGGTTCTTGAAGAAGGCCCCCATCCGGTTGAAGGTGGATCTAGCTTATTTGATGCGAGCTCCTATCTCTTGGTTGTTGGTCTCTTCTTCATTTATTATTGTGCCGAGGCAGTTGTAGTGCGTCACTCTTTCTACAGGGGTTTGGTTGATGTAGAGTTGACCTTTGTCTTGATAATGATCATAAAACTAGTCTTCTTTATGTTTATATTTAGTTCATTCTCTTGAATATAATGTGATTTTGTTCATATGGAGTTGTAGGTCTTCTAGGTTGTCCGCAAATACTATGGTGTCAACTGCATACCTGATGTTGTTTAGACAGTACCCGTCTAGTAGAATACCTTTTTTAGTTTCGTACAAAGCTTCGATAAAGATTCTTTCAGACTAGAGATTGAAGATTAGAGGAGACAACACTCCACGCATGCTTTTCACATATTCGTTGTATTCACCTTCAACTCAGATTCAAGTAAAGGTGTCTCATTATTTTAAGATCTTGGTTATTTCCTGATTCTTTTAGGATTTGCATAATCTTGGCTTGCTGTACTTAATGAAAGGCTTTCTCGTAATCAACCAGACATGCGTATACATCGCAATTGACGTCTCTGCATCTCTGGAATAAGACTTGTATCAAGAACAAAGCGTTTCTCGTACCAACAGCATTTATGAACTCGAACTGGTTGGGGGCAGTTTGACTTTCACAAAGCTAAATTCTCTTATAAAGTATCTTTACTAGAGGTCAAGAAATCACCCAAGTATTAAAAGAAAAACAAATAGATATATGCGCTCTACAGGAAACAAAAAAGAAAGGAAAAGGACAATCAAGATTAGGCGAATATATACTAATCTACAGTGGAGTATCAAAAGAAAACAGGGCCAACGAAGGTGTAGCATTACTAATACATCAAAAATACCAAAATTACATCAAAGAGTGTCAATATATATCGGAAAGAATTGTCACAGCAAAAATTAGAATGGAAAAGGAAGACCTGAACATCATCGGAGTATACGGCCCAGAAAATAACAAGCCTCAAACAACAAGGGAAATCTTTTATGACGAATTACAACAAGTAGTAGATCAACCAAGATGATAATACTGGGGGATTTTAACGCTCGAATAGGTAACCAAGTAATACCCGAAATTAAGCAAAAACACAATGAAAATGTTAAAAACTAAAATAGAGAACTGATGATAAACTTCTGCACGAATAACGAACTTAAAATAAACAACACATTTTTTGACCACAAAGACCAACACAAATATACATTTGATAACACCCGTGGACAAAGATCTATGATAGATTATGTTGTAACCAACAGAGATATACATCCATAAAAAATAATCGACGTAAGATGCCTCAACTCAGCAGATGTAGGTAGCGACCATAGCTTAGTATTATGTAAAATAGGAATCATTATGAAATATTTCACACCCAAGAGGGCAGCACCAACCCAAACAAAAATCAAAGTCGAAGGGCTACATACGGACTCTACGGAATACTTATACAGGAAAAGAATATCAGAGAAGATTGCTGAGAATGAGAATGAAATATTAGAAAACGATAATATCGATGAAAGCTGGTAAAAACTCAAAAATAACATAATCAACGCTTCACAGAATCACTTGGAGAGAGAAAAGTAACGAATACTCACATATTAAAGAAGAAAACCCCGTGGTTTAGAGAGGAAGTTAAGATAAAATGTGAAAAAAAGAAGAAAGCCTTTTTACAAGAAAAAAAGAAGAAAGCCTTTTTACAATACAGGATGAAACAAACACAACAGGCATACAACCACTACAAACGAATCAGAAACGAAACGAATACTTTAGTGAGGCAAATAAAAAGGGAGAACTGGCAGAGTTTCTCAAAACAGATGGAACACGCCTTCTACGGAACACAAAAATAAGTATGGAGAATAATCAGAGGCCAAAGAAAGGAGATGAATGAATTAATAAAAGCGAAACACATTCAGAAGGAAACATGGGCAGACTATTTCCGATCTATATTTGCTAAAGGCGACGATAATGAACCACCAACACCTGAAGAACAAACGTGTTCTCTTTTAGTGTTCAAGTAGGTGCTCTAGGTATTCTTTCCATGTTCTTATTTTACTCTGTTTGTCGATGATGATGTTTTCCTCAGAATCAGTTAGTCAGGTAGATGATGTCCCAGTCTTAGTCCACCTGTGAGTTTTTTAACTTTCCTATGTACATTGTGACTATTGTATTTTGACTAGATACTCAATTTTTTCGCATTTTTCCATTGCTTCTTCTTCTTTTGCTTTTCTGATTTTCCTTCTTATCGAAATATGTATCGTTTTATGTTTTTCTGGGTCGTTTTTGGCCTTTCTTATTTCGGTCAAACCGGCAAACGAGTGTATGTTCTCAAAAAAATTGATATCGTGTAAATAAACATAGATCCTGGGCAAAAGCCACAGATATCGGGTATAACAACCCCTTAAATTGAATAAATTACATCTAATATAAATTACAGCTGAGCAAGCTGTTCACGTGGGCTCAAAAGGGTTTGACTCGGCCATGTTGTCTTTTTAAAATAAAAAAGAAATTAGATGTAATTTATTCAATTTAAGGGGTTGTTATACCCGATTACTGTGGCTTTTGCCCAGGATCTATGTTTAGTATTGTGTCGTTTAGCAATTGCTCTTCTATGAAAGTTTTATAAGAGGACGAAGCTCTGATGATGGCACGTTATGTGTGCTTATTACCTTTAGTAGATCATATACTGTGCTTGGGTGACTTTAACGTTGATCTATTAAACTTTAGCAATTATTCTACACAATTCGTTACTGTTTTACTAAATGGTCTTGGGTTAAAGCAGCTGGTAAATCAAGCAACAAGAATCACAAAATCTACATCCACCCTACTGGATTATGTGATCACATCAAGTGAGGATAAAATAAATTCAGTTGAAATAAAACATATTCCTGAAATAAGTGATCATGAAATGATAATGTTAAAGGTAAGTTGTGAGGTTAAAACCAATAAAACAAAATTTATTACTGGTCGTAATTTTAAAAACTTAAATTATAATCAATTTAAATCTGATCTGGAATCCATACCATGGAGAAATATTTATGACCTCACAGATGTAGATAGTAAAGTAACTTTTTTGTCTGAAAATATTATTACATTGCTTGATATTCATGTCCCAATCAGGACTTACAGGATTAGAAAGAAATATGCTCCATGGCTGACTGATACGATCAGAGCTTTAATGCTGGATAGGGACAAAGCATTTTTAAGTTACAAATTTCTAAAAATATTGCACATTGAAATAACTACAAAAAATTACGTAATTTAGTATCAGCAGTCACTATAAAAGAAAAAAATCATTTTCTAAAAATATTCATGTTGGATCTTCCAAAGATATGTGGAACAATTTGAAATATTTGATAAATGACGATAGGCATGAGAAAAATTTTGATGTAAGTAGCAAATGGAATATAAATGACATTAATAAACACTTTATTGAAGTTATACCAAAAATGAAAGAGGACTTAGATACAAAAATGTTTTATCAAAACAATGTTAAAACTTGTTTTAACAAATTGCTTAATTTTAATCCAGTCTCTGAAACTGATATTTTATATATAATAAATAAGATAAAAAGTAAAGCTGTTGGACATGATGGTATTAACATATTAACATTACAGTTGTGTATTCCCTATCTTCTTCAGTATATCACGCATATTATCAACTTTTGTTTAAAAAATTCTGTTTTCCCTAATAATTGGAAACGTGCACATGTTATTCCATTACCTAAAACTAAAATTCCTAATAGTTTAAATGATCTTAGACCTATAAGTGTTCTGCCAACATTATCCAAAATTCTAGAAAAGGTAATTGAAAATCAGTTAAGTACTCACTTAAATAAGAATAAAATTATTCCTTCTATACAGTCCGGTTTCAGGTCTGGGCATAGTTGTCTGTCTGCTTTAGTAAACATTACTGATGACATCTTCAAAGCTTATGATCAAAATAAAATATCAATTCTAATTCTTTTGGATTACTCGAAAGCCTTTGATACAATTAACCATGATTTATTATCCTCTATTCTACAGTTCTCTGGGTTACATGAAGGACCAGTCGAGTTAATGAAATCTTATCTATCAAATAGATATCAAGCTGTAAAACTTCATCAAGAAATTTCTTATTTTTAGAACTTAACTCAAGGATCGATACTAGGTCCCATTTTATTCTCTGTGTATACATCAAATGTTCCTTCTGCTTTCTTGCTGATGATACGCAACTGTATATGTCATTTAATTTAAACGAGTGTGAACAAGCAGTTCATGCAATAAATTATGATTTATTAAATATGAAGATTTTTTCTCAAAATCATTGCCTAAAACTGAATGCGTCCAAAACTCAGGCTATCGTTTTTGGTAGATCCTCTCATCGAAAAATATTTTTAGAAACTTACTCAAATAAACTACTTTTAGAAAATAGTAACTTAATTTTTAGCAAAAAGGTAAAAAACCTGGGGGTTTGGTTGGATGAAGACTTAAGATTTACACACCATGTTAGTCTTTGTTTACAAAGAGCATACGGGGTACTAAAACTTCTATACCAAAGTCGTAATATATTAAACAGTGCTACCAAATCCTTATTGTGTGAATCTTTAATTTTATCAAAATTAAATTATTGTGATGTGCTTTATAACACATGCCTTACTGAGACCGATTCTAGGAGAATACAGAAATTACAAAACTCCTGTTTGCGATTAATTTTTGGAATTAGAAAGTATCAAAGTATTAGCCATACTTTTACTTTAAATAAGTGGTTAAACATGAAAGACCGAAGAAAACTTCATGCTTTATGTTTCTACCATAAGATTCTTCGGGAAGGGGTACCTCCATACTTATACAATAGAATAACTTATAGAACTGATGTCCATAACCTTAATCTAAGACATAGGAACACTCTCTCTTTACCACGTCATGTAACGCATTTTTTCAAACGCTCATTTTCTTTTTCAATTGCGAGTCATTTGAATAAATTTGATTATGATATTCGTACATTATCCGGACATAGTTTTAAGAAAAAAATGTTTAAATATTTGTTATCTGAGCAGTAATGCCAAGCCTAATGTAACGCATTTTTTCAAACGCTCATTTTCTTTTTCAATTGCGAGTCATTTGAATAAATTTGATTATGATATTCGTACATTATCCGGACATAGTTTTAAGGTGAAACAGTAGCGATCAACAGGTAGCGAAAACGCGTTCCAAGATTGCGGCTGTAATTTTGAATATTTTTTCGAGATATTTGGCACACGTATTCGTAATATAATAAAGAATGGCGGTACAGAGCCCAATTTGAAAAATATATTAATATGTGGAAATTACTCTGTAATTAAATACAATATTAAAAATACGAGCCTGTACCGCTATTAAGAAGAACAAAAAAATACACTTTCTTCAGATAAACTTTTTTATCCGATGCCTAGATTTTGTGTCATTTTGGAACTACTAATGAAATAAAAAATTTTAGTAGTTCCAAAATGACACAAAATCTAGGCATCGGATAAAAAAGTTTATTTGAAGAAAGTGTATTTTTTTGTTCTTCTTAATGGCGGTACAGGCTCGTTTTTTTAATATTGTATTTAATTACAGAGTAATTTCCACATATTAATATATTTTTCAAATTGGGCTCTGTACCGCCATTCTTTATTATATTGCGAATACGTGTGCCAAATATCTCGAAAAAATATTCAAAATTACAGCCGCAATCTTGGAACGCGTTTTTGCTACCTGTTGATCGCTACTGTTTCCTCTTAAGAAAAAAATGTTTAAATATTTGTTATCTGAGCAGTAAGGGAGCGTTCAAGTATTACGTAACGCAATTTTTGAAGATTTTTGACCCCCCTCCCCCCTAAGTAACGCACCGTAACGTTTTTATGTACTCCCTCCCCCTACCTAAACGTTACGTAACACCCAAGTCACCATTTGAACGTAAATGGAAAACTAGGTTTCGAAAAGTACCGGAATTATTATTTTAATCGCATTTGAGGTAATAATAAAAACTTACAATCATCATCCAGCCTCAAAAGTCCACTGCTGAACATAGGCCTCCTCCCCTCATTTCCAACCACGTCTATCCTGCGCCGCTCTCATCCAGCTTTTATTTAGCTTTCTTACGTCGTCTGTCCATCTTGTAGGCGGTCAACCGGCGCTTCTCTTGTCTTCTTTTGGCCTCCATTCGAATAACCTTTTTGTCCATCGCCCATGTGTCATTCTCGCTATGTGTCCTGCCCATCTCCACTTCAAGTTGCTATCCTTTTGATGACGTCAGTCACCTTTGTTCTTCTCCTGATTTCTTCGTTTCTGATTTTGTCTCGCAGAGTTATTCCTAACATTGACCGCTCCATTCTTCTCTGAGTTACTCTTAGTTTGGTAGCCGAGGCTTTAGGTAAGGTAAGTGTTTCTGATCCGTACGTCAAGACTGGGAGGACGCACTGATCAAATACCTTTCTCTTTAGGCATATGAGCAACTCACTCTTAAAAGTTTCTCTCAGTTTTCCAAATGCTGCCCACCCAAGAATGATTCTTCTTTTTAGTTCATGTGTCTGGTTATCCCTGCCAATCGTAATTTCATGTCCCATGACATGAAATATGTCCAAAACTTAGAATAATAATCTTTTATTACTAATTTTACATTTACATTTACATTTTCCCTGCTTGGCCCCATCCTTACATACATTTTTGGCTTCATCCTTTATTGTTCTTCTCATGCATTCTTCTATTTGATCTTCTTTAATAAAAACTTAAAATAAAATAACATATTTATTATTTCAATATTTTATTTTGCTTAGTAAAAATTTTTGTATAACAAATAATATACGATGTTGCCAGTAGTTTCGGAAAAATAGTGAAAAAAATGTGTAAAACTTTTTGTTCTTCAACGCCCTATATCGTGAAAACGCATGCCGTTACAAAAATTTTATACTAAGCAAACCCCAATTATTTTTCAGTGTTTCACCTATCTTAGAGATCGTGTTACCTTTTTCTGAAACACTCTGTATATGTAAGAAGGCACTTATGGAATAAAATTATTTCTGTCCATGTTTTAATCAATTTTAAAAAACGCTGAAACCCGTAGATTTTAATATATAAAAATGTGTGCTTTTTAAACATAAATTTAAATGTACAGGGTGATTTATGCAAGACTACCGTAGTCCATAAGCTTTATTTTTTAACACCCTGTATATTTTTATATGTGTAAAAGCTGCTTAACAATCTGAATTTATGGTCTTTATGAATAATACAGGGTGATCATTTAAAATTATAATGTATGGAAACCACTTATGGAATAAAATTGTTTTTGTCATGTGTCATTATTTTAGAAAATTATAAAAACGCTAGGATACGTCAACTTTTAAATTCAACTATGGACTATTTAAACATAAATTTTAATATACAGGTTGATTCACTCAAGTCTAGCATAGTCCATTAGCTTTAATTTTAATTAAACACCCTGTATATTTTTGTTTTTAGAAGCTGCTTAACAACCTCATCTCAAAAATGTGTATTATGTAGGGTCTATTATGAATAATGCAAGGTGAAATTTTGAAATTCACTTGAAATTTTTGAAATTTTTAAATCACACTTAAAATAAGGGTACTATTTTTTTTAAATATCTATCAATTTTCTAAACTAAGCATCAATATAGTGGGTTTTGTATTTAATGCTTTTTATTTAAAGACATTTTTAAATAATTTGAAAATTTGCGTATTTAAAACATTAATGAATACCTACTGACTGCAGAAAACGATTTCAGAAAACATACAAGATTTATGAACATGTAGTTCCCTTCTGCAAGCTCTTAAATAACATCTGTCTCTTTTAATCTTTTGTTGTGGAGACAGGTCCATCTAATTATTGGAAACAAATGTTACTGTGCTTCATCTGTGTTACAAATTGTAAGATTTTTTCACTTGAAAACGTACTATTATGTATTGTCCTCTTGTCGGAACATGAACGGAGCGTGAGAGTGCAACATAAAACAATTCAGTGGTCTATGTAAAACATAAATGAAATTCCGCAGTTTTTTTTCATTTAAGTTAAAAAATAATCCACAAGGAAAAAGTTTTCCTGTAGTTGGCTGTATACCATGTAATACAAAAAATAGTAAATCCTTTATAAAAGGTATATATTTACCTTAAAATATATACCTTTTATAAAGGATTTACTAATATTTAAAAAATAATGTTACGTAACGCGCTGTTCGAACCCCCCTCCCCCCATGTAACGCGCCGTAACGTTTTACAAGACCCCCCCTCCCCCCAAACTGCGTTACGTAATACTTGAACGCTCCCTAATGCCAAGCCTACTATTTTTAAAGTACCTAATTTGCATATTATCTAGTAGTATCAGTACATGTAAGTATATTTATATAAAAAATATAGTTTTTAGTCCTTCTATTAGGAAATGGGGGTTAGATGGAAGAGCAGCTGTACATTGCTGTCCTTCAATGATGTACAAGCTGAACCTCGCCCTACAGGCCAATTAATATTTTTGTTTTGTTGTACACTTTTTGGAATACTAATAAAGACATTTATTATTATCCCAGATTTAGCCATACGGCTCACACTCCCTGTAAGGGGAAAATTGACTCATCCCAGATACCTACGGTATCAAAAGGATTGAGCTCTGGTGGGACTCTTTCCATGTTATCGAGCCCTAGGTGACTTGGTATGCTGGAGTATCTCCCAGAAATTTTCGTACACATCTGGCCGTCGCGAGTAGTACAGCTTTCTGCATGGTCTTATAAAGGTGTTCATTTAGACCCAGCTTTTTTATGTTTTCGAGGAGGTTCTTCGGAATGACTCCAGTAGTAGACATAATAATAGGTATCGTCTGGGTACTTTGCATTCTCCATTGTCTTCGTATTTGAATTTCCAGATCTCTGTACTTGGCGATCTTTTCAGTAAATTTACTACGTAGATTATTGTTGTTAGGTATCGCCACATCAATCAATGTTGTTTGTCTTGTTAATTTATTAACTAGTACGAGATCTGGTCTATTATGTGCCACTGTTTGGTCTGTGAGCACAGTACGGTCCCAGTATAGCTTGTAGTTGCCATCCTCAAGCATACTCTCAGGGACGTATTGATAATATGGGAGATGGTCCGTTTGGAGAAGTCCCAGCTTGATAGCTATCTCTTGATGAAGGATTTTTCCCACTGCGTCATGCCGTTCCTTGTATTCAGTTGCAGCAAATGCCTGGCAGCCCCCTGTAAGATGTTGGATGGTTTCTTGGGTTCGGCATCCATATCGGCATTTGTCGTTCTGGATCTGAGGGTCTTTGACGATGTGTTTCAGGTAATTTTTAGTTGGTATTACCTGATCCTGAATGGCTAGTATTGAACCTTCTGTTTCAGGGAACATCTTACCCGATGTCAACCAATAGTTCGACGCTGTATTGTCGACATAGTCTTGGCTGACCTCATTGGGATGTCGCCCGTGTAGAGGTTTGCCCATCCAGGTGCGCAGTTTTTCGTCCTTAGTAAGGTGGTTTATGCGCATTTCTGGTTCCCTCAGCTTGATCGGTGTTGTGTCATCTACTGCGCAAATGGCGCGGTGTAGATTAGATGTCTCAGCCTGCATCTGAAAATAAGTTCTTAAATTAGCAATCTGTTTATCTAATTGCTCACCTATATCCATAAGTCCTCTTCCTCCTAGATACCGGGGTAATGTCGTTCGTTCTACTGCACTTTTAGGGTGGTGTTTTTGTGCCTTTGTCAGGTGTGTTCTTACTTTTCGCTGAAGGTGTTCTATATCCGTTTTTGTCCACTTAACAATACCAAATGAATAGCTAAGCGCGGAACAAGCGTAGGTGTGTAGTGCCTTAAACAAATTTTTACTGTTAAGTTGTGAACGAAGCAGCTGTTTTACCCTTCGTATAAACTCAGTAGTTATCTCAGTTTTCATTTGCTTATGGTCAATTTTCCGCGCCTGCTTTACACCAAGATATTTGTACATATCGTTTTCGCCCATGGCCTCGATGTTCTGGCCATTTTGCATATCGAATTCACCGGGCTGTACCTTTCCTCTGACTATATTCAAAACACGGCACTTGTCTAGTCCGAAGTGCATGCTTATATCATTAGAGAATGTTTCTACAGTTTTTAGCATCTGTTCTAGGTGTTCTCGAGTGGAAGCCATTAATTTCAAATCATCCATATACAACAGATGATTGAGCTTCGCTACCACAGTATTATTGTTTCTAATGCTAAAACCTGAGTCAGTGGAGTTTAATAGCTGGGAAAGGGGGTTCAAAGCTAAGCAGAACCACAATGGACTCAACGAGTCTCCTTGAAACAGGCCACGGTTGATTGCGATATTTTCGGTTTCGATATTGTTTTCACCGGGTATTTGGAGGTGAATTTTAGTCTTCCAATCTCTCATTATATGCCTTAAAAAGGTCACTATGTTATCATCGACTTTGTATATTCTTAATATATCTATAAGCCATTCATGCGGTACTGAATCAAAGGCCTTCTTATAGTCAATAAAAGCAGTAAAAAGGTTCCTTTTTTTTGTGAATGCCTGGTTAGAAATGACTGAGTCGATGATAAGTTGTTCTTTGCAACCCATGGAACCCTTAGCGCATCCTTTCTGTTGAGGCTCTATGATATTGTTTAGAGCACAGTGTTGGTAGATACGCCGGGTTACACAGGATGTGACCAATTTATACAAAGTTGGAAGACAAGTAATTGGGCGGTACTTGGATGGATCTTGGGTGTTATTTTGATCCTTTGGTATTAAATAAGTAGTTCCCTGAGTTAGAAATGATGGTATTTCCTGCGGATTAGAGATAACATGATTAATTAATGTTGATAAACAATCATGAATACACCAAAACTTTTTAAGCCAGAAGTTCTGAACTCCGTCTGGTCCAGGGGATTTCCAGTTATGAAGCTCTTTGATGACATTTGAGACCTCTTCAGTCGTGAATGGTTCGTAGTTAGCAGTAACGTAGTGGTGACAGTTGTACGTCGTATCTTCTATCCATCCAGCATTGTTGTTAAAAGCAGCTGGTGTGGAAAGTTGATTTCCCCAAAACTCATGAATTTCTTCCTGGCTTGGATAAGACTTATCGAGATTTTCTACGGTGGAATTGAGTTTTCGATAGAACGCCTTCTCAGCAGTCTCAAAAAGGGCATTGTCGCTTTTTCGGTTGTTACTAACTTTGTACCTCCTTAGTCGCCCTGAATAGACGGAGAGTTTTTGTTTTAATGTATCGAGACACTGTTGGGCTGTGTTATTGTCTGGATCGTATCTCGAGTGTCTTGCAGTATTCCGCATTATTTCTTCAGCTCTCCTAATGACTTTTCTACTTGGTACTCCTCGTAAATATTCTGTGACTTGGCCAATATCCCTACGCAGTAATTCAATCTTCCCTTGCAGTCTTTTTTCCCAGGGTGCAATTCTGTTACCAGTTCTTCCGTTATTAGTACCCCGTCGTGTTCTGATCTTAATGCCCATTACATTAGCAATTGCTGTTGCTGCACAGTAGATGAGCATATGCAAATATTCTAATGTGTGAGCTTCTACGACGTAATTGGGTAGGACTTCAGTGTTCACAATTTGTAACAGCGCACCTAGTTTCTTACAAGAGTTAATTCTTGGTAGCGGTGGTCTGCTAAGTGGGTTTGTTCCATTAAACTCTTGTACGGCGCGAGCCATTTCGTTTACTAGGCTATCACGTAACTCGTTGTTTTCCTGCGGTGTATTATCAGGTTGAGTTTCTGGTATGGGAAGCTCAGGAATCTGCTCATCAGGGATTTCATTAGGGACTTGATCTAAAATTAGCCCTTGATTGTTAATCTCCCGTTCGACTTCGCTTTTGATGGTATCGCGTCTAGCCTCTGGGATAAGATTATTTCTGATGATTACCCGGTATTGATCTGATACTCTTTGCTCCGATACTTGAATATCTGGGTACTTATTGGGTACTTACTGGGTTATTATTATTATCCCAGATTTAGCCATACGGCTCACACTCCCTCTAAGGGGAAAATTGACTCATCCCAGATACCTACGGTATCAAAAGGATTGAGCTCTGGTGGGACTCTTTCCGTGTTATCGAGCCCTAGGTGACTTGGTATGCAGGTGTATCTCCCAAAAATTTTCGTACACATCTGGCCGTTGCGAGTAGTACTGCTTTCTGCATGGTCTTATAAAGATGTTCATTAAGACCCAGCTTTTTTATGCTTTCGAGGAGGGTCTTCGGAATGACTCCAGTAGTAGACATAATAATCGGTATCGTCTGGGTACTTTGCATTCTCCATTGTCTCCGTATTTGAATTTCCAGATCTCTGTACTTGGCGATCTTTTCAGTAAATTTAGTACGTAGATTATTGTTGTTAGGAATCGCCACATCAATGAGGGTTGTTTGTCTCGTTAATTTATTGACTAATACGAGATCTGGTCTATTATGCGCCACTGTTTGGTCTGTGAGCACAGTGCGGTCCCAGTATAGCTTGTAGTTGCCATCCTCAAGCATACTCTCAGGGACGTATTGATAATATGGGAGATGGTCGGTTTGGAGAAGTCCCAGCTTGATAGCTATCTCCTGATGAAGGATTTTTCCCACTGCGTCATGCCGTTCCTTGTACTCAGTTGCAGCAAATGCCTGGCAGCTCCCTGTAAGATGTTGGATGGTTTCTTGGGCTTGACATCCATATCGGCATCTGTCGTTTTGAACATGAGGGTCTTTGATGACATATTTCAGGTAATTTCTGGTTGGTATAACCTGATCCTGAATGGCCAGTAATGAACCCTCCGTTTCAGGGAACATCTTTCCTGATGTCAACCAGTAGTTCGACGCTATATTGTCGACATAATCTTGGCTGACCTCATTGGGATGTCGCCCGTGCAGAGGTTTACCCATCCAGGCGCGCACTTTTTCGTCCTTAGTAAGGTGGTTTATGCGAAGTTCTGCTTCCCTCAGTTTTATCGGTGTTGTGTCATCTACTGCGCAGATAGCGCGATGTAGAGTAGATGTTTCAGCCTGCATCTGAAAATAAGATCTTAAATTAGCAATTTGTTTGTCTAATTGCTCACCTATATCCATAAGTCCTCTTCCTCCTAAATTCCGTGGTAATGTCGTTCTTTCTACTGCACTTTTTGGATGGTGTTTTTGTGCCTTTGTGAGGTGCGTTCTTACTTTTCGCTGAAGATTTTCTATGTCCGTTTTTGTCCACTTAACAATGCCAAATGAATAGCTAAGCGCGGAACATGCGTAGGTGTTTAGTGCCTTAAACAAATTTCTACTATTAAGGTGTGAGCGAAGCAGCTGTTTTACCCTTCGTATAAACTCAGTAGTTATCTCTGTTTTCATTTGTTTATGGTCAATTCTCCGCGCTTGCTTTACTCCAAGATATTTATACATATCGTTTTCGTCCATGGCCTCGATGTTCTGGCCATTTTGCATATCGAATCCTCCGGGCTGTACTTTTCCTCTGACTATATTTAAAATACGGCACTTGTCTAGTCCGAAGTGCATGCTAATATCATTAGAAAAATTTTCTACAGTTTTTAGCATCTCATCGAGTTGGTTTCGAGTGGAAGCCATTAATTTCAAATCATCCATATACAATAAATGATTAAGCTTCGCCACCACATTTTTGTTATTTTTGATGCTAAAACCTGCGTCTGTGGAGTTCAATAGCTGAGATAATGGGTTCATAGCTAGACAGAACCACAGTGGACTCAACGAATCTCCTTGAAACAGGCCCCGGCTGATTGCGATATTTTCAGTTTCGATGTTATTTTCACCAGGTATTTGAAGGTGAATTCTAGTCTTCCACTCCGTAATTATATGCTCTAAAAAGGCCACTATATTATCATCGACTTTATATATTCTCAATATATCTATAAGCCATTCATGCGGCACTGAATCAAAGGCCTTCTTGTAATCAATGAAGGCAGTAAAAAGATTCCTCTTTTTGGAATATGCCTGGTTAGAAATGACTGAGTCGATGATGAGTTGTTCTTTGCAACCCATGGAACCCTTAGCGCATCCTTTCTGTTGAGGCTCTATGATATTGTTCAGAGCACAGTGTTGGTAGATACGCCGGGCTACACAGGATGTGACCAATTTGTACAAAGTTGGAAGACAAGTAATTGGGCGGTATTTGGCTGGATCTTGGGTGTTATTTTGATCCTTCGGAATTAAATAAGTGGTACCCTGAGTTAGGAATGCTGGTATATCCTGCGGATTAGAAATAACATGATTAATTAGTGTTGATAAGCATTCATGAACACTCCAAAACTTCTTGAGCCAAAAGTTTTGAACTCCGTCTGGTCCAGGAGATTTCCAGTTATGAAGCTCTTTGATGATATTTGAGACTTCTTCAGTAGTGAAGGGTTCGTAAAGGGTGGTAATGTAGTGTTGGCAGTTTTGTGTCGTTTCTTCTATCCATCCAGCATTGTTGTTAAGAGCAGCTGGCGTGGAAAGTTGATTTCCCCAAAACTCATGAATTTCTTCTTGGCTTGGGTAAGTCTTATCGACACGTTCTACAGTGGAATTGAGTTTTCTATAGAACGCCTTTTCAGAACTTTCAAAAAGAGCATTGTCGCTTTTGCGGTTGTTACTAACTTTGTACCTCCTTAGTCGTCCTGAATAAACGGAGAGCTTTTGTTTTAATGTGTCCAGACACTGATGGGCTGTGTTGTTTTCTGGATCATATCTTGAGTGTCTTGCGGTAGTCAGCATTATATCTTCAGCTCTTCTGATGACTTTTCTACTTGTTACACCTCGTATGTATTCTGTGACTATACCAATATCCTTACGTAATAATTCGATCTTTCCGAGCAGTCTTTTTTCCCAGGGTGCAATTCTGTTACCAGTTCTTTCGTTGTTAGTAACCCGTCGTGTTCTGATCTTAACGCCCATTACATTAGCAATTGCTGTTGCTGCACAGTAGATTAGCATATGCAAATATTCCAACGTGTGAGCTTCTACGACATAGTTGGGTAGGACTTCAGTGTTCACAATTTGTAACAGCGCACCTAGTTTCTTACAAGAGTTTATTCGTGGTAGCGGTGGTCTGCTAAGTGGGTTTGTTCCATTAAACTCTTGTACGGCACGAGCCATTTCGTTTGCTAGATTATCGCGCAACTCGTTGTTTTCCTGCTGTGTATTATCAGGTTGAGTTTCTGGCATGGGAATCTCAGGAGTCTGCTCATCGAGGATTTCATTAGGGACTTGATCTAAAACTTGTTCTTGGTTATTAATCTCCCGTTCGACTTCGCTTTTGATCGAATTGCGTCTAGTCTCTGGGATAAGGTTGTTCCTTATGATTACCCGGTATTGATCTGATACTCTTTGCTCCGATACTTGAATATCTGGGTACGTCCTGCAAAATTCGGCATACAGCTGTTGTCGGTAGCCGATTGTTTCTTGACCGAGGCTTGTCACCTTGTAATAGAAGCGCAAAATGTTTTCATTAATGGACACAGTCCATTTCATGCGCTGCCTCGGTCGTCCCGCTTGAGTGAGCGCCGGCTGATGATCCAGCGCAGCACCTTCGGCGGGTGGAGCTCTTGTTGTTGTTTGGCTCGCTTGTGGTTGTGGTTGTGGTTGGGCTGTAGCTGATTGTATGACAGGGGCCCGCCTCCTCAACACCCTGCCACCGACGTCCCGCATGCTGTCACGTCCAGCGCCGGCTCCAGACGTGCCCTGGCGATCCCCAGGCAGCGATCCTAAACATAAATTATTTATCTCCATTCTCATGGGTGTGCATTTTATACCTACTGCCAGGTGTCAGTTTTTGTTCCACGGCAAGTATCCCTGCTACTCTCTGGGTATTGGCGCTACGAATACCCAGAAAGCATCCCCCATTCGCAGGGGGCCGCGCCTGATAGAAGAACTGACAAAAAACTCCCACAGGTTATTATTATTATCCAGATTTAGCCATACGGCTCACACTCCCTCTAAGGGGAAAATTGACTCATCCCAGATACCTACGGTATCAAAAGGATTGAGCTCTGGTGGGACTCTTTCCGTGTTATCGAGCCCTAGGTGACTTGGTATGCAGGTGTATCTCCCAAAAATTTTCGTACACATCTGGCCGTTGCGAGTAGTACAGCTTTCTGCATGGTCTTGTAAAGATGTTCATTTAGACCCAGCCTTTTTATGCTTTCGAGGAGGTTCTTCGGAATGACTCCAGTAGTAGATATAACAATAGGTATCGTCTGGGTACTTTGCATTCTCCATTGCCTTCGTATTTGAATTTCTAGATCTCTGTACTTGGCGATCTTTTCAGTGAATTTACTACGTAGATTATTGTTGTTAGGTATCGCCACATCAATTAGTGTTGTTTGTCTTGTTAATTTATTAACTAGTACGAGATCTGGTCTATTATGTGCCACTGTTTGGTCTGTGAGCACAGTGCGGTCCCAGTATAGCTTGTAGTTGCCATCCTCAAGCATACTCTCAGGGACGTATTGATAATACGGGAGATGGTCCGTTTGGAGAAGTCCCACCTTGATAGCTATCTCTTGATGAAGGATTTTTCCCACTGCGTCATGCCGTTCCTTGTATTCAGTTGCAGCAAATGCCTGGCAGCCCCCTGTAAGATGTTGGATGGTTTCTTGGGCTTGACATCCATATCGGCATCTGTCGTTTTGAACCTGAGGGTCTTTGATGATATATTTCAGGTAGTTTCTGGTTGGTATAACCTGATCCTGAATGGCCAGTAATGAACCCTCCGTTTCAGGGAACATCTTTCCTGATGTCAACCAGTAGTTCGACGCTATATTGTCGACATAATCTTGGCTGACCTCATTGGGATGTCGCCCGTGCAAAGGTTTACCCATCCAGGCGCGCACTTTTTCGTCCTTAGTAAGGTGGTTTATGCGTAGTTCTGCTTCCCTCAGTTTGATCGGTGTTGTGTCATCTACTGCGCAGATAGCGCGATGTAGAGTAGATGTCTCAGCCTGCATCTGAAAATAAGTTCTTAAATTAGCAATTTGTTTATCTAATTGCTCACCTATATCCATAAGTCCTCTTCCTCCTAAATACCGGGGTAATGTTGTTCGTTCTACTGCACTTTTAGGGTGGTGTTTTTGTGCCTTTGTGAGGTGTGTTCGTACTTTTCGCTGAAGATTTTCTATATCCGTTTTTGTCCACTTAACAATACCAAATGAATAGCTAAGCGCGGAACAAGCGTAGGTGTTTAGTGCCTTAAACAAATTTTTACTGTTAAGCTGTGAACGAAGCAGCTGTTTTACCCTTCTTATAAACTCAGTAGTTATCTCAGTTTTCAT
The DNA here is from genome assembly GCF_917563875.1 of Diabrotica virgifera virgifera. Taxonomy (NCBI): domain Eukaryota; kingdom Metazoa; phylum Arthropoda; class Insecta; order Coleoptera; family Chrysomelidae; genus Diabrotica; species Diabrotica virgifera. The sequence continues at coordinate 67,978,790 of NC_065444.1, forward strand.
TTGCTTATGGTCAATTTTCCGCGCCTGCTTTACTCCAAGATATTTGTACATATCGTTGTCGCCCATGGCCTCGATGTTCTGGCCATTTTGCATATCGAATCCACCGGGCTGTACCTTTCCTCTGACTATATTCAAAACACGGCACTTGTCTAGACCGAACTGCATACTAATATCATTAGAAAATGTTTCTACAGTTTTTAGCATCTCTTCTAGGTGTTCTCGAGTGGAAGCCATTAATTTCAAATCATCCATATACAACAGATGATTGAGCTTCGCTACCACAGTATTATTGCTTTTAATGCTAAAACCTGAGTCAGTGGAGTTTAATAGTTGGGAAAGGGGGTTCAAAGCTAAACAGAACCACAATGGACTCAACGAGTCTCCTTGAAATAGGCCCCGGTTGATTGCGATATTTTCGGTTTCGATATTGTTTTCACCAGGTATTTGGAGGTGAATTTTAGTCTTCCAATCTCTCATTATATGCCTTAAAAAGGTCACTATGTTATCATCTACTTTGTATATTTTCAATATATCTATTAGCCATTCATGCGGTACTGAATCAAAGGCCTTTTTATAGTCAATAAAAGCAGTAAAAAGGTTTCTTTTTTTAATGAATGCCTGGTTAGAAATGACTGAGTCGATGATAAGCTGTTCTTTGCAACCCAGGGAACCCTTAGCGCATCCTTTCTGTTGAGGCTCTATGATATTGTTTAGAGCACAGTGTTGGTAGATACGCCGGGTTACACAGGATGTGACCAATTTATACAAAGTTGGAAGACAAGTAATTGGGCGGTACTTGGATGGATCTTGGGTGTTATTTTGATCCTTGGGTATTAAATAAGTAGTTCCCTGAGTTAGAAATGATGGTAATTCCTGCGGATTAGAAATAACATGATTAATTAATGTTGATAAGCACTCATGAATACTCCAAAACTTTTTAAGCCAGAAGTTCTGAACTCCGTCTGGTCCAGGAGATTTCCAGTTATGAAGCTCTTTGATGACATTTGAGACTTCTTCAGTCGTGAATGGTTCGTAGTTAGCAGTGACGTAGTGGTGACAGTTGTGCGTCGTATCTTCTATCCAGCCAGCATTGTTGTTAAAAGCAGCTGGTGTGGAAAGTTGATTTCCCCAAAACTCATGAATTTCTTCTTGGCTTGGGTAAGACTTGTCGACACTTTCTACGGTGGAATTGAGTTTTCGGTAGAACGCCTTCTCAGAGTTCTCAAAAAGTGCATTGTCACATTTTCGGCTGTTACTAACTTTATACCTTCTTAATCGTCCTGAATAGACGGAGAGTTTTTGTTTTAATGTATCCAGACACTGTTGGGCTGTGTTATTTTCTGGATCGTATCTCGAGTTTCTTGCAGTGCTCCGCATTATTTCTTCAGCTCTTTTAATGACTTTTCTACTTGTAACACCTCTTATATATTCTGTGACTTGACCAATATCCCTACGCAGTAATTCAATTTTTCCGAGAAGTCTTTTTTCCCAGGGTGCAATTCTGTTACCAGTCCTTCCGTTATTAGTACCCCGTCGTGTTCTGATCTTAACGCCCATTACATTGGCAATTGCTGTAGCTGCACAGTAGATTAGCATATGCAGATACTCCAATGTGTGGGCTTCTACGACATAATTGGGTAGGACTTCAGTATTCACAATTTGTAACAGGGCACCTAGTTTCTTACAAGAGTTTATTCGTGGTAGCGGTGGTCTGCTAAGTGGATTTGTTCCATTAAACTCTTGTACGGCACGAGCCATTTCGTTCTCTAGACTATCGCGCAACTCGTTGTTTTCCTGCTGTGTATTGTCAGGTTGAGTTTCTGGTATGGGAATCTCAGGAATCTGCTCATCAAGGATTTCATTAGGGACTTGATCTAAAACTAGCTCTTGGTTATTAATCTCCCGTTCGACTTCGCTTTTGATCGTATTGCGTCTAGTCTCTGGGATAAGGTTGTTTCTTACGATTACCCGGTATTGATCTGATACTCTTTGCTCCGATACTTGAATATCTGGGTACTCCCTGCAAAATTCGGCATACAGCTGTTGTCTGTAGCCGATCGTTTCTTGACCGAGGTTTGTCACCTTATAATAGAAGCGCAAAATGCTTTCGTTAATGGACACAGTCCATTTCATGCGCTGCCTCGGTCGTCCCGCTTGAGTGAGCGCCGGCTGATGTTCCGGCGCAGCACCTTCAGCGAGTGGAGCTCTTGCTGTTGTTTGGCTCGCTTGTGGTTGTTGTTCTTGTTGTTGGGCTGTAGCTGTTTGTGTGACAGGGGCCCGCCTCCTCAACACCCTGCCACCGACGTCCCGCATGCTGTCACGTCCAGCGTCGGCTCCAGACGTGCCCTGGCGATCCCCAGGCAGCGGCCCTAAACATAAACTATTAGTCTCCATTCTCATGGGTGTGCATTTTATACCTACTGCCAGGTGTCAGTTTTTGTTCCACGGCAAGTATTCCTGCTACTCTCTGGGTATTGGCGCTACGAATACCCAGAAAGCATCCCCCATTCGCAGGGGGCCGCGCCTGATAGAAGAACTGACATAAAACTCCCACAGGTTATTATTATTATTATTATTATTATTATTATGTGTTGAAAGTACTTAGCTAATAATAAAACATTTTTTACACACTATCAATTTTTACTTAGAAGTGTGTACAAGTCTTGCAGTATTTTCCAATTAATTTTCAATTTTCTCTTTTCGTCCATTAGTTTTAGGATCTCATCTGTCATCCATGAGTTTTTCTTAGTTAATTCATCTGCCCTTAAGTGTTTATTCTTTACATTTTGAACTATTTCGGTAATTTGTTTGATCGTTTGTTATTCGGTCGATGCATTTCTAATTACAGTCACCTATAAGGGTACAATTTCAGATTTATTCTTTTGTGGTTGTGTGGTTACACAACCACAAAATGGTTGTGTAACCTTAGTTTTGCCACAACTAAAATTTAAACAAATATTTTTATTTTTAGTGTGACATAGCACTTTGCAAGGGCAGCTGCTCCATACCCTCCTGCTCCAGCGACTCTACAAAATCCAGAGCGCTCAATCCAGAGGAAGGAGTACTAATGGCAGCTACCAGCGTCTTCGTAGTGGAACCAGTCGATGCTCCACGGATTCAGGAACTGTGCAACACAGAAGCCGCATATCCAAATTGGCTTCTGTGGTTGTGCGTTGCTTTGGGAATACTCTTCTTGCTGATGTTGATTATCAATATCTTCTTGTGTTCAGCTATGACGTGTGCATGTGCTAGGACTGAAATTATTGAGAAGGAACCTAGTATTATCGAGGACTATGATCCGTACAGGAGCTGGCATGGAAGTCAGTATGGATCAAGGTAAAACCATAATTGTAATTTTATTGTTAGGTTATATTTATAGGTTATAAGCAGTAACAGCATGGCATTTGCTGATGATCTAACGTTTTTAGGCCGATGCCACATTATGCGTTTTGAACGGATGCGGTGAAAACGCATCCGTTTCCAACGCAATCGGACCGACCTGTCACACTATGCGTTTAGTCTGGTGCAGGTAGTAAGCGCGTACCGATGACTCAAAACGCATCCGCTTCCAACGCAACCGGACCGATATGTCACACTATGCGTTTTCACCGCATGCGTCGGAAACGCATCCGGTCAAAACGCATAATGTGGCATCGGTCTTAGCATGAACCGCTAAAGGAAGAATCATATTATCCGTTCGAGCACGTAGCATTTCGTTTCCGAAAAATATAAAAACCTGATTTTACAAAGAGTTGTCTGATACTATACGCTCCGTATAGTATACATTGTTTATATTTAAAACCATAAAAACAATATTTTTCGGAAACGAAACGCTACGTGCCCTAACGGATAAATATGAATCGTCCTTTAAGAATTAAAAAGAGTGGAGAAGAAAATTATTAAAGAGGCACAGAAGTTCGGATTGGAGCTAAATGAGGATAATACCAAATATATGATCATGGGAGGGATAGAAGAGAAAACAGAAAACAATTTTATTATAAAGTCTTTTAATAGTTAAGTGGTAAAATAAATATTTTTAAAAAGGTGGGCAATTTTGAATACCAGGATGTAGTATTCGATGAAAATAGAACAGAGAAATGGGAACACGATGCCAAAATAACAGAAGAGGATAGTTTGGAAAGATGGGAAAGGAAATATTGAGACGCGTATTCGGAGGAAGGAAGGCAGAAGACGGGCGGGAGAGAAGAACCAACAACGAATTAATAGCTTTCTACAAAGAACCTACCATCACCAGGTTCGTCAATTCGTAAAAGGTCAGTAGTCCAAGTAATGAAGCTTAAAATAGGACAAAACCTCGAAATTTTTACAGAATGGATCAATTTTCTTGAAAATTTGAGAATAAGTAGTGGATAGTTCAAGGATCAAAATATATATTATGCGGAAAGGTGCTTTTACTATGGGGGTGGTTGCCACCCCATCTCGGGGGTGAAAATTTTTTATTATATTTTAATCACAAAAATTGGTAAAACCGTTCATTCTAAGCAAAAAACGTTCTATACATTTTTTTCATAAAATTGATAGTTTTCGATTTATTCGCTACCGGAAGTGTTAGTTTTATATCGAAAAAATCAATGTTTTTAATAAGTTTTCTGCTAATAACTCCAAAAGTTTTCGTTTTATCAAAACAACTTTACCTAACAAAAATATACTTTTTGAAAAAATAAACAAAACCGTTTTTGTAAATTTTCATTAAGACCAATAGTAATCGAGCTATACTTTATTATATGTTGGCTCTTCTTTTTGAAATGCTAAATATTGTAGATTCAAAGTCAAAAGACGGGAAAACTATGCATTTTTCGAGGACAACTTGTTCTAACTAATTTAGAGTATTTAAAAATTTCTATCTTCAGAAATAAAAAAAGTCTCTAGCTCAAAAATTAAGTAACTTATAATGAAAAGAATATCAGTCCCTATTTTTTTCAGCGAATAAGTGTTCGGAAGTAATCCCCTAATCACCACCCTAATTAAAATTAGTCATTGACCTTATTTGGTCTTTTTTATTTATGTATTGTTAATAGGTACAAGAAGTTTCACCGGCTTAGAATGATTAATTAAAAAAAACTGGAGTTAAAAGCGAATAACGAATTTTTGTAGTTTGGAAAAAATGTCTTTTTCTTCAGAATAGCAAGATTAGCATCAGAGATACGAAAAAATGTTTAAATATGAAATTGTAGATTATTTAGTTTCCAAGAACCTGGTTTGCAAAAATTTCTTCTACGGCAAAAATTGAGTGAGCTATTGACAATTAAATCTTGTAATAACATGCAAAAAGCACCTTTACGAAACCTTTCAAAGTCACCTCTTTTTGCAAGTGAGGATTCTAAAAAGATTTAATATTAATAATCTTATAGATATGCTAAAAACCTACAAAATTCTTTTTTATCACACTTTCTAAAGTAAAAAATAAAAAAGTTACGGTTAAAAAATCAATATATTTTTTTTGAAAAACAGAAAGGGGGAAACCAATTGGAAGCATAATAATGTAAGTTAGCGGTGTTTTTAGTCATTGGCCTTATCTATTCTTATATATTTATGTATTATTAATAGATTTTAGAAGTTTGACTCTGGATTAGTCAATTATCTGGACTCTGGATTAGATTAATATTTTTTTTTTGAAAAACAGAAAGGGGGAAACCAATTGGAAGGATAATAATGTAAGTTAGCGGTGTTTTTAGTCATTGACCTTATCCATTTTTATTTATTTATGTATTATTAATAGATTCTAGAAGTTTGACTCTGGATTAGAATGATTAGTTATTAAAAAACTGGAGTTAAAAGCGAATAACGAATTTTTGTAGTTTGGTAAAAATGCCATTTTCTTCAGAATAGAAAGATTAGCATCAGAGATACGAAAAAATGTTTCAGTATAAAATTGTAGGTTATTTAATTCCCAAGAACTTGGTTTGAAAAAAATTTTTCTACGGCAAAAATTGAGTGAATCGTAAATGAATACATATATCGAAAACATTGATTTCTTCGATATAAAACTAACACTTTCGATAGCGAATAAATCAAAAACTATTAATTTTATCAAAAAATGTACAGAACATTTTTTGCTTAGAATTAATATTTTTATCAACTTTTGCGGTCAAAATATAATAAAAAATTTCCACCACCGAGCCCCGAAAAGCGCCTTTCGGAATCATATAGATTTTGATCCTTGGACTATCCACTACTTGTTCTCAAATTTTCAAGCAAATCGATCCATTCTGTAAAAATTGCGAGGTGAAAAGCTTCGCTTCCTGGCCTACAGATGGTTGGGACCAGTTATGACCAGAATCGGTCCCAAAACAAGAGGCAGGCTCAGAACGAGGTGAATTAATAAAGTAGAGGAAGAGCTTAAACGCGTTAAGGTAAGGGGAAAAAAATCACAAAACAGAAGTAAATGGAGAAATATTGTTCATCATGTCCTTCAGAGTAGTTAAGAATTTTGTATATAGTTAAGTTTGGGTTTTGTTTAAAATAATTGTAATTAGTGAATCTTATGATTGTATTTTATATAACTGCCGTAAGACTTAACGGTCTGTTGTGCGTATCAAAAAATATAAAAATGTATATAAAACAATAATTATCTTCATATTTCACTGTTACTTTTATAATTTTCTTAACATTTCCAGATATTCTTTAAACGGAGCACCCCACAATCCGAAGGGCTACACATCGGGGGGCTCAACTATGAACTCTACAAGATCAGTATCTTCCCACAGCGATCACTACGCCATTGTACATTCTAGACCAGGAAGTAGAAGCTATAACTCCAAACCACGCGGTCCTCCATCCCACATCGGAAGTCACTACAGTGGCAAATAATGTAAGCTGAAGATATTACCCCTGAAGATGTGTTCACCAATCTCGAAACGAACTTTTAGGAGTGACTAAAAGATATAAGAGCTATGCGCAATTTACGTTTGTACTTATTTGTATGGATAACTTAGATGTAAGTAGGTCGGTTTTTAAGTTTGTCGACTTAACTGTCTCCTAATTTCTCTGTATTTTTAAAAAACTTATAAAAACTGTTTCCTGATATACAAACTTTTATGTATTCTGAAACGATCTCAGTGCTTAAAAAACTATATTTTAAGTCATACTTTCAAACTATTATAATTTTAGATATTGAAAATAATATAGTATATTAAAGTATAAATGGATATTGAGGCCTTTAAAACACGCACGATTTTTTGAAAATAGAGCACGCGCGAAATAGAGAAAAAGTGTTTTGAAGACCAATTTATCCACGAATACACTTTGGAATCATGTAGTAATACATAAAATTGAAATAGGAGCTAATAATGTAAAATGGTTGAATTTGGATTGAAAATATGGAAACGAGAAAAACAAAAATTAATTTGCAATTTGTCACATAAGATTAATTGTTATTACTGGTTTTAAAGTATATTGCTTAACAATGAGTTCTAACATTGATTAGCTACTTAAATAGTAAAGCAGAATCGCGGTTAATACCGCAAAAATCGGAAGACGCTTATAAAAAAGAACACGACAAGTTCATGGGTGGAACAGCAAAAGGTAATAGATATAAGATGAACGAGTTGCATTTGCTTACCTTCAGAAAATGTCGGAACAGTACAAGTATTTATATACACCGGCGCCCATACAAAAATTTTCAGGGGGGGCCAGACGTAAAGATGTTGAACATTATATTCTGTATACTTTGGATAACCATATATACAGTTGAGTCCGCGAGTCTTTACCCGTGCGTCATCACTTAAAGCATACGAAATAAGTCGGAAATCTATTTCACGCAACAACAACTGACAGAAAGTGGCTACTGTTCCGATTACGGGTTTTATTATAAAATTTGACGTTATCAAATATATAGAATGTCAAATGTAAGTTTTGCTTCAAAATTTTTGCGCAGAATTACAGCTACATTTGAAGTAGCTTAATAAATTATTTTATTATTATTGATTAATAAATAAATAAACAATTTATAAAAAAATCCAATAACATATTTTATTTTTGTTATTTTATTCACTTTGACGGAAATCTAAACACAGTCATTTCTTTACTGTGTGAATGACGTTAGCTTTGTATGTTTTAAATATTAATTGCCTAAATATAATTATTTACCTTAAAATTTCAAAGCCCAATATAAAATTAGTTGTGAAAACAACTGTTTGTGTAATATAAAGAAACTTCAAAACGCAAAAATTCGACAAAAACCGCAAAAAGTTCAACTGACTGACAGCCACAAAATTAAACAAACCAGAAACGTCAAACAAATTGTGCTTAAAATATGAAAACATACCGAATCGTCTTTTTTTGTACCTATCTCTTTTCAATGCACTGAGTCTAGATGGTTCATAAAAATAATATGTGTTGTTACTTAATAACAAACGGCAGCTGGTTTGTCATGAGTTTCATGCATGGAAGAGAATGATGCTAGATAAAAAGTATGTGTTTTATCTCGCCAGGTATTAATGACGCACGGGTAAAGACTCGCGGACTCAACTGTAGTTTACAGCACCCGAAAAGCTAGGGGGCCACCCCCCGTGCCCATGGGTATGGGAGCCCATGTTTTTATACAGTACTTTTCACATTCATTTAAAAGATTAAGATTTTCAAATATTTGAATAAAGCATTTGAAACATTTGTTAGTATTATTTTATTCATATTTTATTTATTTGACGTTACAAGGTATGTACTCCTGTCAGGTCGGATCAATAATTAAAACTGTTAATGTTGCCATGATAACTTTAAAACACGCGCGTTTTTGAAAGTTGAATTTAAACACGCTGAGGCGTACTTTAACTAAGCAAAATGGAGTACCAATAAAAAAAGAATGTGTGTGTGTGTACTTTGTACGCACGTAAGAAGTTATTCTTCTATTATATAATTTCAACGAAGTAAATATACTTAACAGGTTATTTGTATTTTATTTAAATATTAAACTAACTTTCTTATCTACCACTTTCAAAAAAATTTTATTAAAACAACCAAAAATTAAAAAAAAAATATGAATCGTCCAGGATTGGAACCCGCGACCGGTGCGACCTTCCAATCACTGACCCAACGCTCTACCAACTACGCCACCGAGCTTCTTTAAATGACACGTAAGTTTCGGATATAATTACACAACACGGTGACAAATAGACATATAAAAATGGTATACCTACATAATATTTTATTATCTTACTACAGAGAAAGACAAATCCAAAAATTATAATAAATAGTACATTTACTAAAAACACTAATATATTCTTTTAATGACTTATTTGCGCTGATACAGATACATACATAACTATCTTGAAAGATTAGCAACGAACTATTACTGTCTGTGTGCGCATGCGCGCAGATTTATAAAATTTTACTTTCAATCGCATCGCGCCTAAAGAAGAATAACTTCAAAAAATATTTTTCAACATTACCTTAGGTTTCTTAACCCTCGCAGGACCAACGTGCACAAACACGTGCTTCTTAATTTAAACTAATTTAAAAATAGCACTTTTATATTATTCCTAGACGTTAATAAAACAGTTAAAAGATACGAATTTATAATTTACCCGGAGTCTTCGGCTTCAGTGGAATTGGCATCATCATAGGAAATAGAAACATTTTTGACTTCTTGCTGTGCTTACCGCATACATACTTGCATTTTGAACAAACTATGGTTGTTTTTGCCCACTTTTTTAAGTTATTATAAAAGTATGAGGAAATTAATTAAATTATAGAAATGCTATTTATGCCATCTAATAGGGCAGTAGTACGCCGACAACTACTAATTATTTGAGATTTTTAGGAACAAAGGTATTTAGAAAATCGGATGTAATGCAATGTTGTGGATACTTTTTAACCCTCCTTGGTCCTTCTAGCGTTAATGACAAGAAATAGTTAATTTCGCAAGGTTTCCACCCTTAATAATGTTTTATGGGAAACTTATATACGTCGGGGAGTATGTTTATTATCTATCTCTCCATTTTTTCTATCCAGTTGGTAACCATTTTACTCTCTTCTCATCAATAGTGTTACAACTCTTTAACTGAGTAGACAAACTTAAAAACATTGCGAATAGTTCTTTCCATACCTAGCGAAAATATTATAATTTATTTTGACAGTTACTCATTGATACCTATATGTTTAAATAACAAATTCATCATTTTTAAGCTTCTCTCACTTCATACTATTCTATATAACCGTAAGTTACTTTGTAAAATAATATAAAATAAATATTAATTACTCCTTTGCTCCCTCTCCTCGAATAGGGCTGTTCATCGCTTTCCTTTTTTTTTCGCACCCTTGACGTATGACGTATAATATATATATATATATACGTTATACGTCATTGGTATATCTCAATTATATATACCAATGACGTATGACGTAGATATTATATCTCGTAAGTCAAGGGTACGAAAAAAGCGATGATTAGCCCTATACACACTTGTTATTATTGTGATAAATACAGCACATTAAACACCGAATGTCACTTCTATATTGATTATGAGGTAAACGTTTATTTTTTGTAGCAGAAAAGCCATATCTTTAATAATAATTATAAACGAATGTTTTGCTTTGTATTTGTCTTTAAATTTGTGATTTCAGAAAATTGTACACAAGGCCAGTTTATACATGCGTGCGCTTTACGTTATGCCATTGTATATATAGACAAGGCGAAAACGGCGGGTTCGTTGGAAAAAATATTCCCATGAGATTTTTTTGCATAATCACATTTGTAATACACCCCCAGGATAAGGTTCAAGAAGTCGCCCACGAGAAAAGTGGTACATATTTTTTTTACAATTTTTTTAATCAAATTGCAAAAATTATTATTTATGGTCTGGACAATTTTTTTTAGGTTTTTTAGACCCTTCTGGACAAAAAAGGTTTCTTGTAAAAGTTGATGATTTTCAAGTTATGAGCAATTTAAAATTTTAAAAACGCAAAAATGGCCATTTTTAAGACTTAATAACTCGGTTAAAAATTATTATGAAAGTCAGAAAGTGACTAAATCAAAGTTGTTTAAAGCCCCCTCCTACATAATCCTGAAGAAATTTGTGTCATTAGTTTATTGCTAAGCTGTTATTTTTAATTATTAACAATAAGCCGTAAGAGCTGGGGATGGGAAAAACCTACCGGTTATAACCTAAAACCGGTTTTTTACTACGTAATAATCGGTTTTACCGGTTGTTTTTTGTCACGGTTATAACCGGTTTTTTCATTTTAAAGTAATAACCGGTGAAAAACCGGATAAGTGGAAAAAATAATGAATTCAGAAAAAAAAATGGGAACATTTTTACTTTCACACGCACGAATGAGAAATTTTAAGCTGACCGAAACCGATTTGACAACATTGATGACTAATTTCTATACTGATGTGGATTGATATCGATTAGAATGGAGTATCGCAAACTAAAGCTCAATATAAAGGTAACTTATTTGGTATTGGCTATTGACTAAAAAACCGAAAACTCTTGGTCTATTTTATCCTATTCATATTTTTCCACGTTTTGTAGTCTATAAAGTCAAGAAATTGGCCGGTCCATTGAACCTGGGGAAGAGGAAAATACTCGGGCGGTTCATCCTGCACTGTTCCAAGGAAGCTTTTCTTGGATTTTGGTCGCTCTCGTAGTGTTCGAGCTTTGTATAGGGCATGCCACTCGCCAGTAACTGTTTATACATGTCATTTTACTTTGTTGGCGTGTCGACAACAAACTACTGGCGCCAGTAGATCCAAGCATGTATAAACTCGCCTTTATGTTATAATTGTTTTGGATTCCTTCCGTGGAAGTGACTAACCTTCCAGCAGAAGGAAAGCTTATTGCAAGGTCTGCTCAACGCCTGAGTGTTCCTATTAGAAATAAAAAAAAGCAAAATTTAGTTTGGATCAAAGACAAATATATTACCTAAAATTAGATAATGAATCTCATAAAACTTACCTTGTTGTAATCTTTCTTTTTCAGTGCTATGATTCCTTCAGATATTACTTACATGAGTAAAATAGAAGGTATCACGTGTTTTATAAAGTATTATGAATTATTTTGCAATAAATGGTAAGATGACCTTATTAAGAAGTGGCATTTCAATATTTTTATTTCACTACAGGCTACTTTATGTAGGTGTGAGTCTAGTCTAATAGCTACAATGGATGAAAATCTATCTATAAAAATAGCAAAATAATAATCGTTGCACGTCATAGGTTCAATGACGTCATAAAAGAATGATAAATGCTGTCAACGAAATTTAAAAAACATTGTTGTCGAATTAACGTTACTATTCTCATATATTACTATTTTTATTCAGAATATTTGATAAACCTAAGACACCTCTCGTTATAAAAAAACTTTTTTATAACAATTTTTTTAAGTTGTGCTGTCAAATTTGAAATGTGATAAAATGAAATATGACGTGCAACAAAATCTGTGTTTAGTGTACCTATACAAATATAATATGACTCTGAATTGAATTAATTTCATGGTAATAACACATTCTTTCCTCATACTAAGAGAACTTGAATAACTATTCAAATACGATTTTCAGGTTTTTTTACAGTAGGTAGTGTATTTTCTGTTAGACATATTAAGAATTGTAAATTTTAATATAGAATAAGACAAGATGTGAAAAATTGTAAAGAGAACTGAAATTACCTTTGTAAATATTATACCATGATAAAATTATAATTAATAATAGGTATCCAGTTGTTTTATTTATTCCTCCTGTCAGAAGTTTTTCTATGATGCAATAAGGATAGAGAAGGGACAAATAAACATAAAGAAAGGAATGTCTAAGCAAAATGAAATACAAAGAGCCGGAGATATAAAAATGTCTTACGTTGGAAAACAGATTCTGGTAACAACTTAAATCTGAGCTTTCTACAATTTACAAAGCAAACAGACGCTAAATTAATAGACGTGGGGAATCTACAGTATGCATTCAACGAGACGCTAATTTGCCTAGGTAACCAACTAATCTATATAGGTGTTCAATCCTCTAAAAATATTCCTCAAAGTTCTTCACTACAGAATCTCCACAAAATGCGATAAGGTTATTGGTTGCTCACAATTTGGATTTCGAAAAGTCCCGGGTACCAGGGAAGCACTAGTTGCAACCCAAGTGCTAGCTCAGAACTGCTACGATCAAAGGAAAGATGCAATGATGTGCTTTATAGATTATGAAAAAGCCTTCGAATCGAGTACATCATAAATACGTACATATACTAAAACAACTCGACGTAGATCAAAAAGATATTCACTGCATAGAAGCTCTTTACTGGAATCAAACAGCTGTCGTCAAGTTGGATAATGAAACAACGCAAGCTCAAAAAATACTCAGAGGTGTAAGACAGGGATGCATTCTCTCCCCACTCGAGAACATGGGACTTAGCATCAACATAAAAAAGACGAAGTTCCTTATAATCAGCCGTCAATTATATCCACATCAAAATGCAAGACTAGCATATAACAACCAAGCATGTAGAGCGCGTAAGAAAATTTAAGTACCTGGGAACCTGGCTGTGTGAAGACTGGATGTCGGATATGGAAATTAAATGTTGGATAGAAAGGGCCAGAAGTGCATTGATGAAATTCAGAAACGTCTTTAGTAACTCTGACTTTGACCTGAACCTAAGACTAAGATTCACGAAAATGGTCGGTGCTCCTATATGGCATGGAAGGATGGACTTTAAAAATAAACACAATGAATAAGCTAGAGGCATTTGAGATGTGGATTTATCGAGGAATCCTTAAAGTTCCCTGGACCGCACGAATAACAAATGAAGAAATCCTGAGAAGAATTCGTACAGAACGTCAACTGCTATATACAATTAAACAGAGAAAAACCGCGTATCTGGGGCACCTAATTAGAAATTAAAGATACCAATTTCTGCAAACCTTAATTGAAGGAAAGATCGAAGGAAGAAGGGGAGTGGGCAGGAAGAAAATGTCATGGCGCCGTAATGTCAAACAATGGACAGGACTAAGAAACATAGGAGACCTAATACATACTGCAAGGGATAGAGAAAAATGGTCAAACGTGATCGCGAACATCCATTAGTGGATTGCATAAGAAGAAGAAGAAAAATCGAATTTGGATTCAGATCTGAATAAATTTTAACAGATTTAATTCGGATTGAACAACTTAACCCAAACCGCTCACCCTTGCTCAACTTATTCAGTTAAGGACCATAAAATGTAGACGCATAGTGAAAATACATCACTTTGGAAAGGCACTTTTCCGAAACAGCTGTAATGAAAATAAATTACAATTAATTTTGTGGAAGTGTTAATAACCAAAGTTTTCAGTGCTTCATAGTTAGATAAAACAGGATGAATAATTTTGGTATCGAGACTGTTGCTTCGATTGCAGAAAGCTCTTATGGTCAGAAGTCATAAGCATCTTATGGAAGTCAGAAAGCTCTTATGACAGAACAGACTTAAACTCTCCGAACAGAGATTAAACTCTCATGCAAAAATCAGACTGCTATTTATCACCTGTCATAATTCCTGTCATTTGACATATTCTACATGTTACACTCATTAAAACGCCCATTTGGTTATAAATAGCAGTCTGATTAATTTTTGCATGAGAGATTAATCTCTGTTCGGAGAGTTTAAGTGTGTTCTCTCGCACAACATACATGTGCCGTTTTCGTGGTCTGACCGTTCCAAATTTTTAACCTGTTCCACAATTAAAACTTCCCCTGTTCCAGTCTTCCCATATATCAAAGTTTGTCCGACTAGACACCCTTAAGCTATTAACAAATTTTCAGCTTGCTATTAATCAACTTTTTTTTCATACGCGGGATCCAGACCTATTGTTTTAGAGTCAATAGCATAAAAAATTTCAATGCAAAATGAATGATGAAGAAGTTTTTTTTATAATTTTTTTGTTTTTTTCTGGTATTCAGTATTACCACCTTTAGTCCTTATGCAAGCTTCAGTTTGCGTGGGCACGTTCCTAATAAAATTATCAACATTTTGTTGTGGTAGGTTGCTCCATTCTTTAAGAGCAGCTTGTACTAGCCGTGCGGTGTTTTGTGGATTTCCCCGGCGAGCTATAATTTTTCTTTTAAGCATATCCCACAAATACTCTATAGGGTTAAGCTCGGGTGAGCAAGCAGTCCACTCCAAACAACGGATATCTTCTACTTCAATGATGTCTCTATTCACTCTAATGGTTTGTGGAGCTCCATTATCATGCATGAAAATTAAATTTTCTCCTGTGCACCTCTCCAGAGCCTAACTACAGGTTATCAACTTACCTGTGAGCATTTTAAGTTGATTGGATAAAAATTAAAGGAGTTTTTTTACGGAGATTAATCACAATTCCTCTCCAGAACATTTCACTTCCCCTTGTATATTTGTAAACAGATCTGACAGTTTTCGGTCTTGCTTGTCTTCCTCGACCACTAGGTAGGTACACGATTTCGTGGGTGATCTGATTTTACACAAATCCTGACTTTCTTAAAATAACACATTTTGTCAATTCCCAATGTTCCAGTTTTGGTGGTGAAGACACCAATTTAGGTGATCAATCTTGTGCTGCCAGAATAACTCGGGAACCCATAATAATTGTCTCCTGCTGTATAATTCTTGGTACGAACTCTTCTTCTTATCGTTTCAACTGAAACAGTTACACATGTAGCTTCCAAAAGCTGCAGGTGAGAAATGGTTGGCTGTCCCCCAGCTAATTGGACAATTAAACGATCGTGGCGAGCCGTTATTACTTTTTGGCGACTTTCTCTTGCTTTATTTTTGAGCTTTCCTAGTTCCTGTTACCTAGCATAGGTTTTGGACAGAACGCATTGTGTTACGCCTAGCTCGACAGCTATGTACCTCTGAGAACATTACTTGCTCCACAAGACCAATAATCTTTCGCCGTTGTAAGTTCTATAACCCCACATGAGGCATATTTTCGTTTTTGGACTCAAAAGTTAGTTTATTTATTTTCATTCAATTTGCAACTCAAGCAAATATAACCTATACCGTACCGAGCTGTACTATCTGATTGTCTTATCCATTTGTTTATTTTCACCTTATAACCATAAAAACCTTTATTCTTCGCAACAATAACAAGTTTTTTCAAAAGAAATAAATATTACTTTGAAATACATGGTGATTCCATATTAAGTTTGGTTATGTGTACTTCTAGTATGTATTAAACCTTCTTCTAAAACCAGACTTCTTCCTTGAGGTTTTTCAATAGCAGTAAGTA
This sequence comes from Diabrotica virgifera virgifera, assembly GCF_917563875.1. Taxonomy (NCBI): domain Eukaryota; kingdom Metazoa; phylum Arthropoda; class Insecta; order Coleoptera; family Chrysomelidae; genus Diabrotica; species Diabrotica virgifera. The sequence continues at coordinate 67,994,978 of NC_065444.1, forward strand.
TCTCTAATAATACTAACCATATTCCTTCAAATTGTCTTACAACTTTCTTTTAGCTCCTAGCTTATTTTTAACTATTTTAATACTGAATAGACCTTCTTTTTCATTTTTTAACATACAACATTTGATTTTTTTGTCACCACTTTTTTCAGAGCTTAGTGCTTAATCTTTATTTATTCTCTTTGACGTTGGACCATGTAACTGGAAAACTACAGGGTAAGATTATCTGGTGTTTAGGCTAGCTTCGGTTCAAGTTGAGTGGGCACTTAACCACACTTTCACTCCACCTAAAAGGTCTATTGTGGCTCATTCCGGTTAAAGTCGTAGGTATCTAGTTGATAATGCTCCAATGCATTAAGCCTTATCCTATCCAACCCTGGGCAGTTATACATAACGTGTTCCTCCATGTCGTTGTCACCCTGACAGAATCTGTAATTCTAACTTTCTGTCAGTCTGATTCTGTCCATGTGCCCTCTAGGCTACACTGTCCTGTTAGGAGACCTACGATAATACTTAAATCACTACTATTCATATCTATGTAGATCTTTGGATCTCTTCTTCGAAGGTTCATGTATAAAAGCCTCGGAATATTTGAGACCCATTTAATTTTACCAGTGGCAATGTTTCATCTGTTTTACCCAGTCCGTTATTGTTCTTTTGAATCTGCTTGCTATTCCAACAACAAGTTCTGGGCCTATTAATATTTCTTCTACCCCACCCCTGGCAGGTCCACTTTTTCGTTCCCTTCAATAGCAATATGTCCAGGCACCCAGAGTAAACTTACTTTGTTACTTTTTCCGATCCGAATCAAATTATGAAGACAGATCCGAACTGGAGTCAATACGATTCGATTTCAGTGCCTTTACTGCCGCCTGGCTATCAGATATATTTTGCAGGTTTGTCCCTGCAGTTCGTTGTGATTAGTTTCTACAGGCACATATTATGTATAGCATAAATTTCCACTTGGAAGATAGTAGAGTAATTACCTAGGCTTCCACTAAGGCTTAGCCTTGATTTCCCTCCATATACCCCAGCTCCAACTCCTTCGTCAGATTTTGATGGCCGTCTGTATTGATCTACCGGTACCAGCATTGATCTGCCGTTTTATTTGATTCCTATTCATCCCTTCCTGGAAAGAGGACGGCATATAGAAAAATTACGAATTCATGTAATAGAAATGAAAATGTTTAAAAAATGGATTGTGTGGTATAAAATGAAGTGGAGTGACAAATAGGGATAAAGCTAAGAATAAGTATTAGGATAAGTCAACGGGTGGTAACATATGATGCAAAAATTAGAAGGCAATTTGTGTTTCCAAGTAAGTATATGCTTCGTGTGAATCGTGACGAATTTTAATTTAAGCCATTTTGGTGACATTTTCCCAGTATTTTATATATGAGTAAGTAGTAGATGATCGTAGAAAGGTAAATAGTAAATATACATTATATCAAACCATCAGATACAAAAAGAAATTGTTGGATTCGAAATAAAACCAATTTTTTAAATTAATTAAATTAAATGTTAAATCTAAATTTGCTTGACATACTCTGAGCCAGAAAGACGATATATGCAACAAAATAATTCTGCGTTGGAGACTATAGAATTTGAAATTTAAATATATTTAGCACAAATAGAGAGCCATTTGTCCAATGATGGATGCTCTAGTCCGATAAGACTCTAACTTGTAAATGGAATTGAGGAGGCTGCCTACGCAGCTGTGCTCCGAATTATAAATAAAATAACGATATTTTTTATCACAAATACATGTTTACTGGTTGAAATCAACAAATGGGTTGAATAAAAAAAATGAATAAAAAATCAAGTTGCCGCTAAGAGTATGGCCATCTCAGGCATTACGTTAAATATATTGCAGCGAACAGGAACACCATTCCGTCATAACTGAAGTAGTCTCAACGAACTTCTTTTTTGCAAATTTCAAGACTGTTGGACTAGTAGTGAAGGAATGAGACAAACTAGGCCCCATGTAGCTCCCTACAAATTAAAGAAGAAAGAATAATTAAAGGAAGAGATGCAGATGACATCGTGATTATGGCAAGCTTTGCTGAACAACTCCAATTACTACTAAACAAAACAAACAGTTTCTGTGAAAATATGGACTAAACATGAATATAAAAAGACCAAATACATGATAATAACTAAGAAAACAAGTATTCAAACCAACATATATTTGGGAAATGTACCAATAGAAAAGGTTGATATATACAAATACCTAGGAACCTGGAGTTCAGACAATAATGATCAACCAACAGAAATAAGGACCAGGACAAAAATTGCAAGAAATTTGTTTGTAATAATAAAAACAATTATCTGCAACAAATACCTTAGCTTAGAATTGCGAGTAAAAGCTCTGTAATGCCACGTATTTTGGACACTGCAATAATGACTTGAAAGCTTAACATTGAAGCAAGAACATATAAATAAGCTAGAGTCATTTGAAATGTGGTGTTATAGAAGGGTGCTTAAAATAGCATGACAAAAGAAACACGAAAATATTGCGAGAAATGGGCAAAGAATACGAAATAATAAACACAATAAAAGTAAGAAACTTACAATATCTGGGACACGTAATGAGGGAACAGCGATATGAAATGTTAAAACTGATAATACAGGAAAAGATAAGACGAAGAAGGAGTATAGGAAAAAGAAGGGTTCATGGTTGAAGAATTTAAATTCATTAATGCCTATGGTTGCACCAACAGATATTAAGCTTAAGACGTCCCTAAGCTTAAATGTAAATCCTTATGCTGGTGCCACACTAGCGTCTAATGCCGTTAATAATAATTATCGCATTATTTGACATATTTTTAGTCCAACCCTAACAACACACAACATTCCAGGAATGTACTACCAAAGTTCTATCAATATTTGAATGTCCTGGACATTTAGGGAACATTCGGTGAACATCTGTTTAAATTATTCCTGGAATGTTACCATAAGACATTCTGTGAACATACTACCAATGTTCCTATATTTTAAGTTGCGAAATAATACATACGTGTAACAGATACAACATTACTTATAACATACCAGACAAACTAAGTGACACTTTAGGCCTACAGTGCAATAATATGTCAAATTTAAAGAGTTTCCCAAGTTCAATTAATACAATATTATAAACATACAAATGTAATAAAAATTATTGTTCGCGAATATTCAATTTGGAATGCGATTTTGTTAATAAAAAAAATACTTATAACTTATGCAAAACCCAAGAGAGGCATTTATATTTATTTCTTTTGCGTTCATTTTCAAATTCGCCGTGCATATATTTTTGTGCATGGCGCTTGAGAGGGCATCACGTGACTAAAAACGACCAACCAACGACCTCGCTTCGGCCATCTTGGCATCTTCATCTTGGCCACCTTGCTTTGCCGTGGGTGGATCGTATCGTTGTTTCTATTATTTGTGCTTTTTAAGAATATTTTTTTAATTCGGATACTTTTATAATAGCTTTAATAGTATTATTAACATAGTGAATAAAATGGTGTCCTGTTTTTAACGCAGTTGGAGTAGCAGAAACAAATGTAGATAAAAAAATCTGCAGGAATAACGTTTCAATTATGACAGAAGCTCCAAACAAATGACTGTGAATGAAAAGCCCTATTAAAAGGTTAGTATGCAAATATGTAAACGAAGGCATGCCCTGTATTTCAAAAAATAAATTAATACTATTAATACCCTAATAATACTATTTACAGTGGAACCCCGTTAAGTCGGCCTCCGATAACTCGGAAGTTCGGCTAACCCGGAACGATTTTCATCAGACAAAATAAACATTTTCTCGGTTCGACTGAGTTGTTTACCCAGATATGAACAATACTGTATGCAACTGTACGTAATTTAGATGTACTGTGCATAATATGTATTTCATGTTTTTGCAATAATGAAGTTTATCTGTTAGTATACCGTAATTTATTAGTTTTTACGATATTCTCCAGCTAACCCGGATTTTCGATAACCCGAACCAGCCACGGTCCCGATTAATCCGACTTATCGAGGTTCCACTGTATTCATAAAAAATCTTTTAAGTAACCTAGATATAACAAAGTGAATAAAAGGCATAAATCAGAAGAATTATTATTTTATTTTATAAGTTAATAATTGGTCATATCCATTTATTATTTTAATAATAATTGTGAATAAGCCATAAACTTCGCTTATTCCTAACTAAAATAGTAAATAGAGATAATAACAATAGGATTTGTAAAACTAAAGTAATTCTTTTTGCGTTTTTGCTAATGTATGCCTTTATAAATAGGATGGTAGACCACACACTATAATATGCAGTACCAACTAATGAATACACAGAATATTATAGTCGATTTGCTAAACTCAGTCTCAGTACTACTGAGTCTCAGACACAACTGGCTAGTGATTTTAGTAAATAATTTTGCCAATTTCGTAAAATTGGCAAAAAAAAAATAATAACTAAATAGTTAATAATTACTGTAATTTTGGCAAAATTGGCCAAAAACAAAAAAAATTACCTACTAAAATCACTAGCCAGTTGTGTCAGAGTTTGGGGAACCGACTATACTAATAAACAATTTCTAAGCTGTTTTATAATATTTTGTGAGTCCATTAATCATATTTTTTATTTAAAACTATAATTTGTTAATAATGCTTAGTAATGCATATATTTTGTATTTTTAGCTTTCCAGAAGATCCTGCGAAGAAGACATGAAGTATAGATCAGATTTGTTAATAGAGGAGTATGTTCAAAACACTTTTTAGAAAAAGATATTGACAGAACTTCACTTTCATCTGTTCGTTTAAGAGACTGTGCTGTTCCAATAGCTTATGTCACACAGGTATATGCATTTTTTTTCTTGGTTTTAACATCTTTAAACGCGAAATACGCAATAGCTTATCGAATTGATGCCATGTTATTTTTCTTTATTAAGGTCTTTGTTTATTATTGTGTATGTGTATTAACAACAGAAACATTTTTGGTTATTCTTTTATTTTATTTTATATTTTGTCATCAAGTGTTCAGTCAATGTATGTAGTTTTCTTATGTACACCTTTATGGGTTTATACCTGGTGGATGTATATTTCAATAAATAAATAAATAAATAAATAACCTAATTAATAATACAGTCTGTACAATATAGATACTGTTGTAATTCATTATCTACATCGGAGATCTAAGTTGACATTGTTGCCCAACTGCAAAAAATTTTTGAATTCATTTTAAGTCAAATATATCACATAATTATTGCGAAGTAGATTATACAACAAAACAGATTAATATTCAATGTAAATAAATAAAAACATCAGAAATAGAAAACAAGAATTAAGGTATAATCTTATGTTACAGTTATTAAGGTACCAAGGGTATTATAAGGATAATAACGCTTGAGGTCAATGGTGTTTTTAACAAGGGCCTGAGGGATATACGTTGACCGAAAGCGTTATTATTATAATACCTGTGGTGCCTTCAACGTTTAATGTCTGACTAAATTATTCTTTATATGCGAAAAATTTGAATGAATTTTGAATTGATTAGTTTTTAAATAAGTACATTTACCAGTAACAGTAGTAACATAATTGTGGTAACCATAGTTTTACTTAGGTTGATATTTGTCAACTTGACAGTATCTAAGTCGTTATTTAAATTTAATGCCCAAGGGCGTTATATCATACTTAACAGACTTCGAAATGTCATTATTTGTCAAATAATGTACCAGTAGGACATTAAAGTAAATAATAAAAACAATAAATATAATGAATACTAAATACTTATTTGTTTGTGAAAAATCTATTTCTTTGTGGCTTTTTTGTAATTAACTATTCTAATGAGGAAATAAGCCACAATTTACTTGAAAAAATAATTTTATTAAGGTTTCTACTTCCACGTCGGATGTCGTTGTCAAAATACAAAATGTTCATTATTATTATTTTATTTATTAAATATTATTTATTATTTATTTAAATATTATTTAATATTTATTTTTTTATTATTATTATTTATGCGTATTATTACCTGTAAATAATATTTCTTCTGATTGTTAATTGTAAAGGATAGAAAAATTACCTTTTATTTTATTTTCTTTTAGAATCAGCTGAGAGAAGTGGTCTACAAAAAACCAGAAAGGAAACAGAATATGTGGCTACGAAAAGCAAAAGAAAGGTTTACAAAGCAAATGTGACACATTTTTTTATAATATTTAGGAATGTCAGTAAATTACATTAAAAAATGTATGTAAAGATTTTTTGCAATAAAAATGTTTATATTTATCAAGGATGTATTATTTGGTATGGCCACATATCGTCAGTGATGTGACAATACCTCCTATCTGTTTTTTTCAAGAGATTTGTAAGATAGACTAAAAACTTGTTTCGGCCACCTCCTGTTTTCATATATTTTTTGACTTGTTTTGCAGTAAATAACTATCTATTTACTACAAAAAAGTCAGAATATGTACGAAAACAGAAAGTGACCTTAAAAAATGTTTTTCGTCTCCTGCAAACCTCATGAAAAAACATATAGGAGGTATTGTCACATTACTGACGATATATTTCAGTGAATGTCTAAAAAATATTCTGTGAATGTTCAAAGAACGTTCGTAGACATTCATGGAATGTTCTAACAAGACATTCAGTCTAAAAATTATACTGTGAATGTCCAAAGAACATTCATGGAATGTTCCAACAAGACATTCAGTCTAAAAAATAGACTGTGAATGTCCAAAGAACATTCGTAGACATTCATGGAATGTTCCAACAGAACATTCTAAGAATATTTAAAATGCTGACACAGCACTTTCCTGGGACTTTCCAGGGACATTCGTGTGCATTTGGGGACATTCCAGGAATGTTTTCAATGTCCTGTGTGTACATTCTAGGAACATTCATGGAATGTTTTGTGTTATTAGGGAAATAATGTGATAATTAACGGTATTAGATGCTAGTGTGACCCCAGTATTAAAACATAAGTTAAGCTTAGCTAAGCTAGAGCTTGAGATCTGTTGGTACAATCAGGCATAAAAGAATTCATTGGTTTAAATGCAGTTTAATAGAACTCTTCAGAGAGCGGTAGATGGAGTAAAGATGGTTATGCTGACCTCCAATCTCCCACATAACAATGATGTTCGTATCATGTTCTAAGCATATACTACCAACATTCGTCGGAGTATATTCTGTTTAATATATGCGTAGTACAAGCATAGCATGTACCTTAAAAAACATTCTAAATTTCATGTTCTTTGCATATACTTTAAAGTATATTCTCGTACCGAATATACTGAGTACATTCGTGTACGTAGTAACTCGGAATATTCGTAAAAGTTTATTCTTAGAATATACCTTTATCGAATATTCTTAGCACATACTTATAAGTACATTCTTAACACATACTTATAAGTAGATACTATTCTTAGAATATACCTTTATCGAATATTCTTAGCACATACTTATAAGTACATTCTTAACACATACTTGATAAGTAGATACTTTTAAAATATCTTAAAAATAATATGTATGTATAGTATAGGAAGTTTATCAACGTTATATTTTAGAATAATTAATAAAATTTATGTACAGGCGGAAAAATGAAAGAATACCCATGAACGAACATATAAAACACGCTGTATTTTCCTGTCACCGTGTCACAAAGAAAATTGTCCAGTGCAAGTACATGTAACAATAATTATTACATGTACTTGCGCTGGCCAATTTTTTGTGTGACACGATGACAGGAAAACACAGCGTGTTTTATATGTTCGTTCATGGGTATTCTTTCATTTTTCCTACTGTATGTAGGTAGTATTGGACGAATTTCATTTCAAAATTGTTGTATGGTAAAAAAATTTAAACATTAATTGTATTAACGTTTACATAGATACTATTAAAAATTCGTTTTCATAATTGAAATGACTTTACCATTTCGAGTTTATCATGAATCATGAGTATTTTTATATCCTTGGAATTTGAATTTAGGTACATTTCGCAGAACCAAAACGTGCCAAACTGCACAACCAAAGGCTTTGGCGTTGCCAACCGTCGAGTAAGCTTTTTCCGTCAACTTACCTTAAAAATTCCCACTTTTATAAAAAAAACTTCCCTCCTGTTTACAAAATCTGAGAAGATATGTTTAATTATTTTCAAATATTTTGATTTTTTCTTAATATTTTACAATTTGGAATGGATAAGTTACCTTTTGAGTTAACTTTTTCCTTTTATCACCTTTTATGTTGAAAATTCCCGCAAAAAGGGAAATTTCTCTCCGTTTGGCAACACTGACCACCGATGTTATTCCACAATACAAACATTCATATCCCCCATCTGACCATTTCTTGAATGGATCAGGGATAGGAAAAAACCGTAAAATATGAAAAAGAAAACAGGCATTGATTTCATTATTTGTATCATCTATGGATCTATGCAGTGTTGAGGATGAAGACGAATGATGTAGTACTAGGACTAAAGAACATACATACAATATCTTTATTGTAATATCTTTATTTTGTTTGCGGTGCTTCAAAATACATAAAATATAATATATTTTGGTAACTCATTAAATAGGTAAGTACATATAAGTATTATATAAATTTTAGTTACTTATGCATAGTTTAGTTTAGCTAAATATATAATGATTTATATAAATGACTAAAATTTATAAATATGTACTTACTTTTTAAGTAATATTGTAGAATGTAGGTACTAACTACATTCTCATTTGCAATTAAAATATGTAAATATAATAAGTATTTGGTAGAACCAGTAGAACCTAAGATGAGATTAGGTGATGCTGAAAACATACTTCTAAGCAATATAGCACTTGATAGCACTTTCTTAGAATATTCTTAAAAATATATATTCTTCCCATACAAAGATGTGCGGTAGTAGGTACGTTCTAAGTATATAAATAGAAGGTTTATAGCACTTCCTTGGAATATTCTAAAAAGTACCTTCTTGGTATAAACTAAAAATATGTGCGGTAGTATGTTCTAAGTATACACATAGAAGGTTTATAGCACGTCCTTGGAATGTTCTAAAAAGAACATTCTTGGTATATACTGAAAAGAAGTGCGGTAGTACATTCTAAGTATATACATAGAACGTTTAAGTACTGTAATGTAGTATATACTCAGTATGTGCTCTGCACATTCTCAATGGTAATTACGCATATTCTCAGTATATACTTTTTCTGAAAAGTATGTTCTATGAATCTACTAAGAACATGAAATTGTTATGTGGGCTCTGATTGGGAGACACTTAAAGAAGAAAAAGAAACTTAAAATAAATATTGTATATTACAAATATTAAAATATCTTCACTTAATCTTATTTTACATATTTATCTTAAAACGATATATGTATAAAACTTGCATTTGATCTTACATAAATATGACACAATAAGTTAACAAAATACAATTTGATTTTATTGTTTAAAATTTTAAATCATATTTGAGTCGATTCCTTCCTCGTAACATGCACATTCCTTATGTGGACAGTTCCTGGCGGGATATACGATGCATTTGTCCATGCAATATACGTCTGCACCCAAGTTGCCTCTATAAGCGCCTACTGCCTCGCAGGTGTTTCTGAAATTAAACAACTATTAATAATATGCTTACGATTTGTTAAATAATTATTTAAAGATTACAGAAAAGTTTTCATCTATTTCTATCTTAAGCTTCTTGAACCCAATTTGTGGTGATGTGCTTTATAAAGGATGATTCATTTAAATGCACTTTTTTCAAGAAGGAAAAACAATGAAAGAAATGAACTTTATTTGAAAATCTTTATTATCATACAGAAGCACCATTCTTTAAAATTCCTTCTTAAAGATAATTCCTTTCAATGTTGACCGTGGCTGCGGTTAAGATGGTCCATTCTGAAGTTCCAATTCTCGATGACGCGTTCGAGCATTCCGATTGGTATTTGACCAATGACTCGAGTAATATTGGCTTCGAATGCATCAATCGTAGCCGGTTTATTCATGTAGACTTTGAACTTTAGGTAGCCCCAAAGGAAAACGTCTATGGGTGTAATGTCATAGGATATAGGCGGCCAATTTACTGGTCCGAAGCGTGAAATAAATTGCTGACTGAATAGTTCTCGCAGTAAAGCCATACGTTTACGGGCTGTATGACAAGTGGTGCTCTATTTTTGGAACCAAATGTCATCGAAACCACGAGCTTCAATTTCAGGTACCAAATAGTCCGTTATTACGGTACGATAACGGTCTCCTTTCACAGTATCTAACATTCTGACCGGCCTCTGTTTTAAAGAAATGTGGACCGACGATTGTACCGGCCAATTAACCACACCAAACAGTTGTTTTTTCTGGATGTAATGGCAACTGTTGAACCTCTTCAGGTTGCTCATCAAACCCAAATACGAGCTTTTTGTTTATTTACGTCCCCGTTAATCCAAAAGTGGGCCTTGTCGAAAAAAAATGTTTTTTTTTCGAAAACAGTGGATCTTCTGCATGCTTATCAAGAGCACTTCGACTGAAACGGTGACGACTCGGACGGTCGATGGGCTTCAGATCTTGCACTAATTGAATTTTGTTGGCTTTTAAACCAAGATCTTGACGTAAAATATGCCAAGTTATTGCATACGACAACTCAAGCTGTTTGGAACGGCGACGAATCGATTCTTCATTATACTCGGGTACTCCATCCACTACCGCCGCTATATTTACTTCAGTACGTGCTGAATGTAGTCTATCTGATCGCGTGTTGTCCAATAATGAAAACTGAGTTTCAAATTTACTGATGGCATAGCGAATTGTGGGTTCGGTAGGCCAATATAATGTGGACCATAATTTGCTCTAAGCGCAAGAAACACATTCCTCATTGAACGCCTATTTTCTTAATACAGCTGAATCATTTCTAACATCATTTGATATAACTGAATCATTTGATAACAATATTTTATCACAAAATCAGTTCTGCGTTTTAACTAATAAATGTACTACTGATGCCATGTTTTCTGTACTTTACGAGGTTTACCAAGCACTAAACAATAATCTTTATACTGCCACTGTTTTCTGTGACTATGCCAAAGCTTTTGATTGTGTAAATCATGACATTTTGATTAAAAAACTAAATTTCTATGGAATTCCAGGTATTTCTTTGAATTGGATCAAATCTTACTTAGATAATAGGAAACAACTGGTTAGAACAAATGATACTGACTCTAGTCTCAAAAACATTGTATGTGGAGTACCACAAGGTTCAGTATTGGGTCCTCTACTTTTCCTTATCTTTATAAATGACATCACTAATTTACAAATAGATGGAAAAATTTTTCTTTTTGCTGATGATACCAGTATCACTTGGAGCAACTCAACTATTGCAACTCTTCATGCAACTATAACTTCTGATCTTCTTACGATAAAAACCTGGTCTGACTCTAATTTACTCTCCTTTAACGTGGATAAAACAGTAGCATTATCATATAAAGGTGCTCTTCAACCCCTGCTTGTGAATAACAGCCAGATCTCTACCGTTGATTCTGTAAAATTTCTTGATATTCTTTTAGACAGCAACCTCAAATGGTCCCTTCATATCGAGTTGTTAATTAAGAAACTCGCCTCAGTCTGCTATGCCATAAGATCTGTTTCGAAGTAACTCAATTTAGCATCTTCTAAAATAACATATTTTTCTTTTTTCGAGTCTCATCTTCGATATGGTCTTCCTTTTTGGGTGTCTAGTACAGCTGCCCAATTTGATGTTATTATCAAATTACAAAAAAGAGCAATACGATATCTGTTTGGCCTCAGAAGAACAACCCATTGCAGAAGTTACTTTAAAGATCACGAAATTTTAACCCTTCTATCTTTGTATATTTTAGAAACTGTTTGTTTAATTCGTAAACACCTGCATGTCTTTCCAGCAAGGCCTCATCATGACTGCTCCACCAGAAATTCAACTTTTGATGTATATTTACCGATCCCGTCTTCTGAGGTAGTAAAAAAATCTATACTATATTCCGCAAAAAAACTATACAATCATCTACCTTTACAACTTAAATCTGCAACATCTTTCCTCAAGTTCCGTAAAATGACAAAAGCTTATTTATCTAAAAGACCATATTATTCAGTATGAGAGTTTCTTAATGACTATGGACCATTCCACGAACATACGCCTGTTTTGGATTACTTATATTTTACTGTGCAACATAAGAAGTACGAAAGTAAATGGCGCTAATAATTATTCCAATAAACAACAATGTAATTTGCAATTTACTTTCGTTCTTCTTATTTTGCACAGTAAAATATTCGTTGTCGAAGTAATCCAAAGCAGGCGTATGTTCGTGGAATGGCTCATAACTAAGAAAGTACAGTAATGTACAAGTAACTAAAGTATATTTATCTATATTTGGGTGTCACATACAGCAGCTTAAACTTATTAGTTCCTTTGTTTGTGTTTTATTATATGTTATATGTTCAATTTTGCAATTTATAGAAATTTTTCAATGTATTGGTTTTGTTTTTTTGCTTCACTTTTTTAACTTGTTTATATTTTTTTTAATTGACGATTTATCTAATTTCAGAAAATTGTATTTGTTATTGTTATATATTTTTTTGTGACTCTATGTTAAGCTTTGTCCATAAAATTGTATAATTTTCAGTGACAATAAAGCATCTTTCTATTTTATTCTATTGTATCATCCGTCAATCTGATCACATGTCCGGCCCAAGATTATTTAGCCATGGCTATTCTTTCAACTGCATTCGTGACTCCTATTCTTCTTCTTATTTCTAGGTTCAGTACTTTATCTCTGATAGTATTATCTAATATTGATATTTCCATAGTGTGTAACTTGATAATGTTGTTCAATCTATCAAAAGCAGCCCATGTGAGACCTATCCTTCTTTGCCCTGGATTTTTGTAAGGTATTACTTGGTCGAGGCATGGCTTTTAATCTGAATTTTATCGGTGACTACAAGGTTGGCCATTGTCATAAATTTTGGCTTTGAGGTGTTAATTTTAAGACCAATTGTTTTTGACTCTTCATAGAGAGTTTCCAGCATTTTTGTAGCTTCATCAACTCATATCAGATATTAAGACGATAATATCGGCAAATCTGAAGTTATTCAGATCCTCTCATTTACATGAATTACCATATTATTCTCTCCTTCCATTTTATTGTAAATAAAAGCAATATATCAGTAGAAAATACGGCAGGCATCCAATGATCGAAGAATTTTATGATGATCTATAGTCTCAAACGCCTTTTCGATTTCTTACAGTCATATACCCCAAGGTAAACTCTTGAAATATCCACAAGAAGAAAATATACAAGTGCGTAATACAGTACAGTATGAGGCAAAATAAACAGTACTGAAATAAACATTGAAATTGCCATTAAATCATTGTAATGTAAACAACTCAATTTACATCCCACGTATTGGGAAGGTCCATAACTTACCTAAGGGCATTATTCTGTTTAATATATATCCATCCTAAGGAGTTTTATTTAAGTTTGCACTTTTAATGCAACTATATAATATTTAAAGGGTTTTTTACCCTAATATTTCTTTGGTGGCTTAGCTGGCATCCAACTTGTTTTAACACTGATGATGATTTTTTTAAAAATCGAAAACGTTCTATGATGCTGTTCTTAAAGGGATTTTTAATAAAAAAAATTTATACCTTTTACAAAGGATTTTTTTCTAATTTTTGTGATTGAAGGTATACATCCAACTACAGGAAAATTTTTCTTTTTTAAGGATTTTTTAAACATTGAAATGTTTCTGATTATTTGTATATTTATTATACATGATATAGCCTTGCAAACAATATTCACGACTACATTCTTGATTAAACTGATGTTAAAGGTTCCCTCGGGCACGAAAAAATCTTTAATTATAAGCCGCAATTCCGGAATATTAGACGGTGAATCGGACTGCTTCCTTGAGTATTCCCCATATGTATCCATCAGGTGGCGTTAGGTCTGATGGAAAATCAATGCCCCGCGAAATAAAGCGATCCCCAAAATGATCGCTCAGTATTCGAAGAGACTCCCTGGTCGTGTGACAAGTTGCCACATCCCACTGAAATCATTGTGGATTTTAAGCTTTATTCCGTATGACCGAAAATAGTACACCACGATAAAAAATTTCTCTGCAAAACTGAAAAGCATCCTGAAGTATCTAACATTTATACGACATTCACATAATTATAACGACGTTTAGAAACCACTCAGTACGTTTCGGCGCATGACAAGTTTGAGGCATAAGCATTTCAATGCTGTTTATTTTGCCGCATACTTTATCATAAGCAACGGATTTCATCCACTCGATTTAGTATCTTTTTTACCTAATTTCAATCATACTTACGGGCATGAACAAATATCTTGTGGACAGTTTGGAGGATACCTCAAGCAATTCTCTTGACACCATTCCCACATACCGGAGATCATCCTGTACAAACTGTTCGGGACACAAACCTGCTCTCTAACCACCAACGGTACCACATTGTATGGAGCTGGTTTACTGTAATCTTTGTAAAAGAGTTGATACGGGTTTAGGTTTTCAACAAATACGGGAGGAATGGCTCCACCGGCGCTGGAATGGATAGCTACGTCTGCGCAGTTACGGAAGGTTTCCGATTTTCCGCAACCTTGAGCTTGGGTGCCATTCGTGCATTCGCCCCATTGGTTTCCTGTATAGTAGGTCCATTGAAGCACGCATTGTGTGCAGGTTATGTATGGTGGAAGTCGAACTTGGTATCTAAAAAGAAATTGAAAATAAAAGTTAAGATCTACATATTGCAGATTTCATAGAAATGAATATTAGAAAAAAAGAAGAAATTTATATTTTTTAATTATATAATAAACTCGTTTCTTATTGCGTCTTATTGTCATATGAGGTTTTTTTTATACAGGGTGTCCAGAAGCTCTACTGACAAACGAATACCGGAAATTCCTCAGATAATTTAAGCCAATTCACCTAGTAAGAACACGCTTCCTAAGGGAGCTAGAGCTCTTTAAAGATGGCGTTTTGTGAATAGTTTTTTTAAAATAGCTCCAGAACGCTTCTATTTAGAAAAACGAAAACTCGTAGGCCTATATATCTTCCAAAGATCCATCGATTCCATTAATTGCTAATTTCTAGTCCGGTCATAGGTGTCCGTTTTGGGTAGGACAACGGTTATTTTATCATATAACTTTTTTGTCTTTAACTCTTAAGCATTTCTGACACTGGATTATTAAATTGTAGGGTATTATAGTACTAAAAGTTACTCTTGCTTTAAGTCGGTAGGATGCACCGTTTTCTAGAAAAATCGATTTAAAAATTTCCGTGTGTTGAATTTGAAAAAAAAGTCACAAAAAAAATATTTAGAAAAACGAAAACTGGTACGTTTATTTATCTTCCAGAGATAAATCGATTTCCTTAATTGCGAAATTCCATTACCGGTCATATGCGTCCATTTTGGGTAGGTCAACGGTTATTTTATCACATACCTTTTTTGTCTTTAATTTTTAAGCATTTTTGACATTTGATGATTAAGTTATGAGGTATTCTAGTACTAAAAGTTACTCTTGCTTTAAGTCAGTAAAATACACCGTTTTTATTTGAAAGTTTTTTTAAATTTTTTTTTAAATTGAAAAAACGAAAAATTTTTATATCGATTTTTCTAGAAAACGATGCATCCTACTCAATTAAAGCAAGAGTACCTTTTAGTACTAGAATACCTCACAATTTAATAATCCAGTATCAAAAATGCTTAAAAGTTAAATACAAAAAGGTTTGCGATAAAATAACCGTTGCCCTACCCAAAACTGGAGCCCATGACCGGTACTAGAAATTTGTAGTTAATGGAATAGATGTATCTCTAGTAGATAAATAAGCGTACTCGTTTTTGTTTTTCTAAATAGAAGCGTTATGGAGATATTTAAGAAAAACTAATTCCAAGACGCCATCTTCAAAGAGCTCTAGCTCCCTTAGGAAGCATTTTCGGACTAGGTGAATTGGGTTAAATTGTCTTATAATTATCTAAGGAATCTCCTGTTTTCGTTTGTCGGTAGAGTTTCTGAAAACCCTGTATATGTGTATGTATTGTCCGTCCGCTATAACTTTTCCCATGCGTCACGATTAATTTTCAAACAAATTAAGTCAAAACATTAAGTGAAACGTACGCCGAAGTGTAGTATATAGTATACAGTATACAAAATGTGTATACACATCGACGTTCGTTTCACTTTATGTTTTGGCTTAATTTGTTTGAAAATGAATCGTGACCCATGGGAAAAGTTACAGCTGACGAACTTTATTTAATATAGCTCTCGGGGAACCTAAAACCTTTAGAGAGCGTGTCCCCAGGTTGTGGATAGTGGAATGTCCAATCAGGTTTACCGGTGGGTAGGAGCCAAATAAAATACCACCCGTGGACCAACAGGAAAATATTAACCAGCCTGGCCAGCGTGACAAGTTAAGGCTAAAATACCCCTTATGAAATGTCGAATATCCGTAAGAAATTACCCCCGGCGAGTGGAGATAGAGTCTCAGAATCATGCATTGAAACTTCAGGCAGTCTCAGAGATTAGGGGGGGGGCAGAAATTCGATAAGAAAAGACACATAAAACATCCACGAAACCATCACACAACGCCATCGTTTAGTCCAGAAAGCCGCTGCGCATGCGCTAGGAAATATATTCTAATTCGGATTTTTTGCACAATCGTACTCAAAAAGGACTCCTTTTAACAAATTTGCATGTTGCCAGGACTAAAAGGTGGTCAAAAAATTTTTAAACTTTTTTTTTTGTTTTTTTCCTAAAATTATTTTTTTCATGGAAAAAAGTTTTTTTAGATTTTTTGGATCATGCCAAACAGAAAAGGTTTTTAGTGACTTTCCACTAAAAATGATAGTTTTTGACATATAAGCGATTAAAAATTGAAAAATTGCGAAATCGGCCATTTTTAACCCTCAAAAACTAGAGATAGAAGGTAGGTAGATATTCTTTAAACATCAGTTGATGAAATCCCGAAGAGTTTTTTGCAATACAATATTCAAAACTCCTTTGTTTTTTAATTGCCAATCAAGCGAGCGCGACACTATCTCGAAACAGGTCGATTTTTATTTTTAAGTTATGATATTGTGGCATATATTATGGTATACTAGTGACGTCATCCATCTAGACGTGATGACGTAATCGATGATTTTTTAAATGAGAATAGGGGTCGTCTGCTAGCTCATTTGAAAGGTTCTTGAATTCTCTATTCAGTAATAGAAACATTTACATAATTATTTATACAGGGTGTCCAAAAAAATTTTATTAAATTAAATTATTTGACAAAAAAAAAAGAAGAATGTATGTAATTTATTTAATTCAAAATACATTTTACTGCTTTCAAAAATCAGAAAACAAAGGTAATTTCACAAACAAGCATTGCTTTTCGCTTAAATTAAATGTTCAAACTTCCAAGAGGCAGTTGGCTGGCGGGAGCTGGCTTGAACACTGAATTTAATCGAAAAGCAATGTTTATTTATGAAATAAACATTTTTTAGTTTTCGGGTAACAGTAAATGTATTTTGAATTAAATAAATTACATGCATTCTTCTTTTTTTTCAAATAATTTAACTAAAAATGTTTTTTGGACACTCTGTATAAATAATTATGTAAATGTTTACATTACTGAATAGAGAATTGAAGAACCTTTCAAACGAGCTAGCACACGACCCCTATTTTCATTTAAAAAGTCATCGGTTACGTCATCACGTCCAGATGGATGACGTCACTAGTATACCATATATGCCACAATATCATAACTTAAAAATAAAAATCAACCTGTTTCGGGATTTTTCTTAAAGTCGCCGGTTTACGAAAAAACGAATTTATTCCTTTCATTTGCACCATACTGTATACACATGCAACGGTGGAAAATAGTGTCGCGCACGCTTGATTATCAATTAAAAAACAAAGGAGTTTTGAATATTGTATTGCAAAAAACTTTTCGGGATTTCATCAATTGATTTTTAAAGAATATCTACCTACCTTGGCAACATTCAAATTTTCAGTTTTTCACATAGTTTTTAAGGGTTAAAAATGGCCGATTTCGCAATTTTTCAATTTTTAATCGCTTATTACGTTTAAAAAATTTTTGACCACCTTTTGGTCCTGGCAACATGCAAATTTGTTAAAAGGTAACTTTTAAAAGTAACTTTTTGAGTAAGATTGTGCAAAAAATCCGAATCAGAATATTTTTCCTGGCAGATGCGCAGTGGCTTTTTGGACTAGTTAGTAAATAAATAATGTACAAATTAGTTTTGAAATTTAATTCGGTCGACAAATTATTGAATTTTAAAGAAATGATTAAAATTTAAAGATGGATAACTATAAATATAATTATGTATAACATTGGTAATTTGATGATCTGATATACTATATAAATTATATCCAATGTTCTTAAACAATTTACTTTATATATGTCGGTATATACCTACTCAATATTTTTCCTATGCTAAATAGTTCAAATTTCAAAATTGCTGTGGTAAGTATTTTATATTGAAGACCAAAGTAATAATTATTATTCTTCAAATTTTGCCCTATCGCAAAACAAAATTCTGACATTTTGTATCAGTTATCAATAGCTCCGACTGGACGTTATTAGATAAAAAATAAGTATCATCTTACAGTGTAAGGTAATACCTATTTAGATACTGCCACATGTATATACTTACTGCCATTTAGGTAAAACTACGTAAAACTATTTTTTGGAGCTAATAATCAATATAAAAAATGTTAAATATCTCCCTTTTGACTAAATTTAATTCCGTTGTTACTTTTAGGAATAATTCAAACCAACAAAGCATTAAAAGGTTTATTTGAGGATATAAAATCCAAAGTCGATGTAAAATATTATATTCTTACGTACAATCTAAACCAAGATGTAGTTGAGAATTGTTTTGGCAACATGAAGAGGGCTGGTGGCTTATATGACCATCCCGATGCGGAGGAATTTCGCTACCGCGTAAAAAACTATATTTTGCGAAATATTGAAGGGAGTTTATCCGAAGCTGGTAACACAAGCTGATGAGGTCAGGGGTGGTCCAATCGATAATTTAGGTGAAGTTTGTTTGTCTTTGTACCATGACATCAACTCATGTACTGCTAAACCGCCAGCGATCGCCCGCAGCGGGCACGCAGATTGAAAACAAGCAAATGTACATCGAGCCTTAGAAATGAAAATATGAGTTGATGCGATTGGTTGTACAAGGGAAAGTGGACGGAAAAAGAGGACCGGGGAGACGACGTACATCCTGGTTGAAAAATTTAAAGCAGTGGAGTGGAAAACAACAATACCCCAGGCTGTGGGTGAAAAAACGTGATATAATTCAGGAATTTTTTAAACCTATCAGGTGTTGTAAAAGACGATACCAGGAATAACTTATACTAAAATATAACCAAAAATGTTGTGCGGTTTTTTATTTATGACGATTTTCATTTGTTAAATTTGCAATTTTTAAAGATTTGTAATTTTGCAGCTTAGGATATTCATTTTAGAGAAAAACTTTTAAATAGAAAATTGTAGTGAATTAAAAAACCTACAATTTGAGCTATGGTATGTTAAATTCAGTTAATACGTTATTAAAAAACATCCTGAGAAAGGTCCAAAAGGGCCGTTTTTTGCAATTGCCTTATTTATTGTAAAAATAAGTTTTACGTATTTTTTAAGGCTTTAAAATGAAGATCTTTCAATACTAAACCTAAAAAAAATTTTTAGTGCCCGATTGGTGAACCTGTTGCTTAGATATTATAATTTGTTTATCCCAAGAGGTCAAATGTCCAAGGCTATAACTTTTTGAAAAAAAATCGTACAGAGTTAATATAAGATCCACTCTCCTTCTAAAGACTTTTATTTTCATATTCTGATGTAAATAAATGCGTATAACATTTTTCAACCTCTTATTTCGGGTTTGAAAATAAGAGAGCAAATTTCGTTATAAACATTTAGAACTGAAGCCGCCCCTGTACATCCTATGAGTTTCTAACTTGCAGGTTATTGTTGCTGAAGACAAAATAAAGATTAAAAATCAAATAAAAATTTTCTACGACCAACTGAAGCCGAGATAATTGTTTTTATTTTCTTAAATCGTAGTGACTTTATTTATAACAATTAAGAAATTATTTCACAGTCATTGACTAAAGAAAGACTTATACTATCTTAAAATAAAAATTATTTTAACCGAAAGTTACATTTAGTCATTAAAAATTATTTTTTAAGTGTAGTAGAGATTTATTTTCGTTACGAATGTGATTTATTGTGTCGGTTGCCCTTAGCAACGGCTAGCAATTTATAATACATTGAATCACGGTTTTTGCTTTAAATTTTAAAGCACCGCTTGGATTGACATGAAATTTGGCAAATACATAGATAACATGTTAAAGAATAAAAATGATATTGGGCCTCTGTGCGCTTTTGTCCTGGGGGTGAGTTTTACCCCTTATAAAGGGTGAAAAAATATATGTTTAAAATATGTTCGGAAATGGATAAAATGTCTAATTCTAAGTACCTTTTGTTCTATAGCATTTTTTCACCAAGTTAATACCTTTCGAGTTATTTTCGAGTTAATACCTTCATTTTTCAACAACAAAAAAACACCTTTTTAGGCGGTTTTTGACAAATAACTCAAAAAGTAAGTACTTAAAGTAACAAGAAAGTCATTAAAAAAAAAAGAGTTTTAACAAAAATATAGCAAATTAAAAATTGAAAAAAATGATGTATGCATGAAATCTCTAGACCCACTAGAAACAAAGTTCTGGCTAATGAAAAACAGGTTCATATCCGTCAAATTTCAAAGTGAATTATTTCAAAGTGAAATAACCAAAAAATCATGCACTTTTTGAAGAAAAATCATTACAAATTTTTTAAAGTGTTTAAAAATATATATATATCTGTTTTTAAAAAAAGTTTATAGCATCAAAAGTAAGCAAGTTACGCAGAAAATAAAGTTGATCTCTTTTTAAAGTCCCCCTAATTAGCATCAAAAATGAAATTAATCCATTTTACTTCACTGTTATTTTACTCGTGTAAGTGTCGTTTATGTCTGTAAGTTTCATCGGTTCAAAGTGCTTATTTTTGAAGGGGCTGTAGTTAAAAGGACTTGAACTAGTCAATAATCACGAGTGTATGCAAATTTAGAACAGCCATATCTTAACAAATTTTTTCCTTCCAAAAAAACGCAAAAAATCCAAAATATTCCTAACAGCAAAAACTACGTTTTTTTACTCTTTGTGATTTTTGGTCACACTAATAAATTTTAAGGTATTTTAAAAAAAATTTTTTTCAAAATTAAAAATTAAAACAGATTTAGTTTAAAACCAATTTTTTTAAATAAGCCCTTTGAACCGATGATACTTCAGATCATATAAACAATACATGAGCAAAGTAACTTGTGAAGCGGTAATGATCAATTTGATTTAAGATGATAATTAGGGGGTGACTTTCCCGAGTTTTTTGACAAAAAAAAAGAGATCAACTTTATTTTCAGCGTAACTTGCTTACTTTTGATGCTATAAACTTTGTTTAAGAACAGATATACATTATATTTTTACTTTACTTTTTTATACTTGTAATGATTTTTCTATAAAAAATGATTTTTTGCATGAATAGCATGATTTTTTGGTTATTTCACGTTGAAATAATTCACTTTGGAATTTGACGGATATGAACCTATTTTTCATTAGCTAGAACTTTGTTTATACTGGGTCTAGAGATTTCGTGCATACGTCATTTGTTTCAATTTTTAATTTGCTATATTTTTGTTAAAATTCTTTTTTCAATAAAATACTTACTCTTTGAGTTATTTGTCAAAAACCGCCTAAAAACGTGTTTTTTTTGTTGTTGAAAAATGAAGGTATTAACTCGAAAATAACTCGAAAGGTATTAACTTGGTGAAAAAATGCTATAGAACAAAAGGTACTTAGAATTAGACGTTTTATCTATTTCCGAACATATTTTAAACGTATATTTTTTCACCCTTTATATGGGGTGAAACTCACCCCCAGGACAAAAGCACACAGAGGCCCAATATCATTTTTATTCTTTAACATGTTATCTATGTGTTTGCCAAATTTCATGTCAACCCAAGCGGTGCTTTAAAATTTAAAGCAAAAACCGTGATTCAATGTATTATAAATTACTAGCCGTTGCTAAGGGCAACCGACACAATAAATCACATTCGTAACGAAAATAAACCTCCACTACACTTTAAAAATAATTTTTAATGATTAAATGTAACTTTCGGTTAAAATAATTTTTATTTTAAGATAATATAAGTCTTTCTTTAGTCAATGACTGTGAAATAATTTCTTAATTGTTATAAATAAAGTCACTACGATTTAAGAAAACAAAAACAATTATCTCGGCTTCAGTGGGTCGTAGAAAATTTTTATTTGGTTTTTAATATTTATTTTGTCTTTAGCAACAATAACCTGCAAGTTAGAAACTCATAGGATGTACAGGGGCGGCTTCAGTTCTAAATGTTTATAACGAAATTTGCCCCCTTATTTTCAAACCCGAAATAAGAGGTTGAAAAATGCTATACGCATTTATTTACATCAGAATATGAAAATATAAGTCTTTAGAAGGAGAGTGGATCTTGGATTAACTCTGTAAAAAGTTATAGCCTTGGACATTTGACCTCTTGGGATAAAGAAATTATAATATCTAAGCAACAAGTTCACCAATCGGACACTACAAATTTTTTTTAGGTTTATTATTGAAAGATCTTCATTTTAAAGTCTTAAAAAAATACTTAAAAGTTATTTTTACAATAAATAGGGCAATTGCAAAAAACGGCCTTTTTGGACTTTTCTCAGGCTGTTTTTCAATAACGTATTAACTGAATTAAACATGCCATAGCTTAAATTGTAGGTTTTTTAATTTACTACAATTTTCTATTTAAAAGTTTTTCTCTAAAATAAATATCCTAAGCTGCCAAATTAAAAATCTTTAAAAATTGCAAATTTAACAAATGAAAATCGTCATAAATAAAAAACCGCACAACATTTTTGGTTACATTTTAGTATAAGTTATTCCTGGCATCATCCTTTACAACACCTGATAGGTTTCAAAAATTTCTGAATTGTATCCTGAAATCGACCTATTTTTCACCCACAGCTTGGACTACAATAGAACTCTTCAGAACAGCTGCAGGGTAAAATTGACCATGTTGATCTCAAATGTCCTTAAAGGATGAGGCACTTAAAGAAGAGAAGAATAAGCAAAAGAATAGATCCATAATAATATGTTCTATGATCTGTCTTAACGATTTATCGTGCAACTTATCGTACGATCGCGATCGGTATTACAACAAATCGCATTGTCTGTGGTCCATTTAAGAGTAATGTTTTGGAAAGAAATTGTTTTTCCTTTCTTAAAAGCTAGGCACACAAATTATTAATTGACATATTGTTTTTTATTATATTTAAATAATATTTAAAAGTGACAAATTTAAATAAAAGACACGTGTACATACTAAGGGGGGGTATACCGGCCTCCTTTATTCAGAAGGACTTACCCAAGCTTTTTTTCTGTATTTTGACCCGTAGAACACGAATTTTTTGGGTAACAATTGATCTGGATGTCGATAAAATTATTATAAATAAAGAACTTGAGGAATTACATAACAGCGATTTCTCGCAAAACAAAACATTTTTTTTTGTATTATTTTGGGTTATTCTAAGCAAAAAATGTTCCTACAAGTTTTTTCGTAGGATGCATAGTTTTCGAGATAAACGCGATAGACTTTCAAAAAATCGAAAAATTGCAATTTTTGAACCCGAATAACTTTTGATTAAAAAATAAAATAGTAATTCTGCTTACCGCATTTCAAGTTCAACCGAAAGTTCAAGTCAAATTATATCGGTTTTGATTATTTGCATTGCTAAAAATTTATTTTTTTATTGTTAAACAAAGCTATAAACACAAGTGTTTCCCGTGCCAAATACATGCGTTTTATTGCGTGCTATGTAGAAATTGGCTCGCTTGCACTTGTACCTACTCGACCTACTCGTTAGATTTTGAATGATAGATCATTAAAAATATCACTCAAGCACTATGTGTTTATTGCTTTGTTTAACAATAAAAAAATAAATTTTTAGCAATGCAAATAATCAAAACCGATATAATTTGACTTTCAAATGCGGTAAGCAGAATTGCTTTTTTATTTTTTATTCAAAAGTTATTCGGGTTCAAAAATTGCAATTTTTCGATTTTTTGAAAGTTGAATCGCGTTTATTTCGAAAACTATTAGTGTGGTATAACTAGACCCAAACCCAGACATCCAAAGTGAAAGTTATCTTTCAACACCAAATTGTTCTATATGGTCCACATAATGTTCAGAAAAAAGTCACACCATTTTGAGCGTCGGGTTTGGGGGAAAGAGGGGGGAGAAATCGGTAAATTCGTAGTTTTTTAGGTTTTTCGTCAATAATTCTAAAACTATGCGGTTTAGCGTAAACAACCTTGTATACAAAAATGTTCTACATTAAATTTGAAATAAAAAAGGTCCTATACATAATCCTTCTAAAATGAACGGTTCAAAAGTTACGGAGGTAGTATAGTATAATTGGTCCAAAAAAAGGACTAACCCAGACATCTAAAGTAAAAGTTTTCCTCCAACGCCAAATTGTTCTATATGGTCTACCTATTATTCAGTAAAAAGTTACACCATTTTGAGCATCCGGTTTGGGGGGGAGAGTGGGGGAAAAGTCGGTAAATTAGTAGTTTTTTTACGTTTTTCGTCAATATTTCTAAAACCATGCTTTAGCGTAAACAATGTTCTATACAAAATTGTTCTACGTAAAATTTAAAACAAAAAAGGTCCAATACATATTTGTTATAAAATCAACGGTTCCAGAGTTACGGAGGGTAAAAGTGGATGTTTTCGATACTTTTTATATTCTTTGGGCAATTTATAGAAATTTTCTTTAACAGGATTTTGTTTTGTAAATAAAATTTACTATTTCAGTGGCCGATGATATGTTAGTGATAAGCCCTTAAAGAAACGTTAACCTCATCACCCAAAATCATCATCAATTGCCCAGATAATATAAAAAGTATCGAAAACCTCCACTTTTCACCCTCCGTAACTCTGAAACCGTTGATTTTATAACAATTATGTATACAACCTTTTTTGTTTTAAATTTTATTTAGAACATTTTTATATAGACCATTATTTACGCTAAAGCATAGTTTTAGAAATATTGACGAAAAACGTAAAAAAACTACTAATTTACCGACTTCTCCCCCATCCCCCCCCCCAAACCGGACGCTCAAGATGGTGTAACTTTTTACTAAACAATAGGTGGACCATATAGAACAATTTGGCGTTGAAGGAAAACTTTTACTTTAGATGCCTGGGTTAGGCCTTTTTTGGACCAGTTATAATATACACCCTCCGTAACTTTGGAACCGTTCATTTTAGAAGGATTATGCATAAGACCTTTTTTATTGCAAATTTAATGTAGAACATTTTTGTATAGAAGGTTGTTCATGCTAAACCGCATAGTTTTAGAAATATTGACGAAAAACCTAAAAAAAAATTCGAATTTACCGATTTCTCCCCCCTCTACCCGCCAAACCCGACGCTCAAAATGGTGTGACTTTTTTCTGAACATTATGTGGACCATATAGAACAATTTGGTGTTGGAGGATAACTTTCACTTTGGATGTCTGGGTTATGGCATTATTTGGATCAATTATATCATACTATATGCATCCTACGAAAAAACTTGTAAGAACATGTTTGCTTAGAATGACCCAAAAGAAATACAAAAAAAAATGTTTTGTTTTGAGAGAAATCGCTGTTATGAATTTCCTCAAGTTCTTTGTTTATAACAATCTTATCGACATCCGGATCAACTATTACCCAAAAAATTCGTGTTCTACGGATCAAAATACGTAATAAAAAACTTGGGTGAGTCATCTGAATAAAGAAGGCCGTTGTACCCCCTCTGGCGACAGGACTATACGCGATTAGAAAACTTACCTAAATACGGCTTTTTTCTTTCCATCTTCCGGGATTTCATATTTTGTCTCTCGAGTATCCGTTAAATACAGAGGAAACCTCTCAAAGCACTCCTGCGTTGCTTCCTGACCAGGATTATTGTTTGGACACAGCAAGACCTCGAAACGTCCATAATGATTAGCCGTCAGTTCCACTTCTATATCTATATATTGTCCAACACTGTAATGCCTACTGATGATGCCTTTGGCGTAAGTACCTTTTGCTTCATGGGGCCTTGGTTCTTCGGCGTGGTAAGCGTCTCCGCACAGGCCGCATTTGCCCTCATTTTGTTCCCATTGAACTTAAAAAAAATAAGTACTTTAGTCAAAAAGCTCAAAATTAATTTTGATTTCATTTAACGACCCGTTTTTTATTGCAATTGATTTTAATTTCCCCTAATGAATGAAGTATGAAAAGAAATATATCAAAGAAAGTTATGGTCATAGAACAAGTAGTAATAAAATATGTTAAAACACATGCAGTATTTATTATAATGAGTAATATCAATGCCAAAGTAGGTAAAGGTACCTACGTGCGTTATAATGAATTAGCACGAATCTGCCATATCCAATATGGCTGGCAGGTAGCAAAACATGACCTTCTAAAAAATGTTTTCGATGTACGTGCCAGCTATTACTCGCCCACAATTCCACAAGTTCGATATGTCCTCTCCAAGCAATACCACTCCATAGCACTATGCCGCCACCACCAAAACCAGCGCTCTGTATGAGGTTGCAAGTTTCAACTGCCATACCATTCGCTACCAGTTCTGTAGATGAAATTTCGTCAATCTCGCTTTCATATGGCGAATAGTATGCCAGTTGCCAGTTGTAACCTAATACAGAGCGTTAGTTTTGGTGGTGGCGGCACAGTTCTATGGAGCAATATTGCTTAGAAAGGACATACTGCACTTGTCAAGATGATTGGGCGAATAGTCCAGTCGGGTTAGACGAATAACAGGCCTAACCTTGCATTAGGAGCTGCCCCAAATTTTATTTTTCTAATCTTTAGGGAGGGTCAATATTACTATAAATTTAAAATCTCGACTGAATTCCACCGTTGCGCTAGCCGCCATCTTGATTTTAAACGAGAACGGTTTTTGCTCAATATCTCCGCCATTTTCAATTTTTTGACAAAAAGTGTACAAACTGAAATTGTTGAAAATGTGATTTTCTATAATTTCATTTATTATAATTTTTTTCGTGCAGTCGATATTTTCCGAGTTATGAGGGGAAAATAGTGAGAGTTGGAGCATATTTATTGAATTATTGAATTATCTCGTTTATTATTAGTTCTACAACAAATATGTACCTACATAAAAATGAAGATAATTAAATTCTACACAATTTTGGTCTCTTTCATTTTTTTGCTAAAATTAATATTTAAGGTAGTATGTATGCGGTAATGGCGCGAGCGTAAGACCGGATTGATTTTATAACAATTGTTTTTGTTCAATATCTACGCCATTTTCAACTAAAATTGTTCAAAATATAATTTCCTACAATTTCTTTTTAACAATTTTTTTCATGCGGTTGATATTTTCCGAGTTACATGGGAAAATAGTAAAAAGTGGTGGGGAGAGCATAATTATTCAATTGAATTTTGTTTCCCAGCTGCCCCAAATTTTATAATTCTATCCTTTAGGAGAGATCAATAGTAGTGTAAATTTAAAATCTCAACTGAATTCCGCGGGTGAATGAGAACTGTTGTTGCTTAATATCTCCGCCATTTTCAACTTTTCGACATAAATGGTGGGAAAGAAAATTGTTGGAAATGCAATTTCCTACAATTTTTTTGGCACAATTTTTTTATACGACCAATATTCTCCGAGTTAAGGGGGAAAATAATGGAAGCGGAGGGGAAGCATAGTTATTGAATTGTCTCATTTATTATTAACTTTACGACATAATTGTACATGAACAAAAATAAAGAGAATTATATTTTATACCATTTTTGAAACTTCCAATAAAACATCAACCAAACTAAATATATAAAAGACATAAAAAGACATTATATGCATTAAGTTCACTTAATTTTATTAACTAGCGGGTTTTATTGGTTGAATTTGTCTGTCGGTGTTTTAAGTTTTATATCAGCTAATATATCGTGATGTTTCATCAATTTTTTTTTAATTTTGGACCCTGTTGTTGGGAATTTTCCCATTTCCCCCCTTGTAGACACGCCACTGGTTCTCTCGAAAAATTGTAGTAAATCGTAATTGCAACAATTTCAGTTCTTACACTTTTTGTCGAAAAGTTGAAAATGGCGGAGATATTGTACAAAAACAATTGCTACAAAATCAATCAGGTCTTACGCTCGCACCTTTACCACATACGTACTACCTTAAATATTGATTTTATCAAAAAAATGTATGGCATCAAAATTGTACAAAATTTAATTCTATTCATTCCTGTATAGGTATATATTTGTTGTAAAACTAATAATACACGAGATAATTCAATAATTCAATAATTATGCTACAACTGTCACAATTTTCCCCTCCTAACTCGGAAAATATCGACCGCACGAAAAAATTATAATATATGAAATGATAGAAAATCGCATTTTCAACAATTTCAGTTTATACACCTTTTGCCAAAAAATTGAAAATGGCGGAGATATTGAGCAAAAACGGTTCTCATTTAAAATCAAGATGGCGGCTAACGCAACGGCGGAATTCAGTCGAGATTTTAAATTTATACTAATGTTGACCCTCCCTAAAGATTAGAAAAATAAAATTTGGAGCAGCTCCTAATGCAAGGTCAAATGCTATCCCGACTGGGCTAGAATGACAGCTAAAATGTACATTGAAAGATTGATTTAAAAACCAGATTTAAATACAATCGAGCACTTATATGACGTTTTAAAACATCCTATTCGGAAAAGAAATATAATTCATATGAAACTGAGAGGGCTAAGGATTCCAAAAAAAATTCAATTCACATGATAATTTCAAAATATTCCATATTTTTGCCCATGAGTGTACTAATATATAAATCTCAATTAAAAAACTAACAAAACTTTATGTAAAAAATACACTCGACTTACCTGTAAACCCACCGCAGAATAGTTCATTGTCATTATAATTAACTGGATTGGGAAAGCCGAACCTCCACATTGAGTTTCTCGCTGGAGGTTCCATAAGCCTGCCATGACTCATTACTAATTCGACCAAGTTCAAAGTGAACAATATTACCGATAAAGTGCTAAACATTTTATCCGTTTAAGTTGATTTGGGTCCTAAAAAATAAATACCATAAGTTTACAGTTTACCGCCCGTGTTAAAGGGGAAAAATAATTAATTTCAGCAACAAAAATTTAAAATAGACGTCGATTAAAAAGTATATAGTGATGAGCGCGCTAATAACCGGCAAAATAGCGCAAAAGATGGAAAACATAATTATTAAGATGTGAGATAAAAAGTATATGAATCTAGAGGAATGAGGTATGAGTAATATCAAATATCTACCAGTAGCAGTAAAAATTGGTAGTAAAATGTCCGAAAAAGTCAAAATAATACAGGGGTATCAGATTCGAATATGATAGGCCTTATTAGTTCATCCATGATGATATTGACCACAATATCGTTATGGACTGAATGCATGTCATTGTCATTACATGAATATGTAAACAAATTTTGTGGCTTATTCTCAACTAACATAGTAAACTGATATAACAAAGTATTACTTTGTAAAATTAAAATAATAATTCTGCTGATTTATGCGTTTTATTCACTTTGTAAAGATCTTTATTGTATTCATAGTGTGCAGACCCTCCTGAGAAATTATTATCGTGTTGTTTAGCAGCACAAGTATACAGTGCCGACAAAAAATCTTTACAAAGTAAATAAAACGCACAGCTCAACAGAAATATTATTTTTCTACGGCCGTGCTAAAAGAGCCACTTTCACGCACGTATTTCGTTTCCGAAAGTTGCATTTTCACGCACGGCGTGCGTGAAGGTAAATTTTCCCGCACGGCGTGCGGGAAAGTAAAATACCTTTTAATATGGCATTATAATATATTATAATACATGCAATAAACTAATATTTAGATATTATTTACTAATTTATTTCAAATTTATCTTACTATGTTCATGTTTTAATGAAATTAGCGCGATTATTTTTTTCACCTGTCAAATTCTGACGTTTTTGCTTTTTCAGCCAATCACCACGCGTCGTTCTAGCCAATCATTGAGTGTAATACTGATAAAACAGCCTCTTCCTTGATAAAACAGTCTCTTCCCTGATAAAACTTAAGGTACCCTAAATTTCACATAATACGTTACGAACGACATTGGAAAATCTCATATTAGTTATAAAAATTGTGTTTTTAATAATTGTTCATTTTCGATTTAAACAGTTTTTTATGTATTCGCGGTGTGCAAGTACTTGGAAGCGAAACGAGAAACGACCGTGCGCAAGTCGCGGAGAAATATTGCAACTATCTTAAATAATTCATATTGTCAATTGAAATTGTCAAATTGACGTATATTTCATACCTTCTGTCATTGAAGCAGAAAAATTATATATTGCTTCACAATATTGATATGATATGCAATTATTATATAAAGGTAAATTTAATTAATTGTATTTTGCTTGCAGTACTGCATTTTAATAACTAATTTTATTTACTACATACATTTGTTTACGTTTGCATAACATAACCTGCATCTTATTTTTTCTTCTTATTATTTTTTTGGGCTATGGCCTTGACAATTATCCAGCAACCAGGACTAATATAATTGGCCAATATAATTAAAAGTGCGAATAAAAGTACAGAGCGTAGAAATAGAGGTCGCTTTGCCGAACTTGCACGGTCCCAATTAACAATATAATAAATAAATTGGTTCATTTTTAAATCATAAAATAATTTATCTATAACCTACTTAAGACATTGATCCTAGTTGTCTTAAAAATATTTAACAGATGCCCGTATTTACATATTGGTTCACAAAATAATCTTTTCAAATACCACTCGTCCTCTAAATTTTGCTTGATAAATTTTTTCGTTTTCATACTTAAACTTCGTTATTTAGGGTAAAATCACTCAAACAAGTTTTCGTGAAAACAAAAAAATTTATCGATAAAATTTAGAGGACTCGTGGTATTACCTTTGATAATTCGAAGAAATAAAATTATTTTGACATAATATTTTAAAGTCACATCAGTAGACAATTACAATGGTTTTGAATCGTCGTCATGGAAACCAATATCGTCGTCTTGGTAACCCATTATATTGAAAGTTTGGTTTTGACAAACTTGTCAAAGAATTAGTTTGTGTATTTTCACTTCTAAATAAAAATTGATATAACTCTATTTTTTGTGGCTTTTTTCCAAACGTACGGCCCTAGAAAAAATATTGTTCCTAACGCATGCGGAAAGTGTCTTCCCCGCACTCGACTGCTTGCCCGAACTCCGCTATCGCGTCGTTCGGGTCAAAGGCAGTCTCGTGCGTGAAAGTATCACTTTCCGCACTAGTTAGGAAAATAACTATTTCATTTTATAAATTAATACTTTGTCATTTCACTTTACCCATTTAGTTGGGAATAAGCCACAAAATTTGCTGATTCTGTACACTATTATATGCATAGGTAGAGCGTATCCTCGGGGTAAACCGCATACTATAAAGGTCTGGATCCCGCGTATGAAAAAAAAAGTTGATTAATAGCAAGTTGAAAATTTATTAATAGCTTAAGGGTGCCTAGTCGGATAAACTTTGATATATGGGAACACTGGAACAGGGGCAGTTTTAATTGTGGAACAGGTTAAAAATTTGGAATGGTCACACCACCAAAACGGCACATTTATTTTTTCCGACAGAACAGACTTAAACTCTTCGAACAGAGATTAAACTCTCATGCAAAAATCAGACTGGTATTTATCACCAAATGGGCGTTTTAATGAGTGGAACATGTAGAATATGTCAAATGACAGAAATTATGACAGGTGATAAATAGCAGTCTGATTTTTGCATGAGAGTTTAATCTCTGTTCGGAGAGTTTAAGTCTGTTCTGTCGGACAAAATAAATGTTCCGTTTTCGTTGTGTGACCGTTTCAAATTTTTAACCTGTTCCACAATTAAAACTGCCCCTGTTCCAGTGTTCCCATATATCAAAGTTTATCCGACTAGACACCCCTAATACCCTATTAACAAATTTTTAGGTTGCTATTAATCAACTTTTTTTTCATACGCGGGATCCAGACCCTAATAGTAGCACCGTTAATTCAATAACTATGATACAGAGGAGACTTGATAGTATATTATTAATTTTACTAGAAAATTTTAAATACAAATAATATTACAAATAAATATTACAAATAAATATTACAATAACACCCTCACCGGCACAAAATTCCGCCACCCAAAATTTTTGATTAAGTTTGACAATTTATAACTTTATTATTTGTGCTCCAATTTTCAAGATTCTTGCACTAGTTTGTAGGTATACATGTATTGATATCGTTTGGTAGTATTCCGGTAATACAAAAATTTAGCTTGCATGGCATTATACAGGGGTGAATGGAAGCGTTGTATTTTCCACTAACTTTAAAAACTTCTGTGAAAAAATTGAAATGCTGTTTTTTTTCATAGTCCTTTCATATTATCCCGGAGGCATCACTAAAATTTTGTTTGTTAAATTAACCGAATGTCGCTTTTCTTGTACGAGCTGTACCATTTTTTGTAAATAAAAACACTGATGGACTCATAAAATAGAGGTTGGATTGATAAGATTAGAATGGCCCACATGCAGCCTAGATATCAATCTTATTGAGCATATATGGGATGAATTAAAGAAAGCTATTCGCCGTCATCCTAGGCCTCCAGAAAATTTGGTACAGTTATGGCCCTGGTAGAGGAATATCGGGCTATTCCCCGGGCAAGGATAACACATCTTTATTCAATGCCAAACAGATTGCGAGCAGTCGTTGCTGCAAGAGGTGGACATACCCGGTATTGAGTTATTTTGTTTTGTTGTTAATTTTGTTTTGTTTTGTTAATTTTAGTGCGTTTGATATTTTTAATTAAAAAATTCTTCCAAGTAGTGTTTTTACTTACAGCTCTTACAAAAGAAGGGATATTCGGATAATTCAAAAAACGGATTCTTAGTGATGCCTCCAGGATAATACAAAAGCAGTATGAAATAAAATCATGCCTCCGATTTTCCACAGAATTTTTTAAAGTTAGTAGAAAATACTACGCTTCCATTTACCCCCGTATAATGCCATCTCTGCAAAAAATTTTTGTTACAAAAATCGGAGTACAAATAAGAAAGTTATAGATTGTCAAACTTAATCAAAAATTTTGGGTGGCGGAATTTTGTGCCGGTGAGTGTAGAAAATCCATTAAAAATTTAAATTCCTAATCTCAAACCATTTATCTCTTCCAAATTTTGCAATAGCATTAAAAATTTTATCAACGGCTTCAGTAATCGTAGCAAGTGGTTAAAAGTGGCAAAGTTAATTAAAACACATTTTAAAAAAACTATGATACAGACGAGAATGGATAGTCCAGTATTAATTTTAATAGAAAATGTTATATGTAATAAATTAGATATTATATTACTAATGATATTAATAATATTCTACATAAATATCTACAATAATCCTACAAGCCATCCTGCAAGCAAAATGTTTGGAAATCGGGCTCAGGAAGAAGAACGTCCTGGTTTAATAATCTTAGATCCTGGTTCAACAGCTTTCAACAGCAATCTCTGCAGCTTTTCAACGCTGCTGGTTTCCTATTGTTTCCTATTCTGTGCTACAGATAAGATTGATTGTCATGATCATCGCTAACATTCGTCACGGATAGGCACATAAAGAATAAAGAACATAAAGAATCATATAAATTGTGTTGTTTTAGTAAATTTTGAATAATTGCAAAAGTTGAAATAAATAAATATAATTAAATTAAACAAAAACGAGTCAAACAAACCTAGAAATACTGCAGAGATTCCAGAACAAAGTCCTTAGGACAATGCTGAATATCCCTTGGTACGTGCCAAACTATGTGATAGAGCAAGACCTCAAGTACTAGGGATGGGAAAAACCTACCGGTTTAAACGTAAAACCGGTTTTTTAACTTTGCAATAACCGGTTTTACCGGTTGTTTTTTTGTCCCGGTTATAACCGGTTTTTTCTTTTTAAAGTAAAAACCGGTTATTTGGTTTTCACGGTGATTAGGATTAGGTTAGGTATTATTTTGGATTCCAATCATAATTATTATTCTCAAGTAATTATTCCAAACAAAACCATAATTCAAATTTTATTTTATTTTATAAATACAGAAGCAAACTGAAAGTGCAATCTCACATCAGCCAGAACGATGTGTAAGTTATATTATAATATTTCCTTGAAAAGGTATTTGTAATCATAATATTTACATAAGAAGTGATCTGGTTGAATTAGACGCAAACATCATCTATTTTTCACACTTAACTCTTGACATTGAAAGTGGGTGAATGACTTTTTCTGATTACCAAAAATAATGCTCTGACTATGTAAAATCGAATTACTGATCACGAATACGAATCTCCAAGAATTTCCCTACGTTTTCAAAATGATACACCCATACAGGAAGTATTAAATCAGTTAAAATGTACCTATTCTACAAATATACAAACGTGTTAAAAGTAATACATGAGAAATTTTTTTTGATGGTAGTAAAAATAAAAGATAAATTGAATTATCCAATTTATTTTTAAGTAAAATATTTATGTTATATTATTTTTTTAAATCCCATTCCAAAGAGTCTGGGAAATTTTTTATAAGTTGAAATGGTTGAGGATTTTTTGGGTTTGGGAGGAGAGGATAATTGGTGGGTATTTTAGAGGATTATATTTTTAAATGGTAAATTAAATTTGCATCATTAATTGAATACAATAATTGCATATTATATTTTACTCTCATATATTCAATGACGACAGAACCTGAATTATTTCAGCGCTCTCTGTTGAGCAGTAGTATAATAATAATTTTGGTTTACTATTCTCTACATCTGACTACTGAAATCCACAAATCTTTGGAATTCACACAAATCAAATTTTATTTCGATCCAATGTATATATTATTCTTAGGCTATATTCTATTTAATACTAATCAATAAATAATAATAATAAAATAATAAATAAATATATTAATTAATAGAATAAAATGGTTTTATTAAAAATTGTGTTTTATTTATATTGATATTGATTTTCTTTCGATAGTACTAATTTTGATCATATTGTACAAGAATTCATCTGTACTCAGTAGATATATGTTAAAAACACCCTGTAATTATCTACGATAATTACTTTCAGTTATTTATGTCATCATAACAATATTACAACCTTCATTCGATTATACAAATATTGTTATCCTAGATCACGATTCACTAATAATTGCAGAGTCAATTATAAACACTTTTCATGGTCGATGCTGAATAGGCATTTCTAAATATATAAACAGCAAAACTAGAACAAGGGAATTCTTATTATTATATTAGACATTCGTCATTCTATTTTGTGATCAGACGTAATATTTCCACATTAAAGATAGTGTCTCTTTTTCTTCACGAGACGTTCTTTGGGTGCGGTGCTACCAGCTTATGCTCATGCGAGTGTAAATAAAACAACTCAACAAGTAAAAGCGTATCAATTATTCCACCCCTCGGATAAGGGATAACCACCCTCACCGGGAGCAGATAGCCTTAATGCCAGGGCTGTCATATGGCGATCCAGACCAGACGTGACCTGATGGATCAAGGATGGGAGGAAAGTCATCCAAGGATGAACTCCAGGAGAACGGAGTGGTGAACAGCAACTTTATCGTCAAGAATAAGGACGTCAAACCCGATACGGAGCTGAAGGTGCTGCTTTACGGAATTACGGCTGTTCTGATTCTTAGATTGGCGTGGTCGTTATGGAAGGCCCACAGGAGGAACCTCAAAAGGAACATTCATCGTGGACTGGCGAGATCAACAGCGAACATTGACGTGTAAAAGTGGTAAGTCCATATTAGCTATTTTTATGGTATTTCCTGGTTAATATAAAGTATAAAGTATAAACATTATGTGCTACCTTAATTACATTAATATATGTTTCAAGTTTACCTATTTTTACTTAATTATTCTATTCTATTACCAATATTTATCAATATACAAAGATTTTTTTACCCTCATATTAAGTTATTATAGGACGCAATGATACAATTTTATATGATTTTTTTTTACATATTTATCAACGTATACTTTATCCTTGCTGACTTTTATTCAATTATTATTTGACTACTGATGTTTAGTACATTTTTGCAATTTTTTATGATTTTAATATTTGCTATCGTAAATATACCTATCAAAATAAATATACGATATATAACAAATATACGCTATATGCATAATACATTTAAATTATTATTCTAACTACTTATTTACAAGGGTTAATATAACGTTATTTATTTTTGAATTTTTTATTACCACTGCAATTTTTACATATTTTTACCATATATTGACGTATTATTTTATCTCCATATTTTTTTACTATATATCTATATACTACATATCTATATACACCGTAAGACTATCGAATTTATATTTTCGCTAAGAAGTGCAGGAGCTGAAAAAAAAATTATGTATAAATGAGTAGCAACAAAGTTACTTGGGAAGATTTTGTCAAAATAGTTGAGGAAATTGCACAAGAAATAGACAGGCAAAGCAGAAGAGTCTTAAAGAAAAAAGTTCCGAAACCTAAGGACATAAAGGAAGAAGTGACGACACAGCTAATTAAAGCTTATAACAAGTTCACGCAATTGACTAGGAAAAACTGGGAAGCACTTTCGGACAAACAAAGGGAATCGTGCAACAAATATTTTGGAAAAATCAGAGACAAAGTTATACGATCATTTCAAGCAGTAAATGTGAGAACAGTGGTTCCAAGTTCAATACATCAACCAATCGACAAGGAAGTTGAAGAGGAACAAAGCGATGAGGAAATAGAAGAAGGAAAAAGCGACGAGGAAGGAGAAGAAGAAATAATTAACGACGGAATAAAAGAGGAAAAAGGTGACATAAAACAAGATATAACAATATTAAACATGGCTTTGACAATCAATCAATTTTTGAATATCGCAAGCAAGACATTGCCCAACGAGTTCGATGGAAGCGCAGGGAAATTACAACCATTTTTAGACGCATTAGAACTACTTGGAAAATTGGCAGAAGGTCATGAAGACAAAGCTGTAACGCTAATAAAAACGCGACTCACCAATAAGGCTAGGAACCTAATAACCACAGAAGATACGATTCCACGGATAGCTGAGGCACTAAAGAAAGAATTAAAAGGTGATAATCCGAAGAATTAATAGCCAAATTAGCCAAAAAAAGGCAAGGGCATAGAGATGCAGCAGTGTACGCATCTGAAGTGGAAGAGTTAGCAGAACAATTAAAAGTAGCATACATAGCGGAAGGAATGCCACTTGACTCAGCAAAGAAATATACGACGGAAGCAGTAGTAACAACAATGAAACGAAACGCTAATGCAGAGAAAGCTAAGCTAATACTGGAAGCAGTTAACTTTACATCACCGCAGGAAGTAGTATCTAAATTTTTGTCGATCGATACGACTGAAGAAAATGCACAAGGAAGAGTCTTAAATTATAGGACAAACTACGAGAATAGGAGAGGACAGCAGCAATACAGAAGAGGATACCATAACAAATATGACAGAGGAAGAAGAAATAACTTCGGACAACGGAACGAAGGAGAAGCAACGGACAATCAACGAAATTATTCGAACAGAGGATGCAGACAATTTAACAATCAAACATACAGAGGAAACCAGAGAGGCGGACGTAACAGGAACGTAAGGTTACTAGAAATAGAGGACAGTCAAGAAGAGCAAGAAAACCAGCAGTTGGGGTTTTGAATGAACAAGAAGTTGGAAGCACACAGGCAGAAATAAAATATAACATTTACAACTTCGACCTAAACCTAACGAACTTTGTACGAATGAAAACAGGAATTCTTGAAAACACAAGCACTTTTATCATAGACACAGGAGCTGACATTTCAATACTAAAATGTTCACAAGATTTTATGAAGGAACAGGTGAAACCAAACACAAAGGCGAAAATAAAAGGAGTCACTAAAGGAGAGTTGCAAACAATGGGAGAAGTTGGGACAACACTCGAAGTAAAAGGAACTCGATTCGAACACATCTTTCAATTGGTAGAACCTAACTTTCCAATTCCAACAGACGGAATCATTGGGAGAGACTTTATTTCTAACTTTCAATGTATACTAGATTACGCAAACCTTAAAATGCACATTAAAGAGGACAACGATTGTTACATTAGTACGAAAATTCTGGATAATATAGACAATGACACCATAATAATACCGCCTAGATGTGAAATTAACAGAATCGTAAAAATTTTTCAAACGTTAAAGAAAGACAGGATAGTGGAACAGCAAGAAATACAACCAGGAATATTCATAGCAAGAGCAATTATTTCAAGTAATAATCCATACATCAAAATTTTGAACACAACGTACGAAACAGTAAATGTAGACGCAAGCACAATCAGGACGTTGGATATTAAACTATTCAATATATATAGGCTAGTCAACGACAGCAAGGACAGGAAAAAAGAATTACGAGAATCACTGAAATTAGACATACCAGAATACATACGAGACAACTTAGTATCGTTATGCGAGGAATATTCAGACATATTCGCCCTAAGGCATGATATGTTAACCTGTAACAATTTCTACGAACAAAAACTAAGAGTTAAAGACCAAACTCCGGTATATATCAAGAATTATAGGACACCTCATGCGCAAACAGAGGAATTAAATCGACAAGTACAAAACCTAAGAGACCAAGGAATCATAGAACCATCTACATCCGAGTACAACAGCCCAGTAGTACTGGTACCGAAAAAAGCTATAGATGGAGGAAAAGCATGGAGATAATGCATAGATTTTAGAAAACTGAACAAGAAGATAGTTACAGACAAATTTCCA
The DNA here is from genome assembly GCF_917563875.1 of Diabrotica virgifera virgifera. Classification (NCBI taxonomy): domain Eukaryota; kingdom Metazoa; phylum Arthropoda; class Insecta; order Coleoptera; family Chrysomelidae; genus Diabrotica; species Diabrotica virgifera. The sequence continues at coordinate 68,033,975 of NC_065444.1, forward strand.
TTACCAAGAATAGATTCGATATTAGATCAACTAGGAAGAGCAAAATGGTTTTCAGTTATAGACTTAATGTCGGGCTTTCACCAGATACCATTAGAAAAATCATCGAGAAAATACACATCGTTCAGCACAGAAAATGGAGCATTTCAATTTACCAGATTACCTTTTGGATTAAATGTAAGCCCAAATAGCTTTTCAAGAATGATGTCAATAGCATTTTCAGGATTAACACCAGACAAAGCATTTCTTTACATGGACGATATCGTAGTAATTGGAATATCCGAAAAACATCACTTAGACAACCTGAAAAAGACATTCGAGACATGTCGAAAATTCAATTTGAAACTTAACCCAGGAAAATGTCAATTCTTTAGAAGGGAAGTAACATATTTAGGGCATGATCTTTCTCAAGAGGGAGTATCACCAGACAAAGCGAAGTATGCAGCAATTGAACAATATCCGACACCTAAGACAGCGGAAGAAACAAAGAGATTTGTAGCATTTTGCAACTATTACAGACGTTTTATTAAAAATTTTGCGGAAATATGCAGACCACTCAACAAATTATCGAGGAAAGGAGTAGAATTTTCGTGGACCGAGGAGTGTGAAAAAGCATTCAAAAAGCTTAAAGCATCTCTGACGAAACCACCAATTTTAAAATATCCTGATTTCAACAAACAGTTTATCTTAACAACAGACGCATCCAATGAGAGTTGTTCAGCAATCCTAAGTCAAGATTATAACGGAATTGACCTACCTATAGCATATGCATCAAGAAGTTTTAGTAAAGGAGAATGTAATAAACCTATAATCGTTAAGGAATTACTAGCGATTCATTGGGGAATTAATTATTTTAAATGTTATCTATATGGATCACCAACATTCAAAGTAAAAACAGACCATAAACCTTTGACACACCTATTTGCAATGAAAGAACCAACCTCAAAACTCACGAGGATCAGATTAGACCTAGAAGAATATGACTTCGAAATAGAGTATATAACAGGGAAAAGTAACTACGCAGACAGCCTTTCAAGAATAACATTGCATCAACTAAAAAACCTATACATAGACAACGCCCATATACTAGCTATAACAAGAGCTCAAGCAAAAGAAAAGGAGAAAGAAGCAAGACAAACAAAGGCTGAAAGTGAACTCGCACTACAGCCAGAAGCCACCAAACAGACAGTAAGGAAGGTACTAAATAATTTAGAGGCGCATAGACTACCAATTTTGTCCTTTGGAGCAGAACTAATCTCACCAAGACTGAGCATTAGGGCCAAAAACAAAATAAAATGCAGCAAAAGCATAGCCACAGGATTGAATCGTTTCGATTTAAACCAAGCGTTGGTACAGCTTGATAAGCTGGCGGTAGAGAATGCAGTACGTAAAGTAAAAATATACGTAAATGATATTATTTTTAAAATGTGCACAATTGATGAATTTATTAAAGAAGGAAATAAAAAATTGAAGAATATAGAAATATACATATGTGAAGTACCAGAAACAATAAAAGATGACAAAGAAAAACACAGATTAATAGGAGAATACCATAATCACCCGATGTTCGGAGGACACGTAGGGAATAACAGACTAATTAAGAAGCTAAAGGCAAGATTCCGATGGAAAAATTTGGAAAAAGACGTAAGAAAATACGTAAAACAATGCCACAAATGTCAAATTAACAAACCGAAAAGAACACATGTCGAAGAGTTCGTGATATCGGACACATCTTTCAAACCATGGGACATAGTATACATAGATACAATAGGTCCATTCACGAGAAGTAATGAAGGTAATAAATACTGTATCACAATGTTGTGTGAACTGACAAAATACGCGGTCAGCATACCAGTGTGCAATAAAGAAGCAGAGACAATAGCAAGAGGAATCTTTGATCATTTCATACCAACATACGGACTCATGAAGCAAATAAGAACAGACCAAGGCACAGAGTATAAGAACGAAGTAATGCAGGAATTAACAAAGCTATTAAAAATAGAACACAACTTTTCAACGGCATACCACCCACAGTCCATTGGAAGTTGCGAAAAACTACACAGAACGTTGAACGAGTACGTAAGAGCATTCATAGACGAAGACAGAGAAAATTGGGATGTGTGTTGCAGAATGTTCACATACTGCTACAATACAACCCCTAACGCGTATCATGGATACACACCGTTCGAACTGTTATATGGCAGGAAGGTTAACCTGCCGGAAGACCTTACACATGAGATTCAACCATGTTACAATATAGATGCCTACTGCAATGAGTTACGATACAAACTACAAAGCGCACACGAGAGAGCCAGAACCTTCTTATTAAAACACAAAAAAGAGCGGCAAGAAAAGAATAAGCTCAAAGCAACACCACAACACTTTAAAATAGGAGACCTAGTCCTTGTAAAAAGGGAAGAGAATGGTAAGTTTGATAGTCTTTATGTAGGTCCTTTCACGATAACAGAAGTAAATAACGTTAATTGTAAAATCAGAATAGAAAACAATAAAATCAAGGAAATACATAAGAATAGATTATATGCTTACAATCCGAAAACACAGTGAGTGACAAGTGTTACGAAACAATGTTGTTAAACGAACATTTTATATTATTTATGTATTTGCGTAGGCTTAGGAAGTTTGTATATAAAATAAATTTTTTGTATTGATTACAACACAGTATGGGTTGGTAGCACGACTTGCAAATTTCCCTCCCCGTAGTCGGAAAATTCCTAAAAAGGGAAGGTGTACAAGAATTCATCTGTACTCAGTAGATATATCTTAAAAACACCCTGTAATTATCTACGATAATTACTTTCAGTTATTTATGTCATCATAACAATATTACAACCTTCATTCGATTATACAAATATTGTTATCCTAGATCACGATTCACTAATAATTGCAGAGTCAATTATAAACACTTTTCATGGTCGATGCTGAATAGGCATTTCTAAATATATAAACAGCAAAACTATAACAAGGGAATTCTTATTATTATATTAGACATTCGTCATTCTATTTTGTGATCAGACGTAATATTTCCACATTAAAGATAGTGTCTCTTTTTCTTCACGAGACGTTCTTTGGGTGCGGTGCTACCAGCTTATGCTCATGCGAGTGTAAATAAAACAACTCAACAAGTAAAAGCGTATCAATTATTCCACCCCTCGGATAAGGGATAACCACCCTCACCGGGAGCAGATAGCCTTAATGCCAGGGCTGTCATAATATTGATATCGAGTCGAATGGAGTATCACAAACTAAAGTGCATTGTAAATGTAATTTTGTAACCTATTGGATTAAAAAAACCGAAAACCAGTTTTTCCAAAAACTGTTTTTTTTTGGCCGGTTTTAACCGCCAGGTTAAACCGTAAGCAAAAAAAACGGTATAACCGAAAACCGGTGTTTTGTCAAAAACCTCCATCCCTATCAAGTACCATTAATAAAAACAGTAATAACAGAATATTACAAAAAATATACCAAGAGATTAGAATCTCATCCAAACGAGTTAGCCAGCAACCTCACTGATGACCATAATGATGCACGACGCCTGAAGAGATTCAAAGTAGTGGACCTAGCAAGGAGACTCAAATAATCTGTGATAACTAAACTTATTTTCACTTGTTTTAATTTAATTTATGTAAAGAGGGTGATCACTGGATCTCCCTCTACAGGTCATTTAATTTTGGTCAAATAATTTACCTATTGTTCTCAGTTAAGAAAAGATTGAAAATAAAACATTTTCAAAAAAAAATTAAACAAAAACGAAGGGCGCCTATGTCAGTTTTGCAGCGGAGCTTACCCTAGCGCCTGGACTCACCGCAAGTGTGAATAATTACTCCATTGTGCCATAACCATCTAAAAATATGACACATTCGATTGTTCAATTCAGTTTAGACAAAGATCAGTCACACCTTAAAGACCACATCTTGTCAATTTGGAGTACTGTGAAATGTCAAGGTTTTACCACTTCAAATCTGGTTTTTATTAAAAATATAACGTCCACTTATGCACGTTGACATATACAAAGTTTGCTTTTACTGTTTATTTTCTTAAATATATACAATGTGTAAACAATAATATTAACAGGCATGGGAAAACTTAATGGAATTCACATTCGCGACACCCAGGGGGTCGCATTAAAGAGCTGAGGGGGATTAAAGAGCTGAAGGAGTCGCGAAATAATTTCCAAAAAAATAAATCTTTTCTACAAGGACGTTTATTTCATAGCTCAAATAAAAACATGGAGATATTGAAAAAGAAGTACGACAATAAAGCATAAAACGGGCTCCACACTCTCGGCGAAGTTACTTCGCCAAAGTTGACCGAAGTCCGAAGTACCGTCACTACACACTCGTTCTACTTCGCGAGGAAGTGCGATACCGACAAAGAGCGGTGCGATACCGACAAATATACCTTTGACCAGACTGACAGAGAGTGAAGTGAGGCAAAATTACACAAGGTGGCCGTCTACACTCTCGTACTTGTTGAACCTCGATCGACTTCAGCGAGAGTGTGGAGCTCGCATAAAAGCAAGTAAAGCGGCGGGATCTCTTAATGACACAATCTGGAAGAACAAACACCTAACACAAGACACAAAAGCAAGAATCTATAAAGCAGCAATTAGACCTATATTGACATACACGGCGGAGACAAGACCTGACACATCTAAAACGAGACGACTACTAGAAACAACAGAGATGAAAATAAACCGACGAATATCAGGGAAAGTCTGTTGGATAGGGAGAGAAGCGAAAACATAAGAAGATCATGCAATGTAGAAGACATAAATGGATGGGTGACAAAACGGAAACAGGAGTGGAACGAACACATTAGTAGAAAGGCAGAGGATAGGATAGTACAAATAGCAGGAGATAAGTCACCAAATGGACGAAGAAGTATATGCAGACTAGGAAAAAGATTATGCGATAACTTAAACAATTTAGGAAGCTAATATTGAAGAAGAAACAGTCTTTAAAGCCCAGATACAAAAAGGAAAAAGAAGAAGAAAAAGAAGAAGAATAAAAAGAAATAAAAACGTAAACATTCATGAAACAGTTTGCATAAAAATACATTGCACAATATAGAAATGAGGTATTTGATATTTTGACAGTAAGTAGGGAATACCTCAAGAAACAAAGTTTACCCTATATACTATGGTGCTTTTTAAATTGGGGGCAGTTCCCACCCCTTCAAGGGGGTGAAACATTTTTTTGGTCAAAATAACCACGGAAGTAACTAGAAAACCTAATTCTAAGTAAAAACTGTTCTATAATTGTTCTATCAATTGAAAATTGGGGAAAAAGCGTTTCTTAAATTTTCTTTTTTTTTCATATTTTTTTATTTCAAATTAAGATTTGCCATAATAGTTTTTTTTTTATATATATGTATAAATCCATTAACTTTACTAAAATTAGTGCCAGCTACCATACCGACTTTTTAGGTGTTCGAATAAATCGGCAAGGAAAGATAGTCTGAGAAGCCAAAGGAAATTTGGAAATAGATATTCATATTCCAAAGTATCATCTTTCAAATACATCCAAAAATCTATTATTAACACAAAAACATTTTTCAAGACGTTACCCTTTATCTATCCCCAATATCCCCATATCTTTACAATTTTTTCTGGAACGCAATCCATTTCGGAAGGTACCTAAAGGTTCTGTGGCACAAACTTCTCGAGGTAAACATAGTGTAGCCATTTAGCATTAATTTGGTCATAGTTTAGTCCCATCGGTACATAAGTATAGCAATACCAAAATAAATTTTTGTCCGTGATGTCTGGGCACAGTTAGAAGTATCTGTAGATGCGTTTATCTCTGGAATACGTATACAATTTTTGACGTTTTCAATATTTTGGTCTGGAATGTCTTCTGCCATATCACTTATTTTACCTTTGGTTTTTATTATTACTACCTTATTCTACCTTCACTTATTAGAAAGGGGTATGGTTTTTTATTTTTAACCATCTCAAAAGCTGCAGATTGAATCAAATCTTTAGTTATTTCATGTGGGTTACTGGTTTTTACAATGCGATATGCAACTATATAGCTTATGGTTCTACAGCTCTATGGGTTGATGATGAAAAAATCATTCACATTCAGTGTTAAAATTTCAAACGAATCGGTCGTGTATCGAGTGAGTGAAATTATACAGGTTTTTTATAGTCATTAATGGACAATAATAATATGGATAACGATATACCTCCTGAACCACCAGATCGAGGAAAAAATGTAAAATTCAACAACGAAGGCGAGATTATGGAAACGGAATTGGAAACACCCGGATTAGGTAGTATTCAGAAAAATACGCAGGTAACGGAAAATCATGATAAAAATAAATGTTCAGAGGCTTCGGTAAGTCAAAATAATATTTCTAATCAAAATACAGTAATATCAAAAAGATTTAATTTTACAAATAACAGTCAATTGGGTGAGGTAAATACCACTCCGAGCGTAAATAATAGTCAGGTAATTAAGAACGCAAACAAAAACTTGTATACTGCAACTGATAATGGACCTTATTATGTCTATATTGAAAATAGTCTAGGCAACATTGGAAAATTTTATCGGATTGGGACAGCAAAAATTATAAATAATTCGGTTCCGGAGATTCAAAATAATATTAAACAAATAACCGTTATAGGTAGAAATAAAGTTAAGGTAGAACTAAATTCGGGAGCAAGTGCAAATAAATTAATATTGTCAGAAAATTTAGCTATTAAAAATTATAATGCGTATTTACCAAATTTTCTTATTCAAAAAAAGGGCGTAATTAAGTTGGTAGATAAAGATTTAGATACAAAAGAATTGAAATCATTAATTAAACCAAGATACGGGTATAATTTTGATGTTATAGACGTCAAAAGAATAAATAGAAAGGTTATAAATTCAGAAGGAAATGCAGATTTTGTACCTACATCTACCATAATTGTTACATTTAAAGGGCAAATAGTGCCACATCAGGTAGTTATAGAAAAATTAGTGTACGAAGTAGAAACGTATCAACCGAGATTAATTCAATGTTTGAAATGTTTACGGTACGGACACGTTAGTTTTCAGTGTAGAGGAACAGACAGGTGTAGGTTTTGTGCTGGAGAACATGAGAGTTTAAAATGTTTAGATAAAGAGTCAGTAAAATGCATATTATGTAACGGGAATCATTCCGCAACAGATATAAGGGCTGAGTGTCCAGAAAGAGAAAAACAAAAGAGTATTAAAAATATTATGAACGTAGAAAAAATATCTTATTATGAGGCTAAAACAAAATATCAAAAAAATTTCTCATCGGCAGTAAAAAATAGTCAAACATCGAATCATTATACAATAACAAAACGTAGAAGAACAGAAAGTGTTAATTCGATAACAAACGACACGGCAACGCTTGAACAACGTAAAGAAATACTAAGTAAACCGAAACCACAATCACAAACAGTCTATAGTAATTTTAATAATGTACCACAGTATCATAATATTTCATCTAATTTACAAATAAATAAAAAAAATGTGTGTGATAATATTTTGGAATGCTTTACAACTATTCTCAATAATTTAAATCAATCTTTAGAAGCAAATACATTGTTAGTTTTAAAAAATAGTATAGAGAAAATTCTTACTAGAAATGGCTAATATAAATTTCCTACAATGGAATGGTAGATCAGTATTATCAAATAAAGGTACTTTAGAGAAATATCTTTTTGACAAGAATATATCTGTATGCTTTTTGTCAGAAACCTGGTTTAAACCAAACATAAATATTAAATTCACAGGGTATAATATTTTTCGAGAAGATAGAGGTGATGGATATGGAGGAGTGGCTGTACTGCTAAAAGGAGGTATAGGTTTTTCTCCAGCTCCAGCATTTCATAAAATCAATAATGTAATGTGCAAACAGGTAACCATTCACTTAAATTAGGAAAAAAGATAAATATATACTCTATTTATGTAAAACCAGGGTTATCTATATCTAAAAATGATTGGAAATTTTTTTTTAATAGTTTAAAAAAACCATTTTTAGTTGGTGGAGACTTTAATAGTCACAATATTGCTTGGGGTTGTAGTACTACGGATCGAGCGGGTAAAAATCTATTAGAAGCATGTGATGAGAGTGGTACTGTATATTTAAATACTGGTAAAGAAACGGTATTACCAAGGCCGGGATTTTTTAATAAATCAGCTATAGATATTACCTTTTGTACAACCGATATTGCTCATTTATTTGAATGGGATGTAGACGATACAACACTAGGCTCAGATCATTATGTAATTTGTATGAAAATGAATATAAACGTTACTGTAAGTAATATAGATTGTAAAACTAATTGGAAAAAATGGAATGTTGATAAAGCAGATTGGGAGATTTTTTCCTACCATATGGAACAATATGCACAAACTCATAAAGGCAGTCACAGATATACAGATTTTATTACTAAACTAAATGAGGTCAATGCAATCAGTATACCAGAGAAGCGAAAATCGATTAATCCAAAATTTAATAAACATTGGTGGAATCAGGAATGTAGTAGGGCAGTCGAAGAACAAAAGGTAGCATTAAGACGGTACAAGAAAAAAGGAACAATGGAAAACTACCTTAATTATAATAAATGTGTAGCCAAACGAAAAAAATTATACAACAGAATAAAAAGAAAACGTGGAAAGAATTTTGCATGTCTTTAAACAGAAACACAGATATTAAAAATATTTGGGGACAGGTTAAAAAGCTAAAGAATGTGTACAAACCACCAATAAATTCAACAATAGAAGGGGAATGGACAACAACTTTCTTTAATAAAATTGCACCGCCAGGTCCGAGACAAAATATATTGTATCAAGTAAATACAGAAAGACACAGTCTAACTAAAAAATTTTCTATTGACGAATTAGAGTCATCCATTAAAACAACTAAAAATACAGCTCCTGGAATAGATAATATACACTATGTTATGCTAAATAAGTTAGGGATGGCTGCAAAGGAGATGATCTTGGCAATATACAATGATATATGGATAACTGAAAGTTACCCCTCTAGTTGGAAAGAATTCTTAGTTGTTCCTTTTCTGAAACCAGATCGAAGTCCTGAATCACCAGATTCATATAGAGGTTTCTCTTTGGGATCTTGTATTGCTAAAACTTTTGAAAGAATGGTTAAAATCAGATTGGAGAAGTGGCTAGAACTTAATAAAAAAATGTCAATGACCCAATTCGGCTTCAGAAAAGGTTATTCTGGTACAGAAAATCTAAGTCATTTAATAACAGATATTAATTTATCCTTCACTAACAATAAATCAGTTACATCTCTATTTATAGATATTGAAAGTGCATACGATAATGTTAACCTCAACATATTGTATAATAAAATGATTGAAGTTGGATTACCAGAGTCTTTTAACACAAAAATAATCAAGTTGTATAGTAATAGAAAATTATATCTTCAAATTAACAACGAACGCTTAGGACCACAAATAGCTCAAGACGGATTACCACAAGGAGGAATATTAAGTCCAATTTTATACCTAATATATACATATGATTTGGAAAAATCGGTAACAGATACTAAAATATTACCATTTGCAGACGATTTGGTAATTTATAGTGACCAAAGAGAAATAAATACAGGTGTAGAAAAGGTAAAACAGAGCTACACTGCAATTAGAAATTGGGCGTTTAAAAATGGTATGTCCCTTTCAAATAAAAAAACACAAGCATGTATATTTACCAAACGTAGGAAAGGCATTCCAAAGGAAATAGAAGTAATAGATGGTATTAAATTTCCGGTTAAAAAATCAATAAAATATCTTGGGATGATTTTGGATCAGAAACTCTTATGGAAGGAACATATAGAAAACACAGTTAAGAAAGCAGAAAGGGGAGTGAACTTGTTGAGAACCATTTCACATTCTAAATGGGGAGCAGATCCTAATATTTCCTTACTGATGTATAGATCCTATATTAGATCAATAATAGACTACGGATCTATTTTCTATGCAGATGCAGCAAATGTTCATCTACAAAAAATTGAAAATGTTGTCAATAAATGTTTAAGACTTTGCATAGGTGCTTTAAAATCTATTCCAATAAATAATCTACATGTGGAGTGCGCAGAGATGCCATTAAGGTTAAGAAGAAATAAACTGTGTAGTCAATTCTTAGTAAATTTATCACATAAAGAATCAGAAATAATTAATAAAATTCATTGGCTTTCGATAAATGATTTAATAAAAGGTTATTGGAAAAAAAAAGAAATCTCCCTGTATTGCTGAATGTTATAGAGAACTGGCAGAATATAAAGAAACTTTACATACAACCCCAATTAATTTAAATTATATTTTTAATACAGTACAATTAAAAAATTTAAAAATAAACTTCCTAAGAGATTATTCCAATTACCCAACATGTATTAGAGATGTGATGTTTAAAGCTGATATTAAAGAACTATCATCAAATGCTTATCAAATCTACACCGATGCTTCCAAAAGTACTAAAGGAACAGCATGTGCAATATACGATCCTCAAACAAATGAGAGTAAGATGTTTAAATTAAACGCAAATAGTAGCATATACTCTGCTGAATTAATAGGCATATTAGAAGCCCTAAAATACTGCCAACATCTTCCAAACAAGAAAATTTATATTTTCTCTGACAGTAAAAGTGCTTTGCAAAAAATTAAGCACCTTCAATCTACATCTAAAATAAATTATATCATCTTAGAAATATTACAAAAAGTTGAAGAATTAAATAAAGATTTCAAAACAATACATCTAATATGGGTCAAAAGCCATTGTGGAATACTGGGCAATGAAACAGTTGATGTCTTAGCTAAAAGGGCCATACACGAAGGAGAAGGAACAAAATACAAATGTACAACAAATGAAATAAAAACAGTTATTAACAACGTTTGGAAATCAAAATGGGAAGAAGATAATAAAAACAATCAAAAAGGCAAACATTACAAAGAAATTCAAGAAACGATTCCCAAAAAACCATGGTTTATAAAGGGGAATCTTTCCAAAAATGCAATAAGAAAAATTTGTCGTTTGAGGTTTAATCACGTACCGGTTCCCAAATTTCTATATAAAATTCGTTTAAAAACCGATCCATATTGCAATTGTGGAGAAATAGGAGACGCAGAGCATCAAATATTAAATTGCTCTCTAATACAAGCTCAAGTGAAAATCTTTTTGGACAAAATTTATAAGTTAAAGGATGTCATACATCCAATTAATTTAAAATTCTTATTTAATCAAAGTAATAATCCACAACTGGTTATTTTATTATGTGAACATATTAAAAATATTAAACTGGAAATATGAGTAGCTATGGTTAACTATCTGTATTTCGAATTAGATAAATATTGTAAAAAAAAATGTAAAAACAATGTAATAAAAAAAAAACAGAAACCATTAAGAAGACGAATAACCTCCGCGAGGATGAATCGGGTTTTAGTCTTACCGTAATGGAAAAAAAAAACAAAAAACAAAAAAAAAATCAAAAAACAAAAAAAAAACAAAAAAAAAACAAAAAGAAAACAAAAAAAACAAAAAACAAAAAAAAAAGCAAAAAAAAATATATATAACAAAAAAAAATAAAAAAGATACAAAAAAAGGAAAAAAAAATTTAATTGAATAAAAAGATGAAAAATATAATGAAAACTAAAAGTAAAAAATGTGAATGTAAAATAATAATAATAATAATAATAATGATATGATGATATTGTAATGTATACATAGGGAAGTAAAATAAACATAGAGTAGTTGAAATTAATGTAAAAATGAGCAAACTCGGTTAGATGGGCGAATGGACCCTAAGGTCCGCAGTCATACAAACCCAAGAAAAAAAAAATCGTTTGGTAATTGTGAAGGGACCTGAGCTTTCTTTTAAATAATTCTAGGGGCTTCTCTTTTTTGTGTCGATGTTTGCTATTTAAATACCGAAGTAGTTTCGTGGGCTTCATACTTTGTTTGACTTCTCCACAAATAACGCACTCTGACTTAACTTTAAAGCCATATTTAAGATACTCGTCACTGTAAAATATGGTTTTCCTTTTTTAATTTTCATATCCAGATCTAGACGGTTCTAAAGATTTTTTAAAAATTTATCTATGTCTAATAAAATAGTATAGATAAAAAAACGAACTTATTATAAATAATAATCTATGCACCAATTTACTACAGTAGTTTTTCCTCTCATATAAAACCGAATGAACACCAATACTACTGCCTAGAGAAGCTTGGAGGCAAGTGGTTAACAAGACCAAAAATTTTCGGCACCGAAAGCAGATGAACTGAATGAAGATACCAGTGGACTGATCCATCATTTCAAACGGATCTGAAAGGTTCGTCAGAACACTTATAATTTCTTTAGAAATTATATTTTTTACCTTGGTAGGTACATTTTTCTGCATTTAATTATAGATAGCTTTATAATGTAATTTTAAAAATATTTTGTTTTTAAACACTTATTAACTACAATAACGTTTAGTCCATGTCAATAATACTTATTTGGACCAGACAATTAGCAATAATTAAGTTGCACTCTTAAAGGTGTATTTTCAGGTACATTAAATCAATATGTTGACCTTTTTGCGAAGGCAAGCAACGCTTAATATTCAGTATGTATCGCCAATTGTTGAATTTTGAAATTTGAGGTAATTATATTCAACCACACTCGTCCGTTACAAGGAATATGGCACTTTTCCTTGCATGTAAACAATTATATAATTTAAATAACAATTATATCACTTTAACTATATAAACATGAGTAGCAGACAATATAAAAATTAAACCAAAAAAATGCTTAGAAAAAGCTGAACATTATTTTAAATAAAATGACCTAGGAATATGATCAAAAATAAACTATTCTTTCTAATACTCAAATATTTGTGGTAATAACGACCACTAACGTGGAAAAAAATGTAAAGGGAAAATGTATCTACTACTAGTGATGTTGAAAAAGTAACTATTCGTTACAAAGTACTCGTTACTTAGAAATACCGACAGTAACGATTACTACACAGAAAGGCAAATCGTTACTTTGATTACTCTGATTACTTCGTTACTTCGTACCAATCGTATTAGAGCGAGTAACGACTATTATATCTACTTTGATTACTCTGATTACTTCGTTACTTCGTACCAATCGTATCAGAGCGAGTAACGACTATTGTATCTACTTTGATTACTTTGATTATTCTGATTACTTCGTTATTTCGTACCAATCATATTAGAGCGAGTAACGACTATCGTATCTACTTTGATTACTTTGTACCAATCGTATTAGAGCGAGTAACGACTATTGTATCTACTTTGATTACTTTGATTACTCTGATTACCTCGTTACTACGTACCAATCGTATCAGAGCGAGTAACGACAATTGTATCTACAACCAGTACACTTGATTACTTTCTAGTTTCTAGATTGACCGGAACAATGTGGAAATGATAATGTTTCTACAGTTGTTATATGTATATGTGATAATGTTATATCGGAATACCTATACAAAATACCTACCTACTGAGAAAAACCATTTTCGATATGATTACCGGTACTCAAATACAAAAGTAACAAAAGTAATCATAGTAATCAAAGTAACGAATACTGTAAATGTGTAAATGATTACTTTTGTTATATATGTAGATAAGGACACACCATTAAACTTGATAAAAATAATAAACTTAAAGATAAAACCCATAACTAAATTAAAATTCATGGTGACGTTTCAATTATTACTTTAATCATCGTCAGAATAATAAGTTTCTTGAGCGGATGCTTTAAAATAATTTTAAAGGAACAAACAATAATTAATGAAAACGTAAAAAATGACATTGACAATCATTGGGTTAAGTCAATAATTTCAAACACGTCATGTCTTGTTGCGTGTTTAAGGGTGGCTTCAAAAGAAATATGGATAATGCCTCCTTGATGCTGAGTTCCGTTGGAGAACTTGCATGACCAATGATTGAGAAGTCCTTACGACTAATAGGGTGGTCAGAATCAGTCATATGTTGGAATACCGCTGAATTTGGAACTGTTCTTGATCGTCTTCCTAAGTGAGGAGTGACACCTAAGTGTTCGCAACATCTGACATTAAAGTGACGTCGAGTCTTCCCGACGTACGTAGCTGCACAGCTAGTACATTTGAATTGGTATATAATGTTAGATGCGAGATCACTAGGAATCATGTCTTTCACATGGAAACGAGATCCTATCCTTTCCAAAGTCGTGAAAGCAAATCTTAATTCTATAGAGGGAAATGCTTTTTTAATTGTTCTACGGATGTTGCGTCGGATTTGTAAGCTGTGGTAACCAGTATATGGAAGTTTGATATAGATCTTTTCTTTGATTTCTTCTACTTTGCTGTTTGGTTGGAATTTGTTATTGAAAAAACGTCTGATGTATCTTTCTAAGAAGTTCAACGAAAAACCATTTTTACTTAAGATCACCTTTATGTTTTCTAACTCTTCATGTAGGAATTGCCAGGTTGAACAGATAGTGAAAGCGCGGTGAACAAGTATATTGATTAAACTTGTTTTGTATTTGTTGGGAATGAAGCTATCTGCGTTTATATACAGGCCGGTGAAGGTTGGTTTTCTGTATATTGTAGTGGAAAAACCTGAAGGTGATCTGAAGATGTTAATTCCTAAGAAGGGCAATTATAATATAACAATATAACGATATAACTCTTGTTATATCGGAATACCTATACAAAATACCTACCTACTGAGAATACGATTTTCGATTTGATTACGGGTACTCAAATACAAAAGTAACAAAAGTAATTAAAAGTAACGTGATAACATTACTCAAATACAAAAGTAACAAAAGTAGTAATCATAGTAATCAAAGTAACGAATACTGTAAATGATTACTTTATACAAAAGTAACGATTTGTAACGAATACTCGAAAGTAACTATAATCAACATCACTGTCTACTACTAGTACTACATTCGCCTTTTTCCGACTTGCAATCACCACTTGGTCTGGTTGTTTCATAGGTCTTCTTCTGTGTTTCTTTCTCTCAGCTCTTTATCTATTCCTGCGCTCCAGCTCTTTCCTTCTGGTTGCCATTTTAGTATTTCCTTTGTTATTATCAGTTCATCCATTGTTTGTACCTATATATAAGAACCGGATTGAGCCATCGGTGATTGTTCTTTTGCTACTAAAATATAAGAGAGCGATATAGGTTACAATTTCTTTATATACTACTACAGTGAAGTGGGATGGTCACTGATGTCAAAATGAGCAGTGACACCGCGCTAAATAGAAATAACCTAAACCCAGTATATCACGTTTTTCTAATGTGTTTGTTGGTAATAATTTTTCTTCTAAATCTTCCTTTTGCTCTTCTTCAAAAATCCGTTTCAGTTGCGTTTAACAAGCCGTAGCCAGTGTTCTTTCTATCAGTGGCCATGCCTCATAGCTGTATAGAGTAATAATTTTCTCTATAGTCTCATATACCCTCTTTTTATTTTCTTTGCTGATGGATTGGTTCCATAAAATACCGTTTAACATTGTGATGGCCTTTCTAAGTATTCGGTTGTCATTTTATTCACTTATAGATCCCATATATCATACTATTCAATTAATTTTTGGGCCACATAGTTTAAATCGTCAGAATCTTGAGCCATTATTACTTGATCGTCTGCAAAGTTGAGAGTTTATATCATAGTGTTGGTGAGTGGTATCCTTGTTGTTCTACATTTTTGTTGCCACCTTTTAAAGCACTTTTGAGGTATAGTTAAAATCAAGTGGGGCAAAGGCAACGTCCTTGCTATAATCCTTTTAATATTACAAACCCTGTTGTTATTTGTGTCCTTGTTTTTATTTTTTTTAAGTGTTGATTGTATACTACTTTGGCGGCTTTTAATAATTGTATATTTATATTTGTGCTTTCCATTCATTGCCAGCTTTTTCATTGTAATGCTATGGTAGGCTTTCCGTAGGTCGGCGAACAACATACGAATTTCTTGATTCCGTGCCATCTTTTTCTCTATTATGTGGGTTAAGGAAAACATGTGGTCAATACTGGATTGACCCTCACGAAATCTTGCTTGTTCTTCTGCTTCAGAATATAAATATGTATTCTTTCTCGATTCGATGCTTTAAAACCTTACCATATATTTTACTCATAGATCCGGTTACATCTATTCCTCGGTAATTTTCACAATACTTGTTTTTATCAACCCTTTTACAGAGTGGGCCAAAGAAAAGCGTCCACCTCGATATTTGGCAGTATTTATTAGATTTTAAGGAAATAAAAAAACAAGTCAATTTTTTATCTAAAGGGGACACATTTTTACGGTACATACATCTGTCATTTGCCAACCCCTCTGCTTCCACTTCCCCCACCCCTTATTTTTAAATAGGGAATAGGGGTCGTGTGCTAGCTTATTTGAAAGTTATTTAATGCTCTATTCAATAATATTAACATTGATATAATCATATACACGCGGTGTCCAAGAAAAATTATTTTGAATTAAATTAATTGACAAAAAAAGAAGAATGTATGTAATTTATTTAACTCAAAATACACTCTACTGCTGACAGAAAACAATAAAAAATAAAAGGCTAAGTTGGGGACTAAGTGGGGGACTAATATGTCGAAAAATTTTTACCTGGAGTAGAGAAAGCAGCCTATGCATTCTCTGAAGAGCCTCTGACAAGAGGTGAAATCGTCGATAAGAGTGCTGGCTGCACTCTCTAATCTAAGTAAAAATAAAGACGGTTTTGGCTTCGCATTACAACTGAATAAAAATGGTATAAATTTTTATTTTATATTAGTATTACTCCTATAGAGTAACTAGGTCCAATTTCGGTTGGAACTTTACCAAGCTGCAGATGGGGGTTGTGAATTGCATAGTGTAGAATTCCTTCCCTTTTGTCTTCACTGCAGGATCCATCTGGCTTGCATATTGTAGAATCCTTGGAGGTATCACCAGGAAATTGGGCCAATAAATTTTTCAATTAAAAATCTTTTAAAAATATTTTATTTTACAAATATTTTTATTTGGTTGAAAAACTTAGTCTTTCATTTGGCAGATGCCGCTACGCACCTACTACCTTCACGTCAGTTGCAGTGGGGAACTAATATGTCGAAAAATTTTTACCTGGAGTAGAGAAAGTAGCCTATGCATTCTCTGAAGAGCCTCTAACAAGAGGTGAAATCGTCGATAAGAGTGCTGGCTGCACTCTCTAATCTAAGTAAAAATTAATACGGTTTTGGCTTCGCATTGCAACTGAATAAAAATGGTATACATTTTTATTTTAATAAAAAAAATGTTTCCGCAAATCACCAGGAAATTTTGACATTCCTGTCAAAATTTCTTGAAGAAAAAGTCAGGACTTCCTTACTGTAAGGAAATGTCATTTCCTTACTGTAAGGAAATGATATTTCCGTACAGTTGTTAGTGTTCTACATAAATGATAGAAAATTATTAATAATCCATAAAACGTCTGTATGCATTTTCGTACTTTTCTCTTGATTTCTTTGGCAATAATTCTAATGAAGCAGTATTCACTGCCTCAACCAGCTCTGGAGGAGTCCCAGGAATGGAAATTTCATCATCACTTATCATTTTACTTTCGAGAACACCAGCAATTAAATTTATAAGCGTCAAGTTTGACAATTCAACCTCAATACGTTTCCATAGTAACCCAAGTAATTTTATTAGGAATTTCAAAGCACCATTTATTTGGGAATAAAATTATCGCGTTTTTTTTAAATCAATCAATATCTGTCGAATTTTAAACGATTTGCGGAAAAATAGTATGTTTACCTCGTAGGAAAAGCCACATTCCTGGACTCTGTGTTGCTAAGTCTCGGCTTGCGCCTCGACTTAGCAATCTTCACAGTCGTCCAGGAATGTTAAGCTTTTCCTACCCGGTAAACAATGTACTATTATTTGATAAATAAACATTGTTTGTTGCTTAAATTCAATATTCAACCTACCAAGAGGTAGATGGGTGGCAGCTTGAACATTGAAATTAAGCGAAAAGCGAAAAAGAATGTCTATTTATCAAAAAATATTTTTTTCTGTTTTGTGACAGCAGTAGAATGTATTTTGAATTAAATAAATTACATACATTCTTCTTTTTGTGTCAATTAATTTAATTTAAATATTTTTTTTTGAATACTCTGTATAAATAATTATGCTTATGTTGATATTACTTAATAGAGAATCGAATAACCTTTCAAATAAGCTAGCACACGATTCCCTATTTAAAAATAAGGGGTGGGGAAAGTGGAGGGGAGGGGGTTACAAATGACAGATGTATGTTCCGTAAAAATGTGTCCCTCTTAGATCAAAAATTGACCTGTTTTTTATTTCCTTAAAATCTAATAAATACTGCCAAATATCTAGGTGGACTCTTTTATTTGGCCCACTCTGTATAATAGTACTGAGGAAAAGATACTTCTTCTTCTTCTTCCTAGCTTTCTATCGTCCACGTTTGGACATAGGCCTGTCCCAACTCCTTCCATCGGTCTCTATCCTGAGCAACATATTTCCAATTTGTTCCGGCTATTGTTTTTATATCATTTACCCATCTGATCTGTGGTCTTCCTCTCGGTCGTTTACTTTGGCAAGGTCTCCAATGTTGTATTGTTGCATTCCAACGTTGGTCTTTTTGTCTAGCAGTGTGGCCTGCGAAGCTCCATTTAAGTTTGGCAACTTTTGTTGTTCTGTCCTCGACTTTTGTTTTTGATCTTAACCAGTTGTTCCTCTTTTTATCTGACAGTCGTATACCTAACATTGCTCTTTCTGTTGTGACTAGTTTATTCATATTTGCCTTGGTTAGGGTCCAGGTTTGACATCCATATGTCATGATAGGAAGGATGCACTGGTTGAACGCTTTGCTCTTCAAGTATTGGGGTATTTTGCGGTTCTTAAGTATCCAACTAAGTTTTCCAAATCTTTCCCATGCTAGTCTTGACCTCGTAGTAATTTCCGCACTTTGGTTCTCTTTGTCAAGTTTCAGGATTTGGCCTAGGTAGATAATATATTCCTAGACTTTTTCTATCTCACTGCCATTTATAGTTATACGTCTGGGGTCATCTGTGTTTGTCATTATTTTTGTTTTTCTTATGTTTATTTTTAAGCTGACGCTTGAGAGCTGCCTGCGAGTTCATCCATCATAATTTGCAGTTCCTCGAATGAGCTCGCTCTAATGACAATGTCGTCAGCGAATCTAAGGTGGTTTAGCTTCTTGCCATTAACGATACTCCCATAGGTCGACCAATTTGTCGTTTTGAAGATATTTTGAAGATATTTGTTAGGAAAAGATACACGTAGACAAATCTTAAACCTGAGGTGACATAGAAAAGTTAAGAAAATTTGAAGCTATATAATAGGAAAAAATGAATAACCATTTTCAATTTCGTTGCAAAACGAAAATACAGCCGAACCATATTCTAGTCTAATCAGAGAGTGCAGCAAGCACCTCTACCGGTTTCGAAACTTATTAGTCTCTCATCAGGAGGCACGTATGCTGCTCTCCCCGATCCAACCAAAACAAACCCCAGCGTGCAGTCCCGGATTGCAACGAACGAAACGACATAGATACCCTAACGGCAACTGCTACCACAAGACTAAGTTTTCACTGTAATGGCATATAAAACAACATAATGCTATTCTACACCCCACCAGAATGAAAACAATGGGAACCTTCTCTGGTTACACCTCCGAGGCTTCTACAATATGCAAGCCATACGGATGCTGAGACTAAGGAAGATGAGGGAATTCTACAATTTACAATTCACGTCCCATCTGCTCAGCGCGGTAAAGTTCCAACGAGAATGGTTCAACGAGAATTAGTCCACTAAACTTAGTCCTATATAATAGGCTTTCTTAACTACCAGAAGGCATTCGATTGTGTAAGCTGGTAAATCTTTGGTCCATTTTAATAAAGATAGGTCCACCAGTTCAATACGCAAAAGTACGACTAGATCAGAAATTCTTAAGCCAATTCAGTGCAGGAAGAGTGTTTAGACAAGTTTAATGTAATCATTATACATGTTGATGTTACAAGATGATTACATGGAATGTAATGAAGATATTTTCAAAAAAAGGCATTAAATTGTTTGGTTTTTATAAAAACTTGATCAACTTTGACATTAAATCTTTATAACACGAACGAACTTATTTTATTTCCTTTTTTATATCGTTTTAAACTCTACTGCGTAGTAAACAAGGAAAAAGGTAAACAGCACTATAAAAATCTTGGAATTCGCCTCATTAACCAATCAAAGCCCAGACATTGTAATCCAATTCCGTGGTTGACAGGTTGACCGATAGATTGACAAATTGGTCGTTTTGAAGATATTTTGAAGATATTCGTTAGGAAAAGATACACGTAGACAAATCTTAAACCTGAGGTGACATAGAAAAGTTAAGAAAATTTCAGGCTATATAATATGCTTTCTTAACTACCAGAAGGCATTCGATTTTGTAAGCTGGATAAATATTTGGTTTATTTTAATAAATATTGGTCCACCGATACTTTTTTTTTGGCTTGGACTATAGTCATTCAGCCAGTCTCAATCAAAAGTAAAGAAACAAAACGAGTGTGATTCATGCTCATGACACATTTTTATTTTCGGAGAGTTTCATAAATGGCCGGACGTATATTTGTTTAGCAGTGTTTTATTTCCATGAAACGTAATTTACGTTTCATGTTTCTTTGATGTGCGGCCTGCCTAATGAAGACATTTTCTAAAAAAAGGCATTTAATTGTTTGGTTTTCATAAAAACTTGATTAACTTTGACATTAAATCTTTATAACACCAACTAACTTATTTTATTTCCTTTTTTATATCGTTTTAAACTCTACTAGTAAACAAGGAAAAAGGTAAACGGCACTATAAAAAATCTTGGAATTCGCCTCATTAACCAATCAAAGTCCAGACATTTTAATCCAATTCCGTCAATCGAAAGTGATAAATAATCATCAAATAAATAATGATTAACATTGACCTTAACCTTTACAGACACACCTTTTCCACCGAGATTCGTATCCTCCTATCAAACTGTTATCTCGATTATTGGTTTGGTTTCCGAATAAAAAATCTCATTAAAAGAACAATACCGATCTTAACAAGTCTATTCTCCGAATGAGTATTCACTAATTTAAATAATAATTATTCCTATGAAACATAAAGTCTCTTGACCTACGAGGTTAAAGATCTTTTAATAATAGGTAGTAAAATACCTGTTAGCTATTTGTTTTATTATTAACAGTGGCTATAAAACAGGGATGTTAGTGAAATATTGCATTCTGGTTATTTTTTTTCTAAAATAAATGTGTAAAAGTGAATTTATTTTAGTGTAATTATTAGTGATATAATTGTTTGTAATATGGGAGAGAGTACTTGATAGGCGGATACGTGAAGAAACCGAAATATCCGATAATCAATTTTGCTTCATGCAGGCAGATCAACAATAGATACAATTTTCATTATAAGGCAGTTGATGGATATAGACAGGAATAAAAAAACAAACGCTCATATGGTATTCATTGATCTTGAGAGAGCATAAGATAGAGTTCCTCGAGAAATTCTGTAGTGGACACTAAATAGGAAAGAAGTCCCCGATGTAAAGATTGTGAGAGATATCTATGAGGAAGTAACAACTAGTGTTAGGACAGGTGTGGAAGAGACTGATAAATAAAGCTCGGGAAATATGTACTTAAAAACCCTAAAATACGCATGCAAGTATGCACAAAATACCCTTGAAATATGCACTTAAATATGCTTTTATGCATTTAATGCATACAAATAAACAACACGGTAATCCTTGTTTTGAAGGTATTTAATTATTTATTTAATGCCAATGGACTATCGAGGCATTTAAGCTAAATAAAAAAAATATATTTTTGATACTAAAGTCATAAAAAATATTTATTGTTTCTATAACCTACATCACTATATTCATTTATTCTTTATATTTATCATCATTCTTTATTTTTTATTAATAAAAGTATTATTAAAAATGTACATTATTAAACGTTTTTCTAAATTTTCTAGAGAAAACAGCCGTAGGTATATCTGATTTTAATTGTTTAAGCATACACGGAAAAACTTGTTTCTACTTCACATGAAGTTAAAGAAGCAAACTTAAAATATTGTTTAATTGAGGGTTCTACCTATAAAATTAAATTATCTTTACATTTCCCTATCTTAATATTTTTTTTCAATTGTTTTGTGATATTCCTCATTTTTCTTTAACACCGTGCAGAATTTTTGATACACTTTGTTGGTTTCACCAAGTTGTTTAATTATTTCATTTAATGAATTGATAATTTCAATACTTTGGTCTAAAGAAATGTTTCACTTTTCTAATTTAGTAATTGGCTAAGCAATATTTACAAAATTGGTTTGAATATGTGTCAAATTACCTTTTAATAACGTTTATTTAAAACATCCACACATTTTTCATAGCATCTGAGTTACGTCTACATCGAAACTACAAATGACGTCTCTAATTTCCTCAAAATATCGGTTATGAAATTTACAGAATTTAACCATGTTCTCCATCTAGTTATCACAGGTTCAGGTGGTAACGGCACATTAGGTAAACGATCTTTATACGCCTATACTCGCAGAAGGGCTTTTAAAAATATGTTTCTATTTTTGATAGAAGGGTATTAACCATTGTAAATTCCATCCTTATAGTTTGTAGCCTCCTGCTACTCTATTTGTAGCAGAAGCGTGCTCTAGACAAGTAACAAATTTGAAAAAATATTTTTAAATGTTGTCCACTTTTGGTCATATGGCGCAGCATCACTCAACAATAACAAAATGTTTTCACTAACAAAATGAGACTGCATATTGTAGAGTCTCCTTCGTCTCCTTTATTCGTCGCCTTAAAAGGCAGATATTAAGGATATTACCAGAAAGTGGTTCCACGAGAATTTTCAGATTTATTGTTTAGATTTGAGACTTCTCATTTCTCTTTAAAATGGATCTATGCAAAGAAAATGCAAAAAAGTCTACAAATATGCAATTTTAATAAATGCATATGAACTTACAAAATTTATCCAAAATATGCAAATATGCACTTAATATGAATTTCGCATATTTCCCGAGCTCTACTGATAAATCATGTGAAAAGCTTATGCAAAACTAGGATTGCACCAAGACTCGGTGCTTAGCCCTTCTTTATTCTCATTAGTTTTGGATCAAACAGCAGCGAAAATATAGGACAACATTCACTGTTGCTTAATGTATGCTTATGATGTTGGTGGGAAACAGTAAAGAACTTATATCAAAAGCTGGAACAGTGGAGACTTGAACTTTTGAGAAAAAAGGTTTAAAACTTAGTAGGACAAAGACCTGGTATCTGGAATGTTCGTTTAGAGATTTATTTATTTATTTATTTATTTATTTATTATTCAAACAAACTATTAGTTTTTGAAGTTATACTTCTTTAGGCGCGATTTCATTGAGGGTGAAATTTTAATAATCTGGGCGCATGCGCACACCGACAGTATGGTATTAGTCGTTATACGGGCTCTGATTGGGTGTTGAAATGATCTGTCAATAATTGCTCAATATGGAGGTTATCGGTAAACAAAAATATTGTATATATTAGTTTTTATTGTTGTGAGGACAGAAATAAAATCAAATTTATAATTATAGTGACTTTTTAAATAGTTTTGAAAAGCCGCAGGTACGTAATTCTAAATGTTTTAGTTGTATTCCAATAAAAAATTCATACCTATCTATTTGGAAAATGTAAAAAAAATAATGTATTTACTTATTAGTAGGCAATGCTTTAATTTACATAATCTGATTACGAACAAACTTTCTACAAATCTTCATGTAATATATCGTTTTATTACTCTATATTTTGTTGTATTTTAATTCGACAAAAATCAAACTAATAATTTAATTAAATTCATATAAACAAAATGTCAAAAAGTTTATGGTGTAAATGTTTAGTTTGTGTATATTCCCACATGACGTATACGCGAAGGTGGTCCAGTTGAAAATCGCTACGACATTCGTGCGGCGTGATAGACGTGAAGTGGGTTCAAGCCCCAAGCAAGTTGTTATTTTTTGAAGTTATACTTCTTTACCGGCGATATGAGGGTGAATTTTTATATGTTAAAACCTATGATCCCGGCGCATGCGCATTATAGCTTTGTTCTGATTGTATGTTTAAATGACATGTCAAAAATTATTCAATATGGCGGCTGTGGCACAGCTGTAGTTAGATTATTTATGGTTGTACCTATATTTTTGGACTTTTGGACTATTTTGGACAAGGAAAACTCATTCTAATTTGGTAAGTAGTTTTTATTATAATCATATTGTAATTATTCATTTGGATTAGGTTGAAATACAGTAGAGCGTCGATTATCCGAACTAATTGGGGGACATAGGTGTTCGGAAAACCGATTTGTTCGGATAATCGAACTACAATATATTGATACATATTTATAGTCATACATATTTATCCACAAGTAAATAAAAACAATATTTATATACCTACATATTTATTTATATCTTGATAATGACAACTAGCAACTAAACAAAAAACTGCAGTCTTTGCAACAACATAATTATTTTTGGATACAATATTGAAGAAAATTGAAGATATTTTAAGCGTCAATTACTAACGCTTGCTAGGTATTCGAGTGCGGGACGCGGGAGTCGATAGTTCGAATAAGCGGTCGTTCGGTTGATCGACGTTCGGATAATCGACGCTCTACTGTACATTTATTTTCTCAAGAATGGGGATTTTAGAGAGAAATCCCAAATTAGGTCCGATTTTTATTTTTAAATTATGATTTTTTGGCGTAGATTTATTTATCTAGTAGGTATGTAATGCTTTGATTTACATACTTAATTTGATTACCAACAAAAGTTCTACCAATCTTCATCTAATATATTGTTTTCTTACTGTTTTGTTATATTTTAATATTTTCTTCCACAAAATTTAAACTACATAATTTAATTATATTCAAAACAACTGTCAAACAGTAAAACGTTCAGTTACCCTATTTTTCCACATGACAAATAATGTGGAATTGGACGAGTGAGTCTAGGCTTCGATTACGAATCAAAGTGCCCCGAAATTCACGGGTTCGATTCCCGATGCAAGTGTTTATTTTTTTATGCATTTTATGATTGTAAGTATATTTGTTATATAATTTTTTTTTTCAGAAAATGCGTATTTAAAATTTTTGCCAACAATTATTATCGTTCAGAAATCATTTTTTCTTTGTGGCATTTTTCAATGTGTTTGTGTGCGTTTTATTCTTTTATTTTTTAAATTTTTGGTATTGTCTTAAAAATCACATAATATGTAGTAGAAGTATAACTTCTTACGTGCGTACAAAGTACACACACATTCTTTTTTTTTTACATGAATAAATATTACTTATATACATAGTTTCAAAGTACAGAGTATACATTCATCAGTAATTAATTAAAGAAAAGTAAACATCAATAAAAAAAATAACAAATATATAGCTATTATGAAGAACTGTAGAGTATGAACATCATCAAAGGTAGTGAAAGCTGTAAATTTATTAGATGGACAAATTAATAATTCCAGTTACTATTTTCAATCGAAACTTAGCAGGAGAATCAGCCCAATTTAAATTGAATAATTCATTAAAGTGGTTTGCCAACCGGAACATGGTTACAAGAGGTGATCTATTGGTCGAAAAAACTTGAGGTATGTGAAACATAGGGCTAGAGCGCATTCTTCTGGCTGGTATGTTAAATTTAACCAATTCAAGCAATTCGGTAGAATTAATTTTATTATTAATAATCTTGTATAAAAAAGTCAATACAGAGATTTGCCTCCTATTCTCTAGCGATAAAATTTTAAATTCTTTTCTTAGGCTTGATGTTCTAACAGTATGATAATCAGGATACCTACGGAATTTTCTTAAATAAAGGGACCTCAAAAATTTATTTTGTATTTTTTCTAACCGCTCTAAATTAGTTTGATACTCTGTGTACCACACTTGTAACCCAAATTCTAATTTGCTCCTTACTAGAGAATAATATAATATTTTGAGCGTATTTATGTTAGTAAAGTTATTTGACTGTCTTATTATATAACCCAATGTTCTATTTGCAGATTTTGCGATATTTTTAATGTGGTTACTAAATGATAACCTTAGATTAATGAAAACACCTTCTTCTTAAATCTATGATGATAACGTACTATCGTACGTTATCCCTAAATCTGTTTTTTCTGAGTCCCGCTGTAGACTTTGTTCATTCATTAGGTAATCGAATAAGCACGGATTTTTTAAACGCGTTATTGACAATACAGAACATTTATTTATATTAAAATGCAATTTATTTTGACAACTCCATTCATACACCTTGTTTATGTCTTTCTGTAACATGACACAATCTCTAACTGTTTCAACCCGCCTGTACAATTTCAGATCATCTGCAAACATTTGATACATAGAATATTTAAATACCTTAGGTAAATAATTTATAAAGAGTAGAAACAGTATTGGCCCTAGGTTGGATCCTTGCTGAACCCCCGAATTCATTTCATATTTTCCAGATGTATTCCCATTGTGTTTAACTACTATGCCTCTATTTTCTAAGTAATTTTTTATTAATGTAAGTAAGTTTGTTGATAGTCCGTATCTGCTTAGTTTTTTTAATATAATATTATGATCCACTTTATCAAAAGCTTTTTTGAAATCCGTGTATATTACATCAAGTTGAGATTTACGTTCAATAGTTTCTAATGCATCGTTAGTAAAAAGGAATAGATTGGTATTACTTGATTTGTTGGCAACAAAGCCGTGTTGATGTGGTACTATAAAATTTTCAACATAACGATACAGTTTACAATAAATTATTTGTTCCAACAATTTAGCTGGAGAGCACATAATTGATATAGGCCTATAATTTTCAACGTTCATTTTATTCCCGGCTTTAAATATGGGTGAGACAAGTCCCGTTTTCCACATTGAAGGAAATACATTAGTTGATAATATAAGGTTGTAAATATGTAGTAAGGGCTGTCGCACCCACTCACTACACGCTTTGAGCATAAAAGCAGGTATTCTGTCAGTTCCGGCAGATTTCTTAGGTTTTAATTTATTTATCGCATTATTGAAATCAGTCTCATCAACTGAGTCTAAAATAAAAGTATCATTTGTTATATCTATATCTCTATTAAAATTTAAATTATAAGAAGGTTTCTCCTCTGCGTATACTGATGCAAAAAATGTTGCAAAACTTTCGGCAGTCCGTTCTTCCGGTATTAATGTAGACGTCTTTTTATTATTTCTAATATAATTCCAAAAATTATTTACATCAACACTTATCTCATTTTCTATTTTATTTATATATTCTTTTTTTTTTCGTCTTAATTAATTTACTTACCTCTTTTCTACATTCTATATATTTGTTTTTGTAATGATCAGATATATTTTTTAATTTTCTGTATCTGTCTTTTTCTTTTAGCGCCCTATTTATGTCAGGTGTAAACCAAACCGGTCTTAATTTCGTATTTTTATGAAAAACATTTTTGGAACGCACTCGTCAACAACCCTATTCCAGCTAAAGTCTATTCGGTAGACTTACACCGGTCATGGATTAAGAAAGAAATGAACGAATTTACTGGTCCGCTGTAGTTTAACTATTTACACATGGGCGCAGTAATTTTTTATTTGAGGAGGTTCTTATATAAATCAAATAATTTTAAATTTTAGGTGTTTGTATAGCCTCAGAAGCCTAAACGACATAATTTCGTGATTCTTTATAACAGTTCATTATCCGTAGCCAAAAATCAATATACCTAATATTAATTGTTGCATGAATATCAATATAATAAAAATAAAACAAATTATAACTTATAAAAGGTAGAAGGCTAAACGTTGCTGTATTGTTGATGTTTTAATTTAATCTCTAAAATGGTTTTCTATAAAGTCACAATCAATTTAAGTGATATATTGACGTTGGATGTTTTTAAATTAAAGTCAATTGACGCGTGTAAAAAGCGTTTATATGACATTGTAAACTAATTTGAGCTTGTTTTATTCTTTTATCAGATCGCATGTTTTCTATGTTAGTCATGTATATTTTATAGTTTATATGTATAATGGGGTATTTTTCCCGTAAATAAAAATTATTAAAAACAATATTATAATATTACGTATGTACCTACAATATCTACAAATAGTTTCGATTTCAAAC
This sequence comes from Diabrotica virgifera virgifera, assembly GCF_917563875.1. Taxonomy (NCBI): domain Eukaryota; kingdom Metazoa; phylum Arthropoda; class Insecta; order Coleoptera; family Chrysomelidae; genus Diabrotica; species Diabrotica virgifera. The sequence continues at coordinate 68,062,153 of NC_065444.1, forward strand.
AAATCACGCCTTGAAAAGGATCCGGAAATCCTACAGCAGGGCATTATGTAAACATCAAATATTTAAGTAAAATGCTAAATATTATTAAGTCAATATACGTACCAATTTTTTTTACTAAAATGATTTAGTCGTTATTGTTCACACTATCATCGCCATCGCTGTCATCATCATCGCTGTCGTCACCGTTAATTGTTATTATGATTGGGCTTATTTCGTTAATTTTATTTTCACGAATCCACCAATCCTCAATTAATTTTTCGCACTTGTATATACAGTTCCGCCATACTTCTGGAGTTGCAATTGAAAGTGCTTCTCGCCAAGTTTCCCAAACCGCTTCGTCTGTATACCCATTAGGCCCAATATGGTTTCGTAATATTATTTTGCTATTCCCCATATATATTCGATGGGATTAAACTGGCAGTGGTATGGTGGAAGACGTAAAACTTGATGCCCGTAACTTTCAGTAACCTGATCCACCACAAAGATTTTTGGTTTTGCATGTTCTTTTGCCAAACGTAACAACTCAGACTTTAATATATGCTGTGGAATAGATATGCGTTCATTTGTTAGCCATTCTTTAATCTTATCTACATTCCACGAATTTGTTGGACTTTTGTTTAGTATTTCTGAATGATAAGGCGCATTGTCTAAAATAATTACGCTGGGCTCACTTAATCCGGGAAGAAGTTTTTCACGTAACCATTTCACAAACATTTCCGTGTTCATATTGTCACGATAGTCACTGTTTTTTGATGTAGACGAAAATATTAAATCAGCACCTTCTATAAAGCCTGTCTTCCCTCCCGCGTGCAGAATTATATGTCGCTCCCTTCTCCACTAGCATGCTTGATCGATTTTATGTTGTCATCTTGCCATATTCTCTTGGTAGCACCCTTAGAAAATATCCATGTTTCGTCTAAATATACAAAAGTTGACCCTTCTTCTTTAAATATGTTATATTTATTTTCTCAGAAACTCAATTCTCTTGTGTACAACAGAACTTCTTTCACAAAGCGCTTTTCTGTTATCCTCTTTTTTAAATTTGAATCCTATGTTATGTAGGACTTGCCATAAACTTGTTCTGCCGATGTCACCAAATTTCCTCTCTTTTAACTTAAGTAAAATTGTACCTAAAGTCACATGTTCCTTATTTGCACGCCTTTGATATATGATATTACGAATTTGAAATTTTCGTCCTTCAACATATTGTTCGTTTTTAATAACAGGCGAGTATGGTGGTGATCGTTTTCCGGCACTTCACTATTCTCGTTTTTAATTGTAGATCTTAATTTTGATTCGCTAATTTCTAAAGCATCGCACACGCGTTGTTGTACAGACGTTACCGATTTTAAAGGACCACCATTGTTTTTTCCGCAATAAAGTACTTATGTAGGTTACAAATTAGAGTATCTACATCTAAAACACGTCTTGGCATTTTCGGTTAAACAGCACGAACAGATTCTCACAAAATTAACAATATAAGGCGTTACCAATTCGACAGAATAAATTCAACTGGAAGATAACAAATGTCCTTATAGTTTCTTATAGCATTCCTGATTTGTTTGTCGACCCATTTAGTTAAATTACCTATTAAAATTGCATTAGTTTGTCATACTTTCTCTAATTTGGTTTTGCACCTATTTGGGTAATTAAGTACTTTCACTTGAATAATTAAAATGCCAAGACAGTACCGTAATTAAAATACCTAGGTCAAAAAATGAGCTTTATTTTGATACTATACAGTATGGTGCAAATGAAAGGAATAAATTCGTTATTTCGTAAACCGGCGACTTTAAGGAAAAATCCTGAAACAGGTCGATTTTTATTTTTAAATTATGATATTTTGCCATAAATGTCATACTAGTAACGTCATCCATATGGGCGTGATGAAGTAATCGATGATTTTTTTAAATGAGAATAGGGGTCGTGTGCTAGCTCATTTGGATCATTCAATTCTCTATTTATTAATATAAACATTTACATAATTGTTTATACAGGGCGCCCAAAAAATTTTTGTAATTTAAATTATTTGACAAAAAAAGAAGAATCTATATAATTTATTTAATTTAAAAAACATTTTATTGCTGTTAGAAATCAGTAAAAAAATGTTTATATCACAAATAAACATTGTTTTTCGCTTAAATTAAATGTTCAAACTTCCTAAGAAACAGGTGGCTGGCGGGAGCTGGCTTGAACATTGAATTTAATCGAAAAGCAATGTTTATGTTTGAAATAAACATTTTTTCTGTTTCTGGGCAACAGTAAAATGTATTTTGAATTAAATAAACTACATACATTCTTCTTTTTTGTCAAATAATTTCATTAAAAATTTTTTTGCACGCCCTGTACAAATAATTGTGTAAATGTTTATATGACTAAATAGTGAATTTAATGACCTTTCAAATGAGCTAGCACTCGACCCCTATTCTCATTTAAAAAAATCATCGATTACGTCATCACCCCCAGATGGATGACGACACTAGTATGATATATATGCCAAAATATCATATGTTCAATGGGTTTATTGACAGATTTTAAAACACAATGTAGGTATACCCCCAAAATATATTTTATTACTATTCCTTTCTTTTATCTGTTTCAATAGTTTATTAATGTTTCTTCACTGCTTATATGAATAATACATAGTCTCAATTTACAATCAATTACTTTCAACTGAATTTTAATCCCTTCCTTTCTTTTCTTTTCTACTCTAATTCTCACCCTTTAATTTATATCTCAATTTCATGTACCTACATTGTTGTCTATCAATTCACATTTATTACTGTTATTACTATATGACTGCTAATATACCCTTTTAGCTACAATTTTTAAGCTTTCCGATTTTTCATTCTTTTTACGACCACTACTCCTCTCATTAAAACATCAAGGAGTATTGACTTTAACAATTTAGGTTACAGCTGCACGTCCACATCTAACATACATATTAGATATCGACCCGTTTTGATCCAAACGTTGTTAGTCTTACACTAACACATACACTAATAAATAGAAGTCTTTAATAAATATAAATAAAAACAAAAATCTTTTAATAAATAGAAATAAAAATCTTTAAAACCGGTACAGATTTGTTGGTTGTCTTTCACCAACTATCTCTTCACCCTCAAAAATTCCCAAATTCCATAAACTTGTTTACCTTTGCAACATTCTCCGTCTATTCCACCATATCCCGTTAGCATAACTTAAGCAGATATATCATGTTAATGAATACTGAGGTAGTACCTCCTTGTAACCGAATCATTTAGTTACTTGTAACCGTTGACCTGAAGATGCTCTGCATACTTTAGAGAGCGAAACCAGTCGTCGGAAGTTACAATAAATGATTGAGAGTACGTCTGTCTTTTACTTCATTCAAAATATCATAATTTAAAAACAAAAATCGACCTGTTTCGGAATTTTCCCTAATGTCATCGGTTTACGAAATAAAGAATTTATTCCTTTCATTTGCACCATACTGTATATACGAGTAGTTGCAAAATTTACTGAATGCATTAACATTATTTAGTGGTGGCCGCATATCGAAATAACTACTCTGTGATAGACCACATAACGAATTAGTTACTCTGCGGTAGACCGCATATTGGATGGTAGACCGCATATCGAATCGGCACTAATCTATATATTTTTTCGTATTTAAAATATTACTTGCGGGTAAATCCTAATTGTTCTTTTAGTCAAGGAAGTCTCTTCGCATCTGCTCGGGAAAATGTTCTAGGCAGGTGTTTTGCATAATCTTACTCCTAAGTTAGTATTAAGTTTTTGCTAAGAAAGGTATTTCTAACAAGGGTGCATTGTATTTTATTATTTATCTTATTATTTTTCCTTAAATTATCCTGTTTATTAAATTTTAATCAAAAAATTACTAAAAATTCAATAATTAAATAGATATTGGCCCTCTACGCACCCGAGGTCTACGCTTATGTTACTGGTATACCTAAAATATTACAATCGACCTGCCGATTCGTTTGTTTCTTTATTAATCCGTGACCGGTGTATCCCTACCGAATAGAGAGTATCATAAAAATTTAGTACAGCCTTGTTTACATCAAATTTTTCTTCCAATACCGCATCGCAATTCATGTCCCTAACACGTTCACTAAAGGTTAAAAACTCAGCTTTTTTATAATTCAGTCTAGTTACAATTTCCGTATTCTTTGGTGTAATGCTTCTTTCTATATTTATATTAATCTCAAGCGAGGGATGATATATATCTTCATTAACAAAAGGCAAAAAGTCCCTATTTACTACAATATTTCTAAAATTATTTTCAGATGATATTACCAAGTCCAACGTTCTGTCCTGAAAGTTTTTAATGTTATTATATAATACATACCCATTAAAATCCATAAATTCTTGAAAAATTTCTAAAATATTATTGGATACGTCTAAGTTATATACAGCGCCCGTGATGGCTTTTATATTAAAATCTCCGAAAATATACGTATTATCAGAATGTGTTAGATTATTCTGTAAAAATACAAAATGGAGATGGAGTTACTAAAAGTAAAATGATATCTTTGGATGGTAAAATTATTATGAAAAGTAATAGTTTTAACTACCTAGGATCGATATTACAGAGTAATGGGAAAATAAATGGAGACATGCAGTAGAATTAGGGCTGGATGGATGAAGTGGAAGGAAGCGAGTGGTGTGTTGGGTGACAGAAAAATTGCAATGAAGATGAAGGTGAACATAGTAATATAACATAGAAAAAGAGAACGATTCGAGCAAAAGTGTAGTGAAATAAAAACATATTTGGGGAAAATCCGGTGGACGCAAAATCCGGTGGACACAGGCCTGAAAACTCATCAACAGTATTAGAAGGGAGCAGTAAGTATCCCAAAACTAAAGACTAGTTATCTTAAAAAATACCAATAGTAGGGGAGGAAAGTATGCTAAATTTGCAGTTACTCGAGAGCTAGTAGGTCTAGAACGAGTGAAGAGTAGGTCCTAGAACCAAAAATTTAAAGTAAAATTTTCAATTTAAGTAAGGACTTTCCATTTTTTAATATAATTTTCCATTTCCAATAATCGTTTTTTTCGATTATTGCGCCATCTATCCATATTTCGAAAAATTGTCTCGAATAAAAGTTACTTATTTTTACGTAAGGAATTAAAATCTTCAATAAAAAATGGAAGCTCTTATTTAAGATTTGAAAGTAACCCCCCACCCCACCTCCGTGGAAGGTCGTGTTTGGTGTCAGATGATAGATTTTTCAAAAATATTGAATACGTGTAGGTTGCGGCTTTTCGATCTGATGTTCATTTCGCAATATACCGCGGGGTTCCTATTTAAAATTTTAAATTTACCCCCTACCCCTCTCCGTGGGGTAACGTGTCTGGTATCGATCGATAGATTTTTGAAAAAGATTTAAACAAATATTTTTTAGTTTTTCGATCTGACGTTTATTTCTATAAATACTCGCTTTTTTCTTGTGAAACTTTGTAACCCACCAATTTCCTTACGCCTAGCTCAAACCGTCAGATTTTTGACATATACACTCTTTTGCATGTATTACTTAACTTACCTTATCTTTATCTGACGATTTCGAGTTTTTATAAGGATAGATTTTTTTTCGGGCCCCCCTTAACGAACTCCCCTGTACTCAGATCCATAATATGTCATAGGCACAATTACAGGGTACAAAGTTTCTAACACTGTGATAATCTGATGCGCTCGAGTAACTGCAAAAATCCCCGCTTGGGCTCCCCTATCACAAACAATAATAATAATTTTATATTGGCTCGATCATATATTTTGATCGGGTACTTTTTATGAAATATTGAGATAATCACAAAACTAAGTCACCTTCCTTTATATCAAAAGTATCATTAACCTAAATTAAGAAACATGCAATCATATATCATTTTTTATAACCTATCATTATATTATGCGGATAGGGCAAAATTCCAGTTAATCATATTATTATTGACAAGAACCAGTTATGTTTAAGGCACACAGACGAAAACATTTTTAATTCACCAAAATCGTACACTAATCCTAAATTATTATCTTATAAATTAACAATAATGATTGTTTACATTTTTTTAAAGCAACGAACTCTTAGTATCGAATATTCCGTATATTTTTGATGATCGAACAACATAATTTTCAATATGATATTATCTATAAATTAGGTATAAATCTTCTTTTTTTTCTTCAGCTTTTTCTTTTTAATGGTCGCTAGATGATATGCTTACTCTTTTTCGCAATTCATTTCACCAGTGTTGAGCTGCCCCCCCCCCACTTGCAAAAATTAAAAAACAAATAGCGCTAACTTATGAGCTATTTATGAGCTCTCATATTCCACAATTTAAAAATTTTGAGCTCGTTCCACTGAGCAGGAATTTAATATTTTAGGGGGGACTGAGTCAGCCCCCCCCCCCACTACTTCAAAATAGGGATATTGAATCGATCTTTGCGGCAGAATTACGAGCTATTTATGAGCTCTCGAAGTGATGTAGTTTACATTTTTGAGCTTATCCCCTTCACCCCCAAACAACCCTTTAATTGATTTAACTTAAGAGAAACATGCTGAGAAAAAGTAAAATTTATCGTATCGCGGATATAATTGGTATAGCGTATATATTCAATAATAAGCTCTTAAATTACGCGCATTTCGATTATTGAGCTACAACCCCTTTGCAAGAAAACCACCCCATCTTCCCGGCTTAAGAAAGAGTTGTACTTAAAATGTACATTTAATAATTTACGAGCTCCCAAAATACATACATTTAGATCATTAAATTGCAATTTCTTTTGTATAGTGCAGTCACTGAAGGTAAAAATAAATTATTACCTTCAATTTCGGTAAACCTTCATCGATTTTTACGAAAACTGGTGAGTGGTTAGGGTTAGAGGATACCTTAAGGCCGTTCCTCGCGTTTCTGGGCATATCTAAATTTCAATGTAAAAGTTTAAATAAAATAACGCAAAAACTATGGCATATATTGAGATAATTCTTTTTTATATGAAAGGAATTAAAAAGTTCTAGTGCTCTATTTGTTTTTAAATTATTAAATTATTTAAACAATGTGTGTTTTTTAATTTTTTTTTTGTTTAAAATTAACGTAAAAAAATTTAAATACAAATACGCCACTAGAGAATTTTTCCCTCTTTCCGAATCTGTTTTTGTTTTAACATAAAGTGTAACACAAAGCACCTATTTTGTTTAAACTTTTTAAAAAATCTCAAAGTTCTGCTAAAATTTATCTCCCTCAGTAATCACAGGCTATCCTTGTTGTCGATATCGAACAGTCAGCAAGCCAACAGGTACAGAGACCCTCCGGTAGGGGGTATCTTGTAAATAGATAAAGCGTATTTAGACTTTTGATAAAATTCCAAGATTTTTATTATAATTTTTATTTGAAAATACCTTCTACACAAACATTACACATAATTCTATGTTATATCATTTTATTTTATCGATCTTATGATCGTGATACTACTCGAATTCTTATAATATAAATATAATTAGGTAATATGTGCGTCCATAAAGTAACGCATAAATTTATTATTAGCCAAATAAAGCACATTATTAGAAATTACCGAAACATGTCGATTTTTGATTTTAGTTTTCAATTTTAGTTTTTCTATTTTTTCAAATTATAATCTAATATACAAGATGAACCACCTTCGAATGATGACATCATCACCTTTTTTAAACGAAACCCCCATTTTTTTTTCAATTTATAGATTTTGCTTGCTGGGGTGATTCCAAAAATGTATAACACGTTGCTTCAAATTGGTGCAGGGTGGCAAAAATGAGTGTGTCCATAAAGTAACGCATAAATTCATTATTAGCTAAATAAACAACATTATTAGAAATAAATGCACAGGTCGATTTTTGATTTTAGTTTTCTATTTTTTCAAATTATAATCTAATATACAGGGTGAACCACCTTCGTATGATGACGTCATCACCATTTTCTTAAACGCAACCCCCATTTTTTTCAATCTACAGATTTCGCTTGTTGAGCTGATTCCAAAAATGTATAATACGTTGCTTCAAATTGGTTCAGGGTGGTAAAAATGAGTGCGTCTATAAAGTAACGCATGAACTCATTATTAGCTAAACAAACAACATTATTAGAAATTACCGTAATAGTTCGATTTTTGATTTTCATTTATTATTTTTTCAAATTGTAATGTAATATACAGAGTGAACCACCTTCGTATGATGACGTCATCACCCTTTCCTGGAATCCCCACTTTTTTCAATTTTTATATAATTTTCCAGTTATATAAATTTTTTTTTATAAAAATTGAAACTCCTCTGCTTGCACCTTTTTACCATTTTTGTGTTTCCGTGAGAACATAATATATTCAATTTTAGATTTTCCATGTCTTTTACTCCCAGTCTATATTTATTATTGACTCACTGTATATTCTTGCTTGTCTTCTTCTTCTTTTTCTATAAACACGACTGTCTGTTTTTTAATGTGCCTCCAGTAAGTTGTGGTTCCATCGTTTACGTGGTCATCCTACTGATCGTCTTCCTATTGGGGAACCATCTCTCGCCGTCCTTACTACTCTATTTGTAGCTATGTGGCTTATGTAGTCATTCCATTCTACTCTTGTGCTTCTTACCCAGTTGTTAATGTTCTCGACCTTACATCTCCGCCGTATATCTGTACTTCTAGCTCTCAGCGTCTAGAGGACTCAGTGAATCCGCCTGTCTTGTCCGATTGCCAGCTTAAATTGGGCCAGTTAGTTCATCTTCTACTTTTACTTTTATTGTGTTGTTCTGGTAGATGTTTTCGATAGTTTTAATTATTCCTAGAAGTACCTCTATTGAGTGCAACAAATGGATAACGCCCTTTCTCTATTGAGTATAACAAATGGATAACGCCCTTTAATTTTACCGTGTTAAATCGCTTATTAAACGAAACATAAATATCCGGTTTGTTGTATTCTAATGATTTCTTTTGAACTTTCCTCATTATAAATATAGCATCTGTTCATGATCGTCCCGACCTAAAACCTTATTGTTCTTCTGCTAATGTTGCAATTCTGTATATTCCATGCTCCTAAATTCATTATCAGCTTTGATTGCCGATTTATTCTTTATTCTATTTATTCGGTACCTTGCTCCGTCCCTTGGTTTGGGCTTATTAGTAAGTAATTTTTTTGAGTGGTGGATCAGTGGTTCTCCTCAACCCCCAACCTGAAGGGCCAGGTAATTTATCCTCACGGTTTTCTTCCCCTAGACTAATTATTGTCATCCATGAAGAGTTCATTCCACCTTTGTTTTTGAATATGTTCATCTGCTCCTCTAACCATTGTGACCTATTTGTATTTATCTGTTTTTTGGATGTTTGACGTATTCTTCATCTGTAACCGTAGACAGTGGCTCTTACAATATACTATCAACCGAAGTCAGCTGAACCTTGCTTTTTTTTCAAGGTAATTACTTCCCTCTCCTCTTTTTATCCGGTTTGGGACTGGCAAAATAATTGCTAAACTACTCAGTTCACTCAGTAGTCATTTAGGCAGAGATTTCAAAATAATTTTATTAATTATAACCATAGACATAATTTTGGGTGCATGTCACCTAAAAGGAATGTGTGTATTCTACAGCAGAACCCATAGTGAAAGAACCTACAGTCTCTAGAGCTATCCATAAATTTAAAAATCACAAAGCCAAGAACCGACACTATATTCAAAATGTTTGAAAAATTGAGGATACATTTTGGTACATGCCTTTCAAGAGCTGATTTGCCAAATCTGGAAAAAAGAGCATTTGACAACCTCCTGAAGAGAGAGTGTTATCATTCCCATACACAAAAAGGGTGATAAAATCGTTTGCACAAACTATAGAGGTATATCACTTATCAATACAGCATACAAAGTATTTCCCTAATACTATTGAAACAATCTTATTTCTTTTTTATTTTGTTTTTGTTTATTTATTTAGCGTATAGATTTTTACAGTACGATAAATACACACTTATATACCTATATGCAAATACTAAAGTAGGATAAATGATCTCAAAATATATCGCTATAGGTACATCATTTTGTTAAATTTGTTTTATTTAAAAATTTACAATTATAATCACGTTAATCTTTTCATTGTGTAGGTCCGAACCTTTCACTCCAGGGGGTGTATTGTATATAATAGAATTTTTGAACTGGGGTTGAAGAAACATCAGATTGACGTAAAGAGTATTACTTCATGAATAGATTTTGTTTTGTATTGAAAAAATTTTTTGAAATAGAGATATTTTACAGTTACATTATTCAAGGATGGGCCTTAAAAACATCACATGGTGTTACCTTGCGCTTACACCCTGAGGGTGGATACCACCCCTTCTCGGGGGTAAAAATGATTTTTTGAAAATTAACTTCAAAAATCGATAGAAGGATAAATTATAAGCAAAATTTGTTATATAAAGTTATTAAAATAAATCAATACTTTTTAAGTTATTAAAGATCAAAAAGTTTAATTTTTCTTCAAAAAATGCATGCTTTAAAGCGACTTTTCGTAAATAACTCAAAAACTGTAAGTTTTTACAAAATGTTTTTATTACCAAAATTGAAGCTAATACAAACTAAAATAAATTACTTACTTGAAAAACATTTTAATATTAACTTAAAGTAAGTTGTACGTAATTAAATGTATATTTTTTTCTGCGAATACTTAAATCTAAGGAACCAATCCTTAATAATGGGAAAACGATGCATTTTATAACATATACTTATTAAATACTTGTCAAAGTACTTAGAAATATCTATCAAATGAGCTCCAGAAGATGATAGCATCATATTATACTCCACCAATTTTTCCAAAAAAAAATGTTATTGTTCTTTTTTGGAATAACTCCGTTAATTTTTACGATTGATAATTAAAAGGTACTTTGAGGAACTATAAAACTGTATTTTATTTAATCTTTCAAATACTTTATTTCTTTTAGGATATTAGGTTAAAGGGCTCCGGTTACATTGTTCTCGCAGTAAAATTTAGGCTGATGGCTGGTTTTACCAACGACAAAAGACGATAGTAGTTTATTCTATTACCTATTAAAATTATTCAACCAATAAAATGACATTTATCCATTTTAGTAACGTCCTATTTTATTTATTAAATAAATATATACTTTTCGAATAAATTGGCAAGTTAATCTCGCTGTAAATATTTATAAGAAAGTAATGTCGTTAGTTTAACCTTAAATTATTAAAATTATATTGAAACAAAATAAAAATATAAACGTCTACTAAATTTTATTTGAAGAATAACTATTCATTGATTTATTTGTTGTTGGTGAAACCGGACCTTAAACATTTCTATCTTGATTATATTGATTCATACAGAAATAAAAAGACAAGTAAAATCTTTGCTAATACAAAAACTCAAATTTCGTTCTCTATCTAGTATTGTTGGAGTTATACTCAAAAAAAAAATAATTTAAGAAAATTTGAAAAATCTTGATTTTTTTTAAATCGGTAAATAAATGAAATATGAATTCTAGATCGGTCAAAGTGTTTAAGGTCATTACTTATGCTAAAGTAAAAAAAATCTTATTGGGATTACTAAACATTTTAAATTTTTTTGGAAATGGCGTGTGTCTAATTTTTCACTATTTCCTAAAAAATTCTAAAGGGTCGTCTTATTTTCAGTAGTAATTGCACAAGAGCTCTAAAATTATTGAATTTTTCCCGAGTGACACTTTGACAGTTTTAATTTCACGAGCCAAAGGCGAGTGAAATTATGTCAAAGTGTCACGAGGGCAAAAATTCTATATTAATTTTAGAGTTCGAGTGCAATTTGTTGCGATTATTTCATAAATAAAACTGTTCAAAACCATAAGTTTATTGTAATTTATTTATGTAAGTACAAATTAGTACAATTAAACACAAAGTTTTTGTAAATATTTGACGATTGAAAGTCATCACTTTTATAATTTTTAAAACATTAATTGTCATTAATGTCACTGAATGTATTTTTTCGTAGCAACGAAGGGCATCTGACGTAATATACTTAACGACGGGCAATTATCAAAAATTATCGATTTAATTCAGATTTCTGTAGCTTTCTATTGGTCAGAATCTCCTATGAATGAAATAATCATTGTAACTTGCTTAAATTTGATGATATCAACTTCGTCAATAGCTCACTTGTTAAGTATTGCTGAGTACTTAAACAAGCGTATATAAAATATTTATATTTTATAAAATGCATCGTTTTCCCGCTAACTAGGGTTGAATAATAAGATTGGAGTACTCGCCGAAAAGAAAAATACATTAAATTACCTATAACTCCCTTTTAATTAATAATAAAATGTTTTCCAAAGCTTCAATTTTGGTAATGATAAAACAGCTTTAAAGCACGCATTTTTTTGACGAAAAATTAAAATTTTTGATCTTTAATAACTCAAAAAGTATTGATTTCGTTTAATAACTTTACATGATAAATTTTGCTTATAATTTGTCCTTCTATCGATTTTTGGAGTTATTTTTAATAAAATAATTTTCGCCCCCGAGAAGGGGTGGTATCCACCCTCAGGGTAAAAGTGCAAGGTGGCACTATATCATCTTTATTTCTTGAGGTATCCTCTAACCACTCACCAATTTTCGTAAAAATCCATGAAGGTTCACCGAAATTAAAGGTAATAGTTTATTTTTACCTTCAGTGACTGCACTATACAAAAGAAATTGTAATTTAATGATCTAAATGCGTGTATTTTGGAAGCTCATAAATTAGTAAACGATATGTAGCCAAAAAATAAATTGAATTCATTTTAAGTACAACTCTCTCTTAAGCCGGGAAGATGGGGTGGTTTTCTTGCGAAGGGGTTGTAGCTGAATAATCGAAATGGGCGTGATTTAAGAATTTATTCTTAGAATATATCAGCTATATGAATTATATCCGCGATACAATAAATTTTAATTTTTCTCAGCATGTTTCTCTTAAGTTAAATCAATTAAAGGGTTGTTTGGGGGTGAGGGGGATGAACTCAAAAATCTAAACTATATCACTTCGAGAGCTCATAAATAGCTCGTAATTCTGCCGCAAAGATCAATTTAATATCCCTATTTTTAAGTAGTGACTGACTCAGTCCCCCCCCCCCCACTAAAATATTAAATTCCTGCTCAGTGGAACGAGCTCAAAATTTTTAATTTGCGGAATATGAGAGCTCATAAATCAGCGCTATTTATTTTTTAATTTTTGCAATTGGGGGGGGGGGCAGCTCAACACGGGTATTCATTTCTGTTCATCGTGTCTTCTTCATTTAAAGGGTGATTCCATTTCAAATCACTCAATTTTGGATCAAAATACTCTTTGATCTCCGATTTGTCTGAAAATTGGTATATAGCATCTGCGGAATATAAAAATAAGACATTTAAAGTCGAATGTTTTTCTTATTCTTCTTCTTTTTTTTTCTCAAGATGTTATTATTTTATGCGATTTTACAGTGATTTGGTATTTATTTAAACAAATTTGCATATTCTATCGTAAAGTATCAATGGAAAAAATAATATTTTAATAGAAGGGACTCAAAAAGGGCTCATTATGTGGCATTATAATAAGTTATTTTTATTTAAAACGAGTTTTTGATAAAATTTTATAGTGTAGTAAACGTTAAAATACCGTTTTTTACATTTTTCTCCATTCCCAAAATACATCATATTCGATTGTGATGATTATTTCATTCATAGGAGATTCTGACCAATAGAAAGTTACAGAAATGAAAATTAAGGTGATTATTTTTTAATGATTTTAACTTCCAATCGTATAGTAAGATATTTGATCACGTGTTTAATTCTGTCCAATCAGATTAAAATTATACTGAGAATTATCTACTGTAGAAAATTACACATAGAATTTTTTTAAGTAGATTGTTTCTGTTTAATGGCAACCAGTTCCTAGTTTTGACAACTGTCACATTTAAGAAAATATCCATAATATACGTATTAAAAAATAATCTTGCGAATATCACACGATAGTAAGAATAAATAAGAAAATAATGCTTAATTTTTACTCAAATTTGTTGTCATTGGGCAAGAGCCACTCGAGCCCTGCAGGCTCTCGTGTCTATTGCCAGACAACAAATTTTCAAAAAACTGTCGCATTATTTTCAATTTATTCTCACTCTCTTGTGATATTATACCCGATAATTTTTGATAATATCCCGTCGTCAAGTAAGTATATTACGCCAGATCAGACAAATGCCCTTCGTTGCTACGAAAAAATACATTCAGTGACATTAATGACAAATTATGTTTTAAAAGTTATAAGAGTGATGACTTTCAACCGTCAAATATTTATAACAACTGTGAGTTTAATTGTACTAATTTGTACTTGCATAAATAAATTACAATAAAATTTTTGTTGTGAACAGTTTTATTCATGAAATAATCGCAACAAATGGCACTCGATCTCTAAAATGATTATCGAATTTTTGCCCTCGTGACACTTTGACATAATTTCACTCCCCTTCGGGTCGTGAAATTACAACTGTCAAAGTGTCAGTCGGGAAAAATTCGATAATTTTAGAGCTCTTGTGCAATTACTACTGAAAATTTGCCCACAGATAACCAAAACATAGGGCTTTAAGTGGTTAAAACAATTTGAATTATTTTGCAATACTAAAAAAGTTACATGCAATATCATAGTCAAAAATATAGGCGTCTACTGTAAGTACAATTAATTCGGAAAATATCGACCTCACGACAAAAATTGTTAAAAGAAAATTGTGATAATTGTAAACACGATTTATTTGAAACAATTTCAGTTACTACCATTTTTGTCGAAAAGTTAAAAATGGCTGAAATGTTGAGCAAAAACCTCCTTTAAAATCAAGATGGCGGCTAACGTAACGGAGGAATTCATTCGCGATTTTAAATTTAATCTACTATTGACCCCCCTAAAGATTAGAAAAATAAAATTTTGGCCAGCTCGGCATGCAAGGTCAAATGCTATCCCGACTGGACTAATATACTTTTGAGTCTGATATATTATTGCATGTAACTTTTTTTGTGTTGTAAAATAATTCAATTCTTTTTAAACACTTAAAGTCTTATGTTTTGGCTACCTGTGGGCAAATTTTCAGCCAAATCGAATGTGATGTATTTTGGGAATGGAGAAAAAGGTAAAAAACGGTATTTTAACGTTTTCTACACTAAAATTTGATCAAAAACGTGTTTTGAATCAATTATAATTCATTATAATGACATTTTTGAGTCCCTTCTATTAAAATATTATTTTTCCATTGAAACTTTAGGATAGAAAATGCATATTTGTTTAAATAAACACCAAATGACTGTAAAATCGCATAAAATAACATTTTGAGAAAAAAAGAAGAAGAAAAAGAAGAAGAGGACTTTTTGACCTTTTTACGTCCCGTAGAAGCTATACACCAAGTTTCAGAAAAATCGGAGATCCAGAAGTTTTTGCCTGAGTGATTTGACATGGAATGTACCTAAACCTTCCTCAAATCCTTCACATATTCCCTCCACCTTCAGCTGGGTTTTACCCTACCCCTCTTTTCCTTAACATCTAACAGCTCTATTCCTCATCTGGCATCATTATTTCTACCTTTGTTATGACCAAACCATTGCAGTCTTTTGTCATTCAACCCTTATTGAGACTAATAGTCATCCCGGCTCTTTCCCTAATTTCGTCGATGTTGACTTTGTCTCTTCTAATCTTACCATCCACCGTAACGTGTTCCTTTCAGCTACCTACATACCACCGCAGTACATCAATGCAGGCCTCACCACACTCTTGTATATCTTGATTTTTTCAGCCCTTGACGATTTTTCACCATACTTTGGTGTCCAATTTTTCATTATGTAGGAGCCAATGTATTAAAATTCTCCTACTCGTACTAGTTTTACAATCAATTCGATGTCCCCAAATCATTCCAGTCTCTTCAATAGCCCTTCTCCAACTCTTTAACTTCTCTTCCAACATATTTTTCTTTCTTCTTATAACACGATATCATCCGCAAAAGGGAGCTCTTCTCTGTCAGTAGATCCATAACATAATTAAACAGATAGGGACTCCTTACAAGCCTTACTAGGCTAGAAAATTAAGCTGAAAAAATGGCAATACCTCGCAATTTTTTCGTACAGCATCGATTTGTACAAAAATTTGGGATTAGGCTCATTTCACCCTCTAGTTCATTTTCTTATTGAGCCGTTGTACGCTTTTGGTTTTTTAAGGGTGAAAACTACCCCTAATTATAAAAAATTATAAAATAACCTTTTAAACTTTAATGTGTTTAACATTTGGCTTTTATTAGGTAAATTATGAATATTTTATTCTTTAGGATATAATATCATAATATTTCAACCCTTAAAACCACTCTTGTTGGAGTTATATATAAAGAATTTATTTATCGTAAAAGAATGATTTTGGCTTACATAGATTTGCATACAAATTTGGGATTAGAATCATCTCACTCTGTACCTACTGGATATTCTATATTATGCTTAAGGGCGTTCATTATTTTTAGGGGTGTAAGCTACCCCTTATTGTCAAAAATTGTATAAAAACATTGTAAACCTTAATTTTGGTAAAATTTGGTTTTTATTGGTTAAATAATGATTGTTTTATGCTTTTGGATATAATATCATATATTTGTATATATGTTACAGTTCAAGTTGATTATCCAGTTGGAGTTGACTCCAACTAGTTGGAGTCAACTCTAACGGCTGGTTTCAGTAAAACTTGATTATAAATATAAAATGAAGATTTATATTCAACATTTACTAGTAAAAGTAGACTCCAACTAGGAAAAGTATACTCTTCCCAATGCAATTTAGTAAAAGTTGATTCTGATTCACACAAACAGCCGATTCTAGAAATTAAATGTTACTGAATATGTTCAAATTAGTCTAGGCTGTATCGTCGCACCCGTTAGGTAAATTACTCCGATTCGAATTTTTGCACAAACTTACTAAAAAAGAGGTCCTTATAACTTTATAACAAATCTACTGGGTGCCAGGCAGTACCTTGATCGATAAATTGTTTAAACCATTTTTTTTAGACAAATTCACAAAAATAATTTTTTCACTTCGAGTAATTTTTTTTTAGATCATTTGGGTTATTCTGAGCAAAAAAAGGTATTTTGTGATTTTTCTCTAAAATTGATTGTTGTCGAGTTATACGCGATTTAAAATTTGAAAAATGCGAAAATAGCTATTTTCAAGGCTTAATAACTCGGTTAAAATCCATTATTATGAAAGTCAGAAAGTGACCAAATCAAAGTTTATAGCCCCCTCTACAAGATCCTGCAGAAATTTTTTGTCACTATTTTATTACTAAGCTTTATCTATTAATTATTAACAATGAGCGCTAAGTGCGTATTAGGCGGCCGTCAATGGTGAGTGCTAAAGAGATGCACCATTCCGGCCGTCCAATGGTGAATCTCACTCGCACTCACATTGACGGCCGCCTCAATACACGCTTTTAGCGCTCATTGTTGATAATTAAAAATAATATCTTATTAATGAAATAATGACAAACATTTCTTCAGGATCTTATAGAGGTAGCTTTAATCTTTGACTTTTTTTTAGTTTCTGACTTCACTAAAATCATTCATTATTGTACTCATTTGCCCTCATTTTCGGCAGTAAAGTAACACTTTGTTGTATTGAAAGAAAAATGTTACTTTACCTGCCGCGATTATTAATCAAATTAACCGAGATTGAATGTAAGTGGTCAATGGCAGCAATCGATTATTTATTTGAGTGAAATTAAAATTTATTTATTTAATTATTAAAAATATTGAACAAAATTTATCTTATTATTAATAAAATTTATGTCAAAAAGTAAAATTCTGTAGTGTTTCGCAATTATATTCATACAAAATAGATTGTTACTTCAGACACACTTTAAACCCTTCATGTACTGCTATCTATATTGATGTGATCTTGATTATTGATATGAGATAATATTCTTATATGTCATTTAAGTTAATCAATGCATTAATCATAATCTAATTAATTTACCAGATCACATATCAATATGTTTTCAATCTCAGGGCGAATTATAAAATTAATTACTTACTCTCGTGGCTTCTAAGTATTTCTCAATGGTTCCTAATCGGGATAGGAAAGAAAAGAGTAAAATCATACACACATATGGGTTACAATTATAATCAAAATATTGTTTATTTTATTTAAATGGCAATCACTGCTTAATATTTGCTAGATCTTATTATTCTTAAACATAACATTTACAAATGGGAATCTTATTTCCTTTTGGTTTCCAATTGAAAGTTTTTATTAACATTTAACTATTAGGATTTATTAGCAACAATTTTATTTAAGTTTGATGAAGCTTTTCTGATATTATTTATTATGTTCTTCAATTTATAATGTGGTATTTAATACGAAAAACCCATACATTCATGTCCAAACAAATGAGACTGACCTTTTTCTGGTGAACTGAGAATGTCTTCACACAAGACCCGTTTCCTGCTATCCTTGGCTGCGATCAAAACCTCGTCCTGGCTTTCAGTAATGTTCTCCTTTGAAAACTAGCTCGTATAGCTCTCGTTCGTGCTTCTGTCGTGATGCTGTATTCTACCTTTTTCGAAACTGCAATCAGCTACCGGGACACTCTTGGCTCAAGGAGGTTCTTTTACTCTCAACCTGGCCTACCTCTCGTTCCACGATAGATACTCCACACTCACGGAACTACACCGGCTTTCTCACTCTCCGTACACTACCGTCTACTACTGGACTTCATTTCTCGACAGCTCAAAACATTCTGATCTATCTTTTCATTCATTCCCCTACTTTCTAAATATCCCTTCCAGATTCACAAATCAACCTTCCACCACCGACTCTCATTCGCAGTATTCCTCAAAACCAATTTTTAATCTTTCTAAATATGCTTAATGGATTTCAAAAAAGAAATAGTTAATTCCCATTCTAAAATTACTTTCTACTATTTACAAAATTTAATGACCTATTCTCTATTTCAACTGAGTCTTATTTAGCATCGGCTAATGATCGAACCTTCCGCGAACAACGATAATGACCTATTATCGATTCCACTGAGTCTTATTTAGCATAGGCTAATGATCGAACCTTCCGCGAACAACGATAATGGTACGCGCCATTCACTTTGTTTATTCTAAGCGCATTTTCCCGAGTTTCGTTTAATCACTTCTTAAAATTAAATATAACAATTTGTTGTATACAGGTTGTTCTACATTTATATGCCCGTGGTTGAGAAAATTGAAAATATTTTATATTAAATTGAATCCTTTTTTATAATTATCAAAATTTGATTTTCATATCAAATAGAAATATAACAATATTTACAATTTTCACGCAATAAAACCTTTACACTTTACATAATATGAGATAGAGTAGATAAAAATTATTTTTGTGAATTTGGTTAACAAATATTGGTTAAACAATTTTTCGACCGCGGTACCGCGTGACACCCTGTGTATTTGTTATAAGGATTGTTATACGGATGTATTTCTTTGAGTAAGTTTGTTCAAAAAATCGAATCAGAATAATTTACCTAACGGGGGCGACGTTACAGACTATACTAATAAGTAGTTGAAACGGTCAAAACAAAGAAACGCACACTCATCAAAAATGCACTTGAGATTCTCGTATAATCAACATTTACTGAATCGATCCAGGAAGAGTCAACTCCAACTAGTAAAAGTTGATTTAAATTTTTAAAATCAACTTTTACTGCTCGTTTCAGTTGGAGTTGACTCCAACTAGTTGGAGTCAACTCTAACTGAGAATCAACTTGAACTGTAACATATACATATATAATATCATATAAAAAACTACCCTTAATAACACTGTAATTTTTATAAGTAATTTAATAGATCTATACAGAAACATTTATTTACACAAAAATACGAATTTACAAATACAAAATACAAAAATACAAATAGTTTTTTAGTCATCTTTATCTAGATCGATATCATCTTCGCCTTCTTTCGAATTTTCGGTCTAATCGAATTTTTTGAAAAAAAAAATTCGTTTTATAAACGTATAGCTCCTTTATTTTTGGTGATAAAAAGTTTTTCTAAAAATGATTTTGTAGGGTGTTTTCAAGGGCTATAAGAATATGTAAATTAAATTCCGTCAGATCCCTTAGTCTTTAAGTGAGGTGAGTTTAAAAAGCTCGAAAAAGGGGGTGTGGAAAAAGCTACAATTTAGTGCTGTATAATTTTTTTTTGTATCACCAGTATTTTCGGACATATTTTGAAGAAAATGGTAAAGAATACGAAATTGCAAAAATTCTTGGGTGTATTGAAAATATGTAAAATATTTTACATATTTAATGTAAAATAATTACAAAAAACTTAAGATCAGTTTTAATTAGGAGAAGAGTTAAAGAGTTGTTTTCACTAATTTTTTCATAGAAAAAAGTAGGTACCGACGTTATTTTGATCATAAGTCACTTAATTTTTTTGCTAGAAACTTTTTTCTTTTTTTTTTAAACGTCTTTATACTTGAAAAAGATTTTGTAAGCTTTTCTTGAGAAATGCAAAGTTTTCCCGTTATTCGGCTTTGAGTATTTCAAACTATGCATTTGACGAAAAAATCGAACTTTAACCGTGCCGTATCTCGGTTTGTGTTATTCGTAGAAAAATTATAAAAAAAGAATTTTGTTTATGTTTCTAAAAGATACAGTTTTGATACCTACACTTTTTTTTGATTAGATGCATATTTTTCGAGTTATTCTCAAAAACCCCTCTAAATAATTCGATTTTTTCGTTGAAAAACTTTCAATCGCGAATAGCTCGAAAAATATTAGTTTTACGAAGAAAACATAAAAAACATTTTTTTCTTAGAATCACCTTTTTCATCGATTTCCGTGGTTAAAATGTATCGAAAAATTCCCACCCCCGAGATGGGGTGGCAACCACCCGCTAAGGTTTTAGCGTACAGCGACATGATGAAGAAAATGATCCTTGGGCTATTCCCTAACTTCTGTGAAAATTACAAGTAAATTGCGACGAAAAAATTGCGAGCCAAAATGCTTCACTTCTTAGCTTTCTCAGTATCCCATTTCTCTCTCATTATCTCCATAGCTCTTGACTAGGAACTTTATCGTACGCCTTCTCAAAATATAAATATCGAATATAGATCTCTGGTTTTTTGCTTTATTTCATGTTTTGGATGAACAGCATGATAGGCTATTTGACTTTCTAGACATAATTGGAATGGATGATAAAGATCTGAGACTTTCACGACAATTATATTGGAATCAAGAAACTGATAGATGGCAAAAAAAACATACAAAATATTCATTCAAAAAAATGTCAGACAAGATTGTGTGTTATCCTCAACTTTGTTTAACGTGTACTCGAAAATAATATTTAAAGAATCCTTGGAAGGGCAACGTGAAGTTCGAATTAGGAAGAAACTATTAACAATATCAAATAAGCAGATGACATAGCGATCATGGCTGAAAGTATAGTATTGTTGACAAACTAATTGTCAACAATGGGCCGATTACAAAAGTTAACCATTTTAAATAACTAGGATGTTGGAAAAACAAGACACTAAATTCTCATGAAGAAATTGAAACTCGTACAGAAATTGCAAGAAGAGAATTTATTATACTTAGATCTATACCGTGCAATTCTCAGCTAAACTTACAACTAAGAATTAAGTTCCTAAAATGTTATATGTACAAGATCGAGAACAATATCGGCAAATTGTCATGGAAGCTACACACGCCTAAAATTTGGGCACGGTACTTAAAGAAGAAGATGTTTTTAATTATCAGAAAATAAACTTTTAATTAAAAACTATCTATAATGATATAAATTATTATATGCTTCTGTTTTAACTTTTGCTACTTTGGCTTCATTTTTGGCGATCATGTAGTTTTGACTATCTGTGTCCCACCTATTTTCTTGCCACTTTTGACATTGTTTCTTCATTTCCTTTTCTTTTCCTTGTATTTAGTTGGATATTTGTCATTTTTCTTGTCATATATTCTCTTTTCATTGTCACTTTTACCCTGAATTTACGCTATTTTTTTATTTTTTACATTCACCATTCTCATCAACAGAGATAAAACTGAAATTAATTTAATAGAATTGAATGATCGATATTCTATTAGAAAAACTGGCAGAATTCTTCAAATGTAAATATTTCAAAAATTTTCATCACACGACTCGACACTGCTAACATGAAAATTTTAATAGGTATTTTTTATAAAAGCACAAAGTATTCCAGCTAAGATAGAACAAGAGATTGATGAGGAATTATGAGTGTGTTAATATTTTGAAACCATTTTGTACTTCTTTTACAAATCCTAATGATTATATATTATGTTGTAGCAGAAGAGACAGTTTTATTAATGTGATCGTCAGGAGACAACTTTGTATCGAATGCTACTCAGTGATTTTTAAAATTTTGGTTGCTGGGCAAATCTTAAAAATTGTGTATGTTTTGTAAATGGTTTGAACTGATTTAATAGTCCAAGTTTGCTGATAATTATTTGTAAAACTCATTTGATCACATTTACTTATATTGAATTTCGTGCAAGTTCTGAGTATATGCAAAACAGAGCAATGATCTATTTGGTCAAATGCTTTCTGGAAATCTGTATAATCCACGCCAACATGAGACTTGTCTAAAATATATCCTGGGATATAAAGATGAATTCCTACACATTATATTTACTACGTCGGAAAATGTTAAAACTTTAAAATAAATTGCTCAACCAAAAATAAAATATGGCAAAAAATAATTCAAAAATAGGAAAAGACAACATAAGAACTAGATGAAAGTTTGAGCGTAAAAAATTGAAATAACAATAATATAAAGGTTTTTTAAACAAAATATTTGTTATACAGATCTATTTTTTTAATCCTTTTAAAACATCCATAATTTTTCTAAAATTCCTAATTATAACAATTGTTATGCAATTAATTATATTACAAAAATAAAATTAAATAGCCCTACTGTTTTTTTTTCTGCTTAAATCAATGAACTATTTGCAAAACTGAACTAACTAATTTAAAGATTTCCAAAACGGTATCTAGCAATTAAGTTTCCAAAAAAGGCATCCACTCACCTTAACGTGCTAGAATGTCACTCCTGCGAACATTCAAAAATTTAAGTTCACTGCCGAAGCGCGCACTTTTCAGGACTAAATAATATCGACAGACACATATTATGATGCTCTTCGATGGTGATGTCTAGGTCGCGCACAAGAAGGTCGTCCGATGAAGACATTTGTACATTTCGGCCACAGGAAACCAGCTCGCCGGCAGGATATTTAATCAATCCTCCTAGATAGTAGGCAACACGTTATACAACCTAACGTATACATTGTTGCATACATTAGTTCGGTTAGATATTGATTTTTGCCATTGGCAACACATATTGCAATCTGTAGGTATAGAGAATTGCCGGGCAATTGTAATAGAATAAGTAAGATTTTCTTGTTTTTGTCGAGTTTTCGTTGTGTTTTCTAATAATATGTATACCTATTATAAATGAGTCGCCCAGTTGCAAAACTCGTTATGTCCATTTTTCAAAATTTTCAGAAACAGCAGAAAATTGTAGAATAAAAAGTAATGTAAATTGAAAGCTCCTTTCACATTTTACTAAAGATTCGTACATTATAATATATATCCAGTGTCCTAAAAAAGATATGTTAACATTTAGGGGGTTTTAAGGGGGGTTTATTTTGGACATAACGAGTTTTGCTACAGTATACTGGATTAAACGGGTTTTGCTGCACTATATGGGAGATAAAGATTAAAATAAAGGAAGAGATCATTTTAATGTAACAAAAATGTTTTAGAAATATACAAATAAAATGTGTAAATTATTTCAGTTTAAATATATTACATGTCCATGTTCATGTCTAACTCTTCTCCAGCGTCATCGATCTCACCAATGTCTGATTCGTTGTATTGAGGATCAGAAAGAGCTTTCTGTTGGTCAAAAAGTTTTTTAAAGAAATTGAGATCCTGATTATGTTCCCATTCCATGGTAAAATGGTTTGTCAGAAGTGTACTCCATCCAGTCCTTTAATTTCAATTTTTTATAGGTACACCTTCTTTCACCAGGTTTTGGATTCAAAGTTAACACCTGTTTCCCAGGCTTAATAATACTTTTCCCTACTTCTAAAGCAACGTTGTAGTTAATTTACCCTCTTAGTTAGTTCTGTCTTTAACGTGACTTCTTCCTGTCTATTCCTGTAACGCTTAATCCTATCACGAAGGGACAGGTATGTTAAACAGGCATCTGTGGCAGGAGAGCCGAAGCCTACACTATGATCTTTGTAGAAAATCTTTCAAAAATAACCATACTTCACTTTGAGATCTTCGTCATGAGAGCTTTGGTACTGCTCTTAAAGTTCTCTGATGGTTAACTCGCTTGGGAGATATTGCCGGGTTACATTTTTACCCCGACAGTAATGACTTATACTTGAAGGGAGTCTATAAAAGCTTTTACAGCATTTTTTTGCCTTTATATATTTCAATGACCTTGTGTCCCTACCACGTTGGTCTCTGTGTACATCTCCTTATTCAAGGAACTTTTTACAAAACAACTGAATTCTATCTTTTGATGTACCTAGGGTGTTTACAAAGAGATTTTTGCACACTGGAACTAGTCCTGACTGACCACATCTTAAAAATATCAACGAAATATTTATTTCGTTGATACCTATCTCTTCCGGTTTTCCTCATCTCCATTTCTTGGTCTCTCCCGATATATTATTGATGCCAACACGCTATAACACAAACCCTATAATGTCTCAGAATTTAATAAAAACAGTGTACAGCGAAGAATTGTGTAAGAAGAATCATACAGATTCTAGAATGGTCATAACGAATTTTACAACAGTTTTATTATTGGTAATCCAGTTTGTTATGAGACATGACGAGTTTTGAAACAGTTTTATTATGTTGGAGAAAACGGATTTTACTGTATTATGAAAATGGACGTAACGTCAACGTGTTCTGCAACATTTATTGATTTTCTGATACGTTTAAACAGGTTTATAACGACTTTTGCAACACGACAAATGTGTTTTTGGATGCAGGAGGAAACACTCTACAAAATGGCGGTCTTACCTCAATTAAAAAAAAATGGACAAAACGAGTTTTGCAGTTTTGTAATAATGTTTAAGGTCTTGTGAATTGTTATAGTACTTTATTCAATAATTATATTTTATAATTCAAAGTCATTGCTCTATTGTCGTTACTTGACCTAACCCCTGCCATGAGGCCTCGTGTCCTTGTCCTGTGTCATCGCTCTGTCAACAATCACTTCAAGTGATCTATGATCACAGGACTTTACATTTATGAGCTATTCAGCCTCATGACATCTTTCCCTTCCTATAAAGCAGAGAACTTACAACAATAAACTCAGAATAAAATATTATAAAATACTAATACTACCTACGACTAACAATAATATTAAGTGATTACAAAACTAGTACATCTCGAAATCATTATATCGAGTTGGGGGTTTAATTACTCTTTTACCTCTGGTAGGAAACTGATTCGGTACTTCACTCTCACAGGCCATTGATGTTGAAGGTTTGTTACTCTGATTATCATCAAGATCATCTTCTAATTTAATGTGATGTTTAGGCGTATTACTAGATGGTCTCAAGTGATATTTATTTCTTCTTACCAATGTTCCATTTTCTTTCTCAATAACATATGATCTTGGCTCTTGTAAACATTGCCTGACCACAGCAGGTTTCCATTGCCCATCTTCCCTTATAACAACGTTATCGCCTTCACTTAATTCTTCTCTTGCAGCTGTATTTCTATCATAGTAGTGCTTGTACAATTTTCTTTTGTCATCCAATTTATTCTTTTCACTTGTTAGGTCTACTTGTTCTGGTAAATATTTTTCATGTAAGACTGGAAGTTTGCTTCTAAGTCTACGACTATTCAAGAGTTGTGCTGGGGACTTGTCTGATCCTAACAGTGGTGTGTTCCTATATTCTAATAAAGCTAACTGAAGATCACCACACTTTCTGAGAATATTTTTAGCTATCTGAACAGCTCGTTCCGCCTGCCCATTTGATCTAGGATATCTAGGGCTAGATGTCACAAATTTAAAATTCCATTCTCTAGAGAATTCTCTACATTCCTTAGAGCCAAAAGGCATATTGTCAGATACAATTTCCAAAGGAATCCCATGAGTGGCAAACATGGTCTTAAATGATTTTATTATTGACTGGGATGTTTTGGACGGCAACAGAACAATTTCAATCCACTTTGTGAGATAATCCATTACAATTAAATAAGATGCTCCTCCGAACTCACAAATATCAGCCGCTAGCATTTGAAATGGAAGTTCTGGAATTTCTCTTAGTATTAATGGCTCTTTAACATTACTTCTGTGATATTTCTCACAATCAACACAATTTCTAACCAAATCCACTATGTCCTTATTCATATTTGGCCAGAACAACACTTGCCTTGCTCTTTGCTGTGTCTTTGTAACTCCAAAGTGTGTTTCATGAAGAAACTTTAACATCCTAGGCCTTAAAGAATCCGGGACTATAACTCTGTCCATATAAAATATCAAATCATTCAATATGTAGATGTCATGCCTAATACTAAAATAATCTTTTACTACATAAGGTACCCTCGAAGAGCATGACGGCCACCCTTTTTCACAAAAATCTTTGATCAATTGAAGTTTTTTATCCTGTTTAGTTTCAGCTATAAATTCCTCTCTCCTTTCATCTGTTATATTTATTGTATGCACTATTTCTGTTACAAAAGCATCATCCTCTACCTTTTCCTTCACAAAATTACGAGATAACAAATCAGCTATTAGCATTTCCTTGCCTGGCATATATTCCACAGTTAAGTCATATTTTAATAATTTTACCTTCATACGTTGTAGTCTAGGAGAATCTACTTCAGCTATGCCTTTCTTCATTATCGAAATCAATGGCTTATGATCTGTGAATACCTTAACTTCTCTACCATAAATATAATTATGAAATTTAGTACAAGAAAATAGGATTGCATTTAGTTCCTTTTCAATCTGGCTAAATCTAGTTTCACAATCAGTTAAAGACCTAGAAGCAAAAGATACCGGTTTATGATTCTGCAGTAATACACATCCCACGCCATTTTGACTTGAATCTGTTTGAATTATTATTGACTTATTTTCATCAAAATTTGCAAGAACTGGTGGTGAGCAAATTAACTTTTTTATTAAATTTAATGCGTCTGTGTGACTTTTAGTCCACACCCAAAGTGTATTCTTTTTTAACAATTCTCTTAATGGGGCTGATACATCCGATAAGTTTGGTATAAAACTGCGATGATAATTGATCATGCCCAATATTTTTTGTAACTCTTTTTTATTATTGGGTTCTTTTAAATTAATAATAGCTTTTATTTTATCTAAGTCAGGTCTCATACCATTTTTATCAAATGTATTTCCCAAATATTTTACTTCAGACATTCTATATTGTATCTTATTAGAATTAAATTTTACCCCAATATTTCTAGCACGTTCCAATACTTCATTAAGGATTCTATCATGTTCTTTAAGACTATCAGCAAATATCAAAAGATCATCAAAATATATAAGACAGCCCTCAATATCACCAAAATTCTCTAAGTTAATTCTTTGAAAAAATTCGGGGGCAATATTTAGTCCAAATGGAAGTCTATCAAATTTCCAAATTCCAAAGGGAGTTCCAAATGCACAAACTCTACTGGACTCCTCATCTAGCTGAACTTGATAGAATCCCTCTTTAAAGTCTAAAACAGAAAAATAGCATTTGTTTTTTAACTTATTGCATATCTCTTCAATAGTAGGTATTAAGCAATATTCCTTTTCAAGCGCTTGGTTTAAATCTTTAGGATCCAAACAGATTCTTAACGTTTTATCAGGCTTTTCAACGATAACTAAATTGCTCAACCACTCAGTAGGACCCTCACATTTAGATATGATGCCACGTTTTTCTAAATCTAAAAGTGTGTTTTCTAATCTTTTTTTAATGGCTAAAGGGACCCTTCGTGGTGGTTTAGCTACAGGAACACAATTATCTTTAAGTTTTAGTTTACATTTTTGAGGACATTTGCCTAATCCAATGAATACATCACTATTTTGTTTAATAAAGGCACTTTTTGTTATGTTTAAATCTATGTTATCTACTCTTCGTATCAAATCTAAATCTAAGCATGATTTTAACCCTAAAATTGGTGTAAGGCTATCTTTAACTACAACAAATTCTAATAAATAATCAATATTTTTATATTTACAGACAAGTTTTATTGTACCAATAGGAACGACCTTAAAACCACCATATGTTTCAAGTATGACTTTAGTTTCTTTTAAATCATTAATTTTGCAAACTTTTTGAACAAAACCATTAGGCAAAATGTTAACCTGTGCCCCTGTATCTATTTTAAAAGGTATATCAACATTACTAATTTTTAAATTTTCGATCCAGTCTTTATTATTTTTATTCTTGATTTCATTAACAGTGATTGATGATATCATAAAATCACCTACCTCGTTATTTTCACTTTCTTCCACTTGTACTTCTCTCACTAACCTGCTATGATAACACACTTTATCGAAATGGTTATTTTTACCGCACTTTCTGCACTTTTTTCCATATGCTGGACACCTCCTTGGCCCATGGACTCTCCCACAGTTTCTGCAGCTATATTCATCTCTAGAATTTGCACTCCTGAATGTTTGGACTGAATTTTGCCCCTGCTTGGCTTTACTCCCAATTGATTCAATTTTAACCTTCTCCAAGCTGTTCTGAACTTCTTTTATTTGAGCTTGGGATATTTCATGCATTTTACATATTTCAATAGCTTTAGCCAGATCTAAATTAATGGTCTTTAACATGTTTTGTTGTGCATCCTTACTATTAGTGCCTAATACTATTCTATCTCTTACCATTGAAGATGCTTCTGCTCCAAACTCGCAATTTTTTACTTTGTTTTTTTAAATCTGTTAAAAAGTGGTCAAACGGCTCTCTTTCTTCTTGAATGCGGTTGTAAAACACATATCTTTCATAGACCACGTTTTTTCTAGGCGTGACATAAGACTCAAATGCTTCCAATACATCTGCTAGCTTGCCTTTTTGGGCCTCCGTTAATTCCAAAGTGTTATAGATTTCAATGCCTTCTTCTCCAATTAGATTGAGTAAAATTGCTACCTTAACGTCA
Organism: Diabrotica virgifera virgifera; assembly: GCF_917563875.1. Lineage (NCBI taxonomy): Eukaryota > Metazoa > Arthropoda > Insecta > Coleoptera > Chrysomelidae > Diabrotica > Diabrotica virgifera. Next base: position 68,091,310 of record NC_065444.1, read on the forward strand.
TCACTTTTACCACTTTTTCCAGAGGCCATCAGATATATTTCAAAACTTTGTCTGAATCTTTTAAAATTTTCGGCCACATTTCCTTCAAATGACAATGTATTTGGTAACCTCACTTCCATGATTTTGGTTTATTTTCCACTAGACTGCGCCATGTAATAATGTTTAAGGTCTTGTGAATTGTTATAGTACTTTATTCAATAATTATATTTTATAATTCAAAGTCATTGCTCTATTGTCGTTACTTGACCTAACCCCTGCCATGAGGCCTCGTGTCCTTGTCCTGTGTCATCGCTCTGTCAACAATCACTTCAAGTGATCTATGATCACAGGACTTTACATTTATGAGCTATTCAGCCTCATGACAAAGGATGTGCGAGATTATCGTGTGAGGTCTTTGGCAAAATTAAACTGTATATCTTGGTGCATGGATTTAGTGTCCGCAGTCATATAAACCCAAATAAGCAAGAGACAACAACTGTATATTTTTGGTTTTGTTCCAAATTCATATTAGTATATGTTATTTATCCCTGATAAAATACATTATGAAATTATACTTCTTTAGGCGCGATTGGGCAAATGTTGAGAATAAATTTTTGCGATGCGCGCGCACACCATAGAGACAAGCAACAGTCTGAAGTTAGTTGCTAAATATTTAATAAGTTACGTATCGGTGCAAATGAACAACAGTATGAATAAAAAAATATTTATTTGTTAATTCAATTATACAGTGATGAGCACGCTAATAACCGGCAAAATAACGCAAAAAAATTTAAAAGATGTTAGGTAGTGAAATAAGAAAAATTAAACTGGTAGAGGTGGGGAATGTAGCGATAGAAACCTATAAATTTACATTATCTTCATTGTTTCCCACCTTTAGACGTATCGTACGAGTTTTACAACTTCCACTGTGACAGTGACAGTTTTAGTTGACATACTCCTCTGATACATCTAAAGGTGGGAAACAATGAAGATAATGTAAATTTACTGATAATTAATTAGTAAGTATATAAGCTGCTAGTATATGTATGTCATCTGCGTATCGCAGGTTACTGATTTTCCGCCACCATCCAATTTACTGTCTACTAGTACTTTTCTCATTATATAGGTACCTATTCAGAATACATATAATATATCGCATAATAATGGTGATATTAGTATGAAGCTCTGTCACTGCACATTTCAAAGGCTTCCAAACGATTAATGGTGGATATTTTTAATGTCCATGCTTCGACACCATAAAAGAGGATACCAAATGTAACATTTAATCATGCGCTTTCGAAGTTGAAGTTGCAAGTTATCATTACAGAAGAATGCCCTCATTTTTAAAAATGTCGTGCGGGCTATCTCGATTCTACATTTTATCTCTTTATCTGAATCTAGTTGTTCAGTAATATGGCAACCCAGATATTTAGATCTGGGTACTCTTTGAATTATATGATCATCAACATATAACCGTGAATCTTGATGGGCCAAACGGCTAAATACCATGTATTTTGTTTTTGAACAGTTTATGTTTAGGCCAAACTCTTCTCCCACTGTGTCAATGGCATTTAAAAGGTGTTGTAATCCATTCATATCATCACTTAAAATAACTGTATCGTCTGCATATCTGATTGTATTTATCAGAAATCCCATAACTTTCACACCCCATTCCAAATTATGCAGCGCTTCCTTAAATATTCTATCTGAATATAAATTGAATAACAGTGGGGACAGTATACAACCCTCTCTGACACCTCTTTGTATTTTGCATATTTCTGTTAATTTTGCATTTATGCAAGCTGTCGCTGTTTGACGCCAGTATAATTTTTCTGTGATTCGTACATCTTGACTGCCAATTCCTTTATCTTTTAATATTTTAATTAATTTGTGATGTTGTACTCGATTAAAGACCTTCTCATAGTCAATAAATATAGCATAGACGTCTTTCCTTTGATCTCGACATTTCTGCAATAATACATTTAGTGCAAAGAGTGCGTCCCGGGTTCCCAGTACATTTCTGAAGCCAAATTGTGTTTTATCCTGGTCTTCTTCACAGTTATCTCTGATTCACATTCTGTAGACGGTTAGTGATCCTTTTTTATGGATAGGTATAAGGGTTGATATTCGCAACACTCATCAGGCCATTCACCTGTGATCCATGTCATGATCCACATATCTAGTATTATGTATGTCAATCTCGCCCATTGCATTTGGTATGTCATATATCCTGGGGGTTTTTGTTTCTTAGTCAGTTGAGAGCCTGCTCTCTTTTGCCTGTAAAATAAAGGGTCCCGCTTCTTTTGTTGCGTGTTTCTGGTGTTCTAAGACTGATGCATATTTTGAAGTGTCTTTTATGCATAATTATGAGTAGTAATTTTTCCAGGATTCTACGATGTTCACTACGTCAGTTTATATTTCCCCATTCTAGTCTTGAATGGCTTGAATTCTGGGGCCAAATATTTAAGTTCTTTTAAAATAATTTTGAGTTTCATAACAGTGTGCATATTAGTCCAGTTCTTCATCATCATTATTACGTAGCGCTACAACCCTGGGTGAGTCCTGTCGGACTGTACAACTTTTTTCCAATTTGTTCGGTCTTCCATCCACCTAGGGGTCAAATGGAATGTTCATTTTCCGATGTGGTTGGATTTTATCTCTCCGTCTTTTTCCTGTAGGAATCTCCTCTCATACCAGTCTTACAAGTCTCTCGTCATGAAGTCTGTGCACGTGACCTGTCCATCTTAGTCGCTGTAATTTAATTTCTTGGACAATATCGACGTTATTGTAGTGTTTTTGAATTCGATAAGGGTTCTGATCCTATATAGTCTAAGAGCTAGTGAACCCTCCTACTAACGGTCGTCCTGTAAGGCTAGAAATTTGTCTAGTGATAATTCATAGCACACCAAGGATAAAAACCATGACCTGGCATGCATCAGGGGTGCACGTGTATCTACCAGGTGAATCGAAAAGTGCAAATTTAAGTATGTGTTTGAGTAATTCATTTAGAAGAAATGTGTACAATGACAGGCGATTCTGAAGAGCATAAGACCTTGCCAGGCGAGGGGAAAGATTAGGGTTTTTTCCTAAAATTATTTTTTTGCATCGAACAAATTTTTTTTAGGTTTTTTGAATCATTCCAAACAGAAAAGGTCTTTAATGATTTTTCCCTTAAGTTAATAGTTTTTGTTATATTAAGCACAAACCGTACATACTCATAGACGTTTCGCGTAAATTGTCAAGGTCAAGACAGCAAATTAGTTACCATTCCAATCCAGAGATGTCGCTGTCAGTTAATTCTCTCGTCATATTTAACAACTGACAGTTGACAATTAAATTAATTTGTTTTTTATTTTTTATTTTACAGTTTGTGGCTTAATTATTTTATTATAGTGGTGTTACGTTTTTAATTAGATTTAATCACAATATTAATCAATTGTATTAACCTCCTCTCCGTTTTTATGAGTAGAATTTTTAGTTTACATTGATCATCCCCTGTTGTGTTTCTCCACATTTAAAAAAACAATAATAATAGTAGATCCTGAAACAGTTTATTCTATATTCTAATAGACAAGTGTGTCATCAACATTTCGGGCCTATATATTTTTGCAAGTTTGTATAAGATTATAAGGTATATACTGCCAATAATTACATACGCATCTCTTGCATGGGGTCACATAAGTCAAAGTAACAAAAAGAAGATACAAGCGGCACACAACAACTGCCTCAGAGAAGCTGCAAACGTGCCCAGATACGTCGCCGAACGGTTCTTATTTAGAGACCTAAAACAAATAAGAGTACTGGATATTATGGAGGAAAAAGCCAGAACAAAATTTGCTGAGCTAGAAGACCACCCAAACCGGATCTTGCAAGAGATATTAAGGTATGATGTGTACCATAGATGGAAACATAGGAGACCCAAACAACAAATATTATTAAATATATAATAAAGGCTAGATAATCGTAGCTCTATCAAAAGAAGACAACTTGCTCACCTTTGGCATCTCATTATATTTATTAATGTTGATTTTTATAATTTTCAGACATCCCTCAAAAAAAAATATACAAAAAACTTCAAAACGGCTTCAGCCACTAAACAAATCAATAAAATATTAACAATAGGCGAAAGCCACAAAAAAAATATTAGTAACAAAACCCAAAAAAGGGCATGAGGGGCCCACATCCTCGAGCGCCGAGTCGCCGAACTGGACATAGCCCAGAGCGGGGACTCGGCGCCCGAGCAAGCAAAACAGATCGAAGATAAGTCACTAGAGATAGCGGGAATAGAGCGCCTCACGCTGGCCTGCATTGATCGGGGTAGGATTTCATATGGGAGTCCGTGTACCCAAGACTCCCATATGATAAGCACTTTGCTGATTGAGAGCCCCTATAGCGCATCAGAGTGCTATCGGGGGGTAAGTGGATGGTCTGGAGCATTGAGGCGGGGTGGAGTGATTCCTGCTTACGGGAGTTAATCCTCCTCGCCTCAATGAATTGTGTCACCCGAATGTCATTCTCTAGGGGTGAGCAAGTCTCTCAGGCTGGGTTAAATCACTATGCTTGCTTGCTTGATTATAAGGTATTTATCTAAACAATCATTCTACAAGATTCTTTCAAAAATTTTCATTCCACTCAATATTACACATCAGTGCTTTCACGTGACACATTATGGCAGTAGTGTTTACCATTTTGAAAACAAATTGGAATATTTGAAGTTTTCATTAAAACTATGATTTTTGATTATATTGGTATTTCAGCCCCGATTAGAACACTACATACTAACAGAACTTTAAGGCAATACTTTTAGTAGGTAGGTATTTTTTATGTAGATGGAACTTTTAAGTTAATTTTTTAACTCGTAGTATAATTATTGAATAAAACATTGAAATGTCTTTCTGGTGTTTTAATTTCCTGCGAAATTTCATCAAAAATCCCGCAAAATTTATAATTTAAAATTTACACCTAACTAAAATTTGTCAATTTAGTTCCCATTCCAATCAAGAGATGGCGTTAACTGGAACCGAAAGATTAACATGGTCGTGAAACGTCTAGAGTATGTATGGTTTGTGATATTAAGCGATTAAAAATTTTAAAAATTGCGAAATCGGCCATTTTTAACCCTAAATCGGACATTTATCTAAAATTTTCAAAGTTGACAAGGTAGGTAGATATTCTTTAAACATTGATTGATGAAATCTCAAAGAGTTTTTTGCAATACAATATCGGAAACCCCTTTGTTTTTTAATTACTGATCAAGCTGGCTCGACACTGTAGTATAAGTGAGGACGTTTGAGTTGGCATAAATTCATTATCTCGAGAATGGGCAAATATCAAGAGAAATCCTCAAACAGGTCGATTTTTATTTTTAAATTAGGACTTTTTGGCATATATATAATACTAGTGACGTCATCCATCTGAGCGTGATGACGTAATCGATGATTTTTTTAAATGAGAGTAGAGGTTGTGTGATAGCTCATTTGAAAGGTAATTTAATTCTCTGTTCAGTAATATAAACATTAACATAAGTATTTATACAGGGTGTACAACAATTTTTTTTTATTAAATTAACTTTGATTAAATTTGACAAATAGAAGAAAAAAATTTTTTGTACACCCTGTATAAATAATTATGTTAATGTTTATATTACTGAATAGATAAATAAATAACCTTTTAAATGAGCTATCACACAACCTCTACTCTCATTTAAAAAAATCATCGATTACGTCATCACGCTCAGATGGATGACGTCAGTAGTATTATATATATGCCAAAAAGTCCTAATTTAAAAATAAAAATCGACCTGTCTGAGGATTTCTCTTGAAATTTGCCCATTCTCGAGATAATGAATTTATGCCAACTCAAACGTCCTCACTTATACTAGTGTCGCGTCCGTTTGATCAGCAATTAAAAAACAAAGGGGTTTCCGATATTGTATTGCAAAAAACTCTTTAAGATTTCATCAATCAATGTTTAAAGAATATCTACCTACCTTGGCAACTTTGAAATTTGTAGATAAATTTCCGATTTAGGGTTAAAAATTGCCGATTTCGCAATTTTCAAAATTTTCAATCGCTTATATAACAAAAACTATTAACTTAAGAGAAAAATCACTAAAAACCTTTTCTGTTTGGAATGATTCAAAAAACCTAAAAAAAAATTTGTTCGATGCAAAAAAAAATAATTTTAGGAAAAACCCCTAATTTTTCCCTCGCCTGGCAAGGTCTTGTGCTCTTCAGAATCGCCTGTCATTGTACACATTTCCTCTAAATGACATACTCAAACACATACTTAAATTTAAACCTTACAGGAGAAAGTTTATTTTACCCCCTAAATTTGCACTTTTCGATTCACCTGGTAGATACACGTGCACCGCTGATGCCTGCCAGGTCATGGTTTTTAGCCTTGGTGTGCTATGAATTATCACTAGACAAATTTCTAGCCTTATAGGACGACCGTTAGTCGGAGGGTTCACTAGCTCTTAGACTAATACTGGTTTGTGGTGACGTCGTGGTGAGGTCCGAAAATTTTTCTAAGTATTTTCGTTCAAAACGTCTGAGCTTTTCTTCACTTGCTTTGTTTTCCAAAACGTACTCCAGTTCTTGACACACGTTATTTATGTGATTGTTCTTATCTCCGATGCAGACATTTTATTTTAGCTTTTAGCTCTGCTATATCTTGAATTATGTTTCCTATATTTGTGGTGTATTTTTCTTTTCTCATATCATAAGAGAAAAACATATCTTTTTTTCCACGAATTCTAAGAACGAGACATATAAAATAACTTAAGACCAGTGTAAGAATTGAAACCAAGTAAGCAGACTTAAATCTAGATGAACTAAACAAAGTTATCTCCGAAGATTATTTTAAATACATGTACTTTACATCATCCTTTTATTATAGTACTTGGTAATTTAATGAGACGATATGGGCATGTACCTTTTCGATTAGTGAACAGGGGCGTCATTTGAAATTTTGATTGGGGGGGGGGGGCAAGCATTACCAGAGAACGGCAGTTCTCGCCAGTGACGCACATCCACACTCTCCTACACGCGACACTATATACAGGGTGAGGCAGATAACTGGCCTATTAGAAATATCTCGAGAACTAAAGGCAACAGAATCATAAAAATTTTAATATCGAAGTTTTGAAGGATGATCTATTAAATGAAAATATTTTTATCTCCTTGCAGCTTCCGGTTATACTGGAAGTTGCTTATAACTTCGTTTTTTTAAATGGGACACCCTGTATCTTTTTATATTTTCGGATTCTATTCGATGTCTTCTTTCTTAAAATATGAGGATTTGTAAAGTTATACAGGGTATTTTAAAACATAATTACGTTTTTTTATTAATTTCGTAGCAATGTTCACACCCTGTAGAATTGTAGTAGTTTGACAACCAAAACTCTGCTTACGTTCAAATGATTTTTAATATAGTCTAGTATTGTTAAGAATCATTAGTATAACTTAATTTTTAATTTTAGTATACAGGGTTGGTCGAAACTCGGAATGAGTATTTTCTGAGTTTTCTTAAATGGAACACCCTGTATTTTAGTATTGTAATTAAATGATATTTTATGGTACTTTTCTATTTCTTAAGCATTCCCTATACCTAACTGCTTTAATTTGTGCTTAATTGTTAGTCTCACCAACAATCTTAACTACGTAGGTATTTTGATAGCTAAACCAATTATTGGTAATTTTAAGGATCAGTCTGGATTAATATGTATTTATTTCTGAAAAATTATTTGTAATTGAATATTTTCACGGCCAACCTAATAAAATTTTACGTATTTTTTGTTGCAATTAATGTTTAGCTTTAATCACCAATAACTCACAAATTAAAGCAGTTAGGTATAGGGAATACTTATAAAATAAAAAAGTACTATGAAATACCATTTTATTACAATACTAAAATACAGGGCGTTCTATTTAAGAAAACTCAGAAAGTATTCATTCCTTCCGAGTTTCGGCCAACCCTGTATACTAAAATTTCAAAATTAGCTATACTAATGATTCTTAACAATAATCGACTATATTAGAAATCAGTTGAACGTAAGCAGAGTTTTTAATGTCAAACTATTACAATTCTACAGGGTGTGAATTTTGCTACGAAATTAATAAAAAAACGTAAATATCTTTTAAAATACCCTGTATAGTATTACAAAATTTCATCTTTTAAGAAAGAAGATATTGAGGAGAATCCAAAAATGTAAAAATATACCCATATATAAAAATGTCCCATTTAAAAAAACCAAGTTATAAGCAACTTCCGGTATAACCGGAAGTTGCAAAGAGATAAAAATATTTTCATTTAATAGATCATCCCTCAAAACACCTTTATTTCAATTTTCATGATTCTGTTACCTTTAGTTCTCGAGATATTTCTAATAGGCCAGTTATCTGCCTCACCCTATATACACGAAATTTTCGATTTTCTAAATCTGACTGAATTGAAAATTTGCCCAACTCCCATCTTAATGTTCAGGAAAAGACTCACCCATTCATATGTCAATTATCCATTTTGGTCCACGGGTGTGGATTTTACGGCCCTTCCTATTTAGGGTCTGTTTTTCGTTCTCGTCCCCAAAACTCCCAAAAACTTCGAAAATTTAACTCCGACCGTTGCGGTTTCTGATAGTACTGATCATTGCCTTTCTAACGCATGTCTAATTTTGAAAATCGGTTATACTATTCAAAAGTTACCGAGCTCAGAAATATGACTCAATTTTTTCTTAAGGGAAAATGTGTGTCGATATGTATGTATGTATATATGTGGAAAAGTTAAACCGATCTGAATTTTTTTTCTGTGTTTGAAGAGGGGGTCAGGGCCGATTCAAAACCGATGTATTTTGTGACTTTTGACCACCCATAAGCCAGCTATAGGACTTGGTAGGTACAAAACGGCATATTTTTTGGGGGTATATATCTTCGGTTTAAGAAGAGACAGTAAAACTGCAAATACACCAAATCAATAGTATTGAGTAAGCTTTCAAATGGTGTTTAAGCCGCCAGGATCAGACATACACACGGCTCAGCATAGCCGAAAAACTGAAAAACTAAACTTTGAAAATTTTGGTTTTTCGACAATTACTCAAAATTTCAACCTACGAATTGCGCCAATAACTGAGCGCTTGTAGAAGGACTCTAGGCGAATCTAACGGTGTATACCTGATATCCGGGAAAATTCGATTTTTTAAGTTATAGGCATCATAAGTATGATCAAATCTATTTCTTATGGGAAAAACGGTTTTTCAAGCTCAATAATTCCTGTAATAGTTTCAGTTATCATACTTGACCTTAGATTCATCAGATACTACTTGTCAATACGTTTCAAACTCATGTTTAGTAATCAAAATCGGTTAAGCCGTTTAAAAGTTATTAAGCTACAAAAGTATAATCCAATTAACGGTTATTCCCTAAATGGTTTATGTAGTTGTAGTGGTTATGACGCTAAATTTGATCTGGCAACGGGAAATTCGAGTTCATTTACCGGCCATTTCAATATTTTTCTTCAATATATTTCGAATAGAAAGAAAATCTAGTGTATATTCGATGGACACTAGATCATTTGGGAGATAATGCGACAAAGGCGACTATTTATAAAGCTTAACGTGTAATCGAGAAACATTGCATTTAACTTCATACATTTATTTTATAAATAACTTTGAAAAACTCCTGATACAAGAATAAAAAACCGCTAAACGCCGTAAAAATGAGTAGCGCATACAATATTCCAGCTACAAAAGATCTGATATGAATATTACGTGGCGCGAAAATGTATTTTCATTTTGATGTAAAACAAAATTCAAGTTTTCTTTTAAAAGATTTTTCCATAATATTTGCTAAATTTAAAGTAAAACGCGCCACAAAAGAGTAACTTTGATACAGTTTGAATTTTGAAACTCTTTTGTATTACGTTTACTTCAAATTTAGCAAACATTATGGAAAAATCTTTTAAAATAAAACTAGAATTTTGTTTTGCATCAAAATGAAAATACATTTTCGCGCTACGTAATATTCATATCAGATCTTTTGTAGCTGGAATATTGTATGCGCCACTCAGTTTTACGGCGTTTAGCGGTTTTTTATTCTTGTTATATATACAATACATTATACAATACTATATTAATAAAATTGATGTATTCTTTGCAAATTTCAGTCATTTTCAGGTTCAAGTTTTCTTAGGTAAATGCCCCCCTGACCCTGTCAAATAACGCCCCTGTTAGTGAACGTTATATTTACTAACTTGCTTTCGTTCACTTTAATTCGCCATGTTTGTAACCAAATTTTTATTTTATCGAAAATGGTCTGGGGCAGTTGCGAGGTGATGTACGGGTTTAAGTAAGCCGTAAGAATTGCTTTGTTGTCTACATATATTATGTGACTGTGATGATGTTTCAACTTCTAGGAAGATCTGTTGTATAGAGTAGGTAGAGAACAGGTCCAAGGACACCACCCTGAGGTACTCCCGCTTTAATTGGATATACGCTAGTACTACACTGATCCTGTACTTTTACAAGGAAATGGCGGTCGGAAAGAAAATACCTACTTGAGGATTAGAAAGTAGTTGAAAGGAAGGACTTATCTTATTTTGTATAGCAGACCAGTGTGCCAGACTTCATCAAAAGCCTGCGAAACATCCAAAAAGGCTGCAGAACAGTATTTCTTCTCTTCTAAGGCTTTGTTTATAGAATTTCGGATTCAATGAAATTGCTCAGGGGTAGCATTTTGTCTAAATTCAAACTGGTGGTTCGGTATTAGCTGCTATTCCACGAGAATTCGCTGTAGTCTGTCTAGTAATAGTTTTTCAAAAACTTTTGACATCACTGAAAGTAGACTGACAGGTCTATAGGACATACTTTCTACAGTTTTTACGGTTTTAAGTCTGACGTGAAACAATCCTGCGAAGGTCAAAAATAGAGGAAATTCAATACCTACCCTAAACTAGACAGCACTAAACAATCTTCCAAAAAGAAAAAACAAGTTTTTTAAGTTTTTTATTTTTTAACAATATTTATATTAAACATAAGTTTAGTATCATCTTTTGAAAATAATGTATGAAACTAAACTCAAAAGTCTAATCTCCAATACCTATAAAACACAGGACTAAAAAATAGCTTAAGTAAAATAATTAAATAGTAAATAAATAAATTAAGTCTCTACAATTTCTCCTCGGGCTTGAGATTGACCAGTTTCTCGCTAGCCTCCCAAATATCGTCGCAGAATTTCTTGTTCCAGGCTCCGGGAGGTGTAGGGAAGACTCTGCAATCCCAGAAGTGTTTGCCAGTGATATCTTTAACACTGTTAGCCAATGCCAAGTGAAGAGTGGTCTGGGCTCCTTCCTCTGGGGTCTACAAAAAACAAATAAACAAACAAATAAATATAGAACTATGAAATAGAATAAATCAAAGATGATTTTTTAATTGACATGAAATTGACTTTATTTCAAAGATCATCTTTTGGCATTGGAGGTCAATACACGGGCCCGAAATGTGAAACTATGCAGTTACCAAACGTTTTCTTCAATAAATCAATTATGGAACGAGCTTTATGACATGTTGCACCGTCTTGTTGAATCCACAGCTCCTGCACATCATGGTTGTTCAATTGAGGAATGAAAAGTCAGTAATCATGGCTCTGTAGCAGTCACCATTGGCTGTAACGGTCTAGCTAGCATCGTTTTTGAAGAAGTACGGACCAATAATTACACCAGCCCATAAAGCACACAAAAAAGTCAGTTTTTTTAATGTAATGGTGTCTCAACATACACTTGAGGATTATCTTCACTCCAAATACAAACCAAACTTCATCATCATCAATGGTGCTACAGCCCTATGAAAGAGCCTCGACCTTCCCAAGTCTATTACGCCAGTCAGTCCTATCCATTGCCAACCGTTGCCAGTTTGTTGCGCCTATTTTTCTCCCATCCTCATCTACACCATCCTTCCATCTAAGTTTTGGCCTACCATTATTTCTACCTCCCACAAGTTGTGACATAAGGATTCTTCTAGGAGGGTTGTTATGCTGTGATCTTGCTAGATGTCCTCCCCATCTTAGTCTTCCTATTCTTATAAGAGATACTACGTCTTTACCACCAAATATATGTTTATATATGTGGTATACCTCGTAGTTGTACCTCCTCCTCCAAATACCATTTTCACATATACCACCGAATATTCCTCTCAGGATCCTTCGTTCAAATATAAGCAGAAGGTTTTCATCTGCCTTGGAGATGGTCCATGTCTCCGATCCATATGTCAACACTGGTTGTATGATGGTTTTGTATATGGTTACTTTTGTCTTTTGGATTAAGTTTCTGCTTCTCATATGTCTACTCAGTCCAAAATAGCATTTATTCGCTAGAATTATCCTTTGCTTGATTTCTTCCGTCATGACGTTCTCCTTGGTGATCAGGGAGCCTAAGTATGTGAATTTTTCCACCACTTCAAAGGTAGAGTTATCAACAGTGAATTGGTGACCCATGTTTCTGGCTCTATTGTTGGGTGTTGATGCCATCATCTTAGTTTTCTCCTCGTTTACTTTCAGGCCCATATTTTTTGAGGCATTTGAGAAGGTGGTATACATTTCTTCTAGTTTGCTTGTTGTGCGGGCAACTAGGTCCACGTCATCGGCATATGCCAAAATTTGGGATAATTTATTAAAAATATTTCCTCTGTTGTCTGCTCGGGCATCTCTGACCGCCTTTTTCAGAGCTATGTTGGAGGAGACACGCCAGCGCATCTCCCTGTCACAGCCCAACATTCGTTTCAAACGCCTGTGCTTGTTGGCCCTGTATTTCGACTGTGCAAACGACTTTATGCATTGTAGCCTTAACCAATTTGATCAGTTTATCAGGGATGTGGAATTCACCCATGGCTTCATACAATTTATTTCTTAGGACACTATCATAGGCCGATTTAAAATCTACGAAAATATGGTATGTGTCGATATTGAATTCATTGGTTTTTTCAGTATTTGCCTTAGCACAAAGATCTGGTCTGTTGTTGATCGACCAGGCCTAAAACCACTTTGATATTCTCCAAGAAGCTCCTCTGAATGTGCACTGTATTAAGGAGGGTTATTCCCCTATAGTTTCTACATTCCAATTGATCACCCTTTTTGTGTAGCGAGCAAACGATTCCAATACACCACTCTTCCGGGATTTGTTCCTCATTCCAGGCTCTCAGTATTATTTTATATATTTGATTAGTCAGAGTAGCACCTCCATATTTAATAAGTTCCGCGGATATACCATCACTTCCTGGAGATTTGTTATTTTTTAGGTGTTTTATTGCATCCCGTACTTCTTGAATTGATGGAGGCTCTAATGGTGTATTGTTGGTTGCTCTTGGGTTCGGTTGATTTGGATCTTCTACTTCGATGCTAAGTAGTTCTTTATAGTTTTCCACCCACCTTTTGAATATTTCTTCTTTTGTATTGAGTATGTGCCCCTCCTTATCCTTACATAGTCTTAGCCTTGGTTTGAATTCCTTTTTACATTATTCAGTGTTTTGTAGAATTTTCTTGTTTGATTTTCCTGTTTTAATGCCTTAAGTTCTTCCAGTATTCTATTTTCATAAATTCTCTTTTTTCTTCTATGAATGCACTTCTCTTCTCTTCTAAGGTCTTTATAAGTTTGTTGTTTTTCTCGGGTTCTTTTTTGCTGCATCTGTTTATATGCATCGTTTTTCTTTTTGTAATGTCCTCACACTCAGCATCGAACCAGTCATTGCGTGATGGTGGTTTTTCTGGCCCTAGAATATTATTTGCTGCGTCTTTAATATTACTTTTACACATTTCCCATTGTTCGCTGGTTGTTAGGTTTTCATTAATGATGCAGTTAGTTTCGATATAGTTTTGAAACCTTTCTACCGTTTGCGGATTTTTGAGGAGTTCAATATTAAGGAGCGTTGTTTTGGTACTTTTCTCCTTCTTCGCGTTTGAGATTCTAGCTCGAATTCTTGTGCCAACTAGAAAGTGATCTGAATCAATATTGGTGCCTCGATAGGTCCGGACATCCATCAAGTTTGAGAAGTGTCTAGGATCTATGATCATATGATCAATTTGGTTGTTCGGTAATCCATCGGGCGAGGTCCAAGTTCCCATGTGTATTTTTTTGTGTAGAAAACCGAACTTACCAAATAATTTAAAGGCATAATTTTTTGATTAGTTACGCATTGCCGGTTCTGACATATAAAACTCAATTATGAGCTTTTAACAACAGTCTAGTCCACAAACTTCAAGGGACTCAAAGAGCTTTGAAACGGAGAATCCTCAAAATTAGTCTCAATGATCACAGATCCAATGAAGAGATACGAAGACGATCAAAGTAACAGTTGTGATCCAGAAAATTGCCATGTTGAAATTGAACCAGGGCTGCTTTATCCATTAGGCAATATAGGCAGTTGCCTAGGGCGGAAAATTATGAGAGGGCGGCAAAAATACTGTACCAAAAATTTTGTATATAAAAATTAAAATCGAATAACATTTAAGTACATAGTACATCCATCAATGGAATATAAGTGGGCATTCATTTCTAGAAAACAAATTGCATTTTCTTAACACTCATTCAAAAAGACAGAAGTCGTAAATTTAGGGATTATTGGGCCGTCGGCAGCACCGCAAAGGCGGCGGGCGCACTGTTATATAATTTTTTTAAACTGAATCGTTTTGGGTTAATCGTGGTTGAAAATTTGCCATTTTTCATTGAAAAATGTCGCCTTTTCAGACGTTTTTTTGCGAATACCTTAAAATTATGCATCTAACGAAAAAAACTATATAACACATTTTTATAGCTTATGAAAAATCAAAGAGATCCGTTCCTTCATAAGTCTTCTAATTCTAGTGATAACATAATAGTATATTAAGTATGGAGAACGGTAAGGGTTTTATACCGGTCGAAGACAATTGTTTGGAGAAGGAGCGGAGCGACGACTCCAATTATTGTCTGAGATCGGTTACCCTTAACGTTCGACATGCTTATAACTTTTTTCACGATTGATACCATTATAAATTATAAAATTAAACATTTTCGTCATATTGACTAGTTTCATTCATTTTATCAAGATAGATACTTTGGTTGTTAGGTAGTAACTAGGGTGCATAACAACAATGGAGAATTGAGTTTTTATTTGAGCGAAAGTGAATTTGAAGAAATTGAATGGGCTTGGGAAGAAGGGTGTTCCGCAATTATTCCCGAAAAATCCAAAATCCGTTATCAAAATACCTACCAAAGTTTTAAAAAATGGTGCGAAGGCAAGAATTTAAGAATCGAAGAAAAGACTCTATTGGCATATTTCGTTCAAAGACATATGCAGTTGAAAGCTCCTGGAAGCCTCTGGGCAGAATATTTAATGATTAAATCCACCGTTTTTCTTTATGATGGCATTGATATTTCCAAGTTTTCAACTTTGATCGCGTATTTGAAGAGAAAAAATGTTGGCTATAGGCCTAAGAAAGGGAGCATTTTTACACGGGAGCAATTTGAAAAATTTCTGATGGAAGCACCGGATGAAGAATTTCTAGTTCACAAGGTAATATAAGCTAGTCTAGGTAAAAGAAATACTCTAATGAAGATTTTTTCATAATTTGTAGGTCGCAATGATATTGGGAATATCTGGTGCCTGTAAAAGAGAAGAATTATATAATATTACTATGAATGACATCCAACAAACCGATAATTTAATGATTGTAAAAGTACCCAATACAAAAACGAACATCCAGCGTACTTTTACAGTCGTTAATAAACCAGACGGTAAATGAATTACTTACCGTCGAGTTGGAGTACTTACCGTCGAGTTGGATTACTTACCGTCGAGTTGCTAGTAAATGTCACCTACTAACGTAAAATCTGTCACGGTAAACAGTCAAAAATGATCAATCGTGCAAAAAAAGATGTATGGTAGGTGAAAATAAATTTTTTTTGTGCATGCTCAAATGGGTGTGTTCAACTTAATAACAGAGAAATGGTCGATTTTAAGGGTATAATGCTATCAATATCTTTTGTACGTACTGCCTGAAAAACATTTAAAACGACCGCACTGTTAAATTTCGATTACATTCAAACTAAGCGAGATATGGTGCAACAAAAAAGGATGACTAATTTATTTTAATATAACATGCGAAGTATGTACCTATGTTTTAACCCCTCATCCACCAGATTTAAATGCATCGTTTTGCTTCAACAATACCTTTTACTTTAGTGTTATTTATATGTTCAACAAGTTGGACGGGTTTAAAATGTATGGTTTTTGAAAAAAAATAAGATCAAATTATAGAGAGCATTTTTAATTTTTTTAAATCTTCCTTTTCCTCCATGTAACTCGAAAATGTTTATGAGATACAGTAATGAAGGAAAAATAAAGTTGTTATCTAAAAGAAAACCTACATTTTTGTAAGGTATTTTTTACGTATCTCTTATCACTTTCGAATTACATGGAGAAAAAGGAAGATTTTTAAGAAAATTTAAAAATGCGCTCTATAATTTGATCTTATTCTTTTCAAAAACCCGTCCAACTTTTTGAATATAGAAATAACACTATAGTAGAAGGTATTCTAGAAGAAAAACGATGCATGTAAATTCTGGTGGATGAGAAGTAAAATACACTTCTCATTTTTCCTTAAAATACATTAGTCATAAGTTTTTTTGCACCATATCTCGCTTAGTTTGAATGTAACCGACATTTAACAGTTCTCGTTTTAAAGGTCTTTTCAAGCACTATAAAAGGTATTCGTAGCATTATACCCCTAAAATCGGCAATTTCTCTGTTATTTTAAGTTGAATACACCGATTTCAGCATGCACCAAAAAAATATTTTTTCACCTACCATCTCTTTTTTTATTAAAACTAGAAGATTTATGAAAAAATTAATCTCTCTGATTTTACTGAATCTACAAAAATGTTTTATATAGTTTTTTTCGTTAGATGCACAATTTTTATGGTATTCCCAAAAAACAGTCTCCGAAAAGTGTAATTTTTTTATGAAAATGGCAAATTTTTAACCACGAATAAGGGTAAGATACTTTCCCCAATTTTGATATTGCTTTGCGCATTTATTTGTGCCTGCCAGTTGCCGACCAACGTGTCCGCTGAAAGGTCATTTTCGAAAATGTCAAGAATTTAAAATAGTCATGAAAATAATTTCCGATCAAGTATGACGCAAGAACTTCTTAACAATTTGTCGATTTTGTCCATAGAAAGTGACGTAACAAAGGCGATAAATTATGAAGACATTATAGATGATTTTTATCATCTATAAATGATATTTTATGAATTTTATGAATGAATTTTTATCATCTTGGAATGACAATTTTTATGTATTCTTATTTAAATAAAAAAATCTGCTTGCAATTTTTCTTCGCAAAAATGGTACATGCTTAAAGGGCGGCTACTAGAGAATTGCCTAGGACGTCAATTGACCTAAACGCGGCCCTGAATGGAACTGGGCATAACACATAGGAAGAATGGAAGACAACCGGTGGACGAAGCGAATTATTGAATTTCGACCAAGGGCAAGTAAGAGAAGTAGAGGCAAACCCCAAACAAAAAGGAACAATGACATCAAGCGAATGGCTAGCCACGAATGGATGCCGAAACAGTAAATAGAAATCAATGGATACACCTAAGGGATGCTTACATTTGACGATGTATGAAATAGCTTTGAATGATGATAATGATGATGATGATGATGATATAACATAGTAATAATATGAATACCCCCTCTCTGCATACATTACCTTACTTACCTTGCCATAAATGTAGAGGAAGAAATATCTGATCAGTCTATAAACAGTCTTCAATCCATCAAATCTGGCAGATTTTCTAAAGAGGTATAGATTGACCAAACCAGGATGTAGAGAGTTACTGGTAACACCGGATTCCTTCAGTTTTTCAGCGAATATATTGGCGGTAATGACGTTGGCGAGTTTTGAGTTTGCGTATATGATACCTTGGCGGAATATGGACAGAGGATGGTCAACAGGGTAGTTGAGGGTTTCTAGATTGAGGTTGCTGCAGAAAGCTAGTGCTGAACTAACGAAGACGATGCGGCTTGGTGCTGACTTTTTGAGCAAATCTAGAATAAAAAATTATATTTTTAAAATATTAAAATAAAATATTAAATTTAGTCAGGTATTGTGTGTAAGTATATGGAATTGAGCCAGAATTATTAGTGTAATGAAAATTACATTTCTTATAAGAAACTATTGTTTGACGTTTCGATTTCCATTTCGGAAATCGTTCTCATAAAATTAAAAAGAAAATTACGTTTGCAAATTCTGTGAAAAAAAATTTCATAGCCTATTTTTTAGGTGATCCCCAGTACCGGATTAACCATTAGGCAAAATATACAGTTGCCTAGGGGCTTCGCAGAGCCCAAAATGAAAAAATAATAATTAGATTTAAATAAAAATTATATTATGTTTAAAATTTCAAATATCGCTCAATACCATAAAAGTGATGGTGGAGGTATAAAACTAGAATAAAACATTTGTTCACATAGAAAGCCTATGTTGTGAGAATAAGTCGCTAATGAATGCCATTTGGTAGAAGGATCAGAAGGAACAGTAGTACTGTTTGTCAGTCTACACGGTTTCTTACCTCCTCGCATTTAAATCAAAGCGAACACGAACGAGCGAACGAATTCGTTCGTTAACTTTATTGTATTTGTACAGCGAATCGAGCACGACCGAACGAATTCGTTCGCATTCGCACATGTTCCAACCGATGTCGGTAAGTGAGCGAATCATCAAATGAAATCGTTGTTCAATGTGGACAGTGGATAGAGGGTAGCGAACGAATTCGTTTAGAAGTACTGATTTAATTTATTTACAAACATTAGTTTGAGAGGGTTGTTTATTGTGTAGTTGTGAAAACATAATTTTGCAATATGGAATATGCCTATGAAACCTAAAATCGAAGCTATATAAAATAATAAACAGAAAAACTGATGCTTGTTTTAACATTTCTATAGGAATGGGTTGTGATGTCTCTGAACTAAAAAAATGAATTAGCTTCTGGCATCATTTAGACGAGAAAGACAAAAAGAGGGTTCGAAGTGGTTTGCTTTTAAAAGCCTAATGTTTTTATTGGATAAATTTCAACCCAGAAACACGAATGAGGTAACCAAATCAAATTAATTGCTAAAATTAATTAAAAGCGAATTTATTTTGATACACCAATTTTACAATTTATAATTTAAACATAATATAGTCATAATATCAAGAGCAAGTAACTTTTTCGAGGAAGAATTTTAAGAAAGCTGGTTCTTTATTATGTTATTTTCTAAGCTCCCTCAAACAGCGTAGTATGGAGAAATCTGACGACTAGGTCCAAGCGCGTGAAGCGACATTCTGAGTGAAATAGAAAAATGTAACAGAAAAAGATAAAAACTGAAGACCGGATTAAACCCAACGTGAAATACATTAAACGCAACATGGACTAGAGAAATTTCTCCCAAAATTTTGTGATTTACGATCCTTAAACAAATACAAATGGTTATTTATGATTATTTATGGTGAGCGTTGATTGACTTGGGATGGCGGTACAGGTATACATTTCAAAGACCGTTTCAGCTGGGCAAACGAGGGAATACATCAGTGTCGTCGTAATTTTTGGTCTAATTACGTTGGGTTTTAATTTTTATCATTGTGTAAATTAACCAACTACTAATATTTTTAACGGCCCCACTGACGCGGTGTAATAAATATTCTTGAAGATAGGATGTCCAACCAAGTGTCTGACCCATCTTATCACAAAGTAAATATTACTAATTTTACAGTCCTGTGGAGTTGTACTGTGCTCTCTGTCGTTCTCACTATTATATATATTATTATCTCTCTTTGCCGACGCCGACGTCTAAATTTTTAAATACCTGAAGCTCGTATCAACACGCGCTTCGACCTAGTCATCAGATTTCTCCAGCTATTTTTGTAAGCTATTATTGTATTAAAATTTACCCAGCAAGAAACACGAAAATAAACTTTGTGTGAACAATGTGTGACCGGCACTGGCCCATCTTAAAAACATCTGCGGGCAATATGCACTCCCGATCATCAACGAATGCGAACGTTCGCTTCAATGTAAATGGCCCTACTTTGTAGCGAACGAATGACCAAGCGAACACCTACGAATTCGTTCCTTCGTTCGTTCGTTCGTGTTCGCTTTGATTTAAATGCGCCTAGAAAAGTAGAAAGAGCAACGAATGAGTCAGCGCCCCCTTGCTACCCTCTGCTTCATTGCCCACTCCCATGCCTTTCGCTTCATGTCAGGAAAATACAAAATACAATGGTCTCCAGGCTCATTTACCTAAGATTGACATTGACAAACTTGCAATTTACATTTCTTGTGCCGCACAAGTTCGCTTTAGTTGGAGAAAGTGCTGTAAAAGTTGCGTTGGAACCGTTGGAGCAATATTGTATTTTGAATTTGTTTAGTCCGTTTATAGGTAATAGATTTTGGGAAGAACTATGACCTTGAAAATTTTACATAAACTTGTGTACAAAGGTAGGAATTTTTGTGTTGTACGTTTCCTATTCTCAATATGTCAAAGTGAATCTCGGCAGAGCGAATTCAGTATACTGATAATATTGAACCTGAAATTTAAGATGAATACTGCAGTTCAAATATTTTATAGTCCATCTTCGGGACTTGTAGCGAAAACAATTTATTCCTGCTTCATGGTCTTTTTGGGTTATTTATGAAAACAAATTTTGAAGTTTCGAAAATTGTCAGTAGCTTTTAAGATTTATCTTAATGCTAATCATATTACCCGGTCGTATTACCTGCTTGCACGCCAATGGTGAATATAAAGTTTTTAATTGTATGTCAAAAAATGCGCAATAACTACCTCTTAAAACTTACCAAATTTCATTTGCATATCCCAACCGGTTTTAGAGCAATAAATAAATCGTTAATTTGTAAGAAAAAAGTCAACATCCCATATCACGAAAACGAAGCATTTGCGAACATAGGTTTGTTAAGCAAAAGGTCATTATTTTTTATGCAGAATTATCCCTTAAAGTTTGGCGCACTTATTTAGATACACCCTGTATTAATAAAGAACATGACAAGTTGTTAAAGTCCCTAACTTTTTTATTATCCAACATAAGCTAATAAATAATAAAAACAGAATGTTAAGAAAACCTGGGGCTATAGTTGGGTGTTAATTTCAATATGTTATAAAGGCTAGAATATTCCACAGGGTGTTGTGAAAATTGAGAAAAGAACCCACTTCGATTGGTACACCCGGTATGCAATAAAAATTTACCTGTCTAGCAACAATATTATTACAGAAATATTTAAAAAATACTTAAATCGGACAACAAGTTTAGAAGATACGAGACATCAAAAATGACCCATTTTTTGGGGTGCCCGTTTTTTGTGCCGGTCAGTTTATAACAAAAAAAAAGTTATGGATATTGGTCTATAATTATTAGCTATGTTAGTACGATTTTCGGACTTGTATATAGGACAAACTTTAGCTGTTTTCCAGACATCTGGAAAAACTGATGATTTTAGAATCAAGTTGAAAAGTGTACAAAGTGGCCTAGTTAGTACATGCAGGCAATATTTCAATAGAAATGAAGGTATTTTGTCAGGTCCTGAAGTAAATTTATTTTTCAATTTTTTTCCAGCTGATAAAATTTCAAGTTCACTAATAGGTTCACAACTGATGTCTAAAAAAGTATCGTGATCAAAATTGAAACCTAAATTTCCCTCATGTATCTCAGGTAGAGAATAGACACTTTCAAAAAATGTTCTGAATGCATTTACTATTGTCTGAGGAGTATTAAATATTTCATCATTATAAACCATGTTGAAGGATATACCAATTAAACAAAATAATATATCAATTATATATAAATTATAACTCATTATACATTCGTGATTCGCATACAATACAAACAATTCAAGTTAGATGTAGGGAATAACAATAAAAGAAGAACTAATCCACGTATTTTTAAATTTTATCCCACTGTACGACAGAGTAATTCTGCTGAAAATAAGGTATCCTTTATTCATTATTTATATAATCCAGACAACTGTTAGAGAAATGATACGCATATATCTACAAAAACTTATTAAGTTAACTAATAAAGAAGACACTAATTTACAGTAGTTTTAGGAAATTTCATTACCAAATTAGGTAGAGGCACTTTCTTTCAGATTGAAGATCTTCAGAGACTGGTGAACAGAATAGCTGTGTATGGCTAAGAATACGGTCTAACAATGAACATCAAGAAGACAAAATTTATGAGAATATCTAAAACTCAAAGAAATAATGAGAACCTCCTCAAATAGACGGAACAAATGTCGAATGAGTAGACCAATGTCCATATATTGAAATAATTATGAACTCCACCAATGATTGCTTCCAGGAAATTAAAATTAGAATAGAATAAGCTAAGCAAATTTTAACAAATTAGAAGAGTACTCTACACAAGGGATTTAAAGTTAGAGCTAAGAATTAGGTTGGCTAGGTGCTACGTTTTCTCGACTTTGTTGTACGGAATGGAAGCTTGGACCTTAAATGCGGAATCAAGGAAAAAACTGGAATCATTGGAGTTGTAGGTTTATAGAAGAATTCTGAAAATATCATGGACAGAACACGTCACAAACAAAGAGCTTCTGAGAAAGAAGAATAAAGAAATGAAAGTCTTACATACAGTTAAAACCCAAAAATTGGAATATCTCGGACATATTACACATGGAGAGAGAGACCACTTGGGCCGGCGTAGCGCAGGCGGTATTATGCTTGCTTCGCATGCTGGTAGGCCGGGGTTCAAATCCCACGCGCGCCGGCAAGAACAACTAGACATTTTTAAAATGTCTATAGGCCCCAGGTCGACTCAGCCTGAATAAAATGACTACCTTGGGTAAAACTAGGGGTAATAATAGGCGGTTGAAGCGTAGCACTGGCTCTGTTACCTTCCTTGTATACCGTAGGCCCTAGATATAGCAGACTACCCTGCTATATCCCAAAAGCTGCGTTAGCGGTATAAAACGGGAGAATATTATTATGAGAGAGACCACTTACTCAAACTCATTACGCAGGGAAATGTACAAGGAAAAAGAAGTATTGGAAGACGTAGATGACGTGGTTGAGCAACCTGAGATAATGATACGGATGTACGTCAAATCTTTTCAAAGCAGCCATCTCTAAAGACTGAATAGCTATGATGATTGCCGCCCACCGTTGCGGATATGGCGCTTAAAGAAGAAGAATCTCCTAAATTTTGTTGAGCAATACAGTCTCAAAGAACGTAAGAGAAAAATATTGTTAGAGTTTTGTCAAAAAAACACAGACCTGACGTCAGTCATCTAAAGAAGAAGCAATAATAAATAAAACAACAATCAATCATCATCACTATCAATCATTTCTGGCTGATAGGTATTAACATCTACCCCTATTTTGCGTCTCTGTTGTCCTTTCAGTTTTTGGCAATTTTCTTTCTTGGAAAATGTTTGTATACAAGCTGTACAACGAACCCCTAACAACAATGTAAAAACGTTAATTGCTTTTGACCCTCCAGAATGACGCACCTGCTGGTACATAAAGTGCAGGTGACTTTTCATAAGGGAACAGTATGAATCAGGCATAATTATTATTTGTATGCGTGCTGTTTGACATTTTTTAAATGAAACGGAAGTATTATTATGTATCAATAAATTTTATAAATCGTGCTTAAAGGGAAAACTATATTGAAATAAATCAATCGTTTCAACACAATCAAAAAATCAATTTTTTTATGTGTTGTCTTATTAGAAGTCACTAATGCCTGGTTGCACCAACAGAACTTAAGCTCTAGCTTAGCTAAGCTCTGCTTATAGATAGGACCACCGGAAGTATCACTTACGTTGCACCATAATTTTGAATTCTTACCTTGTTATCAAGTATATCTATTATTATATTATGATATTCCTATTATATTTTATTGTAATTATATTACATTAATTCTTATGATATTCTCAGCTTAAGCCTAAGATCTGTTGGTGCAACCAGGCATTAGTTTATAATTGGAGACCGAAATAAACTGCTCGTCAAAAGTTAGGGATATAGAAAATTCTGCTGATTTTCATAGTTGATTTTTTCGCGAACAGACGGATTCCGCTATTTTTTTATTTTAGCCTTTTCTTTAGTATTTACACAGTTGTGCAAAGGTTCACTCAAACTTATTTTTTGTACTTATACCGGGTAGAAGAAAAAAATATGCTTTTCTTGTGTTAAGTTTGAGACACCCTGTAGGGAGAACGAGGTACAAATGTGAGTATACATCAGAATAATATTATAGTCTTATGTTTTGTGAACACGCTGTTGTTTGAATGTCCCTGATATTTTTAGAAACAAAAAAA
This sequence comes from Diabrotica virgifera virgifera, assembly GCF_917563875.1. Taxonomy (NCBI): domain Eukaryota; kingdom Metazoa; phylum Arthropoda; class Insecta; order Coleoptera; family Chrysomelidae; genus Diabrotica; species Diabrotica virgifera. Next base: position 68,115,643 of record NC_065444.1, read on the forward strand.
AATAGACGGTTTTGTAATTTAACATGTATTTTAACCGAATCAAAAGTTTGAGACAACTTGTAGGGAGAAAAAGGCTCAAAGGTAAGTATACTCCGATATTATATTGTAGTCTCATATTTTTTGAATATTTTATTTTTTTAATTTCTCTGATATCTTTAAGGGGGGGGAGTATGGTTAAAAATAATAATTTTTTTTATTATTTCAAATAAAATTGCATACTTTCAAGAATACTCTCTGAAAATTTGAAAATAATCGGAGTAAAATTACCAGAGATACAGCGTGTTGAATATCTCTACCTTCGACTCGCTTTGCCGCGACTTCGCGCCAGCACGCTTGAGCGTAGTGAGAAACGTTAAACAACTGTTCGCCTTCTCTTTTGTAGATTACTCCTCGATTCAAAAAACATATTCCAATGTGCATCACTTTACGATTTGGCAGACAAATAAGAAGATGAAGATGCAGTTGTCAAAACTTTAAACGCATTTTTCTCAAAACTGCTTTTTCAAATGCGGTGGACATTGTAACTGAAAAACTACTCGGCCGATCTACCTTATATTTTGCACAGATTTTCTTTAGACATTTCATGAGGTAAGAAAGTCGAGATATTTTTCTTTTTTGCTTATTTTTTGTTCAACAATAATAAGTCTGTTGATTTTCACAACAATTTTACCAAAAATTTAATTTTTTTGATTTCTGAGTGATACCAAAAACTCAAAAATCATTAAAAATAAAAAAACTCGACGTTGAGACCTCGTGAAACTCATAAGCTAATTAAATCTTTTTGAATTTTTTGTTTCGTATGATCTAGTGACGAGTTCTGATGTCCACCGCAAAATCCATTTTTTTGTGAGCTGCCTGTCAAAATTTGTCGCCAATGCCTTATTTTTCAATATTTTGGACTCAATTTTTTTCTAAATATTGTTTGAATTGTACTTAATGTGTTTATTTAATTTAAAATGAAAATAATTTTACCATAGCTTCGAAAAAAATTCACAAAAATGTGCTTGATATGTTGATTTCAAACCATACCCCACCCCGCTTAATAACAAAGAAACTAGACGGTATTACTCTTTAATATGTTTTTCTATGTTTCACATGTGTGATGTGACGCATGTGCTCTCAGTTAAAACACATATTAAAGAGTAATATCGTCTAGTTTATTTGTTATTAAAGATATCAGAGAAATTAAAAAAATAAAATATTCACAAAATATGAGACTACAACAAAATATCGAGGTATACTCACCTTTGTGCCTTTTTCTCCCTACAAGGTGTCTCAAACTTTTGTTTCGGTTAAAACATATATTAAATTACAAAACCGTCCATTTTTTTAATTCTAAAGACATCAGGGACATTCAAAAAACAAAACGGTTCACAAAACATAAGACTACAATACGATTTCGAGATATACTCCCATTTGTACCTCGTCTTCCCTACAGGGCGTCTTAAACTTAACATAAGAAAACATTTCTTTTCTTTCACCCGGTATAAGTACAAAAAAAAGTTTGAGTAAACCTTTGCATAACTGTGTAAATACTAAAGAAAAGTCTAAAATAATAAAAAAAAATTAGCGGAATCCGTTAATCTGTTCACGAACAAATCTACTATAAAAGTTCAGCAGAATTTTCTATATCCCTAACTTTTGACGAGCAGTTTATATGCAACATAAACAGAGCAGAGCATACTGCAGAAGGTAACACTTTATTTTTTACATTTTCGTGTTAAGCCCATATCATTAACTGTGCCATATAGCGCTCCCATGAGTCAGTACTTTCATCAAATATAAAATAAACCGAGATATTGTCAACAACTTTTTAAATTTTTGGGAAATTTTCTCAGATTTTCAAAATAAGTGAGAATATCGCTGTCAAGATACATGTGATTTTATGAAAATTGTTATAACTTGACCCCTTCTCTCCTATTGGAGGTATAGATACAAACATAAAAATCGAGTAATTATGAAAGTAGAAAGGATGTTTACCACTAACCTGTCAAAAGGTGCGTCAATAAAAAGGGCCCGAAGTGATTAACTTGCATGGTCGAGTGCAGACCATCATCGGTGTGTTTGTTGCCATTGCTCAGCACCCTCGCGTTATTTATCAAAATGTCTAATCTTTCCTCTGTCGAGTTTATTTCCTTGGCAAACTTCCTCACCGACTGCAATGAAGTTAAATCGAGGATTTTCGTTTCGATGTTTGAATTGTTCGTAATGGCTATTATTTTTGCCTTAGCTTTAGCAGCTTCTTTTCTGTCGGCGAGAATTACTCGACATCCCCTGGAGGCGAGGTGGAGGGCGGTTTCGTATCCTATTCCTGCAAATTAAATAAAGCTCGTTAAAAAATAGGATTATTTAAATAAATACAGATTCAATATTAAAGTTTACGTGAAACAGCTAAATATTCAACATAAACAATGTGAGAGAAAAACTTTTAGTAAAGAGTACCAGTAATAACTATATCACAATGACTGAATAAATGCTCGAACTTTCGAAACATAAAATTTACTATTTATGTTGGGCATAAGCCACAATATTAGTTTAAAATTAAGTTTTTTTTTTGAAATTTCTATTTCCACTTCGGAAGTGGTTCTCAAAATCTTCTTCTTTACATGCGATCTCCGCGACGGAGGTTGGCAATCATCATGTCTATTCTGATCTTAGATGCTGCTGCTCTGAATAGTTCGGTTGATGTGCATCCGTACCATTCCCTCAAGTTACGCAACCACTAGATTCGTCTCCTTCCTTCACTTCTCTTGCCCTAGATTTTCCCCTGTATAATAAACTGAAGTATGTTGTATCTCTCATTACGCATAACATGCCCCAGGTACTGCAGCTTTCGTGTCTTGATGGTTTCCAATATTTCCAGTCTTTTGTTGGCTTCTCTCATGACTTCGTTGTTTGTTATATGCTCGGTCCATGATATCTTCAGGATTCTTCTATACACCCACAGTTCAAATGCTTCCAACTTTTTATACATGTACAAAACATTAAAAAGTTAAACAAATTTTGTTTTTGTTACTTAGTAAAAAAATTTGCAAACAATTTAATATTATCTGGCTCATTCGTGTTGACAATTCAGACATAATATATCATACATTTTCTAGATTACTTTAAAATGATATTGCCAATATTTATAAGTTGCATCATTCCTGGGACGACTTTATTGGAAGATAGTTCAGTCGATTACATGAAATCAATTTTAACTTAAGAATATCCATCAGAAAAATCATGGCGTGTGATTTATATTTAAAAAGATGCAACGATGAGGGTAAAATTCTTCTGTTAGTGATTCCACAGTAAATCATAAAGGAAGACAGGAAAAAACTTCCTGATATTATCCCGATACGGTAAGTCTTTTTAATTTATTCTTAAAATTAATACCAAACTCTGATTTTATATGTATATTATTTTAAAACATAAATTATATATCCTCGATATCTTACTGACTTACTAATAATAATTATTATTAATATCGACAATACAGCGTCGAACTATTGTTTGAGATCAGGAAAGATATTTTCCGACACAATGGGTTTCTTACTTGCTATTAGAGCTTCACGATATTCGATAAAAATATCGATATTGTATTGATATCGTATCAAAAACCAATAATACAATACCTAAGCAATATTAATATCGATACGATACTCATTATCTGAAATCAATACAATACTCTTGTATTGTCGATACTCTTGCCTCGATATTATTGAAAATATCGATATCGAGAAAAAAAAAATATAACGCTACAGTTGTTTGGTTATATTTTGTGGAATAGGTATTTATATCATAATTATTTACATAAAAGTATAAGTGATCTGCAACCCAAGCATCAGATGTTATAATATTTTACACTTGGGTGCCTAAACTTGAAACTCTTGAGAGTGAGTAAATCACATCATCTTTGATTACACTGTTTATATCATGTGGCATTTGTGGCATTTGTTGCAATATTATGGAAGTGAGTAATGATGACGCAAAAATAGTTTTCAACAAATAATGAATTGCGATTTATTCCGCGAAATTATGCATAGAACTGTTAAAAAAACATTTATTTTATTTGATTAAAGTAGATTAATTCCACCAGAATGTTTAAATCTGATTTTTTTTCCTTTAAAAAGGGTGGATTTCACTCCTAAAATGCAAAGAGCGCAAGTTGACACCATATCACTTTTATTTCTTGATGTATTCTCTAACTACTCCCCAATTTTCATGGGAATCACCGAAGGTTCAACGAAATCGGAGGTGAAAATCTTCGGTGATTGCACTTTCAGAAATATAAAAAATAATTTTAAAACAGGGGTGTATTTCACCCCTAAAATGCAAAAATCGCAAATTGGCACTATGTCACCTTTGTTCCTTAACGTATCCTCTAACCACCCACCAATTTTCAAAAGAATCTATGGGGTTCAACGAAGCTCAAATCCACCTTTAGTGACTGCAGTATGTATATTTTAAGAGCTTAAAAAGATAGTGATAAATGAATAAAGAATAGTATTTGTTTTATTAATTTAATGTTCTCTTAATTATGTTAAGGATTATTATATTTAATAATCCTTTTTATGTCGATATTTTATCGAGTATTGTATCGATATCGTATCGAAATCAATATCAATACGATATTTTTATAAGAAAGTATTGCCGATATCGATACTCGATACGATACTTCATTGGCATAACACTAAACATTACCCAAATATTGTCAAAAACCCTCGTGTCCAAAACGACATGTAACGATATTAATTCCAAGCCCAAGAAACCATTCAACATCTTACCGGGAACTGTCAGGCTTTGATAGGAACTAATTATAAAGAACGCCATGACTTAGTAAGAAAGATTACATTCACCAAAAACTAACCAACAAACTGGGACTTCTCCAAACCGATCATATCCCTTATTATCAATAGATACATATCTGACAGAATGCTTGAAAACGACAGCTTCAAGCTATTCTCTCACTGTATTGATAGACTAAAATAAACTAACTAGACAAATAATACTACTAATAGATGGGGCAATACGTAAAAACAAAAATTTGCGTGTTAAATACAAAGAAAACAACGCAAAGTATAGAGATACGAAATTACAAACAAAAGGAGATAATGGAAAATGGGAAGGGCCCAGACAGTATATATTCTTCTATCTACTAATGATGTTATTTCAGAAACCTAGAAAACATAAAACAACTGTCTCTGAGTTAACATCTTTATAAGATCATACAAAAAGCTATACTACTCTTGACTTCCAGATGCACACAAAAATTTAGGTGACATGATATAGGTACTTCAGCATACCAAGTCACCTAATGCTCGATAACACGGAAAGCGCCTCACATATATGTAGCTTGGTTTCTTAGTCCATGTGGTGAGACCGCTCCCGTCTGAAAAACATTTCTAATTCGGTTTCTCTACGGATTCATATTCAAAAATGGAGTCCGGCACTGATATCGAATAAGCACACATGCTTTTTGATCGATCCTGACAAATAGTAAATTTAACTTACAAAAACCAATCATAGTATTCTTACACTACGTTAACATCAAGTATAATAGTGTTAGTTAAGTGTGTATAGAAAAACATTTTCTGTGAGTACATATTTTTCTATTAATAAGTATTTCATAACCAAAGAATTTTATAAAACCGTCAATAAACAACACCAGTCATTGATCGACACCAATTTTTTGTCTTTAAAGACAATTACCAAAACCCGAAGCGGAACAGGTCCGTACTTAGGAAAATCAAATGGTGTTGAGAAATGGAATTCGACGTCACTAATAATAGCGATGAATCATTATCGCAATCCACATCACAAAAACCTTTATCTTACTCTGCTGCAGCTAGTAGACAAAAAGAAACAATCTATCCATCCAAGCTACAAGCAGTAGTTTTTAATTCTCTCAATGATGTTAAATTAGAAGAATACTTGTTAGCGGTAGGAGCTTTAGTTAGTCAAAAACACATTATTTTTTCATCAAGAATCACCAACAATCGTATCTGTATCTATTTCTCAACCAAACAAGTCATAGATGAATTTTTTTCAAACAGTAGAGGTTTCATCACTGTAAACAATACACAAATTTAAGTCCGTAGACTAATTACTCCAAGTGAAAGACTCCTAATATCCAATGTTTCTCCCACTATCCCGCATAAGGTAATAGAAAACGAACTACTGCTCTTAGGGCTAAAACCAACTTCATCAATGTCATTTTTGCGAATAGGAACCAACAATCCTGAATACAAACATGTACTCAGTTTCCGTCGACATATTTACGTATCTCCACCCACAGGTCCAATTCCCGATACCATTTTAATAGCTCATGAAGATACTATAAATCGAATTTTTTTGACATTAGACAACTTATGTTTCATTTGCAAACAACATGGCCACATTTCCAGTAGTTGCTCAGTAAATGTAAATCACTCAGAAACAGCTGTCCCAACTGCTACACTTTCAAACAGAAACGAACCTAGTACAGTAACTTCAACAGAAACGACTGCTATTACACATTCAACAACATGCACTTCTACAAACATATCAAATAATTCAACGCCACTAACAAAAATATTATCTACAACCAACCTAACACCTCTTGATACATCAACTACAGATAATACAATGCCAGTGATATCCAAACCAAATATATCCACCTCATCAGCCCCCTCACCACACATAGTCATAACTAACCAGCCTTCATCTTCCAGTCTAAGCAATAATTCTTGCTCGGTTAATGAAAATAAAGAGAATCCAGCACCAAAAGAATTTAGCGTATCCAACGAAGAAAATACATCTAAATCATCCTCCAAACGAACTGTATCTGAAGCAATATCACCCCCGATTGAGACATCAGCTAGTGACGATGTATTTTCAAAGCCAACTCAGAGACAAAAAAGAATAAAAACAAAAATATCAACAATACCATTAGAAACGCTAATGCAACCAATTAAAGAATTATTCAATTCCGAAAAGCAAATATTAACTTTTGAGGAAACAGTTGATTTATTTGAAAACGCTCATGGAACAAAAGATGTTATCAGCGTTATAAATAAATATACAGTAGACATTCTAGAATTTAAAAAACTCATAACCAAAATTCATTCATATACATCCGAACGCTCATTAAAATTGAAATGTACAAAGCTTAACAAAAAAATTACGAGACAGCTCACAAAAGACAACTACGAGGATGAAGAACCTGACACGGATACATCGACTGAATTATCCCAGGAGCTGAACATTCAATAATTATAACTATAACGTTCAATTTATTACAATGGAATATAAATGGGTTTTATACCCATTATGAAATGCTAAAACTTTTAATTAATGATATTACCCCCGCTATCATTTGTCTCCAAGAAACGAATTTCAAAGACCAATATTGCCACACATTTAAAAATTTTTCAACATTTTATAAAAATAGAAACAACCAGGAAAAAGCAAGTGGTGGAGTGGCCATTTATGTTAAAAATACTCTTGAAGCACAAACGATTCCACTAAATAAAAACAGACATCGAAGCTGTACTGCCGTCCGTTAGCTAAAACATCACTAAGCCACAGAGACCAATTTTGAGATATGAGCAAAAAACGGGGGAAAATTTTCAAGACATTGCTACTTTACAACTATTTATCGTAGAAGTATGTATGTTACTTCGAAAGGAACGTGTTTTAATTCTCTTCCAATTAAATAGAGTTTCAAACAAAATTTACTTATTTTATGGTATAAAAAAACAATAGAAGTGGTTTTAGCTGTGTCATTTATTATTTATTACATATGAAAACCTTTACTAAAACATCGCTAACCGTACTTTAATGACTTTTTAGTTTAGTATTTTGGAACAAATATTTGATACAATTTTTACATAACTAAATTATCAATAATTCCGACACTATAATATCGCTACGGTATTTAATGACGTTATAGTTAAGGTTTTGATTTAATTTTTAAAACAAAACCTTGTCTAAAACATCACTAAAGGTGTTTAATTGTTTATTGGCTAAAATAGTTTACTCCAGTAGCCATTTTTTATATTATATGCTTAACTAAAACATCACTCTTTTGATAACCTTTCCTTAATAGCGATGTTTTAGCTAAGTAATAATGCCTTAGGTTTGAAGCAATACAGCAAAATGTCGTTAACCAACAAAATAAAACGGCAAACTTTGGACAAGAAACATTTATTATTATTAAAGAAATGAAGAAGGTAGGTATAAAAACAAAGTAGCAGTCATAGGCAAAATAAAAAATCAAACAAAAAATAAAACTTATCAAATGAATATCAAATTCTTAGATGAAAAGAATGTAATTATTTATGTACTTAATTTCGTAGACTGGTTTAAGAAAAATAACAAAACACATAAGGGATTGAGTGGATATGATGGATAAGATTTTGATGAGACATACAGTAGGAAAAATGAAAGAATACGCATGAACGAACATATAAAACACGCTGTATTTTCCTGTCACCGTGTCACACAAAAAATTTTGTGTGACACGGTGACAGGAAAATACAGCGTGTTTTATATGTTCGTTCATGGGTATTCTTTCATTTTCCCTACTGTATTTCGCGTGAATCCGAAAGCACTAATAATATAGTACTTATACTTGTTTCATGAATCAGGAACTAGATTTATTTTTAAATGTCGTATTTTAAAACATTGTTATCCGTCCTCTCCTTCCGTCTCCCAATCATAGAAATTGTTTATCTTTTAATATTATCATTAACAATATTTAAAAGTTATCAACGTTAACATAAATCTAGTTTCATTCCCCTCCTCGTCATCACTTTTTGTTGGCAATGTTTTCCAAAATGTCAATTTATGTGGCGGTATTATAGGCGTTAATTTGTCAATTGACGTAGTTTTTCGGTTAAGTTCAACGCCTTTTGGAGAAGTGCTAAATGTGAGAATCATACAACTTGGATTTTTTAAATATCTGTCAGTCATAAATTGCAGATATATAAAATCTTCATTAAAATTATTTTTATATAGTAACCCAAATGAATTTCGTTTAAAACAAACATGTTTCATATTTTATGAGTGACCTCTTGGGTTACTTTTTTGTATACGCCTCTCACTTATCAAATTTTGAACATTAACTAAATTTTGTGGTGAAATAGATTTGACTATCACTTTGGAGTTATTTATCGAAGCAACTGCGTCTTCGAAGTCGGTAAAGTCATACAGATTACCCTTCTTCTTCATTGCAAGTTCTACCTGATGGTGAACTTGATCAGCGCTCATAAACGTATGATCAGGTTAAAAATAAAATAAGGAAATTTCTTCTGTAGATATTAAGTCACTGTTTACCATATGAACTAATTTAGATAAAATTAGCCAATTCTTATTTTGCGCTATACAATTATCTAACCATATATTAATGTTCTGGATATCGCGATTTTTCATTAAACATACATAGAAGGCGCTCATTATATCTTCTTGTGTCCGTCGTCCGTCCAGCTATGCCATCATGCCACAAAACGGTTAACGGTTTTTAATTAGATGTTATTGTTCCCAGTGGAGCAAAAGTTTGATTGTAAGTAATTAAACGTGGGCAAAAGATTATACTTTTAAAGGATTCTAATCTTGGTAGCATTATGATCTTTTCTAAATCTGAAGGTATATAAATTACATTGTCACTTTGAGCCAGATTTTTATGCTTAGTATACAACTCCCTGGCTTGTGTATACTTAAGGCGATGTTTTCGAAATTCGACACAAGGATTGCAATCTACTACAGTATTACAATCATGTGATGTTTGCTTTTTATGTAAATTAAAAGACTCACACATTTCGCACTCCTCATTACCAAGTCGAGTGAATGAAATATTCAAAGTTTTGAGTTGTTTGCGATAAACCTCATAGGACATATTTTATTTTCTTCTGGATATTTTGAACAAAAATCTTTGTACATAGAAGTTATATTGATATCGCTCGGTAAATATCGTCTCAATGACGCGTGCTCGCGTCTGTAGTGCACTATGCAGGATTGAATGATTGTTTGTGGTTATTAATTAACTGGCGATCTATACGAGGCGTTTTCTGGTGTTTTCCACGCATGTCGGAATGAATGGGATTTGTAACATCAAGTGACCTCAATATCGCGTCGTTATTTTTTTTAACCCAAGGTAGTCAAAAAAAAATTTTACACACGTCAATAACATATCCACTTCTTTTCTTCTTAAACGCAAAACATATTTTCGGCTTTCTTTTAGGTTCACTTGTGTATTTTCTTTTCGGAACTGCTACAGCCACTTGAGACATAACAAAAACTCTTCGCTGTTCAAAAGACAAACTCCAAAAATCAGAGTTTAACTGTGCTCTATCTTGCTCAGTATTCTAATTGCTTTTTAGCTCTCTTCTCTTTAATCCGTTCACCTAGGCCAGTGTCATACTTCTTTCGTTTCTATGGTTGGACATCAAGTTCACTTCTCCCCGTACCAGTGCTTTTTGTTTGCATAGTGTGACTATTTTTGTTTTTATTAGTCCAATCTACAGTGTGTTTTCTTGGCTCTTTTTTTTTCCCATTTTAAATGCATCTTAGTTCTCGAAAATCTGTCGTAACGCGTCTTTTTTTATGTTTATTTGAGGACAGTGAATTACGGAATGTATGAGATGGTGAAGATTTGGTGAGTGTAGCTGTATAAGTAGAAGGCTCAGTTAAATTTGTAGGAAAAGTTCGTAATTGACTTTTCTTTGGCAATTTTCGGCGCGAAGGAACGTTTTCTGGCAAATTTAAATCGTCTGAATCTTCGCTTGAATCCGGAATATAATCTTCGTCAAGAACTGAGTCGTCTGAATTAAAATCTAATATGTTAGGGCATAATGATGGTTTTGTATTATTATCAGGGTGAAAAGAATTATGTTGGATAGAATCAGGTGCATTATCAGAAGGAAAATCATCTGCTGGCATTTCTTCATTACAAAACATATCAGTGTTTTTTAATGATAAGTTGTGAGAGGCTTTGTTTAGCATAGTAATTTCGTTTATCAAATTTCGGGATTGGTAAGATGTTAAACTATTTTGAATCTCACTAAATTTGTTAAAAACTGCCGACGTCATGGAATATGGTCGAGCATACAAATTGCTTACAAATTATGTTTCCTGTTCGCATCTTAAAGTAATCCGAACTTGGTATTTTTGGCGTTACCATTCTAATATGAGTTGAGATCGCCGGGAAATTTTAGAACTGCAAAAAACGAAAAATTACATTTACTAGGAATAATAATAGGTATTATTGGAATAGGATTAGAAAACAAGTAAATATTTCTCAAACAACATAAACTGTCATACACACAAACACACTATCATGAAAACATAAAAAATATACAATCGTTCATCTTGTACAGTACAAGTAGTAATTAAGATTCCATTAACTTTTAAGCGCATTTGTTAAAAATTTTAGTAATAATAGCAAGGAGGAACTTACTAAGAAATTTTCTTAGCCATATTGATGATTTGGCGTGAAATATCCTGTTCACCAAAAGCGCGTGACGTACTTTCTCCGACCAACAATAGAATACTGACACTGACGATATACGATATGACATATGACCGCAGTGTAGGACAGGTGAGACGGTGAGTGGGAGGTCGCCTAGTGATGTTTTAGCGTAGTATTGTTACTTAAAGGTGTTTTAGTTATGGAACTTCTAGGAAATTATTTATCGCAAAACACGCTAAGGGAGGTTAGCGATGTTTAAGTTTAACATCGTACAGCAATATTTTAAATGTTCCTTAGCTTTAATATCGTTAAGAAAGTTTATCGATATTTTAGTGTAGTAATTGTGTATACCGGGTTTTTAGTTAAGTATTGTTTCGCGATGTAGTGAAATAAACCTTGACTAAAAAAAAGTTAAAGTATGTTAACGGTCTTATAGTTGTATAACTTTGGGCAACGTGGTTTTAGCTAAGTATCTTAAATGAAAATTTAAACAAAATACTATCATTGAAGGCGGTTCCTGATGTTTTAGTTGAGTAATGTGGATAAACGTAGTTTAAGCTGTGTAAAGTTAAATTTTTGTTGTAGATAACGATGTTTTTGCTTATGCTATCTTTGAAACTACAAAACTTAGAAATACGAATCCAGGACAGATCGATAGAGAATTTTTTTTTTATATAGTGTGGCATCTATAACTTAAAATCGGCCTATGGTGGCTTAGCGATGTTTTAGCTAACGGACGGCAGTGTAGCCGTCTCAGTTAAAGCTTCCCAATGCATTAATATATGTTGCATCTATACTCCCCCAAACACACTTATCACCTGAACCGACTTAAAAGCACTCATTTCACAAATACCTATGCCCAGATTAATAGTAGGAGATTTCAATAGTCACAACCCAATGTGGGGCTCAACAAATTTTAATATCAAAGGCAGACTAATCGAAGACTTGTTAACTGAAGAAAATTTAAACATTCTCAATGATGGAAGACCAACCAGATTTAATGTACATACTGGTACAACATCGGCAATCGATCTATCGATTTGTGACCCAACTCTTTCAACTGCTCTTAATTGGGATCCCCTACCCTTTTTGTATGGGAGCGACCATTACCCAATAAAAATGTCTGTATTTTCTGATGACAATATCTCTGAATACCAACCAGTCCGAAAATGGAACCTGAAAAACGCTAATTGGTACAAGTACGCTGATGCCATAGAAACAGGCATAGAATCACAAGAATCTAGTTTTGAAAACACTGATATAAATGAAACTCTCAACATTTTTACGAATATTATTACATACGCGGCAGAAACACATATAGGAAAAACTAAAATATTAAGGAAACACAGACCTCTACCATGGTGGAATACGGAATGTCAAAATGCAATCAAGCAATATAAAGCATCTTTTAATAGAATGAAAAAACATAGTAACACAACTAACATAACTGAATACAAAAAACAGAGAGCACATGCTCGATATATAACAAAAAATGCTCGAAAAACCAACTGGAGGAAATTTGTCTCAAATATAAACAGTACAACACCTTTATCTACAGTCTGGGCCAATATTCGTAAAATATCAGGAAAAAACAAATTTTACCAAGTGCCTTTTATTACTCATAATACTAATATAATAACAAAACCTAATGAAATAGCTGATGCTTTTGCTACATACTTCGAAAAAAACTCCAGCAATAGCAACTATTCCGAAGAGTTTATACAACACAAAATCATCACAGAAAAATAACAGCTCGATTGTGAAGATAGAGATAACAGTTCCTTCAATATCCCTTTAACCTTAGATGAACTTAACTTTGCCCTTAGTACTACAAAAAACTCTGCTCCTGGACCCGATAATATACCTTTAGTATTCTTGGAAAAACTGCCAGACAATGCAAAGTGTACTCTTCTAAAAATTTTCAATCGAATATGGTTAAATAATGTCTTTCCAACCTCCTGGAGTGATTCAATAATTATACCTATTCTCAAACCTAACAATGCACGAACTAAAATTTCCTCATATAGACCCATCTCTCTCACCAATGTAATGTGCAAAGTCATGGAAAAAATAGTTAATAAAAGATTGCTATGGATATTACAAGAAAATCACCTCCTGGTTAACGAGCAAAGTGGATTTCGACAAAATCGAACTACTACTGATAACCTCATTGATTTAGAATCTGAAATTCTTGAATCTTTCGCAAACAAACAGGAAACTATTGCAGTATTCATAGACATTACAAAAGCATTTGACACAGCATGGCGTTACGATATTATCAGATCATTACACACTTGGAATATTAGAGGTAATATCATTAATTTCATTTCAAATTTCCTTAAACAACGCAATTTTCAAGTAAGAGTCAATCACTGCACATCTTCAATAAGGCTTCAAGCAAATGGCACCCCTCAGGGGTCTGTAATAAGCGCAACGTTATTTTTAATTGCCATTAATAATATTATAGCATCAAACTCCAGCTTAGTTCATAGCAGATTATATGCGGATGATCTGGTATTAGTATCTTCAGGAAAAAACATCTCATCAGTACAGCGTCACTTACAAACCTCACTTCATGAACTCGAAAACTGGTCGAAGAAAACAGGATTTCAGTTTTCACTCAGCAAATCGAAGTGTTTGTTATTTTCAAAGAAACGTGATCCGAATAAACCGCAACTAAAATTATGTAACGAAATCCTGAATTATGCCGATGACATTAGGTTTTTAGGGATGATTTTTGATACGAAACTCACATGGAAAAAACACATTCTACAAATAAAAAAAAACATGCCAAAATGGAATTAATCTTATGAAAACTCTCTCTAATAAAAACTATGGAGCTGACTATAACTGCCTAATCCATATTTATAAAACCCTAATTAGATCTAAAATAGATTACGGTTCCATAGTATATGCATCTGCGAAAGAATCCTTATTACACCACCTTGACGTAATCCAAAATACGGCATTAAGAATAGCTACAGGAGCATTTCGGACCAGCCCAATAGAAAGTTTACGAGCAGAAACTGGAGAGCCATCACTTGAACATAGAAGGATGCACTTAACTCTCACATACGCATTTGCTGCTAATTCTAATCCAAACAATCCATCTAGAAATAACATATTCACTGATCGTTTTAAAAACCTATATACTGAAAATAGGAACATGAAACCGCCATTCTACGAAAGAGTTAGACAAACCCTTAGGACTTTACAAATTCCGATACCAAATACCTATTCCAACTTCATAGAAATTCCTCCTCCTTGGACATTAAGCATTCCTCAATCCGATACATCCTTAAATATCTTTAGAAAGAACGATACTCCACACTCCTTAATAAAAAATACTTTCATCAACAAACTAACAAAATTTTCTAAGTCCTATCATATATATACAGACGCTTCTAAAACATCTACTGGAGTTGGGGCAGCTGTCATTACTCCAAATAGTACACTTGAGTATAAACTACCATCCTTAAGCTGTATACATACTGGCGAGCTACACGCCATCTATCAATCTCTCGTTCATATTAACTCCAGTAATATATCCAATGCTCTTATAATTACCGATTCCCTCAGTTCCATCCATACCATTAACCAATCAGGGCCGTCTTAACCCGGGGGTGCAAGGGGTGCGAGGCACCCGGGCGCCAAGTCCAAGGGGCGCAAGCCGAACACTTGCTAGGCTCAAACTTGGGCTTGTGCTTAAAAAACTACAAATAACAAACATTTACAAGTGCACTTTCAAAGGCTTTCATTTTTTACAAAGGCTATTAATGCTTACTACACCTACGATATACAAATGGAATATGAAACCCATTTAGATTATTGCGACATAATTTCAAGAAGGTGACGCGTACACTATTTTAAGTAATACCAGATAAATTAAGATTATTTCTAACAGAACATGGACCAGTGCAAATTAAAAGATCTAAGTAAGTATGTATCCTGTAGATTAGATAGCAATAACCAGGGGCGGCCCGTCAGGGTAGGCAAGGTAGACGCCGCCTAACCTCTTCAAATGTACAACAATAAATTATATATTAGTATAAATTGCTTATTTCAAAACTGTAATTTATAAATTTTGATGCAATACCTAAGTATCTAAAATCTAAAATAAAACAAAGCTACTTTTTAATTCATCTCCGAAGTTGTAATAATTATTGTACGCTCCCCGTAGCGTAGCACTACTAACGACGTTATTATCAACTTTGGTACTAAGGTAAGTTAGCTTAAATCGACCAATTTTAAGCTCAGGAATGTAAGGTTAAGCTATGGCCCATTCTTTACCAAACACCCTGTACCTATATAGGTATGTACATATTATATTATTATACACTGTATGTGTCGCCTACCCGTATACTGAGGTCACGAGCCGCCTCTGGCAATAACAGGTCCTTTGCAGATACCTATTATACAAAAATTATAAAAAATAAACGAAATTATCAAACGAGATCTCATAAATATATTCTGTATCTAATAGTGATTCTGTATTTTGTTTTTACTATAGGCTTTTCAATGCCAATGTTACTGCTTTTAATACCCATATTGGTTTCAGACACCAGAAAAGTTCTGGTCACTTAATTTCTGTAAAAAAAATATTTAGGTCTAAAAAAAGGCTTTCCTACTATTAGACAGCCATACAATAGACTCTGTCAATCAAGCAGCAGTTGAACGCAAAAGAAAAAGGTGGACGGCGGTTTTAGAAAGAATTATCGAAATAATAACATTTTTAGCACACCAAATTTACCATTAAGAGGAACCAGTCAAAGGTTGTATGAATCGGATAATGGTAACTTCATTAATATAATGTATTTCCAGTTTTGATAATACGCTGTCAGAGCACATTACACGAATTCGAAGTGTTCAGCATCGTATGCCCCATTATCTTGGACATAATATTTAAAATGAATTGATAAAGTGTAATTGGTGAAAAAATTAAATGCACAATTAGTGTTGATTTTTTAAAACAATCTAAATATTATTCTATAATTTTAGATTGCACACCTGATATTTTACTCAAGGAACAACTTACTATTGTGTTTAGGTTCGTTTATCTCAATTCGTCAACAAAGCTTGCCGAAGTTAGATTTGCATTAGTAGTTGCATTTTCTAGGTTTTTTACTGGTTACTGATAGTTGATACTACCGGACAAGGATTAGCAAATTATTTATTAGAATTTTTAAAATGAATTAATATTGATTTAGATGATTTACGAGGCCAAGGGTATGATAATAAATAAACAGCAGCGGCCAGAGCGGCAATAAGAGGACTCACAGGAAGAAGAAGCAAATTAGCTATGAAAACAAAATTAAGACTTATAAATAGCATTATACTGCCAATAATTACATACGCATCTCTTGCATGGGGTCACACGAGTCAAAGTAACAAAAAGAAGATACAAGCGGCACACAACAACTGCCTCAGAGAAGCTGCAAACGTGCCCAGATATGTCGCCGAACGGTTCTTATTTAGAGACCTAAAACATATAAGAGTACTGGATATTATGGAGGAAAAAGCCAGAACAAAATTTGCTGAGCTAGAAGACCACCCAAACCGGATCCTGCAAGAGATATTAAGGTATGATGTGTACCATAGATGGAAACACAGGAGACCCAAACAGCAAATATTAGTTAATATATAATAAAGGCTAGATAATCGTGTAGCTCTATCAAAAGAAAACAACTTGCTCACCTTTGGCATCTCAATATATTTATTAATGTTGATTTTTATACGTTTCAGACATCCTTCAAAAAAAAAATATACAAAAACTTCAAAACGGCTTCAGCCACTAAACAAATCAATAAAATATTAACAATAGGCGAAAGCCACAAAAAAATATTAGTAACAAAACCCAAAAAACGGGCATGAGGGGCCCACATCCTCGAGCGCCGAGTCACCGAACTGGACATAGCCCAGAGCGGGGACTCGGCGCCCGAGCAAGCAAAACAGATCGAAGATAAGTCACTAGAGATAGCGGGAATAGAGCGCCTCACGCTGGCCTGCATTGATCGGGGTAGGATTTCATATGGGAGTCCGTGTACCCAAGACTCCCATATGATAAGCACTTTGCTGATTGAGAGCCCCTATAGCGCATCAGAGTGCTATCGGGGGGTAAGTGGATGGTCTGGAGCATTGAAGCGGGGTGGAGTGATTCCTGCTTACGGGAGTTAATCCTCCTCGCCCCAATGAATTGTATCACCCGAATGTCATTCTCCAGGGGTGAACAAGTCTCTCAGGCTGGGTTAAATCACTATGCTTGCTTGCTTGGTATGATAATGGGGCAAATACGAGAGAGAAAAAAATACTAGCCTTAAAAAAAATTACAAAAAGAACTAGTGCATGGAAAAAGATCTGATATAGATGGTGAAGATCTATTCCATGAGTTAGAATTGTTACCAATATTTTTTATAAATAAAGACACAACTCCACTCGATATTTTAAGTTATATTAGGTATACTCTAATAATTTACTTCCGTTTTCCCAAATCTTTCTACATGTCTAAGGATATATTTAACACTTTCAGTAACACTAGCTGAAGGAGAAAGGTCTTTTTCTAAACTTAAATTGACCAAAAATTATCTGCGCTCAACAATGGGTGAATACAGATTAACAAACCTGTCTTTAATAAGTATAGAAAAGCACATAAATTAGATATCACCGAAGTTAAGCGAAGTAATAAGTTTTGGCAACTTAAAAGCCAGAAAAGTTGACTTTGATAAATAGTGTTAAAAGATTGATCTTGTTTGAATACTGAAACCATGTTTTTTAATATATAAATAAAGAAAGCAAACATAATTAGTTTTAATTTTAGCGTACTTATAACCTATATTCCTAAGTAGGTATATTATCTTTTGACAAAAGGGGGCGCAAAGTTGAATCTTGCACCCCGGCGCCGTTTATGCTTAAGACGGCCCTGAACCAACTGTACACGAAGCATCCAATTGCTCTCCTAATTAAAAAAGAACTAGCTACCATTCAAAACAACAACCATATTGTACAATTCCTATGGGTTCCTTCACACATTGGCCTCCAAGGAAATGAAGCGGCGGATCGGACAGCCCAACAAGCCAGGGACAGTGAAACCGCGAGTGAAGTGAGAGATGTAGTTCTTAATGATTTAAAATCATTTATTAAAGTGAAAGTCGAAAATCTGTGGCAAAACCAGTGGGACAGTTCAACTTCAAAACTTCGCGAAGTGAAAACGTTTGTAAAACCGTGGAAATCTCAAATTCACAACAGAACTCACCATGTCATTGTTACTCGCCTTCGTCTAGGACATACCCGACTTACCCACGGACACATAATTGGTCACACTAATCCCACTTTATGTGAAAACTGTAATATCCCACTAAGTGTTAAGCATGTACTTGCAGAGTGTCCAAAATACCAGTTGCAGAGACAGAACAACCACATCATCGGATCAACAAGTGAAATCTTAGGAGAAAATTGTAAAATTGAACACTTGGTAAAATTCCTTAAAGATATCAATGTATTTAACAAAATTTAACATTTGTAAATAAATTACCTTATGTATATGTATATGTCGCTAATAACCTCCGAGGTTGATGCGACTATTTTGTAAAATAAAAAAAAAATATTCAAAAATGTCCCCTTTAAACAAATCTTAAGGGTGCCGGACGGAATTTTTTGGCAGAAATTGTTTAAACACTTTTTTAAACAAATACATAAGATCACCTTTTATTGCTCCAAAAAATATATTTTTAGGTTTTGTGGGTCATTATAAACAAGAAAGGTATCTTGTGATTTTTCTCAAAAATTGACAGTTTTCGAGTTATAGACAATTTAAAATCTAAAAATGCGAAAATACGCATTTTCGAGGCTTAAAAACTCATATTTAAATTAGTAAACAATTTCTGCCCAAAAATTCCGGCCGGCACCCTTCAGATTTGTTTAAAGAGGACATCTTAAACATGAAGAGTACAGGGGAAAAACAAGGAATGTCACTTTTTCACGAATTTTAGCTTTTCTCGCCATGTAGTAGCAAAAACTGAGTACTATCGACTAGACATCGATTCAGAACAATAACCAGAGAGATCAGTCGATATAAATTTTTTAATAATTTGTATCTAGGCGAAGAACCACGATTGTCCGAACGCCACTGAACAAAAATAAGGAATGTTAGCAGTTTTTTTGGTGCATTATTAAATTAATAAGTTAATATAGATTAATATTATATTAAGATTACAGACACAGAATTGCTAGAATTCTGGTAAGAATCTCCTGAGTAGTTTTTAGATATCACAAGAATTAAACTTTTATTGGTGTTTATCTCAATATGTATAAAATGTGACATTCCTTGTTTTTCCCCTGTACTCTTCATATGAATCCGCAGAGAAACCGAATTAGAAATGTTTTTCAGACGGGAGCGGTCTCACCACATGGTCTATAAATTGTCCCCTTAGAGGGAGTGGGAGACGTATAGTTAAATACAGTGGAACCCCGATAAGTCGGCCCCCGATAACCCGGAACTCCGGCTAACCCGGACTGATTTTTATCAGACAAACATTTCAACAATAAAAATGTATTGCTGTTACAAAATCTCGTGAACCTAATTCATTCATTTGGTGACGTCAATATACGAACGAAACGATTGAATCCGACATTACTGAAAATATCAAGGTGCAGATGGGACCCTGTCGCGCAATTCGCAGCAAATAAAATAGTCGTATGTTTTTTGCTTCATTTTATTTCGGTTATACATACGCATTTTCAAGGTTCACGAGGTTTTGTACCAACCCTATGTAATATAATATTTGAGAGATAATGGAACCGGATTGAACTACATATACCATAGTAAAAATGACTCATAATGGCACACCACATTCATTGTGGTGTTATCGAAAACAGCCACCTGTATTATCGTTAATTTATTTGAAACTTTCTTAGCATTGTTTAGAAAAGACTATTAAAATTCTTTTTTTAACAATGGTCTTAGTTATCATTGTTATTAAATAACATAACATCAGAGACGGTATTGTGTGTAGTAAAGTCGTATTGTTCGCTTCGGTTTTGTAATCGTTCGTAAATTTATTCAGATTTTGTGTTTGCGTGTCTTTTGTCTATAAGGGCAACAAAACGTAAAAATGTTGTAGTGACAATGGAAAAGAAACTAGAAGCATTAAGTAGAATTAATAAAGGTGAATCTTGCAGCATTAATTTATGGTGTCGGTACATCTACAGTATCGGATTGGAAGAAAAATAGAACTAAAATCGAAGAATTTTTTTTCAAAATGATAACAAAAGACAGTTTGGACAATCGGTGCAAAGCTAATAAAGCTAAGAATGAGACATTTGACGACGCTTTGTATGTGTGGTTTTGTGTGGAATGCGAACGTGGTTTACCAGTGTCTGTGTGACAATTATAACGGAGTTTATCTGTAAGCATACCATATTTTATTAATTTTTACCATTTTCTCCGGCTAACCCGGATTTTGGATAACCCGGATCGGCCGCGGTCCCAATTAATCCGAATTAACGGGGTTCCACTGTATAGATAAAAATCACGAGAACAACTGATAAATTAAATAAAATCAAATTATTTGCGCTATTAAGAAATATGTTCCCCCCTAAATGTGAAATTTGTGACGAAATAAATAATGTAAAACATTTTTTAATTGACTGTCCACTTTTTGCAAATGAACGAATTAGATTCAATATTCCTAACAACATCAACAAACTTTTAGGCACAGATGGTTACTATGACAATATCGCAAACTATTTAAAATGTATAGGGCTATATTATAGAATCTAAATTACTGGAAGTTATACCTACACTGTATTCTTAATTTAAGATACATACTGTAATTATAGATAATAATATCGATAATTATTTAAAACTCATAGAATTATATTATAGATTGTAAGTTATTGGAACTGTACTCCTACACTGTATTCCCGCTAATCACCTCTTGGTGGATGCGGTAAATTTTCAATAAAAAAAAAAAAAAGAAATATGTTAACGTCACATCAATAATAATTATTATGTGATTATTTTAGTTTATAAATACAGTTTTTTGATAACACTATTAAAGTTAAAGATGACTTGATATTTTATTTTCCATAAAGGTGTGAACTAATTGCGCTAATCAACTATATTACCTTATGGAAAGCGTAAAATAAAGTTAACATTATGGCACTTTTTGTAACCTTTTTGAAGTTATACTTCTTTAGGCGCGATATGAGGGTGAATTTTAATATGATTAAAACCTTCAATCTGGGCGTAGTCGCATTATAACTTTGTTCTGATTGGATGTTCAAATGACATGTCAAAAATTATTTAATATGGCGGCTGTGGCACAGCTGTGGTTTGATTATTTATGGTTGTTGCGTTTTGAAATTTGTGGGAAAAGAAACAACAAACAAAAGTTAGTTAATAGTTATACTGCCTTTTTAAATAGTTTTCATATATATTTTTGGACTTTTGGACTATTTTGGACAAGGAAAACTCATTCTAATTTGGTAAGTAGTTTTTATTATAATCATATTGTAATTATACATTTGGATTGGGTTGGAATAAATTTATTTTCTCAAGAATGGGGATTTTAGAGAGAAATCCGAAATTAGGTCCGATTTTTATTTTTAAATTATGATTTTTTGGCGTAGATTTATTTATCTAGTAGGAATATAATGCTTTGATTTACATACTTAATTTGATTACCAACAAAAGTTCTACCAATCTTCATCTAATATATTGTTTTCTTACTGTTGTGTTATATTTTAATATTTTCTTCCACAAAAATCAAACTACATACATACATAATTTGATTAAATTCAGAAAAACTGTCAAACAGTAAAACGTTAAGTTGCCCTATTTTTTCACATGACAAATAATGCCTAATTGGATGAGTCAGTCTAGGCTTCGATTACGAATCAAAGCGCCCCTAAATTCGCGGGTTCGAATCCCGATGCAAGTTTTTATTTTTTTATTTTTTTATGCATTTTATGATTGTAAGTATATTTGTTACATAATTTTTTTTTCAGAAAATGCGTATTTAAAATTTTTGCCAACCATTATTATCGTTCAGAAATCATTTTTGTGTTTGTGTGCGTTTTATTCTTTAATTTTTTTAAATTTTTGGTATTGTCTTAATAATAAAAAGTTTTGGAAAGTAGTAAGTATTAAAATTAGTTTAATATTTAAATAAAATATAAATAAACTGTTTAAAGTACATTATATCAATTTCGTTAAAATCACATAATATGTAATAGAAGTATAACTTCTTACGTGCGTACAAAGTACACACACATTCTTTTTTTTTTCACTCTTAGTGTGACCAACTAGCCCGAATTACGAAGTCGTGTCCTGGCGTCCCGGACAAGGCTTTCGGGCCATCCGAATTTTAAACGTTTTGGTAAAATTCTATTTTGAAATTTTGAATACGTTATTCTTCTAAGAATTCACATCAAATTGGTGGGACGAAAAAAAGTCCACAGTTTCTAGTGTGTAATACTAATGTTAGGGGAGCCCAAGCGGGGATTTTTGCAGTAACTCGAGCGCGTCAGATTACCATATGTGGAGAACCCTGGTACCCTGTAGATGTACCTCTACCATATATTGGCTCTAAACACAGGAGAGTTCGTTAAGGGGGGGGGGGGGGCGAAAAAAAATCTATGCTTAGTAAAACTCAAAATCGTCAGATTAAGATAAGGTAAGTTAAGCACATGCAAAACAGTGTATATTTCAAAAATATGACGATTTGGGCGGGGCGTAAGGAAATGGGTGAGTCACAAAATTTCACAAGCAAAAAGCGAATACTTCGCGAAATGAACGATAGATCTGAACACTAAAAAATAAGTGCTCAATATTTGTCAAAAATCTATCGAATGTTACCAAACACGACTGCCTACGGAAAGGGGTGGGGGTAAATTTAAAATTTTAAATACGAATCCCGCGATATTTCGCGAAATGAACATCAGATCGAAAAACTGAAAAGTACACTTATTCAATATGTTTAAAAAATCTATCGAATGGCACCAAACACGACCCCCTACGGATGTAGGGTGGTGGGTTACTTTAAAATTTTAAATAGGAGCCCCCATTTTTTATTGCAGATTCGGATTTCTTACGTAAAAATAAGTAACTTTAATTTGAAACATTTTTTCGAATTACAAATAGATGGCGCTATAATCGGAAAAAACGATTGTTGTAAATTAAATTAAAAATGGAATGTCCCCACTAAAATGGAAACCTTTGCTTAACTTTTTTTGGTTTTAGAACCTACTCTTCACAACCCAATAGGTCCCCATAACGCTCGAGTGACTGCACATTTAACATACTTTCCTCCCCTACTAAAATACCACATCCAAAACGTCCAAATTCCACATTTTATATCGTGGTAGTATAGTTCTACGAAAACTCAAACTCTGGACTTGTCCGTCCCGTTTCTGTATTTTAATTATCGTCTTCTGAAAAGACGATTCAAAAACATGAATATTAAATAATGATAATTATATTTTTATATTAACCTAAGGCTCTATTTACATGGAAATCCATCAGTTAATTTTTTCCTTTTTTGAGAACGATTTCCGGATTGGAAGTCGAAACGTCAAAAACTAACAAAAATGTAATTATCATTACAACCCATCCCATCAAAAAAAATTTGTCAACATAAAAATTAAATAATCAATAAAATGATCATATTAAAGTTGTAGATATATTTAAAACAAAAATAGACCGATTTTCATTGAAAAGTCCCGGATTTTAGGTATATTTTTTCAGCCTTGTCCCGAATTCGACTGAATTGGAGTTGGTCACACTAACTCTTACTATAAAAAGCCATTTTAAGTGCAACAAATCGGAGTAAATAATATAGTATCTTTAAAGATACGGTGTAGAAAACATACTATTATATTTCTCGTTTATATAAATATGACACTATTAAAAAAGTAGGCGTAAATTTATTTTGATTATTATTAAGTAGTAATCTAGGTTAAAATAAACAGATAACTAATAATACACGCGAAGAACATTTGACATTAATAGAAAGTAGAAAAAGTGTTGAAAGTTTATAAAAAAAGCCGTCTCTTAAAGAAATGAAAGTTTATCGAATAGGCTATTATCTGAATCAGTCATCAGCAAAATGGTTGCAAGTGTTTCAGTCTTTAAAACGCATTCTTTCTGTAATTATATCTTCTCTAATATCCGCAAAACCATTCTAGCCTATACAATTTACTACTTTTTGCAGTCATTCCTATAAGTTGTTTTTCCGAAAAACCTGCCTTTCACTATTTTTCATCTACACAACGAACAGAGGACATGGACTTTTATGGTAGTTAATAGTAAGGTAAAAAAGAAAGTAAACTGAAAAAGGGACATTTTCATAATACACCAAAGATCTGAGATAGCAGCAAAACTACATATTTTATTAATTTCTAGAATTAGTACAGGACGCATCTGTTTTGAGATGGACGTTGAGAGGTGACTCAAATTTTTTTGCAGAAATTGCTTGAAAATAACTCAAATAATAATATTTGAGTTTTCCTCCCACTCAAAAGGGTCCGAAACATTGTTTAAATAATCAAAATTTCAAAATATGAAGGAAAAATTCGATTTTTTTATTGGTTTTTTGATTATAACTTTAAAACTGTTCATTTTTGAGAAAAGTTGTACTGACATCAAAGTTGCGTAATTAAATTTCCTATAATATATAATTGGCTAAAAATTTAAAACATAGTCACCCTTGTTGCAAAATAGCAATAATTGCGAAAAAAATCATACAAAAACAAGTATTCGCATTTCACGTTTTTCAACCATTTATGCTACACTTAGACCTTCATGTTTTACACAGAAAAACTATATGATATAGTAAAACAACACTGGATATTTCATTAAGATCGGTTTAAGAGATTTTGCAATCCAGCTTTCGCAAAAAAAAATCATTTTTTTAAATGTTGCAGGATTGAAAATAAAGCAGATAGCAAGTTGAATTTTTTTTGCTTATAGATGTGTACCGTACCTTTCATTTGCAATTTTCAAAATTAAAATCAATTAATTACCACGGCGTCAGGAATTTTTTTAAATAAACATTAATTTTTGGTGCTACGCGCAGGACAGCGGTGTTCGATTCACACAAGTTGATTTCCACCAAAATTTCTTCCAATCTTTATCTACTATATTATTTTTTTACTCTATATTTTGTTGCATTTTAATATATTTTAATTCCAAAAAAATCAAACTAATTTTATTATTGTTTGTGAAATATTGTTTAAACAATTGCATATGTTTAAAAATATTAAACTTTTATTCTCTAAGTTAAAATATATGAACAAAGAAAGTTTTTGCTAAAAAAAGTGTTATTTCAAAGGATAGAGTATGTGTTTCCATTTTGCAATAAACAAATTTATTTATTTATATCGAAATATTCCAAAGGTCATTGGAATGCCCAATCAGAGCAAACTATCCGTGGTCCTGCGCGTAGCACCAATAATTAATGTTTATTAAAAAAATTCCTGACGCCGTGGTAGTTAATCGATTTTAGTTTTGCAAATTGCAAATGAAACGTACAGTACACTTCTATAAGAAAAAAAATTTTAACTTGCTATCTGCTTTATTTTCAGTCCTGTACATTTTGAAAAATGAATTTTTTTTGCGAAAGCTGGATTGCAAAATTTATTCTGCAAAATCTACTGAACCGATCTTAATGAAATTTACAGTATTGTTTTACTGTATTATATAGTTTTTCTGGGTGAAATATGAAAGTCCTAAGTATAGCACAAATGGTTGAAAAACGTAAAATGCGAATATTTGTTTTTGTATGGTTATTTCGAATTATTGCTATTTTGCAACAAGGGTGACTATTTTTTAAATTTTTAACCAATTCTGTATTGTAGAAAATTTAATTACGCAACTTTTGTGTCAGTACAATTTTTTTAGGAAATGAATACTTTTAAAGTTATAATCAAAAAACGAGAAAGAAAATCGAATTTTTCCTTCATTTTTTGACATTTTGATTATTTAAACAATGTTCCGGACCTTTTTGAGAGGGAGGATAACTCAAATATTATTATTTGAACAAACTAACTAAGTTATCAATCGAAGCAGCGCAGAAAACGACAATAAATATCGCCTCCGTACCACCAGATTGACAACAGGTGGAATACTTTCTTTGGTTACACCTCCTGAGACTTTTACAATTTATAAGTCATACAGGTGCCGAGAAAATTAAGATGAGAGAATTTTAAATAATTCACAACTCATCTACTCAGCATGGTAAAGCTCCAACAAGAAAGATTCCTTAATACTCAAAAGAGTAAATGAATTAAAAATGTATAAACATTCTCAATTTCTCTGCAAAACGAAAATGCAGCAGCTGCATAATACTCTGGTTAAAGCGGAGAGTGCAGGAAGAGTCTATACCGGTTTCGGAGATCTTTTTCCCCTCATCAGTAAACCCATATCCTCTTCTCTCCGCTTTAACCATTTACCATAGCTTAGGGCCTTCCCGAATTGCAAAGAAAGAAATGTCACGGATGAACTAGGGCCATCTACCGGAAAACAAACTAAGTTATCAATCGAAGCAGCGCAGAAAACGACAATAAATATCGCCTCCGTACCACCAGATTGACAACAGGTGGAATACTTTCTTTGGTTACACCTCCTGAGACTTTTACAATTTATAAGTCATACAGGTGCCGAGAAAATTAAGATGAGAGAATTTTAAATAATTCACAACTCATCTACTCAGCATGGTAAAGCTCCAACAAGAAAGATTCCTTAATACTCAAAAGAGTAAATGAATTAAAAATGTATAAACATTCTCAATTTATCTGTAAAACGAAATGCAGCAGCTGCATAATACTCTGGTTAAAGCGGAGAGTGCAGGAAGAGTCTATACCGGTTTCGGAGATCTTTTTCCCCTCATCAGTAAACCCATATCAGAAGAGGATATGGGTTTACTGATGAGGGGAAAAAGATCTCCGAAACCGGTATAGGCTCTTCCTGCACTCTCCGCTTTAACCAGAGTATTATGCAGCTGCTGCATTTTCGTTTTGCAGAGAAATTGAGAATGTTTATACATTTTTTATTATTATTTGAGTTATTTTCAAGCAATTTCTGCAAAAAAATTTCAGTCACCTCTCAACGTCCAAATGTACTAATATTTTTACAGATGCGCCCTGGTCTAAATTAGGTACATACGGTGGCAAATTGGTACCATTTCAGTAAACGATCAGTTCAATAGAATCGATAGAACTTTACAGCCCCTTGCCTATCGAACATCAGTCGGGTGTTCGATGACCTGTGGATGCACCATTATACTATAGAAGCTGATGGAATATACCCGATCAACGATTGCGTCGCAGGTGCTGCTTCCAGCAGTATCGAGAAATTTCTACTGGAATCTAGAAGCGATTCAAAAAATATAAAATTTAATTGAAGTAGTTTGTCTAAATCGGCGACTCACAGTACTGCGGTGTCGTACGACAAGATCGTCGATTATATCAATTCTGCAGTACTGCAGCAGACAGTCCAGTCTCTTTGTGGTAAAATCGTACAATTTTGTTGGATGCACGGTCACACATGATCAAAAATTTTGCCAATTAGTGAATTCGACAAAATTTGACGACGCCGCAGTAGGTACCCGGAGTGACCGGCTTAAAAAATAAATTTTTCTATGGATGCTATACAATGTGCAACCTCTCTCACTACTTACATACACTCAAAACGAACAATTTCTCAGGATGTGAGAAAAGTCGGCCATTGCAGTGAGAAATATTTTTTCTCACGAGTTCCATACGTAGAATCGCGGTTTCCATGGTAACATGCACAATATAAACACAAATATTTTTCTCAAATTAAATGTGTCAAATCAAAACTTACGAGGAATTACCTTTCAAAACTGTTCAAATATAACTGGTAACTATAATTTTAAAGTAAATAAAACTATATAAATATTAAGAATATTAAATACCTACATATGTGTATAATATGTATTTTATTTCAATTTTGGCATATACTCTACATAATACCACCTAAATTATTTAATTTTGAAGATTGAACTCTTGACAAAAACGCATCCATAGAAAAAGTACAGTGTACAACACGTGAGAAAACGACATATTTCTCCCTCGCTTGATTTGCGGCACTCGCCTCGTACCTCGGCTCGTGCCAACAAACTTCTGCGCTCGTGAGTAATATGTCTTTTTTCTCTCTTGTTGTACAATATACTATTGTAGCGTCAAGTAAGAAATATTAAATTAAATTATTTAGTTCTGTTATAAGACTTTAAATGAGTTGAAATGAGTCTTAGAGAACTTTAAATAATAGCTAGAAAACTTTATATAATAGCGAAAATATAACATCACAATAGCATTGTATTAGTGTTAAAGTTGAAAGAAAAAATTACAAAAATAAAGTTAAAATCTCATCATAAATTTAAAATTATGTAGGTAATTTTAAAGTTATAACAAGATGAGAAACAATTACTATATTTCACTAGATATACAGGATGATTGATTAGTTATTCTAGAGATTATGTTAGAAGGGTTTGCACACAATAATTAAAAGCAGCAAACCATTTGTAAACAAATGTTTATTGCTAAGTAGTAATAGACACTTTCAGTAATATACAAAAAACTTATTTCTTTATTATTATAAAAATAACACCTCCAATTAACTTGGTTAGGGTGTCTGCATGACTTTTTAATCTAGAATCATTGACTGTCTTTCTCTCTTAAATTAAGGTTCATGAATGTTGTCTTTAATAACAATCAGGTTGTATCGTTTTGTAATTAGGTTACATATAACTTTTTGTAAATAATTGGGGTGCATTTATTTCGTAAATTATTAGTCTCCTATCATTTTACATTTATATTCCTCCAAATATTGACTACTTGTGAATAAATAATTTTTTCCACAAGAGTTTTCTGGCATTTCATTATTTTATGCAAATCCTTCAAGAATTTTCAGATTGTTATCGGTACACCACACACTAAAATAGAGCTGTATGCATAGGTAGACCGCATCTTCGGGGTAGACTGCACATTATAGTAAAATCGAATATTTATATTAGTATTCCTATATTAATAGGACTTGATCCCGCGTACCAAAAAATTTTGATTAATGACAAGCTAAAAAATTTGTCAGTAGCTTAACGGAGTCTAGTCGGACAAACTTTGATGTATGGGAACACTGGAACAGGGGAAGTTTTAATTGTGGAACGTGATTTTAATTATTGTGGAACGTGTCATCTTTATGATTGTGAAAAGGTTGTTTTTAAGTTTTTTCAATAGCAAACTTCATTATAATATATGAAAAAATGTTTTTCCGACAAACATATTGGGCATTTTAATAAGTCCGACACGTAGAACATGTCAAATGATAGGAATTATATAAGGTAAATACCACTGTGATTTTTCCATGAGAGTTTAATGAAAGGATAACCAATCAATTGGTTCTGTCCGACAAAATACATAGGACGTTTTCGTAGTCTGACGTTCGAAACCTGTAACCTGTTCCACAAATAAAACTTCCCCTGTTCCAGTGTTCCCATAGATCAAAGTTTGTCCGACTAGACACCGTTAAGCTATTAACAAAGTTTCAGCTTGCTATTAATAATGTTCTTTTTTGGTATGAGAGATCCAGGCCTATAACTAAAAGAGACTTTACCTGAGCCAGCTCCAGTCACAATGGCCGTTTTACCACTTAAGCAAACCAAACTCCGCACTTTTCCGGCACTGAACTTTTGGAAAAATTTTAAAACGATTAACGCTATGAACGGTAGTGATATGGCGATCACAGCGAAAGCTATATACTTGATATAGATCGTGTAATTGTAGACGATCATCTTCAGAGATGTTCTTCACTGGTCAGTATCAAATCGGCAACTAACGAGAAAGAGCTGTGGTGAAAGTTTATGAAGAAGTAAAGAAAGTCTCTAGAATCGCGAACCTACACACTATTGGAGAAATGGTACCCGTTACAAGAGATTGTAGAGACACGGGCGCCGAAGTGGTCGTTTCTGTTTAAGGAGATGGATTTGTTATTGGAATTTTTATATTTACAGTTTATTTTATGGACTATAGATGAATTTGTTGCTTATTTGGTATGCTATATTATGGTATGCTACTAGAAAACAGAGATCAAAGAAGAATTTAAATTTTTACTGCTACTCGCTGATAGTAGTAGGACTTTGATATTCAAGTTGTTTAGCATTCGTCAAGGTTTTTATTTCTGAGAATTTCAATCGATTTATCACATTTAACCCTATCGAAGGCTTTGTTGTAATCTATAAAGCAGATTTTGAGGCCTTGGTTAATATCTAATCATAAGTACTATATATTTTGATGGACTGCCGAAAGTTCATAAAGCGAATAAATCACTTAGTTAGAGTTATTTGTAGTATTGTGAATTCTTCTTGTAGTGAACTGTCAATATTATTATATATTATGCAACCATTGCCGGGACAGAAGGCAATTTGTATGTGATTGATTTAATATTAATTTTTGCAATTGCATAGAGATACATAGTAACTACTTATAAATTTATTTTTCTTTTGCCCAACACAATTGTCGCTATAAAATATGACGTCTTTATCATTACAATGAGTTGGAAGATAATCAAACAAACACGTAGCTATTTTGTTTAAGCCGCGGTTAGAAATAGCTTCTTGCCAAAAACAAGAGTGCCAAAACCACTCTTTTGAACCATCTGAAAAATTGTAAAGTTGAAGCAGTTAAGGCGGCATTTATAGTAGAAGCTTGAAACATCTCCACAAGGTGTAAGAAGGACCCCCTGTAAATCAAAACAAGCTACCAACACTTGAGGATCATCTTTTGCTTCTGCTAATCTTGTGCTTTTTCTTCTCTGCTTCTGCATTTATTTTGGATATGTTTATTATAAGTTTGATCAATAGTAGCTTGCTGCTCAGCAGAAGAATTTTTGTATGATTCACAAACCGCCCACTGATCTTTTTTGGCCGAAAGAAGCTTATGTTAAACTCAGTTTTGAAAATATGCTCGTAAGTGCATTTTTTAGCCACAGGTCTTCCTTCACTCTCTTCCTGTAGTTTGTAAAAGCGATACATTTGTGCTAAAGTAAGTGAACCATCTATGAATTCCTTTGTATTTTGTGCTCTTAAGTAATGTGACTCTACCCTTTGGAAAGAATTTATGTGCTCTCTTATTTTATTTTTCACCGGTTCAATAACCGTTGTTCGTTTCATACAATTTCCTCTCTTGTCCTTTTCCACGGATCCTTTACCATCTGATTTTCTCCAA
Source organism: Diabrotica virgifera virgifera (assembly GCF_917563875.1). Classification (NCBI taxonomy): domain Eukaryota; kingdom Metazoa; phylum Arthropoda; class Insecta; order Coleoptera; family Chrysomelidae; genus Diabrotica; species Diabrotica virgifera. The sequence continues at coordinate 68,147,312 of NC_065444.1, forward strand.
GTTTCTCATAAATTTGTCACCAATGTCCAAGGTATTCATAAAAAACCTCTGAATTGTCTCTCAGATTCTCATCATCTTTAATTTGAAAAGCTAGCCCAACAATTTTTCTTGCCCTTGACATCATGTTTGATATAAAGTTAATAATAGTATTATATAATATATCACTATACACTGTTTTCAGGCTTTAAATCAAATAGTTTTACACTAAACACGTTGAATACTTGTGCATGAATAATTGGGAACTGATAAAATGATAAAATCGTACCGCTGACCTAACAATATTTGCAGTTGTGGCCGTATTGAATTACATCGGTTTTATTGTCGCGGTGTGTATTATCGCCACATCTCCCAGTTATGGCCATATTGCATTTTCAAACCTTCCAAAAACCCTACAGTGAAATACCGAAGTATCTTACTTTATACTTATCCAAAACAATATTTTAGTTCAGGCTGTATTGCATTAGATGGGGCATAATATAGGCAATCTTTTACAGCCTTAACTCAAAATTCGAATTTTTTGCAGTTGTGGCACTATTGAACTAGGTGTGGGATATAGTACTGAAAGAAGCAGATGGTAAAAAGAGAAAAATTAAAGAAGCGGCTTTGATTATCTAGTTGAAATAAATTGCAGCAATACCATATCGTGATTTTTCTGACGGATGTTTTTAAGTTAAAGTTAATTTGATGTAATCGAATCTATAGTCTGTTCGCTAAACTCAGACGCAACTTTCTAGATATTTTAGTCGGTAATTTTGCCAATTTTAATAAAATTGGCAAAAAATAATTACTAAATAGTTAATAATCACTAAATAGTTAGTAATTTCGCCAATTTTTGCAAAATTGGCAAAAAACAAAAAAATTATCGACTAAACTATGTAGCCAGTTGCGTCTGAGTTTAGCAAACAGACTATACTATCATCCACTTGTTTTTGGCTTATACGTGAACTTCATTCTTTGATTTTTTGATAGATTTTTTTATAGTTTTTTTTAATGTTTTTATCTAGTTTTATTATGTCTTTAATCTAGTTTTCGGTTTCAATTTATATTTCTTCCATCCAGATTCTCTTAGTCTTATTCTTTTTTTTTTTATTTGTTCTCGAATTTTTTCATATTTCTTCTTATCCAGCGCTCGATTTGTTCTGATCCATACCACATTATCGTTCGTTTATGCTCTTACAATTATCATTATACCATTCTATTTTTTTGCCTTCTTGTCCATATTTCTTTCACCGCCAGTTATATTATGTTCTTTATTTTATTCCAGGTTTCCTCTAACTATCTTCTCTCTGTAAAGTTTCTTCACATTATCATTATCTAATCTAGTGACATTCCATTTGTTATCATACCATATTTCTACTTTTTGTAGACTATTTTTTTGTATCTATTTATCTTTCTGTACTATTTGGCAGTCTATTATAGATAATTATTATGTTCTTTGGTGACCAGCACGTGGTCAATATACGATTCTGTTCTCCTGTCTTAGGATTTCCATATTATTTTGCCTCTGAGAAGAGGCTTAATCTAGGTCCATCCTCATTTGTTCTTTCGTAGAATGTGTTTTTGCAGCTAAATTAAAAATATAATCTGATTTGCCTGTGTCAGGGCACTGCCTAGCACTGGCTTCTTCTTCTTCATGTGCCATCTCCTCTAGGTTGGCAACCATCACGGCAATTCGCACTTTCGAGACCGCTGCTCTAAAGAGATCAGCAGAAGTGCAATTAAACCAAGCTCTCAAATTGTTTAGCCAGGAGATGCGTCTTCTTCCGCGACTCCTTCTACCCTGTATTCTTCCTTGTATTATTAATTGTAACAAGTTATAACGCTCGCCCCTCATAACATGTCCCGCCCCTCACACTGGCAGAGTTTCTCAAAACAGATGGAACACGACTTCTACGGAATACAGAAAGAAGTATGGATAATGATCAGAGGGCAAAGAAAGAAGATGAACGAATTAATAAAAACGAAACACATTCAGAAAAAAACATGGACAGACTACTTCCGATCTCTATTTGCTAAAGGCGACGATAATAAACCACCAACACCTGAAGTTACAACAAACGAAGGAATAAACATCGAGGAGGGAGAGGTAAAGAAAGCATTAAGAAGATTAAAAAATAGAAAATCTCCAGGAGAGGACAGAATATCGAACGAACTCCTAAAGTACGGAGGACAAAATCTAACTAAACAACTATTAAAAATAATACAAAAAATAATAGAACAAAACAGAATACCGCAAGAATGGAGATCTAGCATCCTAATACCTCTCTTCAAAAAAGGAAACAAATCGGACCCGGAGAGTTACAGAGGAATTAACTTATTAAACACAACATTAAAATTAACAACCAAAGTGATAACAAACAAATTGAATGAAATTATAACATTAGCAGAAGAACAACAAGGTTTTAGGTCGGGAAGGTCATGCACTGACGCTATATTTATAATGAGGCAAGTTCAAGAGAAATCGTTGAAATAAAACAAACCGTCATATTTATGCTTCGTGGACCTTAAGAAAGCATTTGACAGGGTCACATTAAAGGACGTAATCCATTTGTTATACTCGAGAGAGGTACCTCTAGGAATAAATAAAACGATCGAAAACATCTACCAGAACAGCACAATAAAAGTAAAAGTGGACGATGAATTAACTGACCCAATTGAAACCGGCAATGGGATAAGACAGGGGGATTCCTTGAGTCCTTTATTGTTCAACCTTATCATGGACGAAATAATAAAAAAGTAAGAACTAAAAAAGGATGCCGATTGGGAGAAAAACAATTTAAAATAATCTGTTATGCAGACGATGCAATACTAATCTCTCAAAGTGAAGATGATTTACAACGTATGCTGCACCATTTAAACATAATCGCCAGAAAATTTAACATGTTAATTACCTCACACAAGACAAAATGCATGGTTATAACAGCAGATCCAATAAGATGTAAATTGGAGCTGGAAGATCAGATAATAGAACAAGTGATGGAGTTTAAATACCTAGGCATCATACTATCTAGCTACGGAAGGCTCGAAACAGAAGTGGAAGATCAAGTGAATAGAGCAAACAGAGCCGCAGGTTGCCTGAATTACACAATATGGAGAAATGAAAATACCGGAAAAGAAATGAAATGCAGAATTTACAAAACAGTCATCAGACCAATAATGACATACGTGGCAGAAACACGACCCGACACAGAGAGGACAAAAAGATTGCTCGAAACAGCGAAGATGAAAACCCTTCGAAAAATCGATGGTAAGACTCTATGGAACAGAGCTAGAAGTACAGATATACGACGGAGATGCAAGGTGTATAACATTAATAACTGGGTAAGAAACACAAGAATAGAATGGAATGACCACATAAGCCGAATGACAACAAATAGGATAGTCAGGACAGCGAGAGACGGTTCCCCAATAGGAAGACGATCAGTGTGAATATCAAGAAAACGATCGAACGACAACTTACCAGAGGCACATTGAAAAAACAGGCAGAGTCATGTCTACACAAAAAGAAGAAGAGAAGAAGACTAGCCTATTTGGTTATGTTTTATTTTCCTATTTTCATGATTTCACGTTCTAGTTGTTCAGAAAAGCTTTTCTTTCTTCGTTCGATGCTGCTTGTGTGGGAATGTAAGCATTTATTATTTCTCCGTTATTTGGTTTGGCTTTTATTTTTATAGAAATTCTTCATCCAGTTATTTGTCTTTTTTCGTTATATATCTGTTCTTGCCGTATATTCACTAGTTGAAATCTTTTTTGGTCTTTGATGATTTTTACCTTTCCTTACAATTGAAATGTGCTACCAAAAATTTTAACTGCGCCACTGACGAAATCAGCAATGCAAAAAAAGTTGTTCTACATTTTCAAGCTGCAAATCGTTCATACACCTGTATCTTCTAATAAAAATATACATTCACGAATATTGAATGAAGACTTTTATTAAAAAAGGGACTAGGTGTATAAATATGTATCCGATTAATTACAACCTTTTAATCAAATTTATAGACATTTTAGCGTATTCTCTAACAATCGATGTTCATGGCCGTTTATTTTATTTTTATATTCGTTCATATTGGACTAATTAGATTTGTTTGACAGCCAGGTGATAATTCAATTAAGGTTTAACTGATATCAAAATATCGGGCATTTATCTAAAAATAAAACAAGTTGTAAGCAAGGAAATATAACTCTAAAAGGATATCTCACAAAGCATGACAAACCTTTCAAAACGTAACTACCCCATGTTCTGCTTGCTTTATGATTTGTTATTTGTTTTCCGTCTTTCTAGATGCTGTTTTTACTCATTATTTTGATTACCAACTCGGTTGGTAATCACCCTTTTCCTTCTCTACTTTATCAATTTCAGTTTCATCTCATTAGCATGGTCTTTTTCTTCTAATCAGGAGAAATATTTGTTGTCTTTGGTTTGGTAATCCTGTCTTTTCATTAAGCTTCAGCAAGAAGTCTTGCACTCTAGATGCAACAGAAACATCCTTCTTATAGGAAATTTAAATAATTATGTAGACAACATAGGCCAGATCTAGAAAATGAAGGTGTTCTAATTTTATTTGGCATTTTAGCCTATTGTTCTTATGACATTGCCTTCGTCTGCGTGAACCACTCAGTTGTGTGATGTGTTATGTATCTGTTTCTGTTGTTTCATATCTAATTTATATCCCTCCCAGAATCTATGGGACTGCCTAAAGTTTCAGTGCGAGATTCGCTATCTCTATCTCCATTCGCCTGGGGTAATTTATTTCGGATATTCGACATTTCATAAGGGGGGTTTTATCTGTAACTTACCACACTGGCCAGTTGTCACACTGACCAGGCGGGTTGACAGAGACATGTTGGCCCGCGGGAAGTATTTCCACTTCTACTCACCGTTAAATCGGGTCGACTATTCTCCTATCCGCCACCTGGAGACTCGCTCTTTAGAGGTGACAGGTTCCCCCGAGAGTATTAAGGGTTTGACATTTTCATGATCTCTGTCTTCCTTGTTAGTCAGTTGCTTCAAAAGTGTTTGATTAGGCTGTATTAACTACTCTTTGCGATCGTTTTTCTATGGTTTATCTCTTCCGATATTATGTACTATGTCCTATTACGTATTATGTCCTATATTATTTACCATGCATCCCAAATAAAAAAATATTGTACAATTTCAAAATTATAGTCATTGACGTTCATATTATATTATGTTCGAGGTTTCTAACTTTCTAACTCTGTGACCTGTTCCCGATGCTATGAGCTTAGTCTAATTTTCGTTGATAACCAGGCCCATCTCTATTGCCGCGTTGGTAAGTGAAGCACACATTGTCATCTTTCTGGATGTATGAGCCATACGTGCGACAAGATCCATGCCATCGACGTATACTAGTATTTTGAGAGATTTATTAAACTTTGTAAAGATTTATTAAACAACCGAGGGTTGTTTAGATCTAGTAACTCTTTTAAAGAAAATATTAAAAAGGAAGCACGCTAGCGCATTCCTCTGCCTTAGTCCTCTATTTGTACTGAATTCTTCAGAGCAGCAATTTTGGATTTATATTTTAGATGTGACTTTTGACATTGTTACGATGCTATCGTATGCTGCTTTGAAAACTGCAAAAAGGTGAAGGGTGTCGATATCAAATTCTCTGGTTTTTAAGTATCTTCGTTAATACGAAAATCTAGTCTACTATTAACCGCCCAGATCTGAATCTAATTTAATATCCCTCAAGAATTTCCTGAGATTATGGGCTCATACATATGTAAATTATCTTAGAGAGTATATATTATATACAATAAAATGTATTCAAAATGTTATCCCTCTGTTCCCACATAAAAGATGGTTGCCTTTCTTGAGTAGTTGGCACAGCAAACCGATGTTTCATTCTTATACATTTGCTCTTCTTCGCATAGGTACTCTTGCTATAATTTTGTGGACTTGCTTGGCTAGGTGCTTACCCCCAAACCTGTAAAGTTTTTCCAGGATTTCATCAGTTCCTGATGCTTTGTTGTTTTTCATTTTTCGGATAGCTTCAATTGTTTGCTGTAAGGTTGGTGGACCATTTGATCTCCGTAATTGATAATTGATTTTAACAAAAGTACAATCTTTACAAGTAATAAATCTCTCTTCTTCTTCTTCATCTTAGGCTTCTTCCCATTACGAGTTCGCATTTTTCGTCCTCTACAGCACTCTATTCTTGCAGTCACCTCCTCTGAGGTCTCCATCTATCATAGAATTTCCTATGCAAGTAATCATAGCAGTTCTTCCTCTCCGTCTTCTTTCCGGCAGTCCCAGTCCAATATTCTCTTATATTTTACGGCCACCTGTGCTCTAGCATTCTTTGTACATGCCCGTACAACTGCAAGGATCTGTTCTTCAACTTTTTTGTAATTGGGCACTCTACTTCCATTATGTTCCATATTTGCTCTGTGCTTATTCTATCCTCTCTGGTGGTTTGTAGTATTATTTAATTTCGTATTGTTGTTGCCATTTCATAATCATCATAATTCATCATAATTCCTCTCCATTTAGGGTAATATTCAGCACTATGCTCTGAAAGATCTTTTTTGTTTTCTTTGGTTAGAGAGTTGTTCCATATCACCCCATGAAGTGCTTCCGTGGCTTGTTTTACCCGTACTATTTTCATGTCTACATCTTTCATATAAGTACCATATCATCTTATCATTTACCCTTAATACTTAAAAAGTCGTACAACTCTTAAAAGTCTCTTGTAAATAAGATCTAATCTTCAACCTCTGATCCAATACATAAGTATTCGGTCTTACACGTATTAAATTTATGTTTACATATATGTTTATCTTGAGTTCCCATAGATACATAGGTTAAACTCTTCCTATATTCTTCTCGAAAATCTTTCTACAGGGTGATTGATTAGTAGGGTAAAGCTCAATAGCTCCGCTATAGTAATAGATAGCAAGTAAAAGTTAATAACAAAAATTTTAGCCACCTTTGAGCTTCAAATTAAAAAATTAGTTAGAATGTGTTAGATAACACAGTGGTAGATCAAACTTATGTTTTTTTAAATGGAACACCCTATATTTTATTTTATAATCGAAATCCTGTTAACTTCTCCATCACAAAAATATAAAGGTTTGTAATGTTATCAGGGTATTTACAAAGTTATAACCAATTTTGTATGAAAATCCTAACAAGTTCAACTCCCTGTATAAATAAAAATAAGCACAACAGCAATGGTTTATTAATGCCATATTTTTTTATTTATTGTCAAAATTTTGAAGAATTATTAATATTGCTAATTTTCTTTATACCAAATACAGGGTGAGTCAAAACGCAAGTACATTATTTTCCCAGTAATGTTAAATGGAACACCCTGTATTTTATATCATTATTGAAAAGTAACATTAACGTACTTTAATTTTTATATAACATTCCCTATGCTTAAATTTATTAGTTTTCGAGATATTTTCATTTTTCAGAGCAAATTATTTTAGGTGTTTAAATTTATCTAAATTTTAAGTAAGCCATGACTGAATTGACAATTGAAGATTACCGATTATCAATCCGGTAATCAATGTAACACTGTAGCAAATAAAGAAATAAAAATAATTTATTAGTAATACATTTTACAAACAAAAACACAACCACTACATGCAACATTTTTGAAACAATTAAAAACTATCTTTTTATGTAAATGCAACAAATAAACAAAGAAAATTAGTAATAAATTTTACAAAAAACACACAAATACAAAATACAATATTTTGTGAGGACAATTAAACACTACTTTTGTATGTAAATGTAACAATGTAACAAATAAAGAACGAAACATAATTTATCAGTAATACAATTTGCACAAAAACATGTTTGAAAAAATTAGAAGCTACTTTTAATAAAATATTTTTAATATTTAATTACATAAGGTGTTCAAAATTATCTCCTAACATAGGGGTGGCGAACCTTTTTATATTAAAAGGCCAATTTTTATTTTACCATTTTTGAGAAGGCCGCATCCATATATAGGTATATACGATTTAATTAAAGCGATTTATATGCAAAATTAAAATACATAATTTTCTTCGCAATTAAATAGTTTATTTTTGAAAATGACATACAATTAATAAATTCCAAAAAATTTGACATTTAATTTTACGATCCAGAAAATTTAATGCGATTTCTGTGGTTGTTTATTGGATGACAAAAAAGAAATATTTGGTTCAATAATTGACGTGGTACGTAATTTAAGTTGATCTTCCAAATGAACATCACTTTGAGTCATGTATGAAAATGTTGCCTCGCAACAATTATGTACTTCCAAAATATGAAAGAATTCTTCGTGCGTGTTGTCTTAGACGAGGATAAATAACTGCAGTCTTCCATATTTCAATAGGATCTTTTTTTGAATCGAATTGTGATTTAAAGATATTATCTTCTCCTATCTCAAATAATTCCATTTGATATTCTTTGGGCGCTACGTCGATATCAACAAGGTATGGTTCGAAAGTTAATTTAAGTGTGACAAGTTTTTCAAAATCTGAGAACCTTTTATTATATTCTTCAATTAATATATCCAGAACAGAAACATACTCATCCAAATTTTGAGGGGAATAATTTTGCTCCATCATAATTTCCGATAACTGTGGGAAATGTTCTTTAGAAATTTCTAATCGACATAGTAAAGATTTAAAGAATAAAAGTTTTTTTCGAAAAGCTTGAATTTTTTGCCACATTTCGTATATATATTTAGTTTTTCCCTGCAAGTTTAAATTCAATTAATTTTGCTTCATTGTCATGTCACATAAAAAGAGCATTTCTACAAAATTCTTTATCTGATAAATCGCAATATTTCTTTTGTTCTTCAAAAAATTTAATTATTTGTTGACGCAGGGTGAATATTTTTAGCAAAACTTGTCTCTCTTGATATCCAACGTATTTTGCTATGATATGGTAAGTCTCCATTGAATGTGTCATTATCTGACATTATTATATCTCAAAATTGACGATGACAAATTGAACTTGATCGAATAAAATTTACAATACCAATATTTTTTTCTAAAGTATCGTTTAAACTAGCCGACATAGCACATAGGTTTTGTTGGTGCAAAATACAATGAAAAGAAATCAACTTTTCTAAATTAGCATATTTTTTTTTAATAACGAATAACGAAATGAAACCTTCTCGCTTTCCTAATATGGCTGGTGCACCATCGGTACACAGACTTACTAAATTATTTATATTTAACCCTGCTTCACAAATTTTTATTCTGAAGTTCTCCAAGAAGTCTTTTCCTCGTGTCCTGCCTGAAAGTGTTCCTAATGCAAGCAACTCTTCAAAACATCGAAAATCCTCAGTAATAGCTCGAATAAAAAATAGAACCTGTGCTGAATCGGTATTATCTGTGGATTCATCCAATGCTATGGAGAAATATATATTTTCTTCTTTAATAATCTTGCAGAACTGTTGTTTTATATTTGTAGCTAATTCGTGTTGTCGTTCGGTGATGGTTCCTCTTGATAGAGGTAATTGTTTGTATTTATCTACTTTTTCTGGATGTAAGCATTTGACCACTTCCATAATACAATCTTTTATCATTTGAACGTCGCTAAATGGTTTCCCCCGTTTTCCAAGAATGTACGCTACTTTGTACGTTGCTTCCGTGGCATTATTATTTTGTTGAAAGAACTTATTGAAAGTTTGTTGCTGGTGAAGCTTTTCCTTTTTAAGTTGTTGTAATTTAGTTTCACGTGCTTCTCCTTCAAGAATTCATATTTATGATTCGAATGAGTCATGTAATGTTGATTAGCATTATACTTTTTAATTGTAGTTATAACTGTACTACATAACAAACAAACCATTTTATCATTGGAACTAATTAAGAAGTATTGCAATTCCCATTCTTCATTAAATAATCGATTCTCGGCCTTTAGAGTCCTTTTTTTGTTTTTTAGACATGATTCTAAAATTAAAGGATATATGAAAATTTATACATAAAAAGACCATGCTGCACATAAAATTGTATTTTGAAAATACGGGAGAAATGGACTGAGACTGAAATCAAAATCCACATTTTTTTTACATAAGTTTGCTTTCACAGAAAAAAAAAATTATATTAATAATTGTTCAACTGATAAAATTTTTTAAATTGTGCCATGATTACTAAAATTTAAAATTAATTGACCCGTATTTTACTACAATACAATAGAAAACATTATTCGATGTTTGTAATATATATTATCTTACAACTTACCTTATTCAAAAAATAAACAACATTTAGTAAAGCTGATACAGTTATACACCGGCAATTTCGTTGCCTCGACGTTACTTGGCTGCGTTCCTTTATGCAACTGCGAGGATAGTTTTCATGGACGTATAAATAAAGATGGACTAGGCATGCTCTACTCTTTGTTCACCGAAATTTGAAGCCAAACAGTTTATAGGCGCGGGGAAGGAATCGAGGTGATAGCAGATAGAATGTGACATTTCCTTCTTAGTCATTGGCGTACCTTCAAATAATTGAACGGTATTTGAAACAATTTTTTGTTTGAGTAAATGATTACTAATGGTATTTTTAGTATCGTAAACTTTTTTTTATCGTTTAGTATCGTAAAATTTTTATAATTTTTAATTTATAAAAAGGCCACAACTTGGGCAAGAAAAGGCCACATGCGGCCTTAAGGCCGCACGTTCGCCACCCCTGTCCTAACACATTTATGTACGCCTAAAAACGATCGTTGAATGAGCTACTTACTCTACGGAGCATTTGTAAATTAACACATCGAAATACACTTTGTATTCTATTTTTCATCTCATCCCTTGTTGTTGGAGGTATTTTATAAACTTCATTATTAACGTAACCCCAAAAAAATCAGTCCAGTTTATTAAATTCTCTCAGCATTCGGCCACGCTACTGGTCCATTGAAAAATGAAAATATCTCGAAAACTAATAAATTTAGACATAGGGAATGTTATCTAAAAATTAATGTTCGGTAATGGTACTTTTCAATAGTGATATAAAATTAAAAGATTAAAAAATTAGTTCCATTTAAAATTACTGAGAAAATAATATACTCGCGTTTTGACTCACCCTGTATTTGTTATAAAGAAAATTAGCAATATCGACCATTCTTAAAAATTTTGACAATAAGCTAAAAAATATGGCATTAATAAACCATTGTTGTTTTGCGTATTTTTATTTATACAGGGAGTTGAACTTGTTACAATTTTCATATAAAATTGGTTATAACTTTGTAAATACCCTGTATAACATAACAAACCTTTATATTTTTGTGATGGAGAAGTTAAGAAGATTTCGAATATAAAATAAAATATAGGGTGTTCCATTTAAAAAAATAAAAGTTTGGTCTGCCACTGTGTTATCGAATACCCTGTAACATTCTAACTAATTTTGTAATGTGAAGCTCAAAGGTGGCTAAAATTTTTGTTATTAACTTTTATTGCTATCTATTACTATAGCGGAGCTATTGAGCTTTACCCTACTAATCAATCACCCTGTATATTAAAATGTAATATACTAGAGAAAAGTTTTTTGTTATTTACAAATTTGCATCAAACCGAATGTTATTAGCGAGGAGCAGATTTACAATATTAAAAAATATATATATACATATTTACAAAATTAATAGCTTTTAAGTAGTTTAACAGATTTGTGAACGAACAATTTGCACCAAGTGCTTTCTCTAAGTTTATTGGGATACTGTAAATTTTCTTTCTGTGGAGAAAACTGGATAGTCTACAATTATATGTTTCACCGAGAGTTTAACGTTGCATTGCTCACATTTCGGTTCGGGTTCTTTTGTTATTAAGAACTTGTGTGTGCCACTGTTATGACCTAACCTAAGACTGGTTATTGTCACTTGATCCCTTCTTTTGGTGGGGAAACATCTCCATGGTTTAATGTTCGGTTTAATATTCCAAAAATTGGACACTGAAAATTGCCACCGGTTTTGCCACTCACTTAGGATACGCGATACGGATACTTGACACGTCACTAGTTGTCACATATTGCACGATAGTAGAGTCACCTGAGTTGACTGCTTCACGCGCACACTTATCTGCTTCTTCATTACCTCTAATACCAATATATGATGGGATCCAAATGAAGATTACCTCCTTCTTAAAATTTTGTATCTCGATCAGATTTTGTTTTATTTTTCCCAGAATGTGATTCTCTGGGTATATTTTTCCTATGGATTGAAGTGAGCTTAGTGAATCAGTCAAAATGATGTACTTCTGGTTTTCTTCTTCTTAAAGTTCCCTCTCCTATCGGAGGTTGGATATCATAATGGCTATGGTCACTTTGTTGGCTGCTGCTCTGAATAGTTGTAATGAACTACAGTTAAACCATTCTCTAAGGTTCCTCAGCCAGGAGATGCGTCTTCTTCCTATGCCTCTTCTTCCTTGGATCCTTCCTTGCATAATAATTCTCAGCAACTCATATTTTTCTCCTCTGGTAATGTGACCCAAATATTCCAGTTTTCTAGTTTTTATACTTTTCATAATTTCTAACTCCTTATTTAAACGTCGTAGCACTTCAACATTGGTAATCCTTTGAACCCACTGAATTTTCAATATTCTTCTGTAACACCACATTTCGAACGCTTCTATTCTTCTTATGTGTTGTCTCTTCAATGTCCAAGCTTCCATTCCGTATAGCAATATAGAAAATATGTAGCATCTTAGAGCCCTCAATCTGAGAGGCAACTGAAGGTCTTTGTTTGTAAGCAGTGTCTTCATTTTTATAAATGCTTGCCTTGCAGTTTCAATTCGGACTTTAATTTCTTTGCTTTGGTCATTTTTGTCATCAACCCAGGTTCCCAGATATTTGTATGTCTTAACTTTTTCTATTTGGGTTTGCTCTATCATTAACCTTTCATTTCCATGTTCTGTTTTTGAGACAATCATAAATTTAGTTTTTTTCTTGTTTATTTTTAGTCCGTATCGAATGCAATAATCGTTAATTCTATTTAGCAATTCTTGTAGTGATTCCAGGGTATCTGCCACTTCTGGTTTGGTGAGGATATAATATAAATATGTCAGTGCCCCGTATATGGCATATAATTATGCGTTAAAAGTACTGTAGTGTAATGGTAACTTATATTTTTGGCACATATTAGAGGATATAACTGCTGCTCCCACGCCATCTGTTGATTTTGAAGCATCTGTATATATTTCAGAGAAATTTGTATCCTTTGATAATAAGATTTGCAAATTTTGATGTATTATACTATGGTTAGTAGTATGTTTGTCCAATGTAGTTAAGGTAGTAATTATTTTAGGTACTCCTTAAGTCCATGGCGCAGCAGGTTCAAAACTAACGGGAAAGGAAGGTGGCAAGGTGGTGTTAAGAGATGAGAGATCCATTTTGATTCGGTGGTAGTAAGATTTGTGTAGACGTGGTTTATTGGAAATGTTGATAATCGGTTAAGGTGATCATATTTAAAGGTGTGGTAATTAGGATTTACATTTGATTTAATTGCATAGGTTAACTTTAAGTACGTTCTTCTGTAATACAGTGATGGTTTAGCTGCTTCACAATACAGGCTTTCTATTGGTGTGGTTCTGAAAGCTCCCAAGACAATGTAGAGTGCAGTATTGTGGATTGAATCTAAAATTCTAAGGGAAGACTCAGTAGCCGATGAATATGCTATCGCGCCATAGTCTAATTTAGATCATATTAGAGTTCTGCAGAGAGAGAGCATCGTTTGTTTATCTGCTCCCCAGTCTTTTTTTGCCAATCATATTAAGTCTCCCTTGGCATTTAGTTACCAGTTTTTTAATATGTTCTTTTCAATTTAGATGTTGGGCGAATGTCATTCCCAAAAATTTTACATCATTTTTTCGAACTAAAGGATTGTTATATAGTGAGAGTGAAGGTTGATTAGAGTAGCTTTTCTTTGAGAATAATATAAATTGTGTTTTCTCCGTAGAAAATTGAAATCCACAACTTTGCGACTGTTTCTCTAGTTGATGTAAAAACGTTTGTAGAATATTCGTGATGTTTTCCATATTTTGACTTCTCACATAGATAACAAGGTCGTCTGCGTATAAGAAACCTTTCAGTGGTGAGTTCATATTGGCTAGGACATCATTTATTGCTACTAAAAAAAGTGTAGGGCGTAACACTGATCCTTGTGGCATATCATTCTCTAGTTTATTTAAAAGTTTATTCTATAAAAGTTTATTTCGTGTCAATTCTTTTTAAATGCATTCAATTTTTTCGAATTCTGAAAAAACTAATAAGTCCTTTTGAAAAATTTAATTGCAGAATGAAATATTACATTATTACCGAGAGCCGAAAGTCCCTGAAAACGTCTATAAGGTTTATTTTAATTTGATAAGTTACAGGGCTGAAAAAAAAAGAAAAAATTGAGTGTGATTTTTAATTTTAAATACCTCATTCAAAAGAAACTTTTTGTTTATTCTACGGGACTTTCGGCCCTCGGTAATAATGTGATCTTTCATTCTGCATTTACAATTTTCAGAAATATTTACTACTTTTCGAAAAACTGTTTTCAGGATTCGAAAAAACTGAATGCATTTCAAAAACATTGGCGCGAAATTTTGCGCCTACGCTCTTAATAAAAATATTATAATATATAAACTTTCGTTCAGAATATAATATAATAATAATCATATAAACTTTCGTTCAAAATAATTTGTTCTAATAGATACATACTGACATCCGATAAAAGTGACCTAACCTTAAAAATCGCAGTTTGGAATTCGTTTAGATATTACCATAAAAATTCATCATAAACTATAGATACCTATATTTAGAGCAATCGCAATGTTCTGTTTCGTGCGATAAATCCATTCTCCGTAGTTAGTAGTGTTTAGTGTAATGGGCAATTTCATATACGGTGAACACTCCTGTGATTTACTTAATATGGTTAATGATTCTCGTGAATATAGGTTAAAAGGGAAAAGGGCGAAGCTTGCACTTTCTAAATTATTGACCAAATAAGGATAGTGGCTAAAAATAGAACTAGATATAATTCCATATTGGACAAAAAAGTTGTGCACTAAATATACATCACCTTTGAAGTTGTCAGTGAAAATTTTAAAATATGAGAATTGGGAATTAGGAAATAAAAAATTATAGGGAAATCATATTTTAAAAAGAATGACAACAAATAAGCTAGAAAAGAAACATTTATTATTAGTGGAGCGAAGCAATAAGCCATAACAATGTCATAGTTTCATAATAAAATTTCGTTCCATGGATTTTATTTCTGCATCCCAGGAAACCATCTGTACAATAAGCAAATGTGATCAAATATGTTCGATATGTTCTTAAAATGATTCTTCTTCCTAGTCTGTCGTCCGATTCAGACATCGTCCCACCTTGAATTTTCACTAATTTCTCTTAAGTTCATCGGTACATAATTCGCAAATATTTTACGGCCATCCCTACTTTTTCTGTCTTTACACGGCAAATTACGTCTAGTAAAATTCACGCTGGTATGGATATGTAAACATTACTACTTGACAATGTTATCATTAACATTAAAGGGGTGGCTTTTGAATGTTCTTGGATAACTGTTACTTGTATAATTGCAAATTATTAATTCGGTTAAGAGATATGATAATTTTTTTACTAATTATGAATTCAGTGATTGTAATAATTTATATACTGTACAACAAAAACTAATACTCAATCGAGAAAAGAGGAAAAGTGATTTTTAATAATATTATGGAACGTTTACAAGTTTGAACATCTTTAACAACAAAATACTTGGATCACAGAATATATCCTGGTCAATTCTCCGCTTGGATCGGCCATAAATAACAAACAATTAATTTTTATTAAGTTCACGTCTTAAATCAATTACCTATTTATGAAATAAACTATCAATATTATTTAATCAACGCCTCAAAATATTCTCGATGCCAAGTCAAATATTTAAAATTGTCACTGTCTTGTCATCATATTCTATTTGACTCAGTGCGTTGTATGACAAAGATAGCGAATGATCGATTTGAAAAATATCACCACGGACATGCTGTTCATTTTTTCAAATCCTGAGAAAACTAATAAGTATATTTGAAAAATTTAAACGCACAATGAAAGACTAAATTATTAGCGAGGGCCAAAAGTCCCTTAGAATAAATTAAAAGTTTCTTTTGAACGAGATATTTGAATTCACATTACATTTTCTATTAGATTTTCACCCTTGTAACTTATTAAAATAAACATTACAGAAGTTTTAAGGGACTTTCGGCCCTCGGTAAGAACGTAATCTTTCATTCTGCGTTTAAATTTTTCAAATATACTTATTACTTTTCTCAGAATTTGAAAAAAATTAATCCCATTTTTCCATGAATCCCATGAATCCAATTACGCACCCATCCCCTTAACGGTCTCCATTTTCCCCTTTCCTCTGTATTTTTGAAGCAGATTTAGCGGAGCTCAGGCCTCTTTTTTTTATGGTCCAGATACCTTATTATTTATTTTCCCAGGGCTCTCGCTCCTTGCACCATCCCCTACAATGTCAGCTTGTCCAAATCATCGCTACGAGCTATATGACCAAAAAATAACGCTGGTTTTTTCAGTCACAATGTTTCAAAGTCTACTTTTAATAGACACTCGTCGGTTATAGACTAAGGGCCGGTTTGCTAATTTGCTAATCATTTTAAGCACGATAAGACCCTATAACTTAAATAGTGGAACCTGAAAGAAAACGTATGAACACATATGGACGGGATAAATAAATTAAAAGGTACCGTTCCTCACTCCCAGAATTATTTTTCAAATTTTTTTTTTCAGTTCTATGTGATCAAAAAATAAGACTCAGCGTAATTTTAACCCACCACCCCCTTCCCTCGTTCCTCACCATCAAAAAATTCATTTTTCGTTTTTATTTTTTTTAGGGTAGTTCCAATCAACTTTAAAATTTAAAAAAAATCACCCGCATAGCTAAGACTTTTATAAAAGACGTCTATTTTTATAGACCCCTAGGTTGAGTGTACCTAACCTCAAAAAAAATTTATTTTCATTTTGGAAAAAAGCGTATAACTTTTTTTGTATGGCTGCAGGTCTAATTTTTTTAATCTTGTGTATTTTATCAACACTCTATTTCTAATTTTTTTCAGATTTTTCCGTAAGGTTCGCCACCTCCAAAAATCCAAAAAACTGTTTTGAGGGGTTTTTTGAGGATTTTCCCTATTTTATGGACTTCAAAATAAATCAAATCAATGTCTCCTTTATAGTTTATATGTAAATTAAAGTAACTGAGTCCTTTAAAAATTTTAAAAATGGGAGAAACACGTTTAAACCCCCAAAAACCCCCCTAAAAAACAGTTTTTTGGATTTTTGAAAGTGGCAAACCTTACGGAAAAATCTAAAAAAAAAATAGAAATATAGTGTTTGATAAAAAACAGAAGTTAAAAAAAATAAAACTGCAGTCATAACCTCAAAAAAAAATTTATTTTGGAAAAAAGCGTATAACTTTTTTTGGGTATGGCTGCAGGTCTAATTTTTTTAATCTTGTGTATTTTATTAACACTCCATTTCTAATTTTTTTCAGATTTTTCCGTAAGGTTCGCCACCTTCAAAAATCCAAAAAACTGTTTTTTAGGATGTTTTGGGGATTTTCCCTATTTTATGGACTTCAAAATAGATCAAATCAATGTTTGTTTTATAGATTATATGTAAATTAATGTAACTGAGTCCTTTAGAAAATTTAAAAATGGGAGAAACACGTTTAAACCCCCAAAAACCCCCCGGAAAACAGTTTTTTGGATTTTTGAAAGCGGCAAACCTTACGGAAAAATCTAAAAAAAAACTAGAAATATAGTATTTGATAAAAACAGAAGATTGAAAAAAAAATAAAACTGCAGTCATAACCTTAAAAAAAAATTTTATTTTGGAAAAACGCGTATAATTTTTTTGGGTATGGCTGCAGGTCCAATTTTTTTAATCTTGTGTATTTTATCAACACTATATTTCTAATTTTTTTCAGATATTTCCGTAAGGCTCGCCACCTCAAAAATCCAAAAAACTGTTTTTTAGGGGGTTTTTGGGGATTCTCCCTATTTTATGGACTTCAAAATAGATCAAATCAATGTTTGTTTTATAGATTATATGTAAATTAAAGTAACTGAGTCCTTTAGAAAATTTAAAAATGGGAGTAACACGTTTAAACCTCCAAAAACCCCCCAAAAAACAGTTTTTTGGATTTTTGAAAGTGGCAAACCTTACGGAAAAATCTAAAAAAAAAATAGAAATATAGTGTTTGATAAAAAACAGAAGTTAAAAAAAATAAAACTGCAGTCATAACCTCAAAAAAAAATTTATTTTGGAAAAAAGCGTATAACTTTTTTTGGGTATGGCTGCAGGTCTAATTTTTTTAATCTTGTGTATTTTATTAACACTCCATTTCTAATTTTTTTCAGATTTTTCCGTAAGGTTCGCCACCTTCAAAAATCCAAAAAACTGTTTTTTAGGATGTTTTGGGGATTTTCCCTATTTTATGGACTTCAAAATAGATCAAATCAATGTTTGTTTTATAGATTATATGTAAATTAATGTAACTGAGTCCTTTAGAAAATTTAAAAATGGGAGAAACACGTTTAAACCCCCAAAAACCCCCCGGAAAACAGTTTTTTGGATTTTTGAAAGCGGCAAACCTTACGGAAAAATCTAAAAAAAAACTAGAAATATAGTATTTGATAAAAACAGAAGATTGAAAAAAAAATAAAACTGCAGTCATAACCTTAAAAAAAAATTTTATTTTGGAAAAACGCGTATAATTTTTTTGGGTATGGCTGCAGGTCCAATTTTTTTAATCTTGTGTATTTTATCAACACTATATTTCTAATTTTTTTCAGATATTTCCGTAAGGCTCGCCACCTCAAAAATCCAAAAAACTGTTTTTTAGGGGGTTTTTGGGGATTCTCCCTATTTTATGGACTTCAAAATAGATCAAATCAATGTTTGTTTTATAGATTATATGTAAATTAAAGTAACTGAGTCCTTTAGAAAATTTAAAAATGGGAGTAACACGTTTAAACCTCCAAAAACCCCCCAAAAAACAGTTTTTTGGATTTTGGAAATGGCAAACCTTTCAGAAAAATCTAAAAAAAATAGAAATATAGTGTTTGATAAAATACAGAAGATTGGAAAAAAATTAGATCTGCAGTCATACCTAAAAATAAGTTATACATTTTTTTCCAAAATAAAAATAATTTTTTTTTAAGTTATGTACACTTAATCTAGGGGTCTATAAAAAATAGACATGTTTTGTAAAAGTCTTAAGGCTATGGGTACATAATTCGCAAATATTTTACGTGTATCCCTACTTTTCTGTCTTTATAGGGCAAATTACGTGTAGTAAAATTCACACTGTTATGGATATGTAAACATTACTAGAATGTCATTCTACTTAAAATGTCATCATTAATTTAAAGAGATGGCTTTTGAATGTTCTTGGATAACTGTTATTTTTATAATTGCAAATTATTAATTCAGTTAATAAATGTGATTATTTCATTCATAGGAGATTCTGACCAATAAAAAGCTACAGAAATGCAAATTAAGGTGATAATTTTTGATAATATCCCGTCGTTAAGCATATTACATCAGATGCCCTTCGTTGCTACGAAAAAATACATTCAATGACATTAATGACAATTAATGTTTTAAAAATTATAAAAGTGATGACTTTCAATCGTCATATTATATTTATAAAAACTGTGTGTTTAATGGTACTTTGTACTTACATAAATAAATTACAATTAATTTTGGTTTTGAACAGTTTTATTCATGAAATAATCGCAACAAATTGCACACGATCTCTAAAATTAATATAGAATTTTTGCTCTCGTGACACTTTGACATAATTTCACTCGCCTTAACTGTCAAAGTGTCACTCGGGAAAAATTCAATACTTTCAGAGCTCTTGTGCAATTACTACTGATAATTTTTTCACTAAATATGTATTCAGTGATTGTAATAATTTATTTGTACAACAAAAACTAATACTCAATCGAGAAAAGAGGAAAAGTGTTAAAGTGATTTTTAATAATATATTGTTATGGAACGCTTACAATTTTGAACATATTTAACAACAAAATACTTGGACCACAGAATATATTATTCTGATGTATTCTGTGCTTGGATCTTCCACAAATAATACACAATAAATAACTTTTTATTAAGTTCACGTCTAAAATCAATTATTTATCAAATACAACTGTATCAATAATATTTAATCAATAACTCAAAATATTCCCGATGCAATGTCAAATATTTAAAATTGTCACTGATTGTCAGTGTCTGACTGACAATATATGCTGACAATATTATATTCGGCTGAGTGCGTTGTAAGACAAAGATAGATTTGGAAAATATTACCACGGCATTGTATTCATTTTTTTCGAATCCTGAAAAAACCAATAAATATTTTTGATAAATTTAAACGCAGAATGAAAGGCTAAATTATTAACGAGGGCCGAAAGTCCCTTAGAATAAATAAAAAGTTTATTTTGAATGAGATATTTGAAATTAAAAATCACACTAAATTTTCTCTTAGATTTTACCCCTGTAACTTATTAAAATAAACATTATAGAATTTCTCAGGGACTTTCGGCCCTCGCTAATAACGTAATCTTTCATTCTGCGTTTAAATTTTTCAAAAATACTTATTAGTTTTCTCAGGATTCGAAAAAAATGAATCCACATTTGAATAGCATTGCAGCCGAAAATACGTACCGATCCTCTTAACTATGCGTGTGAATTTTTTGAAATTCTTAATTGATTGGAACCCCCCTAAAAAATAAAAACGAAAAATGAAGTTTTTGGAGGCAGGGAAAGGAATAAGGGGGTGGGTTAAAATTACGCTGAGTCTTATTTTTTAATCACATAGAACTTAAAAAGATGAAAAAAAAATAATTCTGTGAGTGAGGAAGGGTACCTTTTAATTTATTTATCCCGTCCATAAGTGAAAAGTTTGATGCGCCACTGTCGATCCATGTGCCACTAAAAAGTGATGGCACAGTGTTCATACGTTTTCTTTTAGGTTCTACTAATTAAGTTATAGGGTCTTATCGTGCCTAAAATTATTAGCAAATTTCACCTATAGCGGCTCTTAGTCTACTATTCTTGCGGTCTAGAGTCTAGCTACGGTATTCGCAACATTATTCGCCAGCAAAACATTTCAAACGCGTCTGTAGTGCATTTGTCAACATCCTTCAAAAACCAATATTCAGAACCAAATAGAATAATGGGGGAGACAATTGTTTCTACAAGAACTATCTTTGTATCCATGGTAATGTTGTAGCTTTTTCATACTCTGGTGAGCTTTGTCATTGCTTCCTTGGCCATGGCTGACCTTCTTTTTATTTCTTTGGTACATCCTTCGGAATTAGTTATGAAGGTGTCCAGATACACAACTTCGATGTCATTGATTCTTACAATGTCTGGCTTGGTTGTTATTTGTTTTATTTATGATTGTAATCTTTGTTTTTTAATTATTTATGTGCAGCCTTGTTTCCAAATTCACTTGTTGTATTCGTTTTAACAGCTCCGTCAATTCTTCCAAGGCTTCGGCGAAAAGCATTGTATCATCTGCGTACCTTAATTTGTTGAATTGTTGTTGAAAGTTAAAACCATTTGTTTTTATGTACTTTAGCTTTTTAAATGTACAGTGTTTTTCATTATATTTTGACCCCCCTGTAAACTGATTTATTTACAGAATTAGAAAAAAATGTAACATACAAAAGTTATTCGATTTTTAAATTACAATTTTTTAGCTTATATATCATACTAGTGACGTCATCCATCTGGGCGTGATGACGTAATCGACTATTTTTTTTAAATGAGAATAGCGGTCGTGTGATACCTACTTCATTCGAAAGGTTATTGAATTCTCTATTCAGTAATATAAACATTAAGATAAGAATGTATACAGGGTGTCCAAAAAAAATTTTTTGAATTAAATTAATTGATACAAAAAGAAGAATGTATGTAATTTATTTAATTTAAAATATCTTCGACTGCTGTTAGAAAACAGAAATAAAAGTTTATTGCACAAATAAACATTTCTTTTTGCTTAAATTCAATGTTCAAACTGCTAAGAGGCAGATGTGTGGCAGCTTCATCACGCCCAGATGGATGACGTCACTAGTATGATATATAATATGATGATTAATTATTTATATGGGAAATAAGCCACAATTAAAATGAAAAAAATAATTTTATTAACGTTTCGACGCCCAAATCGGGTGCCGTTGTCAAAATACAAAATATTACTAAAATAAACTAAAGTGTTGTTGCTAAGCAAAAAAAATTCTTCTAATAATTTATTTAATCTCACTCATTTATATTGGCAATTCAGACATATATTATACATTTTAAAGTAGAAGACTTTAAAATGATATTGCCAATATTTTATGAGTTGCGTTCCTGGGACGACTTACTGAAAGATAGTTCATTCGATTACATGAAATTAACCCCAACTCAAGAATATCCGTCATAAAAAATTATAGCATGTGATATGTCTTTAAAAAGACAACCAAATGCAACGACAGTAAAATTCTCGCGTTAGAGACTTCATAGTAAATCACAAGGGAAAACCAGGAAAAACCCTGTGATACTATCCCGACATCGTAAGTATTTGGTCTTACATTAATTTACTCTCAAAAAATAATACCAAATTCTGACTTGTAACATGTTTAAATTATAAATATTATTAATAATACTAGATATATAAGTAATACTAAAATATAAAATATGTACTAGCTCGATATTATTGACTTACTAATCTTGGTATTTTCTTTCTATTGACTTCCTCTTTCAGTATGGGTAACCACATCCTACTGCATTCTACCGAGGAATTTGCGACACAATTGGTTTCATTTAGCATAATTAGAGCCGCTTCTTTGATTTTTCTCTTTTTACTATCTGATTCTTTCAGGACTATACTTGAATCTCTCCACTGAACTCTATGTTCATTATCCCATGCGTGTTGACATATTTGAGATCTCTCAAATTCTCTATTTTTAATATAAGATTGATGTTCACTTATTCTAACGTCTAATGGTCTTGATGTCTCACCTAAATAAAATTGTTCGCATTCACAAGGTATTTTATAAATGCAATTTTTTGTTCTTTCTTGATCATTGTTAGGTTTAGTTTTAGATAGAATAGATCTCAATGTGTTTGTTGTTTTGAATGTTGTTGAAATGTTGAATTTATTTCCTATTGTTTTAAGTTTCTCGGATAGTCCTTTTATATATGGTATTGATATTTTCCTCGTATTATTTCTGGTGAATGTTGTAGGATCCCGTTCTAAGTTGTTCTGTTCCATTCGATCCAATCTTGACAATTCCTTATTTATAAACGATAAAGGATAATCATTTTTTAATAAAACAGATGTTAACAATTGTTTTTCTGCTAAAAAGGAATTTTCGTTAGAACAAGTAATTTTGGCTCTATCATATAAGGATTTAATGATTCCCTTTTTAACGTTGATGTTGTGATTTGACTTGTAATTGAGATATCTGTTGGTGTGTGTTGGTTTTATATACACTTGAGTCTCATATCCAATATCCTTCTTTGAGATCAAAACATCGAGGAAAGGTAGGCTGTTATTGTATTCCTTTTCCATTGTAAATTTTATTGTCTCTTCTTGATCGTTTATAATATTCAGGAATGTATCCAACAATTCTGATCCATGAGGCCATATTGAAAACACATCATCTACATATCTCCACCATACTGTGGGTTTTAAATTTTGTTTAGAAATAATATTAGTTTCGAAATCCTCCATAAATATATTAGCCAATAATGGAGATAAAGAAGAGCCCATTGCTAGACCAAAATTTTGTTTATAGAATTCATTGTTTAGTTGAAAATAGGTATTATGGGTACATAATGTCAATAACTCCATTATAGCTGATACATTTAGTCTTGTCCTAGTTGCCAATGTATTATCATTCTCTAATTTCGTTTTGATTATGTTTAAAGTTTTATCTAATGGTACATTTGTAAATAAACTGTTTATGTCAAAACTTACTAAAATATTATTTGGATTAAATTCAATAGTTGATAATTTGTTTAAAAAATGTTTTGTATTTTTTATAAAAGTGTCATCATTATTAGCAAATGGTTTTAGAATGTTTAATAAGAATTTTGATAGTTCACTACAAGGAGAATTGATGGTACTACAAATGGGTCTAAGTGGTATGTTCGCTTTATGAATTTTCGGCACTCCATAAAAATGTGGTGTCTTACTGTAGTGAGGTGTCATTAATTTTCTTTGATAGTATGTTAGATCATTTTTAAATTTGAATAAAGCTCTATATATTTTGTTTTCCAGTGTCTTCGTTGGATCCTTCGTTAATTTGCTATAAGGTCCATTTGTAATTAGATCTGTAATTTTGTCTTCATATTGTATTTTATTCATTATTACAGTTGCATTGCCTTTATCCGCTGGTAGGATTGTTATGGAGTCATCATTTCTTAAAGTTTTTAAAGCCTTCATTTCCTCTTTGCTGATGTTCTGTTCAATTTGATTAGACTTTTCCAATTCAAGTTTACATAGTACCCTATATTGTTCTTTTTCATGAGTTGGTAGACACTGGGATATTTTCTCCACTGAGCTGATTATGTCTAATTTTGGAATAGATGGATGAGTAACAGCATAGTTTAAACCTTTTGAACAATTTTATTTAGGTGAGACATCAAGACCATTAGACGTTAGAATAAGTGAACATCAATCTTATATTAAAAATAGAGAATTTGAGAGATCTCAAATATGTCAACACGCATGGGATAATGAACATAGAGTTCAGTGGAGAGATTCAAGTATAGTCCTGAAAGAATCAGATAGTAAAAAGAGAAAAATCAAAGAAGCGGCTCTAATTATGCTAAATGAAACCAATTGTGTCGCAAATTCCTCGGTAGAATGCAGTAGGATGTGGTTACCCATACTGAAAGAGGAAGTCAATAGAAAGAAAATACCAAGATTAGTAAGTCAATAATATCGAGCTAGTACATATTTTATATTTTAGTATTACTTATATATCTAGTATTATTAATAATATTTATAATTTAAACATGTTACAAGTCAGAATTTGGTATTATTTTTTGAGAGTAAATTAATGTAAGACCAAATACTTACGATGTCGGGATAGTATCACAGGGTTTTTCCTGGTTTTCCCTTGTGATTTACTATGAAGTCTCTAACGCGAGAATTTTACTGTCGTTGCATTTGGTTGTCTTTTTAAAGACATATCACATGCTATAATTTTTTATGACGGATATTCTTGAGTTGGGGTTAATTTCATGTAATCGAATGAACTATCTTTCAGTAAGTCGTCCCAGGAACGCAACTCATAAAATATTGGCAATATCATTTTAAAGTCTTCTACTTTAAAATGTATAATATATGTCTGAATTGCCAATATAAATGAGTGAGATTAAATAAATTATTAGAAGAATTTTTTTTGCTTAGCAACAACACTTTAGTTTATTTTAGTAATATTTTGTATTTTGACAACGGCACCCGATTTGGGCGTCGAAACGTTAATAAAATTATTTTTTTCATTTTAATTGTGGCTTATTTCCCATATAAATAATTAATCATAAAAATGCCACAAGGAAATAGCTTCAGAACAACATATAATATGATGTCAAAAAATCATAATTTGAAAATCGAATAACTTTTGTATTTTACATTTTTTTCTAATTCTGTAAATAAAGCAGTTTACAGGGGGGGTCAAAATATAGTGAATAACCCTGTACGTATTAAGAGGAAACAGTAGCAATCAACAGGTAGCGAAAACGCGTTCCAAGATTTCGGCTGTAATTTTGAATATTTTTTCGAGATATTTGGCACACGTATTCGTAATATAATAAAGAATGGCGGTACAGAGCCCAATTTGAAAAATATATTAATATGTGGAAATTACTCTGTAATTAAATACAATATTAAAAAACGAGCCTGTACCGCCATTAAGAAGAACAAAAAAAATACACTTTCTTCAAATAAACTTTTTTATCCGATGGCTAGATTTTGTGTCATTTTGGAAGTACTAATGAAATAAAAACTTTTAGTAGTTTCAAAATGACACAAAATCTAGGCATCGGATAAAAAAGTTTATTTAAAGAAACTGTATTTTTTTGTTCTTCTTAATGGCGGTACAGGCTCGTTTTTTTTAATATTGTATTTAATTACAGAGTAATTTCCACATATTAATATATTTTTCAAATTGGGCTCTGTACCGCCATTCTTTATTATATTACGAATACGTGTGCCAAATATCTCGAAAAATATTCAAAATTACAGCCGCAATCTTGGAACGCGTTTTCGCTATCTGTTGATCGCTACTGTTTCCTCTTAAGTGAACATTGTTTGAATTTAATTTTAACTTAAAAAACCTTCATTTGCGATTTAGATTCAGAGAAATTAGGAAAATAAAACCTTTTTTCGTGACACTGTTTGATACCATTATTTAACAACTGCGTTTGATAAATTTGGTGATAAAAATATGTAGGTAGTAAACAAAATATGCAAAAGATTAAATGCCATTTGCCACAGAAAAATCTTTGACCATCGCATCGCGTGTTACCTGTACTTTTACTTGTTGTTCTGAAGCTATTTTCTTGTGGCATTTTTGTAATTTACTATTTTTAATGGGAAATAAGCCACAATTTTACTAAAAAATTATTTTATTAACGTTTCTACGTCCAAATCGAATGCCGTTGTCAAAAAATATTTTTTGTATTTTGACAACGGCATCCGATTTGGACGTCGAAACGTTAATAAAATCATTTTTTTAGTAAAATTGTGGCTTATTTCCCATTAAAAATGCTGTACTTACTTATGGAGCGGAAACATTCACACTCACAAAATAGATAATACACAATAATCGAATGACCCAGAGAGCTATGGATCACCAAATGTTGGGTATCTCTGTGAAAGACTAAATCCTAGACGAAAAAATACGTCATCATCATCATCATCACGTAGCGCTACAACCCTTGGTGGGTCATGGCTGACTGTATAACTTTTTTTCCAATTTTTTCGGTCTTCCATCAACCTAGGGTCAAATGGAATGTACATTTCCGGAGATCTCTTTGAATGTCATCTCTCTATCGCATTCTGGGACGTCCGAGTGGCCTTTTGCCTGTAGGAATCTATTCCCATGCCAGTCTTACAAGTCTCTCATGAAGTCTGTGCACGTGGCCTGCCCAACTTAGTCGCTGTGATTTGATTTTTGGACAATATCGGCGTCATTGTAGAGTGCTTTTAATAATTCAATATTGGTTCCGATCCTATACTAGTTTGTGAAAACCTAAAAAATACATCGAAGAACAAAAATAACAGACTACATAGAAACAATCACATTGCTAACATGGAATTATTGTTCACGACACGTTGCTATATTCTCTGACAACCGATAGACAAAACGTATTGTCGAGTGGAGACCAAGACAAGAAGCACTACGAAGCAGAGGCTGCCCACCAACCAGATGGACTGATGACTTGAAGCATGTTAAGTAGAAACTGGATGCAAGCCATTCAAGATATATGAAGAGAGCTGAGAGAGATTCAGCGTCCAACCTCCAATAGTGGACGGGTACAGATTAATAATGATGAGACATAGATCTTAATCGCAGATTATTAATTTGGCGATTATATTTTTGTTTAAATTTTTAAATTATTTTTCGTAAATGTTATGCTATAGTAGTTTGGAATCTCCTAAAAAATAATTAAAAATAATTTTTTAAGAATATAAATAAATTATTAAAATTAAGACTTTGTTAATATTAAGATGACTGAGGAGTTCATTGTAGTCAAGACAATAAAAAAGGCAAAAAGCTATACACGCTTAAGAAACACATCGAAGATGTTGGAAAATAAAAAACTAACGACGTCCAAGGAGATATCGTATTACGAAAATGATACAGTAATGCAATTATATGATACACAATCTTGAATTTCCACACTTAGAAAACACTGCACTTGCTCAACAGTTTGACTGTAATTTTAATGATACAACATAAAAGAAGGACCCAATAATTTTATTCTGAATTAATACACGAAATAGACCCGTGTGCAAGACGGCGAGCCACCCGTTCTTTTGTTGTGCTTTGATTTTATCGAGAATATTTAGATTCCAGTGACACTAGTAGAAGAAGTTTTTTGTTAAAGCGAGCGAATGACTAATTTATAATTAAGGTTCTAGATTACCTACTACTTAGGTGATAGAAATAAAAGTAGACTTACTCACAATCAGTTTAACATTAACTAAGACGATCTGTTTCGCATAATACAATTTCCTATGCACTTTCAGGTCTCCGCAGCAAATAATCTCAACAAAGGCAACTAAACGCTACAAATGCTACAAAAAGATGGAACTGCCAGAACTAGGGTAGATTAAATTTAAAAATAAATTCTGATAAAAATATGTTACTGAACTATCTACAGCGATAATTCTTCTTCTTTTTTTTTTGTTTTTATGGCTTCCACGTCGTGATAATAGTTGTAGTTCATTTGGTGGTGACCACGAAGAAGTAAGATTCGAAACCAACTAGGGACCACTTACTTGTGTCAAATAACTTTGTAAAAAAAAACAATTAATAAGGGATTATGTTGGAAAAATTAGATAAAAGTATTGAGCACCGTGAATTATAAATTTGATTTATTAAATGGAAGAAATTTTATCACGATTCTGCTGACTGATTCTTCAGTAAGTATATTTGAAAATGAATATAATATATAGTAATTGGTGAATTATGATTCATATAAATGAAATTTGTGTATAGGTTAAAGTCCAAAATGATCCTTATGGGGTATTCAAAATAATTATGTATTATTATGCTCTGTATTTTCTCTCTGTTATGAGATTGAACAGCATCTCATTAATTCGATTAATTAATTAATTATTTTAATTGCTACTCATGAAAACCAAACCAAATTTAATAAAACTTTAGAATAAAAAATATTCTCAGGGCTAATTGATTTTAATGTATTACCTTTAGTTTGTGGCTTCTAGTATTTCTCGTTGCTTACTTTATCCAGGACAAAACAGGGAAAATAAATATACTCAAAATCGTATAAATTGTATAACTATTATTTATTTATATACTATATTATAAATATCAGATTCAAAATGTATGCTAAACTTTATTCTGTTGTAAAAATTTCTTATCTAATAAAAAAACTTTAATTCTACTATCTCCATTTTTTGAACCAAAATTCATTCAAATGATTCGGTAGACTGTTCTTATAGGCTATTGATTATGTACTGTAGAAAGGAACTACAACGTTAACTGGGTTTTATTATTTCATATGGTCAATGAATCTCTATATATGAAAAAACCGCGGAGTGCTACCATTTAAAGGGGTGCGTTTTTGAGAAATGGGTGAATTAGTCCCTGGGCACAGGTTACATTAGGGTTAGTTCTATGCACTTTTGGTACAAACACGTCTACATAAAAATTGTTTCTGGTTAAATTTCCTATCTAAATATAACTTTTTAAAGTCAAAGATACTTTTTTTTACAAGCATATGTTCAAAAGAAAAAGCACAAAGAAACCCAAAAGAAAGAAATTTTGTTTTTTGTCCCATAACTTTTGTCCACGGGGATATAGGTATAGACATTGCTTCACAGAAAAAAAACATACGTATTTTATCTTTAAAATGATGTTTGGTATAGGTCATTAGGATTTACAGTTTTCGAAATATGATTTTTTAAAATTCGCCACTCACAGCAATTTTGGGCAATTTTCCTTGTTATTTGGCAAATATTGTTCTGTAATTTTTTCTACGTAACTTTAGGCATATGCAATGGTACATTTAAGAGGAATAGAAATCATTTACCTTTAAAATGGTCTACTGTATAATGTTGTACGACTTCTTTTAAAGAGGTTATCTTTTTCAAGATTTTATACTTTTAATGAGTTTTTATATTTTTTACGATTATTTTTTAAATTTCCCACTATAATTTTTTTTCTGCATTTAGGTACATATTATACAATAAAGAAAGTTTATTCTGTTTACTTTAAAATGGTGTATTATAAAAAATTCTAGGATTATTTTTGAATAAGATATGCTTTTTCAAAATGTAATAAGTACTTGCAACGATTTTTGATTTTAGGATTATTTTTTAAATTTCGCATTATAACTTTTTTATGTGATTGTGTAGTATGATCGAATCTTATTTTTTATAGGTAATACTTTGAATCCACTTGACTCGGCCGGACAAACTTCAAAATATGGATTAATTCCAATATTTACTGTCAAAGTTCCTGCACCACAAGCTTTGCTTGAAAAAATAGCATGTAAATGTACCAAAGGATGTACAAAAAACTGCGGTTGTAGGAAGATAGGAATTAGTTGTTCAATATTCTACAAAGGATGCATGTGCATGGGTACTAATTGTGGGAACTCTAAGATAACTGAGGTGTCAGAGGAAGATATTAAAGCTAATGCTAACGAAGAAATGGACTTTGATTTTGAAATTTTTTTAAATTTTAACGTTTAAATAATTTTAACTAAAGTGATATTTTCTAAGACTAATGTTTATGTAATTTTTGTAAAAGAAATAATTTTAAATAATACAGGTAAAAAAATATCAAAGAATCACTCGGTTTCCATTATTTAAATAGAGATGATACACCACTTTAAAGAAGAGAAAGTAAGCCCTATTTATTGAGCAATATATGGTATATTCATGTACAAGAAAAAAAAAGTTAGAATGACAAATTTAAAAAATAATCCTAAAATCAAAAAGCGTTGCAAGTACTTATTACATTTTGAAAAATATTATCTTATTCAAAAATAATCGTAAAAAATGTAAAAAATAATATTTTTTTATATTAGGTATTATATAATATATAATATAATATTATATTATGTATACTATATATAATATAATATTATATAATATATAATAATATTATTTTATTTTTATATTATAATATAAAAAATCGTTAAAAGTATTAAAACTTGAAAAACCACAATCCCTTTAAAAAAAGTCGTACAACGTTATACAGTAGACCGTTTTAAAGGTAATTGATTTCTATTCATATTACGTGTACCATTGCATATACCTAAATTACGTAGAAAAAAGTTACAGAACAATATTTGCGAAATAACAAGGAAAATTGCCCAAAATTGCTGTGAGTGGAGAATTTTGAAAAATCATATTTCGAAAACTATTAATCCTAATTACCTCTACTAAACAGCATTTTAAAGAAGAAATATGTAGATTTTTTTTCTGTAAAGCAATGTCTATACCTATATCCTCGTGGACAAAAGTTATGGGACAAAAAATAAAATTTCTTCCTTTTGGGTTACTTTGTGCTTTTTCTTTTGAATATATTTTTGCAAAAAAAGTATCATTGACTGTAAAAAGTGATATTTAGATAGAAAATTTAACCAGGAACAATTTTTATGTAGATATGCTTGTACCAAAAGTGCATAGAACTCACCCTAATGTAACCTGTGCCCAGGGACTAATTCAACCATTTCTCAAAAACGCACCCCTCTAAATGGTAGCACTCCGCGGTTTTTTCATATATAGATGTCCATTGACCACATGAAATAATAAAACCCCGTTAACGTTGTAGTTCCTTTTAGCTATCTTATTTTGAATATAATCAATAGCCTATTACTATTATATAAAAAAAAACAAAATTTAATTTTCACTTTTTAAATAGATTTCTTATATCTTCTATGAATTTATTAATGAATAAATTATGCTGTAAAACTGTTAAGTTGACAAAAAACAAATATGGTATGTAATATAAAACAACTCGACAACGACTAACCTTCTCTATTAAAAAAAAAAATGAATGGGTTGCATGTGTGAGTCCATACTATTGTAGTAAAGAAAAGAGAGACGTTCTCACAAACAATTTATTTTACAACTGACGACCGGTTTCGCTGTCTACAATATTCACAGCATCTTCAGGTCACGGTAAAAGTAAAAGTAAAATTAAATGCTACAAATAACAAAAAACCAGAGTTAGTTAAGTGGTCTGGTTGAAATCAAAGGGTAATGATCAAGCCAATATTAAAGTATATATATTTATGCATATATATAAATACTAACATGTACGTAAATATGGTTTACAACCCTCACACTCACATACATGCACGCATTCAAATGTAGTGGCAACAAAAGTATGTTAAGTGTAAGTATAAAATATACACTTACTTTCCGGTATAAGGGAAGAATATAGTAGTATTCAATATCATACTTTTTCTCTATATTTATTATGCTAAAGGGAGAGATGGTAGAGGGACAGATTTGAATGTAATGCATTAACAAAACAAAATAATTGTCAGGATCTTGAGGGGATTAGTGAGGAAACACGACATTAAACCGTGAAACCAAAAAAAAAATTGTTAGTTATATATAAAGTAATGTTATTTTCATATTTTTAATTAATAGTGTATATTTTAATTTAGTTGGGATTATTAGATGTTGTTCTATTTTCTTTTCTATTTTCTTTACTTCTTCTCATGGACTGTGTTGTCGTCGGTTCTCCCACAACGTGATCCTCTGATGCTGTGACTGTCCTTCTCCTTCAAACTGTTTCACAAACAAAAACAGCACTCGCTCGAATTCTCTCCTCAATTAAATCTCTGACTCGATATAAACAATATCAATCTTTATAATTCCAAGATTTCTTCTCTCAACTCGATATCTCGTGTAAGTTTATATAAACCGGCTACTCGTTCCAGACAGAAACTGGAATCTATTCGGACACAAGGAGTTTGTACTTCTCGACTTTATCACGATTTCGTCTCAAACACGAATCTGCTTCCACGGTCACCAAATTAACCACTTTGCACAAAAATACTACTTTCGAACTGGACTGGTTGCTTCCGATATTCTTTACACAGTGAATTTTCCCTCATCAATCCGAAAATCAACCACTCTATTCTCCCTCCATCGGTCTCCTCGCCAATCACAAGCATTCTCCATATATCATATTCCTACTTTTTTTTCTTAAGAACAAATAGTATTGTATTCAAATTGTATGTCTTGTCCATTTCCAGGAGATATTAAAATTATAAAATATTATAAAAACCCTCTATTCTAAACTAAACAAAATTGTTTACCATCGTTTCTTTCTAGGAAACCATTTAGAAACATGGTCTATTGTCCATTCCAAAGCGGCACATTAACTTTCTAAAACTACCGTTTTCTAGTTCATTGTTTTGAAATGTATTAATCCGTTTGTAAAAATTTTACCACTAGACTTTGACTCTTTCACGAAACACTGCTTACGGCAAAATTATTTTATTTACAAATTTTGATCATATACAGGGCGATGAAAATTTACGATCTCGTGGTCTTTGACATAAAACTAATTCCTTAAATTTTCCCCATAAAAATTATATAACAGTATGTATTATGATTTATTCTCGATTAGGCCACATTCACAGTAAGGGTGGTCCACCAACTTCAGTTTAAAAGGATGTTGATTTGTTAAAGATATATCTGTTCGCATTCGTATAATAGTTGTAATGGGTCTCCTATTTTATACAAAAATTTTATGAACCTTACGTTATTATGGAAAATATTTTGTACTCTGTAATATTGATAAGATTTGTTACTAATTAAAGTTTTTCTGCATAAGTGTTTTTGAATTTGTTTTTAATTTTATTCTTAATGATGGGTAACGCGTTTTAGAAATGTAATTTCATATTCAAATCAACTTTCAAGATATCTCCCTATTTTGACCAGTGTGTCAGTTTGTATGTTGCGCGATATATCGAAATGACCATAATGAGATAAGTATTTCAAACCCGTTTTAATTTACTGATGTAATCAATCTTTTATTTTAAGACACCAATAATCTGCTGGAGCAGAAACATTTATGTTATTAAGTTTACAAAACCTCTAAGAGAATCAAAG
This sequence comes from Diabrotica virgifera virgifera, assembly GCF_917563875.1. Classification (NCBI taxonomy): domain Eukaryota; kingdom Metazoa; phylum Arthropoda; class Insecta; order Coleoptera; family Chrysomelidae; genus Diabrotica; species Diabrotica virgifera. The sequence goes on from NC_065444.1 coordinate 68,181,174, forward strand.
AAGATAATAAATAACTGTATTAATATAATGTGTGTTAATGGAAAAATTATATGTTCGATACATGTTTAGTCATGTTTTCTGCTTTGTATATGAAGGGTATAATATTTTTCAACTTATTATGATTGGTAAAATCGAAGGACGCAGAGGAATTGATAAAAGGCAGGCCTGTTGGTTGAACAATATCAGGGAGTGGATATGAATAAAGAAAGCAGAACAACTATTTAGAATAGCTCGAGACAGAAACAGTTTCGCCATGTTAATCGCCAACGTCAAGGGGACTTGATAGGGCACGTTAAGAAGATATGAAGGGTCAGGGGAAAGAACGATGAATGTCTATCTGGAAGCATTTTCGGTAAAATGAGAAACAAAGTTACATATCGATATCTAAACTCCAAAACCTTTCAACTCTTTTTGTTCATTTTTCATATTTTGGTCTTTTTTATGTATTAGAACTCCTGCAACCTTTTTGTAATGCATTCTGCATGGAGTTAAGACGTTTGAAAGTAACGATATTCATTAATTTTCCCCCTTGCGGCCAATCTTTTGACGTGTTTTTAAGACGATTCTCAGCTCTCATCGTTATTTCCCCTTGGCCATTCACAGGTTGATAGTATTCTCTCTAAGCTAACAGATTGCACAAAAATAGCAAAATGACCAAAAATTGACATTCAACGTCATATGATCAGGTAGTCTACATATCTCCACCATACTGTGGGTTGTTTTTCATGTTTGTGTAATGTGTTGTGTGAGATAATGATGAGCCCATAGCTAATCCGAAATTTTGTTTATAGAAGTTATTATCTGGATCAAAATAATACAGATAACACTTGTGTTATCTGTGCAAAGTGTTGGCAGCTGCATGATATTATAGCTGATACATTCAGTTTGGTTTTTGTTGTCAATGTCTCATCCCTTTCTAGTTTGCCTCTTATTATTTTTAAAGTTTTCTCCAGTGGTACATTGGTAACTATTAGTACTATAAGACCATGCAGAAAGCAATACTACTCTTAACGTTCGGATGCGTAATTTCGGATTTATACTCAGCCATTGCCATTGCTGCTGCCGCTGCCGGAAATATTGCCCAAAATACATCACATCAGTTCCTCGCCAATATCCTCACAACTCATTTACGGAACGACTCTGAAGAATGGAATGTGACGACAGCATCGTTTTGCTCCCTTACTCACTTTCCGCTTTGCTCGCAGCAAGTCAGAGAGAGAGTAGTTGAATGTGAATACTCACTCGCGCTCGCGCTTGACTTCCATCTCTAATACCGACTTTTAGGGAGCGCCGTGCAATGGCAGTGGCATGAGCAGCGGCAGCGTGAGTGAGGTATTTAGGTACACATTCACGCTGCCCACTTCCCTGCCCAATTCCCTGTCCAACAGGACTGAGTGTAAATGCGGTATAAGAATATTTTTAAGAGATACTTCGGCGTACCAAGTCACCTAGGGCTCGATAGCATGGAAAGAGTCCCACCAGAGTACAATTGTTTTGATACTGTAGGTATCTACACTCAACGAAAAAGGTACGTAATATCAATAAAAATGTTAATTCAGACAACAAACGCAATACTTAAAATTTGTCCAATTCTTGGTTTTATTGGGACAACAAAACGATGTTCATCAATTCATTATTTTCGTTCGTTGAGACAATGTATTACGTTTATTGAATGGATGAACATCCATTATGTATACCATAATATCACTTTATTGGTATTACGAACTCTGTTCACTGACTCAACGAACACTATTTATTGATATTACGAACTCTGTTCACTGAGTCAACAGCACTATTTATTGAAACAACAACGTCGTTAATTGACCGACGAAGATTATTCGTTGTGTCAATAACAGTGTTATTGCTCCTAACGTATTTCGTTTATTTCTACAATTATTTCCGTTTATTGTTACAATTAATTCCGTTCATTCCCACAATAAATACGGTTTTTCTTACGAGCAATTCTATTCATTCTTACAAACAGTTTGACAAACTGTACAAACGTTTTTGAAAAATTTAAATGCAGAATAAAACATTACATTATTACCTAGGGCAGAAAGTCGCTTAGAATAAACAAAAAGTTTCTGTTGAATGGTATGCCTGTTTGAAATTAAAAATCATACTAAATTTTCTCTTTTTCACCCCTGTGACTTATTAACATAATCATTATAGAGGTTCTCAGGGACTTCATACCCTCGATAATACTATAATATTTTATTTTGCATTTAAATTTTCAAAAATAATAATTAGTATTATCAGGATTGGAAAAAAAGGAATACATTTAAAAAGAATTCGGCCGAAATTTCACGATAATAGACACACAAAAACTTCTTTCTACTACGGACTACACTTGAAAACGAAATGCAATTATTATTCGGCACTTCGATAACACAGCCGTTAACTTTCAAATGTCAAGCAAAACATTTATTGTCTCAACAACTACCGATTATTGTCACAATGAACGCATTTATTGTGGGTATTAAATGCAGTAGTAGATTGATTAATGTATTCGTTGTCACAACAATCAATTTACATCTATTGAATAATCATATATTACTCTATATTAACAACATTTGTACATTGTTTTAATGAAATCTGTACGTTGTCACGATAAACCAAGGTAATTGCTTGTCATCTACGAAATCAAGAACGTGAGTTGTTGCCCGAATTAACAGTATTTATTAAATATACGAAACTAAGTTATTGGCTGAATAAATTGAGTGTTATTGATTAATGTACTCTAGTTATTCTCACAGTTATTATTCAATCATTGTGACAATAACCAAATACATGCGTCAATGTCTAAAAGTTCGTTGAAACAACAAAAAAATTGTTGTGACAACGAAATACTATTCAGTAATCACTGTTAATCAATATTACGAACTAAATTTTTTTGAGTGTAGAGTGAGCGAATTTTTCCCTAAGAGGGAGTGTGGGCCGTATGGCTAAATCTAAAATACTATTTGTAGGAATACTACCAGCTGACAAGCCAACGTAACTGTACTTATTAACGCCAAACTTATAAACGCCAAACGCTTGCTCTTATTTCCCATAAAACGAATTCGGAATTCCGCATAATCGATCAGTTTCTATTTCCATACACAACTTAGTAACCTGTACACTTTAAAATATTGGTATTGATGCCGTTACACAAACTAGGGTGTAACAAAGGACACTAAGGTGTCCAAGAAAGCAAAAGTATTAAGGCCAAATACTAACAACATAGGCAATAAAAATATTTACAGAATAAAAAACAAAGCTGGAAACATACTAGGGATGTCGTCGGTAGCGAAAAAGGCTGTTTATTATGGCAAAGTTGCTACAACGCTGTTCAGAAGGCTAAGTCCATCACAGATGGATACAGTCGCTATTAATATCCATTTATGATGCCAAGATCTGTCGTAGATGTGACAAATGGCCGGTTATTGAAGAGTTTGCAGGTTAATAATTGATAAGACATATTTTAGGCGAAACGTTCAGATTGTGAAAAAACGTTCAAAGAACTAGATCAGAGGCCCAACTTGAGGGCTTTTAGAGTACTGCGGCTCTAGAGAGGCCGGTGAGCAGATTGAACACTGAACTGACTGGACTGAAAATCGTCTCCTTTAATAGATTTGATTTCAGCCTTCTGTATCGGCGATTAATGCGGCGTCGTCTGCATAACATAATATTTGGATTTCTTTGTTCCCCATTCTGTAACCATGACGTTTCGTCCATTATTCTACTAAAGAGCAGTGGGCTTAACGAGTCACCTTGTCTGACTCAGCTTTGTACTGGTATAAACTGCGTTAGTTTTCCATTTATCTTTGCCTGTATTCGATTATGAAAGTAGATGTTTTCGATGGTTTGTATAATATTGATTGGTATGTTTCTTCTATACAGTAAATGTAAGACGTCTTCGACTTGGATGCAATCGAAAGCCTTTGTCAGGTCTATAAAACATAGATATGCTGGTTTATTGTACTCAATGGCCTTTTCTGTGATTTGTCTCAGTACAAATACGGCGTCTACGCAGGATCTTCCGAATCTGAATCTCTGTTGTTCATCTGATAAAGTTGTTAGTTAATTGATTTTGTTGGTTAGGACTTTTGTGGTTAGCTTAAGTGAGATGTTTAGTAGATTTATACCTCTATAATTGTTGGGGTCTTCTTTGTCTCCTTTCTTGAACATTGGTATCATTATGCTTTTCTATAAGTTTTGTCATCTCTAGGTTTATATCTCCAAATGTATATGTATATGTGTTAATCTCCAAAGATTAACACACATCTTCAATACAACAGCCAAAAAATATAATATGATAATATCAGCAGAAAAACCAAATATATGACAATATCTACATACACGGCGTATATCATTGACATACACGGCGGAGACAAGACCTGACACATCTAAAACGAGACGACTACTAGAAACAACAGAGATGAAAATACTCCGACCAATATCAGGGAAAAGTCTGTAGGATAGGGAGAGAAGCGAAGACATAAGAAAATCGTGCAATGTAGAAGACATAAATGGATGGGTGACAAAACGGAAACAGGAGTGGAACGAACACATTAGTAGAATGGCAGAGGATAGGATAGTACGAATAGCACGAGATAAGTCACCAAATGGACGAAGGAGTATTGACAGACCCAGAAAAAGATGGTGCGATAACGTAAATAATTTTGGAGGCTAATATTGAAGAAGAAACAGGCTCTAAAGCCTACATACAAGAAGGAAGAAGGAGAAGATGATTTCAGCCAATCAAAGAATCAAAATTCGAGACGGGCAAATGCGCATCGGGATATGCGTACTGGTCCACGGACTTAGGCATCAGATGATAGGAATAGAACTGAAATTCTCAAGCATGTCTAATTCTTTTATCGCGAAATATGTGAGAGCACCAACGAAATATATAAAGAGCCTCTGCTTAAAATCACAACCCAGGTATCAGAATAAATGCCAGAAATAACACATACTAAGTCAAAATGGCACTCAGAAATAAAAAATAACAAAATTACAAAATAGTAAATATCCATTTACCAAGGAATGCATGGGCATGAAATTCGGTTGGGCAGAAATAACCAGATATGTGTGCTCCAACGTCGCACTGCCCTCCAGCTTAGGCAATGTTTGGTAAATTAAACTATGTATTTAAATCAGACCTAAACATTTGCCACAAAAGGAAAATCTTTGACAAGTGTAGGTAACTTTGTATGTTTACAAACAATTCTTACAAACATTCGAAACTCCAGCAGATGGCATGCTTCAGCAGTAACTCTGGGCACCAGGTGCTAAGGGTGTCAGTGCTCATAACATATTTGTGTTCAGCGACTCCAAAAACCTCCGAGTACTCTGCATCAATTTGGTGCTGAAAACCACTGAAACTCCAGATAACGTGCCTTAGCAATAACCATGGGCACCAGGTGCTCCAGAAGTCGTTTCTGATGGCGTATTCTTGTTCAGTGACACCAAAATATCCCGAGTAACAAATATGGCCCTTAATATACTAATTTTGCGGTGCCGCCCAAAATCCCGACAGCCAAAATCCCGACAGCCAAAATCACGACGGCCAAAATACCGACACGCCAGAATCCCGACACACCAGAATCCCGACAGGCCAAAATCCCGACATGCAACAATCCTCGCCTAAGTAAAAATTCCCACTTTGGTTTAATACTTTTGATACAAAATATTTTGTTTAGTAACAAAAAATAAAAAACAGATGGCCATAAACAAAAAACAAGAAATAAATGTAATTATGTTAAAAAGAAACTTATCAAACCTGTCGGGATTCTGGCCTGTCGGGATTTTGGCTGTCGGGATTTTGGGGTAGACCCCTAATTTTGATACTGTTGATGCACTTTTGGATTCATTTTTGCAATTGAAATGGAATTATGCACTTCCACCAATTTTTCTATTGTAGACTTTTTTCTTGACGTCATTCTAATGCAATGCAAAAAGTTTTAGGTCGATAGGTGCTGTATTTAAAAATCGATTTATTTTTTTTCTAAACGCCTTGGTACTTACTTACTTTCCGTGTCCGGAACACCAACAACTTTAAATTCTGTATTTCCAATGGTTGGCCACATAGATGGCCCTGTCATTTGCTATAATTAAGTCTTGCTGTGTGCAGGTCTCTCTCATCTCTGTGCATGATAGTAGATGCCGGCTGGTCTGAACCGCGCCACAGTCGCAGGTATCGTCCTCCTGGTATCCCCATTTTTTCAGGTTACTAGCACAACGTGAAACGCCGGTTCTTAGTCTGTTTAGCGCTTTCCAAGTCGGATACGGTAAATTGTGTCCAGCAGCCATTTCCTCCGAGGGAGGAAAATGTGTCGCGGTAGCTGACGCTTGCCATAGGTGTATTCGGCGCGTCTCTGGCGCTTCGGGGATGGATCTTGATGTTTTCAGGAAGCTTTTCCGAGATTTTAGTCTGCTTGGCTGAGTTTGGTGGTCATATAAGGGGTGTCTTCGGTCCGTCTCCTGCTTTTTCTGTTCTACCTCTGACGTGACCTTCCTCCTGATAGGTGGTGGAGCAATTCCAGCAATGGGGTATACCTCTTCGATAGGTGTCGGTTTCAGGCAACCCGATATTATACGGACCGTTTCATTTAGAGCCACGTCGACGTTCTTTGCGTGAGCAGAGTTTGACCATACTGGTGCTCCAAACTCCGCGGCCGAAAAACATAATGCCAAGGCAGAAGTGCGGAGAGTGTGTGGTTGTGCTCCCCATTTTGTATTAGTTAGCTTGCGGATGATATTATTTCTGGCACTTACTTTCTTCTTGACATCTTGACAGTGGTATCGGTAAGACAGAGTTCTATCCAGACGGACGCCAAGGTATTTTGGCGTCTTGTTGTGTTCCAGCATCTGACCACGCCATTCCACCTCCAGCGACCTTCGGGCATGCTTGTTTCCCAGGTGGAAAGCACATACCTGGGTTTTTGTGGGATTGGGTTTTAGATGGTTTTTATCATAGTATAGAGCTAAGTCTCCCAGGGCATCTGTCAGTTTCACTTCGACTTCATTGAAGGTTCTTCCCTGAGCTGCCACCGCTGTATCATCAGCGTAAATAAATTGCCTTGTTTGTTGGTGTATGGGTTGGTCGTTGGTGTATATGTTGTATAGAATCGGCGCGAGGACACTTCCCTGTGGTAGCCCATTTTTTTGGTCCCTCCACCGACTGTTCTTGGACTGGAGCGTTACGTAGAAGCGTCTATTCTGGAGGAGACATTTCACTAACCTTGTTAGTCGGAAATCCTTTGTAGTTTCGTAGAGTTTTGCGAGTAGCCGTTGATGGTTAACTGTATCATAGGCGGCAGTTAGGTCTATGAACGCTACTCCTATTATTTCCTTCCGTTCAAAACCATCTTCAATATGTTGGGTGAGATTAAGAATTTGACTGCAGCAGCACTTTCCGGACCTGAATCCTGCTTGTTCTGGAATAATTTTAGTCTCCACATATTCTGCGATCCGGTTCAGTATCATTCTTTCAAAGGCCTTGAAAAGGTGGCACAAGAGAGATACAGGTCTAAAACTCTTTGTATCCGCCGGATCCTTCCCTGGTTTTAAGAGGGCTACCACTCTAGCTTTTCTCCAGATTTTGGGGATTTGTAATGTACGGATGCAGCAATTCATCATTTTTACGAGCCACTCTACGGTTTTTAGTCCAAAGTTCTTTATTTGCTCTGTTCGTATGTCGTCCAGGCCAGCCGCTTTATTATCTTTCATTTGATGGATCGCGCCTCTCATCTCCTCAAGACAAAAAGAGGTACCTAGAACATCTCTTTCTTCGTCGATATTCCGTTGAGCTCTCACCTTGTTCTTTCTTGATGTCGTCTTACCGTTCATTAGAAGATGATGGGCTATCTGATCGGGTGTGACTTCTGTCATGTTGACTGCCGGAGCAGCGGGATCGTTGCCAAGATTCCGAATCAGCTTCCAGGCACGTCTGCTGTTTTGTTTCATGTCCAGACTCGTGACCAGCTTGCACCACCTTTCCGTTCTGTTGGCGGATATCGCATGTAACATTTCCTCCCCAGCCTGTATTGTCGCTTCCGAGAAAGGGTCTTCTTCATATAGCTGTTCGTATCTTTTAAGTAGGGGTTTAGATTCTTCATTGAACCCCGCTATGTACTCAGTTCGACAACCTCTAGGGATAAATTTCCGTGATACTTGCTTTACGATTTCTACAAATTTATCGTATGAATCAGGGCAAGGTTCTAGCTGGGAAACTTCTTGATCCAATGTTTCAGAGAATTTTTCCCATTTTGCTTCAGTAAAGTTGAACCTTCTCTTGAAAGGAACAATTTCGTATCTGATTGCCGCGTTGGAAAGACAAATTATTGGTCTGTTCTGTATCTTTGGGAGGGCGCTTCCAACGATTTTTGTCACCTGGTCTCCAATTCTGTCGCTGACAAATATATTGTCTGGGTTGTAACCTCTGCGCCATCTTCCGCTGTTGAACGACGCAGGCTGCTTTGGATCGTGAATAAGTTAACGCCCTGGTCTAGAAGATATATTGAGGCGTCTATAAGCCAAGGGGTATAAGTGCAATTTTGTTCAAGTTGGGGATAAGTACAGTAATAGATAGTTAATACCCATTTTAATGTTGTGGCCAAAGAACACACGTGAATTTAAAACCAATACTGACATCTATAGGTTAACTTCAGTTAACTCCTGAAAATAGTATGTTTATCATTTGGCAGCCATTGGATATAAGTACGCTTATATGCCATGGCCTCCAAACAAGTGTTAGTTATATCGTTTGGCAGTCAACTCGTTAATACCTGTTAGATTAGTGGTACAATGTGTTAAAATTCAAACCAAACCCTTCTTTCAGTGCGTCATTAATTTTGACGTCATATAGGATTTTAAGAATGTCGCGAATCATTGCATCATATTTTAGTTAATGCGAGTTGACACGGTCCAAGTGTACTTGGAAAAAGAAAGAAAAACTGTAAGAGACATTTTTGTACCAGAACACTCGGTAGAGATGAAGCCCAGTTCAAAATTTATGGATGTTAGAATGAAAGACTTTTTTGTTGATTTTTGGTAATTTTTTTGGTACTTTTTTAGGATTTTGTTAATCTACATACACTTCGGCAGATTCGACATAAAGGGAATATGAACCATGCAGTGGCTTAACTTTTACAGAAATTTGTCTTACCAACAACGGGAAGTACAACAAATCACATATCAAGGCACTCTGGATAATATTTAGGAAGATCCCGACGAACCAGACAACTGCTTCGATAGCGAGATGACTATTAATATAAATAGTCTATGATAGATATTAATAGTCTATAACTATTATACTAGTTAAGCTTACTTACCTCTAGTGTTGTTTCCTACTTTTTGCATTTTTATGCCAATTTTTAATTTTTTTTACAAAAATTATTTGTTTTATTGATGAAATTGTATTTAGAAGAATAAAGATACAAGTACAGTACAAGTATTTAGTTGGAAGACAGTGGGTATAAACGTTTTTTATTCTAAACTATCTTATAAAATGCTAAGTTTTTTAAATCTGATATAATTGTATTATACAGGGTGTTTCATTGGGAAACGGAAAAACTTTAATGGTCAATAGAGGTCCTTGAGCCGGTTATAGATATAGTATAATTTTTGCCATACTGACTTTTATAAGCGAGTTACAGGGTGTTTTATCGATTTTGCCCATTTCTTTCCTAAGCCATAACTTTAGAACCACCCTGTATATTTTTTTGATACTTGGTACACATATGTCTCATTCAAAACCCAAACGACCGACATACTAACCATAAGAAAAATCCAGGTCCGGATTAACAAAAAATTATAAAGTAATTGTGACCTTAAAAAAACACCCTGTATATTGAAATTTTGAAAATCTGTTTGCATATTTGAAAAGGGCACAAAAAAGTAAGTTTAATGGTTGGCTTCAATTTTTCGGCCAGACAATTTTATGACTTTAATTTTGAAATTATATTGAATTTTTTAAGAATTTTGACATTAAAAAGCAGATATTATTAACTTTTAGTTATAAATTATTAAAGTTAATGAATAAATACTAATTTTAAAAATAATCAATACTTATTTACCACATTGGAACGACCCAATTACTAATGACAAGAAAAATCCAGGTCCGGATTAAGAAAAAAATAGAAAGTAATTGTGACCTTGAAACAACACCCTGTATATTGAAATTTTGAAAATTTGTTTGTGTATTTTAAAAGAGCATAAAAACTGCGTTAAAAGGTACATGTCAAATTTTTGCGCAGATAATTTAATTAGGGCAATTTTGAAATCATATTGATTAATTCTGTCAAGGTCACAAGAAGCTACCAGAAAAATGAGAAACAATCCCAATGTACTTACAAAATTGATTCGAAATATTTTAAAACGAGCAAGGAAATGCATCGAGCAAAATGGCGGACATTTTGAGCAACTGTTATAGTTCAAATATTTTTAATTTATGTTAAATTGTTGAATTGTAGCTAATTTTTGTTTTATTAGATATAGCAGTTTTCTAATTCTTTACCAAATCATTACAATATCCCAATTCTCGCAATTCTAATAATTCTAATTTTTAATGATGTGCATATAGCTCCAGATCCAGAGAATCTATGAAGCAAGCGTAGTAAATAAGTATTAAGTATTTTTAAAATAAGTATTGATTTATTAACATTAAATTATTATTAAAAGTTAAAAATACCTGGTTTTTAATCTCAGAGTTCTTTAAAATTTCAATATAATTTCAAAATTGATGTAATTAAATCAACGGCGAAAAATTTAAAATAAGACAAATTTTTAAAATTTCAATATACAGGGTATTGGTTCAAGGTCACAATTACTTTGTATTTTTTTCTTAATCCGGACCTGGATTTTTCTTGTCATTAGTAATTGGGTTGTTCCAATGTGGTAAATAAATATTGATTATTGTTAAAATGAGTATTTATTCATTAACTTTAATAATTTATAACTAAAATTTAATAATATCTGCTTTTTAATGTCAAAGTTCTTAAAAAATTCAATTTCAAAATTAATGTCATAAAATTGTCTGGCCGAAAAATTGAAGCGAACCATTAAACTTACTTTTTTGTGCTCTTTTCAAATATGCAAACAGATTTTCAAAATTTCAATATACAGGGTGTTGTTTTAAGGTCACAATTACTTTATATTTTTTTGTTAATCCGGACCTGGATTTTTCTTATGATTATTATGTCGGTCGTTTCGATTTTGAATGAGACATATGTGTACCAAATATCAAAAAAATATACAGGGTGGTTCTAAAGTTATGGCTTAGGAAAGAAATGGGCAAAATCGATAAAACACCCTGTAACTCGGTTATAAAAGTCGGTAGGGCAAAAAATGTACTATATCTAGAACCGGCTCTCTGACCTCTATTCACCATTAAAGTATTTCCGTTTCCCAATGAAACACCCTGTATAAAAGTTTTTGAAGTTAACAAGACCAGCCAATGACCAACTATTTTGAAAAACAAGCGGTAGAATTTAGGAAAGGTGTTAAACTTTAGACTTGATTTTCTCAAAACTACTAAAAATGCACTTGTATCCCTTGGCTTCTACACGGCTTATATATTATTTAGTTTTAATTATGTTGAAAGGTTTTTCAGTGTATAAAAAGTGATCGGCTAACAAGTTTAGTTTGTAGAGCTTCTTCGCTTTTAATTCCCATAAAACGAATTCGGAATTCAGCAAAATCGATCAGTTTCTATTTCCATACACATCTTAGTACCTGTACACTTTAAAAATATTTGTATTGATTGTTTCCTAGCAATATACTGACTCATCACGCTGTTACACGAACTAGGGTAAAACAGTATGTGTTTTACCTAGAATAAACGAACACCACGCTACACGCGTCAGTCCTTCAAAAATGTGTTTTGTTTGGAAATAACGATGCACTGAAGCTTGAAGAGGAAGCTGAATTTTTTATTATTATATCACCGTCCTCGGTCACAGTGTATATGACCCGGTAATATGCATCTCGGATATTATATTTTCGTCCTTTTTCTTTTCTCGGAAACTCAAAGTACGGCGGTGTTAGAGGTGGAAGGGGACCCGGCGATCGCTGTTTTGGTTGAAGATTGCAGGAACGAAAGTGAAGTGATTCCTTTTAGAAAACAAGCTCTGGTTTCCACGGCCGTATGGACGACCGAAAGGGTAAACTTCTTGGAGTATCTAGCTCCTATGAAGCTAGGGCTGAAAGTTTTCGAGATATGCACAGAAGCTGAGTATTTTAAAAGTGTTTTCGACTTATACAATCAAAACGAGACATTTATACTTGGTATTGTGACAGAAAAAAAGTTAAACGATAGACTAGTCAAGTTTGGTGATTTGTTAGATTTGAGAACAATTCCAGTACCACACCAATACGGCTTTTTGATAAAAGCTGCGATAAAGTTGTTAAGTGCGCTAGGTTGGGTTGAGAATGTAACCATTTTGGCTCCAGAGGAGACTATTACCAGTGAGTTCTACAAACATTCCAAAAGTAGTTTTATATGTATCAAGGAATGTATTATCTATGAGTAAGTACCTTAACTATATAACATTATGAACCTATTTAATAATATTTTATTCTTTTTAAAGATTCTTAAAAGTTTTCGATGGGAGTGAATTCTTGATAAACACACATTGCAGTACCACTTACTCAGTTTCATTGTATTCTTGAATTTATACTCTTTTATTTAAAAACCTTGGTTAATTACAACTGCTCACAAAAGATCAGACTAACGAGCCAACTTTCTCTATTAACAATCTTTACACTGATGTTTGTTGAGTTGTCCCCAATGGTATTCCTCAATTTTTTTAACCAGCTTAAATATAGCACTTCTATTAGTCCATTCATTAACGGTAAAATATTGCAAAACCTTTAAATTTTAAAGAACCGCTCGGATTGACATGTAATTTGGCATACACACAGCTAACAAGTCAAAGAAAAAAAGTGATATTGTGCCGATATGTGCTTTTGCCCTGGGGGTGGTTTTCACCCCCTCTTGGGGGTTAAAAAATATTCGTCCAAACAAAGTCAGGAAATGCGTAAACTGGCTAATTTAAAGTAACTTTTGTTCTATAGAGTTTTTTCATTAAGTCAATACTTTTCGAGTTATTTGGCAGTGAATATGTTCATTTTTTCAACAAAATAACCACGCTTTTAGACGGTTTTTCGCAAATAACTCAAATTGTAAGTATTTTGTCGAAAAAGCATTCTTAGCAAAAATATAGCCTATAAAAAATTTAAAAAAATAGTGAATATATCACGTTTTTTTATTTAGTAGAAGCAGAGTTATGGCTAATGAAATATAGGTTCATATTCGTCAAATTCCAAGTGGAATACTTTAACGTGAAATAACCAAAAATGAAGAACATTTCGGGGAAAGCTCATTTAAACTTATTTAAAGTGTTTAAAAAAGCTTCATTTTTGTTTTATTTATAAAAAAAATTTCTAGCATCAAAATTAAACAAGTTACGCTCAAAATAAAGTTAGTCCCTTTTGGTTTTGGTAAAAAAATCGAGAAAATCACCCCCTAATTAGTATCTTAAATGAACTTAATCGTAACGACTTCACAAGTTTCTTGACTCGTGTATATATTGTTTATATGATCTGTAAGTTTCATCGGTTCAAAGTCCTTATTATTAAAACGGCTGTAGTTAAAAGGGGTTGAACGAGTCACTGATCACGAATGTATGCAAATTTAGAAACACCAAATCTTGATCAATTTTTGTCTAACAGAAAAACAAAAAAATACATGATATTCAGAAAAGCAAATCTGACTTTTTTTGTATTTCGAGAATTTTGGTATCTCTAACAATTTTTAAGTTATGTATTTTGAAAAAAAGCATATTTTTCAAAATTTAAATTTTTAAAAATTTTACTTTGAAACCAAATTTTTTCAAAAATAAACACTTTGAATCGATGAAACTTACAGATCATATATACACAATATAAGTAAAATAATTTATGGAGCGGCAACGATTAATTTCATTAAGTTGCTAATTAGAGGGTGGTCTTCCCGATTTTTTTTTGCAAAAACAAAAGGGACCAACTTTATTTTGAGCGTAACTGGCTTAAATTTAATGCTAGAAACTTTTCGTGAAAACAGAAATAAAGCTTTTTTAAACACTTTAAAAAAGTTAAAATGGGTTTTCCCCAAAAAGTGCTTAATTTTTTGGATATTTCACGTCGAAATATTTTATTGGAAATTTGGTGAATATGAATCTATATTTCATTGGCTATAACTCTGGTTCTACGAGATCCAGAGACATAACGCGTACACCATTTTTTTTTACTTTTTTATAGGCTATATTTTTCCTAAGAACGGTTTTTTCGACAAAATACTTACTTTTTGAGTTATTTGCGAAAAACCGTCTAAAAATGTGGTTATTTTGTTGAAAAATGAACATATTCACTTGCAAATAACTCGAAAAGTGTTGACTTGGCGAAAAAGCTCTATAGAACAAAAGTTACTTAAAATTAGTCAGTTTACCCATTTCCGGAGTTGTTTTGAACATATATTTTTTCACCCCCAAGAGGGGGTGAAAGTCACCCCCAGGGCAAAAGCACACGTCGGCACAATATCACTTTTTTTCTTTGACAAAGAAGCTAGGCGTATGCCAAATTTCATGTCAATCCAAGCGGTTCTTTAAAATTTAGAGCAAAAACCGTGAAAGAATGGACTATATGTCTATAGCACTGATAATACATCGCTCTCACATACCACTGTGTCAGTACTAGGGGTCGCCAACTTCTTGAAAATTTCAAGATCTTGTCTTGATTTCAAGACAAGATCAAGACAAGAAATAATTTTAGATTTCAAGACAAGACAAGAAATTTTATGTCAATACCAAGATTTCTTGTCAAGAAAACAAGAAATCTTGAAATATCTTGACTTATAATGAAAATTCTAAAACGTATTTATTTGTGAAAAAGATAACATTATTTTAACATAACATAATAGGTCTGGATCCCGCGTATGAAAAAAAGTTGATTAATAGCAAGCTGAAAATTTGTTAATAGCTTAAGGGTGTCTAGTCGGATAAACTTTGATATATGGGAACACTGGAACAGGGGCTGTTTTAATTGTGGAACAAGTTAAAAATTTGGAATGGTCAGAACACGAAAACGGCACATTTATTTTGTCCGACAGAATAGACTTAAACTCTCCGAACAGAGATTAAACTCTCATGCAAAAATCAGACTGCTATTTATCACCTGTCATAATTCCTGTCATTTGACATATTCTACATGTTCCACTCATTAAAACGCCCATTTGGTGATAAATAGCAGTCTGATTTTTGCATGAGAGTTTAATCTCTGTTCGGAGAGTTTAAGTCTGTTCTGTCGGACAAAATACATGTGCCGTTTTCGTGGTCTGACCGTTCCAAATTTTTAACCTGTTCCACAATTAAAACTTCCCCTGTTCCAGTGTTCCCATATATCAAAGTGTGTCCGACTAGACACCCTTAAGCTATTAACAAATTTTCAGCTTGCTATTAATCAACTTTTTTTTCATACGCGGGATCCAAACCTATAATATATTTTAATATATTGAACACTTTTTTTGCTAAAACGATTTACAAAAATGTAAATTAAAAATAATAAATAATGATACTTACCTAATCCTGTTGAAAATAAAATTGCAAACTAGATTATGTTTTAAATAACAAATTTAGCACATTTGTAAATCGGAATTGATAAGCCTGAATTAAGGTAGATAACACTTCTTCTCATGGAGTCAACGCCTAGCTAGTCTTGGTTTTGTTATTGTTAAAGCTGCGCTTGAAAATAGCTTTTCCGCAGGTACATATTATGTTGCTGGCGTTCCGAGAAAATTCTTAGCCATTTTCGATAATGACGGTAGATATTTTCGTGTCTTTTCCACCAATCAAGTATATTCTCAGAATCTTCTTATCTGACCTAGGCTCAATTATGTATTTTTCAATTTCATACTTCCAAGATTGTAAGTTATCATTTTATATTTTTATCAGTTTTCTTAAGTAGGTAAGTAGTATCTAAATCAAATTCGTTATCTTCTTTTTTCAGACTAAGTGCTGGCTCTGATATTGGATTCTTCTAGTATTGAAAAAAGTGTTTTAAAGCTTCTCAGATACTGACAAAATTTACTGATCAGAACCCATTCTTTATCTAATATTTTGCAGTTATTTAGATTTTCGATGTCGCAAAATATAGTTAAAGCATTTTTTACAATTAAACCCCATGCTAGCATCTCGAAAGTTGAATGCCATTTTGTAGGCAAATCTAATTTTGGTATAGTCATCTTACAATTTATGGCCTCGCAAGCACTGTTAAGTTTAAGTTGCATTTGCCCTGAGTTTTTGATCTTTTTTGACAATTTCACTTACAGGAAAGTAAGTTGAAATCTAAAGCAGTATCATCTATATCATTTTCTACTTCGATCTCATCCTCCAAATATTCAAAATCCTTTTCGATGTCTAAACTGTTTCGATTTGGTTCAATAATTTTTATGAAATCTGGGACAGGTGAGTTTAGAATATGTGCGAAACATACGCAATGTTTATTTTAAGCATGCAACTACACATCAATTTTGAGTTCGTCAGAAAACAAATGCAGATCGGGGATTCCCCCAGTAGCAGTGGAGGCCGTGTTAGCACGCAACGCAATGAAAAGGTCGCCGGGGAATCACCGGATCGGGTAATCAAGAAATTTCAAGATCTTGAAATTTCTTGAGTCAAGACAAGATAGTAGATTTCAAGAAAACGTCAAGACAAGATTTTTTAAAATTTCTTGATTTTTTCTCAAGACAAGACAAGAAGTTATTGTCAAGACAAGAATTCTTGTCTTGTCGACCCCTAGTCAGTACCAGGTCTGATTACTGTCACTGTTTACCAGGTCTGAAAACTGTTTCTAAATACCTTTTCGTTCTCGATAGTATCACCACATCATCCGCGTACACTATACTATACAGTGTTCCTTGCTATTGAAATTAGTATGTTTGTACTCATATTTGATCTCTTTCAAATTTATTCTAATACCAGCTTAAATAATTTTTTTGATAGCGGTTCCCCTTGTTTTAAACCTCTATTCACTCTGAACCTTCAACGTAGTGAAAGGTACAACCTACAAGGTAGTGGTATGAAAATAGAGCAGCCAATTATTAGGAAACTTTCCTGTCTGATAATGAGGTTATATAAAGGTTAGGTTAGGTTAGTCATCTTCTAGCAGTTTGAGGATTTCTCCAAGTATTTATAAGAACCTGGAGATTTCTTATTTTTTGTTCTTTGAATGGTTCTAGCCACTTTTACTTTTAAAATATCAGAGCTCTATTTATCTACTTTAACCTCTTCCTGTGATATTATGATGTTGAAATATAATTATTCCCTATATTCCTTCCATCTTTGTACCTTTGCCACTTTTTCCCATATAGCGTTTACTTCTTTTTCTGTTAATATTTAGGATACTTTATTTCTGAACCACTTGGTTATTTCCCTAATTTTCTTACGCATCTTGAAGGTATCATGCTTTTTTTTAAGGTAATCGAGTTACATGCATCTCTGCAGTAACCGTGTTTCTTTTGCTTCTTGTTGCTCTATGATGGACTATTATGACTATAAATATGATTTAACTTAGAGCCAAACCACACGGACCACGCTGCAGCGCTACTCTGTGGATCCACAGAGTGGCTGAAACAGGCGATTTTCTAACGCCGGCGACTACGCTGCGAAGTGGATCCTTTGGAAGGGTGCGGCGGGTAATGTAATGGGTGAGAAAAAAAAGTTTGTTCAAATGATTAAAAACTTGCCGGCTAATATATTTTTTTAAAAAGTGTGTTCGTCAAAATCATTGTTTGTAATGTCCATAGTTTTAAACATTTTATAAAATTTCATACTTAAATAACTTTAAGGCCCACCACATACGGCGAAACGCAAATGTAACGAAACTGAAACTGTCGGTTACTTTTGAATTTCATTTGAGTTTATGCAGTAGACGCCTATGAGAGACCACACATGATGAAACCATATGGACCATTTCAGACCGGCCGTTTGAAACGCATATATTTCAGTTTCATTGAACCCGGTGTGCAGGAAACTTGTGTTTTTATCGGGTTTCGTGTTTTTGTGTCGTTGTGGGTACTATAAAAAAACGGCCAAACCCGATTTCGGCCAAACTAGTTTGTACTAACCGCCTTAGGATAAACTAGTATGGCCTAGGCCAAACTACTTTATCCTATCGCGCGTAGGCCAAACTAGTTTATCCTGATATAAATAAACACACTTCAGGCCAAACTAGTTTATCCTGATATAATAAAGATTCACACTTCAGGATAAACTAGTACGGCCTTCTTCTTCTTCTTCTTGCAATGCCTATCCGTTTCGGATGTTGGCGGCCATCATGGCAATCTCTACTTTTCACACCGCTGCTCTGAAAAGAGCCTTTTTTTAGATGCGTCTGTAAATACGATATGATTTTTAAAATAACTTTCTGTCTGAATCAAACATCATATTTCTCGCGCACAAAACTAGCGTATAAATCGCGCAAACCGCGCAAAACGCGCGCATAAGGTGCGTAGAACGCGCACGTAAGGCGCGCAAAAGGCGCATAAAGTGCCCAAAATGCACGTAACGCGCGCATGAAGTGCGCGTAACGCTCGCATAAAGTGCGCATAACGCGCGCATAAAGTGCGCAAAAGGCGCGCGTAAAGTGCGCAAAACGCGCATAAGGTGCGCCTGACACGCGCGTTGTTGGTGCATTATGCGCGTGTTTCGCGCGCGAGAAATATGATGTTTAATTCAGACATAGAAAATTATTTTAAAAATCATCATATCGTATTTACAGACGCATCTAAAAAATATCTAGAAAAATCTACGTACGTGGTTCAACACAACCACTATAAGTCTTTTCAGAGCAGCAGTGTGAAAAGTAGATATTGCCATGATGGTCGCCAACATCCGAAACGGATAGGCAATACAAGAAGAAGAAGATGAAGGCCGTACTAGTTTATCCTGAAGTGTGAATCTTTATTATATCAGGATAAACTAGTTTGGCCTGAAGTGTGTTTATTTATATCAGGATAAACTAGTTTGACCTACGCGCAATAGGATAAACTAGTTTGGCCTAGGCCATACTAGTTTATCCTAAGGCGGTTAGGACAAACTAGTTTGGCCTAGGCCAAACTAGTTTGTCCTGAAATCGGGTTTGGCCGGTAACAGATACATCCCTATATAGTACATTGAGAAGAATATCAATTATATGTCTGTGGCTGCCAATCAATGAAACTGATTTGTATGCGTTTCAAATCTTCGGTTTGAAACGGTCAAAATGGTTTCATCATATGTGGTTTCTCATTGACGTCTATGGCATAAACTCAAAAGTAACTGAGGGTTGCAGTTTCGTTACATTTGCGTTTAACCGTATGTGCTGGCCCTTATTTATTTTGTTCAGTTCAAATGCATCCAATGTATAATAAAATGTGGGTAAATATAAATATGTAATAGAGAAAACATTGCTTATGGGATTTATTCTTTTCGATAGGACCTTCTTTAAAATCAGAAACAAATAATTCAAAGATGACGTCCTACGGTTTTCCTTTTAATGACCTATAAATATGCCCTCGGGTTCTTGTATCACATATTATATCCTGTTTTGCACTTCAATCAAAAACCGTTCTGAATCGAGATTCATTTTAGATGCTCACCCTATAACCTCTCGTAAACATCTGTGGCGGCTAAAAAAGTGGTCCGTCTGAATTGGGTTTGCCACTAGTGGACGCCACTAGCGTCTGTGGCCGGCGACTGTGGCCGGCTACACTCGCTCGTGTGGGGTACGCCGGCCACTCTACATAAGAACCCACGGTAAATCTTCGTCAGCCACTCTGTAGATCCACAGAGTAGCGCTGCAGCGTGGTCCGTGTGGTTTGGCTCTTAATGGACTGATTTCTTACTATATGTTCCATTTTTTGTGGAGTAATTATTTATAAAGAACAATTCTTTTCTAGTGGATAATATATGTAGATATTATCTAGATCTTATTTTTTAATAAATTGATATTTTGTAAAGAGAAAACAAAAGGGGTTATTTTTAATGGTGCATGCAACTTCATTAATTATACATTGTTTCGCGGAAAACAACAATTTAGCTGTTGTTTACACAAACAATTAGAAACACACGACTAAGTGCAAATCACAAGTTTTAAGAAATAAAAACATGTTTTAAAATTCACACCTTGCACATAAAATATCTGCTATTCGATTATTAAAAGAGTAAATAGTTATTAATCAATCTTAAAATTAAAAGCAAACAACACATTCTAAATTAAATGTAATGAATAAACGCAAAATTTTTTAACGGGAAGTCGATTAAATCTCAAGGAAAAAAATCTATTATGAGTCCAAGTTGGCTCGTGTTACAGTATGATTATTAATATTGCATGCAACAATTGACCTTTGCCAGTCACGGGACATGTCACTTTTAGACTGTCGGATTTCAATACGAAGTTTAATAACTTTATCCCTTTGACTCCCTAGATAACCCCCAGGAGTCCCCTCGTACCGCAGAAAACGTGTTTTTTCGAAAAAGTAAAATGTTCCTTGAGTGGTCCTTTGCTTTCAAAAATCTCTAAAAATTCACGAACATGCATTTTTTTGCGCAAAAAGCCTGATTTTTTTTCAGATTTTTTGGATCAAAATTTAGCTCAAGAAATATACACTCACCGGCACAAAATTCCGCCACCCAAAATTTTTGATTAAGTTTGACAATTTACGTCTTGCATTTAAGTCTTGCACCAATTTGTAGGTAGATGTATTGACATCGTTTGGTATTTAAAGCCCCCCCTACATGATCCTGAAGAAATTTTTGTCATTAATTTATTACTAAGCTGTTATTTTTAATTATTAACAAGCCGTAAGAGTGTATTGACGCGGCTGTAAATGTGAGTGCGAGTAAGATGCATCATTGACTGCCGGAATGGCATCTCTCTCGCACTCGCCATAGACGGCCGCCTAATACGTGCTGGCGCTCATTATTATTACTTAAAAATAACAGCTTAGTAATAAAATTATGACAAAAATTTCTTCAGGATCTTGTAGGGGGGCTTTAAACTTTGATTTAGTCACTTTCTGACTTTCGTAATAATAACTTTTAAGTAATTTATTAAGCCTTGAAAATCGCCATTTTTCGTTCTTTTTTTAAATTTTAAATTGTTTATAACTCGAAAACGATTAACTTTAGAGAAAAATTACAAGAAACCTTTTTTGTCCAGAATGGTCCAAAAAACCTAACAAAAATTTGTATGGGTCAAAAATATTGATTTTTGCAATTTGACTAAAAAAATTGTTAAAAAAAATTGGAAATGTTTTCAAGTGGGCGACTCCTTGAATCTTATTCTGGGATATCCCACGAATGTGATTATGCAAAAAAAGTAGATAGGCAAAGCGGTTTCTGGCGCAACCCCTAAATCGCAACCCTTAAATATTAATAAATGCCAAACGGCTTAACGTAGGATGACGTGTGACGTATCGTTGGAAAGGGGATGAAAAAGGGGGTTGAACTCAGTATGTGGCGTGCGCATCGGAATATGCCAAAAGGGCATTACGTCATATCTTCTTTTCTATTGGTCCGATTGTGACGTAAGAGGGCTCGTCGGAACGGGGAGGGGGTAACGAACACATAAAAAAGATGGCGGCAGTGCCAAAAGGGCATTACGTCATATCTTCGTTTCTATTGGTCCGATTTTGACGTAAGAGGGCTCGTCGGAACGGGGAGGGGGTAACGAACAAAAAAACAAAGATGGCGGCAGTGCCAAAACGGCATTACAGCATATCTTCGTTGCTATTGGTCCGATTTTGACGTATGGGGTGTCAAATGAAAGCGGTGGCGACACAGAAGCCAACTGTCAATTCTTCTTCTTCTTTTCGTTTGTCAATTCTTCTTCTTCTTTTTTCGTCCGTTAAATCTTATGTCAACGATTGCGTGGAAAAGCCAACTGTCAATTCTTCTTCTGTCAACGTTCAATATTAACTGTCAGTTCTTCTTCTTTTCCGTATAGTGCCTAACAGAACGTGAGATTTGACGTATGACGTGACATTTATGTGTGACGTGGCAAAGCGCTGACATTCGACGCAGAACGTGACATTTGACGTAGATATGTGACATTGTTCAGTTTTCCGTCCGACATTTGACGCAGAACGTGGCATTTATGAGACATTGTGACACTGAGCATGTTCAGTACTGATATGAATCCCACCGAGTACATACATAGGGTTATGGAATTTCAAACTAAACTTAATCAGTTAAATAAAGATATTAAATCATATGAGGATATAAAACAAATTAAAAGACATTTCGATAGTTTGCATATTGAGGACAAAACGTGGAAGCCTGAAGAGTTGAATTTACAGCAGCAGCAGCAAGGTCTTTACGCTTTTAGAAAACTACCACAAGCTACATATCCATTGAGACGTATTCAGCCTACACCATGGGTGCCAGCAACAACACCAGCGAGTATGTGAAAAGTGAAATAGACAATGTCTTTGCAATGTCTTGTGTAATATTAGCATCTATATTTATCTTAATTTTAAAAATTATGTTTGAAATTGTAAAGAGAAAATTTGAATCTTCATGTAATATAAGACTTGATCAGTAAATAAGGTGTTTAAATAAAAAAGCAAAAATCTCTCTCTAAAAATATTTATTTATACATAGAAAAATTACAATGGTAATATTGTATAAGAAAACCAGTGACGTAGACGATCCACATTTCTTTCTGTACACGAAAATAGTCCAACGGCGTGACAGGGGTTTGTAGCAGGACCAACGTTTCCAGTAGCAAGAGGCGTGCCATCAAACTTGCAAACATCAATAATAAGGGGAAAAACTCCAAAAATGTGACATTTCTTGCTTAAAAATTCTGCTTTTTGTTCTCCTCGAACGTATATGTAATCGGCTGCATACAACAACTTGGTTTCTAGTATTTCATTTATTTTGGACAATTCTACTGCTCCATCAGAATATCGAATGCCAAGCAGTTTTTTCTCCACGTATGATGCTGTCTTCTTATCATCATTACTTAGCGCATTGAATGGTTTCGGAGGTAAAAAGATGTAATGACTTCGTTTAAAACCTATTTCGATGGTAAGTTCTTTGGGAACAAACCACCCGTCCACAGCGAATCCCTGAATATCTACGAATGCTACTCTCATGATGACTGCTCTTGTACTACTGACACTTTATGCGTCTAATTTAGACTTTTTACAATTTCGGTAAGTGGGTAGTACTCCATTACGCAGTCGTGAATTATAATGCAGTAGGCCTTGGTATTTTCGGGAAAACCATTATGTGCTTCAATATCTAGTTTTACGTCAACAGTGGATGCTTTCATGCTTTCTTCTTGTTTTGAACAGTCGATGACGAACAATGCACGATTCTTGAAAGCTGAGAAATCGAGTAGAGGTCGCTTTTGGTGGGAATGTACGTAGCTGGGATAAAATTCGGTATAGTTGAAATAGGCCTCGTTGTAGTCAGTTTTGCTGAAATCCAACTGCATTCTCTCGTTTGGCCAATATTCTCCATTTAAGGATAATCTAATACTTTGGATGCTAACATTGTCAAATAAGGTAGGATCAGCTGTAATCGTGTTACGTTTGCCTGTTTGAAAGAAAACAATGACATAACGTGGTCTTTCAACTGATGTGCTAGTTTTGACGGCCCAAACTTCACGCCTAGCACCTTTGGTAATGGTAGGCAATTCGTGCAATTCCCACTTTCTAAATGGAATAACTATAGGTTGATCTTGTTGAATGGACTTCATTAGTTCTAGTTTAATTTCGTCATTTGGAAATATGTGCTTCACTCTGAGTTCAATGTTGGTGATGTTAATCTTTGCTTTTGTAGTTTCATCAGTAATAATTAAACAATCGTTGTCGTTTCGAGCTCGAACTAGTCTTATTGTTTGACGACCACACGTAATCATTGGATAATCGTTGAAAATGTTAAAAATATGCTTAAGAGGTATCTGTATGTTGAATGAATTATCTGCATCGTGTAGAATGGGATCATTAGGGTAATTCCAACCCGCCATAACCATATAATGGGAATCTTCTTGATTGTAACACGTCATGGCACGTACAGCACTTACGATACCAGGATCCCGCACTGTTTCCATCTCCCGTGCGCTTTCGCTGTACGTACACGAATCGAAAAGAAAAGCACCCACATTGTTGGCTAGTTTGACTACGCCAGATCCTTCTTTATCGACGAGTGATCCTTTAATGCACAACAAGGTTTCGCTCATTGCAAAAAACGAGTCAACTTGATTAATGCTAAATTCTACAATATCATTACAGTTGAATGATTTGATGAATGGTGCATAAGTTCGGTATTCGGCCTTTCGAATCGACTCATCAAACATTGGCTTACGATAAATATCGAATATTGGAGGCATTACGCTGCTGTCGTTTGAACGAGCTCGTTTTCCATACATTGTTGTCATTTTTTAGTTTAAAACCAAGTGATCGTAAAAACAATTTTTTTGCGAACGTAAGAGGTTTCCGCTTCGACACAACTAATGGTGTTCTTTTAATACGATATTGTCGCTTGGACGGTTGCACAACTAATGGTGTTCTTTTAATACGATGTTGTCGCTTGGACGGCTGCACAACTAATGGTGTCCTTTGAGCAGTAGATGACCTTATTACTAGTCCCATTTCCCTCTTGATCTAAGTTCCAGCACCAATGTGCTCTCTTCTCCTCTAAAGTTTACAGGTCGTCCTTCTTGATCAAGAGCCAAGACAGTGATATTGGTAAGTTCACGCTGCGGCACAACGGGTAAATACAACAAATTGTGAGGAGTTTCGTCAATTGCGTACCCAGGATTTGATTGTATGACAAATTCGTAGATCGTATGAGCAGGTCTGTTACCGTCGAAGGCTCCAGTACTAATGTTACATTCAAAGCGTATGCTAGATACTTTAATAATCCTAACAGGTAGATTCGAAGTATGTATCCGTCCAGGATTGAGTATTGCCGGAGAAAATCCCAATACTGTACCAAGGCTATCAGGTTGCTTAAACGAAATCCTATATTTGCTAAATATTTGACACTGCAACGTGTTGTGGTTAGGTTTTAGACTAAATATCGATTCTGGTTTAAGCTCATTGTCAGCACCCAGTTTCTTTTGTATGTATTCTTCAATATCGGCAATTTCATAACATCCATCGGGAAAAGCAAAGTTTTGCCATTTGTTTTTGTCATTGCAGTAATAAAACTTGTTATTTTCAATGTTCGGTATACTGTTGTAGGAATGGAAGGCACGAAGAGCTATTTCGTAATCTTTTTTCGGATCCAACACGATTGGTGTGGGTGGTTGAAATGAAAATGTATAAGTGGTGCTAACTACTCTCAACAACTGCGACATGATGACTGATTCAAGTCGATAGATTAATAGGTTTATATATATAGTTGAATAAACACCAATTTTTTTTTTCACATATTTTTTATTTGTTCTAAAGCAAGTTTACATAAATGACAAGATGCTTGAGAATCGGGTGGTCCATCCCAGTGAGTCCTCCAATCTGGTCTGTTGTAATGTACGAAGCACGGAAGTAGTATCTGCAAGTTAAATTCTCCTCGATATTCCCCAGGTAATTTATGCCATATACTTAACAATTCTGAAGGTCTAACAGTCCGTATAATATACTCTAGCGGTATGTGTTTTAGTTCTTCTTCACTATATTCCGTAAAACATTTTTCGCGAAACATATGGGACATAAGCAATCTACTACTGTCCATTATATAAAAATTTTAAGCATAAATGCCCACAAACGATTTGATTGTAAGTTTGATACTGGTGATTATTGTAGAAAATTCTGGCACGTGCACCCAGATATTTCACAAGTTCTTTGGTCGGCTTCAAATTACCAAATGAATCGAAATATTCCACGTCGTTGTTTATCTTTCTATATGCTACCCAATGTGTTCCGTTATGCGCGGACACATCCAAGTTAACTATTGCACATTCTCGTTGTCGAGGACCGTCTCTAGGCAGAGCGTCATTCATGAAAACTCCTCGAAAATGTGGTATGTTAAGTATTTTCGCGTAATGTGCAATGTCCAAGTCGTACAGCGGACGATTGGGCAGCTTTATTGGAAGTTTTTTTTCAAATACAAGCCGAATCCGCCTCTGGGTTTCTTACGTAGGTACAGACCCGAACCGATATGTTCCATTGCCTTATTATGACGTATATCCTCCTCCAATTTCTTTTGGGCATTTTTTGCGTCGACCACAGTTTTTGCCACCCCCGCAGCACCTCCTGCTAAAGCCCCCAGTGCCGAAAGACCAGCAAAGAGAGGTATGAGGGGTAGGAAACCTCCAGATTTTAGTGGTAGTACGCGAGGAACATCAATTTCTTTTCGGCCGCCAAGTCTTTTGATTATGGATTTTGCAATTCGTACAGCAGTCAAAGCAGTATCGTGTAACGATGCTCCTCTCTTCATGGACTTTGCAATTTTTGAGACAACATCGCGATTGAAAGAGTAACGCCCCTTTCTTCCACGACGTAACTGACATCCCATTCCCAATTTTCTTTTCGTCTTCATTCCACCGGTTACAAGTAAGGCAGCAGTTTTTTCACCAAAGCTAGCGTCTTTCGACTTGAATCGCTCCCAGGCTCTATTTTCCAATTCTTTATCGGCCTTGTGACGTTCTTCGAGAGATGAATGCTGCGAGTAAGCGATATCGTGTTGTTTACAAGCTGCGTCTAATGGATTAATACCTGGATCTCCACGTGCAAGACGTTTTTGTAGTTTTGTTCCAGCTATAAAGAACGTATTTTTTTTTTTACTTATAAAACACAACAAAATTGTCGCAAAGTTACTTACGTCCACAGTACTGATAACCGCCAGGAATATGTAGCTCAAATGGCAGTTTATTAATTAAAGAGTTCACGAGACCTCCTCCTTCGACGACCAACATTGGACTGATGCCATGCAAGTGATGACATCTATAATATATTGCCGTACTTATGTACTACACTTGCCACACGATGAAGATCGTTCAACAAGAGCAGACGTTGCCAATTGATAATCTGGACATTGTCCAGAAAGTGACAGTCAGTAAACATGGTAAATTGCTACCAAACTCATTTAGAGCCATTATTTGCGGTCCAAGTGGGTGCGGAAAAACGAATGTCATGCTATCACTATTATTTAATCCGAATGGCGCCAAATTCAAAAATGTCTATGTTTATTCGAAATCCCTTTTTCAACCGAAATACCAACTACTGCAAGATGTAATAGCCCAAGTCAAAGGTGTTGGGTACTTTCCATTCAAAGACAATGAAGAAATTATCAGTCCAGATGAAGCACAACCAAACTCAATTTTTTTATTTGACGATGTTGCATGTGATGGCCAACAGAAGATTCGCGAGTATTATTCCATGTGCAGACATAAAAATATCGATGCCGCTTATTTATGTCAAACATATTCAAAAATACCGAAGCAGCTAATAAGAGACAATTGTAACATGATTGTATTATTCAAGCAGGACGAGATAAATTTGAAGCATATATTTGATGAACACGTATCGCCAGACATGTCGTTTGATGAATTTAAAAAAATGTGTTCAGAATGTTGGACGACAGACCGCTATGGTACTTTGGTCATTATGAAAGATTTTCCCCTTAACAATGGCCGATACCGCAAAGGATTTGATAAATATATAAAATTGTAAGTTGATGTATTGTTTAGTTGTCAACAAAATGTCTTATGATGCGGTCGCCATTGCCATGCGCAAGAAGAAAGTTGCCGAATTGGCTAGATCAATTCGCAAAAAATATTTGGCATTGAAATTAGGCAAGACAGAACAAGATGAGTCACTAAATAAACTTTTTAAACCAATCTCGAAACCACTCAAGAATATTGCGCAATCATCAAAAACGTTGCATCATGCTATCGATAACAAGTTTAGACAAGTTAAAAAAGAAGAAGAAGAGGTGAAAAAGGAACAAGTAGGACTAAAAAAAGAGCCAGATAGAGAGGAAAATCCTACACCACCATTATCATTTATAAGTGATGGAGATGTGTTTGAAAACAACGATAAAGAAGATGAAGAATACGAAGATAACATAGAAACAAACCAATCGCAAGATGAAGTATCCGAACAAGTATTTCAAGATTACCTAGACCAATATCATTCTCTAATTCAACCTTACGTGATAAATCACGGGATATCTTCAGATCAAATAGATAAGGTATACGGTCCAACCTATGATAGCAAAACGGCAAAATGGGCACTTGGTTCCACTGATATTAATTTCACTCGGGATGGTAGGATTGTAACGAAAGGAAAATATGTTAAAGGGACACGTGGACTATATGAGTTAATATTTTACAAAGACCCTGATCATTTTAAAGAAGAAGACGTTAAAGACTATATTTCATTGTTGGATATAACCGGCGCTCATAAAAGACGGGATGGTACACTAAAGGGAACCCACGGCTACAAGTGGAAGGAAATTATTAAACCTAATCTTCCATCATTAATACCTCAACGTCGTCATACAGAAACTAGTAGAGGAGATGTCGGTTCTGGATTACCTACGCATTTGACATACAATGATTTGCCTAGGGAATATATTTACTGGGACGACCCAAATGAATTGGTGGATCGTCTTCAACTCTTGGTGGCTTCGAAAGACGCCGGCAACACATCTCTCGACAACGAAATTGTAGCCATCATCAATGAACTAAAAGAAGCTAATATAATAGAGTAACTGGGAATGACAATATCATTTCCATTATGAGTGTCGACAAATTCGGTCATCATTCTCGTGGTGGTGGTGGTAGCGCTCAAAAGGTGACGCGAGTTACATTTCCACATACTTCTGACGGAAATATTAATGCCGAAAATGTGAAAATTTGCAATGTCAAGGATCCATCAGAAAATGGTGATGCTGCAACGAAAAAATACGTCGATGCACAAATAAATGAGTTGCGTAACATACAGTCACCATTAATTCAAACACATGGTGAGTTGTTGCAGCAAAAAACTGGGGAGATAGAAGGTTTAGCCATCGGACTAAATGAAGTAAGAGAAGAGCTTCATAAAACTACAGTTCCACTTCTCGAGCAGAAGTTGCAGAAAATAATGAAAAATGATTTGAATACACTAAAAAAGGACACGGAGAATAATGTAAATAAGTTGTTGCAGCAAAAAACTAATGATATAAAGAATTTAACCATGGAACTAAACGAAGTAAGAAAAGAGCTTCATAAAACCACAGTTCCACTTCTCGAGCAAAAGTTGCAAAAAATATTCAAAGATGATTTGAATACACTAAAAAAGGATACGGATAAGAATATAAAATCGGCTGCAGAAACCATTGCACATCATGCGATATACGATATGAAGATGGAAAAGAAGATAAAAGAAATGAACGCGGCATTACAGGATGTAGTAGACAACCTTCATTCGATGAATATAGATACCCGCCTAACAGCAATTGAAAGTCGTTTATAAAAATGTCTAAAGAAAAGGAACAGGTGGTGTATGAGTTGCATAAACCATCACGAAAAAACTATCCTCGTCGACGAACAATAATCAAAGGAATCGATGACTTGTGGCAGATGGATTTGGCTGAAATGCGTCCTTATGCGCACCAAAATAAAAATTACAAACTAATACTAGTTGTAATTGATTGTTTTTCAAAATTTGTTTGGACACGTCCTCTAAAGAACAAAACAGGTGAGGAAATTACTCGCGCATTTTCGGATATTCTCGCCCGTACTCAAAGAGTTCCGAAAAACCTACAATCTGATCAGGGAACCGAATTTTACAACAGAAAATTTCAAAATTTAATGAAAAAACACGAAATTAATCATTACAGCACATACACGGTTAAGAAGGCTGCCATTTGTGAAAGAGTTATTAGAACGTTGAAAGCAAAGTTGTACAAGTATTTTAGTTTACATGGATCATACAAATGGCTAGATGCACTACCTACAGTCACTGAGGAATACAACAATACAAAGCACAGTAAAACAGGATACAAGCCATCTCATGTCAACAAATCCAATGAAAAAGCCATTTTAAACAAAAATTATAGTCATTTAAAGATTGCCGGTCCACGGAGATTTAAAGTTGGCGACATTGTACGTATATCAAAGGCAAAACATTTCTTTGAAAAGGCCTACACGCCCAATTGGACTACAGAATTATTTAGAATTGTACAAGTTAAGATAACGAATCCTATAACGTATTTGCTCGAAGACATGCAAGGTACACCGATTAGCGGCGGGTTTTACGAAGAAGAATTACAGAAAACAAAAAATCCCGACATTTACTTGGTTGAAAAAGTACTTAGACGAAAAGGCAATAAAATGTATGTTAAATGGTTAGGATTGGATAGCAAACACAACAGCTGGATTACTAGTTCAGATGTAGTTTAAGGATCTATATTTCGATACGCCGCGTAGACATACATTTTTTAGAAAATGCTGACAATTACACGCAAAGAGTGGGGGATTGAAAAAGTATAAATTCTCTCAGCAACCATCCGTCACATTCAGTTTGAGTTTCTCCAACCGACTTGTGTATTCAGTTGCAACAGCAGTACTATGACTTCTCAAGATAGCGGATACGAAAGTGAAGAGACAATTATCTACGACGCTGAATTAGATCGAGTACTGGAAAAATATGAAGAAGCTGCCAAAGATGAACCATATTATTTATTGGAAACTACCTATCCAATAGGATGTTTTCACATAAAAATTGGCCTATCTCCAGCTCGACAGTTTTCTCCATCCATTATTCTGTACCAACATGGTAAATTTACAAGAATCAGTTTAAACACATTCGAGTGGACTACCCTAATTGAGATGTTTATACAAATTATGGAAGAATTTTTCATACCACCTTTGCCGACCTATGCCGATGAGTATGATCCAATCGAATTTGAGTGTGGTGATTTCTGCAAACTAAGACAATTGGTAATGGAAAATGTAAAGTTCCTGACTATCGAGAAACACGGAATCGAATATTATTTATGTGAAGATGATGTAAGCCAGATCCTGAGAGCAAACATTGATTTAGTGTCTCAACGAGTGTCGTTATTGGACAATTTACAGTTTTTTTCGTATTATAGAAATGTTGTATACTTTATTCAGCAAAATTGTCATAAGAGTAACAGTTTATATAGTCGACTTCACGCTTTAACTGCGTTTTGTGAAATTTCTCCAGATACTTTGTTAAGTCAAGCTTTGAATGAATATGTATGGTATTATAGCAATAAAGTTGTAAATGATTTGGATAGTTGTGAATAAATAATATTAATAAATATGTTGTCTTTTATTTTTACCTAATATAAATAAAACAAACAAAAATTAAGATTAAACAATTTTATTAATAAAAATTACATTATACAATGGATAATATTTTTTATATACAATTTACAAAAACTTTGCGATAAGTGATCTTTTCTTTTTTTTTTAAGTAACCATATACTGCGCAAAAAGAAGAAAATTATTTATGCATTGAGCATCTACATTGAAAGGACCAAGTTGTATCAAACAAGACGTGATCAAACGAATTTTGACACCAATTATCTGTTAAATCATACAAATATTTTATTTCATATTCATGATATTCATTCCAATTAAGAACCTGTTCATAACCATAACATTTATTTTTTGATTTAAGTACGTTTCGGAAAAGTTTGAAACAGCTAAAACAAAAGTTTAAAGCAATAGCATCTGCTACAAATGCAGAAAAACAAACACAATACATATTAAGTTCTTTCTCTTTATAATAATTTGACTCACAAAGATGATTTCTTTCTGCTTCGTTTTCACGTTTTGTTTGTTCAAAATCTATTTGATCACATATTTGTATTTTATGCAAATAATCAGTTTCATATAATTTTCGAAAGCGATAAATACTATAATTATTACAAATTTCTACAGTAAGGCTCCACGGCAGTGGTGACATCTCAACAAATTCAGTTATGTTCAAGATATTTTCACAAATAGTTTTTATAGATTGTGTGCGTAATGTTGTTACCATCTTTTCTTTTGCTGTATTTCTGCAACAACAACAACAAATAAATGTTTAGTGATGACACTGCCGTTTTATGTATTATAATGCCCCCACGGAAGCGTATTAAATGATTTTGGTATTAAGTACCGCTTGTCGTCATAAGGACTTAGAGCCGTTTTGGATTGTTCGATGCTAAATACTGAATGTTGATATGACCGAATACATCTTTGGCTTGCGTTTTGAATTTTGAATTCTTTAAGACATTTTTCATAGTCTTCGTACGTAATTTTATTTCGAACGACATTATATTTCACTCCTTTTGCCTTTTTGGTTATTCCCAAATTGCTTACGTCGCTTTCAATTCTCTCTTTGTTTAGTTGTTTTCGTTCCAGGCGTTGTCTTTCTTTTTCCCTCTCCACGTCTGTTATTTGCATTTTAAATGTGTACATTTTTGATCTTAGCCCAATAAAATGTGTAATTATTTTCCCATTTGCCTCATCCTTCATTAATCCAGGGATTTTTTTATTTAATCGTTCTATGTCATATGGGTTATTTTCGGCGTAGTCGGAGGTATCGAATTTGCTTGGATATGCTTTTAAAACCTCTCTATGTGCATCTGAACATTGCAGTTCATAAATAAAGCTGTCTGTGTCCATGTACAGCAATGAACAGTTTTCTTCTCCCATCGTTGGAAGCATAAAGTTATAATGAAAATCGTACATACATAATTTGGATATATCAAGGATTGCTGCGCCTATATACAGGGGTTTATTAAAGCATACTTCTGATTTTTTCAGTTCGATAGCCACCAAATTCTCATGAAAGATCGTTCGACTATGAAATCGACTACTTGCAATCAAATTTTTAGCTCCGTACCTTCCATGCCATTTTTTACATAATTTTACGATACGATGACGTCTTATGTTCTCCATTGTCTTACCGAACACAGCATTATTCATTAATTTAAAGAGATTTTTTTCGAAGCTACTTGTGGCTGCTGTTCGTAAGTTGGTATTTAACTCAATATATGGTCGCAGCCACGCAGATTGTTTAAATTTCAACACTCTGTGTATCTTTGTTAAAATTAAACCGTTCTCTAATGCCTGTTTAAGATTTCTATAATGAATAATATATTTTGTTTTGTGATATAAGGTTGGTATTAACTTTGGCAATTTTGAACCGGGCGGAATGCGGTGTTCGGCAGCAAATGGAAAATCTTTGTGTTTATCATGCAATTCGCGTGGATACTCCAAGTCAACTTGGAAAAAATAGCCCTCTTTCGCATCATTTGGTATTGACATAATATCAATATGACCTTCGGGAAGATTAGTGGATTTTGATGCAACACCAAATTTGGTACCATCTTCAATCCATTTGAATCCTCCTATTGGTAAAGCCTCACTCATGGCCCAGCCATACAGATTATTCACGTCTAAATACATGATGTATTTAGAGGGTTGTGTGGGGTCATACGTCGACATGTATTTGTTGTTGGCCTCCGAATACCTGTTGCTGCAAACAGATATTCCGCCTCTTATGGCTTTTTCCATGAACAAAATCATATCCACATCTTTTAGCAATTCTAATTTACATTTTGTGTATCTCAGCATACAATCCCACGTGTATCCTGGCATGGTATAATACCAAGCAGGATCTAGTTTATACGTGTCTCGACATTTTTGTCGAAACTGCTCAAACACATCAGCCAGCAGCAGAATATCTGTTTTCAAATACAAATCGCTGTATTCACCCAAATTTTTACAATTAAATTTATTCCAAACATTCTGCGCATGAGCATACTTCTCTTCACTAATATATTCATTATTTAGCTTATTATAAAAATGCCTAATGTTGGGTAAAGAAGTTTCATCTAATTTTTCCACGCTATCGATATAATCGTAACAAAATACTCCTTTACAAGTTAACAAATTGAATGTATCATCATCTAAATTACTAAATTCTCGTTTTAAAATCTTCTTTTCCGATGTGTCTAAAATTGATGCTAATTCGTCGAGTGAAGCTCCCATAAATCTTAGTGAATCAATAAATCGTAATTTAATTTGATGTTCGTCAGAGTGTAATGTAAATGAAATATATTTTTCTTTATTAATTGGAAGTAGACTCAAGTGCCCATGTTTGCATAAATCAATAATCATAAAATGCGAATCGTAACCACTAAAATTGTGAAAAACCACGGGAACAACAAATAATTTTTTAAAGTTCAAATTACATGCTTGGTGTGCAAATCCACGTACCTCTCCGGTAAAATGGTTGTGATCTACTACAATTGTATCTGTAGCCAAAAAGCGTTTCTCACAAATATGACAAACAGTCGCTCCATTTGTATTAGTCTTTTCGGCTATAGGTATAATTGTTTTCAACTTGGAATTTACAAATTTGGAAATTTCAGCCATTTCTTTTGCAAACCACTCCATGCAATTTTCACCTCTATAGCTCTTAAAATAAGATAAACTGTCATCGTAAGCACATTTAAAATAATAACCTGCACTAAAAGGTACATGTTTCTGATATTTTGCTGTTTTACTCAATTTGACATTGGAATCCGTAAAATTATGTAATTGGCATTCAAAATCGGCATAAACTATAAACGGAGTTGTTTGTTTGTACGTAAAATTGCGAAAACCCACATGATCATATTTAGGAACAGTCATTTTGCATTTATTCATATCCGAACACATTTCTTCATGCTCTGCTAGTTTGATTTCACTGCTAAAGTGGTTTAAACAACGATCGCAAATATATTTTTTACTTTTGCTCTTATTCACTTGTGACTGTACTAATTTTCCCAAATCTTTAATCCAACAATAATGAAAACGTATTTCCGTCTGATCGTCATCTTCTGGAGGAGCATCGTAATCATTTAATTTTGGAAAATATTTATCTTGCACAAGAAGCAAATTAACATGCTTTTCCAACTTTGTTGGTGTCAGTCTGGCAGGTACTACTTCGTAAAATTGTTTGTCCTTAACTATATTTAATTCTAATACGAAAACATTGACTGATATGGCGTTTAGTTTTTCGAATTTTGAAATTTGATTTAATGGCATTGGGCTTTCTAATTTGTCCGTTTGAAAAATAGTAGAATAATGTGGATATTTGGATACTCTTTGAGCATCTTTGTTAGCAGGATACAAAGCACTAACTATTGACCAATAAAAGCATGCTTGATCAAAATTACGAACATTGATACAAGCCTTTTTATTACTAATCTCTTTTGGCAAGTCAATGAAGGACGAACCGTTTCCTATGTCCACTCTATTAATATTAACCTCTAATGAAATTACTTTAGACAGCGCGGCTCCTGAATCTTTTTCTGCAAATTCGGACAGCTTTGTATAAATTTTATCTTTAACATTTTCACGAAACCAAAGATGTAAATCGGTCGATGTATCTATAATAGCATTTTTCGTATTAAAATATTTTAAATCTACACTTTCACTATCACTTGATTTTTTAATGAACTCCCCGCAAAATGCAGTATTGACTTTAAGTATTCTATGTGTTTTCAAAATAATTTTAATTTTGTTGCTAAAAACAGTATAAGCATCCTCTAAAAATTGGCCAATGTCCTTATGAGTTAAATTTACTATTACACCGGTTTTAATTCGACTGGCAAAACACGACATAACATTTTCCCATTTAACTCTATTGCGTAATTTTGAACTAAACCCCATCCCAACATGTTTATTATTGAAATTTAAAATAATTTGTCTAAAATGCTTAAAATGACCTATGTTAGTTTGCAATTTTCTAACTGTTCCAATGGGTAGCTTATTGTTTTTAATAACTTTATTGCATCTCCAAATTTGACTATTTACACGTCTTGTCCACACTTTACGGTCCCTATCAGTGAATTTGTCAAACATTATTTTACGAAGCGTTTTAATAATGTAAAGCAAATCATCAGACTGTTTGATCACTTGTTTATGTTGCATGGCTACTCAAACACAAAAGATACAAGAAAGAACAAGATCACTTACCCTTTTTCCTTTATTCTAATAGCTAGTTGTCTATTATCTCAAATTTTGCTGATGGGCGGTGGTATCCGGTATCGATCAGTCCTCGAAATATAATGGAATACTTCTTAGTTGCAAAGTCAGAGATGAATGGAGTATATACGTTTGTGACTCTATTTGGCAGGAACACAACGTTCTCCTCCAGTTCCAGCAAAACTACTTGGCCAAATTTATTTTTCACCAGCTTGGCGTCTATTACTTTTTGTGGCTCGTTTATTGGTAGTTCGTTTAATTTAATTATTGGTTTACGGTCTGCAACCAAAGAAACGGCATTTATTTTTGTTAAATCCATCTAAAACAATAAGAAACAATTGCTAGAAAACGTGCACAAATCTTACTATTTTCCTATAAATAATAGTTTAGAGAAAACAAAATCCACAGAAGTACGTAACAAAAACAGAGACATTAAAAACAAAAAATCGATAATTTACATTAACAAAATAATGTGATCGTGTAAAAATAAGAAATTGTGAATTGTGAAGACCGACAAAAAATTGGGAACACAGAGAAATAGAAAACAGTAATCCACAAATTATTAAAGAAGAGGAGAAGGGAAATTCTTTGCACGTAAGTATTTTAAAAATACATAGATAAAAGAAACACAAGTATATAGAAGGCCGGCAAAAGAAAATTGGGGAGAGAGTAATAGAAATAGTCCACAATTATTAAAGCACAGTAGACGTGAATTTTTTTTTGCACGTAATTATTTTAAACATAGATAAAAGAACCACAAGTACATAATACTAACACAAGAACTTATTTAAAAAATATTTAAGACATGAAACACAAGTACACAACAAATACATACAGAAAAAATATTTAATATGAACAACAAAGATAGCTTACCTTGATTCAGTATTTATCACTGCACTGCGAACTAACTAGCGACACGTTCAGAAACTGTGGTTCGGACACAATTGGTGTACTTTATGCCTGTCGGAAACTCAATGAACTGGCTATCCCCCGATTTCTATTTATATAGTAGGTTAATCTGATGACGCATTAAAATTTACATGTATGTACTTGCAGGATTCTTTGAAACGGCATGTGCATATTATTGCTAGAGTTTGCGGTTTTGATTTCCGTTATTAACGCGTCGGGTAGAATGTGCTGTGTCATAATAATGAAATCGTATACTAAAAAATATAATTGATGCTTTTTTTTTTTGCGGTCATTGCCATATTATACATTCTTATTTATTTTGCAATATCAGGTTAAAATGCAATATTAGACATGTGAATATTATTTATATAAGTTGCAGTTTTAATTTCCGTTTTAACGAGTCGTGTAAAATTTGCAAGGTGTTTCTGGCGATGTTGCAAAAAATATAATCGTTGCTTTTTTGCGGTCATTGCCCTACATTCTTACTATTGCAATATCATGTTACAGGTGTAATATGAGATTGGGAATGTGCCTTGCTTCCGCTGACACATTCGTTTTGTGTGACTAATGAAATTCTATTTAATACTTAGTATTAGATGTGAATTTTATGAATAATAAACTCGTATTTAATTTCTTCTTCTTCTTTGTGTCAAGCCATCTGTCAATTCTTCTTCTTTTCGGTGTGTCACTTCTTCTTCTGTTTTCCGGTTTGTCAATTCTTCATTGTGCTGTGCCATTGTTACTTCTTCTTCTTCTTTTCGTTTGTCTTGTTGCTATCAATTCTTCTTCTTTTCGGTTTGTTAATTCTACTTTGGGTCGAGCCATCGTCACTTCTTCTTTTCGTTTGTCACGTCACCTTCTTCTTCTTCTTCTTTTCCGCAGCCGTCAATTCTTCTTCTTTCCGGTTTGTCAATTCTTCTTCATTTTGTTAAGACATTGTCACTTCTTCTTTTAGTTGTCATGTTGCTGTCAATTCTTCTTCTTCTTTTCGTTTGTCATGTCAACTCTTTTTCTTTTCCGCAGCCGTCAATTCTTCTTCTTCTTTCCGGTTTGTCAATTCTTCTTCATTTTGTTAAGCCATTGTCACTTCTTCTGTTAGTTGTCATGTTGCTGTCAATTCTTCTTCTTTTCGTTTGTCATGTCAACTTCTTCTTTTCAGTTTGTCATGTTGCTGTCAATTCTTCCTCTTCTTTTAGTTTGTCATGATGCTGTCAATTCTTCTTCTTATTTATTTCGTTTGTCACGTCATACGTCAAATGTCACGTTCTGTTAGGCACTATACGGAAAAGAAGAAGAATTGACAGTTAATATTGAACGTTGACAGAAGAAGAATTGACAGTTGGCTTCTGTGTCGCCGCCGCTTTCATTTGACACTCCATACGTCATAATCGGACCAATAGCAACAAAGATATGCTGTAATGCCCTTTTGGCACTGCCGCCATCTTTTTTATGTGTTCGTTACCCCCTCCCCGTTCCGACGAGCCCTCTTACGTCAAAATCAGACCAATAGAAAAGAAGATATGCTGTAATGCCGTTTTGGCACTGCCGCCATCTTTTTTATGTGTTCGTTACCCCCTCCCCGTTCCGACGAGCCCTCTTACGTCAAAATCGGACCAATAGAAAAGAAGATATGACGTAATGCCCTTTTGGCATATTCCGATGCGCACGCCACATACTGAGTTCAACCCCCTTTTTCATCCCCTTTCCAACGATACGTCACACGTCATCCTACGTTAAGCCGTTTGGCATTTATTAATATTTAAGGGTTGCGATTTAGGGGTTGCGCCAGAAACCGCTTTGCCTATCTACTAAAAAATCTCATGGGAATATTTTTTCTAACGAATCCGTCATTTTCGCCTTGTCTAAACATAGTTATTTTAATAAAAAGTCTACAAATAGCAACAAAAAAGTTTCTCCAATTTGAACTCTCCCACAAAATTTTAGTTGTTTAGATATCGCTTTCTGCGACTACTATCATAATAATAAAATTATACCAGTCGAATTATTGTATTAAGACTGTGAATGAGTCAACAGTGTAACCAGTTTAATGAGTCAACAGTTCAATCAACGTTCATAGTGGTAAAAGATGACGTGCCCTAGGCACCAGGTGCTTTGGTGTCTGTTCTGATGGCGCATTCGTGTTCACCAACCCCAAAAACCCATAAGTAATCCGATAATCTAGTACCGACAATTTTCGAAACTTCAGAGGATAACTTGCCCTAGGCGGCAGGTGCTCCGTGGGTAGGATCTGATGGCGTATTTCTGTTCAGCAACCACAAAAACCCATGAGTAATCAATTTGCATCAAGTTAGTACCGAAAACTCTCGAAACTTCATAAGATGACCTGCCTTAGGCACCATTTACTCCGTGGGTCGGATCTGATGGCGTATTGGCTCTCAGCAACTCCATAAACCTATGAGTAGTCCATTTGCATTAATGTAGTACCAAAGACCTTCGAAACTCCAGAAGATGACGCCCGTTGCAATGACCCTGGGGACCAGGTGTTCCGGGAGTCGGTTCTGATGGCATATTCGTGTTTAGAGACCTCAAAACCCTCCAGTAATCCAATTAAATACCGAAAACCTTCGAAACTTTAGAAGATGACGTGATTTACCAGTGACCCTGGGTAATAGGTAGTCCGAAGGTCAATTTTGATGGCTTATTCGTGTTTAGCAACCCCAAAAACCCGTGAGTAATCCGTTGTATCAATTTAATGCCGAAAACCCTCCAAACTCTAGAAGATGACGTCCCTTGCAGTGAACTTGGGCACCAGGTGATCCGGGGGTCAATTCTGATGACGTATTCGTGTTCAGTGACCCCAAAAACCCCGGAATAGCAAAATTTGGACCTAAGTATACTGATTTTGACAAGTTTATCCACTTTTGTAAGCATTAGGCACTTTAAAGTTTAATTATGCATTTCCACCCATTTTTGAATAGTAGGCTTTTTTCCTGACGTCATTCTAAACATAATGCAAAACACTGCAAGTTTCTACATAGGTGTTGTATTTAAAAATCGATTTATTCGAATAATCGAAGTCTAATATGGGATTTAGAGAATGGAGAACCATAAGCAAAAACAGGAACTAATGAAGAAATATTGTAGAAGACGACAAGCCGCACAACAAATTGTGAATCCTTATTGAAAAAATGTGTTTTTTTGAAAAAAAAAAAGTTTCCTGAGTGGTCCTTTGCTTTAAACAATCTGAAATAAATCATGAAGATACTTTGATGCTCAAAAACACTACCTATGTTTTTTTTAGATTTTTTGAATCAACTTTTTGATCAGGAAAAATATTTGAATTTTTACGTTATTTAGGTAATTTGTGACAAACTTATAATAGTCGAGGCGTTGAAGGATTAAAGTGTCGATTTTTTTGCAGTAAGACGGATTTTAATGCGGATTGGTGCGTTGGATTCGTGAGAATGTCAGGAAATTTTGTGAACTAATGTAATGAATAAGAAATCTCAAATTTCATTTGTGCATAAGAAAAATGCATTTCAAAAGTGCATTTTGAAATAGGCAATTATTATGTGCAGGTAAATGTTTACCTACATGCTTTTGTGTTTACGAATGTTTTGTATAAATGTACCGGACAACTTACAGTTTAGGGCAACCAAACATAACGTCATAACCAATAATTTGTAGTTGACATTTGCTGCAAGCTAAAAACTTTGACAGCGTTGCCATATTATAAAATATTTCTTACTGTAACATCTAAAATTCAACATCTGATAAGTACACAATATTTATATAGGTAATGTAAAAATCAAAAACAAATGTTAGATAGAAATCAGAAAATAAATAGAAACATCTATAATATAAATTAGATACTATATTCAAAGCATTAAAATTTAAAATTATATAAAAATCAATGATTTTTCTGACCCGATTGCCAAGTATATCTGATAATGTATAAAGGGTGAATAATTAACAAAAATACTTTAGAATATATTCTATAAATCCTGCTTTGTATAAATTTAAAAATTATAGCTTTTCCTAACCAAAAATATTCAAAATATATTTGCGTAACTTTATAATATTTTAAACAACGTCTAAATTATAAAAAAATATGGCAACACTGTAGGCTCGTTGTCCTAAACTGTGAGTTGTCCAATGTACCTATTTACGAATGTTTCTTCTAAAATTTAGGAATATATTAATTTTATAATACATTTAAGTATGTATGTAGTAATTTTCTTTACAATTTTTACTTACCTATTTGTTTTTTATACCTAATATCGCCCGTGTCTAGCAAATGGCTGCGTAGGCTAGCGGTATGTGTATCTAGTTACGGACGTGTTAATACTTGGTTCGATTGCCCATAAGGAAAAATTTTTTGTTTATTATTAATGGTTATTGACGTCTTAGACTATTATATGGACGTAAAAAATGATTAAAAATTATTAAAATGATTAATAGGGATGCTGCCCAACTATTTACCGAGTTGCAAACTTATAATAATTGCCTATTTCAAAATGCACCTTTGAAATGCATTTTTCTTATGCACAAATGCAATTTCAGATTTCTTATTCAGTACATTAGTTCACAAAATTTCCTGATATTCTCACGAATCCAACGCACCAAACTGCATTAAAATCCGTCTTACTGCGTCAAAAATCGACAGTAAGCCCTTTTTTTGTGCTTCAGTGCCTCGACTATAGTCTAAGCATCTGCTTGCAGGGTGAAACATTGTTTTTATTACATTCCATACATAGACAAATATTTCTAGCATGGGATGCCTATAAAAATCGTGTCATACCTATCCTTAATAGGTCTGGATCCCGCATATGAAAAAAAAGTTTATTAATAGCAAGCTGAAAATTTGTTAATAGCTTAAGGGTGTCTAGTCGGACGAACTTTGATATATGGGAACACTGGAACAGGGGAAGTTTTAATTGTGGAACAGGTTAAAAATTTGGAACGGTCAGACCACGAAAACGGCACATGTATTTTGTCCGACAGAACAGACTTAAACTCTCCGAACAGAGATTAAACTCTCATTCAAAAATCAGACTGCTATTTATCACCAAATGGGCGTTTTAATGAGTGGAACATGTATAATATATCAAATGACAGGAATTATGACAGGTGATAAATAGCAGTCTGATTTTTGCATGAGAGTTTAATCTCTGTTCGGAGAGTTTAAGTCTATTCTGTCGGACAAAATAAATGTGCCGTTTTCGTGGTGTGACCGTTCCAAATTTTTAACCTGTTCCACAATTAAAACTTCCCCTGTTCCAGTGTTCCCATATATCAAAGTTTATCCGACTAGACACCCTTAAGCTATTAACAAATTTTCAGCTTGCTATTAATCAACTTTTTTTTCATACGCGGGATCCAGACCTATAAGGGCGGACCCATAAGGGTAAACATTTACCTGCACATAATAATTGCCTATTTCAAAATGCACTTTTGAAATGCATTTTTCTTATGCACAAATGAAATTTGAGATTTCTTATTCATTACATTAGTTCACAAAATTTCCTGACATTCTCACGAATCCAACGCACCAATCCGCATTAAAATCCGTCTTACTGCAAAAAAATCGACACTTTAATCCTTCAACGCCTCGACTATTATAAGTTTGTCACAAATTACCTAAATAACGTAAAAATTCAAATATTTTTCCTGATCAAAAAGTTGGTTCAAAAAATCTAAAAAAAACATAGGTAGTGTTTTTGAGCATCAAAGTATCTTCATGATTTATTTCAGATTGTTTAAAGCAAAGGACCACTCAGGAAACTTTTTTTTTTTCAAAAAAACACATTTTTTCAATAAGGATTCACAATTTGTTGTGCGGCTTGTCGTCTTCTACAATATTTCTTCATTAGTTCCTGTTTTTGCTTATGGTTCTCCATTCTCTAAATCCCATATTAGACTTCGATTATTCGAATAAATCGATTTTTAAATACAACACCTATGTAGAAACTTGCAGTGTTTTGCATTATGTTTAGAATGACGTCAGGAAAAAAGCCTACTATTCAAAAATGGGTGGAAATGCATAATTAAACTTTAAAGTGCCTAATGCTTACAAAAGTGGATAAACTTGTCAAAATCAGTATACTTAGGTCCAAATTTTGCTATTCCGGGGTTTTTGGGGTCACTGAACACGAATACGTCATCAGAATTGACCCCCGGATCACCTGGTGCCCAAGTTCACTGCAAGGGACGTCATCTTCTAGAGTTTGGAGGGTTTTCGGCATTAAATTGATACAACGGATTACTCACGGGTTTTTGGGGTTGCTAAACACGAATAAGCCATCAAAATTGACCTTCGGACTACCTATTACCCAGGGTCACTGGTAAATCACGTCATCTTCTAAAGTTTCGAAGGTTTTCGGTATTTAATTGGATTACTGGAGGGTTTTGAGGTCTCTAAACACGAATATGCCATCAGAACCGACTCCCGGAACACCTGGTCCCCAGGGTCATTGCAACGGGCGTCATCTTCTGGAGTTTCGAAGGTCTTTGGTACTACATTAATGCAAATGGACTACTCATAGGTTTATGGAGTTGCTGAGAGCCAATACGCCATCAGATCCGACCCACGGAGTAAATGGTGCCTAAGGCAGGTCATCTTATGAAGTTTCGAGAGTTTTCGGTACTAACTTGATGCAAATTGATTACTCATGGGTTTTTGTGGTTGCTGAACAGAAATACGCCATCAGATCCTACCCACGGAGCACCTGCCGCCTAGGGCAAGTTATCCTCTGAAGTTTCGAAAATTGTCGGTACTAGATTATCGGATTACTTATGGGTTTTTGGGGTTGGTGAACACGAATGCGCCATCAGAACAGACACCAAAGCACCTGGTGCCTAGGGCACGTCATCTTTTACCACTATGAACGTTGATTGAACTGTTGACTCATTAAACTGGTTACACTGTTGACTCATTCACAGTCTTAATACAATAATTCGACTGGTATAATTTTATTATTATGATAGTAGTCGCAGAAAGCGATATCTAAACAACTAAAATTTTGTGGGAGAGTTCAAATTGGAGAAACTTTTTTGTTGCTATTTGTAGACTTTTTATTAAAATAACTATGTTTAGACAAGGCGAAAATGACGGATTCGTTAGAAAAAATATTCCCATGAGATTTTTTGCATAATCACATTCGTGGGATATCCCAGAATAAGATTCAAGGAGTCGCCCACTTGAAAACATTTCCAATTTTTTTTAACAATTTTTTTAGTCAAATTGCAAAAATCAATATTTTTGACCCATACAAATTTTTGTTAGGTTTTTTGGACCATTCTGGACAAAAAAGGTTTCTTGTAATTTTTCTCTAAA
The DNA here is from genome assembly GCF_917563875.1 of Diabrotica virgifera virgifera. Taxonomy (NCBI): domain Eukaryota; kingdom Metazoa; phylum Arthropoda; class Insecta; order Coleoptera; family Chrysomelidae; genus Diabrotica; species Diabrotica virgifera. The sequence continues at coordinate 68,225,377 of NC_065444.1, forward strand.
GTTAATCGTTTTCGAGTTATAAACAATTTAAAATTTAAAAAAAGAACGAAAAATGGCGATTTTCAAGGCTTAATAAATTACTTAAAAGTTATTATTACGAAAGTCAGAAAGTGACTAAATCAAAGTTTAAAGCCCCCCTACAAGATCCTGAAGAAATTTTTGTCATAATTTTATTACTAAGCTGTTATTTTTAAGTAATAATAATGAGCGCCAGCACGTATTAGGCGGCCGTCTATGGCGAGTGCGAGAGAGATGCCATTCCGGCAGTCAATGATGCATCTTACTCGCACTCACATTTACAGCCGCGTCAATACACTCTTACGGCTTGTTAATAATTAAAAATAACAGCTTAGTAATAAATTAATGACAAAAATTTCTTCAGGATCATGTAGGGGGGGCTTTAAACTTTGATTTAGTCACTTTCTGACTTTCATAATAATAATTTTTAACCGAGTTATTAAGGCCATTTTTGCATTTTTCAAATTTTAAATTGCTTATAACTCGAAAACCATCAACTTTAGGGAAAAATTACAAGAGACCTTTTTTATCCAGAAAAAAATTTGTCCAGACCAAAAATAATAATTTTAGCAATTTGATTAAAAAAAAATTGTTAAAAAAATTTTGGACCTTGTGCACCAGGTAATCCGGGGGTCGGTTCCGATGGCGTATTCGTGATCAGTGACCCCAAAAGCCCCCCAAATAAAATTTGGTCCTTAGTATGCTGATTTTGACATGTTTATGTATGCACCTTTGAATGCATTGTTTGCACTTTAAAGTGCAATTATGCATTTCCACCCATTTTTGAATAGACTTTTTCCTGAACTTAATGCAAAAAACTGCAAGTCTCTAGGTGCTGTATTCTTAAGTTCCGCAATTATCCGGTTCTCCCATCTCGTTTTCGGTCTTCTTTGCGGTCTGTCTGATACTGGTTTTTTTTGGTGATTTTCTTGCTAACTCCTTCTGGATTTATCCTTTCAATATGTCCCATCCATCTACTCATGTGGCTCGTTCTGACCTTTTATTTCGTTCCACATTTCTTGTATATTTTTAGAGTGTGTGACTTTCAAATTTGTTTTGAACTCTTTAGAAAAGTCTTTCTTAATAATATCTGAGTCTGATTTCGTTATATTCCAATTTTTTTATTTTTGTGTATTTCTTCGTGTCTTTAATTATTTTCACTCCCATATTTTCAATTACTAGGAAGTGATCAGAAACTGCATTATCACCACGATAACGATACCACCTGAGGTCTTGAATTATTCTCCTCCACTTTTTTAAATAAAAATATAGTCTATTTGATTACCCTTGGTTGATGCTGGTATTAGCCATGTTACCATATTATATTCTTTTTTATGTTAGAAGTGTGTGCTCATTATAAACGTGTCTGTTAATTCTGCTAGGTGTTGAAAAGCATTCTTTCATTAGTATTGGTAAATGTGTGGAAAGGTCCGGAAAATTAAGAGACTGAATTAATAGCCAATAAAATGAGAAGCAAACCCTTCTCAGATGTCATCTGATTTTTTTTAATTCTAAAAGTTAAAATGTAAATTAAATGTTAAAATCTTTAAGGATACAGATTTTCTGTTATATTAATATACACTCACCCGCACAAAATTCCGCCACCCAAAAATTTTGATTAAGTTTGACAATCTATAACTTTCTTATTTGTACTCTGATTTTCAAGATTATTACATCAGTTTGTAGGTATAGGTATTGATGTTGATTGTTATTATTCCAGTAACAAAAATTTTTTCCTTAGATGGGATTATACGGGGGAGAATCGAAGCGTTGTATTTTCTCCTAACTTTAAAAAATTCTGTAGAAAAATTGGAGGGCTGATTTTGTTTCCCCCTTGCTTACTCCTTTCGTATTATCCGGGAGGTATCACTAAGGTTTTGTTTTTTGAATTATCCAATTATCTTTTTCTTGTAAGAGATGTAAATAAAAATACTTATTTGATGATTTTTTTTAATTAAAAATAACAAACGCACTAAAATTAACAAAACAAAATTAACAACAAAACAATTCAATAGTGGATATGTCCACCTCTTGCAGCAACGACTGCTCGCAATATGTTTGGCATCGAATAAAGATGTGTTATCCTTGCCTGGGGAATAGCCCGATATCTCTCTACCAGGGCCATAACTGTACCACATTTTCTGGAAGCCTAGGATGACGGCGAATAGCTTTTTTAATTCATCCCATAAATGCTCAATAGGATTAAGATCAGGGCTGCATGCGAGCCATTCTAATCTTATCAATCCAACCTCTATTTTATGAGTCCATCAATGTTTTTATTTACAAAAAATGGTACAGCTCTTACAAGAAGAGAGATATTCGGATAATTCAAAATACAAAATTTCAGCGATGCCTCCGGGATAATATAACAGGACTATGAAACAAAATCAGCTCTTCCATTTTTCCACAGAATTTTTTTAAATATAGGAGAAAATACAACGCTTCCATTAGCCCCTGTATAATGCCATGCAAGCAAAATTTTTGTTTTACCGGAATAATACCAAACGATGTCAATACATGCACCTACAAATTAGTGTAAGAATCTTAAAAATCGGAGCACAAATAATAAAGTTTTAAATTGTAAAACTTAATCAAAAATTTTGGGTGGCAGAATTTTGTGCCGGTGAGTGTAGATGCAAAATACCTCATATATTTAAAATTAGTCGGACGAAGATTTGTTTATGTATGTTCTCAAGGCTTAGGTGAAAGTCAGTGGGTCAAAAGAGTAATTAAGCTTAAGGTATTTTTAATCATATGTCGTTACTCTACGAGTGCATGTTTTGAATGTTAGTGGATTCCGCCTGCAATAGAAACCAACTGATATATTTCTTATTTGAAATAACATATTTTTTCCGGAACCCAATAATTGATTTATCATTCTATAAAACATAAAATTGGTGGAAAATTTTAATTAAAAAGATATCCTTTTATACATTTACAACTACAGGTAGAAATTATCCCGACATGACAGCAGCATTTTTTAATCTTTAATCTCCAAATTTAGTAGTCAAAAAATTAGATATTATCGGTTATTATTATAATTACCGAAGGAATAATCAGTAGGACTTACTTAATTGAGGAAAATTCCGTTACGATCTAAGAGTGTGACTATGAATTGAATACACTCAACGAAAAAGGTACGTAATATCAATAAAAATGTTAATTCAGACAACAAACGCAATTCTTAAAATTTGTCCAATTCTTGGTTTTATTGGAACAACAAAGCGATGTTCATCAATTCATTATTTTCGTTAGTTGAGCCAATGTATTACGTTTATTGAATGGACGAACATTCATTATGTATACCATAATATCATTTTATTGATATTACGAACTCAGTTCATTGAGTCAACGAACACTATTTATTGAAACAACAACGTCGTTAATTGACCGACGAAGACCATTCGTTGTGCCAATAACAGTGTTACTTCTCCTAACGTATTTCTTTATTTCTACAATTATTTCCGTTTATTGTTACAATTAATTCCGTTCATTGGCACAATAAATACGGTTATTCTTACAAGCAATTCTATTCATTCTTACAATCAGTTTCGTTCATTCCTACTATGAACGTATTTTATATTATTAATTACTGAATGCATTAGCCCAATGTATCATATTAGTTGATTAATAATAATTTTTTAAATCCCCTTTTTTGTCCTTAACCTTTAGGACTTTACACTGTGTGATTTCTCATAATTATTATATCGCTTATACAGTGCACTGGAATAAGTGTTACACTCCCCCCCCCCTTATTAACTTATTTATTTTTAGTACATAAGCAAAACGCTCAGACAGGTCGATTTTTAAAATTATCAAAGTATATTATAACATCAATGTTTCGAACTTTACACGATCCATCTTCAGGTGACAGGCGTAACTTTGATTTTTTTTAATGGGAAAGTACATCATGTGACAGCTCATTTAAAAGTGTTTGAAATGGTGATTTCAAAAATGTATAACACTTTAATCATTTTTGAGAGCGCAGGGGCAAAATTTCGATCGAATTATTTTTAAACGCATTCATTTTTTGGAATCCTGAGAAAACTAATAAGTATTTTTGAAAAATTTAACCGCAGAATAAAAGACTACATTATTACTGAGGGCTGAAAGTCCCTTAGAATAAACAAAAAGTTTCTTTTGAATGGTATATTTGAAATAAAAAATCATACTAAATTTTCTATTTTTCACCCCTGTGACTTATTAAAATAATCATTATAGAAGTTCTCAGGGACGTCAGACCCTCTATAATACTGTAATATTTTATTCTGCGTTTAAATTTTCAAAAATACTAATTATTTTTTTTCATTCAGGATTCGAAAATTCATTTTCAGTTCATCTTATAAATAACATCACAAGACAATATTAAAAGTAAACACTTACAAACATAAGACACTGACAAGTTTATTTTTAATTAGAATGTTCTCCCGTATTTACCTTATCAGAAAAAACTTACTTTTATTCAAATATAAAAAATAAGTAATATCTTGTCTTTATCTTCCTTCTACTACGGACTACACTTGGAAACTAAATGCAATTATTATTCGGCACTTTCAAGGAAAAGCCGTTACATTTCAAATGGTCAAGCAAAACATTTATTGTCTCAACAACCACGATTATTGTCACAATTAACGCATTGATTGTGGGAATTAAAGGCAGTAGTAGATTAATTAATGCATTCGTTGGCACAACAATTAGTGTACATCTATTCAATAATCATATATTACTCTATATTAACAACATTTGTACATTGTTTTAATGAAATCTGTACGTTGTCACGATAAACCAAGGTAATTGCTTGTCATCTACGAAATCAAGAACGTGAGTTGCTGCCACAATTAACAGTATTTATTGAATATACGAAACTAAGTTATTGGCTGAATAAATTGAGTGTTATTGATTAATGTACTCTAGTTATTCTCACAATTATTATTCAATCATTGTGACAATAACCAAGTACATTCGTCAATGTCTAAAAGTTCGTTGAAACAACAAATTAAATTGTTGTGAGAACGAAATACTATTCAATAATCACTGTTAATCAATATTACGAACTAAATTTTTTTGAGTGTAGGCCTTCACACAGGATGGGGAAAGTTCGCCTTCTCGATAAGGTGTTTCCCATGGATATATGTAGGATAAAATAACAGGTGTTAGGCTAAGGCCAGACAAGCGATAATTTACGACGCCGTAAGAGCCGTAAAATGAAGCGCGAAAATTAGTCCCACGGTGAGAGCAGTGAATGGCCAGACTGAGCTGTAAAATATCGCGCAGCAACATCGAACCGGCCCATCTTCGGCGTGTGTCACAAACGAATGGACCTGGGTCCAAATTTGTAGTGTCCAAAACACTGTATTTACATCTCGCGACACACCGTAATTTACATCCCCGTTTGGCCATGCTTTTTACTGCAGCTACTGCCGCTTCATGTTACAGCGCTTAGGCTTTGGCCACACGGGCGATAATTTACGGCGCCGTAAGAGCTGTAAAAATAAGCGCGAAATTGGGCCCCACGATGAGAACAGTAGATGGCCAGACTGAGCTGTAAAATACCGCGCAGCAACATCGAACCGGCCCATCTTTGGCGTCGTGTCACAAACGAAGGGACGAATTCATTTTAGTGGCAGTCGCGTAGTGCGTGGCCAGACAAGCGTGTTTGACTGCGAGCTACATTTTCGTTAAAAAATTAACTAAACCCATTTCGCCGGAACTATTTTGTTTCCAAATTTTAAAATTTTACTTATACACAATTATCAGTAATCTTGTTCTTAATAAAGAAATATTCATGAAATTATTTTACTTTTTGAATTATAACCAGTCCTATAAACAGGACTCTGGGCGTTATAGTTATCATAATATTGAAAGTATGTATGAATGAGATTAAAATAGTTACGAGAATTAAAATTTTTATTTACATCCATTCCTGTTTTAATTTTTCACAGTATATTAGTGGTTTGGCTTTACAATTTTCTCCTTGGCATGGTCTCTGCTTTTCACGTTTTTCTATTGAGTGTCTTTTCCCATCAAATCCTACGTCCAAAAAAAATTTTAATAATAATAATAATAATAACCAGGTCATTTCTAACCAGGCATTCACTAAAAAACGGAACCTTTTTACTGCTTTTATTGACTATATAAAGGCCTTTGATTCAGTACCGCGTGAATGGCTTATAGCTATATTTTGAAAATATACAAAGTCGATGATAACATAGTGACCTTTTTAAGGCATATAATGAGAGATTGGAAGACTAAAATTTACCTCCAAATACCTGGTGAAAACAATATCGAAACCGAAAATATCGCAATCAACCGGGGACTGTTTCAAGGAGACTCGTTGAGTCCATTGTGGTTCTGCTTAGCTTTGAACCCCCTTTCCCAGCTATTAAACTCCACTGACTCAGGTTTTAGCATTAGAAACAATAATAATGTGGTAGCGAAGCTCAATCATCTGTTGTATATGGATGATTTAAAATTAATGGCTTCCACTCGAGAACACCTAGAATAGATGCTAAAAACTGTAGAAACATTCTCTAATGATATTAGTATGCACTTCGGACTAGACAAGTGCCGTGTTTTGAATATAGTCAGAGGAAAGGTGCAGCCCGGTGGATTCGATATGGAAAATGGCCAGAACATCAAGGTCATGGGCGAAAACGATATGTACAAATATCTTGGGATAAAGCAGGCTCGGAAAATTGACCATAAGCAAATGAAAACTGAGATAACTACTGAGTTTATATGAAGGGTAAAACAGCTGCTTCGTTCACAGCGTAACAGTAAAAATTTGTTTAAGGCACTAAACACCTATGCTTGTTCCGCGCTTAGCTATTCATTTGGGTCTAGGACATTTCGGCGTCGCCGTTTCGGCGTGGCCATTTCGGCGTGGCCGTTTGGGCGTAGAGCCGTTTCGGCGTAGGCCGTTTCGGCGTCGGCCATTTCGGCGTCAGAGATTTTATTTTAGTTGACTAAATACCTACATTGGAGTCTATTAGTAAGACATTATTTTGAAAAAAATCTTTTAATATAGTTATTTAAGTAGATACATTGGAGTCCATTGATCACAAAATTTTAATATTAATGGTAGATTTGTATATGTCAATTTTATACTTATGTGTGTGTGCTTGTTATTTAGCTCATAGTTAATGTAATATCTGTAATTGGCTTCTAGCTGTAGATATTATATATAAATAAATGAATAAACAAGATTTTGGAAAAATGAATATTTTATTTTAGTTATTATTTACATGTTATAATTAGATATGTGCTAGTCCAATTAAAAATTCTGAAACATTTATACTTACATACAAGACATTTATATTTAACCTACAAAACTTATTCACGAAATATTAATTAAAATAAAGTACCTACTTACATATTATAATTATGTGCTAGTCCTCTTAAAAATTCTAAAACATCCCCGTTTGCATCAAAATTTCCCACAAGCCGTGAAATGCGATCATCTGCGTCTCTGTATTTTCTTAATTTCAATGGTGGGAGATTACCTGCCACAAGTTGCTCGAAATAGACATCTCGACCTTTCTGCACCTGACGCAGGCCATCTATAAATTTCCATATGGTTGGATGATCTGCTCCCAATTCCATCTTGAGTCTTCTATGGGCGGCCTCAGCGTGATTATTTGTCCGGTCTTCTCCATCCAGAGTTCTCTGGTAGAGGTTCCACATCCTTTGGGGAAATAAACTTGGTCTTCTGCCATTTCCTCTTCTGTTCATACGTCCAATATAGTAGTCTTCAAACCAGTCTACAAGTGGTTGGTGTTCAGCAGGTAGAGCTTCCGCTAGAACGGCAAAGGCATCATCTAAATGTTCGATAGGAACAAATGCTAATGCTGTCAACATTCTGCAATTTAAAGCGAATTGTGGATCAGCATTATACTCTCTCGTATATCCCATAGCAGCCACTTGTTTCTTCATATTTTGTGCCAAATGGAAAAAACATCCATTGATGTCGACGCCTGGAAAACAATCTTCCATTGCCTTAAATGCCGCCTGTTCGAAATCGCAATGGATTGCTCTGGGTTGCAAATTTGGTACAATTTGTCTGATCAATTCAAACATACGGGTATATGTGGATCTTGTTTTATTCGGCAGCATGGCATAAAATATTGGATGGACTCCATTATATTTTGTGGCCATAACTGTGTATACTTGTAAAAATAGAGATGGTGCTATAGCAAATGTACCGTCACCATACCACACATCTGAGGTCTGTAGATGTTGCAGCCACGATTCTCTCCCGAAAATCAAAATTCTTTGCAATCCTTCTCCATCATCTGCTAATAAAAAATTTTCTTCTACACCATCTTGTAACGTGTAAACACGATAAGACTCGGGAATTACTAACTCTTCAACAGTTGTCGGATTTGATGGGGCTGCATGAACTTCGTTACGTTTTCGTCTGATGAATTTTCTCATCGCGCCAGTGTTTGGGAGCCGACCATGACAAGCTTGACTTGTATTTCTCAGGCACTCATTGATTACCACTATTGTCCCTTCGTTTGTTTCTGTAGCACGCTTTTTCATTTTTGTAACAACTTGTGCTACTTCCACGTCCATCGCCGAGGAGTCGTGAGTGTGAACATTTACTTTCTTGATGACTTCACCATCTCTTGTATGTATTCTTGCTTTGCACGTTTGTTTCCTCTCACACGTCCAAAATTTTAGGGATTCATCGCTTTTACTAACAGCGTCAAAAACATACATGAAACCATCAGTGGTAAATTTCTCTCTTCCTCTGGTCGATAAAATTTTTCGTTCCATAGCTTAAAAATTCTTCGTCTGTATATCGTATAAATACTACTATGAAATATTATAAGACACTACATAAACTCTTAAACTGATCTCTGTTCGAGGTATTTCCTAATAATAGTACATTATATACCGCGGGACTGAAGTAGTACATTTAATCCTGAAGGTAAAGTTTATGGCCCGACCGCAGGGAGGGCCATAATTTACCTGAAGTTTTACCTAAGTTTTCGAGGAAATGTTAATAACATTATTATGTGATTTATAGAATTTTGTATTTAAATTTTCGAAGAAACTGCAATAAATATAGGGATAACTATTATTATACTAACTAATGGTAAATATTTTAAAAGCAGATTCCTTTCAAGAAAATATTGTATAATTTAATTTTTTTTAAAAATATACATTCTGCAAATATTTTTGCTTAAAAAAGATATTTTAACAATATTAAAATTCTCCGTCTATATACCATATAATGTATGTCTAATTAAAGTTGAAAAATGTCAGTTATCATCTAATTAGCTCTGGGACAATTAAGAGAACAGCAATTATTATTAATATGCATTAATAAAAAATCCAATATAGGTATTTGCAGAATAAAATATAACAAAATGTTTATAAAAGAAATATATTTAGTTTATTTTTCTACTTGACCATTAATGTTAAAATTGTGTGACCAATGAACTCCAATGTATTTAAATAACTATATTAAAAGATTTTTTTCCAAAAAATTGCCTGACCAATAAACCTCAATGTAGGTATTTAGTCAACTAAAATAAAATTTCTGACGCCGAAATGGCCGACGCCGAAACGGCCTACGCCGAAACGGCCTACGCCGAAACGGCTCTACGCCCAAACGGCCACGCCGAAATGGCCACGCCGAAACGGCGACGCCGAAACGTCCCATTCCGATTCATTTGGTATTGTTAAGTGGACAAAAACGGATATAGAAAATCTTCAGCGAAAAGTACGAACACACCTCACAAAGGCACAAAAGTACCACCCTAAAAGTGCAGTAGAACGAACGACATTACCCCGCTATTTAGGAGGAAGAGGACTTATGGATATAGATGAGCAATTAGATAAACAGATTGCTAATTTAAGAACTTATTTTCAGTTGCAGGTTGAGACATCTACTCTACACCGCGCTATTTGCGCAGTAGATGACACAACCCCGATCAAACTGAGGGAACCAGAAATGCGCATAAACCACCTTACTAAGAACGAAAAACTGCGCACCTGGATGAGCAAACCTCTGCACGGGCGACATCCCAATGAGGTCAGCCAAGACTATGTCGACAATACAGCGTCGAACTATTGGTTGACATCGGGAAAGATGTTCCCTGAAACAGAAGGTTCATTACTAGCCATTCAGGATCAGGTTAAACCAACTAAAAATTACCTGAAACATATCGTCAAAGACCCTCAGATCCAGAACGACAAATGCCGATATGGATGCCGAACCCAAGAAACCATCCAACATCTTACAGGGGGCTGCCAGACATTTGCTGCAACTGAATACAAGGAACGGCATGACGCAGTGGTAAAAATCCTTCATCAAGAGATAGCTATCAAGCTGGGACTTCTCCAAACGGACCATCTCCCATATTATCAATACGTCCCTAAGAGTATTCTTTAGGATGGCAACTACAAGCTATACTGGGACCGTACTGTGCTCACAGACCAAACAGTGGCACATAATAGACCAGATCTCGTACTAGTTAATAAATTAACAAGACAAACCACACTGATTGATGTGGCGATACCTAACAACAATAATCTACGTAGTAAATTTACTGAAAAGATCGCCAAGTACAGAGATCTGGAAATTCAAATACGAAGACAATGGAGAATGCAAAGTACCCAGACGATACCTATTATTATGTCTACTACTGGAGTCATTCCCAAGAGCCTCCTCGAAAACATAAAAAAGCTGGGTCTAAATGAACACCTTTATAAGACCATGCAGAAAGCTGTACTACTCGCGACGGCCAGATGTGTACGAAAATTTCTGGGAGATACTCCAGCACACCAAGTCACCTAGGGCTCGATAACACGGAAAGAGTCCCACCAGAGCTCAATCCTTTTGCTACCGTAGGTATCTGGGATGAGTCAATTTTCCCCTTAGAGGGAGTGTGAGCCGTATGGCTAAATCTGGATAATAATAATGTTTTCACTTTTTGAAAATGCTGGACACGGTAACCTCTATTTGGCGACTAGAAACTCTGTATTAACATCTCGCGACACACGCCGTAATTTACATACACGTGTGGCCATACTTTTTACAGAGCTTACTGTTTCGTAATTTTACGGCTCTTACTGCTCTTACAGCGCCGTAAATTATCACCCGTGTGGCCTTTCGCTTACTGCTCTTACGGCGCCGTAAATTATCGCCTCTCTGGCCTCTAATTACGCTTACGCTTTGGCCACACGGGCGATTTTTTACGGCGCCCATTGGTTTGACTACCTCCTCCACCAATTTTAGATGAAATGATTTCACATTAAAATTTCACATATTAAAGTGATGAATTTGTTGCTGGTGTGAGTCCATGATGTATAGTATACGAAAAAAGGGTCAATACTCACAATCTTTATTATTGATGTTAAATAAGGCGACCGGTTGCGAGGCTTACAATTATGACTCATCGTAAGGCAAAGTGTACGAGATTTTAATAAAAACTTAAAAGATATCAGTTATGAGAAGTTTTCCGCTAACATCAGGGGCACCATCTGCCTTCATCCCTTACTTAAATATAAAATCTACATTAAAATATCACACGCATAGGATATAAAAAAGACATATATATGTATAATTAAAACACTACACAATTACACATAGCCTCACTCAAATAGACAGTGTCCTAATTAAGGGATGAAGACAGACGGCGCCTCTGATGTTAGCGGAAAACTTCTAATAACTGATATATTTTAAGTTTTTAGTAAAAGCTCTTACACTGGGCCTGAGGATGAGGCATAAATTGTAAGCCTCGAAACCGGTCGCCTTATTTAACATCAATAATAAAGATTGTGAGTATTGACCCTTTTTTTCATATACTATATAACAGGTGTTAATTAGATATGTAACCAAATAAACATCATCAGATTAACTGAGAACTCTTTATCAATCGACAATCCCTCACCTAACGCAACCCTCTATAATTCACACACTCGTTTTATTTACTTTTTTATGGATTGAGATCTAGTTTTGACTTTCCCCCTTTTTTTCTATATATTTCTTGTATTTCATTGAGCTTTATTGGTATTACCTTATTTGCTAGATCTAAATTTATATGTTTTTACTTTATTTCAAATTGTGGTCTTATAATACCTGTCATTATCGTTTTATATTATATCTCCCGAGTTTCCATAAAAAATGTTGTGTATATTAGTTTTTATTGTTTGAGGGCAGAGAAAAAAGCAAGATTAAAATTGTAGTGACTTTTTAAATAGTTTTTAAAAGCAACAGGTACGTAATTCTAAATGTTTCAGTATCGTAATAAAAAATTACATATTTACCTACCTACCTATTTGGAAAATGTAAAATAAACCTACCTAGTATGTAATGCTTTGATTTAAATAATTTGATTACCAACAAAATTTCTACCAATATTCATCTAATATTGTTTTCTTACTCTATCTTTTGTTGTATTTTAATATTTAAATTCCACAAAAATTAAACTAAGTAATTTGGTTAAATTCAGAACTGTCAAAAGTGTAAAACGTTCAGTTGGTCTATCTTCCAACATAATGCATAGATATGTCTACGTAGCCAAAATCTAAAGATACTTGAATTTCAAAACTAACCGCGCCCATGGTCCGCGGGTTCAATCCCCAATACAAACTTTTTTTTAATTTTTTTTTATACATTTTGTGATTGTAAGTATATTATTATATAATGTTTTTCAGACAATATGTATTTAGTTAAAATTTTTCCAACAATTATTATTGTTCAGAAATCATTTGTGGCATTTTTTAATGTGTTTGTGTGTGTTTTATTCTTTTATTTTTTTTATTTTTGGTATTGTTTTAATAAAAATTTTTGAAAAGTAGTAAGTATTAAAATTAGTTTAATATTTAAATAAAATATAAATAAACTATTTAAAGTAGGTACATATTAATTCCGTTGGAATCTATAATAGAAGTATGACTTCTTACGTGCGTACAAAGTGCACACACATTCTTTTTTCATAATCAGTTATAATTTATTATAACAACTAAGGCAGGGGATCCCAAGCGGGAATTTTGCGCGTTAGTCGAGCGCGTCAGAAAATCACATGTGGAGAAACATTGTACCCTGTAAATGTACCCCTACCATATATGGACTCTTAATAGAGGGGCGTGCACACCCCGTAAAAATAATCTGTCCAATAATAAATATTCAGAATTCATATTATTCGATATTGAACAGAACTATTTTATCACCCAGTAGACCGCACGAATTTATTTATTTTATATTCACGCACGTAGATTAATTAGTTTAGATACAAATTGGTCAATTATCAACAATATAATTTGGAAATGTCACGAAACTGCTGACAAAAGTAGAATTATTTACCTTAATTAGATATACAAATCACGGGTGACTAGCGTCACCTATGACCCAATTTAAGCTTCTATAAAACTAGGCTCTTGGGCCTAGAAAGAGAGTTCTCATTCAGTCTTCAGCTAATCGCGTATCATTTATCAGTGACAGTGTTCGGCGGTTCTCCCGGGATTGAAATATATCCTAGTGTTCGTCTATATCAATAAACGTATTTATCGCTACTCACGTCTTTTACATCCTACGTACTTACACATGGTCCTTATCGAGAAAAAAAGGAGGCCTACAAGTACAGTCCACACCAATCGAAATCAGTAGCAAATAGACGACACTAGGCCCGGGAGAACAGAACCCGAGCGAAGCAGAAGCCGTATCCAGAAAACTACAGGCCAGAAGCCGTATCCAGAAAACTACAGGCCACAAGCCGTATCCAGAAAAATACAGGTCAGAAGCCGTATCCAGAAAAATAACGGTCAGAAGCCCTAACCAGAAAAATACAGGTCAGAAGCCGTATCCAGAAAAATAACGGTCAGAAGCCGTAACCAGAAAAATACAGGTCAGAAGCCGTATCCAGAAAAATACAGGTCAGAAGCCGTATCCAGAAAAATACAGGTCAGAAGCCGTATCCAGAAAAATAACGGTCAGAAGCCGTAACCAGAAAAATACAGGTCAGAAGCCGTATCCAGAAAACTACAGGTCAGAAGCCGTATCCAGAAAAATAACGGTCAGAAGCCGTAACCAGAAAAATACAGGTCAGAAGCCGTATCCAGAAAAATAACGGTCAGAAGCCGTAACCAGAAAAATACAGGTCAGAAGCCGTATCCAGAAAAATACAGGTCAGAAGCCGTAACCAGAAAACTACAGGTCAGAAGCCGTATCCAGAAAAATTACGGTCAGAAGCCGTAACCAGAAAAATACAGGTCAGAAGCCGTATCCAGAAAAATAACGGTCAGAAGCCGTATCCAGAAAACTACAGGCCAGAAGCCGTACCCAGAAGAGTTATTGCAGATCCACAAAGAAAACTGCAGGTCAGAGGGCATATCCAGGTGCGCATGCAGAGCCAGTCCAGAAACATAAAAAAGAAAAAAAACCGTAAGTTTTTCAACAAATTAACATTTTTCCAACTACTTCGTATCGTATAACGCAATATTCTTTCCAATTTTAAACCGAATTATTCGACCTATACATATTTACAAAAATTTTAGTGCATTCTATACAATAGTTGCCATTCAAATAAATTTAAATATTTACTAACTATTTACTCTTTTATTTTTGTTAACTATATTTGCCTATATTTATTTATTGATTCTAACTATATTTGCCTTATATATTAACTATACTTTGACTATATAATAATAATAAACGGTTAGCCCTACAAATATTTACATACTACCTATTTCTTTATGTTACAAGTTGATAAAGAAAAAACATTATACCCTAATAATTTCATAGTGCTTGGTATTTCATTTACATAATTTTAGATCGCATTATTTTAAATACTCATCGTATTACAGAGGTTCTATTCTTATTATTCTATTTATAACTGTGCAACATAATACTTTGCTTGACATTAACCCACATATAACACTGACCTACAGATAAATAAGCAAACCTCAGCAAGGTCTACAGAATTACTATTTACGATTCAGCAAAAGGCGAATCACAGTAAATTGAAAATATAAATAGTTACGAAAAAATACGGTAAAAACATTTATTGCTGGATAAAATAGAAAGTAAGTGGATTTAAACATGGAAGCGTTACAGAACAAGCAAGCTGAGCTTGGAGGAGAGATTTCTAAACAGGTGTCGTCTCTTAAGAGAGACCCTGGATCTCGCAAGAATCAACAATACATTAAAGAGCGTCAGGATAGATTAGAGGATTATTGGACAAGGTTTGGGCATAACCACGAGAAATTATTAGATAGCGGAGTAACGAAAGACAAGTACTTCGAAACAAAATACTACGAGCAGGTTTTTAAGACATATATTGAGGGAAAAACCCTATTGGAAGAATATGGAAGAATATTGAAAAGAGGAAAGACAACAAAAGGAAAGGAGATACAAATAAGAAAACAAAAAATCGAGGAATTATTACAAGAATATGAACAGGAGTTGCAGTACGGTGAAGAACTGCAAGCAGAATTGAAAGAACACATGGAGAAAATAAACACACTCATCATAGAAGCAACAGTAAATGATGAGCTAGACGTTATAGACAGTGACGAAGTAGAGAGGATAGATCAGCTAAGGAGGAAGGTCAGGGAAACGATAAAGAAAATGCGGCCTGCAATGCAACGACCAGACAGCACACAGAGAAGAGAGGGAGTAACATTACCGCAGGTAAAAATCCCTGTGTATGAAGGAAGATATGAAACGTGGAGAACTTTCCACGATCTGTTTACAAAGGTAATACATGAAAACGAACAGTTGTCGAGAGCAGAGAAGATGCAGTACCTCAAAACACAAGTAAGAGGGGAAGCCCACAGGATGATACAACACTTGCACATATCCGAAGCCAACTACGAAGTGGCATGGAACATGTTAAAGGAAAGATATGAGAATCCGAGGATGATACTGTTTAAACTAATAGACAGGATGTTACTAGCACAGGAAGTAAAGGATTCTTCCGCTAGAGCACTGAAATCACTACATGACACCTTCCATGAGTGCCTGGAAGCCATAGGAGGGTTGGGAACAGATACGGAAGCGTGGAGCCCATTGATAGCGCGAATTAGCATAACAAAATGGGACAATGAGACAAGGAGACTATACGAAAACCACAGCGGAGACAGTAGAGAGATACCGACGTTCAAGTCAACACAAACGTTTCTACAGCGACGATTCCAAACACTGGAACTGCTGGAGTCAGAAAAGAGACAAGAGAAACAAGGAGGAACGGGTAAGAAAACAAGAATGGGTTGCGTGATATGCAACGGAGATCACGGAGTACCATACTGCAGAGAATTTCTGGAACTCAAGGTAAAAGACCGGAACAGGATAATACGAGAAAAAGAATGGTGTGCGAATTGTCTAGCACATAAGAAGGAGAAACAATGCTTTTCACAGGTTAGGTGCAAACACTGTGGCGGAGACCACCACCAAACGTTGCATTATGAAACAGGAAACACAGGCAACAGAAGAAACACAAATGAAACAAGAGGAGAACAAATACAGGAAAGAAATGGAAGAGAATCAAACAGTAGAAGAAACGGGTACCAATCGGACAGGTACAGAGGAGGAAATAATTATTCCAACAACGCCAGAGAACAAAATAACGGAAGACGAGACAATACGCAAGGGAACAATGGGCAAAGAAACAACAACACACAGCAAAGAGGACAGAACTCAGTTAACTGTGCAAGCCATAAGGAAGGTGAAGCATTACTAGCCACAGCAGTGGTACGCGTAAGGGATGCGAATGGAGAGCCTCACATAATGAGAGCATTGATCGACCAAGGGTCACAATGTGCATTTATAACGGAACAAGCGGCGACGGCGCTAGGAACAAAAAGGCAGCCAATACAGGCGACCATATCCGGAATAGGCTCGTCAGGGGAAAAGACAGCCAACTGGAGTATGAAACTATTGATCGGAAATCATTACCAAAGTGACTTCGAGATGGAAATAGAGGCACTGGTACTACCGAAAATAACAAGGGATTTACCGGAACAGGACATAGTTCTACAGGATTACAACGAGAAGAATGTGCTACTGGCAGACCCAAGATACTACAGGGTAGGAAAAATAGACTTATTGCTAGGAGTAAAAGAATATAGTTACATATTGACAGAAGGGATGCACAGAAGAAGTAATGGACTACTAAGTCAAAACACCAAACTAGGATGGATAATTTCGGGGATAGCGAAAGAAAGGGAGACTACTAAAGCAGAAGTATGCTGTATGATATCCAGACAAGAAATGGACATACAAATAAAGAAATTCTGGGAATTAGAAGAAGTGAATCAAGAAACAAGTTTATCAGTAGAAGAGCAAGAATGTGAAGAAATGTATCGTCAGACAGTAAAAAGAAATGAAGAAGGTAGATACGAAGTGAGAATTCCATTTAAGGAAGACGTCACAAAGTTAGGAGAATCTAAGCAGCAGGCATTCGCCAGATTGATGCAACTTGAAAGGACGTTCACAAAAGACAAACAGTTAGAAACGAATTACAGACAATTCATGGAAGATTATGAAAACCAAGGTCATATGGCAATAGCGGAAGTCCAGGGAGGAGGTTACTACCTACCTCATCATCCAGTGAGAAAGGAGGACAGCACTACAACAAAAATAAGAGCCGTGTTTGATGCATCAAGTAAAAGCTCATCAACAGTAAGCCTAAATGATATTATGCACACGGGGCCAAAATTACAACAGGATTTGACAGATATACTATTGAGATGGAGATCCCATAAGGTAGCATACTCAGCGGATCTGGAGAAAATGTTTAGACAGATCAGAATGGCAGAAGAAGACCAAATGTATCAAAAAATACTCTGGAGAAAGAACACAAAGGATCCAGTGCAAGAATATAAATTGAAGACGGTGACATACGGCACGGCCGCAGCACGATTTTTAGCATTAAGAACAATACAACAGTTACAAGAGGATGAAGGAGGGAATTTCCCTACAGCAGCGAAAATAATAAAAGAAAATATGTATGTAGACGATATATTAGGAGGAGCGGAGACGTTAAAAGAGGCAGAAGCAGCCCAAAAGGAACTAATACAAATTTTTAAGAAAGGTGGATTTACACTTAGAAAATGGTTGAGCAACGAAGAAAAAATAATGGAGAACGTACCGGAAGAAATGAGGAATGTAGACTCAAAAGCATTCAAGCAAGAAGAAATACGAAAGACGTTAGGAATACATTGGCCACCCAAAGAAGATACAATCAGATTCAAGATAGAAATAACGACGACAAAGAAAATAACGAAAAGACACATACTGTCAGAAGTAGCAAAACTATATGACCCATTAGGATGGATAGCACCAGTAGTAATTCAGGCGAAAATGTTCATACAAGAACTTTGGGAGCAAAAGACCAGTTGGGACAAAGAATTAACTAGCGCGCAACAAAGCCGGTGGAAAGCATATCAGGCACAATTAATAAATCTTGAGAGAATAACATTATCCAGGTGGAACAATTTAAATAAAACAAACAGAGTAGAACTACATGGATTCGCAGATGCGTCTCTGAAAGGATATGGAGCGGTTATTTATTCTAGGGTATTAGACCCGGAAATTAAAACAAATCTATTGATAGCAAAATCTAAAGTCGCACCATTGAAAGGGAAAACGACATTACCAAGATTGGAATTGTGTGCCGCGGTACTATTAGCAAATTTAATGAAGAAAACCCTACAAGCATTGAACAGGGAGAACATGGCAATATATGCATGGTCGGACTCAACAATAACCCTGGCTTGGATAAAGGGATCATCAAAAAGATGGAAAATGTTCGTCGCCAACAGAGTAGAGGAGATAAAAGGAGTTATAGCGCCAGAAAATTGGCATAAAGTGGATACGAAAGAAAACCCAGCGGACATCCTCTCACGTGGAAGTACCGCTTCAGAGTTATTAGAAGCAGAGTTATGGTGGAAGGGACCAACTTGGCTAACGAGTAAAAAAGCACTGAGGTTACCGGCAGAGGATATACCTGAAACAAATGAGGAGGAAGTCAAAACGAAAGTAACGACGCACATGGTAACGATAAAGGAAGACATATGCGAGAGATTCTCGAATTTAGAAAAAATGAGAAGAGTGGTATCATATTGTATGAGATTTGCAAACAACTGCAGAAAGAAGGACAAAACTCAAGGACAACTTACAGTCCGAGAATTAGAGGAAACATTGTTAAAAGTGATAAAACTCACACAAATTAACAATTTCAAGCTAGAAATAAATAAACTGGAAAAGAAACAGCAACTAGACAGGAAAAACAAATTAGCATCATTGGTACCGTTCCTGGATAAACAAGGGATTCTAAGAGTCACCGGAAGGCTAAGGCACACGAAGCTACAGTACGCGGAAAAACATCCTATAATTTTACCTAAGGACAGCGCATTAACAAAGTTAATTATATCGGACAGTCATACAAAAAATCTACATAGCGGACTACAACAGACATTACAATACATAAAGAGGAAATATTGGATAATAAACGGAAGAAGAACCGTGAAAAGTCAGTTAACTAAATGTATAAAGTGTAGGAGGTATAAAGGACAAGTAGCACAACAGTTAATGGGAGACCTGCCGGAGGACAGAGTGAACCCGAGTCATCCTTTCACGAATACAGGGATAGATTACGCCGGGCCGATAAAAATAAGTACTACGAAAGGCAGAGGACAAAGGAGTTATAAAGGATACATTGCAGTATTTGTGTGTCTGTCAACAAAGGCAGTACATCTTGAGGTAGTAAGTGATATGTCTACAGATGCATTTATTGCGGCGTTCAAAAAATTTACGGCACGCAGAGGACAGTGCGTCAACATTTACAGTGATAACGGAACCACATTCGTAGGAACGGCAAACTTACTAAAAAAAGAAAATCAAAACCTAGAGGACGAGATAAAACAAGGATTAATTGCACTAGGCACCCAGTGGCACGTCATACCTGCATATGCGCCACACTTCGGAGGATTGTGGGAAAGCGCCGTGCGAATAATGAAATATCATCTGAAAAGAATCATAGGGGAAACAGTACTGACATATGAAGAACTGAGTACGGTGCTAACACAAATAGAAGCCTGTATGAATTCGAGACCATTATGTGAATCATCAGAAGACCCAGAAGGAAAAATAGCAATCACACCAGCTCACTTCCTTATAGGGAAAGAAATTTTATCACCGAATCGGGAAGAAGAGCTCACGACGTACTTGAAGATGCCAGCAAGGTGGCGAATATTGGAAAAAATAAAAAGGGATTTCCGGAAGATTTGGAGGCAAGAGTACCTGCAACAGTTACAACAAAGGAATAAATGGCATAAAACACACCCAAACATAAAAAAAGAAGAAATAGTCATAATTAAGGAAGAGGATACACCTCCAGGTAGATGGCCACTAGCAAGGGTAATAGAAACACACCCTGGAGCGGAGGGATTAACCAGAGTAGTGTCAGTGAGAAAGGCAAACGGGAAAATAACAAAAAGATCTATACATAAGCTGATAAAATTAGAAGAGAAACAGGAAAAACCAAAGAATTCATCAGGATCAAGATGGAAGAAAATATTAATCGCAATAATGTTTTTAACACTATTGAAACCCATGAATGCAGAACTGTATAAAATATATAATCCGGAACCAGGGTTATTTACTGAAGACCTTGGAGAGGTTTACATAGATCGAGGAACATTCCGAATAAAAGTGCTAATCGAAAAAGGAAGAGTTCAAAAGGAGCATCAACTGATAGGAAGTATGATACAAGGCATACGGGATCTGTGCCAAGAGACAAAAATCGTAAATTGTAAGGAGATAATAGGGAAGTTAGAGGAAGGACAAAGGAAGGCGGAGTCAATAAGTGAAGCGTTGACAATAGAAATAAAAGGAAGAGAAAAAAGAGGAATATTAGGCACAATATTAACCTCCATATTTGGAGTGAACGACGAAGCCTATAGTGACATTGAGACACTAGACAAAAACCAGAGAGAATTAATAAAGGGGTCACAGCATCAGGCAAAGATAATGTTAGAGACAATAACGTCAATAAACCACACGGAGATGAGGATAAATGAACAGATGAACAAGTTTAACAAAGCACTATTCACAGGCCTACAAGAAATATCAAAAGGACTCAATGAAGTAGAAGACAAAGCATTAAGACTAGAAACCGAATATAGCACGTTACGAATACAAACCATAGCATTACAAGTTACGGAGTTCATAAACGAATATATTCAATTTTACGAGGGAATATTAAACCTGCACTACAACCACGGCCATTTCGTTGATATAATAAAGCCGGGTCAAATAACCAAGTTAATAGAAAGAGCGGGGAAGATACTACCACAAGGAGTGGAAATACGACGACAACCCATTATAGAAACAGAGGTCAGCCATGACGACAAGTATATAAAGGTCATTGGCTACTTCATAGTGACAGGGAGAAATAATTACAGCATGCTCAAGATCACCGCGATACCACTTAAGGTCGAGGGGTCAGTGTTGCATTCGTTTGTCGCCCCAAGAAATCTACTGATTGTAGATTATAACACTCTCCACTACTTCGAATTGACCGCAGAAGATAAAGCAAGATGCTTACAGCTGGCACGGGCACAGATAGCGTGCTCTCCAACGGCCGTAATGAACATGGATACCAAACCAAACTGTATACTGGAAGAAATTTATGAGCGATCTAAGAATAGCACATGTCCAGTGGTTACCCGGGCAATACATCAAGCTCAGTGGAGTAAGATGGGTACACCCAACCTTTGGTTAATAATCACACCGATTCCGATACACCTGTCCATTATCTGTGATGGAAATCGGAACGAAAGAGTTCTGGAGCGAGTCTCATTTCTGAAACTCTCGCCCCGATGCATCGCCCAAACGAAAAACATTACATTACTCCCCACTAGCAGCGGGGTGGAGACAGCGATAACCAGCTACCTGAAGACTCCGATCACTCCTGTAGCGCAGTTGCTGACGATGCCAAGACATCTGTTAAATACGATTCAACCCACACACATTAACACACAAGGCGATGAATTCCGTACTATACTATTGGACGAAGAAAGTCTGGAGCAAGAAGTAGCGCATACGCCCTGGCGAAAGATACATGAGTCACATTGGACTTATTTAACGGCCACCGGGGTCATTACTTCGATTGTGGTGATTGGTCTGCTCATATTGTGGAGATACTGTCCTGGTATACGAAAATGTCGCTCAGGCAAAGCACTTAGGCAGACACCCGACCACGAGGTAACTTCTTTAGCTCGTAACCGGAAAGACGCCTCCCCGTCGACTTCCAAAGCCGACATCCCCCTCAACACTTTTTCATCTAGTAGTCCCAATTTTGATCTAAATATAGAGTCGGACGGTGAAAGCTAAGTTAACAGTTGGAAAAATATTGATTATTCTTAAACTACTTATTAATAAATTATGTATGTTGTCATATTGGAGATATGGTTGTTATATTTTATATTTATGTTATACTTGTAAACCTCGAACACTGATACTTGGGACAGCTTCCGGCGGGCAGTATGTCCAATAATAAATATTCAGAATTCATATTCTATATTGAACAGAATTATTTTATCACCCAGTAGACCGCACGAATTTATTTATTTTATATTCACGCACGTAGATTAATTAGTTTAGATACAAATTGGTCAATTATCAACAATATAATTTGGAAATGTCACGAAACTGCTGACAAAAGTAGAATTATTTACCTTAATTAGATATACAAATCACGGGTGACTAGCGTCACCTATGACCCAATTTAAGCTTCTATAAAACTAGGCTCTTGGGCCTAGAAAGAGAGTTCTCATTCAGTCTTCAGCTAATCGCGTATCATTTATCAGTTACAGTGTTCGGCGGTTCTCCCGGGATTGAAATATATCCTAGTGTTCGTCTATATCAATAAACGTATTTATCGCTACTCACGTCTTTTACATCCTACGTAAATACACAGAATCTATCCTCAGAAAAACTCAAAAACGTCAGATTAGCAAAAGGTAAGTAAAGTATCTACATGAAGAACAGTGTATATTTTAAACATCTGACGATTTGAGCGGGGCGTAAAGAAATGGGGAGTCACGAAGTTTCACAAAAAAAAAAGAATGTGTGTGTACTTTGTACGCACGTAAGAAGTTATACTTCTATTATATGATTTAAACGAAATTAATATACCTACTTTTATTTATATTTTATTTAAATATTAAACTAATTTATACTTACTACTTCTCAAACATTTTTATTAAAACTGTGCCAAAAATTAAAATAATAAAAGAATAAAACACACACAAACACATTGAAAAATGCCACAAATGATTTCTGAACAATAATTTTTGGAAATTTTTTTAACTAAATACGTATTTTCTGAAAATAATGTAATGTGAAGCTCAAAGGTGACTAAAATTTTTGTTATTAACTTTTATTGCTATATCTATTACTATAGCGGAGCTATTGAGCTTTACCCTACTAATCAATCACCCTGTATATACACCGTTTTTAGGCGTCAACGCTCTTCCGGTAGGGATCTATGAAGGATTATCACCGAGCCGCAAGCCCTTATTTATTGCCATACCGCTCCCCCATAGGCCGATCAGACACCAGCTTATTCCAGACCGAGCCGTAGATTTTTTAGAATTTTAGACTACGAATTTAGCTTTTTTATTTTTCTATATAAGTTATTTTTATAAATACGACCAAATACGACGGAGGTGGGGATGGTGTTACCTACATTAAAATCTTAAATAGGAACCGCCATTTACCATAAAGTAAGCGTTTGTCGAAAATTTTTGGTATCAGTTTTGGCTTCTTAATAGGCCTGCAACTTTTGAACCTTTTGCTCTCGAAATTTCGGCGTAGAGTAGCCACCTATACTAATCTTTAAAATTTGTTGCCTTCTGGGGTGACTGAAAACTTTCTGTCACACCATCCCTTCCGTTTATCCTAAAGTTTTTGACTGAAGAATGAGACACACCCATTTTCTTGCTTTTTCTGTTTGACTGTACATATGTGGTGTGTTCCTCTTCGCCTTATCATCACCTCAATTAACTCCAATACTTACAACCTCTCCAAATACATGGCTAACATCCTAACTGTCACTTTTGAAGATCAAACCAACTACTATGTAAAAGATTTACATTGTAGTTTACATTATTTGTCTGTCGAATAAATAGTGGAGTCACTGAAGGTGGATATGAGCTATTACCTCCGATTTCGTTGAACCTCCATCGATTTTCATGAAAATTGGTAAGTAATTAGAGAATACCTCAAGGAAAAAAGGTGACATGATGCCAACTTGCGCTTTTACCCTGGGGGTGCATGCCATCCCTTCTCGGGGGTGAAAATTATTTTATTAAAATTAATACCATAAATCGATAGAGTGACAAATTCTAAGCAAAATTTGTTATATAAAGTTATTAAAATAAATCAAAAATTTTTGAGTTATTTAACATCAAAAATATTAATTTTTCGTCAGAAAAATCCATGTTTTTAACCGATTTGTGATAAATAACTCAAAAACTGTAAGTTTTTAGAAAAAAGTTATTATTACCAAAATTGAAGCTAATAAAAAATGAAATAAACTCCTTACTAAAAAAACATTTTAGTGATAATTTAAAGTGAGTTATAGTATAGGCAATTGAATGTTATTTTTTTTCGGCGAATCCCTAAATCCAAATATTCAAGCTTAAATAACGGGAAAATTATGCATTTTATAACATAAAGTATTAAACATTTGTCAAAGTACTTCAAATATCTATCAAATGAGCTCCCGAACAAATTGATAGCATTAAAATTTTTGCACCAAAATTTTTTCAAAATTTATCTTTTAAAATTTTTTCCAAAAAATGGTGTTTTTTTATAATAACTCCGTTAATTATTACGATATCAGGTTCACCTAAAAACCATTTGAAAGCTAATTTCAAGGGATAAAAGACCAAGTCAAATTTATCCTTTTAAACCTCTTACTTCTTTAAAAATAAAAGGTTAAATAGTACCGGTTACATGGTTGTCGCAGCAAAATTTACGTTTTAAACATTTCTATCTTGGTTATTTTTTACCCTAGGGAAATAGTAAAAACGGTAAAGTTGGTACAGAAAAAAGTAAAATTTGGTTATGTATCATTTTTTACGTATATTGAGTATTTGTAGAGTTATTATCAAAATAAAATGGAAATTACAATAATTTTAAAAATTCTGATTTTCTTAAATTATACCTTTTTCTTTAAAGATACGCATTCTAAACCGGTCAAAATTGTTGAAATCATTACTTATAATATTATAAAGATATTCTAGTAAAGATTACTATAACTTTTAATTTTTGTGGAAATGGAGTATGTTTTATTTTTCACTTTTTCCTACAAAATTCGAAAGGGCTCTCTTATTTTCATCATAACTTGCTTAATTTTGATACTATTAACTTCTACTGGAGCTCATTTGATAGATATTCCGAAGTACTTTGATAAGTGCATGGCAAGTATATTTTAAAAAATGCATCGTTTTCTGGTTATTTAAGCTTGAATACTTAGATTTGAGTACTCGTCTAAAAAAATATACATTCAATTACCCCTAACTCACTTTCAATAATTAACATTAGTTTAGTTTTTTAAGCGAGGAGTTTATTTCGTTTTTTATTAGCTTCCTTTTTGGTAATCATACCATTTTTGTAAAAACTTATAGTTTTTGAGTTATTGATGAAAAATCGGTTAAAAACATGGATTTTTCTCACGAAAAATTTAAATTGTTAATGTTTAATAACTGAAAAAGTTGTGATTTATTTTAATAACTTTATAAAACAAATTTTGCTTAGAATTTGCCCCTCTATCGATTTATGGTATTATTTTTAATAAAATAATTTTAACCCCCAAGAAGGGGTGGAATCGACCCCCAGGGTAAAAGCGCAAGTTCGCATTATATCACCTTTGTTTCTTGATGTATTCTCTAACTACTCACCAATTTTCATCAAAATCGATGCAGGTTCAACGAAATCGGAGCCGAAAACCTTCAGTGACTGCACTAAAATCAGGAATTTTATTATCCCTCCAACTTATACATATACTTATATCCCTATTTTAATGTACTATCTAACCATTACAAAGCCTAGTATACTTTGAACGTTATCTGCAAATTATTCATTATTTTTTATAATAATTGATCCTAAAATAAATTTAAAAACGGCTAATTAATACGTAATTACGCAAATTGGGTGATACGTTTCGTGACATAGATAATGGCCATTTTACATTCAGATGCCACGTCAAGGCTTGAATACGAAGTAATATTGAAAGAAATGACGATATTCTAAGACGGTCCGCTATTAGAAACCAGACAATAACTAATGGGTTAAAAATAAGGTCATAAGTCCAGGGCTCATCTGTTTTGAGATGGACGTTGAGAGGTGACTCAAATTTGTTTGCAGAAATTGCTTAAAAATAACTCAAATAATAATATTTGAGTTATCCTCCCACTCAAAATGGTCCGGAACATTGTTTAAATAATCAAAATGTCAAAAAATGAAGGAAAAATTCGATTTTTTTATTGGTTTTTTGAATATAACTTTAAAACTGTTCATTTCTGAGAAAAGTTGTACTGACATAAAAGTTGCGTAATTAAATTTCCTACAATATAGAATCGGTTAAAAATTTAAAAAATAGTCACCCTTGTTGCAAAATAGCAATACTTGCGAAAAACCCATACAAAAACAAGTATTCGCATTTTACGTTTTTCAACCATTTATGCTACGCTTAGGACCTTCATGTTTTACCCAGAAAAACTTTATGATATAGTAAAATAACACTGTAAATTTCATTAAGATCGGTTTAATAGATTTTGCAAAATAAATTTTGTAATCCAGCTTTCGCAAAAGAAATTTATTTTTTAAAAATGTTGCAGGACTGAAAATAAAGCAGATAGTAAGTTGAATTTTTTTTGCTTATAGAAGTGTACTGTACCTTTCATTTGCAATTTGCAAAATTAAAATCGAATAATTATCACGGCGTCAGGAAATTTTTTAAATAAACATTAATTTTTGGTGCTACGCGCAGGACAGCGGTGTTCGATTCACTCAAGTTGATTTCCACCAAAATTTCTTCTAATCTTTTTCTAATATATTATTTTCTTACTCTATATTTTGTTTTATTTTAATATTTTAATACCACAAAACTCAAACTAATTCTATTATTGTTTGTGAAATATTGTTTAAACAAGTGCATATGTTTAAAAATAATAAACTTTTATTCTCTAAGTTAAAATATATGAACAAAGAAAGTTTTTGCAAAAAAGTGTTATTTCAAAGGATAGAGTATTTGTTTTTATTTTGCAATAAACAAATTTATTTATTTATATCGAAATGTAATAAAAATTCAAATGTATCAATCATTATCAAAGGTCATTGAAATGCCCAATCGGAGCAAACTATCCGCTGACCTGCGCGTAGCACCAATAATTAATGTTTATTTAAAAAAATTCCTGACGCCGTGGCAGTTAATCGATTTTAATTTTGCAGATTGCAAATAAAAGGTACAGTACACTTCTATACGAAAAAAATTTCAACTTGCTATCTGCTTTATTTTCAGTCCTGTAACAATTTAAAAAAACGAATTTTTTTTGCGAAAGCTGGATTGCAAAATTCATTTTGCAAAAGTTATTGAACCGATCCTAATGAAATTTACAGTATTGTTTTACTGTATCATAAAGTTTTTCTGGGTGAAATATGAAGGTCCTAGGTGTAGCATAAATGGTTAAAAAACGTAAAATGCGAATACTTGTTTTTGTATAGTTTTTTCGCAATTATTGCTTTTTTGCAACAAGGGTGAATATTTTTTAAATTTTTAACCAATTTTATATTGTAGGAAATTTAATTATGCAACTTTTATGTCAGTACAACTTTTCTCGGAAATGAACACTTTTAAAGTTATAATCAAAAAACGAAGAAAAAAATCGAATTTTTCCTTCATATTTTGACATTTTGATTATTTAAACAATGTTCCGGACTATTTTGAGTGAGAGGATAACTCAAATATTATTATTTGAGTTATTTGCAAGCAACTTCTGCAAAAAAATTTGAGTCACCTCTCAACGTCCAAATGTACTAATATTTTTAAAAATCCGCCCTGGTCTCGATTGGTACGCAGCGGGAGACCAGCAAATAATCATGTTTACTAACTGGAGAACAACACAATAAAGACTGAACTTTACCGCAGTCATCACAAAGGAAGGAAAAAAAGCTTGAACTTTATTAATTAAGTATGGAGGTAAATTTATCCAGAAACTATCTAGAGCACGAACCAGAATAAATATTTGCTAAGCAGTTAATAAAATTTAATATGTTGTGAACCCTTTTTAACTGTTTCAAGGCATTTAAATCTACTAGTAGATTAATACCTCCAATTAAAGTCATTGACAAAAGACAGGATGTTCATAACATCGTGTTAAATTCACAATTACATGGATTATTTTTTACCTGACCATACGTAGAAAGTCGAGAGAGTAGATATAAATGAATTCTAATTAGGATTTTAAATTATAATTAAATGCTTGTTCTATTCAGCTTAATTCGGAAGAGTAGTTTTTAAATAATTAAACTGCAGTCGACTTTCTACAGTCTAGTTGTTAATGTAATAAAATGTTTTAAATTTGATTTTAAAGGCAGAAACCACTTAAATATATTAAGTACAGGGCGATGGTGATACTTAACTAGCACGTAGGCTAGCATGTAATTTGTAAGTATTGATGCAGGAAGCAATAAATAATGCACTATTGAAAAAATTGATATGTTTTGTACACACTTATGACAAATAAATGAATTGAAATAGTATATTATGTAAATACCGAGCATTTAATGATGGTCATTATGAAACGAGTATGACGGATACGATAGAATACGAGCTTTTTAATGATAATTAAATGCAAGTTGTATACACGATTTTTTCTATGATCATTCACAACAAAAAATATCTTAAAAAATATTAATTTTGTAACGCAAACAAATTAAGTGTTTATATGATTAAATTAATTGTTTTGTTAATACAGTTATATTTTCAATAGACATTACAATTATTATTAAAACGAATTTGAGAATAACTTTTTAATATTCCTATTCAGACATTTTCTTAAAAAGATTTAATTTTTAATTAGTCAGTTTGTTTACATATTGAGAACTGTCAAAGCGTATGCATTTGACTCGCAATTGGTCACTGCGCAATGCGCATGTACCACCTTCATCGCGAATGCCATATCGCGATTCTCTTGGTTAAAAATCTGTATCGTAATGAAAATCTGGTAGTGAAATTATAATTGATATAGGTACATATATTAAAGTAAGAGAATAGAAAATAGTTATTTATGAAACAGTTCGTGAAGTATGCTGTTTGCGAACGCACGCGATGTTTAGAGCACGAACGACAGCGGAGCAAGAGCTATACATCGCGTAAGTTCGCAAAAGTACTTCACGCACAGTTTCATTTCTGTACAATTTTTAGAACTTTGACATTTAAAAATTCTAGCTTCTTTCAAACCACAAAACTGTCAAAATCAGTAATTAGACAATATAAATTATTAAATTTGTAGAGTAAACAAAAACAAAGAAACATACAGATCATCCCAAACCCATTTTTCAGTGCGTCACAGATTATTGAATTCACAGTTGGAAGTGACAGAAAAAACGTACCTCTGTGATTATTGTACATTGAACTTAGAAAAGTATGTATTTCGTTACGGGTATTTGCATATTAAAACGACTTATAGTTATAGATGTATAATTGGTTGGCAATTACAATACTCTAAATAGATAACCAATCAATGATGCGAATAAAGATATTTTGACACAAAAGTAATCGATTGTGACAATATTTTCACAATATCATATGGTAAAATGATAATTGTAATTTCTAGGTTCGTATTTTTCAGCGACGTAAATATAAACATTTTATGTCATTGGTATATTCGGACATTGTATCGTGAAATTTGATTTTATATTTATTTATTTTTACATTAAAATATTTTAAATATTAATATTCTGGAAAATATTTATATAAATATTCTGACAACTGTCAGATTTAACTAAAACGTCATGTAATGATTTGCGACATTCTTAAAATCCTATATGACCTCAAAATCAATGACGCACTGAAAAAAGGGTTTGGGATCCACTGTATCTGTATAATAAGCATGTCCACGATGAAAAGTCTTATTTTTAAAGCGTGTTTTTGTAGTAAAAGGTATTCATTTCTTTTCAATTCATTTACATAAAGAACTGCTGATGATGTAATGGTATCGTAAAAATGGAAGGCATATAGTAGAAATGGAATTAGGCCAGAATGCGCAAAAAAAGTGGCGGTATGAATGTTTGGTACAAATGATTAAGAAATTCGAGTAGCCGCTTTAAAGATAAGGACTTGCCGGTATTAATCATTATAAATTAGTAATTTTAGAACTTACAGTAAACACTTGCATATTACTACAGTTAAAATTATTAGACGAAAAATGTTAAACAAGAGAAATTAAACTTTTTTCTACTTTTAAGGACAAAAAGCAAGTTCATTAGCGGAACTGAATTCAAAATTATTCTTCACATCGATTTTTAAATATTATATTTGGTTAAAACATCTCATTTTTGTTGGTGAACAAATATATTAATTTTTCTGGACTAAATTACGATCCTGTTGACATAAAAGAGACTAATGAAGATTATTTATCACTGGATAGCAAATACAACAAGTACAAACATTTTTTGTATAAACCAAAAACAAGCTTGTAATAACTTATCCCAAGAGAGCGGCAGTTCTCGTCAGTGGCGCACAACCCCCCTACACGCGACATTATATATATGTACACGAAATTTTTGATTTTCTAAAGCTGACTGAATTGAAAATTGGACCAAATTCCATGTTAAAGTTCAGGAAAAAACTTACCCATCCATATATCAACCATCCATTTTGGTCCAATGGTGTGGATTTTACGGCCCTTCCTGTTTAGGGTCTGTTTTTCGTTCCCGTCCCAAAAATTTCGAAAATGTAAGTCTAACCTTTACATCTTTTGATAGTACTGATCATTGCCTTTCCAACGCATGTCTAATTTTGAAAATCGGTTATACCATTCAAAAGTTACCAAGCTCAGAAATATGATTCAATTTCTATTTAAAAAGGAAATAGTTCGTGGATATAGTACATGTGTGTATGTATGTATGTATGTATGTATGTATGTATGTATGTGTGTGGAAAAGTTAAACCGATCTGAATTTTTTTCTGTGTTTGAAGAGGGGGTCAGGGCCGATTCAGAACCGGTGTACTTTGTGAGTTTTGACCACCCATAAGCCAGCTATAGGACTTGGTAGGTACAAAACGGCATATTTTTTGGGGGTATATATCTTCGGTTCAAGAAGAGACAAAAGAGCTCCAAATTCATAGCGTTATTCATATCAAAAAACTAAACTTTAAAAATTTTGGTTTTTCGACAGTTACTCAAAATTTCAACCTACGAATTGCGCCAATTGCGTTTGTAGAAGGGCTCTGGGCGCATCTAACGTTGTATACCTCATATCCGGGAAAATTCGAATTTTTAAGTTATAGGCTTCATAAGTATGATCAAATCTATTTCCTATGGGAAAAAACGGTTTTTTAAGCTCAATAATTCCTGTAATACCTTCAGCTATCATACTTTACCTTAGATGCATCGAATACTACTTGTCAATACCTTTCTAACTCATGTTTATTGATCAAAATCGGTTAAGCCGTTTAGAAGTTATTAAGCTACAAAAGTATAATCCAATTAATTATTACCCCGAAATGGTTTATGTAGTTGTAGTGGTTACGACGTTAAATTTGATCGGGCAACGGACAATCCGAGTTTATTTACCGGAAATGCCAATATCTTTTTTCAATCTATTTCGAATAGAAAAAAAATCTAGTGTACATTCGATGGAAACTAGATCATTTTTGGGAGGTAATTAATGCGACAAAAGCGACCATTTGCTTAACGTGTAATCGACAAACATTACATTGAATTTCATAGATTTAATTTATAAATAACTTTGAAAAACTCCTGATAGAAGAATAAAAAACCTCTAAACGCCGTAAAAATGAGCGGCAAATACAATATTATGTTGGCGCGAAATGTATTTTCATTTTGATGCAAAATAAAATTCTAGTTTTATTTTAAGAGATTTTTTCATAATATTTGCTAAAAAGAGCTTCGAAATTCAAACTGTATTAAAGTTACCCTTTTGTGGCGTCTTTTACTTCAAGTTGAGCAAATATTGTGGAAAAATCATATCAGATCTTTTGTAGCTGGAATATTGTATGCGCCACTCATTTTTACGGCGTTTAGCGTCTTTTTATTCTTATAGTTTATTGATTGAATGTAGTATATAGAAAAACATAAAAAAAATTAAACTTTCTTTAAAAGTAGTAACATTTTTTGCAACTCAAAACACGCATTTACGATATGTGTCAATGTGTAACTTTCCACACATTAATCCTGCAAATTTCCAATTACCTGGTGTCTTGAATTTGCATAATCTTAATTTATTTTATTGGATGGATCATTCATAAACATAACAACATTGATATTGAAGTCTCCTCTATTAATTCAAATTACGTTCGATAGTATTGTTATTACGTTCGATAGTGTATTATACCAGTACTTGTGGAACAGGTGCAATTCATAATATGTATCTCCAAAATTATGCACATAATCTCCATTTTGACAAGTATGTACAGTAGGAAAAATGAAAGAATACCCATGAACGAACATATAAAACACGCTGTATTTTCCTGTTACCGTGTCATACAAAAAATTGGCCAGCTCAAGTACATGTAATAATTATTATTACATGTACTTGCGGTGGGCAATTTTCTTTGTGACACGGTGGCAGGAAAATACAGCGTGTTTTATATGTTAGTTCATGGGTATTCTTTCATTTTTCCGACTGTAGTAAAGTTTGATTCTTTTTTATACTTTTTCTGTATGCAAAACAATACAATAACAACCAGTGCAATGTTATTTTTCTGTTACTCGTTAAAGAAATCGCTGACTAATCTCATTATATTTAATTATTAATTATAATAAATAAAATTCACAATTATAAACATTTACAGGTTAACCGGTTATAATTTTAATTAGTCGAGGAAATAAAGCTGAGAAAATGGCAAAACCTTTGCCATTTGTACAAAAATTTGGGATTAGGCTCATTACACCCTCTAGTTCATTTTCTATATTGAGCCGTTGTGCGCTTTTGGTTTTGTAAGGGTGAAAACTACCCCTAATTGTAAAAAATTATAAAATAACATTTTAAACTTTAATATTGTCAACAATTGGTTCTTATTAGTTACATAATGAATGCTTTATGCTTTAAGATATACTATCATAATATTTCAACCCTTAAAACCACCCTTGTTGGAGCTATATATTATAAAAAATTTACTTATCCTAAAAGAATAATTTCTGCTTGCATCGATTTACATAAAAATTTGGGATTAGGATCATCTCACCCTGTACTTCATATTGTATATCATGCTTAAGGGCGTTGATTATTTTTAGGGGTGTAAACTATCCCTTATTGTAAAAAATTATAAAAAACATTGTAAACTTTAATATGGGTAAAATTTGGTTTTGATTGGTTAAATAATGATTGTTTTATATTTTAGGATATAATATCATAATATTTCAACCCTTAAAAACCACCGTTAATAACATTACAGTTTTCATAAGTAGATATTTCAATTGGTCTATACAGAAAAAAAAAGTAGAATTAAAGAATTACAAAAACATTTATTTATACAAAAATACGAATTTACCAATATGTACAAATAAAAATACAAATAGTTTTTTAGTCATCTTCCAGTATACGAACCGGTTCTGTGGTATTATACATACATTGAAAATTATCCATAAGCGGACTATCCGAATTTTTCGAAAAAATAAATTCGTTTTATAAACATAGCTCCTTTATTTTTGGCGGTGAAAAGTTTTTTTAAAAATGACTTTGTAGGATTTTTGAAGAGTTATAAGACTGTGTAAACTAAATTCCGTAAGATCCATCAGTTTTTAATTAGGGTGGGTTTAAAGGGCTCGAATAAGGGGGTGTTTGCTCGTAAATAGAGGTTTTAAACAGCTATATCTCGCGAACTGTTCACTATAATGAAAAATCTATATACAAGGAAATTTTAGTTATAAAGAAGCTACAATTTAGAAGTCTATCATTTTTTTCGTATCTCCAGTATTTTTGGAGATATTTTGAAGTAAAAGTTGAAAAATGGGTAATTCCAAAAAATTAATTTTTCTTTTAACTCCAATTTTTCCAAAATTAAGCCTATTAAATAGGTCAAACTTCTTGGGTGTATTAATAATACAAATATAAAAGGAATTACAGAAAGGCGAAGACCAATTTTTAATCAGGAGGGTAGTTAGGGGGTTGTTTGCACTGATTTTTTCATAGAGAAAAGCAGGTACCGATTTTTTTGATCATAAGTTGCTTAATTTTCAGACTAGAAACTTTTTATTATTTTTTTTTTGAAAGGCCTAACTGTATGCTTGAAAAAAGATTATTTAAGTTTTCCTCGAAAAATGCAAAGTTTTTCCGTTATTTTACTTTGAATATTTCAAATTATGCATTTGACGAATAAAGCTAACTTTTAACATGCCGTATCGCGGTTTGTATTGGTCTTAGCGATATTACAGAAAAATAATTTGGTTTGTGTTACTAAAAGATACAATTTTTATATCTACCGTTTTTTTTTTGACTAAATGCATATTTTTCGAGGTATTCTCAAAAAACCCTCTAAAAAAGTCGATTTTTTCATCGAAAAACTGTTACTTTCAAGCGCGAATAACTCGAAAAATATTAGTCTTACGAAGAAAATGTAAAAAGCATTTTTTTCTTATAATTACTTTTTACATCGATTTACATAGTTAAAATGTAATAAAAAATTCCTGCCCCCGAGATGGGGTGGCAACCACCCCCAAGGTTTTAGCGTACAGCGGCATGGTATAGAAAATGATCCTTGGACTATTCCCTACCTTCTGCGAAAATTTCAAGTAAATCCATGCTGGACGAAAAAATTGCGAGCCAAAATGCTTCATTTCCTCGACTAAATTCCAGATTTTTTAAAACGATTTCCAAATTTGAATTCTAAATCTCAAAACAAATAAATGTAAAATGTAAGTCTCATCACCTAGTTTATTTCCTTCCACTTTTTCTCTACAATCTCTTACGCTTATTTCTGATAAGTCTTGCTTTACTGCTTCCAACCATTTCTTCTTCGAACTTCCTCTTCTTTTTCTGAATTTCTCCCTCTTTCAGTATTATGTGGTATTTTTTTAACATTTCGCTTCTCTGGCATTCGTATAATGTGACTCAGCCATATAACTACTTGTTCTCTAAATTCAGTATTGAATTCAGTATATCTTTCTGTTTTATCCAGTGATGTGGGAGTTCATCCAGTGATGTGTGTTTTATCCTTAATGTTTGAAAAATGTCGTTAATTGTAAAGCTGATATGTGAGCCAAATTGATTTTAAAACAATTATCATTCTTACTACATCATGTTCATTACATATTATTATAGTCTAAGAGCTAGTGAACCCTGGCTAAAAACCATGACCTGGCAGGCCTCAGCGGTGCACGTGTATCTACCAGGTGAATCGAAAAGTGCAAATTTAGGGGGTAAAATAAACTTTCTCCTGTAAGGTTTAAATTTAAGTATGTGTTTGAGTTAGTCATTTAGAAGAAATGTGTACAATGACAGGCGATTCTGAAGAGCATAAGACCTTGCCAGGCGAGGGGAAAGATTAGGGGTGTTTCCTAAAATTATTCTTTTTGCATCGAACAAATTTTTTTTAGGTTTTTTGAATCATTACAAACAAAAAACGTCTTTAGTGATTTTTCTCGTAAGTTAACAGTTTTTGTGATATAAGCGATTGAAAATTTTGAAAATTGCAAAATCGGCAATTTTTAACCCTAAATCGGACATTTATCTAAAAATTTCAATGTTGCCAAGGTACGTAGATATTCTTTAAACATTGATTGATGAAATCCCGAAGAGTTATTTGCAATAAAATGTCGAAAACCCCTTTGTTTTTTTAATTGCTAATCAAGCGGGCGCGTCACTGTAGTATAAGTGAGGACGTTTGAGTTTGCATAAATTCCTTATCTCGAGAATAGGCAAATTTCAAGAGAAATTCTCAGACAGGTCGATTTTTATTTTTGAATTAGGACTTTTGGCATATATATAATACTAGTGACGTCATCCATCTGGGCGTGATGACGTAATCGATGATTTTTTTAAATAAGAGTAGGGGTTGTGTGATAGCTCATTTGAAAGGTTATTTAATTCTCTATTCAGTAATATAAACATTAATATAATTTTTCATACAGGGTGTACAAAAAAAATTTTCTTCTATTTGTCAAATTTAATCAAAGTTAATTTAATAAAAAAAAAATTTTTTGTACACCCTGTATAAATAATTACGTTAATGTTTATATTAGTGAATAGAGAATTAAATAACCTTTCAAATGAGCTATCAGACAATCCCTACTCTCATTTAAAAAAATCATCGGTTACGTCATCACGCTCAGATGGATGACGTCACTAGTATTATATATATGTCAAAAAGTCCTAATATAAAAATAAAAATCGACCTATCTGAGGATTTCTCTTTAAATTTGCCCATTCTCGAGATAATGAATTTATGTCAACTCAAACGTCCTCACTTATACCACAGTGTCGCGCCCGCTTGATTAGCAATTAAAAAACAAAAGCGTTTCCGATATTGTATTGCAAAATACTCTTTGGGATTTCATCAATAAATGTTTAAAGAATATCTACCTACCTTGGCAACTTTGAAATTTTTAGATAAATGTCCGATTTAGGGTTAAAAATGGCCGATTTCGCAATTTTCAAAATTTTCATTCGCTTATATAACAAAAACTATTAACTTAAGAGAAAAATCACTAAAGACCTTTTCTATTTGGAATGGTTCAAAAAACCTAAAAAAAATTAGTTCGATGCAAAAAGAATAATTTTAGGAAACACCCCTAATCTTTCCCCTCGCCTGGCAAGGTCTTATGCTCTTCAGAATCGCCTGTCATTGTACACATTTCTTCTAAATGACCTACTCAAACACATACTTAAATTTAAACCGTACAGGAGAAAGTTTATTTTACCCCCTAAATTTGCACTTTTCGATTCACCTGGTAGATACACGTGCACCGCTGAGGCCTGCCAGGTCATGGTTTTTAGCCTTGGTGTGCTATGAATTATCACTAGAAAAATTTCTAGCCTTACAGGACGACCGTTAGTCGGAGGGTTCACTAGCTCTTAGACTAATACGTTCAGCTCCACCACTGATAAAAAATTGTCTCTTTTCACTGAATCAATAAACCGAAAATTCTAGATTTACTTTAACATAACTGTTAATAACAACTTCTAAAATACCTCGTAAAATTTTAAACATCATGGACAAACAATTGAAAAAACCGTTACTTGCACTCAATCTATAATTATTATTACTAGATAAAATAAGGAGAAAAACTATTAGCGATGCAATAAAAATCTTCTTTCATTAACGCGTTAAAACAAATTTTTGGTGATATAAAATAATAGTGTTCAATAAATTATAGCCGTAAACGTTTCTTAATTTGAAATTTATTTGAAATTTAATACCTATCAGGTTATAAAAGAAATAATCGGTACTTTCAGTATATGGTACGAAATAAAATGTTAGTGGCTTGACCTAAAAGGATTTAAATTGGTCATATTAACAAGAAGATGTTTTTTTTTCATTTTAATCTACGAGTTTTTAATAACGAGGAGGAGGAAAGCGTTTTAAATATCTCGGGTAATAAAATTTTCCTCGAGACTGGGACAAATCCAGATATATATATATACAGCGCCGGTTTAACCAGGGGTCTTTTGGGTGCTGTAGCACCGGGCGGTTGAAGGTTCTAGGGCGGTACGCGCGAAGCGCGTGCTGTTCCGAAATTATATGATTATGGTAAAATCAAATTTGCATACAAATCCACATGATATAATAATAAATATTTTTCTGTTTTATTATTAACTGAAACTGCTTACTACTTGAACACTTGAACCAGAAAATAATAAGGCGTAGTCAATATTCAATAGAAAAATATGGAAGGGCGGAGACAACCTGGATCTTTCTGGCGTAAAAGGAAACAAGAAAAGCAAGAAAGAAAAAATAAAATTTTGAAAGGTATACCCAAAATGACAGCATTTTTTACACCTGATGGAAATCAAGAAGACGACACTACAAATATTTCCCAACCCGGTAGTAGTTCTAGTGCTACTAGTGATAAATATATTCATATTCAACCACATGAACTTATTTTGGAGACTTCAAAATTAGTGTTAGAGCCAGAGCACTTAGTATCACCTGTTTCAAAAGTATTAGAATATGAAGAAGCAACCACCAGTAACTGGGGTAAGTCATATTTAATTTTTTTTAACGAGGTATGGTAAATAAAACAGGACAATGACAAATAATTTTTTTTATTTCTTTTCAGATCCAAAACAGGATTTACTTAATTTTAAAGATCCGGCACTTTGGCAAGATTCCCATAATTATGCAGAAATGATTCTAGAAAAATGGGTCGAACAGAATCTTACAGATATGGACTTTTCAATGTCAAAAAGAAATTTCGGGGAACAACACAGGTATGCCGGTAAGCAAATATTTTATAAAAGACTTGTTAATGGAGAGGTGGTTC
The DNA here is from genome assembly GCF_917563875.1 of Diabrotica virgifera virgifera. Classification (NCBI taxonomy): domain Eukaryota; kingdom Metazoa; phylum Arthropoda; class Insecta; order Coleoptera; family Chrysomelidae; genus Diabrotica; species Diabrotica virgifera. The sequence goes on from NC_065444.1 coordinate 68,264,089, forward strand.
GCCGCGATTGGGCAATTTACTCCGAGAGCACTGGCAATATATTTTGTCTTTATTGTGTATTATTTGGAAATAAAAAGAACCAATTTAAAACAGGATTTTCATTATGGAATAAAAGTAAGGAAAGATTAGACGAACATGAAAGATCCAATGATCATATAGATAATCTGAAAATGTATATGACTCGCTTATTAAAGCAAGGAAGAGTTGATGTAGAACTCGAAAAGGAAATTAGCACTGCGAAAGAATATTGGGTGAAAGTGCTAGAAATAATCATAAGTGTAATAAAGTTTCTGGCTACCAGGGAATTGGCATTTAGAGGTACTCATGAAAGAATTGGCGAAAAACGGAATGGAAACTACTTAGGTTTACTGGAACTATTGTCAGAATATGATCCATTTTTGAAAGATCATATTAATAAACGAGCAAATTTAGGTAAGGGCAAATCGTCATATCTATCAAAAGGTATATGTAACGAATTACTGAATATTTTATCCAATCGAGTCATTGATGAAATTGTTAGACAAATTAAGGCAAATAAATACTATTCTATAAGTGTAGATTCAACCCCTGACATAACACACCATGACCAACTTACAGTGATTTTGAGATATTGTGACAATAAAGGGAATCCCGTGGAAAGATTCGTGGGATTTTATAAAAACACTGGGCATAGCTCACAACAACTTGAGGAAACAGTTATTGGGATGTTAGAGTCTTTGAAATTAGATATTAAGAACTATAGAGGCCAGTCTTACGACAATGCCAGTAATATGAGTGGAAAGTATTCTGGTTTGCAAGCACGTATTAAAGCTTACAATGATTTAGCTCTCTTTGTGCCGTGTGCTGCTCACTCTTTAAATTTAGTTGTCCAAAATGCAGCAGATTGTTGTTTGGAAGCAACATCTTTTTTTATGTTGGTACAAGCTCTCTACAATTTTTTCTCCGTGTCTACACATAGGTGGGAGTTATTGTCTCGTGCAATAAAGGATTCGGCTGAGTCGGGGCAGACACTGTTACCTAAGAGAGTGAATACAACCCGTTGGTCTTCTCGTTTTGATGCTGTAAAAGCGTTAAAAAGCAATTACGGTTTGATTAAAACATGTTTGATTGGAATATCAACGGATATAAATGAGAAAAACATAGTAACAGTTGAAGCAGCTTCTCTATCGGAAAAAGTTGATTTGTTGGGAAACGGAATAATTTTATCATTTTGGCTTGACGTTTTACAAAGGGTTAATGAAGTGAATAAATCAGTACAAAAGGAAAATATGGATGGCACAACCGCTCATCTGTTATCATCTTTAGCAGATTATGTACTTTGATTTCTTACGTGATCGTTTTGATCACTACGAGGCCTTAGGAATGTTCTTAACAGGGAACGAAAATTATGCTGAGAAGAGGATTATCAAAAAAAAATTGCAATTAGGAGAAATGAATTCGGAGGCAAGCTTAAGCCAAAAAGAAAAAATGCGAGCATAATGTTATGTTTGTATAATAGACAATCTAAGTTGGAGATTATTCGCCGATCTGATAGTTATAAATCTTGTTCAAGAGCATTTGAATTTTTGTTTAAACTAAAAGCTACGGAAGATGAAGATATTTTCAGATCGGCAACCGAATTACAACAAAACTACAAGGAGGATTTGGACGAGTATTTTCCCCAAGAATGTGTTCATTTAAATCATTTGTTAACGTCTCTTCCCCAATTAAAAATAGACACTGCTTTAGAATTGGTACAGGCTTTATACGAAAATAAATTAATATCTTCTTTTCCAAACGTTAATATTTGCCTGCGTATTTTTTTCTCCATAATGGTCGCAAATGCAAGTGGCGAACGCTCTCTTTCGACACTAAAAAGGGTAAAGACCTACTTAAGGAATGCAATTTCCCAAGAAAATTTGAACTCCTTAGCAGTCTTATCCATTAACGAGGACCTGCTAAATGAATTAAATATAACTGATATCATCGAAAACTTCGCTTCAGTAAAATCAAGAAAACAAGCTTTTCAATAGTAAAGGTATTTGCTTACCTACCTGATGTTACCTGTTTGAATGTTATTAAGTAAATTTTTATTTTACTTTGTGAAGTTCGCCCTTAATTTTTTCCTTGTATATTGTTAGTTTTCACTTAAGTTTGAAACCAAAAAAAGTTGTAATTGTTTTTTTTATTTTAATAAACTTGTATTCAAAATATGTTTTGTTGAATTGAAATAAAGTTAAGAAATATTTTTGAGCCTGGGCGTGGCATCCGTATCAGCACCGGGCGGCAGACTGTGTTAAACCGGCACTGTATATATATATATATATATATATATATATATATATATATAAATTTTTTTAGTTATTTATTTATTTATTTATTTATTAACGGGCCTTGCCTACTTTTAGTACAATTTACAGTTTAAAAACCTCAATAGAATTAGTCAGTTAATAAAATCTTAACATAAAAACAGTCTAAATACAGTCTAAAAAGTGCTTAGAAGAATAAAGTTAAAGTTCAAATAATAAAACAATACAACATTGATATATGAAACTGACAGGTACAAAATCATTAGTTACACGTTATTACAATATTCCTACACCATCACATTGAAAAATGTATATCACAATTTGCTTAACAGGCTCACAAATTTACTAAAGCTTTCATTAAAAAAATCCAAACTATCAGCATAACAGTTAGCCATTCATGACACAATAGGTGTCGAACCCGCTTTTTAGAATATCCCGGTTATAGGAATACCGTTGCTTGGCACGAAGGCTATTCCAATAAGCGGGTTCGACTGTATAAGAATTAAGGCCAACATTGGTTCTCCTAAATGGCTGATGAAATACGTTACTTGATCTGGTGTTTCTAATTGGAACTGATAACAACATTGTGGAAATTAGTAAAGGACAGTCAATCATACTATTAATGAGTTTAAAAAATATTTTTAGTTCTGTCTGATCCCTCCTCACTTTCAAAGTAGGCAGGGAAAATGTATCTTGTAATAATGCAAAATCATATGAAAACTCATTTACGCGAGGTATATTGGATTTTTATATGCTAGGTACCTAAGAAACTTTCTGTGCACCTGCTCAATTCTGTGAATGTGTCAAGTATAATGTGGGCTCCAAACTGAAGAACAATATTCCAACAAAGGCCTGACAAGACTACAGTACAGCACTCAAATAGCATTAATACTCCTAAAGTCATGTGTGCTTCGCTTAATGAATCCAAGCATCCTAAGTGCTCTAGAAACTATGATGTCAATGTGATTGACAAAAGAGAGTGTGGAGTCCATTGAGACTTCAAGGTCCCTAATAGATGAGCCTTGGGACAATGGTGTCCCTTTAATACTGTATTCAAAATTAATTTTATAATTAAGTTTTTTAGTAAAAGTTATGGACATATACAGTGCATTCGTAAAGTGTGGAAACGGTCTATTATCTCACGACTGAATTATTTTCAGAGTACTTAGTACTAGGACTAATCACCCATTAACACATATCTCAACTTGCATCTTCTTTTCAACTTCATTACTGCCTCACCACTATCCCATCCCTAACACAGTTTTGATTCTGCTATTTTCCTATCCTTCATATTTTTCTCCACTCCTAGTCATTTCTGGTTTGACCCCGTGTCTCTGTCTTTTTTCAGGTCCTCTATATCTCATCTCACCATTTCTTTCATAATTTATTTAAATGGCTCTTATTATTATTAATCCTTAAATCTGTCTGGTTTATTGTCTCTTTGGAATGTTCTTTACACTCATTTTATCCTGTTGCCTGTTATGTTACTTACTCATTTTCTCTCATCTCCGTTTACAATGAAAAACACCATATAGCCAATCACTCTGGTCTGTCATATATATCACTTTTCTTACTTAGTAACATTCTGTCACTTCTTTCTTTTTAGATTCTTAGACTTTACTTAACAGTAGGATACTGCACACCTGCATCCATTACGACCCATTCAGTCAAACTTCTTTTAGACTATAACATTTAAGTTTTAATGCATTCACTATTCTCCTTTTTTCATCTATCTTTTCATTTCCATTCGTATCAGGCAACTTCCAATATCCATTTATCCCAATTTAAAATAATTTTTTCACATTTTACATTTGTTTGATTTCAGTTGCAATCACATACGTTCATAAAGCTCTGCACTTAAATATATTTCATTTAGTTCAGTCTGTTCACTCCACTATCACCAATAGAAATCAATCTCACACTTCTCTATTTCATATACTTATTCAATTTAGATTCTTCTTTGCATACTGACACCAACCCACAATTTGACCTATGTAGCTCTTATTCTAATTATTTTATTCACTAATCTACATTGGTAGACTATCAAGATACATTACTTCCAATTCATTCAGTCCTTTCAAAACTACATAAAGATGAATTAGACTTTATGTCACATAGTTTAATTTTATTATATTATTACATACTTTTATTCATTCCACAATACTATATACAATCATATCCTTCACACATATATCTACCTCACTAACAGTAATCTTTAGTTATTTAATTTTGTTAACAATTATTTTCCAACTTTTAACAGACATAATTATTAATTGCAATAGTATAATAATAAATTTAACACAATAAATAGCCACCTTTGTATATATACTGTTTTCTCGCAATATTCTACCGTTTACCTTCAACCTGTTGCCTGCTTGCCTTGTTAGACAACCAACAGTACATCACATAAAAATACTCTTAAATTCTGGTTTTTTCGGTTTGTTTAGCTTTGTTTTTCCACGCAAGTCTAATTATCTTTTATTATGTAGTGTATTTCCTTGTTTCAACAAAACTCAACTTTCATTTCGTCATTTCACATCCGATGACGTCATAACTTAAACCATGAAATATATATCTTCATTAAATGTAATGAATCTATAAGTTATTCTGGAATAGAGAGTTGCTAATTTAAACTTTACAGTAGATTTTATTATTCAAATAATTTAAATTATTTTTGCAGACAAACCTTTGCATTTTATTAAAAAATCCAAAATCAAATGAAACTTTAACCAAAATTGGCTTTATCTTATCATGTCATGTCACCCTTGTCAAATTGTATATCCACTTCCTAATTTCTCAGTTGGTCTGTGCCCATTGAATTGGCAAGTACCTAGCATCTTCGAGCAGGGAACCATGGCACCCTTTTAGCATGTGTTCCACTTTATCTATCAACATCGACTTGTAGTCATAACATTTTAATATATTACTTTATGTAAACCATATACGATGATGTTAACACTATTTACAGTGTGCTAGTTTCAAAATACTCGGCAGGATGTAAGTATTCCCACATTTTTCATTTTAACAGTCACAGTTTTAACCTTTTGCTATAAACTAACGTGGAAATACTTCATTCTAGGCACTGAAGATGTTCTGTTTAGAACGAAAACGTTCTGCAATTCATGACATTTTATAGTTTTAAATAAACGATTTTATACCAGAATACATCTCGAAGTTTTTACTTCTGTATTGGTTTTTTAAACTATGGTATACAGCCAACTATTGGGATTTTCCCATTGATTTTTTACCTATGTAACTGTTACTATAGTATCGAGGAATTTTTTAGAAGAGTTGCGCTAATTGATAACTTTGTTGTTATGGAAATTTTATAATTTTTTATTTTAAGGGCGTGGGCGCAAATATTTTAAGTCTATCCCTACTTTTTCTGTCTTAAAATGCAATGCGGGAGTAAAATTCTCACTGGTATGGATATGTAAACATTACTTGACAAATGTCATCATTAACTTTAAAGAGATGGCTTTTGACTGTAGTTGTATAACTGTTACTTGTATAATTGCATCATAAATTCAGTTAATTAATATGATATTTTTTCACTAACTAAAAACTAATACTTAAAATTTCAAAAACTAATACTTAATCGAGAAAAGAGGAAAAGTGATAAAGTGATTTTTTAATAGTATATTGTTACTATGGAACGCTTACAATTTTGAACATCTTTAACAACAAAATACTTGGATCACAGAATATATCCTGCTGTATTCTCTGCTTGGATCTTCCATAAATAATAAACAATAAAGAACTTTTTATTAAGTTCACGTCTTAAATCAATTATTTATCAAATACACTATCAATATTATTTAATCAACAATTCAAAATATTCCCGATACAATGTCAAATATTTAAAATTGTCACTGTCGTGTCACCATATTCTATTATTATCATATTAATATAAATATTACCACGAACATGGTGTCCATTTTTTTGAATCCTGATCAAACTAATAAATATTTAAAAAAATTTAAACGCAGAATGAAATACTAAATTATTATCGAGGGCTGAAAGTCCCTTAGAATAAATAAGAAGTTTCTTTTGAATGAGATATTTGAAATTAAAAATCACACTACATTTTATCTTAGTTTTTCACCACTGTAACTTATTAAAATAAACACTACAGAAGTTTTAAGAGAGTTTCTGTCCTCGGTAAGAACGTAATCTTTCATTCTGCGTTTAAATTTTTCAAAAATACTTATTAGTTTTCTCAGGATTCGAAAAAAATGAATCTCATTTAAATAGCATTAGAGCTAAAACTACGTACCCGTCCCCCTTGTACTTTTATCTGTACTGTGTTATGTTGTTTTTTTAAATGTAATTCATTTCAGAAACAATAAATCTTTCTCTCTCTATCTATCTCTATCTATCTCTCAGAGATTTTTTTTCGTAATAACATTATTTAGAAAATATTGAAGACGCGCTTGTTTTACGCATACCCAATGAAAGTTTAAGAGCTAAACTATCAGTACGTATCAAAAAAGTGAAAAATATTTTATAACGCAAAACTCTGCTGTAAAATTACCGTTATTTTAAGTCAAAATTACGACTTTAGAACTCACAACATTTACAAGAGGAAGTTGGAGGTTACAACTCCAACAACATGTTAGTCAGTTTTGAATTATCAGCTATTATTATTGAATTATCAAATATTATTTGCTAACTAACTGAAAAAAAACTTGAAAATAATAAGAACTAAAGGTAAGGACGATACATTAATATATAAAACAATACTGAATGTATAAGCTGTGATGGAGGAGAATTGAATAACCTTTCAAATGAGCTATCACACGCCCCCTATTCTTATTTAAAAAAATAGTCGATTGCGTCATCACGCCCAGATGGATGACGTCACTAGTATGATATATATGCCAAAAGATTATAGTTTAACAATTAAAATCGACCTGCTTCGTAATTTATCTCCAGAGTCGCCCATTCTCGAGAAAAAGAATTTATTCCAACTCAAACGTCCTCACTGTACATATAACTTCAGAGGCTTATATCTTAAAACCATGATTTTTTGGAGCTACGCGCCCATTGAGTCTTTTGTTTTACACATCAAGGACAACCAGAACCCAAAGTTTCTGAGCATTTGACAGAGAGCCATTTCCCATAAGGTTTCTGCGGGGTCCTTGGTTCTTTGTATTCGTCGAAACTATAATTATAAATTAATGAGGTAAATACAAATTACATAATTATAAGAAAATGAAATTTGTTTTATACAACTTTAATAATTGTATTTCGAGGACGACTTTCAATCTGGAGATCAAAACGTCAAATAGTAATATTAGTTTTTGAAAAAAAAAAAAGGAACTAAAACAACAGAAATAAATAGTTGAACTACGAGTACAATATAGTCAAATGACTTTCTCAAATTAATAACGCAACAGTACCTTTACTTTCAGCTTGCTTTGGTTTTTTTACACACTAATAATAATATGTGTCTATCTATTTCAGACATACTTGTCCAGTAACATTTAACAACTCAGCAACCTACACCTTTTTTGGTAATATTAAACAAATAGAGGAATTTATCAAGTTTCAAGAATATTCAGAATCAGATGAAGTAGATGCCATATTTGTACCTCTCGATGGATCTGTTCCAACAGGTAAGAGTAACCTATTATATAGTTAGAAAAATTTTAAACCGTTAACAAAACCTCTCAGGAATTTTTTATTAATCAAAATTAGTTGATAGTCCATGTGGTGAGACCGCTCCCGTCTGTGAAAATTTCTGATTCGGTTTCTTTGTGGACTCCTATTCAAAAATGTCCCCCAAAAATGTCAAAACAAGAAAGGTATCTTGTAATTTTTCTCAAAAATTGATAGTTTTCGAGTTATAGGCGATTTAAAATCTGAAAAATGCGAGAATACGCATTTTTGAGGCTTAAAAACTCATATTTAAATTAGTATTTTTGAGGTTGCCAGAAATTGAAGTTTAAACATTCAGCTTCAAGATTCTGAAGAGTGATTGCCTCTAACCTTAATTTAAACCGTTGTTTTTTAATTGTTAAATATGCATGACCATCCGATTTTTTTGCCGGTGCGACGCGCTCTATTTCAAAAATCTCCAATTTTTCTGCGAAAAATATTTTTTCTAGATTTTTTAGGACATTCTGAATAAAATAAATTTTTTGACATTTTTCTCAAAACTTAACAGTTTTAAGTTATAAGCGATTTAAAATCCAAAAATGCGTTTTTTGTCATTTTTCGGATTTTAAATCGCTTATAATTTTAAAACTATTAACTTTTGAGAAAAATGTCAAGAAACTGATTTTATTTAGAATGTCCTAAAATATCTAGAAAAACTATGTTTCGGAAAAAATTGGAGGTTTTTGAAATAAAGCGCGCCGCACCGGCAAAAAAATCGGATGGACATGCATATTTAACAATTAAAAAACAACGGTTTATATTAAAGTTAGACCCAATCACTCTTCAGAATCTTGAAGCTGAACGTTTAGTCTTCAATTTATGTGTCTGGAAACCTCAAAAATACTAATTTATGTATGAGTTTTTTAGCCTCGAAAATGCATATTTTCGCAATTTTCAGATATTAAATCGCCTATAACTCGAAAACTATCAATTTTTGAGAAAAAATACAAGATACCTTTCTTATTTAGGATGTCCCAAAAATCTAAAAACATATGCTCTAGAGCAAAAAACATGATCTTTTGTATTTGTTTAAAAAAATTGTTTAAGCAATTTCTGCCCAAAAATTTCACCCGGCACCCTTCAGATTTGTGCAAAAGGGAACATTTTTGAATAGGAATCCACAAAGAAACCGAATCAGAAATTTTTTCAGACGGGAGCGGTCTCACCACATGGACTATTAAAAATTGGATTATTTGATTGATATCTATTTCTTCGCATTTTGTAATAATATATAGTAATATAACCGCTAATAGCTGGTGAGTACCCTTTCCACTTTCTCCAACTCATTATGCAGGAAAGATCCAAAGAAAAAGAAGTGTAAGGAGACGTAGAATGTCATGGCTGCGCAACCTCAAAGAATGGTACGGATGTACATTAAATAAACTTTTCAGAGCAGACTTCTCTAAAGTCCGAATAGCTATGACGATTGCCAACCTCCATCGCAGATATGGCACTTGAAGAAGAAGACTCTTTCCAGCAAAAACAGTCCTACGCAAGCTCTTGCCTTTCTCTTACTTCGCTGCTCAGGAGGAAATGAAACCCCAATATTTGCTACAAGGAAATATTTAAAAAATGTATGACAAATGCCACAGATGGCATAAAAATAAACGAGTTAACGAACAATATAAGATCTGCCGATGATACGATGATCATGTCTAGTAGCATAGATGAATGACAACAGGCAATGGAAAGAGTTAATGGAGTCAGTGCTAAGAATACAAAATTAATGCTGATAAGCAAAAAAGCAACAATCTGCTCGACAATTACGGATAAACAACATACGTACTAATTGACCCTGTATAATCTTATGTATAGATGATCCCAAACCCTTTTTTTAGTGCGTCACAGATTATCGAATTCTCTCTAACTCATTGCAGATGGAAGTAACAGAAAAAACGTACCTCTGTGATTATTATACATTGGTTGGCGATTACAATACTCTAAATACGTAACCAATCAATGATGCGAATAAAGATAATTTGACATAAAGTAATCGATTAGGATCGTATTTTCACAAATCATATGGTAAAATGACAATTGTAATTTCTAGGTTAGTGTTTTTCAGCGACGTAAATATAAGTATTTTGTCATTGGTATATTCGGACATTGTATAGTGAAATTTTATTTTATATTTATTTATTTTTACATTAAAATATTTTAAATATTAATATTCTGGCAAATATTTGTATAAATATTGATGTTTATATAAAGTTAAATATTCTAACAACTGTCAGTGTCAGATTTAACTAAAATGTCATGTAATGATTTGCGACATTCTTAAAATCCTATATGACGTCAAAATTATTGATGCACTGAAAAAAGGGTCTGGGATCATCTATATTACTTTTATACCAATACAAATGCAAAATTGGAACAAGCCACCGAAAGGCCAGGCGAGAACAGAACGAGCTAGAACAGCATTTAATAATATGAAACAACTACTCGTAAAGAAGGATTTGTCTCTTCTTCTAAAACTATGTCTATGTAAATGCTACATTTTTTCGACCCTCTAATTTTATGCAGAGGTCTTGGATGAAAAAATAAACTAGATGCGTTCAAAATGTGGGTGTACCGACGCAATCTTCGTACATCCTGGACCGAACGTTCATCAATATAAAGGTAATCCACAGAATTGGAAAAGTGAAAGAAATCGTGAGCTCAAATAATAAACACTTCAATTGATTATCCAGGGAAAAATAGAGAGCATGCGAGGGTCAGGCAGAAGAAAACACTCGTGGCTCCAAAACCTGTGGAAGTGGTTAAAATTAATATTGGTTAAACCATTCAGAAGTACTGTAAAGAAGATCAGAATTACTCTGTTAAGAGCCCATGTTCTCAGCGGATAGGGCACTTGAAGAAAAAGAAGACAATATTTTATCAACTATAAAAAAGCCTTTGAGCAGGTGAAGTGAAATAAATTTAGAGCCTATTGACAGAGATTGGGGTACTTCATTGTCTGGTTTTACTTTATTGGCAATTTGAACACATCTACAAAAGGTAAAATGAGAGAGGAAGAAAATGGAAAACGGAGGAAAAAACATGCACTCTAGGAAGAAAAATATCGAACTTGTATTACATGGATGATCACCATCCTGATAGGTAACACGGGAACAGTAATCGACAGATTACTATTTAAAATGAGCGAAATAAGCAACGAAATGGGTTTAAAAATCAACACGTCAAAGAATAAAATGGTCGTAAATGTGTAGCACCAGCGTGGATAACAAACGAAAAAAAATAATATGTAACACAACAAATTAAACAAACATAAAAATATCTATACTTGGCGCTACGTAACTTTTCGGAGTACCTCGGTAGCTCTAAGTCTTCAGAGATCTAGGGGTGTGGATTCTTAATAGATTTTAAATATAATATAAACTCAAATGCTCGGAGGGCGCCATTGGATAAAACGAAAATGAAAGACGAAATATACTTAAAACTTTAAAAAAAATAACTAAACTAAAAAGTTAATAAAAATATATAGTTATCATAAGATACAAACACATTTACATAAATATAAATATAACATGACTTACCTTAGTGTTCTCATGTTGATTTCTTCACTTATGAATAAGAGAAAAGGGATCAGATAACAATATTATCAATCAAAAAAAATTATTAAAAATGAATCAACTTTTTATAAAAATTAAAATAAAAAATGAAATGATGGATCTCTTATAGACAATATAAGAGATTCTGTTTACAAGGACAATAAAAAAAGGTTTACAAACAATACCTTGTCATATAGTCCTGTCCTTATTCTTCGCGTTGTGAATGTCCAAAGCACGCACTTTTCACTGAATTTAGATAAAGAATAGTACAAAAATGTTTATTTCCATGAAAAGTTTCAGCAAAAATAAATAAATAAACTTACAAATCTGCTCATATTGCCTAACAGCGGCATTTGGCTTGTGACTAGGAAGTCACGAAAGGAGAACTGTTTCTAACACTACATTTCAGGAACTTTAAAAACTTGATTAAGAACTACGTCAGAACTTAATATTCCAACTTAACTTTCTCAGAAAACCGCCAAAGCGGCTTCTGCTGAGGCAACAACAAACCTCTCTCTTTGAACTCAAAGCTCAAACTTGAATTTATTAATCTCACAACTTGAATGAATCTCCTCAAACCAAAACGCTTCCTTCCAAAGCCCTCTCCCATTTCCTCATTCTACCCTACTCATCCAATTAACCAATAAGAGAAAAGTTCAATCCTTCCCTCTTTCATCATTGACTAATAAAAAAAATAACTATGCTTCCTACACTTATTATTGACCAATAGGGAAAAACAAAACATTCTAACCCAACCTACTTAGTAGGGAACCGTCAAAAATCAGTTCGCAAAGTCAGCAAACCTCTCCCAGTTCCACAGTTCTCAAGAAAAATATTGCTGAGTCCACAATCCTACACTTGCTCTCTCTGATACTGATATTAGCACGTATGTGTATCTAAACTCCAAAAATCGTGGCGCCAAAGACCATTAACTACAATGTAACTCTTTTTTACATCACAAACTGAACGGGCGAGAAATTAAACACAGGAAATCGCATGTATATATTACTACAAAATAATATAACGTCTTTTTTAACAAAACTAACTTTAACAAAACTACAATTACATATACCTCACGTATTTTTCGGAACAGAAATAAATTCCTTGAATTTACTTGGCATATGAAGCGATATTCTTATGTCTACAGTGTGGGACAAAAATGTGTTACAATACATTTAAAATTTTTAGTTTCTGGATGAGGTTAAATAATTGAATTCTTTTGAACCATTTCAAATGATAGATAAAAAATATTTTCTCCCAGAATAAGTATTCTGGAATGGAGAGAATAGGATGATAGGGTATCATTGTGGCTAAAAAGAGTCAAAAATAAATAAAATGTGTATAAAATATACAGTTTTTACTTTAATTATAATTTCATTACTTTGCAGGATTGCCCGAATCAAGTTTCGTTATCATACCACCTCATCATCCAGCATCAACGAAGTATAAAACTAGAGAAAATATTCTCCCATCACCAATGTTCCTATCGACGGCTAAATCCATTCTTACGTTTTCGAAAAACATCGAAAAATACGTAGAAAAGAATTGTAATGATACGTCATACAAAGTGAATTGCCTAAGAAGCAAATTTAATAGAAAATACCGACCAGTATTAATGTCACCGAATGGTATTCTAGATATTCTAAAAATTGAACCTCTAACTTCAAACTTTGTGTATGATATTTACAGAGTGGAAAATGACACCTCAAATATCAGTGTGCTGGCTCTAAGGAATAACTTCCTTCAGCCTTACACAAAAATATTTTCGTACAACATATTCTACGACAATATTACACTAGTTGATCAATCTTTTGAAGATAGATCTCCAAACGCTTCGATAAATGAAGCCACTAGCAACTGTCTAAATTATTTTAAGGAAAAACGCTTCACATTCTTCATAGATAATATTTCTAACCTTTCGTTTAGATCTGAGGCTTGGGTCTATGCCTTTCTCTCTTTATCTCTTCTAGGAGTAATATTCTGCATGTCCATTATTATATTTCTACTAATATGTATTTGCAGAAGAGATATTTTGGAAGGAAATCCAATTCTCACAATTTCCCTTCTAGTAGCTGTCATGATATTATTCTGTTCTGTCCTACCGTTCAGTCTACAGGACAACAGTACTACGAAAAATCCTCTTTGTTTAGCTAAATCTTTAAGTATTACACTTGGATATGCTATGGTATTTTCTTTGCTTCTTTCGAGGTGTATTCTTCTAGCTACAGCCTGTAAAGAAATCGGATTCCTGTCACACATAGCTGGACCAGTACAATCGTTTTTATGCCTTTTCATCTTTGGTGTACAAGCTGCACTGAGTCTGCAAATAATTGGAAAATGTCAAGAAGTGTTTTTCAGACAGTCTTTCATTTATCTACTAAGCTACAACATCATGCTGCTGTTACTTTTGCTCTGTCTTTGCCCTCTCATCTTCAAATGCGAAAGAAATTACAGGGAAGGAAAATATTTCTGCATCGCTATTATATCTATAACAATCGTGTGGCTGATTTGGCTTCCCATTTATATGTTCTACGATGAAGGCTGGACAGAACCAATGCTTTGTTTGGGACTGGTTGGTACAGCTGGTGTATTTTTGGGAGCCATATTCATTCCGAGAACATACCTGATGACCATTGCAGCAGCCAGGAACAAAATCACCAGTACTTTGCCATCTCTAAATACAGCTAATAGTATTGTGGATATTTATAGAAGCAATACACAGGTAATTTGTTTATTTATATAATAACAATAATAATGATAATAATACTTCAAGGCATCAGTACGTCTGCTTTGTAATACTGCCTCTGCCACTCGCTCATAACTTTATTAATGCATTGTCTATTTTTATAGTAAGTATTTTTTATGGATTACTCTAGTAGCACTTTATACTTCTGCAATAACTTGCGTCACATGTAAGGCCTGTCACATTCAATTAAAAATCGTAGTTATTTCTGTTATTTCTGTTCTTTGCTTGTTAAAAAATGTAGCAAACGGTCTAAAAATCGATGCATTTACTATGAAGTAAAAGCAAATCTTTATTCATTCTAAACGAAAAGAAAACGATGCTTTTTGTTTTGCTTCGGACGATTTACTTTGTTTTTACTTAATTCTTCTTCTTCTTCACGTGCCATATCAGAATTATTCGACGTTGGCGATAACCTTCTCAAGGCTTCTCGATCTTCTGTTACTTGGAATAGTTGTTTTACAAAATCAATGGGAAAAACCAAATAGTTGGCTGTATACCATAGTTTAAAAACTCATACAGAAGTAAAAAACTTCAACTTGTATTCTGATATAAAATCTTTTATTTAAAAACTATCTAAAAAGTCATCCAAATGGATTGCAAAACGTTTTCGTTCTAATTCAGAACATCTTCAGTGCCTAAAATGAACTATTTCCACATTAGACTAAAGAAAAAGGTTAAAATTTTGACTGTTAGAATGAAAAAACTTGTGGGAATACTTACATTCTGCAGAGTAGTTTGAAACTAGCACACCATTTAAAGTGGTAACCCTATAATATATGGTTTAAATATGTTATTTTTACAAAACATGTTGACTACAAGTCGATGTTATTAGATATAATAGAACACATCCTCAAAGGGTAACATGGTTCCCTGCTCGAAAATGCTAGGTACTTGCCAGTACAATGGACACAGACCAACTGAGAAATTAGGAAATGGAAATGACAAGAGTGACATGACATGACATGACAAGATAAAGCCAATTTTTGGTTAAAGCTTACAAAGTGTAGTTTGGTTTTGGATTTGTAGTAAAATGTATAAGTTGTTATTAAATATCTGAAAATGCGATTTAAATTATTTAAATATTATAATCTATTGTAAAGTCTCAATTACAGTTACATTAAGTTGTTTTACATTTTATATTTGAGTCCATTTACGAATGTTTTTTAACTAAGAAACTTGTTTCCTTACTACACTTCTAAGATCCCGTATATTGTTTTTATGATAGGATCCATTTAGTCACTTCTAAGGTCTATATATATGACAGTGAAGTTTGGCAAATGAAACAGAGAATAGAGGAAGTGTTGCTAGGAACAGACATAGACATCTGGAGAAGAGCAGCAGGCAAATCAAGAAGAGATCGGATACCACGGCCATATATAGAAAATGCCAGATGATAGGACTCCTAAACAGATTTTGACGTGGACGACCACAATGTAGAAGGAAATGAGGAAAGCCGAGAAATACCTGGAGGGAGGGCAATGAAAAAGAACTCGAGCAAAGAGAAATCCCTCCAGGTCTATGGTTAGAGAAGAATGGCGGTTAGAAGCCGGAAGGCGCCGGAGAACGCTATAAACCGGTAATAAAGAGTAGTGTAGTATTCTGTATCGATTTTCCTTCACTATTTGTCCCAAATAAGACATTTTTTCTTCCAATGTTTAACAGTCATATGACATGTCCAAGGTATCTTCAGGATCCGTCTATGAATTCACACTTCCAATGCTTCAGTCTGTTCATGATCGATAGGTACTTTGTGTCCACATTTCTTCACCATAAAAAATACAGACCAAACATCCCACTGTACCAATCTGTGTGTTTCGTTCCTATGTCTGGATATTGTTGGTCTGTTATGACATTTCCCGAATTAAGTTATGTTGTGAACTTTTTCAACTTGGACTCCATTTAATTGAAGCTCTGCATTTCCATGTGGGTTACGACTAATAATTGAAAATGTGGTTTTGTTTGAGTTTATTTTAGTGCCCATTTCCTCTCCTACTTTGTGAATACGATCAAGCAGAATTTAGAGACCTTCAATATTTTCTAATAAAAAATCTAAAAAATAGATGGAGAAATGCTCAATCATCTGCGTTTTGCCGACGATATAGTACTTATTACCGAAGATCTGGGTGAAGCACAACAAATGCTACAAGAATTAGAAAACGTTTCTTTAACAACAGGTCTAAAAATGAACATCAGTAAGACCAAATTTATGACAAATTTAGTTCCCAGCGAACGCCTAACCATCCAAAATCAAGTGGTAGAATTGACAGAAAAGTACATAATATATTATCTCGGTCATGAAATCAGAATAGGCAAGGACAATCAGACCTGCGAATTTCAACGACGAATAACACTTGCTTGGGCGGCGTATGGTTCACTAATAAGAGACATCTTTAAGAGCAACATCCCGATAGCTATGAAACGGAAGACATTCGACCCACGGGCGTAGCCGGGGGGGGGGGGGGGGTTGGGGTTTAAACTCTTTCCGAAAAGTAAGATATTTCAAATTTTTATTATGAATATAAAGGTTATTTTATGTAGTTTTAGTCGTTTTACTTTTTTGAACCCCCTCCGAAACTAAAACCTGGCTACGCCTGTGATTCGACCAATGTGTTCTTCCTATTATGACATACAGAGCAGAAACTCTCACGCTCACAAAAACAACAGAACTAAAAATGCGAGTGGCACAAAGGCGCATGGAAAGATCGATTCTCGGCGTGACAAAAAAAGACAAAGTAAGGAACCAAGACCTGAGGAAAAGAATAGGAGTCACTGATGTTGTCGAACGTATAGCCAGGCTGAAATGGAATTGGGCAGGTCACATAGCGAGACTGAAAGACTCGAGATGGACCAGAAAACTAATTGACTGGCGCCCAAGAGATGACAATCGCAGCAGAGGACGATCACCAACACGCTGGACGCTGGACGACATTAAATGGATATCCAAGAAATGGCAACAAGACGCACAGAACCGTGGAGAGTGGCGAAAAATGGGAGATACCTATGTCCAGCAGTGGACAGAAGAGGTAGCATAATGATAATGAATATTTTCTGACAAAATTACTGTATCGTCCGCTTAAGTAGTGCACCGTTGATTTTTATTTCATATTAGGGATGGGAAAAACCTACCGGTTAAAACCTAAAACCGGTTTTTTCCTTTGCAATAATCGGTTTTTCCGGTTGTTTTTTTGTCCCGGTTATAACCGGTTTTTTCTTTTTAAAGTAATAACCGGTACAAACCGGGTAAGTGGAAAAAATACTGAATTTAGAGAAAAAATGGTAAAATTTTTCGCCCCGTGCATAAATGGGAAACTTTAAGCTGACTGAAACTGAGTTTACAACACTGATGACTGATTTTTATACTGATATGGACTGATATCGATTCGCATGTAGTATCGCAAACTAAAGCGCAATGTAAATGTAACTTATTTGGTATTGGCTATGACTAAAAAACCTAACACCGGTTTTTGGAATAACCGGTTTTTTTGACCGGTTAAATCCGCCAGGTTAAACTGTAGGTAAAAAAACCGGTATAACCGAAAACCGGTGTTTTTGCCAACAACCGCCATCCCTATTTCATATGGCTGTTTCTCAAGTGCCTTTTTAAATGACTGGTCCGAATAAACATTGAACAATTTTAGCAATAAAATGCAACCTTGTCTGACTCCTCGTTGTATGGAGATTTCGTCGGTGTAGTTATCTCCAATTCTTACGATAGCAGTTTAATTCCAGTACAAATTTTTAATGACACGAATATTTTGTCGTCTACTCCTATAATTTTTAGCATCTGCAATAATTTTTCATGCTGTAGATTATCACGGCATTTTTGTAATGGTAGTGGATCCCAAGCGGGGATTTTTGCAATTACTCGAGCGCGTCAGATTATCATATGGGGAGAAACGTTGTACCCTGTAAATATACCTCGACCATATATTGGATCTTAACACAGGGGAGTTCGTTAAGTGGGGCCGGAAAAAAAATCTATCCTTAGAAAAACTCGAAATCGTCAGCTTAAGATAAGATTAAGGTAAGTTAAGGCAAAAGAGTGTATATTTTAAAAATCTACTCAGAAGAGAAAAGGGGGGAGTCACAAAGTTTTACAAAAAAAAGCGAGTATTTCTCGAAATAAACGTCAGATCGAAAAACTAAAAAATATGTGTTCTTTATTTTTCAAAAATCTATCGAATGATACCAAACACGACCTACCACGGAGAGGAGTAGGGGGTAAATTTAACATTTTAAATAGAATTCCGCGATATTTCGCAAAATGAACATCAGATCGAAAAACTGCAAAGTAAACGTATTCAATATTTTTGAAAAATCTATCAAATGGCACCAAACACGACCCCACAAGAAGGTGGGGTGGGGGATATATTAAAATCTTAAATAGAAACATCCAATTTTTAATGCAGATTTGGATTCCTTACGTAAAAATAAGCAACTTTTATTCGAAACATTTTTTCGAATTATGGATAGATGGCGCTATAATCGGAAAAAACGATTGTTGGAAATGGAAAATTAAATTAAAAAATAGAAAGTCCCCACTAAAATGGAAAACTTAACTAAACTTTTTTTGGTTTTGGGACATACCCTTCACAACCCAATAGGTCCCCAAAGCGCTCGATTAACTGCAAATTTAGCATACTTCCCTTCCCTACTATAATATGATATTTAGCGCAAAAAGTGGCTCTCTGGTTCCCATAGCATTTCTAAAATTGGGTATCCCCGAGATCTTCTTCTTATTTGCCTCTAATTCTGATGTATAGTAGAATTCGTAGGAAAATTTTAAGAGAGTAGGCGTAAAACGTCGGACCAATTCTTTCTAAATGCATTCAGTTTTTTCGAATCCTAAAAAAACTAATAAATGTTTTTGAAAAATTTAAACGCAGAATGAAATATTACATTATTGCCGAGGGCCGAAAGTCCCTTAGAATAAGCAAAAGGTTTCTTTTGAATGAAATATTTGAAATTAAAAATCACACTAAATTTTCTCTTTTTTCACCCCTGTAACGTATTAAAATAAACATTATATAAGTTTTCAGGGACTTTCGGCCCTCGGTAATAATTTTGGTAATCTTTCATTCAGGGTGTAAATTTTTCAAAAATACTTATTAGTTTTCTGAGCATTCGCAAAAAATTAATGCATTTAAAAAGCATTGGTCCAAAATTTTGCACCTACGCTCTTAAGAGTGTCTAGGTACTCTTAAGAGGTCATTAGGCTCAATTGATTGATATTCTGAGCATTTTCTGGCATCATATTTTTTAGGTATTGCGGCATAGATGGACTTGAGCTAATCTGTGGGAATCACTCCAGTATTATATTATATTGCATTAAAATGATTTACTTTTATATTAGGATTACAAGCTTTCCTAATTTTAGCAATTTTATAGCGTGTTCCACCTCTGATTCCATAACTTCTGGGCCGTTAGTATTATTTTAATAGAATTCGGTAATATTATTTTTCTGTTATATTTAAACAACTCTAATATAATACAGCTGCCATCATTTTTTTATTTTGTTCTCATTTACAACAATTTTCTTTTTATTGTCAACTAATACAGAGGGAACTCGTTTTTTAAATATGCTGATGATAAGTTCTTTTACTTTTTTGTACACTTTATTTTATACCTTGAGCAAATATTGCTCCATCGTTCCGTTTGTATAGAAATGGCAAAATAATCTCATTCCATTCTCATTTTCCATATAGAACTATTTATTAGCTTGTCAACTTGATTTGAAAAAATTTTAGAATTAAAAAATAATCTACAAGTGATAGCCAGATATTATATCAATTATTAATATACATAGAATATAAAATAACAGGTAGGTAACATTTTGGGTCCTATAAACATAATTTTTTTATTATCAATAAATATTCATTTTCGAATAATTTTTTTTATCACCAACAATGGTAACATGGCAATTTTAATCTCATCGACAACGGCAACGGCTACTTTCCTTTATGAATAAAAACCGGAGGTCAGTATCACATTTGACTGATCAAGGTTAATGACCTTAATTGCATCAACAATTGTACATCGAACACACGAAAGTGTCGTTCTCTATAAATAGAAGGTATCCTTCTACTTTCTCTCGACTAAAAAGATGTGACTATAAATTGTATCAATAATTTTGAGGATGTTAATACTGCAAGAAACACAGTAAAGGTTGGAATGCAGTCTCAATATTTGTACAAACTTATTATTTATAGTATAATTATTAATGGTTGACAGCACAATATCCTCAATATTATGTTCAAATAAAGAAATATATCTTACAGAGTGATCCTCATATTTTTACAAAAGGATCAGGGAGATAAAAACTATATAAATAATTCAGTTCTATATTTTCTAAGAATTTATTTTACAATACAAACAACTATTACCTATTAATTTTATTCATCATCATTATCATCATCATCATGGGCTTTACAACCACTGGTGGGTCTAGAATCAGCTTCCATTCCTTCCTATTCTTCACCTTGGTTTTCCCATTTCGCTAATACTGGTAAGTCGTCTTCCACCTGGTGCTTAAATCGTGCTCTGGGCGCCCTCTTTTCCATCCTTCTTCTGGTCTTTGGTTATAAATATTTTGCGGCTCCATCGCGTTTATTTTCTCTAAGTGGCCTAGCCACCATAGCCTGTTTATTTTGATGGACCTACCAATATATACTAGCATTGTTTATATAGGGATAGTTGGTCAGCCCAATAGGAAAATTTGTTTGATTCAAATTGAGACAGTCACCAGATGTCCCCACAATTTCTGTCAGGGTCGCAACGTCAAAATGCATACACACCAAGTTGGATACGATCCTATTCATAACACCCCAACTCGCATACATATTAAGAAAAATAAATATATATAGGAGAAAGATAAAGTTAAAGATAAATGGTATGGTTTGTTCAACAGTAAATGGTTGAGTTCAATTAGTGCGGTCGTAAATATTATTAAATTTATCTAACCTGGCCCATTGTTAAGACCCACCCGGAGCGATAAGCCACCGAGGTAGACAGAGTTGGTCTTTTGCAATTAACACTGACTGGACGGTACTCCCATAATAAAGCCTGAAATAAATTTTACCTGAAACCGGGCCTTTTATATTATTATCGGTTAATCTAGGATGTTTATAGTGGTAACTAATTGAACTCAACCATTTACTGTTAAACATACCATACATTTTTATTATATATGGAAGAATATATTTAGAAATTGAATTAATTATGTCATGCTATTATATAATGTATACTAGCATGACATCGTTAATTGAATTTCTAAATATACTCTTCTATATACATATTTATTTATCTTAACATGTATGCGAGTTGGGGTGTTATGAATAGGATCGTATCCAACTTGGTGTCTATGCATTTTGACGTTGCGACCCTGACAGAAATTGTGAGGACATCTGGTGACTGTCCCAATTTGAATCAAACATATTTACCTATTGGGCTGACCAACTAAGGTTCACTATAAAGGCGGTAATCTCAAAATTATAGCGTCTACGCCATATTATAGGCCAGGAACCGAAGCTTTTCACCTCGCAATTTTTACAGAACGGATAGATTTGCTTGAAAATTTGAAAATAAGTAGTAGATAGACCAAGGATCAAAATCTATATGATGCGAAAAGGCGCTTTTACCATGGGGGTGGTTGTCACCCCATCTCGGGGGTGGAAATTTTTTATTATATTTTGACCGCAAAAGTTGATAAAAACATTCATTCTAAGTAAAGAATGTTCTAAACATCTTTTTGATAAAATTAACAGTTTTCGATTTATTTGCCATCGAAAATGTTAGTTTTATTTCGAAAAAATCAATGTTTTGAAAGGTATACTCATTTACGATTCACTCAATTTTTGCGGTAGAAAAAATTTTTTGAAACCAATTTCTTGAGAATTGAATAACCTACAATTTTATATTGAAACATTTTTTCGTATCTCTGATGAAAATCTTTATATTCTGAAGAAAATTACATTTTTACCAAGCTACAAAAATTCCTTATTCACTTTTAACTCCTGTTTTTAAAAACGAATCATTCTAAGCCAGTCAAACATCTAGAATATATTAATAATACATAAATAAATAAGAATGAATAAGGACAATGACTAAAAACCCCGCTAAGTTACATTATTATGCTTCCAATTGGATTTCTCATTTTTTTTTTTTTTTCAAAAAAATATATTGATTTTTTAACCCTAACATTTTAAATTTTGATCCTAAAAGTTTGGTAAAAAATAATTTTGTAGGTTTTTATAAGGTCTATTTATAAAGTCTATTAATATTATTTTTATGTCAAAATCCTCAGTCGCAAAAAGAGGTGACTTTGAAAGGGTTGGTAAAGGTGGTTTTTGCATGTTATTACAAGTTTTAATTGTCGATAGCTCACTCAATTTTTGCCGTAGAAAAAATTTTTGCAAACCAGATTTTTGGAAATTAAATCGGCTACAATTTCATATTTGAACATTTTTTCGTATCTCTGATGCTAATCTTGCTATTCTGAAAAAAGGCAATTTTCCAAACTACAAAAATTCGTTATTTGCTTTATCCATTTTTTTTAAACTATTCATTCTAAGCTGGTCAAACTTCTAGAACCTATTAATAATACATAAGCAAAAAAAGACCAAGTAAGGTCAATGACTAATTTTAATTAGAGTGGTGATTAGGGGGTTGCTTCCAATCACTTTTTCGCTGGAAAAATAGGGACTGACATTCTTTTCATTATAAGTTACTTAATTTTTGAGCTAGAGACTTTTTTTATTTCTGGAGATAGATATTTCTAATACTTTAAATTAGTTTGAACAAGTTGTCCTCGAAAAATGCATAGTTTTCTCGTATGTTTACTTTGAAACTACAATATTTAGCATTTGACGAAGAAGAGCCAACATATAATAAAGTATAGCTCGATTACTATTCGTCTTAAAGAAAATCTAAAAACATGTTTTTGTTTATTTTTTCAAAATGTACATTTTTGTTAAGTAAAGTTGATTTCATAAAACGAAAACTTTTGGAGTTATTAGCAAATCGTTTACAACTCGAAAAATATCAACTTCTGAGAAAAACGATATGAGATATTTTTTGTTTAAAATCACAAATTTCCGGGGCAAAAAATATGATCTTTTGAATTTGTTTAAAAAAAACAATTTCTGTCAAAAAAATTCGCCCGGCACCCTTCTGATTTGTTTAAATGGGACATTTTTGCCAGGAGTCCGCAAAGAAACAGAATCAGAAAAGTTTTCATACGCAGCGGCCTCACAACATGGACTGTATATTGAACCTATCAGACAAAATTACTAGAGGAAGAATTAAATAGATATTTTTGACGACGTACGAACACAATAATAGGTATGAGCCGAAGGTCATCACAGGCGTGATATCACAATGGAAGAAATCGATTACGCAATTAAAAATTCAAAAGATTGGAAAGCAATAGGACCCAAAAAAATTCCCACAGAATTTTTAAAATTATCTGATAGCGGCAATATTCAGATATTAATAATTAACTAAAAAAAACAGCAATAATTCCAAAACAATAGCTTAAATTAGTATTTACTACTTTCCCAAAAAAAGTCCAGAAAATGTGTTAAATATAGAGCAATAACAAGTACAAGAGAACAAGTCTCATAGGCTACACCTTGAAAGTACATATTCTTTAGAATAAGCCACCAACGGATTTACAAAAAACTAGATGCTCAGGTTCTTCTTCTTCTTGCGCCATCTTCTAACGAAGGTTGGCGATCACTTCTTTAATCGCTTCACTATTTTTGGCAACCTGAAATATCTATTCAACACTGAGCTTAGTCCAATAGTCTAAGAGCTAGTGAACCCTCCGACTAACGGTTTTCCTGTAAGGCTAGAAATTTGTCTAGTGATAATTCATAGCACACCAAGGCCAAAAACCATGACCTGGCAGGTATCAGCCCTGCACGTGTATCTACCAGATGAATCGAAAAGTGCATAGTTTAGGGGAAAAAAACTTTCTCCTGTAAAGTTTAAATTTAAGTATGTGTTTGAGTAAGTCATTTTTCTCAACAGCATAAGACCTTGCCAGGCGAGGGGAAGATTAGTTTTTTTTACTAAAATTATTTGTTTTGTATAGAACAAAGTTTTTTTTTAGATTTTTTGAATCATTCCAAACAGAAAAGGTCTTTAGTGACTTTTCTCTTAGGTTAATAGTTTTTGACATATAAGCGATTAAAAAGTTTAAAAATTGCTAAATTGACCATTTTTAACCCTGAATCGGACATTAAACTGAAAATTTCAATGTTGCTAAGGTAGATAGATATTCTTTAAACTTCGATTGATGATATCCCGAAGAGTTCTTTGCAATACAATATCGAAAACCCCCTTGTTTTTTAATTGCTACTCAAGCGGGCGCTACACTGTAGTATAAGCGAGGACGTTTGAGTTTGCATAAATTCATTGTCTCGAGAATGGGCAAATTTGAAGAGAAATCCTCGGATAGGTCGATTTTTATTTTTAAATTAGGAATTTTTGGCATATATATAATACTAGTGACGTCATCCATCTGGACGTGATGACGTAATCGATGATTTTTTTGAATGGAAGTAGAGGTCGTGTGATAGATCATTTCAAAGGTTATTTAATTCTCTATCCAGTAATATAAACGTTAACCTAATTATTTTCCGAGTCTGTTCAGAACCTTCGAGCTGAACACATGTAATTAAGAAGCAATTTGTCTAATTATTATCTTATCATATTGTAATTAGTATAAATCCATCGTTATCAAGAAACCGAAAAACAATAGCCAAAAAAATTGTTAGTGTTTAATGCTAAAATAATTATCCAGTAAGTAATTTCTACATCTAATTACTAAGTTTATCAACATAAATATACCTAAATATAAAGAAAATAGGCCAGTATATTATCAAAATATATGTCGGAATGTTTTAAAAACTCCTATCTATAACTAGGGGAAAACTATGAGTTACCAACACGATAACCAGGAACAATCTACTAGTTATCCATTCAGTGAGGACATAAATCCAGCAATTAGAAGAAACAGCTTAGCACGAACTCCTCCACCTGTAAGCAGTCAAAAAGACAGTTCCAATCCACTAGATGAACAGCAGAAAATTGTCAAAACATACAACAACGATCTACAATCACATTTATCAAATTTTCAAATAGATAAACCGCAAGAACATCTCCCAGATGCAGATGTAGCAAAAAGTGATGGTGAATGGGTAGCAGTCCACCATAATAAACGTCAACGCAATGACGACAGTCCTGATTTGAAAAAAACCAAACAAGCTACACTCAATGATTATTGGCTGAGTAAAACTGTTCATACATCTAACAGATACGAGTTACTTGATGATGATACATTTCGTGAAGAAGTTGTAACGTTGGAAGACCGAAGAGAGGATCAGCCACCACCCATATTTATACAAAATGTTGAACGCATCAAACCACTACAGCAATTACTACAGAAGATAACTCCAGGTAAATATACTTTAAAATGTCTTGCTAACAATCAAATTAAAGTTCAAGCTGATACATCAAAAACCTACTCAATAATCGTAAAATCTCTATCAGAAAAAACTACTCAGTACCATACATACCAACTAAAACAAAACCGAGGATTCCGAGTTGTTATACGTCATATCCACCCTTCAACAGATCCAGACGACATTAAAAAAGCATTGCTGGATCTCGGGCATACTGCACTGAACATCTCTAATATTAAGCAAAGAGACACAAAGAAAGATCTGCCGCTATTTAATATAGAACTGGCTATTCACAGCAATAATAAAGATATATATGAGATCACGAAATTACTCAACACTATTGTCACAGTTGAGGCACCGCATCCGAAGAGGGAACTACCTCAATGTCAAAGATGTCAACATTTTGGCCACCCACACAATTATTGCCACAGGAGTCCGCGCTGCGTAAAATGCGTAGGAGATCACATATCGTCTAAATGTCCAAAAGAAAAGAATATAAAAGATGTCCAATGTGTAAATTGTCGAGAAAATCATCCTGCAAGCTACAAGGGATGTTCTGTATACAAAGAACTGCAAAAGAAAAAATTTCCATCGCTTCGAGAAAAAAACGCAAGTCAACCACCTCGTGTTGCACATTCGTCAACCACTCAACCAAATATCAGTTATGCGAACATTGCTGCAGGAAAAGGTAATAAAAATACAACTAACACAAATGAGACTACTCATGAAATAGAAACAGCAACTCCCCAACATATACAAAACAATTTAGAACTTGTGGTACATAAACTAATGGAAAGAATGGATAAGATGTTTGATCTAATAATGTCTCTGATATCTAAGCTTAATCTTCAACACTAAACTTAAGATGTGCTGTTGGAATGCCAATGGCTTAACTAATCATTTTCATGAAGTAAAAGCTTTTATTTATTCTCATAATCTAGATGTTATGTTTATTTCCGAAGCACACATGAC
The DNA here is from genome assembly GCF_917563875.1 of Diabrotica virgifera virgifera. NCBI lineage: Eukaryota > Metazoa > Arthropoda > Insecta > Coleoptera > Chrysomelidae > Diabrotica > Diabrotica virgifera. The sequence continues at coordinate 68,290,772 of NC_065444.1, forward strand.
TATTAAGAGTTATTTTAATATTCCCAAATATTCAACCTATGTAACTCAACATCCATTAGGAAAGGCCCATGGAGGTACGGCAATTATTATAAGAAATAATATTAAGCATCATGAAATAAACAAAATTAGCAGAGTTAACATTCAAGCCACATCAGTGTCGGTAGAAGATTCACAAGGCTCGAATATTTTATCTGCTGTTTACTGTCCACCGAATAAAATAATTAAAGCTGATCATTTTACTGAATACTTTGAGATACTCGGACACCGTTTCATTGCTGCTGGAGATTACAATGCCAAACATCACAAATGGAGCTCCAGAATCATAACCTCACGAGGGCGAGAATTACTAAAAAGTATTAATGAGAATCATTTAACTTCTCTCTCTACTGGACAGCCTACTTATTGGCCCACTGATAGATAAAAAATTCCTGATCTTATTGATTTCGCTATATTAAAAGGAATAACACACACCCATATCCAAATTTCTCCTTCTTTTGACCTATCATCGGATCATTCCCCTTTCTTCATAGACCTACTAAGCCAAATTCACAATTGTCCTAAACTTCTAACACTGTGTAATAAAAGAACAAACTGGGATAAGTATAGAGAAGAAATAAAATCATCCATTAACCTAAACTTGCCTCTTAAAAGTGACAGGGACATAGAAAATGCAGTCACTCACTTAACTACAGTTATTCAGCAAGCTGCTTGGTCGTCCACTCCAGAAATTACCTACACACACAACTCCGAGTCGTATCCTGCTCACATAAATACACTTATACTGGAAAAAAGAAAACTAAGAAAGAGGTGGCAGCTCACTAGACACCCAGAAGATAAAACAAATTTTAATAGAGCTTGCAGATTACTCAAAACAAACTTGATCCAACATAAAGACAATGAAATCAAGAATTATTTAAAGAACCTCTCACCTTCAGATGATACAAATTATTCTCTGTGGAAACTAACAAATAAACTTAAAGACAACAAACAAATGAATGTGCCAATCAGGAAACCAAATGGCACATGGGCTAAAACTGACAAAGATAAAGCTTATACTTTCGCAAATCATTTATGCGAGGTATTTCAACCGCATCAGAGGGAAGTCTCAGCTGAAGAAGAAGAAGATATTCATGAAGTCATAAACGCACCATATCAAATGGCTCCGCCTATTAAAATTTTCAAGAAATCTGAAGTAGAAGAAGTAATTGATAATCTGGAGAATAAGAAGTCACCTGGGTATGATATAATATCTAGTTTGGTCCTAAAAAATCTACCCAACGAAGGTGTAAGCTTAATTACTTATATATTTAATTCAATATTAAAAACAGGTTACTTTCCACTCCAATGGAAAGTAGCTCAAATTGTTCTAATCCCAAAACCTAATGAGGATCACGCGGAAGTATCTTCATATCTTCCAATAAGCTTGTTGCCTATTATATCCAAAGTGTTCGAGCGGCTTTTCCTGAGAAGACTAGAGCCTACATTAGACAGCAACAATGTTTTACCTAATTATCAGTTTGGCTTTAGGAAACAACACGGTACCATCGAGCAAATTCATAGGGTAGTAAAAACTATCAGAAATTCGCTCGAACTCAAAAATTACTGTACAGCTGCATTCCTAGATGTCTCACAGGCATTCGACAAAGTTTGGCATGTAGGTCTTATCTCCAAGATTAAATCCATATTTCCTTATCCCATAAGTTCACTATTAAGATCCTATCTGACAGATAGATTTTTTCAAGTCAAAAGAGGAGGGGAAATTACTAACCTGTTTCCAATATGTTCTGGAGTTCCACAAGGAAGCATATTAGGACCAACACTTTACTTAATATACACATCGGATCTTCCAACCACCATTAATACAACAATTGCTACATATGCGGATGACACAGTTATAATGGCTTCAAATCCTATAGCAACAGAAGCATCCGAGGTATTGCAAAGTCATCTGACTGAACTAGAGAGCAAAATCATCTGGCTTAAATTGTGGCGAGTACAAGTCAACAGTTTAAAATCCACACAAATAACATTTACTTTAAAAAAAGTTGTCGCGCCTCCGGTTTCTATAAATAACACTCCACTACCAGTCAATACCGCCGTAAAATACCTGGGAATTCATTTAGATAGTAAACTTAATTGGGGCACCCACATCTGGAAGAAACGTCTTCAACTGGGCCTAATCTACAGGAAAATGTATTGGTACATGAGTAGGAAATCAAATCTTAGCCTGGAGAACAAAATTATGATTTATAAATGTATTTTAAAACCGGTGTGGCTATATGCAGCACAAATATGGGGAACAGCTAGTAATACCAACATTCAAAAACTTCAACGGTTCCAATCAAAAGTGTTGCGCCAGATCTGCAATGCCCCTTGGTATGTTACGAACCAGAGATTGCACCACGACCTACAGCTACCAACAGTTAGCGAAGCAATATCTGCTGTAAATTCTAGATACAAGGCCAGACTATCCTGCCATCCAAATCCACTCGCCACGGACCTGCTCAACATTTCTCATGAAAGACGATTAAAAAGACCTGACCCTTTGGACCTCTAGTACATCTGGACATCAGAGCAACAACAGAGTGCAGTGTCATAGTGCAGTGAAATAATCATGTTTTAGTTTTAGTGATTTTTAAACTTCTTTCGTATTTTTATTCATGTTCCTTAGACTTTTAATAATCATATTTTTATTGTCTGAACTGTCCACTATACTAAATTTTATCTATGTATTATGTTCCAAGTAATTGTTATGTCTTATTTTAAAATTATAATGTTATATGTCTTACTGGGTGCTCGCCACTGGGCGGCTTCCATCTGTGTTATTTTTCAATAATATTATGTATTGCTTATTGTTTGTGATCAGACAGATTGCAATAAACGTTGGATGTTAAAAAAAAAAAAAAAACCTAATTATTTATATAAATTGTGAACAAAAAATTGTTCTTCTTTTTGTGAAAATTAATTTAATAACAAGTTCTTTTTGTACATTGTGTATAATTAATTATGTTAATGTTTATATTTTTGAATAGAGAATTAAATAACTTTTCAAATGAGCTCTCACACGACCCCTACTACCATTCAAAAAAATCATCGACTACGTCATTACGCCCAGATGGATGACGTCACTAGTATTATATATATGCCAAAAAGTCCTAATTTAAAAATAAAAATTTACCTGTCCAAGGATTTCTCTTCAAATTTGCCCATTCTCGAGACAATGAATTTATGCAAACTCAACCGTCCTCATTTATACTAGAGTGTCGCGCCCGCTTGATTAGCCATTAAAAAACAAGGAGGTTTTCGATATTGTATTGCAGAAAACTCTTCGGGATTTTATCAATCGATGTTTAAAGAATATCTACCTACCTTGGCAACATTGAAATTTTCAGTTAAATGTCCGATTCAGGGTTAAAATGGCTGATTTCATGATTTTTAAATTTTTTAATCGCTTATATGTCAAAAACTATTAACCTAAGAGAAAAGTCACTAAAGACCTTTTCGGTTTGGAATGATTCAAAAAACCTAAAAAACTTTGTTCGATGCAAAAAAAAATAATTTTAGAAAAAAGCCCTAATCTTCCCCCTCGCCTGGCAAGGTCTTATGCTGTTCAGAATCGCCTGGCAATGTACACATTTCTTCTAAATGACTTATTCAAACACATACTTACATTTAAACTTTACAGGAGAAAGTTTATTTTTCTCTTAAACTATGCAGTTTTCGATTCACCTGGTAGATACACGTGCAGGGCTGATGCCTGCCAGGTCATGGTTTTTAGCCTTGGTGTGCTATGAATTGCCAGTATACAAAGGGTACCCCCCGTTAAGATAGGCAAAATGCCCTCACTCTCAGAATTCAATTTTTTTAATTGTTTTACGTTCTGTGCAATTAAAAAATGAGATAACGCGGATTTCTATCTCGCCACCCCCCTTACCCCTCCCCCAGAGCCAAAAACGTAGATTTTTAGATTTAATTTTTTTTAGTTGAGTTCCAATTGATTTAAAAATTTCAAAAAATTCACACGTGTAGCTGAGGCTTTTACAAAACATGTCCATTTTTTATCGACCCTTAGGTCGAGTGTACATAACCTCAAAATTTTTTTAACTTTTTTAAAACCTATAACTTTCTTTTGGAGGGGGCTGCAGGTCCAATTTTTTTTTAATTTTGTGTATTTTATCAAAAGCTATCTCCCTGATTTTTTTCAGATTTTTCCGTCAGGTGCGCCATCTTGAAAAATCCGGAAAACTGTTTTTTTAGGGGGTTTTTTGGGATTTCCTCCATTTTATAGACTGCAACATAGATTGACTCAAGGTTTCGTTAATAGATTATGTATAATTTGAAATAACTGATTATATTAGGATATTCAAAAATTGGGCGAAATACTTTTAAACCCCCCAAAAACCATGTTTGTTTAAAGTTTTGTAAGGATTTTTGAGGGTTTAATTTTTTTTTATTTGAGGTCGATACAGCCTGAATATTTTTTTTATTTTTTTACGTTCTATATGATTTTAAAAAATTAACCCTATTCCCCTACCCCTCCCCCACAGCCAAAAATGTCAATTTTTCGATTTTATTTTTTTTTTAAGTTGGTTTGCAATTAAATTATAAATGTTGTTCTGAAGCTATTTCTTTGTGGCATTTTTGTAATTAACTATTCTAAATGGGAAATAAGCCACAATTTAACTAAAAAATGATTTTATTTTTCATCTGTAATGCGATAGAGAGAATTCGATAATCTGTGACGCACTGAAAAAATGGTTTGGGACGATCTATATAAATAAATCAGATTAAATTAAATTATTAGAAGATTTTTTTACCAAGCAACATTTTTGTTTAATTTATTAATATTTTGTATTTTGACAACGATGTCCGTGGCGGACATCGAAACGTTAATAAAATAATTTTTTAGTTAAATTGTGGCTTATTTCGCATTTAGAATAGTTAGTAATTATTAAATTATAAATTATAAAAAATTCACACGCACAGCTGAGGCTTTTAGAGAACATCTATTTTTATAGACCTCATTTTTTTGTTTTTTAATAGGTACGTATAACTTTTTTTGGCGATGGCTGCTAATTTTTTTTGTGTTTTGTGTATTTTACAAACTATCTACGTTTGGCTCATAATGCAAATAGTCCCCGCTGTATGCTTGTCCCGTTAGGTAAATTATTCCGATTAACTTTTTTGCACAAACTTACTCAAAAACAGGTCCTCATAACAAATCCACAAGGTGCCAGGCAGTACCGCGGTAAGAAAATTTTTTAAACATTTTTTTAAACGAATTCAAAAAATCAATTTTTTCACTTCGGACAAATTTGTTTTAGATTCTCTGGATCAAGCTGAGCAAAAAAGGTATCTTGTGATTTTTCTATAAAATTGACTGTTGTCGAGTTACATGCAATTTTAAATTTGAAAAACGCGAAAATGGCTATTTTCAAGGCTTAATAACTCGATTAAAAATTATTATTATGAACGTCACAAACTGACCAACTCAAAGTTTAAAGCCCCCCTGCAATAGCCTAGAGAAATTTTTGTCATTATTTTATTACTATTATTTTTAATAATTAAAAATGAGCGCTAAGCATGTATTAAAGCGGCCGTCCGCGAGAGAGAGATGTACTATATTCATTGGACGTTTTAAAAAAATATCGATTGGAAGTCAAAAATACATTTTAAAAAAATAAAAAAGGAATTTTGAGGTTATATGTATTGTACACTCGACCCACACGGGTCTATAAACAATAGATATGTTTTGTAGAAGCCTCATAAAAATTTTAAATTAATTGCAACTTAAGACAAAAAAAAATAGAAAAATTGACGTTTTTTGTGGGGACAGAGGGAGGGGGTGGTGGGCTAAAAATGCGATTAGTCTTATTTTTTAATCCCATATAACGTAAAGAAAATTAAAAAAACATATTCGGGCTGTATCGATCTCAAAAAATATCATTAGGCCCGCAAAAACCCTTACATAACTTAAAAAACATGGTTTTGGGGGGTTTAAAGGTGTTATGCCCAATTTTTGATAATCTTTAAATTCTCATTTATTTCAAATTATACATAATCTATTAACAAAACCTTGAATTGATCTATGTTGCAGTCTATAAAATGGAGAAAATCCCTAAAAACCCCCTAAAAAAAACAGTTTTCGGGATTTTTCAAGATGGCGCACCTGACGGAAAAATCTGAAAAAAATTAGAGAGATAGCTTTTGATAAAATACACAAAATGCAAAAAAAATTGGACCTGCAGCCCCCTCCAAAAAAAAGTTATAGGTTTTAAGAAAGTTAAAAAAAATTGAGGTTATGTACACTCGACCTAAGGGTCCATAAAAAATGGACATGCTTTGTAAAAGCCTCAACTACACGTGTGAATTTTTTGAAATTTTTAAATCAATTGCAACCCAACTAAAAAAAAATAAATCTAAAAATCTACGTTTTTGGCTGTGGGGGAGGGGTAAGGGGGGTGGTGAGCTAAAAATCCGCGTTATCTCATTTTTTAATTGCACAGAACGTAAAAAAATTTAAAAAATTTAATTCTGAGAGTGAGGGCATTTTGCCTATCTTAACCCTATCTAGCCTTACAGGAAGACCGTTAGTCAGAGGGTTCACTAGCTCTTAGACTGCAAGCTCTGATATTCCTCAGCCAAGATTTCTTCTTTCTTCCCAAGCCTTTTCTTCCCTCTACTCTTCCTGGCATGATGACGTGTAGCAGAGACTATTCGTTTCGAAGTTTATGGCCCAGATACGATGTTTTCTTATTTTAATAATTGTGTTCATAGGCTTTCCGAAACGTCAATTCGTCTTAACATTTCTTCGTTTGAAACGTTTGCAGTCCAAGAAATTTTCAGATAACGCCTATATAGCATCATTTCAAATGCCTCCATTTTTTATGGATTGGGCTTTGTTAGAGTCCAAGCTTCTACCTCATATAATAGATGCTGAGGTTAGTAACAAAATTTGGTTTGACAAATAACTTAGGGACTAGAGAAGCACTATTCGCTGTCAATTTACTAATACAAAGGTCTTTGGACGATATTTATATGTAAGAACTCCACAACGAAAAAGTTTTCCTGTAGTTGGCTGTATACCATGTAATACAAAAACAGTAAAATCCTGTATAAAAGGTATATTTAAAACCCCTCAAAAGTGCCACATCAAAATCACATAACTAGTTTTCGACTGGTTTACCAGTCAACATCAGTGCTTACCTAAAATGAATATAACCTGGTAAAATAATGCAAAGATATTGAAATTTTGACTATGATTAAAAAATTATAGGTTATACTCACGTGCAATTTACATGCTAACCACCAAGATATTATTTAACAAAAATATGTGGGTCAAAGCCCAGTAAAAGTAGTCCGTCAAGGAAACATTGGTTTAAAATGCTACATTAAGCTAGGATGTTTAAAATATTTTACTAACTCCTCTTAAAGTATACGTGAATACATTTTTAACTATAACAACTAGCTTAATGAATTTTAAATGATAATTTTCACAATGGACTGTGTTGTTACATCATTTCTAATTTTAACAAGCTGTACACCTTAGTCTTTAAATATGACAGGTTAATTTTCAACTTCCTGTGAAACTGTCATTTCTGTCTTGTCATCGTTCGGAAGTCTCTATCCATTTCATTGTCACTTGCCGCCATACTTTCAACATGTGAACAAGTCAAATTCACAGCTCAGATTTGATGTTACCGGGGGCAGAGTAGCTAAATATTTTAAACATCGTAGCTTAATGTAGCATTTTAAGCCAATGTTTCCTTGACGGACTACTTTTACTGGGCTTTGACCTACATATTTTTGTTAAATAATATCTTGGAGGTTAGCATGTATATTACACGTGAGTATAACCTATAATTTTTTAACCGTAGTCAAAATTTCAATATCTTTGCATTATTTTATCAGATTATATTCATTTTAGATAAGCACTGATGATGACTGGTAAACCAGTCGAAAACTAGTTATATGATTTTGATATGGTCCTTTTAAGGGGTTTTAAATATACCTTTTATACAGGATTTTACTGTTTTTTATATTTATATGTGTTTTTTTTTACTATCAAAAGGCGTTTGATAAAGTAAAGCATTTTCAACTAATGAAAATAATAGAGAACAAGAAAATCCCTTTTTTCGTTTTTTTAAGAGATATCTTTTAATGATCACCCTTTCTTGTTTTTGTGTATTCAGTCAATTCTACTTAAACACCAGTATAAACTACTATTATTAAAAAATATTTTAGGTAACAAAAATCATATAACGGTAGAAGAAATTGGCCACAAATAGCATCTAATAACAAGCTTTTTAGTAATTTCAACACTTTCTATGTCGCGTTAATCTTATGATACCATTTATTGATTTAAAAACAATTTATTTATATGACCATTTAAAATAACACTAATATTTCGTGATCAATAATTTATATGCCTAATAAAATCTAATTTTGGTTTTCGGGTATCTTCCTTCTATTCCTATTATGATAATAAATATTTTTAATATACTATAATTGGACATTAATCATGTATCATTATTTTTCCCATCACAAAAATGTTTAAATACTTAAAAAAATATTAATTTCTCGTATGAAGAGGTCAATTTAAGGTATTAGACATTAGACCTGGATCCCGCGTACCAAAAAAAGTTGATTAATAGCAAGCTGAAAATTTGTTAATAGCTTAACGGTGTCTAGTCGGACAAACTTTGATATATGGGAACACTGGAACAGGGGAAGTTTTAATTGTGGAACAGGTTAAAAATATGGAACGTCAGACTACGAAAACGTTCAATGTATTTTGTCGTACGGAACTTCCAATTGATTTGTTACCATTTCATTAAACTCTCATGCAAAAATCAGATTCGTGTTTATCACCAACTAGGCATTTTAATGAGTGGAACACGAAGAACATATCAAATGACAGGAATTATATTGGTGATAAATAGCAGTCTGATTTTTGCATGAGATTTTAGTGAAACGGTAACAAATGATGTTTCAAACTTTACTGATGTTTCAAATTTTTAAACTGTTCCACAATTAAAACTTCCCCTGTTCCAGTGTTCCCTCACATCAAAGTGTGTCCGACTAGACACCGTTAAGCTATAAACAAAATTTTTAGCTTGTTATTAATCAATTTTTTTTGGAAGCGGGATCCAGGCCTATATACTACGTTATAAGGTCTATTTGGTGCCAGTATGGAAATAGTCAGAAATGCATTTGTAAAAATGAAAACATAATCTCTGCAACAAAGACTTTAGATTAGAACTGAGACTAAAAGCTCTAAGATGCTACGTGTTTTGTCCATATTGCCATACGGCAATATGGACTTGAAAGCTGAACATTGAAGCAAAAACATATCAATAAGCTACCGTCATTTGAAATGTGGTGTTATAGTAGGATGCTTAGAATTAGAATAGTGTGAACACAGAAGAAAACGAACACGGAAGTATTGCGAGAAATTGGCAAAGGGTACGAAATAATAAACACAATAAAAATAAGAAAGTTACAATCTAATCTAAGACTGATAATACAGGGGAAGATAAGAGTAGGAAATAGCATAGAAAGAAAGAGAGTGTCATGGTTGAAGAAAATTAGGGACTCGTTTAGTTCTACAGAACTCTTCAGAGCAGCGGCAGATAAAGTAAAGATCGTGATGATGATATCCAACCTCCGATTGGGAGGCGGCACTTAAAGAAGAAGAACGCCTGTGTCATATATTATAGCACTTATCAAATACAGTGCGTCCATAAAGTAACGCATAAATTCATTATTTCATAAACTGGCGACTTTACAGAAAAATCCCAAAACAGGTCGATTTTTATTTTTAATTTCCTATTTCTTGGCGTATATATCATAGTAGTGACGTCATCCATCTGGGCGTGATGACGTAATCGATGATTTTTTTAAATGAGAATTGGGGTCGTGTGGTAGCTCATTTGAAAGGGTATTAAATTCTCTGTTCACTAATGTAAACATTAACGTCATTATTTATACAGGGGGTTCAGAAAAATATTTTTTTAATTAAAATAATTGAGACAAAAAGAAGAATGTATGTAATTTATTTAATTCAAAATGCGTTTTCCTACTGTCAGTAAACAGAAAAAAAAAATTTACAAATAAACATTGATTTTCGCTTGAACGAAATGTTCAAACTAGCAAGAGGCAGGTGGGTGGCAGCTTTAACATTGAATTTAAGCGAAAAACAATATTTATTTGTCAAATAAACATTTTTTCCTGTTTTCTGACAACATTAAAACGTATTTTGAATTAGATAAATTACATATATTCTTCTTTTTGTCTCAATTATTTTAATTTAAAAAATGTTTTTTTGAACACCTTGTATAAATAATTATGTTAATGTTTATATTAGGGAATAGAGAATTGAATACCCTTTCAAATCAGCTATCACATGACCCCTATTCTCATTTAAAAAAATCAACTATTACATCATCACGCCCAGATGGATGACGTCGCTAGTATGATGTATATGCCAAAAAATCCGAAATTAAAAATAAAAATCGACCTGTTTCGGGATTTTTCTTTAAAGTCGCCGGTTTACGAAATAATGAATTTATGCGTTACTTTATGGACGCACTGTATTGTACAGGTAGGGCGGTGAAATCATTTTTTTTTCCTTATTGGCTTTGGATTACTTGATCCATTCAGCCACGATAGATACTAAATTACTGTTTGCTACAGTATTCCAAATATAATAAGATTACGTACATATGCGCACATATAATACTTATGCACGCATATACATACATAGGTAGATACTGAAATCAATAAAAAGCCAAAAAAACCAAAAAGGGGGGGGTGGAAACATTAAATTGACCGGCAGGTATACCGTTTATTCATGGCCCTAACCAATTTAACCTTTAACTACCCGCGCATCAAGTTATAACATAACTACACGCGTGGCGTACTTTGTACGCCACAAGAAAATACACTTAAAAACAGCGGATTTGTTTAATTTTTTTTTGAAAAAATGCACTTAGTTGTTTGTTTGTTTGTTAAACCTTATTCGGTATCAGTGAATACTTGGAGTTCCTTTTCAGTAAGCCAATTGGGATTTATAACTGGAATCATGGAATAACTGGATTCCATGATAAATAAATGATTAATAAAAAATTTTTTTAAATGTGATTTTTTACAGGAGAAATATTATTGTTTACAAAGAAAAATATATTTTTTGTCATAATGACTAAAAAACAATTAAAATATGTACTTATATTACGACTTATAGTAATATAATCCTGGGGTATATTGTCCACCACCGGAAACAACAAATAATAAAATGTAAATTACTATCTTTCCAGAACGCCGATTATAACGAAACTAAAACCAACTTGTAAAGCACATTCCAGTGATAGGTTAAAAAAATAAGCAAGGTCAAAAATTAAATTTTTAAATATATTTCCAGTAGAATTCTTATATCTGGCGTACAAAGTACGCCAGCGCGTGTAGTTAAAGCTTAAATTAATTTACAAATAATGAAATTGACAAAAAACTAAATGCTAATATGTACTTAATACTAATAAATATATAAGTTTTTTTAACACAGCGCTAAGGCTTCAACCCGGTTGGACACCGCGGAGGTTTAGACCTTCGTTTTGTTTTTAATCTCTTTCTCTTTTTTGTTTTATAATTTATTATACTTTTTTATTTATTTTTTTTTTGTTTTTTTTTGTTTTTTTCTTTTTTGTTTTTTATATTTTAGGTGAAATCATTTTATTACAGAAATTAAATTTGTTATCATCCAGTTACGTGTACGAATTAGTGACATCTTCTTCTTCTTCACGTGCCATATCAGAATTATCCGACGTTGGCGATCACCATTAAGAAGGCTTCTCGATCTTCTGCAATATGGAATAATTTTCCTGCATTTGATATCTGAGTTCATTCACGAATGTTTTTTAACCAAGAAACTTGTTTTCTTCCTACACCTCTACGGCCCTCTATTTTGTCTTTAAGGATCAGTTGTAATATTTTATATCGACTTCCCCTGACTATGTGTCCCAGATAAGACATTTTTCAATGTTTAACAGTCTTTAGCAGTTCTCTATCTTTGTTGACCCTCCTTAGTACTTCTTCATTAGTTTTTCTTGCTGTCCAGGGTATCTTCAGCATCCGTCTATGAATCCACATTTCCAATGCTGCTTCAATTCTATTCATGATAGGTAGATACTTTTAGCGTCCACACTTCTGCACTATATAAATGTAAAATGCAGTTTTAGTTCCATTCTTTGTCTTAGTTCTAAACTGAGATAATTATTGCAAAGAAATGACTTCATTTTCATAAAAGTAGTTTTAGTCATTGCTATTCAGTACAATTTTATAATTACACGAATATACTTGTCATCTATTCCGATATTTTTCAGTATTTGCATTCATTTTACGTGCTGTACTTTATCGAATGCCTTTTCGAAGTCCACGAAACATGCAAATACATATTTTCTTTGGTCACGGTATTTTTTTAATAGGATGTTCAGCGCAAAAAGTGTCTCCCTGGTTCCCATAGCATTTCTAAAACCAAATTGGGTATCTTCGATTTGCGTCGAATTCTGTTATGAAGTATTCTTAGGAAAATCTTAAGAGTGTGGCATTAGGCTAATTAATCGATATTCTGAGCATTTTCTCGCATTGTGTTTTTTAGGTATTGCGACAAAGATGGATTTGAGCCAATCTGTGGGAATCACTCCGGTGTTATACATTGAATTAAAAAGTCTTACTACTACTTTTATGTTCTCATCCTCTATTAGTTTCAGCAACTCAGTTGGTGTATCATCTGGACCACAAGCTTTTCTAATTTTAGCATTATTTTTTATAGCGTGTTCTACCTCGCATTTCATAATTTCTGGACGGTCAGTACAGTTTTGGTAGAATTCTGCAATATTATTCCTGTAATCTTCAAACAACTCTGATAATATACAGCTGCCATTATTTTCTTATTTCTTGGTTATTTATAATAATTTTGTTATTATTCTCAACAAGTACAGAGGGAACTCGTTTTTTAAATATGTTACTTATTTCTTTCAGTTTTTTGTGCATATCAAATAAGTCGTGTCTAGATATCACATCCTCCATTTCGTCGCACCTTTCTCTCATCCATTTTTCTTTGGCTACTTTGATCTCCTTTTTTATTCTTCCCTGCAGGTGTCTATATTTTGTTTCATTAGACTTTATCAGTCGACGTTGTTCCATCAATTTCAAGATGTCGTCTGTCGTCCATTTATTTTTCTTTATTAAGTTTTTTCTGTAATCATTGTTTGTGGAGATTTCGTTAACTTGGTTTTTAAATTCACTCCATAGTTCTTCTGGATCTTCTAGTTGTTCTCCGATGTTTTTTATTCTATTGGTAAATTCTTTTTTAATGTTGTTATGTTTTGTGTTTATATCGTTAAAGCTAAGTACATTGGTTTGTGGTTTTTGTCGCTGAATTCGTTTTATTGGCATCTAATGTTTTTAATTTTTTTAAAATCTCCAGAAGTGCTTTAGATGTAGATAGGTAGATCCTAAAATGTAACCTACACAAGAACATTTTGTTATGATGCTTAATATCAATTTTTGTATTACTTTATTAATGCCTGACTACACCAACAGATCTTAAGCTTAACGCGCGTTTTTAGCTCAGCTTACGAAACATAAGCGTTGCACCATTGAGTTATAGATCAATTTTCAGCTAGCCACAATGGATTCCCACGTGGTAAAAATCGAAAATTATGGTGCAACGTAAGTGAAACTTAAAGCGGCCCTATCTATAAGCTAAGCAGGAGCTTAAGATTTGTTGGTGCAACCAGGCATAATTGCTTTGCTGAACCTCCATATCTACCATTGGACTTCGTGCAGCCTGTCGTTTGTCTTCGTTTTGTCAACCAAATTACTTACAGTGACACAACATCACAGGACTTTACATTCATGAGCTATTCTGTACCATGACACTTTTTGCATTCTTATATCAACCAACCTAGTGATGCTTTAAAATATGTAATTTATTGATAGGACATTTGTTTTTCAGCCGATTTACGATTGTGTCAACGTAGCAGCCATCAACGCAGTTAATGTGGCCAGAGCCGGAGTCACTTTATCAGGGCAGCAAGTTATGCAGCAGCCAGATCTGTACACGTGTCCAGCTCTACCTGACGATGAAGACTTGGACTTCCGTTGCGACAGTCCCACTAGCAATGATAAAATTACTCGATTCTAGAAGACTGACAAGGCTTTATTTTTAACATACGACCTAAGTAGAAAGGCCTAAGTATTTTTAAGTGAAATAGTTGTTAGACGAGTCATTTAGCTGTAATTAAAAAACATTGTGTTAATTATAGGACAATATATGTATATGTAGTCTCATACAGAACACTGTGTGTAATATACAAATATTTATATTAAATTAAATTATAATTTTAATACGACTATATTTAAAATATGAAATATTGTCTAATTCAGAAAGACCAATAAAACAAAGTCGTTTAATTTTAAACGAAAAATTAAAATAATAACTATAATGTTTATATAAAATAAAAAGTAGACCTACATAGTTTATAGAAAAAGTCTAAATTCAAAATTTAATATACAAAGATTATTAAATAACTTGTTAAGTACTACTGGAACTTCACAAGGAGTTGATGAAAAGAATATCATATAACTTGTGAAATAAAAATATGACATATGGGGTGGTTTGGGGTTAAAGCCCCTCCCAGGGCATATAAAGGATAGTAGGAAAATGTAACTTGTTTCTGTGCCCAATCCAAACCCCCTCCCCCCAAAGGAAAATTCTACGTGCGCCACTGGCATGACACGAATTATAGATATAGTATAGATAAATAACGAACAATTGATGACGTATATTATAGTGTCGAATAACTTAGTCAAGTTGAAATTATATTTGTCTGTTAGTTGTTACTTTGACACCAGCACACGGTTAAAATATTCATTGTTATATTAAATAAATATTACGAGGAAAGAAACATTTTAATTGGTCTACTCACTTATTTACTCCATAGCGCAATAGGCTATGGTAGCTCCAGACCTGAACAACCTTTTGCGTCTCAGCAGATCACCATCTTCTCATTTCCAGATTCAACCATTATTTAACAAAATCAACAAGGAAAAAATAGAATGTTTCCTGTAGCTGGCTGTATACTATCACTCACAAAAATTTAATGCAAAATGCTTTGTGAAAGGTATAAAAATTCTACAAAGCATAGGAATTGATGATAAGGACATCCGAATTGTGACAAGTCTCTACTAGAATCAAACAGCCAGGGAAAAAGTCGGCAATGCATCCACAGAGAGCAATATCAGAAAAGGTGTGCGACAGGGATGTGTTCTCTCCCCTCTCCTTTTTAATATTTTTAAAAAAGCACTGAAGCAAACTAAGGCATAAAAATCAATGGAGATTTGACAAATAACCTTCTGACTTGCTACCTGACTTCCACCATGTAATCAAGTCACACTACAGCTCAGATGTTACCTAGGGCATAATGGTAAAATATTTCTAACATCCATGTTTTAGTTGGCATCTTTAACCGATGTTTCCTTAACGGACCACGTATATAAGGCTTTGACCCACATATTTTTGTAAAATTATATCTTGGTGGTTAGCATGTAAACTTCACGTAAGCACTGATGATGACTGGTAAACCAGTCGAAAACTAGTTCTGATTGTGATGTAGCCCTTTCTAGGGATTTTAAATATACCTTTTATAAAGGATTTACTGTTTATTAAATAACCTTTGATATAATACAGTATCTTATGGACAGGGTACAAAGAGTGAGTGAAGAAAGAGGACTTAACCTCAACATAAATAAATCAAAATGGATGCTGGTCAGCAAAACTCAAAAACCTGCCAGACAATTGAAAATAAAAAACCAACTATTTGAACACGTTGACTCGTATATTATATACCTTGGAACAGTCGTCAAATCGAATTGGGATCAAACAACCGAAATACGATCTAGATTTGAAAAGGCCAGAGCAACATTTAACAACATAAAAAATATATTCAGCCATTCCGACATATCTCTCCCACTAAAAATACGGCTGCTAAAGTGCTATGTATTTCCAGTCTTGCTGTATGGCGCAGAGTCATGGACACTGACGGAAACATTAATGAGAAAGCTGGAGGCATTCGAAATGTGGGTATACCGACGTATCCTCAAAATATCCCGGACGACTCACATCACCAACGTAGAGGTACTGCGCCGAATGGGAAAACAAAAATAAATCTCTTTCACAATTAAGAAACGGAAACTTAATACCTCGGTCATATTATGAGACATGATAAATATCATATACTCCAACTGATAATACAGTGTAAAATAGAAAGCAAACGCGGACCCGGAAGAAGAAGACAGTCATGACTTCAAAACTTACACCAATGGTTTGGACTAACATCGATCGAGTTATTCAGAAACGCCGCAAAAAAATTAAAATTGCTATGATGATAGCCAACGTCTGCAACGGACAAGGCACATGAAGAAGAAGATAAAAAATTTTATCCCTGATTTAAAATCACAGAACGTTTTGGATATTTAAAAATATCGTCATCAGTGTTTAGAACTGGTTGATCACAAGATGAGCCACCAAATAAATACCAGGGTACCCTTTAAATAGTATAACAATTTGTTATATTAGCATATTTGCTTAAAACTCCTTAGGATGGATAACATTTATAAAGAATTAGGCGCTTGGGCATAGCACGACTCCCCATCACGTGGGTTGCTAGACAGATAGATATGTTTCTACATGGAGACTGTTAAATGGCAACTCAACAATCAACATTCTTCAACACTCTCGATCAAGAACAGAATTCTAAACTAAATTCTAGAAAAGTCAGGTTGTTTCTAGAATTTTTCCGGTCGCGGAAAAGTTTTCGAAAACTTCGACGAAATGTCATGTTAGAAGTCGCTAGTTTAAACTTAGAAAAGAGAACTTTTCTACAAGATCAAGACAGAACTTCCTACCAAAAGGAGTTTTAACAGCTGGCCTCTTAGTAATATCATTGTCTATATATGCCTGCTTGTAGGATATTTATATAGAAGGCCTGGATCCCGCGTACCAAAAAAAATTGATTAATAGCAAGCTGAAATTTTGTTAATAGCCCCGTCGGACAAACTTTGATGTATGGGAACACTGGAACAGGGAAAGTTTAATTGTGGAACAGTTTAAAAATTTGGAACGTCACATTACGAAAACGTCCCATGTATTTTGTAGGACAGAATATCCAATTGATTTGTTACCCTTTCATTAAACTCTCATGCAAAAATCAGACTGCTATTACTAACCAACATGATTCCTGTCATTTAACATGTTCTTCGTGTTCCACTCATTAAAATGCCCAGGTGGTGAGAAACACCAGTCTGATTTTTGCATGGGAATTTAATGAAATGGTAACAAATCAATTGGAAATTCTGTCCGACAAAATACAAGGAACGTTTTCGTAGTCTGACGTTCCAAATTTTTAACCTGTTCCACAATTAAAATTTCCCCTGTTCCAGTGTTCCCATACATCAAAGTTTGTCCGACTAGACACCGTTAAGCTATTAACAAATTTTCAGCTTGCTATTAATCAACTTTTTTTTGGTACGCGCAGGGCCGTATTTAAGGGGTGGCAGTCTGGGCAGCTGTTCCGGGGGCCCCCACAAAGCCCCAAACTTAACAAAATCAGCACATTATTCACATTGAATAATTTTTGTCAATCAATTAACTGTAATATTTCGTTATATGGAAGGTTTCTCTCCTATTAAAAATGTATTTTTGGCAAATTACGGTCATAAAGCAGAAGATATATGTATTTAATTCTTTAATGACATTCTTGCAAGAAGATGATATCGATTTGAAAAACTGCAGGGGGCAGTCCTACGACAATGCGTCAGTTATGAGTGGAAAATGCAATGGTGTTCAGCTAAAATTTAGATTACATAATATCTTGGCGTTGTAGATTCTATGTGTCGCCCACTCTCTAAATTTAGTTGCAAAAGCTGCAGCTGAGTGTTGTCCTGCTGCCATAGCATTATTTGATTTCTTGGAAGGACTGTATGAACCCTATGTATTTTTCACTTCCTCTACATATAGATACAACTTGTTAATAGAATGTTTAAAAGCGCCTTTAAGCGAGAGCACAGCCGACCATGTCAGAAATATGATTATTCCTAAAAAACAGTAAATATTCCTAGATGGTCGTCTAGAAGTGACGTCGCAAAAGAACTAGTTAAAGGTTATAATCAGATTAAAGGAGCATTATCCAAAATTCCAAAAGACGATGGGCAACAATTTCAAACTCTTAGCGATACAAATGGTTTGCATAATCGAGTGTGTTTACTGAAAACAGGGATATTTGCAATATTTTAAAATGAAATCTTAGAGAAGACAAACAGCACAAGTCGTATTCTCCAAGATCCAAATATTGACCTTAATTCAGGAGTGACGGCACTTAAATCAATTAAAAAATTTATATTCTTTCAAGGAATATTTCAGAGACTGAAATAACAACATCAGAGAAATTTAGGACTCAAAATTTTATAGCTATTATAGATCACTTGATTTCCTCTTCAAGTCATAGGCTTTCGGCATATGAATCCATTCATTCTAATTTTGGATTTTTACATTATTTGGAAAATTTAATTACCAATGAAATTGAAGCTCACTCACTGTAGCTCACTCACTGAAGCTTACCGACAATTACAGCAATGATTTAGATGCAAACCTAGGTGTCGAACTGTTACAATTTGTAGAATTTCTCAATTCATTTAAAGAGGAAATCGGCTCATCAAATATAAGTAAAGTAAAGAACTTCAAATGTACCGACGCGACGGTTAAAAGAGAAAAATGTGAATGATGCGTTTCCAAACGTTGTAGTGACGCTTCGTTTATGATGCTAAGTAACTGCAGTGGAGAGAGATCATTCTCAAAATGTAAGGTATGTAATTAAAAATCGACTTCGGTCTATGATAGGCCAAGAGCGTTTGAACCATCTCTCTATAATGTGCATTGAACACAATGCCAAAAAAGTTACCGGACCAAAATCTCAAAAAAAATATACCCGGACTTTCACACCATACCATAGTTATAACAACAATTTGTTTATTGGTAGGAGGTAGGGCCCCACACCAAGTCTGCCCAGGGGCCCCACTGCCTTAAATCTGGCTCTGGGTACGCGGATATTATTAGGTCTATAGGTAATTTCTCTGTTTTTTTTTTCGCATAAGGACCAGTATCTCTGCCCTTGTTTATGTATAATAATAATATTAAACTCATCAAATACATTTCATTAAGTTAGTTATAATAAGTAATATAATAATGTATGCATCACATTTTTTTTTCAATTTTCGTTAGATGTATGTATCTGTTTCTTATGATGCGATAACGAAAAGGCAAGAACGTTAAAATAGATTTTTTTCTTTTTTTAAACTATTTTACCGATATTCGATGGCGAAGTGAAATTGTAGTGTAGCTTTCTTAATGTTCTAATAATTATTATGATGAGTGAACGTGAAGTGGATATAGATAAAATATGTGCTGAGATGAATCAAAAAATATTTGGATATGTAGAAATTTCGTTAAGTTATATTATAATTGAATAAGTTACACACACCCAAACTTATATGGAATCATCTGATATTTGTTACTATTTCGTGCGAACTACTATTTAAAAAAACGAACACACGAAGTCAAACAATATTTATTTTAAAGCAATTTAATAACAAATACATAACAATTAAATAAAACAATAAAGTATTTAGCAAACAAATTGAAAGTAGTTCTTTTAAAGTCAATAGCATACAAAATTTCAATGTAAAACGAATAATGTTTAAATTGTTTGTACATATTTATTTTTTTGTACTTTGTGGTAGTCAGTCTTATCACTAAAGACCGGATTATATGTTTTTTGCATATCGATAACCATCAAAGATACAATCAAACGCTTCAGGATGTGGACGAATTATGATAATTAAAGGCGTTTGACACTAATTTAATTTTACATATTTAGAATATTTTCGTTTTTTTAACATATTTGGATGGTTTGAACATATTTTCGACCGTTTGACATATTTTGGCATATTTTTAACAAATTTTAGCGAAATTTTTGTTGATGTCACAAGAATCGTCACAGACATACGTCTGACATTGTTTCAACTAATAAAATCTTGATTACGGTTTCCGATGCTGCGTCATACATGGTCAAAACTGGCCAACAACTAAAAGTTTTATATCCCAATTTAATTCATGTGACGTGTTTGGCGCATGGTTTAAACATAGTGGCGGAAGAAATTCGAAATTCATTTCCTACAAATAATAGTTTAATTAGCAACGTGAAGAAAATATTTTTAAAATCGCTTTTAAGGATTCAGATATACAAAGAAAAATTACCAAATACTCCTTTGCAAGCGGCTTGTTTTTATGCGGAACATTTTCTCTCTATAAAAGAACTACCTACTTTTAAGTTTTGAAGAAACATATATTGGTGCGGTTTCAAAATTCAAATCAATTTTAGAAAACAGGTCACTGCACAATGAGCTTTGTTTTATTAAATCAAATTTTGAATTTGTTTATAAAACCATCCTCAATCTTGAAACTGAATCGCTTTCACTACAAGAGTCTCTTAATTATTTAATTAAGAAATTTAAGGAAAACGTTGAGAACGTTTCTGGAAAAATTGGACAATCAATAAATAAAAAATGTATTGAAGTTTTACAGAAAAATAGTGATTTAAAATTATTACAGAAAGCAAACCAAATTCTTTGTGGCGATTTTGATGTTAATATCAATTTAAATGCGGAGATTGTTAATGTTTTAAAATTTGCACCAATCACATCAGTTGATGTTGAACGAAGCTTTTCAACATACAAATTACTACTAACGGATAGGCGACATAATTTTACTATTGAAAATATTAAAGAACATTTGATTGTGAATTGTTTTTTACAAGAAGGAATAAAATGTAGAAACGGAAGTAATAGTAATAGGTACTAGGGTTGGTATATAGTATATAGGTAATAGGATTGGTATATTTAGGTTAATTTTTTTAACATATGTAGATCTATCTATCTAATCAGCCCTAAACGTCCATCCTTGGATATAGGCCTCTTCTTCCTTCTTCCATGCCTCTCTATCTTGGGCAATTTACATCCATTTTGACCCAGTGTGTTTCTTCAGGTCATCTGACCATCGCATCTGTGGCCTTCCCCTTTTTCGTTTGTGGTTCCATGGAACCATGGAACCATATGTAGATACTTACCGTTATTTAATAAAACTTTTATACATTTTTTATTGCATATTTTCTTGTTACTTTAAAATGTTTTTCACATATTCCACATATTTGGAACATATTTTAAACTTATAGGGAATATTTTCAACATATTTTACTCATATTTCAGACATATATATATGCACATATTTCAGTCAAAACAGGAACATATAATCCGTTCTTTAGTTATCACCTCTAGTCCTTATGCAAGCTTCAGTTTGTGTGGGCACGTTCCTAACCAAATTATCAACATTTTGTTGTGGTAGGTTGCTCCATCCTTTAAGAGCAGCTTGTACTAGCCTAGCGGTGTTTTGTGGATTATCCCAGCGAGCTCTAATTTTTCTGTTATGCATATCCCACAAATACTCTATAGGATTAAGCTCGGGTGAGCAAGCAGGCCACTCCAAATAAGGGATACCTTCTGCTTCAATGATGTCTGTAGTCACTCTAATGGTATGTAGAGGTCCATTATCATGCAATAAAATTAAATTTTCTCCTGTTGCACCTCACTAGAGCCTGACTACAGGTTATCAACATACCTGTGAGCAGTTAAAGTTGATTGGATGAAAATTAAAGGAGTTTTTTACGGATCACAATTCCTCTCCAGAACATTACACTTCCCCTTGTAAATTTGTGAACAGATCTGACAGTTTTCGTTCTTGCTTATCTTCCTCGACCTCTAAGTACACGATTTCGTGGGTCATCTGATTTTACACAAATCCTGACTTTTTTTGAAAATAGCACATTTTATCAATTCCCACTGTTCCAGTTTTGGTGGTGAAGACACCAATTTAGGCGATCAATCTTTTGCTGCCTGGATAACTGTCTCCTGCTGTATACTTCTTGGTACGAACTCTTCTTCTTATCGTTTCAACTGAAACAGTTACACCTGTAGCTTCCAAAAGCTGCCTTTGGAGTTGCAGATGAGAAATGGTTGGGTGTCTTCCAGCTGATTGGACAATTAAACGATCGTGGAGAGCAATATTACTTTTGGCGATTTTCCCTTGCTTTATTTTTAAGCTTTCCTACCCACATAACAATTTCATGTTCTTAGTAGATTCATAGAACATACTTTTCAGAAAAAGTATATACTTAGAATATGCGTAATTACTATTGAGAATGTGCAGAGCACATACTGAGTATATACTACATTACAGTACTTAAACGTTCTATGTATATACTTAGAATGTACTACCGCACTTCTTTTCAGTATATACCAAGAACATACTTTTTAGAAGATTCTAAGGAGGTGCTATAAACCTTCTATTTATATACTTAGAATGTACTATCGCACACATTTTTAGTATATGGGAAGAATATTCCAAGGAAGTGCTATATACCTTCTAGTTATATACTTAGAATGTACTATGGCACATATTTTTAGTATATGGGAAGAATATTCCAAGGAAGTGCTATATACCTTCTATGTATATACTTAGAATGTACTATCGCACATATTTTTAGTATATGGGAAGAATATTCCAAGGATGTGCTGTATTTCTCAGAAGTATGTTTTCAACATCACCCAATTTCATCCTATAGGTTCTACCAAAGAATACTAACACACCCACTGGGTGTGTTAGTATTCTTTGGTTCTACTAATATATTATATTTACATATTCTAATTGCATATGAGAATGTAGTTATTACATTCTACAATATTACGTAAAAAGTAAGTATAAAATATATAAACTTTAGTTAGTTATATAGGTACCTATGTAAAATAAATATTATATGGGTAAGTAGCCTATATATAAAATATAAGTAATATAAAATATTTAGTTATTATGTGCACATCAAAATAAAAATTCTGCTTATATAATTATATAATAGCCAAATATATATAATATGTATGTAAATTACTAAAATTTATAGGTATCTATATACATTATACATACTTTTACTTACTAGGTATTTAGGAAATATTGAAGTACCAATATGAATTTATTATTTTCAAACTGCTTTTTATGTTCTTAAAAATGTTTTAGTCCTTGTAGCTAGAAATACTTGGTCCTACCTAACAGCGTAGACATAAATGCATAACTAACTGTACTGGAAACTATTTTCATATTTTGCTCTTTTGTTACCTATACCCCCTTCCCTTGTGTAGGTATAAAATGCAATGCAAGGGTCAGAATGACAATGAATGGCCGTTTCCGGATTCCCGAAAATTATAGGTAAAAATACTTATGGTATAAACTCAAATCAAAATGGTATATTCATTTCAACTGAAAACGAAACGAGACTTTCTCATTTTTCTTCAATAGAATTAAGTTTTAAACTTTTTACCATACAATTAAAACGGTTTAAAAAAAATGATTTAGATAGTTCAGTATATAGTACCTACCAAAATACATAAATTTTATTAATTATTCTTAACGCGAAGTTGATAATCTATTGGCTAACATTATTCTTCTTCCTATAGGTACATACAGTATATTCTTTTTAAAATATTTTAAAAGTATATACAAGTATGTGTTAAGCATATACTTTTGCATATACTTACGCATATACTAAGAATATTCTATTAAGGTATATTCTAAGAATAAACTTTTACGAACATTCCGAGATACTACGTACCCGAATGTGCTCAGTATATTCGGTGCAAGAATATTCTTTGAGGCACATGCAAAGAACATGAAATTTAGAATGTTTTTAATGGTACATGCTATGCTTGTACTACGCATATACTAAAAAGGATATACTTCGACGAATGTTGGTAGGATATGCTTAGAACATGATGCGACCATCATTGTTATGTGGGTAGTTCCTGTTACCTAGCATAGGTTTTGGACAGAACGTCCTGTGTTACGCATAGTTCTACAGCTAAGTCCCTCTGAGAACATTACTTTCTCCACAAGACCAATGTCTTTCCCTGTTGTATGTTCTATAACCCCACATGAGGCATATTTTCGTTTTTTGACGCAAAAGTTAGTTTATTTATTTTCGTTCAATTTGAAACTCAAGCAAATAACCTATACTGCAACGAGCTGTACTATCTGATTGTCTTTGTTTATTTTCAATAAAAACCTTTTTTCTTCACAACAATAACAAGTTTTTTCAAAAGAAATAAATATTTCTTTGAAATACATGGTGATTCCATATAAGTTTGGGTGTGTGTTTTTGTAAAATAAATATGTACCATTGATTATTTACAGTGTCTCCGTCCAGTAGTAGAACGCTCATACACATTTCTTTTCAATAATTACATAGTTGCTGAGAACTACAGAGTATAAGCTTATTAAATAAAACCTTGAAACTAACAACTAAACTTCTGAAAGAACGAATAAATCGAGATAAACTTGGCAGATGAACAACAAGTTTTTGTACTAGAAGATCGTGTACAGATGCAGTATTCGTCAAATTTCGATTGATATCATAATAATTATTAAAAACTTTCAAAACAACAACAAGAAAGTCGGAATAAATGGACAACTACCAAACTTATAATAGACATACAGATGAATTCGTTTTTAAAGGGAACATACATTTTACATGTAAATTTATCTCAACTCCGCTCCACGCAGTTGGGCATCAAAAGGTTGTCAAAGAATTATATTATAAAAATCAAATACTCAAGCGTGCTACTGGATTCTGACCTATTTCAGCACAAAAGTCACTGAACGTCGAATAATGTCGAATGGTACAATGTTGCCAAAATTATCATTTTTTGTTGGAAATGATTTCTTCAACTAAATATGCCAATCTATTATGTAGTATTGGGACCGTGCAAGTTCGGAAGAGCGACACCTGGTTTCATAGCTCGGCAACGTTTTTAGCACTTTTAATTATATTGTCAAGGCCATAGCCCAAAAAAGAATAAGAAGAAAAAGTAAGATTGAGGTTATGTTATTAAAAGGTAAACATTGTACTACAAGCAAAATATCATTAATTAAATTTACTTTAATAATTGCATATCATATCAAAATTGTGGAGCAACATAATATGTGTAATTCAGCCACAATAATATGTAGTATTTACTAGTTATATGCACCGTTATGGATAAGACATGAAAACAAAGAGTTGCGTTCTACTACAAAACAATCTAAATAGTTAGAAAAATTTAGCATAGTAAAATTGTACATATTTACCGAGAGTTGTAAACAGTTCTGTAACATTAGTATAATAAATAAGACTTATATTGGTAAATAACAATTATAAATTAGTCTTTCTTGTGTCTTTTTTTCTTTTTGTAGTCGTTTTGGGTGTAAAAGATGGACTAAATAACTGGTAAAACACGCAGACACATCAGTAAAACACAACAGTACTAGACAGCTATACCAAATCACTAGACCACTAACAAAAAATTGGTCACCAGTTGGAACACTATAAGATTTACCGCGGATAAATTACTTACAGAAAGAAAAAACCAAGTAAGAGATGGAAAGAGCATTTTCAGAAGATGCTAAGTAAGTCCAGGGATCTTTTTCTATGTCCACTGCCTTACCTCCTTATGGAGTATTGGAAGCTCTTGAGTTTCTTAGCCAAAGTTTAAGATATTTTTTGGCTGGATCAGCGTACCTCTGATTCTATTTTATTTCCTAACTTAAATTTAAATTACCTTTACAGGTATTTCCCATTCCAAATGTGATGACACTCAACTAAAATAGGCTTTGCGTAAATATTAGGTATATCAGGCACAATTAAGGCCATCACGCACTGGCTACCAGCGCTGAGCAACGCAACCCCCTTCACACGCTCGCTGAGAACCTTTTCAGGGAGTATAGAAAAACTAACGCCGATCCTGTACTCCGCTCCCATATTGGTATCACTGGCAGAGCTAAGTAAGCTTAATTCAAGAAAAAACCCTCTAGACTTTGCAAGAATTCTAATCGAAAATAACTTCAAGATAAGCAACCGTTAGCGAGAAGAATGGGAAAAGAATGTACCAATGGGACTATACCATGTACTACAAGCAAGCCAGAGGGTTTCGACCGACCTAGACAAATATTTGCCACACTGAACAGAACAAGAACAAACTGTGGTACATACTGCTCCGACTCATTTTTCAGGGAAAAATTCCGTCTCCAATTTGCGGTTGCGATGTTGCAAGACGAACATCTAGTGGAATGTTCGATGATCCTAAAGTGGCAATCTGTTCGATTTCTTAGTTACGAGTCATTTATATGGCTAAAATCGGTTAATAGGGCTTTTCATTCACAGTCATTTGCTTCAAGCTTCTGTCATATGTCGTATAATCTGTGTATATCAATATTATACACAGATTATACAACATATGACAGAAGCTCGAAACAAATGACAATCGATGATAAGCCCTATTGCCTACTTTTGAGGGCTCTGATCTATCGCATATTTTGCGATAGATCAGACGCGAATATTATCCAGACGGATGTTCCTAGTCAGAATCGTAAGTTATGGTCTCCACTGCATTGCATGTGTCTAGTGGTCAGTTTCATCTTCAGGAAAGTGTACTCTAAAAAGTTCTTTTAAGTTCTTTTCGCCAATTTAGCTTTATTCCTTATCATTCCAAGTATATTTTACACTTTATTTGATGATATTCCTGGGGAAGTATGGAAAGCATTGGGAAAGACAGGAACAAGGTGGCTAGCAGGTTTATTTAATAGAATTATGGAAGTTGGACAAATGCCAGACGAATGGAGAAGCAGTATACTAGTACTTGTCTACAAAAACGAGGGAGATATACAGCAGTGTACAAACTACAGGGCTATAAGACTGCTTAGCCACACCATGAAAATATGGGAGAGAGTAATTTATAGACGGATACGTGAAGAGACCGACATATCCGAGAATCAATTTGGCTTTATGCAGGGCAGATCAACAACAGACGCAATTTTCATTATAAGGCAGTTGATGGAAAAATACAGGAGTAAAGAAACAAACGCTCATATGGTATTCATTGATCTTGAGAAAGCATATGATAAGTTCCTCGAGAGATTCTGTGGTGGGCACTCAATAAGAATGGACTCCCTGGTGCATATGTAAAGATTGTGAGGGATATGTATGAGGGAGTAACGACTAGTGTTAGGACAGGTGTGGGAGAGACTGATAAATTTCATGTGAAAGTAGGATTGCACAAAGGCTCGGTGCTTAGTCCGTATTTATTCTCATTAATTTTGGACTAGATAACAGCGAAACTACAGGGTAACATTCCATGGTGCTTAATGTATGCTGATGATGTCGTGTTAGTAGGAAATAGTGAAAGGGGCTTAGAACAAAAACTGGAACAGTGGACACGAGCTCTGGAGAAAAAAGGTTTAAAACTTAGTAGGACAAAGACAGATTATTTGGAATGTTCATATAAAGATGGAGTTACTACAAATAAAATGGTATCTTTGGATGGTGAACTGATTGTAAAAAGCAATAGTTTTAAGTACCTGGGATCGGTATTACAGAGTAATGGAGAAATAGATGGAGATGCATGCAGTAGAATTAGGGCTGGATTGATGAAGCGGAAGGAAGCGAGTGGTGTGTTGTGTGACAGAAAAGTTCCAATGAAGCTGAAAGGAAAATTCTATAAAACAGCCATAAGACCGGCTATGATGTACGGAACTGAATGTTGGGCAGTGAAAAAGAAAGAGGAACAACGAATGCATGTGGCGGAGATGAGAATGCTTAGATGGATGAGTGGAGAGACAAGAAAGGATAAAATTAAAAATGGGTATATTAGGGGAAGTCTAGGTGTGGCACCAATTGATGCCAAAATGAGAGAGCATAGGTTGAGATGGTTTGGTCATGTTCAACGTCGAGACGTTAATCATTCAATACGAAGAGTAGCTGAAGTGTAGGTTCCTGGAAGGAGTAGGAGAGGAAGACCAAAGAAGACGTGGGGGGAGACGATTAGGCAGGACATGTTGGTAAAGGGGATTAATATTGATATGACCCAGGATAGAATTGTGTGGAGAAATGTAATTAGGGAAGCCGACCCCGCATAGGGATAAGGCAAAGAGAATGATGATGATGATTTGATGATTCTATTTTGACCTTTGCTTTTGATACAATCAATAAATACAATACAAACGATAAAAGCACTTTTGACACAATTAATCGCATGAAAATGGTGCAGGAGGTAGAGAATCTTGGAATTGCAGAAAAATTAAGACATGGTAAAAGTGAGCCTAAAGAATACCACAGCAAAGATCACTTTCAACGGAACAACTTATAAGGAGATAAATCTAAACAAAGGTGTGAAACAAGGTGACTCTATATTACCGACACTATTTAACCTGATATTGGCGTAAGTAAGGAGGACAAACTTTGCAAATAAAAAAAACATTATTACAGATCAGCTTCAACTAGTAGCATACGCAGATGATCTAGTCATCATAGCGAAGACAAAGATGTCACTTGAAGCAGCAGTTGAAAAATTAGATAAGAAAGTGAAAAGAATAGGGCTAGAGATAAACCAGCACAAAACAAAATACATGACAATAGGTAAGGACGACACAACAACTCATAAATAATTAATAACACAGAAGCATACCTATGAAACCGTATCCACCTTTAGCTACTTGGCAGTAACAATAGGGAACACCGGAAAAGGGTGAAAAGAATTTTAAAAGGCGATAAAACCTGTGTGAATATAAGACCTATATAAACCTATATAAGACCTTGATAAGACCTTTTGTTACATATAGGATGGAAACAACGACGATTAACAAGAAAGAGGAAGATAGCCTTCTGAAATTGGAAAGAAAAATAATGAGAACAATACAGGGCCACAATGTATCAAGAGAGGAAGAAATAAGAATGAAAACAGAATGCCAAAATTGAAGAAGAATCAAAGAGAGAAAATATAGTCCGATACATAAAATCTCTTCGCTTAGAATGGATAGGACATATACAGAGCCGCCCACAATCAGATATGTTGAGAAGGATAACTATAAGTAACTGGACGCCACTATGGTCCAGGTGTAGAGGAAGACCTAAAAGAAGTTGCTGGAAGAAAAAGCTGGATGATAGGAAGATGGCTGGAAGAAGAATAAGAGCAATGATTGTGAAAGACTGGAAAGATCAGTGCAAGGACAGGAAGATATGGAAAAGAATCACGACAGCAGCAAAGACAAACAGCAAGCTATAAATGACATAAAGGAGTAATCCACTTCAACCAAGAATAGGATTTTGAACGCCATGGCGTTATCTTAGGGATTGTAATGCTTAATCAATGAATGAATGAATTTCGACGGAGGAAAGACTAAAACAAATAATGACCAATAGTGTTATATATTTACCTACTGCTAAGGGTAAAAAGTATATACTCGTAGATAAGTATATACGCTTGTAATAAAAAAAATATAAACTCTAGGATAAGTAATATTTTAAAAGAACTCTATATCACGATATGAAATGGTAATTTTTAAACGTAGAACTTCAATTCTTCTTCTTCCTCTTCTTCTTTTTATATAGACATGACTCTGTTTGTTTTTTCAATGTGCATCTAGTAAGTTGTCGTTCCGTTGTTTTCGTGGTCTTCCCACTGATCATCTTCCTATTGGGGAACCGTCTCTCGCTGTCCTGACTATCATATTTGTTGTCATTTGGCTTATGTGGTCATTCCATTTTATTCTTCTGTTTCTTATCCAGTTATTAATGTTATACACCTTGCATCTCCGTCGTATATCTGTACTTCTAGCTCTGTCCCATAGAGTCTTACCATCGATTTTTAGAAGGGTTTTTATCTCCGCTGTTTCGAGCAATCTTTTTGTCCTCTCTGTGTCGGGTCGTGTTTCTGCCGCGTATGTCATTATTGGTCTGATGACTGTTTTGTAAATTCTGCCTTTCATTTCTTTTCCGATATTTTTATTTCTCCATATTGTGTCATTCAGTCAACCTGCGGCTCTGTTTGCTCTATTCACTTTGTCTTCCACTTCTGTTTCGAGCCTTCCGTTGCTAGATAGTGTGATGCCTAGGTATTTAAACTCCATCACTTGTTCTATTATCTGATCTTCCAGCTCCAATTTACATCTTATTGGATCTGCTGTGATAACCATGCATTTTGTCTTTTGTGAGGAAATTAACATGTTACATTTTCTGGCGATTATGTTGAATTGGCATACGTTGTAAATCATCTTCACTTTGAGAGATTAGTATTGAATCGTCCGCAGAGCAGAATATTTTAAGTTGTTCTTCTTCCATTTGGTATCCTTTTTAGTTCTTACTTTTTTTATTATTTCGTCCATGCTCAGGTTGAACAATAAAGGACTCAAGGAATCCCCCTGTCTTATCCCATTGCCGGCTTCAATTGGGTCAGTTAATTCATCGTCCACTTTTGCTTTTATTGTGTTGTTCTGGTAGATGTTTTCGATCGTTTTAAGTATTCCTAGAGGTACCTCTCTCGAGTATAACAAATGGATAACGTCCTTTAATGTGACCCTGTCAAATTCTTTCTTAAGGTCCACGAAACATAAATATGCCCGTTTGTTGTATTCCAGCGATTTCTCTTGAACTTGCCTCATTATAAATATAGCGTCAGTGCATGACCTTCCCGACCTAAAACCTTGTTGTTCTTCTGCTAATATGATAATTTCATTCAATTTGTTATCACTTTGGTTGTTAATTTCAACTTCAATACCTTTCGATAAAAGAAAGTAAATGAATATGTACTTACTGTCACTTAATATTCTAAAATATCATTTTTCCTTCCTTCATACGATTCAAAGCTAATCTCAAATCCAATACATTTCCAACACTTCTGTCTTTTACCGATAACAGAATCCGTAATGAATTTCCACTGAAGTGACAAATTTCCCATTGAGCACCCCCCGATGCGGTAATGTACTACCCTTAACAAGGATAATAAGATCATGTTCGTCCAGATGATGCTTTATTGTGTTTTCCACCGAAGGAGTTTCAGTATCAACCACACGATAAAACGATCAACATGCAAAAGTTCTTGCTGCAACTTGTTGAAAATGATTTAATTGTTTTTCCTATTGTTTATTTGTTGTTTTTGTTGGATAATGTATTGTTAACTGTCGTTGGTAAGTACTAATACTCTATATATTTTAACTAACCACACAACAATATCTGGGGACAGTAATTCGAAAAATTTCAAATAGCAAAATTATTGTTCAGTAGAAAATGATAAATACACTCCTGGCCAAAAAAATTGGAACACCTTAAAATGGGTCATTTTTGATGTCTCGAATCTCCTAAACCTGTTGTCCGATTTTAGTGATTTTTTTAGTATGTTATAGACTTATTCTTTAAGAATCTCATTTAGTAATATTGTTGCTGAACATGTAAATGTCCTAATATACCAGGTGTAACAATACTACTGTGTTTTTTCCTCAAAGTTCGGAACACGCTGTGGAATATTCTAGAATTTAAAAAATATTGAAATTAAAACTCATTTGTATTCTTAGGCTTTCTTGACATTATGTTTTTTGACTCATTCACTTATGTTGGGTAATAAAAAAGTTTGATACTTTAACAATTAACCATGTTCTTCATTAATACAGGGTGTTTCTAAATAAGCGCGACAAACTTTAAGGGTTAATTCTACATGAAAAATAATGACAGTTTGCTTTATAAACATACGTCCGCAAATTCTTCGTCTTCGAAATACGGGATGTTTAATTTTTTCTTACAAACTGACGATTCATGTATTGCTCTAAAACTGGTTGAGGTATGCAAATGAAATTTGGTAGGTTTTAAGAGGTAGTCATTTTCCATTTTTTGACATACAACTAAAAATTTTATATTCACCATTGGCGTGCTTACAGGGTATATGACCGGGTTATATGACCCGTATGCACGCCAATGGTAAATATAAAATACATAATTGTAAGTCAAAAAATGAGCAATAACTACCTCTCAAAGCCCATCAAAATTCATTTGCATATCTCAACTGGTTTCAGAGCAATAAATAAATCGTCAGTGTGTAAGAAAAAATTCAACATCCCGTATCTCGGAAACGAAGCATTTGCAGGTATATGTTCATAAATCAGACGGTCATTATTTTTTCATGCAGAATTACCCCTTAAAGTTTGTCGCGCTTATTTAGAAACAACTTGTATTGATGAAGAACATGGCTAGTTGTCAAAGCACTTAACTTTTTCATTATCCAACAGAAGTGAATGAGTCACAAAGCAAAATGTTAAGAAGGGCTAAGGCTACAATTTAGTTTTAATTTCAATATTTTTTAAGTGCTAGAATATTCCACAGGGTGTTCCGAACTTTGAGGAAAAAACACAGTATTATTTTTACACCCGGTATATAATGACATTTACATGTTCAGCAACAGTATTGATACAACGAGATTTTTAAAGAATAAGGCTATAACATACTAAAAAATCACTAAAATCGGACAACAGGTTTAGGAGATTCGAGACATCAAAAAACACCCATTTTTAAGGTGTTCCAAAATTTTTGGCCAGGAGAGTTCTGTCTATGACGGTATTTGGCTCCGAATTCTGTTCTAATGTAACAATTAACTTAATATTATTTTCAGAGTAGGTAGAGAATAGCTCGAGAAACAAAGTTTACCCTATGTCAAAATATGTTTCCATCTTCGCGATGGTTCCCATCCCTTCTCAGAGATGGAAATTTTTTGGTCAAAATAACCCCGGAAGTTTTAGAGGAACTAATTATAAGCACACAATGTTCCATACTTTTTTAAACTCGATACTTTTGAGTTATTCGTGATTGAAAATTGCCATTATCACTGAAAAATTAAACCGAAAAAAAACGACACGTTTTCGGACGGTTTTTGGCGAATAATTTGAAAACTATGCATCTAACGAAAAAAAAATTTAACAATCATTTTTGTAGCTGATAAAAAACAAAGAAATTCGTTATTTCAGAAATCTTCTAGTTGCAATACAAAGCGAGATATAGGGCTTTTCATTCACAGTCATTTGTTTCGAGCTTCTGTCATATGTCGTATAATCTGTGTATATTAATATTATACACAGATTATACAACATATGACAGAAGCTCGAAACAAATGACAATCGATGAAAATCCCTATTGTAGGCGAATGGAGATTGTTCTTGTTAATGCTTGAATCGGTGTATTCAACTTGAAATAGCGAAAAATGATCGATTTTACGGGTATAATGCTGATAACACTTTTTGTAGTACTTGAACAGACCTCTAAAATGAGCACAATTAAATGACATTTGCATTCAAATTAAGCAAGATACAATGCAATGAAAATTGGTTACTCATAAATATTTTATTATAAGAAAGCATTCTATTTAACCTTGCGCATCCACCAGAATTTAAATACATCGTTTTTCTTCTACTTTCTTCTTTTATTTTAGTATTTTTTATACTTAAAAGGTTGGTACTTGTTTAATTAAAATTCATGAAAATTTTAAGTTTTGAAAAAAAAATAAGTTCAAATTATAGAGCGCATTTTTAAATTTTCTTTAAAATCTATGGTAGGGGAGCAAAGTATGCTAAATTTGCAGTCACTCGAGCGTTATGGGGACCTATTGGGTTGTGATTATTAGGTCCTAAAACCAAAAAAAGTTAAGTAAAGTTTTCCATTTTAGTGGGGACTTTCCATTCTTTAATTTAATCTTTCATTTCCAACAATCGTTTTTTCCGATTATTTAGTGCCATCTATCCATAATTCGAAAAAATGTCTCGAATAAAAGTTGCTTATTTTTACGTAAAGAATCCAAATTTGGGATAAAAATTTGGAAT
Source organism: Diabrotica virgifera virgifera (assembly GCF_917563875.1). Classification (NCBI taxonomy): domain Eukaryota; kingdom Metazoa; phylum Arthropoda; class Insecta; order Coleoptera; family Chrysomelidae; genus Diabrotica; species Diabrotica virgifera. The sequence goes on from NC_065444.1 coordinate 68,324,652, forward strand.
AAAAATTTGGGGGTCTCATTTAACATTTAAAAGTGACCCCTTACCCCACCTCCGTGGGAGGTCATGTTTAGTACCATTCGATAAATTTTTGAAAAATATTGAAGATGTTAGTTTTTCGATCTGACGTTCATCTCGCGCAATATTCGCTTTTTCTGTGACTTTTTGACTCACCCATTTCCTTACGCCCCGCTCAAGTCGTCAGATTTTTGAAATATATACTCTTTGGCATGTACTTAACTTACCTTATCTTAATCTGACAATTTCGAGTATTTTTAAGGATAGTTTGTTTTTTCGGGCCCCCCTTAACGAACTTCCATATGTTAAGAGCCAAAAAATGGTAGAGGTACATCTGCAGGGTACCAGGTTTCTCCCGATATGATAATCTGACGTGCTCGAGTAACTGCAAAAATCCCAGCTTGGGCTCCCATACCACTAATTTTGCTCCGTGTAACTCGAAAAGGATAAGAGAAACGAAAAAAATAATTCCGTACAAAAATGAATTATTTTTTGATACAAGCTTAGATATTATTTTCATTACTGTAGCGTAAAAATTGTCAGAGATATCACTACTTTAAGTTGGGTTGATAACGCGGGTATCACCTTTCTTGCGCCTTTTAACCCTTTACCTTTTAAAAACTAAGGATTGTGAATTTTGCATTGTGTGATCTGTAAAACAGATCTGCATGGATACGGTAACTTTAAAATGAACTCAAGACTTAAAAATGATAGACTCAAGAATGTCCAAACCTGCCAATGTTTAGTGGCAATTTTCAATGAGAAGAGTACCTGTAAAAATATTAAAGATAAAAATAAATAAATGCGGAGTAACAATACATCCATTATACGCATTAGCCCGGGAGCAGTCGCAGTCGCGCCGTGAGAAAAAATCTCACATTTTATCCTTTCCGTGATAACTTGATGAAACATTTTTCAACATTGCTTTTCACTCGTAAGTGGCTCAAGGAAGATCGTAGTAATGCGTAGAATTTTTTTTTAATTTTTTTTTTTGTGGAATTTATGGCTTTGGTGAGAACGAATTAGCTTTAAAATTGTTAGAAATTGATATTTTTAACATAACAAGTAAATAAAAATGTTATAAAAGAAAAATTTGATTTAAATTCGTATTTAAATCTATTTTATGAGAATTTTTTCTGTATGCGCGACTACTTACGTTACAGAAGTGAGCGCAACTGCTCCCGGGTTAATAAAACAACAAAATTTTAAGTTATCAGTGAACTTTATTATATTTTTTAGTACCAATCATTCCTGATTACCTATTTTCAAATGAGTTTAATATGAGCAGTACAGACAACCGCTTTGGACCAGCTTCTTTAAGCCCACTTCAAAGAAAATTTGAACATCTGGAAGACGAAAATGGTCCATTGGGTGCTTTATTGGCATCCAAAGCTTTTGTTCAACTGGCATTTACACCTCTGATAGGATACTTGGTGGGGATTTTAGGATGCTATGTGCCGCTGTTAGTTGGTTCTGGAAATATGCTGTTGGCTTCGATATGTAAGTATTAGTCCAATTTTTTATTATAGGTACTATTATTTTCTCACTTGAACTCAGAACTCAGAAAATATAAAATATCCATTTTAATTACATTATTATAATTAATTTCACAAAAAACACAAAAACTACGCCGTGTGCATTGAGCATTTATATTTCCTACCGTTAGCTACTTAGTCTTCAGAAACGTGGACCATCAAAGAATTCGATTCGAACTAATGGCGTTTGAAATGTGGGTCTCGACATACCATGTAGCGCACATCGCATGAATAATTCAATACACTACACTATACACTAAACTCGCCACAACTACTTCTTCTTCTTCTTGCAGTACCATCTATCGGAGGTTGGCTACCATCACAGCAATCTTAACTTTGTTGGCTGAAGCTCTGAACAATTGTATTGAACTGCACCCACACCCTACGTCCCACATTTCTCTTTCCCGAGGTTGTTCCTTGGATTAGGAGCCTTAGCAGAGAGTACTTTTCCCCTCTCATTACGTGGCCTAGATATTCCAGTTTTCTTGTTTGCATGGTTTTTGTGATTTCGTATTCCTTCCCCATCCATAGCAAAACATCTTGATTTGTTACTCTCTATCTCTGTCCATGGTATTTTCCACATTCTCCTGTAGCACCACATCTCGAATGCCTCAATGTTTTTGATGTTTATCTTTTTTAGTGTCCAAACTTCCATTCCGTATATCAGAACGAAGAAAACATAGTACCTTAACATTCTCGTTCTCAATTTCAAACTTATATCTCGGCAACATAGGAACTTTTTCATTTTGATAAATTATTGTATCGCTATTTCTATCTGCCTCTTAATTTCTCTCGTCTGGTCATTAGTATCATGAACCAAATCACTAAATATTTGTAGAGCATAACTCTTTCAACTTGCTTATTATTTATGGTCAAATTCACGTTGGTATATAGGTTAGTTGTTAGCGCACTCATCACTGTATATAGTAGATACACGTAGTATACAGTAATGAGTTTGCTAATAACCTAAAATGAACCTAGTAGACGTGCGAAATTTAGCGATAAAAACCTATAGCTTAACATTCTACCTATTGTTTCCCACCTTTAGACGTATCGACTAGTTTGGCAACTGCCACTGTGACAGTGACAGTTTTAGTTGATATACTCCTTTGATTCGTCTATAGGTGGAAAACAATAAATAGAATGTAAGTTTATAGGTTTCTATCGCTAAATTTACCACCTCTACTAGTTTCATTTCTTTTTATCTCACAACTTGATATTTTTTCCATCTTTTGCGTTATTTTGCCGGTTGTTAGCGTGCTCATCAATGTATACAGTAATATTGTGTACAGTGATGAGCACGCTAATAACCGGAAAAATAACGCAAAAGATATACAGTGTGTATACAGTGATGAGCGCCCTAATAACCGACAAAAAACCGCAAAAGATGGAAAACATATTAAGTTGTGAGATAAAAAGAAATCAAACTAGTACACACTATATACAGTGATGAGCACGCTAATAGCCGGCAAAATAACGCAAAAGATGGAAAACATATTAAGTTGTGAGATAAAAAGGAATGAAGCTAGTGAAGGTGGGATATTGAGCGATAAAAACGTATAAACTTGTATTCTGTTTATTATTTTCCACCTTTAGACGTATCAGAGGAGTATGTCAACTAAACTCGTCCGATATATCTAAAGGTGAGAAACAATAAGTAGAATGTAAATTTATAGGTTTTTATCGCTAAATCTCCCACCTCCACTAGTTTCATTTCTTTTTATCTCACCTCTAAACCTGTTTTCTATCTTTTGCATTATTCTGCCGGTTATTAGTGCGCTCATCACTGTATATTGAATAGTAGCGGAGAAAGCACACAACCCTGACGCACACCTCGACGAATCTCAATTTCTTCGGTTAATTCATTATAAACCTTGATTTTTGCTGTTTGCTTTCAGTACAATCTGGATATGATGTTAAGGGGAAAGGAACAAAATGCAAAATTTTGACGCCTGTCAAAATTGTCAATGTATTTTAAATGTACCAATTATTTTTTTCGAATCCCGAGAAAACTAATAAGTATTTTTGAAAAATTTAAACGCAGAATGAAAGATTACTTTATTACCGAGGGCGGAAATGCCCTTCGAATGAATAAAAAGTTTCTGTTGAATGAGATATTTGCAATTAAAAATTACACTAAACTTTCTCTTAGTTTTTCAACCCTGTAGCTTATTAAAATAAACATTATTAGGTCTGGATCCCGCGTATGAAAAAAAGTTGATTAATAGCAAGCTGAAAATTTGTTAATAGCTTAAGGGTGTCTAGTTGGACAAACTTTGATATATGGGAACACTGGAACAGGGGCAGTTTTAATTGTGGAACAGGTTAAAAATTTGGAACGGCCAGACCACGAAAACGGCACATTTATTTTGTCCGACAGAACAGACTTAAACTCTGAACAGAGATTAAACTCTCATGCAAAAATCAGACTGCTATTTATCACGTATCAAATGGGCGTTTTAATGAGTGGAACATGTAGAATATGTCAAATGACAGGAATTATGACAGGTGATAAATAGCAGTCTGATTTTTGCATGAGAGTTTAATCTCTGTTCGGAGAGTTTAAGTCTGTTCTGTCGGATATAATATATGTGTCGTTTTCGTGGTGTGACCGTTCCAAATTTTTAACCTGTTCCACAATTAAAACTGCCCCTGTTCCAGTGTTCCCATATATCAAAGTTTATCCGACTATACACCCTTAAGCTATTAACAAATTTTCAGCTTGCTATTAATCAACTTTTTTTTCATACGCGGGATCCAGACCTATATAGAAGATTTCAGGAATTTTCGGCCCTCGGAAATAACGTAATCTTTCATTCTGCGTTGAAATTTTTCAAAAATTCTTATTATTAGTTTTCTCAGGATTCGAAAAAAATTAATCCCATTTAAATAGTATTGAAACCGAAAGTTCGTACCCATCCCCTTAATGTCGCGAATGTCGATGTTTTTGCTTCTTAGGATTTCATACAGTTTTTTGTGTCTGACTTTATCGAAGGCCTTCTCAAAATCTATGAAACCTACATAGAGGTCTCGGTTTACATCTAAATATCTCTTTATTAACACACACCAAACAAAGCTTCCCGTATTCCCAGTCGACTTCTGAATCCAAACTGTGTGGCAGTTATATCCTCTTCTAATTTATTAAATATCCTTTTGTGAATAATTTTAAAAGTACTTTCAATGTGTGGCTCATCAATGCTATAATCCTCTGGTCTGAACACTCTCTAGCGTTATTCGTCTTCGGGATTGTGGCAAAAGTATAGGAGAACCATTTCTTTGGTGTGATGTCTGTTCTATAAATTGTGTTAATCATTGTTTCAAGTGTGTCGTCGTCTATAAATTTTAACAGCTCTACAGGAGTTTCATCTGATCCTGCAGGTTTACTCCCTTTAGTGTTCCTTATCTCGCTGCTGTTTAGGATGTCAGGCCCTGTTGTGTCGTCTGTAGGTTCTGCAACTTCTATTTCTGATCTTTTGTCTGCAAACAGTTCTTCTATGTATTCTGTCCATTTCTTCAGTTTTTCATTTAAGTATGTAATTATTTTACCTTTTTTGTCTTTTACGATGGATACTGATTCATTATTTTTCCTGTTATCTCCTTAATCTTTTTATGCATATTAAAGCTATCGTACTTTTTCTCATATTCTCCTTCTCCTCTATCTGTTCTCCTTCGTAAGGATGTAGTGGCATCATGTAAGTCGTTTGACTATTTCTATCCAATCCTCTCTCTCCTGTGCGTGTTGTTTTGCTTCGGAGAACGAGTAACCAGTCATGTCCCTTATTTGGTCCGACCATTGTAATGGAGATCTTCCTCTGGATCTTCTGCCCTCTACGTTGCCTTCAACTATCATTCGTTCCATGCCATTCGTTCCATATTCTCCTATTTCCTTGCAATTTTCTAGAACCCACTTCTCTTTGGCTTCACTGCCTTCTCTAGTTTTTTTCTTAATTTTTCGGTTCACTTCTTTGTATTTTGTCTTGGTAGTTTTATATCTTCGCCTTTCCTCCATTAGGCACAAACACAACTACCCAAAATATACTAATAAGATATTTTGGACGTATAACTTGAAAACGAAACGACATGGAACAAATGCGTATTATATAATACTCATTCTCCAAAGCAAATCAACATGCACAGGAGATCGTGACGCCTATTACAATACATAGATAATCTTTCAAAGTTTAACATTTTAATGTACATACAAGAATAAAAAACCGCTAAACGCCGTAAAAATGAGTGGCGCATAAAATATTCCAGCTACAAAAGATCTGATATGAATATTACGTGGCGCGAAAATGGATTTTCATTTGATGCAAAACAAAATTCTAGTTTTATTTTAAAAGATTTCTCCATAATATTTGCTAAATTTGAAGTAAACGCGCCACAAAAGAGTAACTTTGATACAGTTTGAATTTTGAAACTCTTTTGTGGCGCGTTTACTTCAAATTTAGCAAATATTATGGAGAAATCTTTTAAAATAAAACTAGAATTTTGTTTTGCATCAAATGAAAATCCATTTTCGCGCCACGTAATATTCATATCAGATCTTTTGTAGCTGGAATATTTTATGCGCCACTCATTTTTACGGCGTTTAGCGGTTTTTTATTCTTGTATCAGGAGTTTTTCAAAGTTATTTATAAATTAAATGTATGAAGTTGAATGCAATGTTCCTCTATTACACGTCAAGCTTTATAAATGGTCACCTTTGTTGCATTATCTCCCAAATGATCTAGTGTCCATCGAATGTACACTAGATTTTTTTTTATTCGAAATAGATTGAAAAAAAATTGAGATGGCCGGTAAATGAAGTCGGATTGCCCGTTGCCAGATCAAATTTAGCGTAGTAACCACTACAACTACATAAACCATTTCGGGAATAATCGTAAATTGGATTATACTTTTGTAGCTTAAAAACTTCTAAACGGCTTAACCGATTTTGATCAGTAAACATGAGTTTGAAACGTATTGACCAGTAGTATCTGATGGATCTAAGGTCAAGTATGAAAATTGAAGCTACTACAGGAATTATTGAGCTTGAGAAACCGTTTTTCCCACAGGAAATAGATTTTATCATACTTATGAAGCCTATAACCTAAAAAATTCAAATTTTCCGGGATATGAGGTATACACCGTTAAATTCGTCTGGTGTACTTCTATAAATGCTAAGTTATTGGCGCAATTTGTAGGTTGAAATGTTGAGTAATTGTCGAAAAACCAAAATTTTCAAAGTTTAGTTTTTCAGTTTTTCGGCTATACTGAGCCGTGTGTATGTCTGATTCTGACGGCTTAGACACCATTTGAAAGCTTAAGTCAATACTATTAATTTGATGTATTTGCGGTTCTCCTGGCTCTTCTTGATCCGAATATATATACCCCCAAAACATATGCCGTTTTGTACCTACCAAGTCCTATAGCTGGCTTATGGGTGGTCAAAAGTCACAAACTACACCGGTTCTAAATCGGCCCTGACCCCCTCTTCAAACACAGAGGAAAAATATCAAATCGGTTTAACTTTCAAACACACATACATATATATCCACAAACATTTTCCCTTTTTTAAATAAAAATTAAGTCACATTTCTAAGCTCTATAACTTTTGAATGGTATAACCGATTTTCAAAATTAGACATGCGTTGGAAAGGTGATGATCAGTACTGTTAGAAGCCGCAAAGGTCGGACTTAAATTTTTGAAGTTTTTGGGAGTTTTGGGGGCCAGAACGAAAAACAGACCTAAATAGGAAGGGCCGTAAAATCGACACCCTTGGACCAAAATGGATGGTTGACATATGAATGGGTGAGTCTTTTTCTGAACTTGAAGATGGGATTTGGCACAATTTTCAATTCAGTCAGATTTAGAAAATTGAAAATTTCGTGTATATAATAGTGTCGCGTGTAGGGGGGCGTATTTCTGCGCCACTGGCGAGAACTGCCGTTCTCTGGTAATTTTTTCGATATAAAACTAACAGCTTCGATAACCAATAAATCGAAAACTATTAATTTTATCAAAAAAATGTATAATGAACATTTTTTGCTTATAATTAATATTTTTACCAGCATTTGCGGTCAAAATATAATAAAAAATTTCCACCCTCGAGATGAGGTGGCAACAACCCCATGGTAAAAGCGTCTTTCGGCATCATATAGATTTTGATCCTTGGACTATCCACTACTTATTGTCAAATTTTCAAGCAAATCTATCCATTCTGTAAAAATTGCGAAGTGAAAAATTTCAGTTCCTGGACTAATTATACTTTTGGAGCTCTATAACTTCTGAACGGTTTACCTGATGTTGATCACTAAACATGAATTTGAAACGTATTGACAGGTAGTATCTGACCAGCATCCAAGATCGAGTATGATAACTGAACGTATTACAGGAATTATTGAGCTTGAAAAACCGTTTTTCCCGTAAGAAATAGATTTGATTATACTTATGAAGCCTATAACTTAAAAATTCGAATTTTCCCAGATATGAGGTATACACCGTTAGACGTGTCTTGAGTCCTTCTACAAACGCTCAGTTATTGGTGCAATTCGTAGGTTGAAATTTTGAGTAATTGTCGAAAAACCAAAATTTTCAAAGTTTAATTTTTCAGTTTTTTGGCTATGGCGAGCAGTGTGTATGTCTCAGCTTGATCGCTTAGGCGCCACTTGAAAGCTTAACTCAACCCTATTGATTTGGTGTATTTGCGGTTTTCCTGTCTTTCCTTGAACCTAAGATATATACGCCCAAAAAATATGCTATTTTGTATCTACCTAGTCCTCTAGGGCTCTAGCTGGCTTACGGGTAGTCAGAAGTCAAAAATTAGACCGGTTCTGAATCGGCCCTCACACCTTCTTGAAACACAGAAAAAAAAATTCAGATCGGTGTAACTTTTCCACACACATACATACATACATACATACATACATATCCACAAACATTTTCCATTTTTTAAATAAAAATTGAGTCATATTTCTGAGCTCGATAACTTTTGAATGGTATAACCGATTTTCAAAATTAAACATGCGTTGGAAAGCTAATGATCTGTGCTATCAGAAGCCGCAAAGGTCGGGCTTAAATTTTTGAAATTTTTGGGAGTTTTGGGGACGAGAACGAAAAACAGGCTTTAAATGGGAAGGGCCGTAAAATCCACACCCTTGGACCAAAATGGAGAGGTAACATATGGATGGACGAGTCTTTTCCTAAACTTTAAGATGGGATTTGGCCCAATTTTCAATTCAGTCAGGTTTAGAAAATCGAAAATTTCGTGTATATATAGTGTCGCTTGTAGGGGTGTTGTGCGCCACTGGTGAGAACTGTCGTTCTCTGTGGATTTCAAAATTGTCAAAAATTAACTAACTTACTATGTTTTTTTTAGTGTTTGCTTGTGGTAGTACGTACGGAGTATTAGTCTTAGCCCGAGCCCTCCATGGCAGTGCTTCAGCAGCAATTGCTGTAAGTGGAATGAGCCTTCTTGCGAAAAAATTTCCTCCAAGCTTGAGAGTGAAACTGATGCCTATAGCTTTTGGAGGTATAGCTCTCGGAGTACTCATTGGATATCCTCTGGGAGGCGCTGTCTATCAGATGCTGGGAAAATCAGCACCTTTTATTTTTATTTCCTTCTTTATATTGATTAGCATGTGTAAGTAAAATTATAAAATTAAGCATATTACGAAACAGTATAAGTTTTAAAGCAGTATGTGCATATAAACTACAAAAACAAAGAAAGTGATTCGTTTTGTTTTTTAATTGTATGTATTCATTTTTGTATTTAATGTACTATGTAGTTGGAACTTTTTTATCAGTTTACTTGTTAGACCAGGGCGGATCTGTGAAAAACGTCTATTTTTGGATGTGCGAGGTGGCATTCTGATTTTTGCAGATAAAGTTAGGTGACAACTAACTTTTTTTCAAAAAAGGAGACAAATCAGACCAGGAGAATTACAGAGAGATTAACTTATTAAACACAACATTAAAATTAACAACAAAAGTGATAACAAACAAATTGAGTGAAATTATAACATTAGCCGAAGAACAACAAGGTTTTAGATCGGAAAGGTCATGCACTGACGCTATATTTATAATGAGTCAAATTATGACGGCATATTTATGTTTCGTGGACCTAAAGAAAGCATTTGACAGGGTCACATTAAAGGGCGTTATCCACTTGTTATACTCGAGAGAGGTACCTCTGGGAATAATTAAAACGATAGAAAACGTCTACCAGAACAACACAATAAAAGTAAAAGTGGAAGATGAACTAACTAACCCAATTGAAGTCGGCAATGGGATAAGACAGGGGGATTCCTTGAGTCCCTTATTGTTCAACATGATCATGGACGAAATAATAAAAAAATAAGAACTAAAAAAGAATACCAAATGGGAGAAAAACAACTTAAAATAATCTGCTATGCGGACGATGCAATACTAATCTCTCAAAGTGAAGATGATTTACAACGTCTGCTGCACCAATTCAACATAATCGCCAGAAAATTTAACATGTTAATTTCCTCAAAAAAGACAAAATGCATGGTTATAACAGCAGATCCAATAAGATGTAAATTGGAGCTGGAAGGTCAGATAATAGAACAAGTGATGGAGTTTAAATACCTACGCATCACACTATCTAGCTACGGAAGGCTCGAAACAGAAGTGGAAAATCAAGTGAATAGAGCAAACAGAGCCGCAGGTTGCCTGAATGACACAAACGGAGAAATAAAAATATCGGAAAAGAAATGAAAGGCAGAATTTACAAAACAGTCATCCGACCAATAATGACATAAGCGGCAGAAACACGACCCGACACAGAGAGGAAAAAAAGATGACTCGAAACAGCGGAGATGAAAACCCTACGAAAAATCGATGGTAAGACTCTATGGGACAGAGCTAGAAGTACAGATGTACGACGGAGATGCAAGGTGGATAACATTAATAACTCGATAAGAAACAGAAGAATAGAATGGAATGACCACATCAGCCGAATGACATCAAATAGGGTAGTCAGGACAGCGAAAGACGGTTCCCCAATAGGAAGACGATCAGTGGGAAGACCACGAAAACGAAGGAACGACAACTTACTAGAGGCACATTGAAGAAACAGACAGAGTCATGTCTATACGAAAAGAAGAAGAAGAGAGAAGAGACAACGTCAACAATAATAATTGACTTATGCTCCTTCACAAATATGCCCGGAACATTAACCTTTAACTACACGCGCTGGCGTACTTTGTACGCCAGATATAAGAATTCTACTGGAAATATATTTAAAAATTTAATTTTTGACCTTGCTTATTTTTCTAACCTATCACTGGAATGTGCTTTACAATTTGGTTTTAGTTTCGTTATAATCGGCGTTCTGGAAAGATCGTAATTTACATTTTATTATTTGTTGTTTCCGGTGGTGGACAATATACCCCAAGATTATATTACTATAAGTCGTAATATAAGTACATATTTTAATTGTTTTTTAGTCATTATGGCAAAAAATATATTTTTCTTTGTAAACAATACTTTTTCTCCTGTAAAAAATAACATTTAAAAAAATTTTTATTAGTAATTTTATTTATCATGGAATCCAGTTATTCCATGATTCCAGTTATAAATCCCAATTGGCTTACTGAAAAGGAACTCCAAGTATTCACTGATGCCGAATAAGGTTTATAACAAACAACTAAGTGTATTTTTTCAAAAAAAATTAAACAAATCCGCTGTTTTTAAGTGTATTTTCTTGTGGCGTACAAAGTACGCCACGCGTGTAGTTATGTTATAACTTGATGCGCGGGTAGTTAAAGGTTAATAAAAAAATTAAAATATTTAAATATTTCGAAAAACATCGATTTTTTTTTTCTACTTTCTTTGCTTATATCTTTAAAACGATTCATTTTGAAACAAAGTCGTTGGGAAATAAAATAAAGATAATTGATTTTTGTATGGTAAACGACTGGATAAAAATGTCTTAAATTACTACCCTTTCTTCAAAATAGCAATAAATACAAAATAAAGGGACAAAATAAGCCTGTTTGTATTCAATGTTTTTCAACCACTTTAGTTGCACTTAGAACTATCGTAATTCGCTTAGAAAATTCTTATCAACATAGTTAATCCGTTCACCAAATTTCATTAAAATCGACTTGATACATTTTGCAGAATAATTTTGCAATCTAAATTTTTTTTAAAAAGTTTAATTTTTTTAAAAACTTTCTAAAGAAAAAGTAGACCATTTAGGGGTTTGCTATTTTTTACATATAAAGAACTTCTCTACATATCTAATACATTTTACAGAATTAAAATCGGATTATTTAAGCGGCCTCAGCACTGCTTTAAAGTTATAAACAGTTTTTTGGCTTGTAAACATACATATTATACAGTGAGGACGTTTGAGTTGGCATAAATTCATTTTTTCGAGAATGGGCGTCTTTGGAGGCAACTCCCGAAACAGGTCGATTTTTATTTTTAAATTCTAATTTTTTTGGTACATATATCATACTAGTGACGTCATCCATCTGGGCGTGATGACGTAATCGATGATTTTTTTAATGAAAATAGGTGCCGTGTGATAGCTAAATCGAAAGGCTATTAAATTTTTTATTCACTAACATAAACATATTAAACATAATTATTTATACAGGGTTTGAATTAAAAAAAAAATTTGAATTAAATTAATTCCAATATTTAGATTACGTCATCACACCCAGATGGATAACGTCACTAGCATGATATTTATGCCAAAAAATTATAATTTAAAAATAAAAATCGATCTGTTTCGAGATTTATCTCCAGAGTCGCCCATTCTCAAGAAAATGAATTTATTTCAACTCAAACGTCCTCACTGTATTTGTTTATAAGCCAAAACATTGTTTATAATTTTAAAACAGTGCTGATGCCGTTTAAATAATCCGATTTGAAATCTATAAAGTGAATTCGATAGGTAGAGGACCTCTTTATATGTAAAAAAATTGGCAAACTTCTAAATGGTTTACTTTTTGTTCAGAAAGTTTTTAAAAAATTTGAACTGTTTTAAAAAAATTTAGATTGCAAAATTATTATGCAAAATCTATTAGGTCGATTTTAATAAAATTTCGTGGAGGGTTTAAGTATGTTGTATATACTTATTTTCTAAGCGAATTATGAAGGTTCTAAGTGCGACCAAAATTGTTGAAAATCATTGAATAAAAACAGTCTTTTTTGCCCCCTTATTTTCTATTTATTGCTATTTTGCAGAAAGGGTAATAATTTAAGACATTTTATACCAGTCGTATATTATACAAAATTCAATTATCTTTATTTTCTTTCCCTACGACTTTGTTCCAAAATGAATCGTTTTAAAGTTATAAGCAATGAAATTAGAAAAAAATCGATATTTTTCGAAATTTTTAAATACATATTTAAATTTTTTAATTAATGTTCCGGGCATATTTGAGAAGGAGCATAAGTCAATTATAATTATTGAAGTTGTCACCTAACTTTATCTGCAAAAATCCGAATGCCACCTATGTATTATTTTTATTTCAACGGGTTTCTATAAAAAAACAAAAGAAAGGTGCTGTAAATATTTTAATGTCGATAAGAGATTAGTGTCTGGACAAATTCCCAAGTAGGTGGAGGCCAGTAAACTAAAGAAGAATAAGAAGAAGAGGTTAGTGTCATTTGTAAGTTGTGTGAACTATTGCTGTTGGTTGATAATTATTAATATATATAAATATTAATTTGGCTACTATTTTAATTACAATGCAATGTAAACCGAGAAATTTGACTAATGAAGACTGTGCTCAAATAATGATTTGCACGAAGAAGAATTACAGACGTTAACGGTTCGGCGTACACCATAAACTGACAAATAATGCAACAGTACAGAGAAACCGGTAGTCACTCTAGGTATCCAGCATAAGTCGACATGATGTAACCGCGCCTCTTCAAGACCGTTTATTGCGTCTTCGCACCTTAACACGTTGACGGACAGTGGTGCGTCAAATGTATAAGCAAGTGTTGTGACACTATATTTATTTTGCAAAGAGAAAAGGGAAATTTTGAATTTCTTTTAGAGTTTATGGAAACAATTAGTCATATGGCCCAGAGCACGCCAAATAGAATTCTATTTTGCTGACGTCACAAAATAGAATTTCATAATGGGAGAATCGACGGTTGCTAGGCAACGTGACGTCACTAAAATAGAATTCTATTTGGCGTGCTCCCGCACACCTGTAGATGTAATGTGACATGTTTTGACACCAATTTTTTGCCACAACTCGATATTTTAAAAATGTCGTCTATAGATGTTGTGTCATATTACTTCAATGGAAATTAGACGTCTTTAGACGTTCTGTCCGTCAACGTGTTAAGGCAACGGTTTGTAACTACCAAAAGCTTACAATCCCAACCTGAAGATGTTCATAATGTTCGAATCAACTGTGAAACTGTTTTGCCAACGCTTCAAGAAAGGTAATTTGTTAAATCGTATAGTTGCCAAAGGGCCAACTTTACAGTAGCTCATCGCAGAACTCGTTTAGAATTTGCACGAAATCAACTGGAATAACGTCTGGTCGAAATTTGGAATGAGCTGGATAAGAATACTTTAAGACCATTTATTTCGAGTATGAATCGTCGATGCCAAGCTGTCATTCATAGCAGTGGTGGAAATAAGTCTTATTAAGCAAAAATAATTTGAACAACTTCAATTTTTAGAATTAGCGAATTTGTTGTTCATTGCTTTAGGATTTTGTCAAGATTATTATTATTGAACGTCACCAAATCTGTTTGTTTTACAGAGTAAAGTAAAACCACATAAAATACGTTCCATTTTAGTTAATATTTTCATGTTTTATGCTAAGTTTTAAAGTGGTGCTTTAATTTTTTGGAGCAATGTATTATTAAAAAATCGCGATTTGTGTTGTCGATGTCAAATGTGTTTTGTTCTAATCTTTAAGGAGAGTCAATATAATACACACACCGGCAAAATTATCTGAACATCTTAAAAAATGGACATGTTTGATGTCTCGAATTTCCTAAACCTGTTGTTCGATTTGAGTGATTCTTTTAGTATATTATAGCCTTGTTATTTAAGAATATCGGTGTAATAATATTGTTGCTAGACAGGTAAATATCATTTTATACTGGGTGTAACAATCATACTGTGTTTTTTTCTTGGAACACCTTGTGGAATATTCTAGCATTTATAAAATATTGAAATTAAAAGTCAGTTATAGCCTTAGACTTTCTTAACATTTTATTTTTTAATTCATTTGCTTATGTTGTAAAATAAAAAGGTTATGGGCTTTAACAGCTAGCCATGTTTTTCATCAATAAATCCTCATAGTAGGGGAGGAAAATATGCTAAATTTGCAGTTACTCGAGCGTTGTGTATTTTAAAAAAAGATAAGTTAAGTTTTCCATAAAGTGTAGGACTCTCCATTTTTTAATTTAATTTTCCATTTCTACCATTCTTTCGATTATAGCGCCATCTATCCATAATTTAAAAAAATGTTGCGAATAAAATTTGCTTATCTTTACGTCAAGAATCCAAATCTGTAATAAAAATTGGGGGCTCCTATTTAAGATTTTAAAGTACCCCCCCCCTCCCTGGGGGGACCTGTTTGGTGCCATTCGATAGATTTTTGAAAAATATTGAATACGTGTATTTTGCATTTTTACGATCTGATGTTCATTTCGCGAGATATTGTATTTAAAATTTTTAATTTACCCCCCACCCCTCTCCGTGGGGTGACGTGTTTAGTATTATTCGAAAGATTTTTAAAAAATATTGAAACCCCCACGTATTTTTTAGTTTTTTGATCTGACGTTTATTTTGCGAAATATTCGCTTTTTTCTTGTGAAACTTTGTGACTCACCCATTTTCTTACGCCCCGCTCAAATCGTCAGATTTTTGAAATATACACTATTTTGCATGTACTTAACTTACCTTATCTTAATCTGACGACTTCGAGCTTTTCTAAGAATAGATTTTTTCTTCGGTCCCCCTTAATGAATTCCCCGGTGTTAAGAACCAATATAATATGGTGTAGGTACATTTACAGGGTACAAGGTTTCTCCCCATGTGATAATCTGACGCGCTCGAGTAACTGCAAAAATTCCCGCTTGGGCTCCCCTACCTTCATTATCTGCTTAGTTTAATAAACAAGCCTAAAGTAATTCAATAGATAAATTAATAAGCGATGTAAGCGATGTCACAATGACGACCTCCCGTCGATTTCAGCTGAACTAGCTTCCAGGGGGGTTTTAATGTCAAACGCTGAGCGCACATGCATTGTAAAATTGAGTATTTATTTTTGCATGTTTTTTTACAAATTTTATAAACAATATCGACGAAAAATGAACATCAGATCGAAAAACTTCAAAGTACACGTATTCAATATTTTTGAAAAATCTATCGAATGGCACCAAACACGAGCCCCTACGGAGGTGGGGGTGGATGATTTAATTTAAAATCTTAAATAGGAGCCCCCAATTTTTATTGCAGATTTGGATTCTTTACGTAAAAATAAACAACTTTTATTCGACACATTTTTTCGAATTATGGATATATCGCGCTATAATCGGAAAAAAACGATTGTTTCAAATGGAAAATTAAATTAAAAAATGAAAAGTCCCCCACCATATGGAAAACTTAACTTAACCCTTTTCTGGTTTTAGCACGTACTCTTCACAATCCAATAGGTCCCCATAACGCTCGAGTAACTGCAAATTTAGCATACTTTCCTCCCCTACTATGAGGATTTAGTGATGAAAAACGTGGATAGTTGTTAACGCACATAACTTTTTTATTATCCCACATAAGTAAATGAATCGAAAACGAAAATATTAAAAAAGCCTAACTCTACAATCGAGTTTTAATTTTAATATTTTACATATGCTAGAATATTCCACAGGGTGTTCCAAACTTTAAGAAAAAACACAGTATGATTGGTACACCCGGTATAATATGATATTTACCTGTCTAGCAACAATATTATCACAGTGATATTCTTAAATAATAAATTAATAAGGCTATAACATACTAAAAGAATCACTCAAATCGGACCACTGGTTTAGGAAATTCGAGACATCAAACATGTCCCATTTTTAAGGTGTTCGGCTAATTTTGCCGGTGTGTGTATAAGACTTTATCGTCTCAATGTGTATAGTTTTCGTGATATAATTTATTTTGATTAATTTTGTTGTTAGTATTGCAGATTGTCTACTTACGAGAGGAAGAAATACATACCGAAGAAAACAGCACAAGTTATCAGGAATGTATTGATCTTGTGAAAGATAAAAAGACAATTATTGTTATCGTTATTATTTGCGTCTCTACTTCAACTATGGCTGTATTAGAACCTTGCGTACCCATGTGGTTGCTGGCTAGACTAGATCCACCTCCATCTAGATGGCAGTTGGGGGCAGTGTTTATTCCCGATAGCGTTGGCTATTTTATTGGATCTCATTTTGCAGGTATACTCTTGCACATAATACACAATATTACAAGTTTAAATTTTATTTCTACTGTCCCTAATCTCCTCAATGAACACGTTGTGGTTCCTGAAATTATCACGGATAGATTTAATATCTTGTAAATTCAAGCTTCTTTCACAGCCATATTAGTGCGGTCACTGAAGGTTTTCACCTCCGATTTCGTTGAACCTTCATCGATTTCCATAAAAATTGGTGAGTAGTTAGAGGATACCTTAAAGAATAAAGATGATATGATGCCAACTTGCTCTGGGGGTGGATGCCACCCCTTCCACTGGGTGAAAATTATTTTATTAAAAATAATACCATAAATCGATAGAGGGACAAATTAAAAGCAAAATTTGTTATATAAAATTAATAATAAATTAATAATATAAATCAATACATTTTGAGTTTTTGAAGATCAAATATTTTATTTTTTCGTAAACAAATGCATGTTTTAAAGCTGTTTTTTACGTATAACTCAAAAACTATAAGCTTTTACAAAAGTTATAATTACCAAACCTGAAGATAATAAAAAATTGAATACACTCCTTACTTAAAGAACTAAACTAATGTTAATTCAAAGTGAGTTATGGATAATTGAATGTATATTTTTTTCGACGAGTACTCAAATCTAAGTATTCAAGTTTAAATAACGGGAAAACGATGCACTTTATAAAATATACCTGCCAAACACTTGTCAAAGTACTTCGGAGTACCTATCAAACGAACAAAGTTAATAGCATCAAAATTAAGCAAGTTATGATGAAAATAAGAGAACCCCTTCGAATTTTTTAGAAAAAGGTAAATAACATACGTCATAACCACAAAAATTAAAATTTATAGTAATCCTTACAATAATTTCTTTATATTAGCATAAGTAATGATTTCAATAATTTTGACCGGTTTAGAATGCATATTATTGAAAAAAAGATATAATTTAAAATAATCAGAATTTTTAAAATTATCGTAATTTTTATTTTATTTTTATCGTAGCTCCAAAAATACTCAATACACGTGAAAAATGATATTTAAATAAATTTTAGTTTTTCTATATCAAATATTTTACCTTTCTTACTATTTCTGTAGGGTAAAAAATAACCGAGATAGAAACGTTTAAAGCTTAAATTTTGCTGCGAGAACCATGTAACCGGGATCATTCAACCATATTTTTTAAAAAGTAAGAGGTTTAAAAGATTAAGTTCTACGTGTTTCAATAGCCCTTGGAATTATCTTTCAAATGGTATTTAGTTGAACCTGATATCGTAAAAATTAACGAAGTTATAAAAAAACACAATAATATTTTTTGGAAAAATTGCTATCAACTTGTACCATGGCTTTTTTGATAGATATTTCTAAGTACTTTGACAAAAAATGTTAAATAAGCTTATGTTATAAAATGCATAATTTTCCCGTTATTTAAGCTTGAATACTTAGATTTGGGTACTCGCCGAAAAAAATATACATTCAATTACCTATAACTCACTTTTAGTTAACATTAATAGGTTTTTCTAGTAAGGAGTTGATTTCGTTTTTTATTATCTTCAATTTTAAAAATTATAAATTTTTTGCAAAAACTTATAGTTCTTGAGTTATTTATGAAAATCGGTTAAAAACATGCACTTTTCTCACGAAAAATTAAAATCTTTGATCTTTAATAACTCAAAAAGTTTTGATTTATTTTAATAATTATATATAACAAATTTTGCTTGAAAATTGTCCCTCTATCGAAATATGGGTTATTTTTAATAAAATTATTTTTACCCCCGAGAAGGGGTGGGATCCACCCCCAGGGTAAAAGCGCAAGTTAATACCATGTCACCTTTATTCCTTGAAATATCCTCTAACCACTCGCCAATTTTCATGCAAATCGATGGAGGTTCAACGAGATCGGAGGTAATAGCCCATATCCACCTTCAGTGACTACACTATATGTCTCCAGGGACATATGGCATATATCCGATACTGTTGCGTATGGGTTTAGAGTTACTGATACCACACATATACAAGCTCCTTAAAGCCAGTTTAGCCATGTGGAGTCATACCGGAAATATGGTAAAAGGTTTAAGTTATATACTTGCCGAATGTAGGTAAAGTATCAGACTTAACGCCAATGTCATATAAACAAAAAAACCCATCGCCTTTTCTATTAAAAATGCTGTAAAGACTTCGAGATAGATACATAAGAGACGAAGTGCTAAAAGATAATCTTCCAAGCAATCCTCAATATGCATACCAATCTCGTAGCTTTAAGAACTCAGCGTTAGATGATCTAAAGAAGCTTATCTCAAAGTCAATAGAGGACAAAAAGATAGCAATGGTCGCTTTCTTATGATGAGTGGACAGAGCACACCTGCGATAATATTCAGATGGACAAGGGCGTCTCTAGAGAATAGGCTAGTAATATTGACTCTGGTTAAAGCAACAATTAAATCAAGAGCAGATAGAGACTATCCACAAGGAGTTGTCCTGTGGAGGAGACAATCAATTTGGCCAACTTTGGTAGATTATCTTCTCAACAATCTGTCCAAAAAAGACTTTTACGGTCTAGCATACGCTGACGATATTGCAATCTTCGTCAGAGGCAAATTCGTCCAGGTTGTATCTGGTAGAATGCAAGCTTGATATCTGACGTAAATAAGAGGGATTGACTTTTATAGTGTTTAATTTTGGACCTAAACAAAGATATATACAGAAGATCATTTGAGATATGGTTTGATAAGTGGAATCATTTGAGACGTAGCTCTATCGGATAATATTTAAGAGCCCGTGAACTGTCCAAGTAATAAATGAGAAGGTCCTCAGGAAAACGATATAGAACTGTGATGTTTTGACCACCATCACATCTCCAAATCTACTCGGACACATTATGCGAAATAAATCCAGATGCCATTTTATTAATGTGTTTACTAAATTGTTTTTTTCTCTCATATACCTACTTTTCTAACATGCTTGTGATTCTAATCTTAGTATCCACTGTTCTGTCCATTAATCATTTTGATTGCTGCTTTGTTCATGCACAAGTAAAAGTACTTGCTTATCTCTAGAATCAGTTGGATATAACAACGTATTTATTGCATCTATTAAAACAAATTGTTACTAAAAAAGGTTCAAAATGTTTTATTGTTATTTTAGGTCTTCTGCCGATGGTCCCGTGGAGAACATCCATAATAGCGATGGTGTTGATTGGACTAAGCTGCTACGCTCTTCCATTAGCAAATACGATGTCACAGTTGTCTCTGCCACATTTTGGCATCGGTCTGGGTGTGGGAGCTGTGGATGCAGCTTTGGTTCCTCTTTTAGCATCTTTTGTGGATTATAGGGGAGGTAATTGATTAATTTTTCTTTTAACATAAAATAATACTAGAAAAAGACTTCTTCTTTTTGTATAGACATGACTCTGTCCGTTTTTTCAATGTGCCTCTAGTAAGTTGTCGTTCCATCATTTTCGTGGTCTTCCCACTGATCGTCTTCCTATTGGGGAACCGTCTCTCGCTCTCCTGACTACCCTATTTGTTGTCATTCGGCGTATGCGGTCATTCCATTCTATTCTTCTGTTTCTTACCCAGTTATTAATGTTATCCACCTTGCATTTCCGTTGTATATCTGTACTTCCAGCTCTGTCCCATACAGTCTTACCATCGATTTTTCGAAGGGTTTTTATCTCCACTGTTTCGAGGAATCTTTTTGTCCTCTCTGTGTCGGGTCGTGTTTCTGCCGCGTATGTCATTATTGGTCTGATGACTGTTTTGTAAATTCTGCTTTTCATTTCTTTTCCGATATTTTTTTTCTGCATATTGCGTCATTCAGGTAACCGGCGGCTCTGTTTGCTCTATTCACTTGATCTTCGACCTCTGTTTCGAGCCTTCCGTAGCTAGATAGTGTGATACCTAGGTATTTAAACTCCATCACTTCTTCTATTATCTGACCTTCCAGCTCCAATTTACATTTTATTGGATCTGCTGTTATAACCATGCATTTTGTCTTTTTTGAGAAAATTAACATGTTAAATTTTCTGGCGATTATGTTGAATTGGTGCAGCATACGTTGTAAATCATCTTCACTTTGAGAGATTAGTATTACATCGTCCGTATAGCAGAGTATTTTAAGTTGTTTTTCTTTCATTTGGTATCCTTTTTTAGTTCTTACTTTTTTTATTATTTCGTCCATGATCAGGTTAAACAATAAAGGACTCAAGGAATCCTCCTGTCTTATCCCATTGTCGGCTTCAATTGGGTCAGATAGTTCATCTTCCACTTTTAATTTTAGAAAGAGAAAATTCTAGAAAACGACAATTAACACAATTCCTCACTACACCTCTCATTCAATGACTATGAGAAAACCTTCGATAATATAGGTTTATGGACATTTGAACAGGTTCAAATTGTTCTCCGCATATATTCAACATGCAGAGTATGTGAAAAGAAGCTGGGCGTTGGAATATTTCGAGAAATGAACATCGGATTAAAAAACTGAAAAATTCATGTCAATGTTTTTCAAAAATCTATCGAATGACACCAAACACAACTTTCCAACCACACCTCCTAGAGCGGGGGGGGGGCAACTTTAAATGAGAAATCCCCATTTTTTTATTGCGGATTTTTGGATTCCCCATAAAAAAATTAGTAACTTTTATAAGGAACATTTAATTGTAAAATAGTTATTTTTGAAACAGTTTGTGAAGTATGCTTTTTGCGAACGCACGCGATGTTTAGAGCACGAGCGACAGCGAAGCGAGCGCGATACATCGCGTAAGTTCGCAAAAATTACTTCACGCACAGATTCATACAATATTGTATCTACGATAAACAAATAAAAAACTGTAACTCTTCGTCACTGGAATTCATTTCTATTCTACAATTTTTAGAACTTTGACATTTAAAAATACTAACTTCTTTCAAACCACAAAACTGTCAAAACTTTTGTTGTAATTGATTGCTCACATGTCATCACCATGACAACGCGAAAGTAAAGGATATTTGATTATATGAAAGTGTGCCAAAAAAAACAGTGCGAAAAAATAACCCATTTAAAATACATTGTTACTTCACGCACACTTTAAATCCTTCACGCGCTGCTATCTATAATGACAGTTTTCACAAACTAAAAATTTATACATAATATAAGATAGAGTAGATAAAAGGATTTATTGTCATACCACATGGGTAAATTATAGAAACGGTCTAATATCTCGAGAAATACAGTTCCAAAGGAAAAACCAAAAAACCGCACTCCTACCCCTGGGGGTGGGGCGGAGAACAAGTTTGAAAATTTTAAATGAAAAACCACATTTTTCATTAACATTTGCAGATTAAGATTCTACGTGAAAAAATAAAGAAGTTTTATTTCAACTTTTTTTTCGCAATAAAAAATGGGGGTTCCTATTAAAGATTTCAAGGTTGTCCCCCACTCCTCCCCCAGGGTAGGGTGGGGAGTAATATTGGTGCCATTCAATAAATTTTTAAAAAATATGGAACACGTGTGTTTTTCATCTTTTCATTTAGAAGTGTTCTCGTCGATTATAGCGCCATCTATCAATTATTCGAAAAAAACTTCGAATAAAAGTTACTTCTGCATAAGGAAACCAATTTTCAATAAAAAAGGGGGTTCCTATTTAAGCTTTTAAAATTGTCCCTCACCACGGTTCTAGGGGGTGGAAAGGGGAGTAATTTTTGGTGTCATTCGATAGATTTTGAAAAATATTGAACATGTGTTTTTTAGTTTTTCGGTCCGATGTTAGTTTGGCTAAATATTCAACCGTTCCACTTCTTTTCACTTACCCTATGTAATATATGTTACGGGCCGGCGTAGCTCAGGCGGTAGTATGCTTGGCTCGCGTGCTGGTAGACCGGGGTTCAAATCCTATTTCCGGCAAGAACAACTAGACATTTTTAAAATGTCTATAGGCCCCAGGTCGACTCAGCCTGAATAAAATGATTCCCTTGGGTAAAACCAGGGGTAATAATAGCTTATACCTTATACCCTTAGACCCTGTTACCTTATACCGTAGGCCCTAGATATAGCAGACTACCCTGCTATAATCCCAAAGCCGCATCAGCAGTATAAAACGGGAGACTATTATTATTATGTATGTTAACCCATAATTTATACCAAAATCTTACTGTAAAATATCAGCTAAACTGAAGACTGAGATTTAGCAACGCATTTACATATATTATTTTCTCCTCTGTCTGGTGGATGAGTCTTAATACTTTTACGCTTTTTTTAAACACTGATCACCAAAAGGTTTTTGTATATACCTTAATTAAGCTAGCTCGATGCACGAACTGAGAGACTACATTATTTACATACGATTAAAAATCAAACCGTACATGATAAGTAACTTAAGGTTCCAAGATATGGACATGAACCAGGATCAATTTAGAGAAACCAGATAGAATAAAGAAAATCCAAGGACTCATGGTAGACAGATGCTGTGAGTATATTAGTGAGATTAAAAAATTTATGAATAAGGAATCAAATCACAAAAATCACACAATAACATGGGCGCCCATACCCATGCTCCTCATTGCCCCCTAGCTTTTCGGGTACTTTAAACTATAATATATTCAGCTCTGTGATAAATCACTCCCGTTAAATATAACGCAAAGTTATACCGTAGTTAAGTTCAGTACCGGCGCTAGGGTATAAGGCGCCCGCCTGCAAAACTAGCATAGGCGCCCTTCGGTTTCTTTTACATTAGTATTTTGTATAGCACCAGCAAAAAAAAATTTATTTTGGCGCCCCCAAGCAGGGGCGCCCGCCTGCAGTGCATCCCTTGCAGGCCCGTTACCGCCGGCCCTGGTTAAGTTATAATCGTCGAATTGGTGTGATTATCATATTTAACTTAACTACTTGCTTTATTTCTTGACAGTTCTTGAGTTATCTGATGTATCAACTGTCGCTTTATAACGCGACGTTAAACGTGCAGTTATGGGTATGAGATATCTTTGTAGTTAGGTATGTAAGGATTGTAAGGTTAAGTTTATGTTTTGATTTGTTTTTAGATGGAAATCAAGTTAATATTTTTAACGTAGAACGCTGCTTCAGGTTGTCCTAGGAAGTGCGGCAGATTCGTGCAAATATTATAAGAATTGCATTTAACGATAGAAGCATATAATTTGGACCACATATAATACACATATTAAAGGTTCAAATTTAGATATAAGGCCATCTCATATTTTGCTTTTTACAAAGTGGCGGGCATTAAAAAGGGCTACTATACATATGTGACTGATAGCACGATAACTTTTGAAACAAAAGTCCGATTTCAACCAAATTTGGTATATGTTTTTTTTTATGTATAATATCGAGGTCTTGAACCGGAAGAAACGGTTTACCAGAAGTTGTGTTTTTCCTGGTTTTTTATGTAAAAATATGTTGTCTTTTTTTTCAATTCTTTCACCCTGTATATAATAATTTTTCAAAAAGGTAATACCACCATTGAAAAGAGCGTAAAAATATTTTTTATGAAATATTTTGAACATTTTAGTTATGTTAATTTCCATTTACTAAATGCGTAACGTATCTTCGCATGTACCTATGCAGATTGTTGCAAATATTATAAGAATTTTTGTGCATTTAATGGTAGAAGCATATAATTTTGACCGCATATACTACACATACAAAGGTTCAAATTTAGATATGAGGCCATCTCAGATTGTGCCTTTTACAAAAATGGCGGGCATTCAAAAATTTCTATGTATTGTAGGTACTATAAGGCCGTCCTCACATGGGTCGATCGAAGACACGTCTCGAAGTTCGCGCGTCTTGCTCGTCTTGTACGAACCCTGCGTCACAAGCGATAGCTCTGCGCACACTATAGTCGATTCAGTTTGCTCACAAATTCCAACCAGGAAGAACGCATTTTTTATATATCAACCAAAACGACTATTTCGTTCTGTGAAAAGTACGGTATTGTTATATTTTTAGTATACCCCATTCCACGAATATACGACCCTCTTGGATTATCGCGCCAACGAATATTTTATTGTGTAAAATATAAAGAACGAAAGTAAATTGCAAATTATATTGTTGTTTATTGGAGTAATTTTTAGAGCAAAATTCTTTTGTACTTCTTATGTTGCACACTAAAATATTCGTTGTCGCGATAATCCAAACGAGGTTAGCAAATGTGTTAGGGCGGTATGCCAAGTATCTGAACGAGTCATAATGATTCAGTTGAACGCGAAACCCAGAAACATAAATTTAATACAAGTGTACTTGAAGAACTTGACAAGTTCTACGCCGATGTAAAAACTGTTACCGACCAACTCAAGACTAGAGATCTCACCATTCTGATGGGTGACCTTAATGCTAAGATAGGAAAAGGCAGACAAAGTAATATTATTGGCTGTTATGGACTGGGCGATAGAAATGAAAGGGGAGACTATTTCGCAGATTTTTGCAAAGAACATAATCTATGTATAATGAATACCTTTTTCAAATTACCTAAAAGGAGATTATATACGTGGAAATCTCCAGCAGATACCCTCAATAATATCGTAAGAAACCAAATTGACTACATAACCATCAGTGAGCGTTACAGAAATGCAGTAAAGTCTGTGAAAACATATCCTGGCGCCGATGTGCCATCTGATCACAATATATTGTTAGCCGAAATAAAATTAAAACTTAAACGGATAAAACAACAACGATCCTCTAACAAACTGGATACCGATTTTATTAGAAACAACAGTCAGGGGATTTCAAACAATTTAGAGAGCAATTTTGAGAATAGCGAACAACAAGAATCCATCGAGGATCATTGGAACCAAATCAAAACGATTATAAGCAACTCAACTCCAAACTTCAAAGAGAAAAATCAAAAGAAGCAACAGTGGATGAACGATGAGATTTTGAATTTGATGGAAAAAAGACGCAAATTTAAGAATCAAAACATCGAAATGTATAAACGCATTAATAAAGAGATAAGGACTAAAATACGAGCGGCAAAAGAAACATACTTTGAAAAAAAATGTTTAGAAATTGAAGAGTTGCAGAGAAAACATGATTCATTTAATATGTATAAAAAAAATAAAAGAACTCACCGGTCAGAACAAAAAACATGCAAATAACATCGTTGATAGAGACGGAAAACTGATTATCACTGATTTGGATAAAATAGACAAATGGAAAGAATACATTGAGGAACTGTTTAATGATGAAAGGCCCGAGCTTGAAATTAACGAAGTAGTTACAGGACCTGACATAACTATGGACGAAATTGAACAAGCAATAAGATTAGCAAAGACCAGAAAAGCGACGGGACCAGACGAAATACCGAATGAAATAATAAAGCTCTTCGAAAATTCAGGTAAAAGATCTCTCCTTCATATTTTTAATAAAGTTTATCAAACTGGCTATATACCAACGGATTGGCTGCTGTCGACTTTTGTGACGATACCTAAAAAAGCAAACGCGAAAAGATGTAGTGACTACCGAACCATTAGCTTGATGAGTCATGTTTTAAAGATATTTCTACGAATTTTGCACTCTAGGATGTACCAAAAAATAGAAGAACAGCTTGGTGATACACAGTTTGGATTCCGCAATAACCTTGTGACCAGAGAAGCATTGTTTAGTATTCAGGTTATGGTACAGAGAAGCAGAGATGTCGGACATCCGGTTTATATTTGTGTCATTGACTTTGAGAAGGCCTTTGATCGGGTAAAACATACGGAAATGATTGCTATTCTTCAGAAAGTGGGTATTGATGATAAAGACCTACGCATTATCAAAAATCTTTACTGGCATCAACGTGCAAACATCAGGATTGGCTGGGACACGTCTGAAGAACTTCAAATACGAAGAGGAGTAAGGCAGGGCTGCATTTTGTCCCCACTAATATTTAACATCTATTCTGAGTTTGTTTTCAATAAAGCAGTGGATAATGCTCAATGTGGTATCAAAATGAATGGCGTCAATATTAATAATTTGAGATATGCGGATGACACGGTGTTAATTGCGAGCAATTATGAAGAACTTCAACATCTGATTAATAGGATTACCACAACGTGTGATGAATATGGACTCAAGCTAAACACCGCAAAGACCAAGGTGATGGTTGTCTACCTTGGTTGGTACCTTGGTTGTAATCTAAATGAGAACTGGGACATGAGCAAAGAAATTAGAATACGTATAGAGAAGGCCAGAGCTGCATTTTTTAAGATAAAGAAACTTTTATGTGGAAACAACATTACTTTGAATCTTAAAATTAGATTAGTGAGATGTTATGTGTTCTCTACTCTTTTGTACGGTGTCGAAGGTTGGACTTTAACAGATACTCTTCTCAAGAAATTGGAAGCCTTTGAAATTTGGGTATACCGAAGAATCCTACGAATAAGTTGGGTGGATAGAGTTCGTAACGAAGTTGTTTTGCACCGGATGGGAAAAGTCACAGAAGTCGTCAGAACAGTTAAAAATCGAAAACTTGAATATTTTGGCCATGTTATGCGACACCCAGAGAGATATAATATACTCCATTTAATAATACAAGGCAAGGTAGACGGAAGAAGAGGGCCAGGTCGAAGAAGAACGTCATGGCTTAAAAACCTGAGAGAATGGTATAACAGATCCTCTGCATCCCTTTTCCGAGCTGCCGTTAACAAAATTGCTATAGCCAATTTGATAGCCAACGTTCGATAATCGAGCACGGCACATGAAGAAGAAGATAATCCAAAACAGTCGTATATTCGTGGAATACACCATATAATTTGTATACAATGAGCATTACACAATTAAGGGTATTTCTCTACTTCCCCAACGAATTTTATAATTAACACCTAGAAACACAAGTTCAATGTTTTAGAATTTTATATTACAAACAATATATTTCCACAAAGCTAGTAGTACTACTATTAACGAAAATAACATTCACCGATCTTTAAAAAAAACTAAAATTTAACATAGTGCAAAAATCAACAAAAGACAAAGGAATCAAATAAAATAAAGATTAAAAAGGGTTCAAGGCAGGTTTTGTTTATATTCGATTCAGATTTGGACTACCATCTCCATATAGCAACTATTTCAGCATCCTTATGCATCATCAGTGAAGTTTATGCAGTCACAACTCAAATAAAATAAACTTGGAAACGTGCGTCTCACTCGAACTTTCTCGTGCGCTACGGATCGCAAGAGACGAGAGTCGTACAAGACGAGGAGATTTGCAATGCTAAACGCCTCGTGTACGAAGCTCAATGCCACAACGAAGGAACTTGAGTGGCAGGAAGAGATCCACGCGACTGAAATCGAGTCGACTAGTTCGAGCGTCTTCCCATGTGCGGACGGCCTAACAGTTATATATAATTATAATTATATATTTTATAAAGGCTTATGACTTTCAGGTAGAAAATCATTCTCAAAATGCAAAATCATAATTACAAATATTTTGAGTGTAGCAAACACAATAATAATTTATAATGATTATTAATTCATATTATTTACTTACTTTCGTAAATATTCTTAATTACTTAAGAATTAAAAATCTTCCTTTGTAGATGGTATATAAATTCTATTAAAAAATGTTTCTTAAAAATGATCCAAGTTGGACTAAAAGTACATCACAAATGTTTTCGGTTTTATCAGACCATCATCAAGTTAAACTCCAGATGTTAGTAGTTAAAACTAGTCACAGAATTTGGTCACATGCACATGACCTTTTATTTACAAAATTTGAGCCAGTGCGGCTTAATTTAAAGCGACATTAAGTCGATGTTTAAAGATTAAAAATTATTGCAATGTTGTCTTCATCTTTGTTCTACACTTCATGGTGAATGTGCTTGTTTTGTGAAACAGCAGGAACATACTCTTGCTGTCTCACAAAACAAGCACATTCACCATGAATTTTATAGCAAAGGTGACAACATTGTAATAATTTTTAATGGTTAAACATCGGCTTAGCGTCGCATTTAATTAAGCCGAAATGGCTCATATTTTGTAATTAAAAGGTCATGTGACCAAATTCTGTGGCTAGTTTCAACTACAGTGGAATCCCGATAAGTCGGCCCCCGATAACCCGGAAGTCCAGCTAACCCGGACCGATTTGCATCAGACAAACATTTCAACAATAAAAATGTATGTAATATAATATTTGAGAGATAATGGGTATTTGTGTAATTTGAACTATACGATAGTAAATATGACTCATGGCACACGGCGTTCATTGTTTCGGATTATCGGAAACAACAGGCACCTGTTATTCCTTTATTTATTTCAAACTGTCTTAGCATTGTTTAAAAGAGACTAAAATACTATTTAAAAAATTCTTTTTTAAACAATGGTCTTAGTCTCTACTGTTCTTAAATTAACATAACATCGTGTTACTCTTCGCCGATGTTACCGGTTTTTATTGAAGGTATGCGAAGGTAAATAACTAGTTTTATTTTCTACCAAACAAAAAAAATAATAATAAGAAATCAAAAAAATCGGAGAATTCACAAACTATTTATTCTTATTAACCAAAACAAAAAAAATTCATATTAATCTTAATTGAAAATATAAAAAAAACCAAAAGGAAAAGGTAAAAAGCTCAACTAAAGTTTATATTTGCCTCTAAGAATATTCTTTTCAGCGTACACCCATATTATAATTCTTAAAACTATGTAATATTATATTTAGGTACTATTTACAAGAAAAAAATACAAAACCGAGATATTTCTCAGACTGCTGTATGGTGTGGTGGCTTAGACAGGCAAAACAACGTTCTTTTAAGAGAAGTATTGGTTTGATCCTACCTTATGTTTTTTTCGTCGATGTTATACACGTGGATGATGTCGTACTGCATTTATATACTTGGATACTTCACAGATATACAGGTTATATAAATATCGACCCTGGACAAGGGTGTTTCAAAAAAACTCACAACATCAAAATGAATTGGAGAGAAAGAAAAATTGTTGGCCTGAAATGAATAGATACATCAGCATGCAAGCAGAGCAAAAGGTATAAATTAAAATTACTAAAGGTTTCCCTTTAGACAACGAATCAGGTGTTAAAAAAACAAAGCTTACCTTAAAGATAGCGTATGGCCAAAAAGAAAGGTCTTGGGGACCTAAATATCCAGATATTTTAAATCCTTGCTGAGCAAGACAATCGTCAACTTCATCAAATTGAATATTTCTTAATTAGTTATCTGGATTACTTCTGATTAAATATCCTCAAGGAGTTTCATAGGACAATACTAACTTGTCCTCATGAAGTGTAAATCAAAAGTGAGCAAGATATGACACTAGACAGGTAAAGACAAAGAGATGACCCTTACTAGACAGGTAGCAATGTATACCTAAAGCCTACTTCATGCCTGATTTTCTATATGATTTCGGACTTAAAAATGGCTTGATAGCCGCTAATGTTCAAGACAATATAGAAGCCTGATTTTTATAATTGTTTAGGCCAGTACTTGTGACAATAAAGCAAAAATTATGACAATCTTATTTATAAGAATCGTTTCTAGTTGCTTAGCGACTTTTAACCCGTAACAACCCCACCCTTACTTGCAAAAAGTTTCAAAGAAACTTTTAAGTCCTAACGGTACAAAACAAAATAAAAATAAAACAAAAATAAAAAAAACAAACCAAAAAAAATAAAACAAAAACTTGTAAAGATAACAAAATCTTACAATAAAATTTTCAACACATTGTAACTCTATACTTCCACATCAGGAGGTTTAGACTTAATGTCCTTAACCTCACTGTCCTGAGTAACCGGTTTCAAATCTTTTGCATTCCAGGTTCCTGCATGAGAGCCATTTTCATCAACAAGTTCATAACTCCATGGGGAGACCACTTTCTTAATACTAAATGGTCCTACAAACTTTTGGGCCAATTTTGCGCTGAAATATCTTGTAGCATCAGACTGAACGAAATTTCTTCTCCAAACCATGTCCCCCACTTTATATGTTTCTGTCCTTCTTCGCAGATTATATGGAACTTTACTTTTCTCATACGCTGACTTAAGTTTCCTCCGAACATCAGAAAACAGTTTATCCAGAGATTCCTTCCTTGTTCCGATATTATACTGACCTTGTTCAGACTCATGTCTATTTTTATTGGCATTCACATTGATTTCCCTACCAAAATTAATAAGGTTCGGTGACACTCCAGTGACTTCATGAACCGAACATCGCAAGGCACATGTAATCTTCGGCAAAATAAGATCCCAGTGTCTTTGATTTTGAGAGACATAGGCCGTCAACATAGTTTTTATTACTCTATGAACTCTTTCCACGGGATTAGCTTGTGGATGGTATAGTGCTGTAAACTTTAATTCAATACCATAGTTTGAGATAAGTTGTTGGAATGTATGGCCACGAAATTGTGCTCCATTATCCAACAAAATTCTCTCTGGTACACCATAGACTAGAAACACCTCATTTTCTAGCAACTTAACTATGTTGGCTGATGTCGCTGCTCTAATTGGGAAAGCTAAAATAAATTTGGAAAAGCAATCTAACACGGTGAAAATATACGAAAATCCTGAAGTGGTCCTAGGTAAAGGTCCAACTAAGTCTATACTGATGAGAGTCCATGGATGAGTGGCAGTCGGCTGCTGAGATAACAATTGACCTCTAGGACGTTGCTGTTCTGGTTTTATCCGTTGACATGTTGTACAGTTCTTTATATAGCGTCCTATATCTGATCGCATCTTTGGCCAATAATATTTTTGACTAAGTCTTCCAAATGTTTTTGAAACGCCAAGGTGTCCATACGTTGGAGGATCATGATGATCTCTTATAAGGTTTAGTCTTTGTTCCCTTGGAACAACCGTTACCCATTCTGATAAAGCTAGTTCAGGGTATCGCGGTTTTATATTCTTCAAAAGTTTTCCTCCCTCTATCCTCCAAAGTGGATAGTTTCTAGGAAATTTGTTGACCTTGGAAATCATACCCAAGTACCATCGGTCTAGACTGACCTGTGTAGAAGTAGAACAGTCTACATCCAAAGCATTTATGCAAGGAACTGCACGAGATAGTGCGTCAGGCACTAGATGATCTTTTCCTTTCCGGTGTATGACTTCAAAGTCATATGCCTGCAAACGCAGAGCCCAACGAGCAATTCTGCCTATGGGGTCTTTAATGGAAAACAACCACTTTAAACTAAAATGGTCTGTAATAACTACAAATTTAGTAGCTTCTAAGTATGGTCTTAGTTTCTCTACAGCAAATAGAACGGCGAGACATTCTTTCTCTGTAGTAGAATACTTCCTTTCGGTTTTTGTCAGTGATCGACTCAAGTAAGCTATAACGTGTTCTTCATCTCCATGTTTTTGAGAAAGAACAGCCCTCAATCCATAGTCACTTGCATCTGTCTCTACTATAAATGGTAAAGAAAAATCAGGACACGCCAAAATGGGTGCCGAAACTAAATATTCTTTAACCTTATTCAGGGCGTTCTCACATGTCTTATTCCAAACGAATTGTACATTTTTTCGAGTTAGTTGAGTGAGCGGTGATACAACAGTACTAAATGATGGAATAAATCTCCTTTACCATGATGCCATACCTACAATCCGACGAACATCCTGAACAGTTCTCGGTGTCGGTATTCCCAGTATTGCTTCTACCTTTTCTGGATCGACAAGTAATCCAGATTTATTTACTACGTAGCCTAAATACTTCAATTCTGAACGACATATTAAACACTTCTCCCTATTAAGAGTAACACCAGCGTCGGTTAAACGCTGAAATACTGTCTCTAAAACTTTTAAATGCTGCTCAAACGTTGATGTACAAATAATTATATCATCAAGATATACAAAAACATAACTGTCTAATTCGGGACCTAAAATATTGTCAATTGCACGCTGCCATGTAGCAGGAGCTGAATGTAGCCCAAAAGGCATACGACGAAACTGAAATAAACCTCTATTAGGCACTGTGAAAGCAGTTAAAGGTCTAGATTCCATAGCTACATTTATTTGCCAATATGCTGATTTGACATCCAAGGTAGTTAAATATCGTGCATCTCGAAGTTTATCTAGAATAGATGACACATAAGGAATTGGATATGCATCCGGAACGCTTACCGCATTTAACTTTCTATAGTTAACACAAAATCTCCATTTGTCATTCTTTTGTACCATGACTATGGGCGACGACCACGGTGAGGTTGAAGGTTCTACTATGCCTTTTTCTAACATTTGGTCCAGTTCGGTATTAACTACC
Organism: Diabrotica virgifera virgifera; assembly: GCF_917563875.1. NCBI lineage: Eukaryota > Metazoa > Arthropoda > Insecta > Coleoptera > Chrysomelidae > Diabrotica > Diabrotica virgifera. The sequence goes on from NC_065444.1 coordinate 68,357,791, forward strand.
TTTTGTAGAGCTGGTGACAATGGGTAGTACCTTTGTTTAATGGGTGGTGAATTGGTATGTATCACATGCTCCACGCCCTTTATACATCCTGTCTCTTGAGATGTCATTCCTAAAAACGCTTTATCTACAATCTTTTGTAATTGATCACATTGTTCTTTATTTAATGAATCAAAGTCCTGGATTCCAGAAATTAATACACTATTTAACTCTTCTTCACGGTTAAAAAACCATTCTCCCTTAAAAAGGTCTGGGACTATCCCCATAGCTGACCAAAAGTCAATACCTAAAATAAGCGAAGAAACAAGGGATGGGATAACTAGAATATTCAAAACACGAACCCGATCTCTTAACCGTACTGGTACAGTAATAGATCCTATACTTTCACATGAATCCCCTGAAGCAACTATACATGATTTCTTGTTATCTTCATTTAATGGGCAAATGTCTTTAAACACATCCCAACCAGATTTTCCAAGAATGGTTCGTGATGCTCCACTATCCAATAATCCAAGTATATCCTTTCCAAGAATTGAGACACTCAAGTATGGTCGTTGATCACCTTCAGCATGGGCTAAAATGTATTCAAGGACCGCTGTATTATCAGTTGTCGGAGTTGATTTACATTCCACTCCACTCGTCCGACTTACCGAGGGAGAAAAGCTGCGTTTTTTTGAACATCTGGGACAGTTTTTCGTTGTCACATTGTTGCATCCACATTTATAACAGAAGAACTTCTTAGGCTGGTTACAATTTTTAAACTTGTGTCCCTCAGATCCACAATTAAAGCATGTACCCTTATTCAAATGTTCAGATTTATCGCTATTTGCAACTTCTTCTGTAAACACAGGTGTTGTAACCGGACTCGTAAAAATAGGAGTTGACGGCTTTCTATAAGCTAATTCAGGTTCTACCAAAAGTCTGGTGCTTGAAGGAGGAGGGCAAAATTGTCGAATCCTTGTTTCCATTGCTTCCATAGCCTTGGCTAATGAACAAAGATCACTGATGTTGCTAATTTTTGTTAAAGCCAAGCCCTGCTGAATATAAGGAAGCATATTCCTACGAATGATATTCAGTCTTTCTTCTTCGTTAGGGGGGATCAATAGTTTCTTGAATAGATTTTCCATGACTGAAATATAGTTTATAACTCGTTCCTGTGAGCCCTGTGTTCTTCTTCGGATTTCCTCCCATAAGGAATTCTCATAGTCATGGGGCTGGAAAGCAGACCTAAGTTCCTGGACCAGATTATCCCACGATGTAAAATTTCCCATTCTGTACCAGAGTAAGGCGTCTTTGGTAAAAAGTTCTGGAGCCGAACGAAGTAGTCTCTCTTTAGATACTCCTCTTGAAACTCTGAGTTCCTCCACTCTTTCTAGAAAACTAGTAACGCTCGAGATTCCATCATATTGTAATCTCCATCTACTTATATCAACGTTCTGAACATCATGCTTTAAGAAATCTAGCGAATCCATTATTTTACTGTTGAAGTTAGATGAAGGTGTTTCCAGATTAAAATGTCGAGCTAAAGTATTATCAATCTCCCTTGTAGGTACTGTTGCACTACTTCCATTATTAAAATTGTGCCTTGATAATCTTGTATCAGTTTGTGGTTCCGTATGCCTATTGTGATTTTCAGAAGAATTCATTTCTCTACTTGAATTAAGTGGTCTATTTATAGCACTGAACATATACTCTTGATTCCCATCTGATATTCTGCTTGAAACCCTCAGAGAACTAGAACATCTTTGAGAATGTACTTGTGATTGTATCGTGCTATCATGTTGATTTTCTTCAAAAACCTGCCTTAAGAATGAAACTCTATTGCCTGCAGTTGGTGAACTGTTAGTAGCTCCAAACAGCGCAGCTTCAATAGGATGCTCTTCAGCTAATGATTCTGAGTTTACCAAACCACATTCATGAGACCCGGAATGAACAATTTCAGGCAATAATGGAACTGAAGTATCCAAAAGTGAGATGTGCTCTACTTGATTATCTTTACCAAAGCTCTCATAAATCCTGTTGACTTCTAATAGTAACCGTTTGTGCCAATCTAATAGTTGATTCCTTTGAGCTTCCTGTTTTTCGTTGCATTGAAGTCTGTTAAGTCTAAGTTTAACATGTGTTAGACGGGAACTAATTCTTTTAAATTCATTAGTTCTGTTCTGTTCATTAAAATGTTCTATACCTTCTTCCAGATCGCTAAGTTTCCCTGAGCACAACGAAAACTCAAAAGATGGGTCTATATTAACCACCTTAGGAGAATCTCTTTGTCCCTCTCTTTCTGCTTTAAGAGCTTCTCTCAACGTAGCCCTTTTCGTGTGTACATTTGCATCAATTGGTAAACTTCTTATTGATAACTCATAACTGAGTTCATCACCCAAAAGTCTATTAACCTTCATATTAAGTAAACCGAAAAAGAATAAAATAAAACCCTATCTCGGTTAGAGATAAAGAAATATGATAAAATAAGAGATGAAGTATAAAGTAAAGACAAAAAAAATCTCAACAATATATTATAGTATCCTATTCTTAAATATTTTTGCGTGAAATGGCAACACGCAACCCTTACCCAATGTTACAAAAAACAAAAAAAAATAACTTTAACTACTACTTTAAGTTATGCGAGCTTACAAAAAACAAAAAAAAAATAACTTCAACTACTACTTTAAGTTATGCGAGCTAGTAGTAAGTCAATACACAACTATTGGGTTAAATCCGAACACTAAAACCGATAAAATACTATGCAATATATATTTTATGAGGTGCAATAATTTTGAGCCACCCTGTATATTGGAAATAAAGGAATAAAATTAACTATTTATTTGCAAGAAATCAAGAAAGTGTCCACAAAGCACAAAAATCAAAAATATTGTGCCTAATAATATTTATGTACAGCAGTGTATATCAAAATATCTGTGTAATATGTAATAATAATTAATATTAAGCCACTATGCCATATCAAAAATCAAAAATTTTATGCCTAATAATATTTATGTACAGCAGTGTGTATCAAAATATCTGTGAAATATGTACCTAACAATAATTACTATTATGCCACTATGCCATATCAAAAATCAGAAATTTTATGCCTAATAATAGTTATGTACAGCAGTATATATCTTTATATCTGTTAAATAATAATATGTAATAATACTCAATGCTTTATAAAATAAATAATAACAAAAAATTTTACGTTGGAGCGCCAAATGCTACTCTTCGCCGATGTTACCGGTTTTTATTGAAGGTATGCGAAGGTAAATAACTAGTTTTATTTTCTACCAAACAAAAAAAATAATAATAAGAAATCAAAAAAATCGGAGAATTCACAAACTATTTATTCTTATTAACCAAAACAAAAAAAATTCATATTAATCTTAATTGAAAATATAAAAAAAACCAAAAGGAAAAGGTAAAAAGCTCAACTAAAGTTTATATTTGCCTCTAAGAATATTCTTTTCAGCGTACACCCATATTATAATTCTTAAAACTATGTAATATTATATTTAGGTACTATTTACAAGAAAAAAATACAAAACCGAGATATTTCTCAGACTGCTGTATGGTGTGGTGGCTTAGACAGGCAAAACAACGTTCTTTTAAGAGAAGTATTGGTTTGATCCTACCTTATGTTTTTTTCGTCGATGTTATACACGTGGATGATGTCGTACTGCATTTATATACTTGGATACTTCACAGATATACAGGTTATATAAATATCGACCCTGGACAAGGGTGTTTCAAAAAAACTCACAACATCAAAATGAATTGGAGAGAAAGAAAAATTGTTGGCCTGAAATGAATAGATACATCAGCATGCAAGCAGAGCAAAAGGTATAAATTAAAATTACTAAAGGTTTCCCTTTAGACAACGAATCAGGTGTTAAAAAAACAAAGCTTACCTTAAAGATAGCGTATGGCCAAAAAGAAAGGTCTTGGGGACCTAAATATCCAGATATTTTAAATCCTTGCTGAGCAAGACAATCGTCAACTTCGTCAAATTGAATATTTCTTAATTAGTTATCTGGATTACTTCTGATTAAATATCCTCAAGGAGTTTCATAGGACAATACTAACTTGTCCTCATGAAGTGTAAATCAAAAGTGAGCAAGATATGACACTAGACAGGTAAAGACAAAGAGATGACCCTTACTAGACAGGTAGCAATGTATACCTAAAGCCTACTTCATGCCTGATTTTCTATATGATTTCGGACTTAAAAATGGCTTGATAGCCGCTAATGTTCAAGACAATATAGAAGCCTGATTTTTATAATTGTTTAGGCCAGTACTTGTGACAATAAAGCAAAAATTATGACAATCTTATTTATAAGAATCGTTTCTAGTTGCTTAGCGACTTTTAACCCGTAACAATCGTTCCGATTGTGACCGTATTGTTTATACGATGTCAGTTGGACAAGTATAAAAACAAAATTCGACACCGAGTGTCGGCATCTTTTGTAAAACATAGGCGGCGCAATAGAAAATAATGAGTAAACTTTTATTTTAAATTATGGTCTATGTCTATAATTTGTTAAACAGTAATAATATTGTTAATTATTCACATTTCTTTATGAAATTGACACCAAATATGATTAAAAATACATAATACAAATGCAACTTACCATGCTTATTAATTTGAGAACTAAAGAAATGAGCCTACACAAATGAGCCTATGTTGCGAAAATACTGTCACGGTCCATTACTTTTGTGTCAAGTTATCTTTATTGACACCAAAGATGATTAAAAATACATAATACAAATTCAACTTACCATGCTTATTAATTTGAGAACTAAAGAAATGAGCCTACACAAATGAGTCTATGTTGCGAAAATACTGTCACGATCCATTACTTTTGTGTCAAATTATCTTTATTCGCATCATTGATTAGTTATCTATTTAGAGTACTGTAATCGCCAACCCATTTTACATCTATAAGTCATTTATTAATATGCAAATACCCGTCAACGAATACATAATTGTCTAAGTTCAATGCATAATAATCACCTAATTAGGAACTGTAATGTATTAGGGTGATTCGCCTTGTTAGATATCGCTGTGTCTAGGTACACGCTAACGTGTACGCAAATAAAAAAGTTAGGTACACGCGAAACGTCATCAAGTCAGTGACGTCACTATTTAGCGTGCACTGTTACTGGTTTTTTGCGTACACGCTAACTTGATCCGCGTGTATGCTGTGGTAAGAACATACCGCGAGTATCAGAGAGTCAGAGTGTTAGAATGTGTTTAATTGCGTTTTGTGTTTACACTTTAATATTGATTATTAAAGAGATTTCTTATGTTTTATTCGTTTAGTGTTTGTTTTTAAATTAACTATGGAGTATGGACAATTATTTAGTTCTTTTAATGAGTTTAACAAAATTTTAAAACAGTATAAAAAAGATAAGAGATTATAAATTAATATATATATATATATATATATATATATATATATATATATATATATATATATATATATTTTAGTTATAAGTGAAACAGTATTACTGTCCAAAATTAAAATAAAAGGAAGACCTAAAGCTTTCACAATAATAATTAACTTGTTCTGAAGCTATTTCCTTGTGACATTTTTGTAATCAACTATTCTAAATGGGAAATAAGCCACAATTTAACTAAAAAATGATTTTATTAAGTTTTTGACGTCAAAATCGGATGTCGTTGTCAAAATACAAAATATTAATAAATTAAACAAAATTGTTGTTGCTTAGTAAAAAATTTATTTTAATAGTTTATTTAATCTGACTAATATTTGTATTTTGAAAACGACATAGGATTTGGACGTCAAAACGTTAGTAAAATCATTTTTTTAGTTAAATTGTGGCTTATTTCCCATTTAGAATAGTTGATTATAATAATTAACTTGCGTATAAAAATTATTTTAACAATATTTTGTACATGTCATGTCAACTAAATAGATATTTATTTTGTTAACCTGAAAATATACTTTTATATATACATACATTGATTTATTACAAATATTAAGTTTGAAACATCTGAATAGTTCTGCTTCCCTACCCTTTAATAACAAATATTTTTCTATCAAACAAACATTAAACATATCAAAAATATCAAAATAGCGTGTAGGTTCCAAAATATACAGTCACTGCGCACGCTAAATAATGACGTCACTGGCTTGATGTAGGTTATTTCGCGTGTACCTAGACACAGCCGTTAAATATAACAACTAAAGGTTGAAATAGTATGAACAAAGCAAATCTAAAATAATTTGCAGGTTACAATAAATGACCTCTTATATTATAGCAAACTAATAAAATGTATTCAGCCCATTCTAACTGAAGATGACCATTACAGTCAAAAAATTCTTATTGGTCACTGTGGTGATTGCTATAACAAAATTCCATTAATTACGATATCCAATCTGCGCAATTTCGCGTCATCAAATCTTATATAATATATGGGACATCCTGTATAAACATATATTACAGTTATTAAAATTTAAAAATTGATGATTAAAAGTATATAATACAAATGAAATTTAATGTGCTTATTAATTTAAAGACTAAAGAAATGAGACAACAATTATTTTATTATAGAAATAAAATAAATAATTGTAAGGCTATGACGACGACACTGTTTATATTGCTTGCCGCCTTTGAAACACAAGAAGGAATTTTAGCCAGATAACGATATGATTTAAGTGTAAGCACTTCCGAACAATTTGACCAATTACACTTCAGTATTGCCCAATAAGATACGCTAGAAAGTAATAAGCCACACCCGTGTCCATGTGGACTACTACAAGGAATGATCAATTGCAAATATTTATGAATGGTTTATCTTTATTTCTATGCTCGCCGTAGAATTACTGACCGGACCCCAAAACGTCCTCTGGTTCAATTCACATCGTATCTACTGTACCTAGTACAGTCGTATTTCAATTATAACGGAGTTTATTTTAAGTATACCGTATTTTATTAACTTTTACCATATTATCCGGCTAACCTGGATTTTCGATAACCCGGATCGTCCGTGGTCCCGATTAATCCGAGTTATCGTGGTTCCACTGTACTAAGATCTGGAGTTTAACCTGATGATGGTCCGATAAGACCAAAAACGTTTGTGATTTACTTTGTAATGTACACTTAGTCCAAGTTGGCACTTTTTTAAGAAAATTTTTTTAATATGTAATTTATAATAATTTATAATTTATAATAATATATAATTTTTTAATATATAATATTTTAATACCATCTACAAAGCAAGATTTTGACATCTTAAGTAATTTTTACTATAGTATACAGTCAATTAGAGGGACCCCTTTTATGTTATATTCTTAAATATATATTTTTTATTAAAGGTAATCAATATGGACCAATATATGCTCTTCAGCAAGCATCTGTATCAATCTCCTACTCGTTTGGTCCGTTATTGGGGGGACAAGCTATACACATTATAGGATTTCCTTGGTTAATACGAATTGTTGGTTTCTTTAATTTGTTAGTCTCACCTTTACTGTTGGAATTGGAAGAGAAGTCAGTAAGTAGTTATTTGAAATTGAAGCGCTTATTGTATAAAGGGTATAGGTCCACAATACTTAGTGTTGATAAAAACGAAAAAAAAACGAAAGACGAAGTAGTTTTCAATCCTAATAGTAAATTAATAATATTGAAAAATATTAAAAACATTACTAAAAGATTTTTAAATTGAAAACTTATTGGTACACTTTCCTGGTGACACCTCCAAGACTTCTACAATTTGCAAGTCAAATGGATGCTGCAGTGAAGACGAGAGGGAAGGAATTCTACACTATGCAACTCACACCTCCCGTCTGCAGCTGGTAAAGTTCCAACGGAAAAATGCACCTGGTTACTCTACGAAGTAATACGACTATAAAATAAAAATGTATACCATTTTTATTCAGTTGCAATGCGAAGGCAAAACAATCTTACTTTTCAAGTAAAGTTTTCATGAAAAGTAAGATTGTTTTGCCTTCGCATTGCAACTAAATAAAAATGGTATACATTTTTATTTTATAGTCGTATTACTCCGTAGAGTAACCAAGTGCATTTTTCCGTTGGAACTTTACCAGCTGCAGACGGGGGATGTGAGTTGCATTGTGTAGAATTCCTTCCCTCTCGTCTTCACTGCAGCATCCATTTGACTTGCAAATTGTAGAAGTCTTGGAGGTGTCACCAGAAAAGTGTACCAATAAGTTTTCAATTTAAAAATCTTTTAGTAATGTTTTTAATATTTTTCAATATTATTAATTTACTATTAGGATTGAAAACTACTTCGTCTTTCAATGCCAGATGACGCTAGCCACCTACTATCATCACTTCGGTTGCAATGGGTGGGAAAAGCTCTCGATGCGAATCAGTAAGAATATGGAGAACAGTGCCTACGTTCTTTCCAATGAGGCTCCAATAAGAGCCGAAAATCGCGATTCAAGGGACTGGACTGCACTCCGTATTCTAATTGAAAAGTAAGATTGTTTTGCCTTCGCATTGCAACTGAATAAAAATGGTATACATCTTTATGAAAAAAAAACTATTTAGTTTAGAAACTTGATGATCTATCAAATTTTGTTCTAGAGATGAAATCTAGAAGGAGACTAGTAGAGTGACATGTGATACACCAAACGTGGCTTAGGAAACGATTAAGGTTAAAAAGTCGTTTTTAAAGGCTGGGACTTGATTCCTTTATACAATCAATGAATAAAATTCGAAATATTCCTGCTTCATTACTAGTTCCCTTTATACGCTCAACAAAAATTTTATCGTGCGATATTTCGCGTACGGTGAGAGATACAAATTTCCTTCTTTATAGACTCATCGATTCGCCGACGTTGGTTTAACAAAATGTATATCTCAATTTAATTTCATACGGAAGTGGACTTATTCGCTTTCTACAATAAGCGATTCAATTATAATGTAATTTAATAACTAATAATACTTAAATTGTCTATCTTTTAAAGGAAATAATGCCATTTATGACAGAATCTGCTTCTTCTTACACAGAATGGAACAAAATAGGTAATGGTAACTAACTTATAAGTATAAGTATATGTATATTATTGATCTAAAAAGGGGGAAATAAATTATCCACATCTAGAAAACTTGCATTTTACTCCAGTATTATACCGTCCCTGTATTCAGTCTAGTTTTACTTTCACGCAATAAGTACCATAGTAAGTAGAAAAAAGTGTGCTATTCAAAGAATTAGAATAAACAAATTCCCTGGTGCTGATGAAATACGCTGGGATGTGCTAAGACTTAGCACATCTGCTGATGCAGTGCTGATCTACAGGCACTAGTTTGAAAGATGGCTGGCTCCTCGTGAAATTTGGACGCATTCCATGATTCATAGAAAATCACTTGTTTTAAGAGGTGTAGGTGAAGATTTACTAACAGTATTTGAAGTTATGTATTATGAGTTGTAAATTTTATCAAAAATAGCCCATTAAGAGGAAGGTTTTTCGCAAAATTGTGTGATGACATGGGTTCAGAATATAGATCACTTCTATATTAATGTGGGACACGTTAGCTTTCTCGTGCCAAAGTACTTCAAATGGTGTTTGAGCTAAAAAAAGAGATCGCCATATTTCTTACTCATAATAATAGAGATGAAGCAAACTTGTTTTATGACACGAAACTCCTTGTAAAACGCATATTTGGTTGATATTTTTCCAAGACTCAGTACTCTAAATAAATCAATACAAGGGCCTCAAAATTCATGCTGTTACGCAAAAAGACAAGATGACTGAATTTATGAAAAAATTGGAACTGTGGATAATAAGTTTGAAAAATAAAAACCTTGACATGTTTTCCACTATTAAAATTAGGTACATCTTACATATCCGAATATGAATGGATTACTGTTTGTGATTGAAAAATAGAATGTGTGTGTACCTTGTACGCACGTAAGAAGTTATACTTATATTATATGATTTCAGCGAAATAAAATATTTTTAACAGTTTATTTCTATTTTATTAAATATTAAACTGAGTTTAATAGTTACTTACCACTTTCCAAAAATCCAAAAAATAAAAAAAAGACAGCAATTGTCCGCATTTGAACCTGGGACCTCTCGATTCGAAGTCGAATGCTGTACTAACGAGGCTACGAAGGCATTGTTTTGACGGTTTCTCGGACATTATGACAAACCACGTTAACAAATTGACGAAGTGAAGTATTAAATAAAAATGTTTTAATAATACGTATTGCCTTACTCCCGACCAATCCAAAGACACAAAAAATATAATAAATATATTTACTAAAAACACTAATATATTTTGTCCACACCTTTTTTGGACTGATACATATAACTTAAAATATTTAACAACTAACAACATACTGTTTCTGTGCGCATGCGCGCAGAATAATAAAAATTCACTCCCTGTCGCGCCTAAAGAAGTATAACTTCAAAAATATGATGATTTTGGCCTTAGAGCAGGAGAGCAGGAAATGATAATAGACTTATCTAGTGATAGCACATTAAAGCAGATGTTTCAAGATTGAGTTGAGTATTTGTGAAAGACATTGTTAGAAAAATTCAGGGGCGCAACAATTTTATTTTTTTAAACGGGGGCGCAAGTACCAAAAGGTTCGAAACCACTGTGGTAAGGCTTTGCATTTCCTTTTTGACGCTATATACCAGAATAGACAACTACCTAGTGACTGGCTTGATTGCATATTTTTTATACCTTTACACAATAAAATAAGGAAACAGTAGACAAGTGATACTAGCATTACAGAACTAAAGTTTAATGAGTCACGTGTTAAAGGTATTTCTATATGGAAAAGATGAAAAGTCCCAGATGCAAAATTCATTATTAAGATAATAATAAATTATAATTTAAATCTGAAAAATATATAACTTGTATTCTAACTTTCTTCTTTTAATCGTATACACAACACCTCTTAATCGAAACGAAACCAAACTGCGTATTAAAGGTAAATTATAAAAGTAACATTATAATCTTCTTTTAGGACGCTGTAACGACATCTCTTAAATAAAAGATGGAAAGTCCCAGATGCAAAGTTCATTATTGAAATAATAATAGATAATAATAATAAATCTGAAAACTTTCTGTGGAACTATTTTCTAGTAACATCATTAATCGCTGACTTTTACAGTTTATAAGAATAGAGACGACGAATAAAGAAGGCGAAAAGGATTCTACAATATGCAGTCACAATTCCGCCGCAAATAAAAGTCAGAGATTAAGGATGCTACCAGAAAGTGATTCCACGAAAACTGTCTTTTACTTATATACCGGGTGGTGAATCGTAAAACAGGCCATAGGAAACTCAATGTAAAACTCTAAACTGTTGAATTCCTGCTTCCCTAATTATTTTACATCAAACGTCATGAGAGAATATTTGTAGAGAATTGAAATCTGTATTAAAATCAAAAGTTAAATTTGTTCTACTATTTAAATGCATTCCAAAATTTTGAAAAATATGATACATTTGCCACAGTTGGTATGTGTGTAAAAGTTAGGCCACACGTTACCTACTATTTAACTGACAGTGCTCACACCATTGACTGAATAAAAAATCTTTATTATTAATACCTTCTCCGCAACTGAGGGTATCTTATCAACTGTATTCTTTTTAAACAATAAATGATAAAATAAAAATATTGACAGTTCAAAAATGTGAAAATAATAACTTCATTGTGAGACATTATATCATTGCACTGTGTGTGGCCTAATTTTGGGCTGAAAAACCGAAAAATGTATTACATTTTTTACAAAATTTTGGAATATGTTTAATTCGTAGAACAATTTTTTCTATATAAAAAAAAATTAATCTGTGCAATTTATAAGACTATACAAATCAAAGAAAATACCATTCTATAAATACAATAAACGAAATTGATTTGGTTTTATACCAAATTGCAAATAAAATGTGACAACTGTCAGATTAAACTAAAACGTCATGTTAGAATAAATGTCATAAATGTCTATTTATCACGGACTAACCTTTTTTTCTATCATTTGTGACGCACTGAAAACTGCTCATGAAAAGAACCATACCAGTTTTTTTCAATACAAATTTCAATCCTCTACAAATAGTTTTTAATGTCTTTTGATGTAAAATAATTAGGGAAGCAGGAATTCAACAGTTTAGAATTTTAAATTGAGTTTCCTATGGCACGTTTTCCAATTCGCCACGCGGTATATTATCCACGAAAGAATTTACTTTGTTTTGGAACGGCACCTGGACGAATTTTAGTTTGGTTTTAGAAACGGCCTTGGTTTGATTTGAGAGAGATACTTTTTTGCATACAAGTACTGGTTAAAAAGAGCTAGAGATGTGAACAGTAAAGTTCCCCCTTGATTCTTGTATTTTGAAAAGGAATTTGACAGAGTAAACCATGACAAACTTATAGATATCTTAAAAATAACAGGAATATAAAAGCATGATATTGTAATCATAACTTACTTATATAAACAACAAAAATAATGTCAACGTGAAAAACTAGTGCTCCGAGCAATTTAGCATATTACGAGGAGTTCTTCAAGGATGTGCTTTATCGCCGATGTTATTTAACATGTTATTTCAACAATAACTATTGATATAGAAGCTGTTACTGTTATTGAAGCCATTAAAAGAAACTTTTCTAACAGAGCTATTTAATAGATGTCTCCATAATATCAAAATCTCTAACGACTGGAACGAGTGTCTAGTGGTCCTCTTACACAAAAAAGAGGACAAATGGGACATATAGAATTATAGATCTGTATCGTTGCTCAGTCAAGTGTACAAACTGTTTATGAGAGTCAATAATAATCGATTTACTTACAAAATGGATAATTACCAGCCGGTTGAATAAGCTGGCTTCCGCAAAGGATATAGTACATACGTCAGACCATCTGCTGACAGTGAGAACATTGATAAAGAAGACAAAAATGAATACCAACTATTTCTTGCCTTCGTAGACTATAAAAAGGAATTCGATAGAATCGAGATGTGGGCCGTAGAACAAGCTCTATCGTAATTATTTTAGAATGGATAAGATATATGCAACTAATAGAAAATATATAATGAAAACGCAACTATGATAGAACAAGTAGACGAAAATACAAATCCCATCAGGACTTAGAGGAGTTAAACAAGGAGACGTAATATCGCCAAAGCTCTTTAACCTAACCCTAGTAGACGTCTTTAAAACAACAAATTGGTCAACTTATGGAATTAGCGTTAATAGTAGCAAGTTAAAGCACCTCAGATTCGTTGACGACAACGTGATTATAACGAGCACATTCGAAGAACTGCAACTCATGATGGAGGAACTCGCAGCTAGCTCCCAATCTGTCGGCCTAAAAGTGAATATGACAAAAATAAAAACAAATGACAAACAGAGACGATTCCAGACGTATGAATAAAAAAATGGTAGTGAGACAGAACAATGAATATTTCTACCCAGGCCAATTCTTAAGCTTGACAAAAAGAACCAACGTGCAGAAATTTATACAAGAGCAAGACTGGCATGGGCAAGATTTGGAAAACTTAGTTGGATACTTAAGAACCACAAAATACCCCAATACTTGACGAGCAAATTGTTCAACCAGTGCATCCTTCCTATCATGACATATACATGTCAAACCTGGACCCTAACCAAGGCAAATATGAATAAACTAGCGACAACAGAGAGAGAGAGAGAGAGAGAGAGAGCAATGAAAAGAGCAATGTTAGATATACTACTGTCAGATAAAAAGAGGATCGAATAGATAAGATCAAAAACAAAAGTCGAGGATATCACAACAAAAATTGCAAAAATCAATTGGAGCTTCGTAAGCCATACTGCTAGACAAAAAGACCAACGTTGGAACTCCTACAATAGAACATTGGAGACCCTACAAAAGTAAACGACCAAGAAAAAGACCACAGATCAGATGGGTAGATGATATAAAAACAATAGCCGGAATGAATTTGAAGTATGTTGTGCAGGATAGAGCTCGATGGATGGAGTTGGGAGAGTCCTATGTCCAAGAATGGACGATAGAAGTTTAAGAAGAATGACATAATATCGGATCAGAGACACATCATCTGTAATAAACTACAAAAGCATCGAAAGATCAGAATTTGATATTTATCCTAGGGTACAGCTCTTATCACTCAGAATTTGACTCAAAATATGGTTAGGTAAGGTAATTCTCGAACTCAATCGACTATAGGTGGCAGTGCAGTTGCATGAAAATGGCCGATGTAATTGGAATAACGTATTTTGGTATAATTAATATTTAGTCCTGTCGCCAGGGGGCTACAACGGCCTCCTTAATTCAGATGGACTTACCCAAGTTTTTTTATGTATTTTGACCCGTAGAACACGAATTTTTTGGGTAACAATTTATCCGGATGTCGATAAGTGTTATAAACAAAGAACTTGAGAAATTACATAACAGCGATTTTTCGCAGAACAAAACATTTTTTGTATTTTTTGGGTGATTCTCAGCAAAAAATGATTTTACAAGTTTTTTCGTAGGATGCATAGTTTTAGAGATAAACGCAGTTGAACTTTCAAAAAATCGAAAAAGTGCAATTTTTGAACCCGAATAACTTTTGATTAAAAAATAAAATAGCAATTCTGCTTACTGCACTTGAAAGTTCAAGTCAAAATTCTATCGGTTTTGATTATTTCCATTGATAAAAATTAAGTTTTTATTTGTGAAACAAAGCCATAAACACATAGTGTTTCCCGTGTCCAATGCATGCGTTTTAATGTACGTAATCTACGTAGAAATAATCTGTATGCGCGCCTACTCGTTCGATTTCAAATGGGAAATGCATTGAAAACATCATTCAATCACTATGTGTTTATAGCTTTGTTTAACAATAAAAAAATTAATTTTTAGCTATGAAGGTAATCAAAACCGGTAGAATTTAACTTGAACTTTCAAATGCGGTAAGCAGAATTGCTATTTTATTTTTCAGTCAAAAGTTATTCGGGTTCAAAAATTGCAATTTTTCTATTTTTTAAAGTTCAAGCGCGTTTATGTCGAAAACTATGCATCCTACGAAAAAACTTGTAAAAACATTTTTTGCTTAGAATGACCCAAAAAATACACAACAATGTTTTGTTTTGCGAAAAATCGCTGTTATGTGATTCCTCAAGTTCTTTGTTTATAACAATCTTATCGACATCCGGATCGACTGTTACCCAACAAATTCGTGTTCTACGGGTCAAAATACATAAAAAAACTTGGGTAAGTCCATCTGAATTAAGGAGGCCGTTGTACCCCCACTGGCGACAGGACTAATTGTTATTGATGTATTTAATTAATATAAATAAATTATTCATTAAATGAACACATCCGACAAGCTTTCAAACGACGTCCATACATAGGTTAACGGATGATTTGTTTATATCTTCATCCCAATTACTCTACTAGTTCCAAATAAGCGGCAGCACCCTCGCTTGAGCTCGCGAATATTTGACGTCAAAACGTCAAAAATGTTTCCAAACAAAGCAAACGTTTGACGTTTGTCAATTGATTATACACGTGATTTGTGTAGTCATTTTTAGTTTTATTTTGTTTTAACAATCATCTGCACAGTTTTTCTAAAGACACAATCCTTGTTAGTCATATCAATCATATTGCTTTTAATTTTATAAATGCCCCTACACAAAATCAAGGATTTACACACTACATAGTACTTACTGCGTTTCTTCAGGTTCTTAACCAGTCCTATTTGGAAATATTGTGGGAAATATACTATGAGCATTGATTACAATCACGGGTATCCAACACATTACCATTTTGTAAAAATTAAACATCTTACAAGTAATATATTCCAATTATAAAAATGAAAACAAACATCACGTGTGCATTTTTGCTTTGTTTGGAAACTTTTCCAGAGTAGCCAACATTGATTTGACGTGACGACTATCACGGTGCATTGACTGCGTTCACCAGATGCAAACACTTTCACAACTGTTTGCTCTTTGATTCTTAAACTTGTTGAGAGCGAGCTGAACGGTTGGTTATTTAGGCTAAAATTTGACATTTTGTTTGTTTGGTTTGAACTTAACCTAAAATAAATTTTCTCAATAAATATGTTTTTTTTAAATTATTCTTTTATTAACCGAAAATGGATTTAATAGATAATAACGTAGCTGCATGTCTTCAGTAGCCGTTATTTTATACAGTATGTCCCTGTAAGTTGTATCCATATGGAAAACTTTTTTATTATTAATTTTACGAAAAAAAGTTATTCTTTATAAAAAGCTCTGCATGGTCCAAAACATAAGATTCAACCATCAGATATCAAATTTTAATAACTATTATACGGGGTATGTCAAACAGTTTGAATTTCACTCAAGAGTAAAGTAGCTTTATTTTTCACAATATTGAAAATTGCTGTTATGAAAAGTTGTTTGGAATTAAAACCTATATTCTAATATGCAATTGCATCCATCTAATTGAAAAAAAAATTTTGAAAAATTATGGATAACTAACATTATTTTCAGTAATTTTAATTCTAATAACTCTTTTATTATTAATTTTACGAAAAAAGTTATTCGAAATAAAAAGTTCTGCATGGTCTAAAATACTCTAAAACCTAAAATACAGCCATCTTATGTTAGTTTTATACGAGGTGTGTCAAAAAAGATAAATTTAGATCAAAAGTAAAGTACCTTTATAGTTCAAAATATTTCAATAAGAAAGATGTAATTACATACTGAAACATGGTTTTTAATTCTTAATAACTTTTCATAATAACAATTTTCGATATTGTGAAAAATAAAGGTATTTTACTCTTGAGCCAAATTCATATTTTTTGACATACCTTGTATAAAATTGATAAAATTTGACATAGGGTGGTTGTATTTTGGTTGTATTTGACATAGGTTGTAAAGAATCACTTTGTTTCATAAAATTAATAATAAAAGAGTTATCAGAAATGAAATAACTGAAAATAATGTTAGTTATCCATAATTTTTCAAAAAAAAATTCAATTAGAAGGATGTAATTGTATATTAGAATATAGTTTTTAATTCCAAACAACTTTTCATAATAGCAATTTTCAATATTGTGAAAAATAAAGCTACTTTACTCTTGAGTGAAATTCAAACTTTTTGACATACCTCGTATAATATTCATAAAATTTTATATCTGATGGTTGAATCTTAGGTTTTGGACCATGCAGAGCTTTTTATGAATAATGACTTTTTTCGTAAAATTAATAATAAAAAAGTTTTCCATTTGGATACAACTTACAGGGACATACTGTATATAAAACCATTATAAATATATTCTGTAATATGTATATACAATTTAAATTCACGCCATATTGTTTCAATAGTCAACACGTTTGCAAAGTTCAGC
The DNA here is from genome assembly GCF_917563875.1 of Diabrotica virgifera virgifera. Lineage (NCBI taxonomy): Eukaryota > Metazoa > Arthropoda > Insecta > Coleoptera > Chrysomelidae > Diabrotica > Diabrotica virgifera. Next base: position 68,375,103 of record NC_065444.1, read on the forward strand.
ATAAATATTTTATGCTTGCAATAATGGCGATCGCTTTCCAAACATGTTTACTGTCAAGCGCAAACTGATTGCCAACGTTTGCATCTGGTGAACGCGACCAATGTCTACAAATCAACACCAAGTAAGTCAACTGTCAAATTGATATTGACACTCAGTGCCAACTTAAAACATTTCAGGTGAAGTAAGTTAACATTACGGTAAGTAATAACTTTTTTATAATTTTTTAAATGATTTCCGGATTGGAAATTGAAACGTCAAAACAAGTGTAAAATGTAATTCTCATTATTAGTCGCAATTAACAATATTTTTTGAACAGTCATAAGTATTTTATGGTTTCCTAAAGTCCCTCCAATGGTTTAAAGAGCTGTTATTCAGTTGTCAAGTTTAATTTATTAAAATAAAAAGTATCAACAAAAACCACTGTTGTGTTTAAGTTATTAGTTCTTTTATATCATACAATCCACTTACTCATAATATAAAGAACAGAAAAGAGGATATTGGAACTAATAGCATTACCACAACGCGTTCCCATATTTGTATAGGGCCGGTCGATTTACCCCAGAGTGTTTTAAATCCAATGTAATAAATACCCTACTGGAATTTTTCTGCTTGTGATCAGTGGCGTCCAGATAAGAGAGAAAGTACAGGGTAATTATTCCTGGGTTCAATGTATGCTCATGATCTGTAGTAGGGGTGGGCAAAAGCCGGCCCGCGGGCCGCATCCGGCCCTTTTGCTTACTTTTTCCGGCCCGTTGAGAAATCCCTCAAGCAATTTATTTAACCCGTGAGCAGTCGCACCGTGAGAAAAAATCTCACATTTTATCCTTTTCCTTCCGTGATAACTTGATGAAAAATTTTCAACATTGCTTTCCACTCGTAAGTGCCTCGAGGAAGATCGTAGTAATGCGTAGAAATTTTCTTTTTATTTTTTTTATTTTTTTTATTTTTTAATTTTTTTTGTGGAATTTATGGCTTTGGTGAGAACTTATTAGCTTTAAAATTGTTAAAAATAGATATTGTTAACGTATCAAGTAAATAAAAATATTATAAAATAGAAATTTGATTTAAATTCGTATTTATTGTGAGATTTTTTCTCTGCGCGCGACTATTTACGTTACAGAAGTGAGCGCGACTGCTCCCGGATTAAGAGCATACGCGCAATGCTTTTTAAATGCATTATTTTTTTTTAATCCTGAGAAAACTAATAAGTATTTTTGAAAAATTTAAACGCTGAATGAAATATTACATTATTGCCGAGGGCCGAAAGTCACTGAAAACTTCTATGTTTATTTTAATAAGTATAAATAATAATAGTCTCCCGTTTTATACCGCACGCGGCTTTGGGAGTATAGCAGAGTAGTCTGCTATATCTAGGGCCTACGGTATACAAGGAAGGTAACAGGGCCAGTGCTACGCTTCAACCGCCTATTATTACCCCTGGTTTTACCCAAGGTACTCATTTTATTCAGGCCGAGTCGACCTGGGGCCTATAGACATTTTTAAAAATATCTATTAGTTGTTCTTGCCGGCGGTAGGATTTGAACTCCGGACCACCGGCATGCGAGGCAAGCACACTACCACCTGCGCTACGCGGCCCCTATTTTAATAAGTCACAGGGGTAAAAAAAAAGAGAAAATTTAATGTGTTTTTAATTTCAAATATCTTATTTTCAATCATCAAGGGATTTTCGGCCCTCTGTAATAATTTTATCTTTCATTCTGCGTTTAAATTTTTCAAGAATATTTTAGTTTCCTCAGGATTCGAAAAAAAGGAATGCATTTAAAAAGCATTGTTCCGAAATTTTGTGCTCTTCATCTCTTTTATGCGATTTTGTTGAAATCAACAGTATTAGTGTTCGTAGTGTTCAATGAAATGAATCTCTATCTTCTGCTTTTCTTAAAAGCATCTGTGTTTAATCTAGTCCAGGCGCGAATATTTTTCGGCCAGGGTATTTGTCGTCTACCAGTACCCTTTTCCTTCGATTTTACCTTTCGTAATCAGCTGCTGCAACAACTTACAACAACGTACTTATCATTTCTAAGTATGTGCCCTTTCTTCTTGCTGTCTTTCTCCTTTTAATGATGGTCGAAAGTTCTCTGTCTCTTCCCATTCTGTGCAATATCATTTCGTTTCTAATATAATCGGTCCATGGTATTTTCAAAACTCTCCTAAAGAGCCACATATCAAAAGCTTCCAGCTTTCTCATTAAGTCAGCATTAACAATCCAATAAACAAGAGTGGAGTGGATATACAATTTTTATTATTATCCCGGTTTTTTATAGGGTTCTCCGCCTTCCGGTTCCCAGTTTCCAGCTTCGTCCGTCCGTCGTTGCGTTCGCCAGGGTAAAGGTTCTTTTTTGGCATTACCTTCTGAATGTCACACAGCTAGGATTGTTTCGACCCTCTTCTCTTCTTACCCTTGGCGTCAATTTTAAAATCTGTTTTGGCAGCCTCTCGTCGTCCGTTCTTTCTACATGACCATACCAGATCAGTCGTCTCCTTTGAATTTCGTCAATGATGGTTGACTTGACATAACGTTTTGCCATTCGATATCAGATTTGCAGATTGAATCTTTGGTTACTCAGATATTTATTATCTTCATAAAGGCTGCCCTTGAATTTCTAAATTTCTTTTTTATCTAGATTCTTATGGCTTAATATAATGGACCACATTCAAAATTTCGTAATTTTACTGGGAACAAATTGTTCGCATGTACACCCACACCCCAACTATGACAATTTATTATTAGTATTATCTATTACTAATAGTCAAATGTCTTTGTCCAAATGTTTTAATATGATACTTATAGTATTTTTGTCAAAAACATTTCTTGGGCAGAAAAAAACCTCCACCAAAAACATTAGCGTGTGTGCAGCGTACATGCTGGGTATAGCTCTCCGGCCCGGGACCATTTTGAAAATTTCATTTTGGCCCGCGCTTAAAAGTATTTGCCCACCCCTGATCTGTAGTGTTGGTAGGAAATACTGAAAAGGAAAAACTGGAACAGTGGAGACAAGCTCTTGAGGAAAAAATTTTTCCACCTACCTCTACCGAAAGTATACTTTTACGGACCTGATTATTGTAAGGAGCAAAGGAGAAAATATTTTTCCTCCCTAGGGAGGAAAAGTAAAAGTGATGTCATGGTATTTCATTCATGAAATAATATAACTTATTGACGCCCTGTACAATATCTATTTTCTATTACGTAAGTATTTATACACTTTAACGTTTATTTAAAAACACTTTGTATTTTGCAGAATGGTAAAAAACAGTAAATTGTTATTCTGATTAACAATGTTTACATTAATACTTTTACTTATATTTGACAGTTGACAGTTATATTGTACCTACTTGTTAGTTTTAGTTCTAATAAATTTTGTTGGTTAGTTACATAAATAAATTAAGTTAAAATGAAAAAATGACTTGTTATTTGAGGAAGGTGGAAAAACCATATGTATAACATGGGAGTAAAGTGCCTTTTCCTCCCTTGAATGATTACTGCCCTCCGCTACGCGTCGGGCAGTAAACTCCATTCTCGGGAGGAAAAGTAGCACTTTCCTCCCTGTTATACAAACAGCTATTGAAACTTAATATAACGAAGACAGATTATTTGGAACGTTCGTTTAAAGCAGCGGCGTATTCACGGAGAGGGAAATTGGGGAAATCTCCAATAACAGAGTCCAAAATTAATTAAAGAAAAAAATTGTTGAAACATAAAAATATATTAGCTAACATGAAAATTAAGCCACAGTCAGACAAATTCAACCCAATAAACAAGCTAGTTATGAAAATTAAGAAAACTTAATGCATATAAGTTATTATTGATGTGTTTTATGTGGTTTGGGTTTATCTTCTTTAGGTCTTTTGGTTGGTATTTCTTTTAATGTTTCCCCTAAGGCAAATTTCTCCTCCCAAGGCAAATTTCAGGATCCGCCGCTAGTTTAAAGATGGATTTACTACAAATAAAATGATATCTTTGGATGGGGAAATGATTGTGAATAATATTATGTTAAGTACCTAGGATCGGTAGGAAAATTGAGAAATATATGGAGATGCATGTAAATACTACATAGAATTATAGTGGGATGGATGAAGTGGGACTAAGCAAGCGGTATGTTGTATGACCAAAAAGGTTTTAATAAAACTGAATGGAAAATTCTACAAAACATCCATGAGACCAGGTACGATGTACGGATCTGAATGTTAGAAAGTTAAAAAAGAGGAACAACGAAAAGGAAACGGAAACAGAAACAACGTGGTGGAAAGTTAAAGAATGTTAGTGTTATCATTCGAGGTCATATTTTTCCTTCTTGTCATTCGATGTTTTAGTCTGTATCTTTCTACGAGTATCAACTAAAAAATCAATAAACTGGAAAAGTTTCTGAATATATTAGCATAAGGTCGTTGTAATTATTTACTAGATGCCTACTCAAATGAGGCAAATTTTTGGAAACATAAAATATAGGTATGCTTCCGAACATGTAGTCAGAAGCTATAAACTTGGTATGACCAGCTGACTTATAGTATACTCTCTAGACTCTAGACCTACAAGGCCCATGGCTTGGTTTCCTAGTCTTTTCGATTCTTTCCTGTTTGCTGCTTTGCTGTTCCAATTTGGTATTTTAAATTCTTTTACGTATTTTTGGACATCCTTCTTTCTATGTTTTCAGCCTACCTTTCCTCTTTTTCCTCCTATTCTTCCCGTTAGGGTAGTCTCAAATTTGGCATCCTCTGGATATGTCCCCACCGTCTCAGTCCTTATTATTTTATGATCCCTACTATATTCAGTTCTCCATCTTCTACTTCTATGTTTGGCCTTTTTATCCGCATTCCATTCCACAGCTGTCCTCCAAATATTTTTCTGAGAACATTTCTTTCCCATATTTCGAACATGACTTTTTCAGATTTGTTAATCGTCTATGTTTTTTGTCATAGGTCTATTAGTCTTATCACTGTCTTATATTCTTATATTAGCAATTCTATAATAAATGTTTTTAGTTCTTAATAACTTATTTAGAGCAAAGATACAAGGATTACCAACCATAATTCGTGCTTGGATTTTTTTCATATTTGTTCTCCTGATGAATATCGTTTCTAGATACTATACTAAAATCACAACCAAGATGCACTAGAAACAAACAAACCACGACACTTCAATGTTAGGAGGAGCACTGTCCAATCATGATTTACAATGTATAAACTTTGTAAAGCATGATTTTAGATTTATTATTTGGGAGTGCTGCTTGTAACATTCTACGTGTCTTGGTTTGTTTATTTCTAGTGCATCTTTATTGTGATTTTAGTATAGAGTATTTCTACTTATTCGAACTTACATATCACTATTTCTGCTATTATTTTCTGTATTTCAACCCTATTCTCTGTTTTTGTGAGTGTTACTTTTATTATTCTTACAAATTCTTCACTAATTTCCAATTCACTAGTGCCTTGTATATTTAATTCCATTTTAGACTCTGTAAAAAGCTTGTCTAAGGTTGATCTGCAGCCCCCCAAAAAACTACACATTCAAAAAATTTGAAAAAAAATTGAGACGGTATATGATCACTAGAAGCATTTTGACAAATTTTGAGTAAACTTCATGTTTTCTTTTTGAAAAAACTCAAAAAAACTACTTTTTCCAAGTATAAAGCGCGAAAACCAAACATACAATTTTGTTAATTTTCTTATAGCATGAAAACGTAAGAAATACTTACGAATTTTAATACATAACGTGTTCATAATATGTGGTTATTAAAATTTTGTCCGATTTCTTACGGGTAGCTTTATACTTTATGCCGTAACATATTATTTTTCCTATTGTGGCAAAACTGTATATTCAGAAATTAAAAAAAAAATCATAAGTATTTCTTAGGAGTATATCTTTATGCTGTAAGAAAATTAACAAAATTGTATGTTTGGTTTTCCCGCTTTACACTTGGAAAAAAGTAGTTTTTTGAGTTTTTTCGAAAACGAAACATGAAGTTTGCTTAAAATGTGTCAAAATACTTCTAGTGATCATATTTCTTAATTTTTTAAAATTTTATGAATGTGTAGTTTTTGGGGGGGGGGTGCAGATCAACCTTAAAGTCGATGAATGAAGCCACTGTAGATTTTCCTTATTCGTATCTTTTTTTCGTACCTTTTGATTGTATTTCGCGCAGCAGGAAAATTTGATTTACTGTGCTGCGTCCTTTTTTGAATGCCCATTGATATTCTCCTATTTCAATAACTATATATTGTGATATCTTATACTAATATATGTATACTGCAAGTACTTTATATGCAACATTTAGTAACGCAAGTACTTTATATGCAACATTTCAGAAATATGTATTGGTTAATGGGCCGTTCATCAAGACTATCTCTGGATAATAAATTGCTGCTCTATAAGGCAACACTTATGCCAATCTAGACATATGGATTGGAACTATGTGGAACAGAACAGCCAGTCACTTTAACATCGAAATCATCCAACGCTTCCAATCAAAAACCCTCAGAATCATCACTAATGCACCTTGGTACATCAACAACAGAATTATTCATCGAGACCTTAAAATGGATATGGTACAAGAAGTTATCACAAAACGTAGCGCTGCATACATTGCCAAGCTGGAGGATCATGAAAACCAGTTTGCACTTAACCTCCTAGACAATTCCCAAGAACAGCGTAGGTTAAAGAGGTTCAAACCACTGGACTTACCATTTAGAGTAAACTTCTAAACTAATTAGTTAGTAGTTATAAAATGTAATTATTTTCTACAAAACTTTATAAAAATTGTACTTTGATTTTACCAGTGGGTAAAATCTTTCTTGTCCTTAGTCAATGTCATTATTTTTGTTTATTGTTGACACTCAACAGGTTGCAAAATACTTTTAAATTAAATAAAAAAAAAATTAGTAACGCTATTCCCTTCTAATTATGGCATCAAGTTTTGTCGCCTCTTTTGTGAATTGGACACAGTGTGGCTTCAATCCACTCTTTCGGTATGTATTCTTGTTCCCATGTTTCTTTTAGCAACTTTTCCAAATGCCTAATTAGTACTGGTCCTTCATATTTAATAACATTTCAGCTGTTACTTCATCCTTTCATGGGCTCTTATTTTTATTTAGTTTCTCTACTATTTTCTCTATTTCTTTTACCTTAGACAGTCTTTCCTCTATACTTTCTTGATCGTTGGTTTCCTTCAGTACTTCTTCTTCATATTCTGTTAAGGGTATTTCATCTATGTAGAAGCGTTCATTCATTTAGAAGAATTAATCAGTGTCCAAAGAATGCCCAAAGATGGATTTACAAAACAAATCCTAACATAGCAACCTCATGGTAGAAGGAAAATGGAAGACCTCGCCTTAGTTGAAAAGAAGGCATAAATCGAGAAATGAGAGATAAAAAAATAGAGAAAAACCTATGGACGAACCGAGAAAAATGGCGATTGAGTATCGGAAGACGTAAGAAAACTTTTTAAAAATCAAATTTTTTCAACTTACTATCATTCATAGAATTTATTAGTGGCATTTCTACTGCCACCAAAACCTATAATTAGTCCAGCTGTATTTTCCTATTGCATTATGGTCAATATTTTACATTAAAAATAGAAAAAATATTAGAGAGAAATAATTGAATCGATAATCGTGTAAAGTTGTTTTTGTACTTGTTTAACGGTTGCTGAATGAAATATTAAAATCAAAAAGAAATTGTTTTTAAACTCAGTCAAAAGTTTCTAATTATAGTCCAAAATGACCTTTAACTAAATTTTAATCCAAATATAAAATATATCCACTGAAGTGAGCAATATAAAACTAAGAATAAAGCCACTGTGCATTCCATTTGTGGACTTTAGTGTTTCAGGAACTACCTACCCCTCTAACTCGATTACTTTTCATCGACTCCACCGCATGTATATAACTTGATCTCTTTGTTTGGATAGTAAGTTAAGAAGAATCTCTTGTGTTTATTTGCCATTAGCTGAAGGTCTACATGGAATAACACATCTGACACGCGCTGAGAATTAATAAGACGATATTTTTCATCATTTTTGGGAAGAGAAAAATGTTTATAGATACCTTCATTGTCAGAAATGGTACACGGTAAAGTAATTTTTGCAAATTCTCATTAAATCGGTTGAAAAATACTAGGATTGTTGAATGAAAATAATAATTAACCAGGTTCTCAATCAATTAGTTCGTGTATTTTTGTCATAGTAAATAGTTTTTTTTAGTTTTTCTTAGTTCAAGTAATATTTAAACAGAGGCATATACCAAAAAATATATAATATGTGCATTGGGTTTTCCTTACATGCTTTTATTAAATTTTAGGATGCTAAAAATTGTCAGCTATAATTGGTCTAGCTAAAGAAAATGAAAGTTATGTAGGGGTATTATGTAAAGTTATTCCCATATGACTGTGCTTGTAAGGTTCAGAAAAACTAAACAAGAAAGAAAGTCAACAAATTCCTTTTGTACTTGTTCTTTTGACTTTTTTTGTCTTTGTTTTTACACTTTCTGTGTTTAAGATACCTTTTAATTTCTGAACTTTCTGATTTCTGAACTTTCTGATTCTTTTAATTTCTGAATTTTTACACTTTATGTGTTTAAGATACCTTTTCATGAACCGGGAGGCTGTTAATTTCAAAATGATTATATACTAAAAAATTCATTAATAAATCAAATGCCAGTAAGTAAGAAGTCTAAAGGAATTAAAAATAGGCTTTTAGCTGTTAGTTGATAGTTAATAGTAGTTTTATACTACCGTTATTCTAAGTTTATGCACCAATGCTCTTTTAAAAATCTCCATCCCACATTTCTGATTTATTCCGTTTCTTCTTCTTCTTCTTCTTCTTAACTCAGGCGAGACTCGTTAGTCTCTGGCACTTGGTCATAAGATCTTTGTACCAAACCCTGTTCTTCTCCTTAAACTTTAATAAGTTCTGTGGCCTCAACGAAGGCCAACAGTTTTCTTATTGGTAATTTTAGGATCTCTTCTGGTTCAAACCTCATTTGACCAGTGAAGTCCTCCCTTACATCACCCAGCATACTGCAATGGCATAGTATTTGTATGGCAGTTTCTTCTTCCATTTCGCACTTTCTGCACCATGGTTCATTCACCTTACCTAGTTTGTATAGGTGATTTCTTAAACGGCAATGTCCAGTCACCATTTCAGTGACCGTTTTGATCTCTCGTTTATTGAGGTTCATCAAACTGTTCGAGAGTTTTTTATCAATATTCTTGATTATTTTTTTAGTCTGGATTTGCCCTTGAGTGGTTCTCCATTTATTTTGATGATTCTTTATCAGCCATTTCTGTACCTTGTTTTTCATAGCATCTTTAGTGATGCCAAAGAAAGGTTCTGGGCCTTCAAAAGTTTCTCTCGAGCCTTGTTTCGCTAACATATCTGCTCGTTCGTTCCCATGCACCCCTTAATGAACCGGCACCCATATTAAAGACACTTTATTGTCTTTTGCCAGGTTATTGAGGAGATCTTTGCAGTTTCTCACCAGTTTTGGTTTGGTGAGAGGGTTCTTTACAGCCAGAATAGCCGATTGGCTATCTGTGTAAATGTTGATTCTCTTAGCTTTAGGGTCTTCATCAATGATTTCATCAATGCAGGCCACCAAAGCAAAAACTTCAGCCTGGAACACCGTTGTATGTTTACCTAGGCTGTAAGATTTATTATAGTTACATGTTTGCCCATAGACTCCTGATCCAGTACCATGGGCAGTTTTAGATCCATCAGTGAACCATATTAAGTCCCCATTAATATTTGGGACTTTTTGTTCTCTAGATGGTATATTGTGTTATTCTTCTCAGTGAAGATTAGTTCTGGTGTCGTCATCATATCTGAGTTCATTATAAAGATGGATTCCTCAAGTATAGTCCCAGAAATGTTTGTGTGGCTATTCAATACATAATTTGGCCTACAAGTATTGTTTGCTTTGAGTTGCAGGATGGTCATAAAGGCTACCGCCGAAATATATAATTCCAGCGGAGGGAGACCTGTGATAGCCTCTAATGAAGCCGTTCCTGTACTATACAAGGCTCCTGGTATATTTAGAAGCGCTTGTCATTTTAGGGTGGTGAGAGTGGTCACACAAGATTGCAAAGCCGTCTTTCTCCACCAGAGTACTGGCTCATAAGTGACTGTTTTCGTTCCGTTTATTTCGTCTATCACACTTTTATGAATTCATATATACTTATTAATTCTTACCCCCACTCTTCTGAGTTTTTCTGGGAATCTGAAAAGTACATTTTCACAATCTGAAGCCTATTTTCAGGAACAGAACCGACAAGAAATAATTAAGGACATTGAAAAACTAAACGAATTTCCGAGAGGAATGACCACAGGTTAATACGAGCAAAGATGCGATTATTAAATGTCAATCTGAAAAGAACCGAGACGATCTTAAAAATACGAAAGAAGAAACGAAATCTGCCGGAAACATAAATATACAAGAAAAAAATCCACAAGGAAAAAGTTTTCCTGTATTTAGCTGTATACCATGTAACCCAAAAAACAGTAAATCCTTTATAAAAGGTATATTTAAAATCCCTAAAAAGGGCTACATCACAATCACAGAACTAGTTTTCGACTGGTTTACCAGTCATCATCAGTGCTTAGGTGAAGTTTACATGCTAACCACCAAGATATAATTTTACAAAAATATGTTGGTCAAAGCCCTATATATGTGATCCTTTAAGGAAACATCGTAGCCCTTTTTAGGGATTTTAATATACCTTTTATAAAAAATATACAAGACTTAGAAAACGAAATAAATATTGAACAAGTAAATAATTCGCATAACAAAGGCACTTAAAGAAAAGGAAAGAAAGTGTTGCCCGACCGTCGGTCGTGGCCCATAAAGAAATACAGCCAAAATATCAAACAGCTGATAAGTAAAAAAATAGTTGACGGAAAAATACGACTCCAACTAAACAACATTAAAGAAATTAAATAAACACATCCATCGAACAATCCGAACAGACATTATACTCCAGGGAAATAAGCTAGAAATAGACCATGTTCGGGACACTCAAAGATCCAGGTAGCTGACTACCTTTTTAGTTATTTTAGACCTACAGGAAGAAAACCTACCTGTTTCCTGCCTATAGTTCGTGTCCGTTTTTTAATTATTAACAATTTTGTGCAAAAATCGCGATTTTTCCGATTTTTTGCACCCCATTTAAAAGCTAAATAGTTGATATAAAATTACAAAATTTAATATTTTTTTGAATATGAAAAACCTTCAAAATGCCGATTTTTGAAAGTTAAAAAGTTAATTTGTTGCTACACAAACTGCAAAATAAGTGAAAATCGTTATTTGTTAATAACTTTTGCTAAAACTACCTTAGAACTTTAGTGTTTTACCCAAAGTTGGGCATTGGGGTACTTAACAGACCCTCAAAATTTGAGACCGATCCATTAATTAATTTAAGAGTTATAGTGGAGTCAATGAAGGTGGATATGAGTTATTACCTCAGATTTCGTTGAACCTCCATCGATTTTTATAGAAATTGGTGAGTGATTAAAGGATACCTCAAGGAACAAAGGTGACATAGTGCCAACTTGCGCTTTTTGCATTTTAGGGGTGAAATACACCCCTTTTTTAAAAATTATTTTTTAGATTCCTGAAAGTGCAGTCACTTTAAGTTTTCACTTCCTATTTTGTTAAATCTTCATTGATTTTCATGAAAATCGGTAAGTAGTTAGAGGATATCTCAAGTAATAAAAGATATATAGCATCAACTTGCGCTTTTGCATTTTAGGGATGTAATACACCCCTACTTTTTAAATTGTAAAAAATGCAGATTTCCGCATTATGGCGCAAGTAATCTCGTTTAATTAAGAAAAATAAACGTTTTTTTTTAAATATATGTGCATGAATTACATTTTTTTTTAAATTTTTCAAACCTTATAGCAACCAAAAATCCGAAAATTAACAAGTCGAAAATCACGAAAACCTTATTCTTCTATATTTCTGAAAGTGTAGTCACTGAATGTTTTCACCCACGATTTCTTTGAACCTTCATCGATTATCATGAAATTTGTTGATTAGTTAGAGCAGAGGTTCTCAATCTTTTTGAGTCAGGTACCACCAAATACTTTTTATTATTTTTGGCACCACCTAACTAAAATACCTGTCTAGCTAGGTGATATAATTAACTATAATTGTGCCAGTGGTGGTGCTGATTTTGGCTGTTTTGAGTTTTGCGTACCACCTCAAATAATAAAATGTACCACCAGTGGTACATGTACCAGAGATTGAGAACCGCTGAGTTAGAGGATACTTCAAAAAACAAAAGTGATATGGCACCAAGTTGCGCTTTCTGCATTTTAGGGGTGAAATCCACCTTTTTTTTTTAATGATAAAAATGCAGATTTCAGCATTCTGGCTCAAGCAATCTTGTTTAATTAAGTAAAATAAATATTTTTTTACATTTATGTGCATGATTTATAATTTTTATTAATTTTTTAAACCTTATAGCAACCAAAAATCAGAAAATTAACAAATCGACAATCACGAAAAAAATTAATCTTTTATATTTCCAAAAAGGCAGTCACTGAAGGTTTTCACCCCTGATTTCGTTGAACCTCCATCAATTTTCATGAAAATTGGTAAGTAGTTAGAGGATACCTCAAGAAACAAAAATTATGTGGTACCAACTTGCGCTTTTATCCTGGGGGTGGATGTTACCCCTTCTCATTGGTGAACACTATTTTATTAAAAATAACCCCATAATTAGATAGAGGAGTACATTCTAAGCAAACTTTCTTTTATCAAGTTTATAAATTTTTTATTTAAATAATATTTCATAAATTAATAAAATATTATTGGTACAGTAAAACCTGACAATAACGGCCACTAAAAATAGAAAACAATTGGCCGTTATAGAAATGTGGCCGCTAATGCTAGGTTTCCTTTTCCACAAATACATAAAATATAATTGAAAATTTATTTATTTTAGTAATTAAAGCAAATCTAATTAAATATAATTCTACAAACAAACGGAACATACTAAAACTAAATTCAATTTACTACAATATAAAACAATATCTATACGAAAAAACAACTACAAGAAAACAGAATTTTTGTTTGTTTTACATTTTTTTAGATAAACTAAACATACTAAAACTAATTTAATATAGGTAATACATAATATAAAACAACATACTATAGCTACTACGAAAAATACGCTTATCACTAAAGTATCGTCGTGCTTCCATGCTATATTCAACAAAACCAACTTGGTAGGGCCTTTATTAGATATTGCAAATCACTTTGGCTGATTTTGTCTGCATATATATTATGTTTGAGGAATCCCTTTTTTTTGTGAGACTGGATATAGGACATTTCTCAAGTATGAATTCACATTCATGGTATATCGTTGCTATACAAGGATAATAATCTGTGCAATGTTATGGTACAGGCTACGTTAAATATGAAGTAAATGTGGAAGATATACACTGGTTATTCATTTCAATTTAATTTGATTGTTTTTTAATCGTTTACAATATTTAAAATAATTAATAATTAAATGAAGTTAGGGATTTCAAAAATAAATTCAGTTCTCACTGGCAGGGTGGGAAATAATAAAGTGCCATACAATAGCATTTCATTATAATGCTCATTACAGGCATTACAGGCTGCTCCGTTTGAGAAAACTCATACTCTCAAACTTTGAGAAAACACTCATTCAGTTTCGACCAACCCTGTATTAGCTAAAATTAAACGTTTTGCTAGATTAATAATTTTTAACAATAATAGATTATATTAAAAATCACTTGAACATAAATTGATTTTCTGATGTCAAATCACTACAATTATACAGGGGGTGAATATTGCTATGAAATTTGAAAATAAAAACGTAATTATCTTTTAAACTACTTCGTATAACATCACAAAACCTGATATTTTAAGAAATAAAACATAGAGGAGAATCCAAAAATGTAAAAATATACAGGGTGTTCCATTAAACAAAAGATAATTTTGTTTCACCCTGTCAATATGGGTGGCCCTGTATATTTGGAAATGTATTTAAATTCTGATATTATCTATGCCCCAATCTCACCTAAATAAACTTTTTTCGTATCTCCTACAACAAACGACTAATTTGACTTCCCACAACCTGTATACATACAAAATCTCCGCTATAAAATTTTTTCAAAGAAAATGTTATTGGTTTTTTTTAAATAACTCCGTTAAATTTTGAAATATGAGATTTATCCAAAAACCATTACAAAGCTAAGTAAAAGTTCTATAACACTGTATTAAACATAATTTTCTAAATCCTTTATTTTTTTTTTTTAAATACAAGGTGAAAGTGCCCCGGTTACATGGTTCTCGCAGTAAAATTTATATTTTAAATGTTTTTATCTCGGTTATTTTTTGTCGTAAAAAAATATTAAAAAAAGAAAAAGCTCAAATAAAGTTAAAACTAAAATTTTGTTCTCTACCATTTTGTAAGTATATCGAGAATTTTTGGAGTTATTATCAAAAGAAAATAAAATTCACGAAAATTTGAAAAATTCTAATTTTTTTAATCGTATTTTTTTTCAAAAATATGCGTTCTAAACCGGTCAAAATTGTTGAAGTTATTACTCATGTTAAAATAAATAAAGTTTTAAATGGGTTACTATAAATTTTAATTTTTGTGGAAATGACGTATGCTTCATTTTTCATTCTTCCCTAAAAAATCTGAAAGGGTCCTCTTATTTCCTTCATAACTTGCTTAATTTTGATGCTATCGACTACTTATGTAGCTTTTTGATAGTTACCTTTAAGTAGTTTATTAAAATGTTTAATATCTATATTTAACAAAATGCATCGTTTTCCTGTTATTTAAGCTTGAATACTAAGATTTGAGTACTCGCGGAAAAAAAATATACATTAAATTGCATATAACTCACTTTGTATATGTAATAAAGGATTTTTCGAATAAGGAGCTTATTTGTTTTTATATTATCTTCGATTTTGGTAATAACAACTTTTTTGAAGAAACTTATGGTTTTTGAGTTATTTATGAAAAACTGCTTTAGAACATGGATTTTTTTCAGGAAAAATCAAAACTTTTGATCTTTAATAACTCAAAAACTATTGATTTATGGAAATAACTTTATATAACAAATTTTACTTATAATTTGTCCCTCTATCGATTAGTGGTATTATTTTTAATAAAATAATTTCCACCCCCGAGAAGGGGTGGCATCCCCCCCCCCCCCAGGGTAAAAGCGCAAGTTGGCACCATGTCACCTTTGTTTCTTGAGGTATCCTCTACATACTTACCAATTTTCATGAAAATCGATACAGGTTCAACGAAATCGGAGGTGAAAACCTCCATTGACTCCACTATTATTCTATTTGTTTATCCCAGAGACCTTTATTTTGCAATAACATAAGACAGAAAATAATAAAGATAGGGCAATTCTGCGTATACCAAATGAAAGTAGAAATCTGATGCTGTCAAGATGTACTAAAAAAGATAAAAAAATTGTCTAATATAGTCAAAAATCTTAATGCCAAATTTTTGAAATTTTGTAGTTGATAAAAATTTATACTAGCTTTTCGAATATATAAAAAAAAGTTTCTACGAACAACATTTTTAAAGTTATTCTAAATGTTTATAAACTACAAAATTTCAAAAATTTGGCATTAGGATTTTTGACTATATTAATTAATTTTTTATCTATTTCTAATACATTTTTATATTATCGCTCTTCTACTTTTATTTAGCATACTCAGAATTGCCCTATCTTTATTATTTTCTATCTTATGTTATTGCAAAATAAAGGTCTCTGGGATAAACAAATAGAATAACTCTTAAACTAATTAATGGATCGGTCTCGAATTTTGAGGATTTGTTAAGAACCCCAATACCCAACTTTGGGTGAAACACTAAAGTTCTAAGGTAGTTTTAGTAAAAATTATTAACAAATAACGATTTTGATTTATTTGGCAGTTTGCGTAGCAACAAATTAACTTTTTAACTTTCAAAAATCGGCATTTTGAAGGTATTTCAATGTTCTAAAAGACTAAATTTTGTAATTTTATATAAACTATTTAGCTTTTGAATGGGGTGCAAGAAATCGAAAAAATCGCGATTTTTGCACAAAATTGTTAATAATTAAAAAACGGACGCGAACTCTAGGCAGGAAACAGGTAGGTTTTGTTCATATATGTCTACAATAACTAAAAAAGTAGTCAGCTACCTGGATCTTTGAGTGTCCCGAGAAAATCCTTATTTCTCTGGACTAATAAGAAAAAACAGTACAAGGTAAAGAACTAAAATATGTAATTCAAGAAATCAAAAGTTTAAAAGTTTTGAGGCGAAATAAGAACAACATAGTGTACACAGAACAAGAAACAAAGATGGAAATATTACTACGGATAGAACCGAAATCCTTGAGCTTGTTGGTTCCTTTTATTGCGTATGTAACAAAAGGCAAAATCAGCCCCTGCCCAAAATCACAAACAATGGATCAGAATTAATATCGGAAATATCACCATGCGAAGTCAAAAAGGCACTTTCAAAGATGAAAAATAACAAGACTCCTCGCAATGTGGTGATCCGTGGTGGCGTCCAGTAAGGTGGAAATAAAATTTTCTAGGCTTTGGCCTAACTTTTCACACATCTTCACTTTCATAACATCGTGTTATTACACAAGACATTAGACATAACAGATCTAAACAGCTATGGTGCTATCAGATTGTTATCACAAAAAGAAAAACTTTTCACAATTATTATCAAAAGCAGACTGGTGGCTAAGTTAGAGTTCTAACAGCCTAGAGAACAAGCCGGATTTAGATTTAGATACAGCGCTAACGACCACTTACTAGTGATAAAGAACCTGATAAGGAAGACTGCAAAATACAACAAACCATTGGCACTGATATTCGTGGACTACGAAAAAACATTTGATACCCTATGCCCTATACTACCAGCAGCAAATGCCAGAGTGCCAGAATTGAGAGAATGCCGAGTAAATAAATTCTGTATATAGTGAGAAGAACAACAAGGAGACAGCGTCTTTACAGAGCTAAACACGACGCTTTTAGAACATACCAGCTCAGTCATCTGAGAGTCGCAGATGACATCGTCCTTACAGCCGATCATATGGATGATGCCATAATAATGTTGGAAAAATTATATCATACTTCCTTAGAGTTCGGACCAAAGATTAGTATAAAAAAAGATGCAAATACTGACGAATCTGGTGCTAAATCGTAATATTGCGGTTAAAGGAAGGGATATTGAGCAGCAAGTACTTAGAATATGAAATTCGGTTGAACAGAGGTAGCCTGACACGTGAGCTTTCATGTCGCATAGAATTAACCTTGGCAGCGTTTGCTTAATTAAACTATGTATTTAAAGCGGATCTACCGATATGCCTCAAAAGGAAAATCGTTAACCAGTGAGTGTTACCTGTAGTCACTTATGACATTAACACTTATGACAGAAACATTAACTCTCAAAAAAAAAGGTAGTGAATAAGATTCCTCTACTACGAATATGTTCGCGTGGTCTCCCATGTACAATGTTTATCATCCATATTTTGTTAGCTCGTCGTGTCACGTATCTTACCCAGCTCCATTTCATTTGCGCTATTCTTCCAATTATATCTTGCACCTTTTTCCTACTTCGCATATCCCCATTTCGTGTATGCTCTCTCAGAGAAATTCCTGACATAGCTCCTTCAAAGGATGGCTCCCTGTCATTATCATCATTCTCTTTGCCTTATCCCTATGCGGGGTCGGCTTCACTAATTGCTTATCTCCACACAATTCTATCTTGGGTTATATCAATATTAATCCCCTTTACCAACATGTCCTGCCTAATCGTCTCCACCAGGTCTTCTTTGGTCTTCCTCTCCTACTCTTTTCAAGAATCTGCACTTCAGCAATTCTCATATTGGGTGATTAACGTCTCGACGTTGCACATGACCAAACCACCTTAACCTATGCTCTCTCATTTTGACATCAATTGGTGCTACACCTAGGCCTTCCCTAATATACCTACTCATTTCTAATTTTATTATTTTTTGTCACGCCATTCATCCATTTAAGCATTCTCATTTCCGCCACATGCATTCGTTATTCCTCTTTCTTTTTCACTCTCCCACATTCAGTCTCCAGTCTCCAACATTACATTTCATGTAATCGAATGAACTATCTTTCAGTAATGTCGTCTCAGGAACGCATCTCATAAATATTGGCAATTGGCATGGTATAATATACATATTTATGTCTGAATTGCCGATATAAATGAGTCATATTAAAGTAAATTATTAGAAGAATTTTTTTACTAAGCAACAACATTTTTGTTTAATTTATTAATATTGTGTATTTTGACAACGACATCCGTTGTGGACGTCGAAACGTTAATAAAATCTTTTTTTAGTTAATCGTGGCTTATATCCCATTTATACCCCAGGCTGTGGGTGAAAAAACGTGATATAATTCAGGAATTTTTGAAACCTATCAGGTGTTGTAAAGGACGATGCCAGGAATAACTTCTACTAAAATGTAACCAAAAATATTGTGCGCTTTTTTTTAATTGCGATTTTCATTTGTTAAATTTGCAATTTTTATTAATTTTTAATTTTGTAGCTTAGGATATTGATTTTAGAGAAAAACTTTTTAATAGAAAGTTGTAGTAAATTAAAAAACCTACAAATTGAGGTACGGTAAGTTTAATTTGGTTAATTGGTTATTGCAAAACAGCCTGCGAAAGGTCCAAAATGGCCGTTTTTTACAATTGCATTATTTATTGTACAAATAATTTTTTTTTATTTTTTAAAGCTTTAAATGAAGATTTTTCGATTCCAAACATAAAAAAAAATTTAAAGCCAGATTAACGAATTTGTTGCTTAGATATTATAAATTGTTTATCCCAGGAGGTCAAATGTCAAAGGCTATAACTTTTTAAAAAAAATCGTAGAAAGTTATTGAAACATCCAATCTCCTTTGAAAGAGTTATATTTTCATATTCTGATGTAAATAAATGCGTAAAACAATTGTAAACCTCTAATTTTTGGATTTGAAAATAAGGGGGCAAATTTCGTTATAAACATTTAGAGCTGAAGCGACCCTGTACATCCTATGAGTTTTTAACTTACATATTATTGTTGCTGAAGATGAAACGAAGATTTATAAAAAAATAAAAAATTTCTACGACCAACTGAAGCCGAGATAATTTTTGGGTTTGAAAATAAGGGGGCAAATTTCGTTATAAACATTTAGAGCTGAGGCGCCCTGTATATCCTATGAGTTTCTAACTTACAGATTATTGTTGCTAAAGGCGAAACGAAGATTTATAAAAAAATTAAAATTTTCTACAACCAACTGAAGCCGAGATAATTGTTTTTTTTTTCTTAAATCATAGTGCCTTTATTTATAATAATTAAGAATTTATTTTACAGTCATTGACTAAAAAAAGACTTATGTTATCTTAAAATAAAAATTATTATAAAATAGAATTACATTTAATTATTAAAAATATTTTTTAAATCGATGCTTTTGCAAGCGGCCGAATTTTGCAAATCGCCCGGCTCGCTTCAAATCCGCGCGCTCGGAAAATTTTTACGTAACTTGTATTAAATTTTGACAGAAAACAATTAAATAATATTTTTTTACTTTACTTTACTTAATCAGTAGACCCATTAGTACCTTTCGGTGTAGGGCCATTTATAATACAATTCATTAAATTACAATTCAATAAATTACAATATTTTACAATCTTCTGGATTGTCCTAGCTCTTAACGAACTTTCTCCATTCCTTCCTATTGAATGCCATCTGTGTTGCTTCCTGCCAAGTCTTACCCTTACTCTGCAGTATCTGCGAAATGTCACTGTTCCATTCTTTGATGGGCCTTCCTCTTCTATTCTTACCTATTGGTTTGGCTTCCCACACTCTTTTCACTTGTCTATCATTTTCCATCCGGGTTAGATGTCCGAACCATGCCAATTTTTTCTTCTTGATTGAGTCGAGTATCGGCTTGATTTTGAGTCTTTCTCTTATTTCTTCATTTCTGATTCTATCTGTTCTTTTTACTCCTATCGTTCTTCTGAGGTATTTCATCTCTGCTGCCTGTATTCTGCTCTGGTGTCTTTTGTTTAATATCCAATTTTCTGCTCCATATGTCACCGTAGGTCTATATATTGTTTTGTATATTGTCATCTTGGTCTTTGTTGATATTTCTTTGTTATTAAGGAATCCTCTATTTAGTGCTTGGAATAGTTTTCCTGTGTTTTCCATTCTGTTGTTAAGATCGTCCTCTATGTCTCCTTTGTTGTTGATTACTGTTCCTAAGTATTTGTATGAATTTGTCTGTATTAATTGATGTTGGTCTATCATTATTTCTATTTGATCTTCCGTCCCTTGTTTCCTTGATATTTTCATTATCTGAGTCTTCTCTTTGTTTACGTTTAAGTTGTATTTGCTTGCTTCTAGGTTCCATTTCTCTAAGTTGTATTTCAGTTTTTCTGCTGTTTCCGCAATTAATACTATGTCGTCTGCAAATATACACATCTCAGCGTTTATCATTTGCATTCTGTTCCAACCGATGCAGTATTTCTTGAAAGTTTTCTTACATTCTTTCACTATCTCATCTATTACATTTATGAATAGCACTGGGCTGAGACTTCCCCCTTGTCTAACTCCTTGAGTTGTTTCAAATGGTTCTGACTGTATATTTAACATTCTTACTGTATTTGTTGTTTTCATGTATATACTCTTTGTTGCTTCTATCAGTTCTTCGCTTACTTCCTTCTTCTTTAGGCTTTCCCATATATCTTTTCTTTTGACTGAGTCGAAGGCTTTTTCCATGTCTATAAAGCTCAGGTATATTTCTCTATTTTTCTTTAATGCTTTTTCTATTACTTGTTGCATGGTAAATATATGGTCTTGTGTGTTGTGTCCTTTCCTGAATCCACTTTGTACGTCCTCTAATTTATGTTCTATTTCTTTTCTGATTTTCCTTTCTATTATGGTTTCGTATACTTTTGCTGCTACACATAGTAGTGATATACCTCTATAGTTCTTACAGTCTCTTGTGTTTCCTTTTTTGTATATAGGTATAATTACTGCATTTGTCCATTCTCTGGGTATTACTTTTCTCTTCCATATTAGGTTATATATGTATAACAATTTTTCTTTTGCTTTTATTCCTATATATTTCATCATTTCTGGTGCTACTTCATCGCTTCCTGGTGCTTTTCCAATCTTTATCTTTCTTATTGCTTCTTCTAGTTCTTCTTTTTCTATAGTTTCTGGATTTTCCGTGTTTCTTATAGATACTCTCTTTATGTGGCTTTCCTTCTCCATTGTGTTCACTTGATTTCCATTCAGTAACAGCTGGAAATGTTCCCTCCATCTTTCCATTATTGTTTTATCGTCATTTATTATTATTCCTTCCTTGTTCATTATTTGTTTCAGTTTCGTTTCTTTGTTGCTTCTTAGGTTTTTCAGTGTTCTATAAAATAATTTTACAAAAGGGTACAAAAGATAAATGAAACAATGTGTGTTATAGAATGTAAAAAATTCGAAGATAAAATGAAAATACTGAAAGCCAAGGGTAAACTAATGAGCTATAAACAACATAGAGTATATATAGAATGTGACCTAACATTAAAAGAGATAGAAATACAAAGAAACCTTAGGAAGATAGCAGCAGAGGAAAAGACTAATGGGAAAAGGACAAAAATTGGATATGGATTCATAATTATTGAAGGCATTAAGTGGAAATGGAACCAAAAAACAAGCCGGATAGAAAAAGTAACATACAATACAGAACCAACTTGTTCAAAAAACTAGCTGTAGAAAACACAATGATGGACCGAGAAACAAAACAGGCAAAGAACAGGGACATGACCAGATTTAAAGATAATAACACAAACGTAAGGAAAAACAAATTGAAGTACAACTTAAACATAGAAAAGAACAGAACAATTTTGAAAATGGCATCATGGAATGTAAGAGGTATAAATGGGAAAGAAATAGAACTGGGGGAAGAAATTAGAGATAAGAACATTGAAATAGTAGCTATAACAGAGACAAAGAAAAAAGGAAGAGGATCAATAATATTAGAAAACGGAATGTTACTAATATACAGTGGAGTGGAAGAAACGAAGAGAGCTCAGGCAGGAGTAGCGTGCCTGATTAAGAAGGATAGTATCAACAAAGTAAAAAATTGGATATATTACAACGAACGTATACTAAGAGTAGACATATATATGGATACAGAGGAAACCAATACAAACCTAATCATATGCTATGGACCAGATGAAGACGCAACAAAAAACGAAAAGAATGAGTTCTGGGACAAATTACAAGAAGTGATAAATGATTGTACAGAGAAAATGGTGATCACAGGAGACATGAACAGTAGAGTGGGGAAAGAAGCAGAAAAATGGAACGATGTCATCGGACCGTATGGGGAGGAAAAAATAAACAAAAATGGAAAATTACTACTTGAATTCTGTCTAGACAATAACCTGGTGATTATGAACACACACTTCCAACATAAAAGGATACACAAGATCACAAGAGAAGTCAAATCAAGAGACGAACAATCAATTATAGACTATACTATAGTGCAAAAAACAGAGAAGAACTGGATAAGAGACGTAAGGGTGAAAAGGAGTTATGAAATTGGTAGTGACCACTATCTACTAGAAACCACATTCAAAAGCAAAAGAAAAGAAATAAAAAGAAATGAGAACATAAACAGAGAACACAAAGAAATAATAAAAATTTATAAACTAAGGGAAGAAACAACGAAAATAAGATACACAGAAGGGCTAGAGAAAGAAATAGACAATGAACATATAATAACAGAAACAATAGAAGAAGAATGGGGAAAATTTAAAAATGCGATGATAAAAACAGCTAAATCAATATGTGGAACCACAAGAAATAACAACAGAGGGAAACGAACGTCTTGGTGGAACGATGAAGTGAAAAGAGAAATAAAAGAAAAGAAGAAATTATGGAAAGAATACATACAAGACAAAACACAACAAAAATATGAAAATTATAAGAGAAAAAGAACAAAAGTTAAAGAGATAGTTAGGAAAGAGAAAAAGAAAAGTTGGGAAAAATTCGGAGAAAAAATGGAAGAAAACAGCACAGAAAACGTAAATAATATTACCATTATGATATACAGTCTGTTTACCACTGTATTTGTTTTTCTTGATAAACTTTTATATGTGAAATTCAAAAAGAATAGTCACTACAAGAAGAAAAAGTTTTATATTGTATATTATAGTAAGAAGTAACATTATTATTATTATATTTATATAACAATGAAAAAATTAAAATATAGTTATATATTTCATATAATATATGAAATATATTATATGTATCATTTTTGTAATATTATTTCTTCAGAAATGAAATTTCACATATAAAAGTTTATCAAGAAAACAAATACAGTGGTAAATAGACTGTATATTATAATGGTAATATTATTAAATTGTTTTCTCTCCAAATTTAATATAAGCTACGTAAAAATTTTCCGACCGCGTGGATTTGAAGCGAGCCGGGCGATTTGCAAAATTCGGCCGCTCGCAAATGCACCGATTTTAAAAATAATTTTTAATAATTAAATGTAATTATATTTTATAATAGTTTTTATTTTAAGATAATATAAGTCCTTCTTTAGTCAATGACTGTAAAATAATTTCTTAATTGTTATAAATAAAGGCACTACGACTTAAGAAAAAAAAAACAATTATCTCGGCTTCAGTTGGTTGTAGAAAATTTTTATTTTTTTATAAATCTTCGATTTGTCTTCAGCAACAATAATCTGTAAGTTAGAATGTACAGGGCCGCTTCAGCTCTAAATGTTTATAACGAAATATGCCCCCTTATTTCCAAACCCAAAAATTATCTCGGCTTCAGTTGGTCGTAGAAATTTTTTATTTTTTTATAAATCTTTGTTTCTTTAGCAACAATAATCTGTAAGTTACAAACTCATAGGATGTACAGGGCCGCTTCAGCTCTAAATGTTTATAACGAAATTTGCCCCCTTATTTTCAAACCCAAAAATTAGAGGTTTAAAAATGTTTTACGCATTTATTTACATCAGAATATGAAAACATAACTCTCTAGAAGGAGATTAGATGTTTCACCAACTGTCTACGATTTTTTTTTTCAAAAAGTTATAGCCTTCGACATTTGACCTCTTGGGATAAACAATTTATAATATCTAAGCAACAAATTCGTTAATCTGGCTTTACAATTTTTTTTATGTTTGGAATTGAAAGATCTTTATTTTAAAGCTTTAAAAAATAAAAAAAAATATTTGTACAATAAATAATGCAATTGTAAAAAACGGTCATTTTGGAATTTTCGCAGGCTGTTTTGCAATAACCAATTAACCAAATTAAACTTACCGTACCTCAAATTGTAGGTTTTTTAATTTACTACAACTTTCTATTAAAAAGTTTTTCTCTAAAATCAATATTCTAAGCTGCAAAATTAAAAATCAATAAAAATTGCAAATTTAACAAATGAAAATCGCAATTAAAAAAAAAGCGCACAATATTTTTGGTTACATTTTAGTAGAAGTTATTCCTGGCATCGTCCTTTAGAACACCTGATAGGTTTCAAAATTTCCTGAATTATATCCTGAAATCGACCTATTTTTCACCCACAGCCTGGGGTATTAGAATAGTTGACTCCATTCCCTAGGTCGTAACTGGTAGAATACAGCTTTTTAATACCATTTTTCTTAGATTTATTGGTATTTTTTTGTTTTTCAGCACAACACTGAGTCTTCCTACTGCTGCCAAGTCATTAGAATTCTTTTAGTTATCTCTGTCATTTGATACTTACTGTCTGCCCACTTTGATCGTATTACCTAGAATATTTAATAATCTGCGGCACTTTCGATCTCACTTCGATCTAAGTCTACTGTGATCTTTTAATTTGCCATTATATTACTTTTCTTTTCTTTTATTTAAATTCAATCTTAAACCTATTTTCGCAGATTCTTGTTTAAGCTCCTTTAACATGTAGAGTGGCTCCTCTGTAATGTTGCTTATGATTACTAGGTTATTGGCAAATCTTAGATGAGTTAAAAATCTGCCATAAATTTTACTAATTATTATGGAAGATGTAACAACTATGGTAACAGTGAATGATGTCTGATAGATTTTTGTTATTAATAGGAAGTATGATGGTGACTAGGCTTTTGAATGTTTCATATTGGATTCACATAATATAGGACCGATTTATTTAACATTTTTACTAATAGATATACAACTTTATTTTTATTAAAATACATTTACGTAACGATACATAGTATAAATAACTGGCAAAATTATAACAAATACAAATTTATTAAGAGCAAAATTATTACATGCTACTATATACAGGAGATTATTATTATATACAGTAAGACCAAGGGTTGGTGTTTTGCATGGATTAAGTTATTTGATCATTTTAACAGTTGCTGTGTTGAATCAGGTTCTGTGGTTCTCTAACCAAGATGTTCTTCTTTGACCTCGCATTCCAAATATTTTTTCTTGCAGGATAGCTTGTAGGAGGGCATATCTGGATTCATTTTGCATAATGTGTCCGAAATATTGTAACTTTCGAGATTTGATAGTGGTCAGATCCTCTCAATTTTTCTTTAATATTTTGAGGACCTCCTCATTTTTACCTCAGTCAGTCCACGGGATTTTAAGTATTCTCCTATATAGCCATATCTAACAGCCATAAAACCTTAAAAAAGAATACAGAAGATTCTGAGTTTTATACCAAGACGTAGGTTGTGGCTCTTAAAGAAGGCCTCCATCCGGTTGAAGGTGGATCTATCTTTACCGATGCGCGCTCTAATCTATTGGTTGTTGATCCATTCTTGATTTATTATGGTTCCGAAAAAGTTGTAGTGCCTCACTCTTCTTGCGGAGGTTTGGTTGACGTAGAATTGACCTTCTGTTATCTTTTTCTTGCTAATGATCATAAGCTTTGTCTTCTTTACGTTTATATTGAGTCCATATTGTTGATTGTAGTAGTTGATCAAGGACTTGTAGGTCTTCCAGGTTGTCCGGAATGATAGCACTCTGGTGCTATCTCCATATCTGATGTTATTTAGCCGATACCCCTTTAGGAGAATACTTTTTTCAGTTTTCGATTTGATGACAAATGATCATCAGTGCTTACCTAAAATGAATATAACCTGAGAAGATAATGCAAAGTTTTTAAATTTTGACTACGGATTTAAGAAAAGTTGTAGGTTATACTCACGTAATCTAACATGCTAACCACCAAAATACAATATTATAAAAATATATGGGTAAAAACCCTTTAAAAGTGATCCGTCATGGAAGCAAAGATGAAATATGTGAACTTAAACACGGATGTTCAAAATATTCCGCGTAATATGCTTTAGGTACCATCTGAGCTCTAAATCGATTTGTTCACATGTTGTCTGTAAGGTGGCAAGCGACGATGATATCGGGACTCTTGAACGATGACATGACAGAAGTAACAGTTCCACAGGAAGTTGAAAAATTAACCTGTTAGTTTTGAAGACCCTAGTGTAAAGCTTGTTAAATTAAGAAAAGTAACAACAGTCACTCCACTGTAATGAATAATTAATTAAAATAAAATAAACTAGATGTTGTAGTCAAAAAAGTATTCACGTGTGTTGTCAATGGAGGTGGTAGGTAAACCACATTACATAAAAATTAATCGAAAACTAAAATCAATAATATCAAACCCTATTGTCAATAGACCCAAGATTTATAAAAGCAATTTTGTGTTGATTTAAAGCTCGTAGGGCCGGTTGTTCGAAAGCTAATCAACAATGATCACTATCAAATATTTAATTACTGTCACCACAACTGTCAATGTCAACTTTTATTGGGTTGCTGAAAACATAATTGATTATAATTATGAGATTAGTTAATCAATTAACATAACAATTATTAACATAATTTAGTAATTTCATAATTGTAATCAATTATGTTTTCAGCAACCCAAACAAAGTAGACATTGACAGTTGGTGACAGTAATTAATATTTGATAATGATCATTGTTGATTAGCGTTCGAACAACCGGCCCTTAATTTAACAAGTTTTACACCAAAGTCTTCAAAACTGACAGGTTAATTTTTCAACTTCCTGTGGAACTGTCACTTCTGTCATGTCATCGTTCAAGAGTCCCGATATCATCGTCACACTTACCATCATACAATCAACATGTGAACAAGTTGATTTAGAGCTCAGATGGTACCTAGAGCATATTACATGAAATATTTTGAACATCCATGTTTAAGTTCACATATTTCATCTTTGCTTCCATGACGGATCACTTTTAAAGGGTTTTTACCCATATATTTTTATAATATTGTATTTTGGTGGTTAGCATGTTAGATCACGTTAGTATAACCTACAACTTTTCTTAAAACCGTAGTCAAAATTTAAAAACTTTGCATTATCATATCATATATCAGGGTATATTCATTTTAGGTAAGCACTGATGATGATTGGTCATCCAATCGAAAACTAGTTCTGTGATGTAGCCCTTTTTAGGGATTTTTGAAAATATACCTTTTATAAAGGATTTTAGTCGTGTTTTGTATTATATAGTTTACAGCCAACTACAGGAAACTTTTTCCTTGTGGATTTTTCAGTTTCGTCCAAAGCTTTGATAAATATTCTTTTAGATCACATATTGAAGATTAGACGGGACAAAATACAGCCTTGCCTCACTCTATGCATGTTTTCCACATATTTGGTGTATTTTCCTTTAACCTAAAGCCTATCTCAGAGTTGAAGGTGAAGACACCGAAGGCAGACATGCAAGTAATAAACAGGTCGATCAAGAATAATATAGCATAATAATAATAATGATGACAGCATAATATGATCAAAGATAATGATCAAAATGGTCAAATATAAATAAAGAATGTATTTATAGCTACTATCCAACAAATAAAACAATGAATCACAAAAACAAAATGACCCCATCAATATTTTTAGATCGATAGTCTTGAAGTATCATGGATATTTCTAACCCACAAAAACATGAAGCAAATAAACTAAAGTATGAGTATTAAACATATTCTAATCGTTATTTAACCCACAAGTGTATTAATAAGGGCGATTAACAATTGAGATATTTTAACGCCTGAGCGGAGCGATCGCGTTAATGTTCGAGATTGTTAATCGCCATTTTAATTCACGAGTTCGTTACAAAACTTTTTCGTCGCCCGTACTTTTCAGAAATAAAGATATCTTAGTTTAAATTTTTATTTACTTAACGATAAACAAGAATTTTTTCAGCTTTCATTAACTTTATTCAAAGTTTAATTTTCCTTAGTGGTAGTTTTATTATTGTAAACATTAATATTCGAAATAGTACAATTACTGAAATTAAAGGAAGGTATTGATAAATGATTATCTGCTTTATTGCATTTTGACAAATGTTTATTTAAGTTTTCTTGGACTTCTGTAAATTCTGTGATAGAAGAAGAAGCGGTGGTGCTGAAGGAAGTACTTTGACACGGTTTAGTGGTATTTTGTCCCAAGAGTTTTTCAGCCGTCTCAAGTTTATTCTGCATAGAACTATCTATATAACCTTTTGCTACAGCAGTCGATTTCCAGCCAACTAGTCTTTTAATAGCTGAAAAGTCTGCACCACTGTCACACAGTATTGAGGCAGAGGAACGTCTAAAACAATGCCCAGTGTAGAGATACGGGTGCTCTAATTTCAAGAATTTAGCAATAACGGAAGGAATTTTGGAAAACGTATTTATGCCAACTGGCTGTGTGGAACATTTGTTATTTTTATAAAAAATGAAAAATCGTTTATGTGGTGTGTGTGTGTGTGTGCCGGTCTTAAAGAAATATAGTTTTTGATCGCATTGAGAATGGTATTTGCTTCGTTATCTACTACGTAAATATTCTATTTGTGTGTGTTTTTGATGCTTTTATTGTGACAAGAAACTTTGACCCCAAGTCTTGAACGTTATTTGTTTCTAATTTCAATAGTTCGTCCTTTCTTAACGCACTAGCCACTCCGAAAATCAATACAACCTACAAAATGAAATGTTATGAAATACGAGTATTAAATATATAAACTTAATATTATTATACTGGTTTACCTTTATCATTTGAAACACGTCGTTAGGAGCATCAGATGAATTTCTGGACTTGTTTTTTTTCAAGTGTTTTAGATTTCTTTGGTACATAACCTGTTCTTTTTTTCTTGATAAACATAATTAACTTATTATATTTAGATATATCAATGTTTGCTTATTAAACTTAAGGTTGATTTTAGCATCGAATATTTGGGCCACAAACTTGCGATTAGTCCTTTCTCGGCAATGTTTGAAAAGTATGTCAACAATACAGATTCTGAATATCGTATTATTTTTCTCTCGTCACACCATGCAATAAATTCAGCGTATGTTTTTTCGTACAACACTCTGCTTTTTTTCAGGCAGTAAACTTAAAGATATTTCATTTGCAGTTTCTGCCACTTCTGGTGGAGTTAAATTAAACTCTTCGTCAATATCCATCTTTTGATTTTTCAAATACACAGAATTTTAAACAATAAAGTAAATAATGACATACAATGACAGATAGTACTAACAGCGGCTACTTGATTTTAAATTTTTTAGTGGGAATATAAATAGGTATATGTTTGGTTGCCTACATCACAGGTCACTGCCAATCACAGAGCGTTTAATTAATTTATGCAAGGAATGTATGTTGTGTTTCCTATAATGAAATCGTTCATTAATAGAAAATCACCCATGGGGTCATTAATCAATGATTTTAAGGATGTTAAAATTGATCATAAATGGACGGTCGACGGAAGATATATTTTAAAGCTTCTAAAAAGATGAAAAGCTGGTATGTATAACCCCATTCTTTGTATCTTAGGGCAATTAATAAAAATGTAAAGATAAACAAAGTTACTACAATAATAGTGATGCATAATTTATCTCTATTGGTCTTACATTACATGACCAACATGAAAAGTAGTATTTATGAATAAACCTACACTTAAAGGTAACTTCTATGTATGTATTTTATTTCAACATTGCCATGAAAGCTCAACCTGGACCCACATTCACTCTTGTAGAAGCCCTACACTGATCGCACTCGCAAATCCCCTGAACCAAAACTGGACTGGGTAATATAGGCTGTGGAAGTTGGTAATTAAATAAAGGCCAAAAAGGATATAAACTAAAAGTCTTATTTGGAATCAAGGAAAAGCTGCCGGAGTGGGGCACGACGTATGGTTTACCGGACTTCATTGCGTTGTTCACTGGACGAAAAGCTGAGGCGGATTCCTCGTTTGAAGGTTGGGAATCCGTTGACTCTTGGTTGTTGTTTATGTTGACGTGTTCTATTGCTTTTCGGAGGTCATGGTTGCATCTAAAATAAATAAAATAATTATAGTCCAAGTAATGAAGCTTAAAATAGGACAAAACCTCGCAATTTTTACAGAATGGATCGATTTGCTTTAAAATTTGAGAATAAGTAGTGGATAGTCCAAGAATCAAAATCTATATGATGCCGAAAGGCGCTTTTACCATGGGGGTGGTTGCCACCCCATCTCGGGGGTGGAAATTTTTGATTATATTTTGACCGCAAAAGTTGGTAAAAACATTCATTCTAAGCAAAAAACGTTCTATAAATTTTTTTGATAAAATTAATAGTTTTCGATTTATTCGCTATCGAGAGTATTAGTTTTATATCGAAAAAATCAATGTTTTTAATAAGTTTTCTGCTAACTAGAAAAGTTTTCGTTTTATCAAAACAACTTTACGTAACAAAAATGTATCTTTTAAAAAAATAAACAAAACCTTTTTTTTTAATTTTCTTTAAGACCAATAGTAATTGAGCTACACTTTATTATAGATTAGCTCTTCTACGTCAAATGCTAAATATTGTATTTTCAAAGTCAAAAGAAGGGAAAACTATCCATTTTTCGAGGTTAACTTGTTCAAACGAATTTAAAGTATTTAAAAATATCTATCACTAAAAATAAAAAAAAGTCTCTAGCTCAAAAATTAAGTGACTTATAATAAAAATAATGTCAGTCCCTATTTTTTTTTCAACGAAAAAGTGATCGGAAGCAACCTCCTAATCACCACCCTAATTCAAATTTGGTCATTTGTAATTGTCATTATTTGTTCTTCTTTATTTATGTATTGTTGATTGGTTTTAGAAGTTTGACCGGCTTAGAATAATTAGTTTAAAAAA
This sequence comes from Diabrotica virgifera virgifera, assembly GCF_917563875.1. Lineage (NCBI taxonomy): Eukaryota > Metazoa > Arthropoda > Insecta > Coleoptera > Chrysomelidae > Diabrotica > Diabrotica virgifera. The sequence goes on from NC_065444.1 coordinate 68,406,319, forward strand.
AACGGAGTTAAATGCGAATAACGAATTTTTGTAGTTTGAAAAAAATAGATTTTCTTCAGAACAGAAAGATTAGCATCAGAGATACGAAAAAATGTTTAAATGTGAAATTGTAGACTATTTAATTCCCAAGAACTTGGTTTGCAAAAATTTTTTCTACTGTAAAAATTGGGTGAGCTATTGACAATTAAAACTTTTAATAACATGCAAAAACCACCTTTACCAACCTTTTCAAAGTTACCTCTTTTTGCGACTGAGGATTTTAAAAAGATTTAATATTAATAGACTTATAGATCTTGTAAAAACCTACAGAATTCTTTTTTACCAAACTTTATAAGATAAAAAATAAAAAAGTTACGGTTAAAAAATCAATATATTTTTTTTGAAAAAAAAAGGAGAAATCCAACTGGAAGCATAATAATGTTAGTTAGCGATGCTTTTAGTAATTGCCTTATTCATTCTTCTTTATGTATTATTAATAGATGCTAGAAGTTTGACTGGCTTAGAATGATTAGTTTTTAAAAAAATTGAGTTAAAACGAATAACGAATTTTAGTAGTTTGGTAAAAATGCCATTTTCTTCAGAATAGAAAGATTAGCATCAGAGATAGGAAAAAATGTTTAAATATGGAATTGTAGGTTATTTAATTCTGAAGAACTTGGTTTAAAAAAATTTTTCTACGGCAAAAATTGAGTAAATCGTAAATGAGTATTATCGAAAAACATTAATTTTTCGATAAAAAACTAACACTTTCCCTAGCGCATAATTCGAAAACTATTCATTTTCTCAAAAAAATGTATAGAAAATTTTTTGCTTAGAATGAATATTTTCATCAACTTTTGCGGTCAAAATATAATAAAAAATTTCCATCCCCGAAGATGAGGTGGCAACCACCCCCATGGTAAAAGCGCCTTTCGGTATCATATAGATTTTGATCCTTGGACTATCCACTACTTATTCTCAAATTTTCAAGCAAATTGATCAATTCTGTAAAAATTGCGAGGTGAAAAGCTTCGGTTCCTGGACTATTAATAACTAATAGTAAAGAGATATATTAGAGAAGATTAACAACTAAACTATTTTGTGGTGTAATGGATACGTTTTCAAAGACAGGGTAAGTATGAATGTAAAGTATATTTCACGAATATACGACTGTTTTGGATTATCGCTAGAAACTCGTCAGCCAAGGAATCATACTATGTGCAGCATGAAAAATACAATAGTAAATTATAGCAGGGGAGGCAAGTATGCTAAATTTGCAGTTACTCGAGCGTTATGGGAACCTATTGGGTTGTGAAAATTAGGTCCTAAAACCAAAAAAGTTAAGTTAAGTTTTACATTTTTGTGACGACTTCCTATTTTTTTATTTAATTTTTAATTTCCAACAAGCGCTTTTTTTCGATTGTAGCGCCATCTATCCATAAGTCCAAAAAATGTATCGAATAAAAGTTACTTATTTTTACGTAAGGAATCCAAATCTGCAATAAAAAATGGGGGCTCTGTTTAAGATTTTAAAGTACATAACTAATAAGGGATATAAAGCAGTACACGTCGGACATCATAGAGAGATGGGACAAATCGAGGGAAGCAATCCAAACAACATGCGCGAGTCTATTAAAGCGTGGCAGGCAGAAGAAGAAAGAAGAAGACAGTCGGATGAGATAATGGATATGATGGATGAAGGACGTAAATTCAAGAATGAAAATGCAGAAAAATACCAGCAGATCTACAAAATCATAAGCCCAAAAATTCGAAAAGCCAAAGAAAAATGGTTTTCCAACGAATGCAGGGAAATATAACAATAAGAACGTAAATATGACAGTTACAATATGCACAAAAAAAAAATAAAATCAAGGACAAACAAGAAGAAATTCCATAAGTCACCCAACAGCACAAAAGATAGCCATGGAAATCTTATCGCGGAGCCATCAAGGATCTTTGAAACATGGAAATCCTATATAGAAAAAACATTTGCATCGGAAAGGAATGATGATCACCTATATGGAGAAAGAGAAACAGGACCTTCTATCCTTAAATCGGAGACAGAAGGTGCCATTGCAGCTCTAAAAAAACAATAAGGCAGCAGGTCCGGACAATGTACCCTGCGAAATATTAAAGATCCTTTATAAATCAAACAAACAATTCCCTGATTATCTACTTATACTTTTTAACAACATATACAGGGTTTAACAAAAATACAGGTCGTAAATTAAATCACATGTTCTGGGACCAAAAATAGTTCGATTGAACCTAACTTACCTTAGTACGAATGTGCACATAAAAAAGTTATAGCCCCTTGAAGTTACAAAATAAAAATCGATTTTTACAATATATTGAAAACTATTAGAGAGTTTTTATTGCAATGGACATGTGGTATTCATATGGCAGGAACATCTTTAAGAAAAAATAAAAATGAAATTTGTGCACCCCATAAAATTTTATGGGGGTTTTGCTTCCTTAAACCTCCCAAATATTTGTGTACGTTCCAATTAAATTATTATTGTGGTAGCATTATATTATAGTTACGCAAGATGTTTTTAAAACTTTTTTGTCTCTTTGTAATTTTTCCATAAGTCAGTTTTTATCGAGATATTTTGAACATTTGTAAAATCCAACACACATTTTCACATGGTAAGATTTTAAGAGACCTGGTAATAATATGAAAATTGATTGTGAATTTACATTTTTTAGGTATATTTTGAAATATATTAATATCTCGATAAAAAATCGTTTATCGAAAAAATACTAAGAGGCAAAAAAGTTTTAAAAACATTGTGTTTAAATAGTGGTACCACAATAATAGTTTAATTGGAACGTATACAAACATTTGGGGCATTTAAGGGAACAAAACCCCCATACAATTTTTATGTATACCTACATATTAAAAAAGAAGCCGCATCTCGATAAAAACTTGCTTATCGAAAAAATACTAAGACTTAAAAAATATTTAAAAACATTGTGTTTAACTAATGGTACCGCAGTAATAATATAATTGGAAAGTACACTAAAGTTTGGGGGGAGTTTAAGGGAACAAACTCCCCATAAAATTTTTATGGGGTGTACAAATTTCACTGTTATTATTTTTTTTTAGATGTCCATACCATAAGAATACCACATGTCCATTTTCAATAAAAAATTTCTAATAGTTTTCAATATATTGTAAAAAATCGATTTTCATTTTGTAACTTCAAAGGGCTGTAACTTTTTTATGTGCACATTTGTACTAAGGTAAGTTAGATTCAATCGAACAATTTTTGATCCCAGAATACGTGATTTATTTTATGACCTGCATTTTTGTTACACCCTGTATAATAGAGGTAAAATCGCAGAGAAACGGTTGCAGTCGACATTTATTAAAATCCCGAAGAAACCAAATGCCCAGCTCTGTGATGACCGACTTATAAGCTTGATCAATCATATCACAAAGCGTTCACCAAGATTATTCATAGAAGAATATAATATGATCAATCATGATACAATAACTGAAGATACGACATGGAGTCGGTGGGCGGGGTTTACGTAGCTACGTCACTCTGTGAGTAGAACAGCATTAAATTCAGTGTGGTCGTATAGTAAACGGTGTTTAGTTTTTTGTTTAAGGTGAATTTTACTTATAATTTGTTAAACTTTTATTAAAAATGAAGTGTGCCGTATTTGGTTGTAATGTGAACAATCAATAACAAGGTTTCGATACGAATATCAAGTTCTTTAGATTCCCAAAAGACAAAAAAGTGCGATGTGTGTGGAAACAATTATGTAAACGTAAACGTGCAGACAACTTTAACGTTAACAACGCTCATATCTGTTCAACACATTGTAACAGCGACGATTATGAACGCAATCTAAAACACGAGCTGCTTGGATATTCTTCTAAAAATTTTCAATGTCTTAAAAAAAAGCTATTCCATCCCAAAATTTAGCCAAAGCGGGAAAAGGCAAAGTGGATTCTGGTAGAGAGCAACTATCTATTTTTAATGGGAAATAAGCCACAATTTTAGTAAAAAATGATTCTATTAACGTTTCGACGTCCAAATCGGATGCCGTTGTCAAAATATAAAAAATATTAATGAATTAAACAAAAATGTTGTTGCTTAGTAAAAAATTCTTCTAATAATTTATTTAATCTGACTCATTTATATCGGCAATTCAGACATAATATATTATACATTTTAAAGTAGAAGACTTTAAAATGATATTGCCAATTGTTCATTCGATTACATGAAATCAACCCCAACTCAAGAATATCCGTCACAAAAAAAATCATAGCATGTGATCTGTCTTTAAAGATACAACCACATGCAACGGTGACGGTAAAATTCTCGCGTTAGAGATTCCACAGTAAAGCACGAGGGAAAACCAGGAAAAAACCTCGTGATACCATCCCGACATCGTCAGTATTAGGTCTTACTTTAGTTTACTCTCAAAACTAATACCAGATTCTAATATAATACTTACAATAATAATAGTAAGACCTAATACTTACGATGTCATGATAGTATTACTAGGTTTTTTCCTGGTTTTCACTCGTGATTTACTATGGAATCTCTAATGCGAGAATTTTACTGTCACCGTTGCTTGTGGTTGTATTTTTAAAGACAGATCACATGCTGTGATTTTTTTTGTGACGGATATTCTTAAGTTGGGGTTGATTTCATGTAATCGAATGAAAAATTGGCAATACTATTTTAAAGTCTTCTACTTTAAAATGTATAGTATATTATGTCTGAATTGCCGATATAAATGAGTCAGATTAAATAAATTATTAGAATAATTTTTTACTAAGCAACAACATTTTTGTTTAATTCATTAATATTTTTTGTATTTTGAGAACGGCACCCGATTTGGACGTCGAAACGTTAATAAAATAATTTATTTTGTAAAATTGTGGCTTATTTCCCATTAAAAATAGTTAATTACAAAAATGCCACAGAAAAATAGCTTCAGAACAACAGTAGAGAGAGAGCAACGCTGTGTATTAAACAGTATAATATATACGTAATGAGACGTATCTTGCCTAATAATAAGGCAATAATAATAAAATTGCCTAATAATAAAAAATCATGTTTGTAATTGATTTCTATTATTACATTATGTTGTCAATAATTATATTTAATCATACTAAACAAAACAGCACTTCTCGAAAATTTCACAACTGATATTAAAAGCTAAAATCCCCAAATCATAATGGCAATGCATTCCAAATGTAAAGGATCTACTCACAACGTGACGTCATGCGCGACCTGAACGAAATTAGAAACGCTGCGTGTCGTATCTTGGGTTATTGTATCATGATGATAAATGTGAGTCAAATATTGATAGATCGTATTTTGGCTTTCGGAAAGCACATAAGGATGTGTATTTGTGCTTTGTAGATTTTAGAAAAGAATTTGACAATGTCAATCATGAACAATTAATAAATATTCCGCGAAAGACAGGTATTAACGACAAGGATATTCGGATTGTAGCAAACCTATACTGGGGTCAAATAGCAAGAACAAAAATGGACAACGAACTTACTGAAAGTGTGGAGATCAAAAGAGGTGTCCGGCAGGAGTGTATCTTATCCCCAGTCCTATTAAATATTTATTCCGGGGAAACATTTAAAGAATGTATGGAAAATGCAAATGAGGTCATAAAAATAAAAGGTGAGCTAACCAATAATATAAGATATGCCGATGGTGACGGTGATCTTTGCTAGTAGCATAGATTAATTACAACATGCAATGGAAAGGGTTAATTCAGTTAGTGATGAATACGATCTGAGCCTCAACTTCAAGAAGACAAAATGGATGCTGATAAGCAAAAAACAACAATGTGCTCGATAGTTACGTATAAACAACGTACTAGTTGACCATGTAGAATCTTATGTATACCTTGGCACCAACCTAAATGCAAAATGGGAACAGGCCACAGAAATTAAGGCGAGAATAGAACGAGCTAGAGCAGCATTTAACAATATGAAAAAGCTCCTCATAAGCAAGGATTTATCTCTTCCCTAAAACTGCGTCTAGTTAAATGCTGCATTTTTCCGATCTTGAATACCTAGATTATAGGACAATAAAAGCACGAGTAACACTTTACCTAATCTTATTTAAATGGTTTTTCAATAAAATAACTAATTCTTTTTTCAGTTTTTTGATAAAATATAATGAGTTTAGTACGTGTATTATCTGTTTATGCTTTGGATTTTATTATATTCCGGTTGTGATGTTGACGGAATTAATTATTGAAATGAATGTAACAAAACGAACGGTAAATATTTTATTTATTTTGGGAACAAAAGGTATTGCTCTTGGTTTCGGAAAAGGGCCGACGTTTGGTGTGTGTATCGTTCACCAGCTGTGTCGTGACTGAAAAGAAAACCACAACGATAATCTGTTGATGTTTCGTCCCTCTGATCAGATGACAATAAATCATTTAGGTCTGGCGTATACTTTTGCAGTTTTAAGAAAACGCCCTTGAATGCATTAGTGAGTTGTTGACACAATTGTCTGATATAGTACTTAATTTATGAGGGTTGAGTTTGTTAAACCGCACAAACTAAAAACAGATGGTCAAGGATACATTCCGTTTTTATTTACATGTGAATTTTGAATGTCTAACGTCGTTTCGATTTTGAGAAATAATAATTAAAAATTAAGAAAAAGTAAAATTAGCAGAAATAGTAATTATAGCGTAATGCTATAATTATAATGGTAGGGGAGCACAAGCAGGAATTTTTGCAGTAACTCGAGCGCGTCAGATTATCATATGGGGAGAACCCTGGTACCCTGTAGATGTACCTCTACCATATATTGGCTCTAAACACAGGGGAGTTCGTTAAGGGGGGCCCGAAAAAAAAATCTATCCTTAGAAAAACTCGAAATCGTCAGATTAAGATAAGGTAAGTTAAGTACATACAAAACAGTGTATAGTTCAAAAATCTGACGATTTGGGCGGGGCGTAAGGAAATGGGTGAGTCACAAAGATTCACAAGAAAAAAGCGAATATTTCGCGAAATGAGCGATAGATCTAAAAACTAAAAAATACGTGCTTAATATTTGTTAAAAATCTATCGAGTGTACCAAACACGACCGCCCACGAAGAGGGGTAAGGGGTAAATTTAAAATTTTAAATACGAATCCCGCGATATTTCGCGAAATGAATATCAGATCGAAAAACTGGAAAATACACTAATTCAATATGTTCAAAAAATCTATCGAATGGCACCAAACACCACCCCCCACGGATGTGGGGTGGGGGTTACTTTAAAATTTTAAATAAGAGGCCCCATTTTTTATTGCAGATTAGGATTCCTTACGTAAAAATAAGTAACTTTTATTTGACACATTTTTTTCGAATTATGGATAGATGGCGCTATAATCGGAAAAACGATTGTTGGAAATGGAAAATTAAATTAAAAATGGAAAGTCCCCACTAAAATGAAAAACTTTACTTATTTTTTTTTGGTTTTAGAGCCTACTCTTCACAACCCAATAGGTCCCCAAAGCGCTCGAGTGAATGTGCATGTAGCATACTTTAATCCCCTACTATAAACACAGTTTCAAAAGTCACATATCACCTAAAACTATGCTCATTTTCATAGTTGATTTTTTCATGAACAGATGAACGCATTCTGCTAATTTTTTTTATTATTTTGGTACTCCAGGCTGTGGGTGAAAAATAGGTCGATTTCAGGATATAATTCAGGAATTTTTGAAACCTATCAGGTGTTGTAAAGGACGATGCCAGAAATAACTTCTACTAAAATGTGACCAAAAATATTATGAGCTTTTTTTGTTATTGCGATTTTCATTTGTTAAATTTGCAATTTTTAAAGATTTTTAATTTTGCAGCTTAGGATATTGATGTTGTTCTGAAGCTATTTTCTTGTGGCATTTTTATAATCAAATATATTCAAATGGGAAATAAGCCACAATTTTACCTAAAAATGATTTTATTAACGTTTCGACGCCCAAGTCGGGTGTCGTTGTCAAAATACAAAATAATACTAAATAAACAAAAATGGTGTTGCTTAGTAAAAAATTCTTCTAATAATTTATTTAATCTGACTCATTTATATCGGCAATTCAGACATGTATTATACATTTTAAAGTAGACGACTTTAAAATGATATTGCCAATATTGATGAGTTGCGTTCCTGGGACGACTTTACTAAAAGATAGTTCATTCGATTACATGAAATCAATCCCAACTCAAGAATATCCGCCACAAAAAATCATAGCATGTGATCTGTCTTTAAAAAGACAACCAAATGCAACGGTGGCACTGAAATTCTCGCGTTAGAGATTCCATAGTAAATCACGAGGGAAAACCAGGAAAAAATCTATTATATAAAAAAATTCGTCTACTTTAAAATGTATAATACATGTCTGAATTGCCGATATAAATGAGTCAGATTAAATAAATTATTAGAAGAATTTTTTACTAAGCAACACCATTTTTGTTTATTTAGTATTATTTTGTATTTTGACAACGACACCCGACTTGGGCGTCGAAACGTTAATAAAATCATTTTTAGGTAAAATTGTGGCTTATTTTCCATTTGAATATACTTGATTAGGATATTGATCCTAGAGAAAAACTTTTTAATAGAAAGTTGTAGTAAATTAAAAAACCTACAATTTGAGCTACGGTAAGTTTAATTTCGTTTATTGGTTATTGCAAAACAGCCTGCGAAAGGTCCAAAATGGCCGTTTTTACAATTGCGTTATTTATTGTACAAATAATTTTTTTTTTATTTTTTAAAGCTTTAAAATAAAGACCTTTCCATTCCAAATATAAAAAAAAATTGTAAGACCGGATTAAAAAATTTGTTGCTTAGATATTATAAATTGTTTATCCCAAGAGGTCAAATGTCGAAGGCTATAACTTTTTGAAAAAAAATCGTAGAGAGTTGATGAAACATCCAGTCTCCTTCTAAAGAGTTATATTTTCATATTCTGATATAAATAAATGCGTAAGACATTTTTAAACCTCTAATTTTTGGGTTTGAAAATAAGGGGGCAAATTTCGCTATAAACATTTAGAGCTGAAGCGGCCCTCTACATCCTATAAGTTTTTAACTTACAGATTATTGTTCCTGAAGACGAATCGAAGATTTATAAAGAAATTAAAAATTTCTACGACCAACTGAAGCCGAGCTAAATGTTGGGTTTGAAAATAAGGGGGCAAATTTCGTTATAAACATTTAGAGCTGAAGCCGCCCTGTACATCCTATCCCTGAGTTTCTAACTTACAGATTTTCGTTGCTGAAGACGAAACGAAGATTTATAAAAAAATAAAAATTTTCTACAACCAACTGAAGCCGAGATAATTGTTTCTTTTTTCTTAAATCGTAGTGCCTTTATTTATAACAATTAAAAAATTATTTTACAGTCATTGACTAAAGAAAGACTTATATTATCTTCAAATAAAAATTATTATAAAATATAGTTACATTTAATTATTAAAATTTATTTTTAAAATCGGTGCTTTTGCGAGCGGCCGAATTTTGCAAATCGCCCGGCTCGCTTCAAATCCGAGCGCTCGGAAAATTTTTACGTAACTTGTATTAAATTTTGACCGAAAACAATTTAATAATATTACCATTATAATAAATACAGTCTATTTACCACTGTATTTGTTTTTCTTGATAAACTTTTATATGTGAAATCTCATTTCTGAAGAAATAATATTACAAAAATGATACATTATATGAAATATATAACTATATTTTAAATTTTTTCATTGTTTTATAAATATAATAATAATAATGGTACTTCTTATTATACAATATAAAACTTTTTCTTCTTGTAGTGACTATCCGTTTTGGATGTTGGCGACCATCATGGCAATCTGTACTTGTTCACTAAATCGGTACTGCTGCTCTAAAAAGATTTGTAGTTGTTGTGTTGAACGACGTACGTAAATTTTCTAGCAATGTAATCCTTCGCCTTCCTGGTTCTCAGTTTCCAAATGGGGTTTGCCAAATTGCCATGATGGTCGGGAACATCCAAAACGGATAGTCACTACAAGAAGAAAAAATTTAAATTGTCTAATAAGAAGTAATATTATTATTATTATATTTATATAACAATGAAAAAATTAAATTTATAGTTATATCATTGATTAATAAATATAGGGTTATTTATATTTATTAATCAATGGTTATATTTCATATACATGTATCATTTTTGTAATATTATTTCTCCAGAAATGAGATTTCACATATAAAAGTTTATCAAGAAAAACAAGTACAGTCGTAAATAGACTGTATATTATAATTAGTCCAGAAAGCCACTGCGCATCCGCTAGGAAAAATATTCTAATTCGGATTTTTTGCACAATCTTACTCAAAAAGGACCCCTTTTAACAAATTTGCATGTTGCCAGGATCAAAAGTTGGTCAAAAATTTTTTAAACGTTTTTTTCTTGTTTTTTTCCTAAAATCATTTTTTTTGCATGGAACAAAATTTTTTTAGGTTTTTTGGATCATTTTAAACAGAAAAGGTCTTTAGTGACTTTTCTCTAAAGTTAATAGTTTTTGACATATAAGCGATTAAAAATTGAAAAATTGCGAAATCGGCCATTTTTAACCCTCAAAAACTATGTGAAAAACTGAAAATTTGAATGTTGCCAAGCTAGGTAGATATTCTTTAAACATCGATTGATGAAATCCCAAAGAGTTTTTTGCAGTACAGTATTCAAAACTCCTTTGATTTTTAATTGTTAATCAAGCGTGCGCGAAACTATTTTCCACCGTTGCATGTGTATGCAGTATGATGCAAATGAAAGGAATAAATTCGTTATTTCGTAAACCGGCGACTTAAGGGAAAAATCCCGAAACAAGTCGATTTTAATTTTTAAGTTATGATATTGTGACATATATGGTATATTAGTGACGTCATCCATCTGGGCGTGATGACGTAATCGATGATTTTTTTTAAATGAGAATAGGGGTTGTGTGCTAGCTTATTTGAAAGGTTCTTCAATTCTCTATTCAGTAATATAAACATTTACATAATTATTTATACAGGGTGTACAATAATTTAATTTTTTTGTCAATTTTCCAAATGATTTAATTTAATGAAATGTTTTTGGACACCCTGTATAAACAATTATGTACATGTTTATATTACTGAATAGAGAATTGAAGAACCTTTCAAATGAGCCAGCACACGACCCATATTCTCATTTAAAAAAATCATCGATTACGTCATCACGCCCAGATGAATGACGTCACTAGTATACTATATATGCCACAATATCATAACTTAAAAATAAAAACCGACCTGTTTTGGGATTTTTCCTTAAAGTTGCCGGTTTACTAAATAACGAATTTATTCCTTTCGTTTGCACCATACTGTCGGTGGAAAATAGTGTTGCGCACGCTTGATTAGAAATTAAAAAACAAAGGAGTTTTGAATATTGTATTGCAAAAAACTCTTCGGGATTTCATCAATCGATGTTTAAGGAATATCTACTTACCTTGGCAACATTAAAATTTTCAGTTTTTCACATAGTTTTTGAGGGTTAAAAATGGCCGATTTCGCAATTTTTCAATTTTTAATCTCTTATATGTCAAAAACTATCAACTTTAGAGAAAAGTCACTAAAGACCTTTTCTGTTTGAAATGATCCAAAAAACCTAAAAAAATTTTGTTCCATGCAAAAAAAATTATTTTAGGAAAAAAACAAAAAAAAACTTTTAAAAAATTTTTGACCAACTTTTGGTCCTGGCAACATGCAAATTTGTTAAAAGGGGTCCTTTTTGAGTAAGATTATGCAAAAAATCCGAATTAGAATATTTTTCCTAGCGGATGCGCAGTGGCTTTCTGGACTAAATGGTAATATTAATAAATTGTTTTCGGTCAAAATTGAATACAAGTTACGTAAAAATTTTCCGAGCGCCGGATTTGAAGCGAGCCGGGCGATTTGCAAAATTCGGCCGCTCGCAAAAGCACCGATTTTAAAAATAATTTTTAACAATTATATGTAACTATATTTAATAATAATTTTTATTTTGAGATAATATATGTCTTTCTTTAGTCAATGACTGTAAAATAATTTCTTGATTGTTTTAAATAAAGGCACTACGATTTAAGAAAAAAGAAACAATTATCTCGGCTTCAGTTAGTTGTAGAAAATTTTTATTTTTTTATAAATCTTCGTTTCGTCATTAGCAACAATAATATGTAAGTTAGAAACGCATAGGATGTACAGGGCCGCTTTAGCTCCAAATAATTTTAACGAAATTGCCCCCTTATTTTCAAACCCAACATTTAGCTCGGCTTCAGTTGGTCGTAAAAATTTTTAATTTTTTTTATAAATCATCGTTCTGTCTTCAGAAAAAATAATTTTTTTTCAAAAAGTTATAGCCTTCGACATTTGACCTCTTGGGATAAACAATTTATAATATCTAAGCAACAAATTCGTTAACCCGGCTTTACAATATTTTTTTATGTTTGGAATTGAAAGATCTTCATTTTAAAGCTTTAGAAAAATAAAAAAAATTATTTGTACAATAAATAACGCAATTGTAAAAAACGGCCACTTTGGACATTTCGCGGGCTGTTTTGCAATAACCAATAAACGAAATTAAACTTACCATAGCTCGTATTGTAGGTTTTTTAATTTACTACAACTTTCTATTAAAAAGTTTTTCTCTAGAATCAATATCCTAAGCTGCAAATTTAAAAATCTTTAAAAATTGCAAATTTAACAAATGAAAATCGCAATAACAAAAAAAGCTCACAATATTTTTGGTCACATTTTAGTAGAAGTTATTCCTGGCATCGTCCTTTACAACACCTGATAGGTTTCAAAAATTCCTGAATTATATCACGTTTTTTCACCCACAGCCTGGGGTATAGATTTTCCTTTGGTATTTACACATACAAACTTTGGCAAATGTTTACTCAAACTTCTATTTTGTACTTTGATGGGTGGAAATACCGGGTGGAAGAAAAGAAATGCTTTTCTGTTAAGTTTGAGACACCCTGTAGGGAGGACAAGGTAGAAGTGTGAGTAGATATCGAAATCGTATTATAGTCTTATATCTTGTTTTTTTCTTGTCCACGAAAATGGTACAAAGGTGGGTATACATCGAAATAATGTTGTAATGTCATATTTTGTGAACATTTTATTTTTTTAGTTTCTCTGATATCTTTAAAACAAAGAAACTAGTCGGCTTGATTCTATAATAAGTGTTTTAGCTGAAGACATGCGATACATGAGGATTCCACGTCTTATCATACTTTAAGATGAATTTATTTCATAATTATCGTGCGAAAAGGACAAAGTGTTCAAAGAAAGAAAATCTGCGCAATGTACCTCGCGCTATTTAAAGAGCGTCCGCGTAAACACCAAATTCGTAGTTACTCTCAAGTAAATTCCACCCCTAAATAGCACAGAGCCTCCATTAAAAAATATCGTCTCTGTTATGTTTCACTGTGCATACCGTTTACTTCGATAAATATCTCTTAAGGTGTCGACCAGGATTGTTAATGTTATATGCATTAATGATCATTTAGTTTTTTTTAGTCAAAATACGTCATGCTAAAGAATAAAAGCGTATATTTTGTTTGTTTCTAAAGATATCAGGGACATTCAGAAAAAAAAATGTTCACAAAACATAAGACTACAATACCAAATCCGAGACACGACCCGAATTACGAAGTCGTGTCCCGGTGTCCCGCGCAAGGCTTCTGGGCCATCCGAATTTTCAACGATTTGGTAAAATTCGATTTTGAAATTTTGAATGTTATTCTTCTAAGGATTCATATCAAATTATTGAATTGAATACTAATACCACATCCAAAACGCATGTATTTTATATCGTGGCATTATCTTCTTCTTCTTCAAGTGCCATCTCTGCGACGGAGGTTGGTAATCATCATAATAGCTATTCGAACTTTAGAGAGGGCTGCTCTGAAAAGTTCATTTGATGTACATCCATACCATTCTCTCTCAGGTTACGCAGCAACGATATTCTGCGTCTCCCTATGCTTTTTTTTTCCTTGAATCTTTCCCTGCATAATGAGTTGGAGCAAGTTGTGTCTCTCTCCACGTGTAATATGTCCGAGATCTTCCAATTTTCTGGTTTTGATTGTATTTAAACTTCCATTTCTTTCTTCATCTTTCTCAGAACCTCTTTGTTTGTGACGTGTTCTGTCCATGATATTTTCAGACTTCTTCTATACACCCACATCTCGAATGATTCCAGTTTTTTCAATGATGCCGTATACAAGCTTAAAGCTTCCATTCCGTAAAACAAAGTCGAGAAAACGTAGCACCTAGCCAATTAGCTCTAGCTTTTTCTATTCTATTTTAATTTCCTGGAAGTAATCATTAGTGGAGTTGATCATTGTTCCAAGATATGCATTTTGGTCTACTCGTTCAACATTGGTTCCGTTCATGAGGAGATTCTCGTTATTTCTTTGCATTTTAGATATGCTTATAAATTTTGTCTTCTTGATGTTTATTGTTAGACCGTATTCTTGGAAAAAAACCGTCCGTGGTATTATAGTTCTACCAAAACCAAAACTGTGGACAAACCAATTGTAGCATAATCCCATCAAGAATATTATTGTCAACATAAAAATGTTAAATAATCAATAAAATGATTATATTAAAGTTCTATATGTATTAAAAAAAATCGCCCGATTTTCATGGCAAAATCCCGGATTTCAGGTTTTTTTTTTTATGCCTTGTCCCTAATTCGACTGAATTGAAGTTGGTCACACTACCATACCTATATCTCGTCCTCCCTACATGATGTCTCAAAATTAACATAAGAAAAAAATTTGTCTTCCACCCGGAAGTTCAAAAAGGAAGTTTGAGTAGACCTTTGCCCAACTGTTACCTACCAAAAAAATCTAGAATAATAAAATAAATTAGCGGAATGCGTTAATCATCATCATTCTCTTTGCCTTATCCCTATGCGGGGTCGGCTTCCCTAATTGCATTTCTCCACACAATTCTGTCTTGGGTCATATCAATGTTAATCCCCTTTACCAACATGTCCTGCCTTATCGCCTCCCCCCAGGTCTTCTTTGGTCTTCCTCTCCTACTCCTTCCAGGAATCTGCACTTCAGCTATTCTTCGTATTGGGTGATTAACGTCTCGACGTTGAACATGACCGAACCATCTTAACCTATGCTCTCTCATTTTGGCATCAATTGGTGCCACACCTAGACTTCCCCTAATATACTCATTTCTAATTTTATCCTTCTTTGTCACTCCACTCATCCATCTAAGCATTCTCATTTCCGCCACATGCATTCGTTGTTCCTCTTTCTTTTTCACTGCCCAACATTCAGTTCCGTACATCATAGCCGGTCTTATGGCTGTTTTATAGAATTTTCCCTTCAGCTTCATTGGAATTTTTCTGTCACACAACACACCACTCGCTTCTTTCCACTTCATCCATCCAGCCCTAATTCTACTGCATGCATCTCCATCTATTTCTCCATTACTCTGTAATACCGATCCTAGGTACTTAAAACTATTGCTTTTCACAATCATTTCACCATCCAAAGATACCATTTTATTTGTAGTAGCTCCATCTTTAAATGAACATTCCAAATACTCTGTTTTTGTCCTACTAAGTTTTAAACCTTTTTCCTCCAGAGCTTGTCTCCACTGTTCCAGTTTTTGTTCTAAGTCTCTTTCACTATTTCCTACTAACACGACATCATCAGCATACATTAAGCACCATGGAATGTTACCCTGTAGTTTCGCTGTTATCTGGTCCAAAACTAATGAGAATAAATACGGACTAAGCACAGAGCCTTGGTGCAATCCTACTTTCACATGAAATTTATCAGTCTCTCCCACACCTGTCCTAACACTAGTCGTTACTCCCTCATACATATCCCTCACAATCTTTACATATTCACCAGGGACTCCTTTCTTATTGAGTGCCCACCACAGAATCTCTCGAGGGACTCTATCATATGCTTTCTCAAGATCAATGAATACCATATGAGCGTTTGTTTCTTTACTCCTGTATTTTTCCATCAACTGCCTTATAATGAAAATTGCATCTGTTGTTGATCTACCCTGCATAAAGCCAAATTGATTCTCGGATATTTCGGTCTCTTCACGTATCCGTCTGTCAATTACTCTTTCCCATATTTTCATGGTGTGGCTAAGCAGTTTTATAGCCCTGTAGTTTGTACATTGTTGTATATCTCCCTTGTTTTTGTAAACAGGTACCAGTATACTGCTTCTCCATTCGTCTGGCATTTGTCCGACTTCCATAATTCTATTAAATAGACCTGCTAGCCACCTTGTTCCTGTCTCTCCCAATGCTCTCCATACTTCCCCAGGAATATCATCTGGTCCTACCGCTTTTCCTTTCTTTATTTTTTGAAGCGCTTGAGCCACTTCCTCGTTGGTTATTTTGGTGACCATTGCTGCTACTGTCTCCGTTGACTCTACAGGCTGTCTGTCAAATTCTTCATTTAATAAGCTGTCAAAGTACTTTCTCCATCTCTTTTTGACTTCCCTTTCGTGAACTAGTATTTTATTATTTTCATCTCGGATACATCTAATCTGATTAAAATCTTTTGCTTTCCTTGCTCTCTGTTTGGCTATTTTATATATCTTCGTTTCGCCTTCCCTGGTATCAAGTTGATCATATAGGTTTGAATACGCTTCTGCTTTGGCTTTTGCTACTGCTACTTTCGCTTTCTTTTTCGCCACCATATAGTTTTGAAGATCTGTGTCGGATCTGGTTTCTTGCCACTTTTTATATAATTTTCTCTTCTCTTTTATTTTTCCTTGTACTTCGTTTGACCACCACCAAGTCTCTTTATCCTCAAACTTTTTTCCTGACGTTTTCCCAAGTATTTCAATAGCAGTCTCTCTAATGCGGAATGCGTTAATGTGTTCACGAAAAAATCAGCTATGAAAATGATCATACTTTTTAAGTGATGCATAACTTTTGAAACTATGTGTAGATATACATATCTCTATTTAAAAAATCTATTATAATGCTATGTATATTGATATTTACAATAAAATAGAAGCCAAAGATCTAAACCCACCGTGTAAGCACCAACTCCAGCACGCTCCTTTTCTTGTTCGGAAACAGCTGAGCCAACATGTCAATTGATGCTTGACTTACTTCTATATCGTCTTGATTTGAAGAATCTGCAGAATTGCTGGAATCATTCTTGGCTGCTGACGCTTCTGGTTCGGGTGAGGTAACCTGCATGCCAAAAATACGTCCAGGAGGTAAATATTCGTAAGTAGTGCCACTTTCTTTTGCTGCTAAATGGAGCGCAATCGCATCTTCGGCTGCTTGTTGGCGCTTCAGGGCAACCTAAAATGTTTAAAAATAATTTTTTTTTGGCTTGGTGCAATATTCATGCAACCCATTATACAGGGTGTTTCATTAACCATTGTCCATATCGTAACTGGAGAAACCTTAGCACAAAATACGAAGATTTTGCCCAAAACCATAAATTAAATATTCTTCCTTACCGAGATACAGAGTGTTTTTTTACAAATGTTCTAAAATGATTTTAGCCCATGGTTAAAGCACCTTTTAATATTTTTTGTTCAAACCTGACACACCGTTTACGCATGCTAGGGTACATTAACTAGTCTTAAAAGATAGCTTTCCGTTGTTATCAGAGGGGTGCTGTAGGGATATATACTTCCTTTTCGCCCCTTTTCCCCTTACAATCTACTCCACTGTCGTAATAACGGTTTCAGCATATTTTTTTTTAATTCTTCGTTACTATTTACGTAAATATCATCCGTGGTCTCAATGCGATAGAGTAAGCAGTTTTCAAGTATTTCCGTTTTAGTGTAATGGATTCAATAAGATTATGTATTTTAAACTAGGGATGGGAAAAACCTACCGGTTTAAACCTAAAGCCGGTTTTTTTACTTCGCAATAACCGGTTTTACCGGTTGTTTTTTGTCCAGGTTATAACCGGTTTTTTCTTTTTAAAGTAAAAACCGGTTATTAGGTTTTTACGGTGATTAGGATGAGGTTAGGTATTATTTTGGATCCCAATCATAATTATTATTCTCAAGTAATTATTCCAAACAAAACCATAACTCAAATTTTATTTTATAAAATACAGAAGCAAACTGAAAGTGCAAGCTCACATCAGCCAGAAACAATTATTAAGTTTTATTATAATATTTCCTTGAAAAGTTATTTGTAATCATAATATTTACATAAGAAGTGATCTGGTTGAATTAGACGCAAACATCATCTATTTTTCACACTTAACTCTTGACATTGAAAGTGGGTGAATGACTTTTTCTGATTACCAAAAATAATGCTCTGACTATGAATATCGAATTACTGATTACGAATATGAATCTCCAAGAATTTCACTACGTTTTCAAAACGATACACTCATAGAGGAAGTATTAAATGAGTTAAAATTCTACAAATATACAAACGTGTTAAAAGTAATACATGTTCTTTCGACCTTCGATAGTACTAATTATGATCATATTGATATCGAGTCTAATGGAGTATCGCAAACTAAAGTGTATTGTAAATGTAACTTTGTAACCTATTGGATTAAAAAAACCGAAAACCGGTTTTTCCAAAAACCGGTTTTTTGGCCGGTTATAACCGCCAGGTTAAACCGTAAGCAAAAAAAAACCGGTATAAGCGAAAACCGGTGTTTTGTCAAAAACAGCCATCCCTATTTTAAACACATATTATTGAATGTAGTTTAAAGTACATACTCTTATGGAATCCATTATCTTTAAACGCAAATAACTTGAAAACTACTGACTTTATCGCAATGAGACAAAAGAATGATATTTATGTAGAAAGTAACAAGGAATAAAAAAAACGTGCTGAAATGATTACGAGTGTCGCGTAGATTTTGAGGGGGAAAAGGGGCGAAAATGAAGTATATATCCCTACAGCACGCCTCTGGTAACAGCAGAAAACTATCTTTTAAGACTAGTTAAAGTACCCTAACATGTGTAAACTGTGTGTCAAGTTTGAACAAAATATATTAAAAGGTGCTTGAACGTTAAATCTTCGTATTTTGTGCTAAGTTTTCGCCAGTTACGATATGGACAATTGTTAATGAAACACCCTGTATATTGGAAATTATAATCTTGTACAGGAATATCATATTTTGTTAACTCTACTTAAATGTAAAAACAGGAAAAACGTTAATAATGTTAAAAGAGGCAGGAAAATTTATACTCAAAATGATACTAAATAAGGTTTTCTGGACAATTTTGAAAGAAAAATCAAGAATTTAGAGACTGTGAAGTTCAAACGTGTAGATATTAAAAACTATGGAGCTAATTAAAGAGCACTGTGGTAAGAGCGAGGATATTTATGCTAAGATCTTAAAAGTTGTTATGAAAAAACCGTTTTTAGCTTATAAACATTTATAATAATATTGATATCTTTTATATCACGCGTTAATAAATAGACTCACTTAAAATATGGTGAAAATATAATATTTGAAAAAAAAAACAAAAAGGACTTTCTATGGCCAATAGAAAATATTAACATTAAGAGATGGAAATTTAACAGACTATAAAAAAGATCTAAGTTTTATGATCCATTTTATAGATGGCATATATCGAGAAGGAGTCAAAAACTTTAAAGTGTATGAGCTCCGAGCTGCGTTTTTTTAGAATGGAACTTCAAAATAGAGGCTCCTGAAAAAAATTGCAATACCTAAGATTATATGGCACGCAGAGGCTTCATTTTCTTTTAAATTGCGGTAGTTCGGTAAATCCATAAGAACTGTACTGTTTCACCTTCTAAAAAATAGGAAAATCTCGGAAAAATCAATTAAAATAAAGTATCCTAGCAATATTAGAGACCAAGAAAAAAGAACAAGAAATAGTAAAAATGTAAAACAATCATACTAATAAATAATATACAGGGCCGGAACTAGGGGGGCAAAGGGGGCACGTGCCCCGGTGGCAAATTCGAGGGGGCGGCAAATTTTTTTGCAAATGGCAAAAAACATTTAAACGGTTTCAAATAACTTGAGTAGTAAGACAAACAACATTATGCTAAATTAGTAAGTACCATAAATCTTTTAAACAGTTGTACTGGCCGTGAACCTTTGTATTCATAGCATTTTGTTGTTTCTAGTATTCCCAATTGAAAAGCATTGATAATGTGCAGAAGTTTCTTCAGAATGACGATTTAACAGGTGATCAGGCTGCAAAACACGTGCAGGGACGTACAATTTATTAAATCTTCTACTAGAGATTTTTCGCCACAAGAAGCCCTTGATGAAGCTAGGTTTCTTGCTAGTTTAAACGACGTATCTGAATAATTTAAGGAGAAAAGAAAAAGGAAGAAGAAAGCCATGTTTGACAAACTATGTGAGGATGAAGTTGTCAACCGTTCCCAAGAAGACTTATTGAAAAGTTTAATGCTAGAAATCACTGACAGATTGGTAGTAGAGTTAAGTACTAGATTTAAAGCTTTGGAAAATATCAATGAAAAGTTTGGATTTTTGAATGGATATCGAGTTAATGAAATGGACATCTCTGATCTTAAGGTGAAGGCAGGCCTACAAGAAAGATATGAACAAAAAAGACTTTGTATTTGAAATTGAAAATTTCAAGAACCATGCTTTGGCAGTAGATCCTAACTTAAAGGATGCAAATGATTCAACAACTCTTGACATAATTTTGAAAAATATACTTGATGAGGGTTATCCCAATATCACAACAGGACTACAAATATTTTTATAACTATCCCAGTATCTGTTGCTTGAGGAGAAAGAAGTTTTAGCAAATTAAAAATAGTAAAAAACTATCTAAGAAATTCAATGGAGCAACAAAGGCGAACTGATTTACTGATTTACGCATCATAGCTATTGAGCACAAACGTGCATCTTCCATTAGTTTTGATGACGAAATACAAGTATTTGCTTCTAAAAAAAGCCGTGAAATACAATTACCTTTGTAAGGTGGTTTATAAGTACTTAAAGAAAGTTAGTATACCTAGCCCTATTTTTTGTGGATTTGCCGTAATGAAGTATATAGTAATGTTGCAAATTTGTAATAACTAAGTATATTTTTGAAACTCAAAATGTACAATTAAATTCATTCCTTTCAATAAAACTGTATGTACTATTTTTTTATTTACCCACACCTATGCTATGATTTACATCCATTTTTTTCAATAAAGGGGGCGGCAAGTTTAAACTTGCCCCCCTTACGGAGTAGCCTAGATCCGGCCCTGATAATATACATAATACATAGTGAATTATCAGACGACAAAAGAGTAGTTGTAGGTGTAGGTATTATAATACATAAAGACTGGAAAAACAGATGCACTACTTCTGTAAAGCATGGCCAGAGAGAATATTACTAATGGAAATGAATAGTACCGAGTCTAGCCGTAAAAAAACCAGCGTAGTAATATATGGACCCAGTGACGGATCTACGGGGAGGTAAAATAGGGAAATTCTCCCCCCTACCAAGGTTCAAAATTAAAGGAAAAAATTGTTGAGACAAAAATATATTAGCTGACATGAAACTTAAACCACAGATAGACAAATTCAACTCAATAAACACGTAGTATGGTATAACTAGACCCAAACCCAGACATCCAAAGTGAAAGTTATCCTTCAACACCAAATTGTTCTATATGGTCCACATATTGTTCAGTAAAAAGTTACACCATTTTGAGCGTCGGGTTTGGGGGGCAGGTGGGGGAGAAGTCGGTAAATTACAAGTTCTACATTAAATTTTAAACAATCAAGGTCCAACGCATAATCCTTCTAAAACGATCGGTTCTAAAGTTACGGAGGTAGTATAGTATACGTAATTGGTCCAAAACAGGCCTAACCTCGTCATCCAAAATAAAAGTTTTTCTCCAACACCAAATTGTTCTATATGGTCCACATATTGTTCAGTAAAAAGTTATACCATTTTCAGCGTCAGGTTTGGGGGAGGTGGAGGGGAGAATACGGCAAATTAGTAATATTTTACGTTTTTCAGCAATATTCTAAACCTAAGCGGTTTAGCGTGAACAATATTCTATACAAAAATGTTCTACATTTTTGAAACGAAAATTTTACTGTTGGAAAGTTATGCATGCGACATTGTCCATAGAAAGTTCAGATTGAGTTTCTCCGTACCAAAGATTTGTATGACCTAGGCATGTAGAAGCCCCTTGTGAGGTCGACGTTCTTTCAAGAGGTTATCAAAGTATAAAAAATTAATTTCTTCAGTAATAATTATATAATTTGTCCAAACAATATAAAAAATATGGAAAATCCCCACTTTACACCCTCCGTAACTCCTAAACAGTTGATTTTAGAACAATAATGCATAATTATTATGCATTAGACTAGACCTTTTTCGTTTCAAATTTAAGGTAGAACATTTTTATATACAATATTGTTCACGCTAAACCTCTTAGGTTTAGAAATATTGGGGAAAACGTAAAAAACTATTAATTTACCGACTTTTCCCCTCCCCTCGCGCGACATAAAACCGACGCTCAAAATGGTGAAACTTTTTACTGAACAGTATGTGGGCCATATAGAACAATTTGGTGTTGGAGGAAAACTTTAATTTAAGATGACGGTATTAGGCCTTTTTTGGACCAATTATATCGTACATCATTATACAGTACATTGTACAGTACGTAAATTGTTCAGCTGGACATAGGAAACATACATCGTATATATTTAGATACATAAATCCATACATTGCATTATATTGAGATAATTGTGGCAACTGAGCTACAAATACAAATTGTCAGTAATTGTTTATCCTGGATGTTAGCATTAACTTCAAAATTCGTTAAACGTCAAGTATTATTGGTTTGTCATCTGAACCCCGAAGCGAAGAGTATTGCTTTTTTTTCTCTGATTCTGGCCTTGGTTTAGAACTAGAACCTTTAGCCACGTAATTGTATAACTTATCACTAACTCAGGTGTAATGTGTAGTGTGTGTGTTGAGTAAGTGTCTTGTTACTTTGCAAAGTCGACGTCATTGTCTTTGAGAAGAAACGCTAATTGTAGCCGAACGTCTGCGGTCCCTCCGGTGAGTGCCGATCCCACAAGGACAGAAACTATTTTCATTTATTAATTTATAATAAATGAAAAAATTCCTGACCCTGGTGAGATTCGAACTCACTACCATTCGGAACTTTCGATCCAAAGGTTAGGCGCTCTTAAGTATTGTTTAAAATGTTTATTTATACTTCTCCAGAAAATATGAAAATAATTAAATGATATTATCAAGGTAATTCGTTGGCAGAATGTGTAGATCTATTTGCTAATACTTTCGAAACTAGACCCATACCTTGTAGACAAACAATTGCAAATGTTATAAATAGTTTTGAAATACAATATTGTTTAAAAGATTGTACAAAATGTCACAAAATAAGAGAGATGTCCCCGGAAAGACAGCAGGGGATGAAGATATTTGTTCTACAATTGAGGTAGATAACTGCAGAACCACCAGAAGTGTCGCCAAGGAGTTGGAGGTTTCGCATACCACAGTTCATAAAATTCTAAAAAATATGGCTTTAAGAGTTTCAAATACTCGAGAACCCTGGAGTTATTTCGCGGAGATCGTTATCGTAGAATGAAGTTTTGTCAAGCTGCAATGGATGCATCTCACGAAAATGATGATTTTGTAAAAACATTCTTTTCACCGATGAATCGTCATTTTCTGTACGGGGTCATCACAATCCTTCCAGAACGCGGTATTGGTTTCAGGAAAATGAACATAGAAGCATTGAACATCGGACTCAACGCCCTCAAAAACTTAATGTGTGGACCGGCATTTTGGGTGACCATGTAATTGGTCCATTTTTCATTGAGGGAGTTCTGAATTCAGCTAAATATCTCTTTTACAAGATAGCATTATTCCAGCTATTCAGAATCTCTCAGATGTACGTTTAGAAGATGTCTGGTACCAACAGGATGGCTGTTCCGTTCATAATGCGCGTATCGTGAAAAATTATTTAAGCACAATTTTTTAAAATCGCATTATAAGCGGAACAAGCAACCAAATTAAATGGCCTGCAAGATATCCCGATTTGGCTCCCATGGATTTCTTTTTCTGGGGACATATTAAATCCACCATCTATGGCAACGATCTCGAGAGGGCACATAGTCTAGAGGATTTGGAAAATAAAATAAGAAACGGTTGTGCTACGATTACGCCACAACAGCTTGAAAACATGAGGCAAGCATTTTATGATAGACTAGGTTACTGTCTTGCAAAGCAAGGTGGTCTATTTGAACCTTTCATTTAGTTTACTTATTATTTTGTACCGTATAATGTTTTGTTGGATTTTCAATTACTTTAAATTAATTATTTGTTTGTGTTTAACTAGTTTGAATAATAATTTTTCGTTTTTCGTTGGGCATAGTACACAATAAAATTTTTGAAAGGTTTTTAACTGCATTTTAATAACTTTAAATTATTTACGTAGATTTACGTAGGAGAATTACCTCCCTCGATTCACACGTAATAGCGTCTTTTTCATAATTCTACATAGAGTTTAAAAACAATAGGCGTGGTTTCCTGTAGGCCTATTGGGGACGATCTTTCCACAATAGATAAGATCAACGCACTGGCTAGCTTACCTCAAGTGGTGTGAAAACGACTAGATATGTTTATAAAGGAGAAATTTACTTTTCTCAAAGGATTGTGACCGATCAGAGGTCACAGGTCAAAGTATCCTCAAAATACTAAGGTAGCCACTTGAGGACACTTTTCGACTTTGACCCCTTACGACACGCAAAGACCGCCGTTCGTGAAGTCACAATCTTCGTTTATATTCATTTCGACTGACACAAATAAACGTCAAAACATGACAATATAGTAGCTGAATATTTTTGGCCTGAGGGAATGAGAAAACTGTGTCTATTTAATTTTGTAATTAGTTTTAAATAAAAAATATTTTAAAAATTAAAGTAAAATTATTAACTCATTAATCATAATCTTTGTTTTTGAGTTATTTATGGACATTCTTGATTACAAATTCACTTATTCTATTCGTTGTAACAACTCTATTGCACCAGAAACTCGAACTCGAACACAAGCTTCAACTAACACAGATTAGCGCAGTTGCCACACTCAACTTAATGTACATTGCCTATGTCCAGCTGTACGATTTACGTACTGTATTATGAAAGTAAGGTTTTTGATTATATATTTGTATGAAAGTAGCGATAAATTCTCTAGTAAATATTACTATGCGGCTCGCCACATCCAACTATCTAAACCATATACAATCTCGTTAGCATTGATTCTTGTATTGCAGTCTCCTCGTTTGTTTACCGAAAAGATACGCGACACCAGTCTAATGGAATATCGATCAAACAGTTCTTCTTCTCCTTTTGGCATCATAACTCTGGATGGGTCTTTGCCTGTCTGGCTATGTCCTTCCATTCAGATCTCTGGTGTGCTCTTCTCCTCCATTGTCTTATGTTCATGGTTTTCAGGTCGTCTTCTACGTCATCCAACTATCTCGGTCTGGGCCTTCCTTTGTTTCGTCTTCCTACCGGCTTCAATTATTGTAATATTTTCTTTGTTATTTTTGTAACTTCTTGTCGCTAAACATGTCCCAGCCACGACAGTCTTTGATTTTTACAAATATTACTATATCATACGTTTCATTTAATTCATTAACCTCGTCGTTTCTCCGGATTCTCCATGTACCGTCTTCCACTTGCACCGAGTTATATACTTTTCCGCAAACCGCCAGGAAATTTTGACATTCCTGTCAAAATTTCTTGAAGAAAAAGTCAGGACTTCCTTACTGTAAGGAAATGTCATTTCCTTACTGTAAGGAAATGATATTTCCGTACAGTTGTTAGTGTTCTACATAAATGATAGAAAACACATTGCTATTAAAACCTTGTAAATTACCTTAATCATTAAATTTTCTTTATCTGGAGCTTCCTGGATAAATTTTTCAATTTCTTCCTTCGTTAAAATCTTAGATTTCTTTGCCCTATAACCTTGAGCTTGCCGTTTCAATAAAGAACGAAGTTTTGAGTATGTAGATATATCTACATTGTGTTTAAGTGCAAGGGTTGACTTCAGCATTGAATAATTGGCCCATAATGTTGAAGATTTCATCTTTAAACAAAGGTCTAGGAAGTATGCCATTACAACATTTTCTGAGAAAGAACTCGTATTTTTACTCATGCGATAATCCATAAAACGTCTGTATGCATTTTCATACTTTTCTCTTGATTTCTTTGGCAATAATTCTAATGAAGCAGTATTCACTGCCTCAACCAGCTCTGGAGGAGTCCCAGGAATGGAAATTTCATCATCACTTATCATTTTACTTTCGAGAACACCAGCAATTAAATTTATAAGCGTCAAGTTTGACAATTCAACCTCAATACGTTTCCATAGTAACCCAAGTAATTTTATTAGGAATTTCAAAGCACCATTTATTTGGGAATAAAATTATCGCGTTTTTTTTAAATCAATCAATATCTGTCGAATTTTAAACGATTTGCGGAAAAATAGTATGTTTACCTTGTAGGAAAAGCCACATTCCTGGACTCTGTGTTGCTAAGTCTCGGCTTGCGCCTCGACTTAGCAATCTTCACAGTCGTCCAGGAATGTTAAGCTTTTCCTACCCGGTAAACAATGTACTATTTCTCAGTGTCTTTCTGTCGAATGTCCTGACTTGAACTTCATCTTTTTTCGTCATTAGGTTTCACAAACATAGGTTACTACGGGTAGTACGGGTCTAATTAAAGTTCTGTAGATAGCCATTTTAGTTCGTTTGTCTAATAATTTCTATTTTTCGATATCATCAATCTTTTATTAGCATAGTATGTACGATTCCTACTAGATATACGTGCATTAATTTCTCTACTTACGGGATTCTTCTAATTGATTTCTGTGCCGGGAAGGCATCCACACGTTCAATAGTATAGTTCGCTATTGCGATATTATTTTTATTGTCAGGTGTTCTTTTGATGGTCATATACTTAGTTTTTGTTTCGTTTATTTTAAGATCTCTTTTTTGTGCTTCAGGATCAATTTCCTTAAACGCCTCCATTAGTGGTAGTTTGCTCTCACTCCTACATGTACACTCAAAAAAATTTAGTTCGTAATATTGATTAACAGTGATTACTCAATAGTATTTCGTTGTCACAACAATTTAATTTGTTGTTTCAACGAACTTTTAGACATTGACGAATGTATTTGGTTATTGTCACAATGATTGAATAATAATTGTGAGAATAACTAGAGTACATTAATCAATAACACTCAATTTATCAGCCAATAACTCAGTTTCGTATATTTAATAAATACTGTTAATTCTGACAGCAACTCACGTTCTTGATTTCGTAGATGACAAGCAATTACCTTGGTTTATCGTGACAACGTACAGATTTCATTAAAACAATGTACAAATGTTGTTAATATAGAGTAATATATATGATTATTGAATAGATGTAAATTGATTGTTGTGACAACGAATGCATTAATCAATCTACTACTGCATTTAATTCCAACAATCAATGCGTTCATTGTGACAATAATCGTCGTTGTTGAGACAATAAATGTTTTGCTTGACCATTTGAAAGTTCACGGCTTTTCCTTATCGTGATACCCTTAGCTTCTCTGTGTTACCGAAGTGCCGAATAATAATTGCATTTCGTTTTCAAGTGTAGTCCGTAATAGAAGGAAGTTTTGTGTGTCTATTATCGTGAAATTTCGGTCGAATTCTTTTTAAATGTATTCATTTTTTTCGAATCCTGAGAAAACTAATTATTATTTTTGAAAATTTAAATGCAAAATAAAATATTACAGTATTATCGAGGGTCTGAAGTCCCTGAGAACCTGGATAATGATTATTTTAATAAGTCACAGGGGTGAAAAAGAGAAAATTTAGTATGATTTTTAATTTCAAATAGGCATACCATTCAACAGAAACTTTTTGTTTATTCTAAGCGACTTTCTGCCCTCGGTAATAATGTAATATTTTATTTTGCGTTTAAATTTTTCAAAAATGCTTATTAGTTTTCTCAGAAACCAAAAAAAAAAAATGAATGCGCTTAAAAATAATTCGATCGAAATTTTGCACCTGCGCTCTCAAAAAGGATTAAAGTGTTATACATTTTTGGAATCACTATTTCAAACGCTTCTAAATAAGTTGTCACATGACGTACTTTCCCATTAAAAAAAATCAAAGTTACGCCGCGCCTGTCACCTGAAGAGGGATCGTGTAAAGTTCGAAACATTGATGTTATAAGATACTTTGATTATTTTAAAAATCGACTTGTCCGAGCGTTTTGCTTATGTGCTAAAAATAAATAAGTTAATAAGGTGGGGGAGTGTAACACTTATTATAGTACACTGTATAAGTGAAATCATATGAAAAATCACACAGTGTAAAGACCTTTAGGTTAAGGACAAAAAAGGGGGATTTAAAAAATTATTATTATTGCATTCAGTAATTATTAATATAAAATACGTTCATAGTAGGAATGAACGGAATTAATTGTAACAATAAACGGAAATAATTGTAGAAATAAACGAAATACGTTAGAAGAAATAACACTGTTATTGACACAACGAATAGTCTTCGTCGGTCAATTAACGACGTTGTTGTTTCAATAAATAGTGTTCGTTGACTCAGTGAACAGAGTTCGTAATATCAATAAATAGTGTTCGTTGACTCAGTGAACAGAGTTCGTAATACCAATAAAGTGATATTATGGTATACATAATGAATGTTCATCCATTCAATAAACGTAATACATTGGCTCAACTAACGAAAATAATGAATTGATGAAGATCGCTTTGTTGTTCCAATAAAACCAAGAATTGGACAAATTTTAAGTATTGCGTTTGTTGTCTGAATTAACATTTTTATTGATATTACGTACCTTTTTCGTTGAGTGTAGTAATTTGCACTATTTTGGTATTTAATTGCCAGTTACATTGGTTTTTCTGATGACTTCAGGGCCAGGTTTCCCATAAGGCCGACTAGGCCCGGGCCCAGAGCACAAGATTTTGAGGGGTGCAAAATTTCAGATGTTTTCAATTCAATGGGACAGAAATTTGAGGGCGACTAATGAAAAGGCGGGAGAAGGAAGGAATGCCGAGACGCGAGAAAACAAAAACAATACGTCAATACCACGATGATTCCTGTACTTACACTGTTACACTTACGCTACCCATCGGTAGGAGTCGCCTTGCGTTGCATGGAATTGAAGCAATCGCGTTTGGTGTGGTATTATGGTGTATTTGGTGTTTTTATCTGCAAGCTTAGTTGGGCCAATGTGAGTCATCGCTTTGGGAGATAACAGGTGACCAAAAAGTGAAAAAAACCTCAAGTATTTCCGGACTCTATAAATTTCTTTATGAAAACGGTGCTCTAGAAATGTGCCCGAACATTGACATAGTACTCCGTATGATTCTCTTCGCACCTGTCTCAAACTGTTCCGGAGAACGCTCATTTTCGACCTTGCGACGCGTCAAGAATTACCTTCGGTCAACAATGGGAACTGAAAGATTGACAGCGTTATCACTTCTTACTATTGAGCAGCGCATCACCAAAAGAATTGCGTATGGAGACCTCATTGATGATTTTGCCCGTCAAAAAGCTAGGCGTAAAGCAATTTAACCTTGGTGATTGGTGAAATAATGGTGTTTTCTTCTTTTTTTGTTTCCTTGTTATTATATTAATACTCAAATTATGCCGGAAATGGCCTTAATTTTGTGAGATTGAAAATAAAAGCTTTCGACGATTCCTCTTTAACTTGAGTCATCCCTCCCTTTATTTTTTTAAATGAGTGTTTCATCAATGGGCAGGGGGCCAGCTACAGGGAGAGGAGTGGATGAGGGAGGCAGGCCGGTAAAAATTGGCCGCAATAATTTAATCCTGCAACGTCATTTTTATAAGGCTGGTGTATTTTTTGGTATACCTGAACAGCTTATTTCAGAAAGGGACTCGAGTCACGTTAACTAACAATCGAGAAATATGAAAAAAAAGTCTGGATCTGTAGTCCTTTTATGTAGTAAACGAAAAGTATTATAAACGATTCCCCTATTATAATAAAATGAATTGGGTCTCTTTCTATCATAAACGATGTATATACCATCCTTGTGAATGAATCCACTCTTAACAAAAAATAACACAAAACTGACACAGGTCCCTTTCTGAAATAAGCTATTCACCTAGATTACGAAGGTCTTCCAGCATTTTGTGTCTTTTCACACCACTATCAAAAGCTTCTTTAAAGTCTATATGCGTATTATAGAGCTCTATGTTGTAGTCATAAGCTTTTTCTTGTATCGTTCTAAGTATCCTTCTTAGTTATTTTTCTTAGTCTTAGTAGGTATGTACTTATGAATATTGTCTGTATTGGCTATGTTTGATGTGAATCCATTTTGAAAATCACCAATTTTATTTTCGAAGTATTCTAACAATCTATTGTGAATACTACCAGAAAGGATTTTGTATATTACATTAAAATGTAATTAGCCTATGATTATGGCATAGGTATTTCCTTTCTTCCTATCTCCTTTTTTATATATTGGCTGTATAAGGGCAACTACCCCTTCCTATTAGGTAATAAGTTCTTGCCCAGAGGTCGGATCCTCCATGGTTTAATATTTCTGCCGAAATTCCGTCAGTTCCTGGCGCTTTATTGTTATTTATTTTCTTTATTATTTGCACTACTTCTTTATAACTCGGATTTTCAATGTGCGGCACCGCCGTAATATATTGTCTCGTTTTGATCATTTTCATTGTGTGCATTTAGGTTTTCCTCGAAGTATTATTTCCATCTCATTATAATTTTTTGTTTCTCTGTTAGTAGTTTTCCGTCCGTATCTTTGCATACCGTCAATTTCGGTTTAAATTACTATGTGCTTTTTTTACTCTTCTACAGAATTTTCTGCTTTCAAGTCTGTATGATTATGGCATAGGTATTTCCTTTCTTCTTATCTCCTTTTTTATATATTGGCTGTATAAGGGCAACTGCCCATTCCTATTAGATAATAAGTTCTTGCCCAGAGGTCGGATCCTCCATGGTTTAATAATTCTGCCGAAATTTCGTCCGTTCCTGGCGCTTTATTGTTATTTAGTTTCTTTATTATTTGAACTACTTCTTTATAACTCGGATTTTCAATGTGCGGCTCCGCCGTAATATATTGTCTCGTTTTGATCATTTTCATTGTGTGCATTTAGGTTTTCCTCGAAGTATTATTTCCATCTCATTATAATTTTTTGTTTCTCTGTTAGTAGTTTTCCGTCCGTGTCTTTGCATACCGTCAATTTCGGTTTAAATTACTATGTGCTTTTTTACTCTTCTATAGAATTTTCTGCTTTCAAGTCTGTTGTTATGCTCTAGGATTTCTTGTACATGTTTTTTCAAAGCCTCTCTTTTTTATTCTGCATATTATAGTCGCTTGTATTCTCTTTTCCGATAGTTTCCTCTGTAGATTCCGTTATTATTGTTTTTATTTGTCTCCTTTTCTCCTCCGCAGTATCTTCCTTTCTGATTTCGTTAAGTTTTATTTGGACAGCATATTGATATTCTTGTCTCTTTATTGGACTTTGGAATCCTTTCACATTCCATTTTTTAATTTGACTATTTGTCCCTTTTTTGTCTAGTAAATCATCCGCTCTCGGACTCGTATACTCGGAGGCTGAATATGCTTCGCCGATACGGCTCAATAGCAAACATAAGAAGATTATTGACACCCAATTAAACCAGACAATGCGAATGATCTCAGGTACAATTCGACCAACAGCGAACTATTAGCTTCCTATTCTGAGTCACATCCCACCGCCGAAACTAAGAAGAAGTCATTCTCTTTTTAGAGAATACCGAAAAATCGAGGCTAACCATCAACTACCCATCCACCATGATAAGCTTTATATCGAAATGAACAGACTGCGCTCCATATATCCTCCATTACTAAAGACCACCTTCTTAAATCAGGAACATTTCGACCTCACCAACGCTTGGAGAAGACAATGGGAGAGCGACTCACCACAGGAAGCACGCCAAATGGACTGTATCGATCAGAAACCGCCAGGCTTTGAATCGCCCCGCAGAAGAACAGGTACCGGTAGATGAGCTCACAGCTTGCATATATGGGGAAAGGCCCTTAAGCGCTGGTTTCCTCGAAATCGGTGCCGACAACCTGCGATCGTAACACTTGCGATGAATGACATCTGACATCATAAAAAACTGTACCGTGGCAAAATAATAGCGGTGGTTTCCAAGGATGCGTTGGAAGTCACCGCTTGCTGAGCTTGCACATTCCATTGCCGCAGTGAAGAACCTTGAATTTTTCACCGTAATCTGACGTAATTCATCGCAGTGCTACGGTCGCAGGTTTTCGGCACCGCTTTCCAGGAAACCAGCACTTCACTCCTGAGTGTGACTGTGGTGCGCAACGGCAGAACGTCCGTCACGTCCGAAGGCGGTACCCTGCCACCCTGGAGTTTTCGATGAGTTCCTGAATGTGGCCGAAAATGTTTTACATTACATTAATACGAGTACATTAGATGTTCGTTTGTGATATTTCATGTAACGTTTTATACTTTTGTTTAAACTATGTGTTCTTATTGTATCTATGCCATACGATAAATACGAAAATAAAAAATAAATAAAATGTCTAGTAAATACACGGTGTGGGCCAAATAGAACAGTCCACCTCGATATTTGGCAGTATTTATTAGATTTTAAAGAAACGAAGAAACAGGCCGTTTTTTGATTTAAGTGGGAAATATTTTTACAGTACATACATCTGGCATTTGTCAACCCCCTACATTCCACTTCCCCCACCCCTTATTTTCAAATAGGGAATAGGTATCGTGTGCTAGTTCATTTGAAAGGTTATTTAATTCTCTATGCAGTAATGTTAACATTGACATAATTATTTATACAGGGTGTCCAAGAAAAATTATTTTGAATTAATTAATTGACACAAAAAGAAGAATGTATGTAATTTATAATAATGTAATTTGACTTAAATAAATTCTTCATCAATAAATACATTCTTCTTTTTATGTCAATTAATTTAATTTAAAATAATTTTTCTTGGACACACTGTATAAATAATTATGTCAATGTTAATATTACTGAATAGAGAATTGGACAACCTTTCAAATAAGCTACCTGCTTAAAAATAAGGGGGGAAGTGGAAGGGAGGGGGTTGACAAATGTCAGATGTATGTACCGTAAAAATATGTCCCCTTAGATCAAAAATCGACCTGTTTCTTCATTTCCTCAAAATCTAATAAATACTGCCAAATATCGAGGTGGACTCTTTTCTTTGGCCCACACTATACATATATTTAAAGAAACATACGATATATCCTAAGTTAGATCACATATATCTAACAAGACATGAAAGCTTTCGAATAAAAGCTTGTTTAGCTATGCGGCTCGCCACAACCAACTATCTAAAACTTATATCTCGTTAGCATTGATTCTTGTATTGCAGTCTCCCCGTTTGTTTACCCAAAAGATACGCGATACCATTCTAATGGAATATCGATCAAACACTTCACGATGTCAAAAGATCCAATTACTGGAAATTTACTCAATCACTGAACATACCGGTGGATATTGAGGAAAACGGATCAATCGCAAAGATTTACATAATATATTAGCTTAGTTCTAATAGGAATATAATTAGAATTAATTTATAGATCTTTATCTACATTTATATATTATCTTTATATACATAATATATAACTGGTTTATAGAATAACAGAAAATAGCCCTCTATTGGGACCGTGCAAGTTCGGAAGAGCGACGCCTGGTTTCACAGCTCGGCAACGTTTTTAGCACTTTTAATTATATTGACCAATTATATTAGTCCTGGTTACTGGATAATTGTCAAGGCCATAGCCCAAAAAAGAATAAGAAGAAAAAGTAAGATTGAGGTTATGTTATTAAAAGGTAAACATTAAACTACAAGCAAAATACCCATAATTAAATTCACTTAATAATTGCATATCAATTATATTAGTCCTGATTACTGGATAATTGTCAAGGCCATAGCTCAAAAAAGAATAAGAAGAAAAAGTAAAATTGAGGTTATGTTATTAAAAGGTAAACATTAAAGTACAAGCAAAATACCAATAATTAAATTCACTTAATAATTGCATATCATATCAATATCATATCAATTATATTAGTCCTGGTTACTGGATAATTGTCAAGGCCATAGCCCACAAAAGAATAAGAAGAAAAAG
Source organism: Diabrotica virgifera virgifera (assembly GCF_917563875.1). Classification (NCBI taxonomy): domain Eukaryota; kingdom Metazoa; phylum Arthropoda; class Insecta; order Coleoptera; family Chrysomelidae; genus Diabrotica; species Diabrotica virgifera. The sequence continues at coordinate 68,440,497 of NC_065444.1, forward strand.
TAAAATTGAGGTTATGTTATTAAAAGGTAAACATTAAACTACAAGCAAAATACCAATAATTAAATTCACTTAATAATTGCATATCATATCAATATCATATCATCAAATATATTAGTCCTGGTTACTGGATAATTGTCAAGGCCATAGCCCACAAAAGAATAAGAAGAAAAAGTAAAATTGAGGTTATGTTATTAAAAGGTAAACATTAAACTACAAGCAAAATACCAATAATTAAATTCACTTAATAATTGCATATCATATCAATATCATAATATCAATTATATTAGTCCTGGTTACTGGATAATTGTCAAGGCCATAGCCCAAAAAAGAATAAGAAGAAAAAGTAAGATTGAGGTTATGTTATTAAAAGGTAAATATTAAACTACAAGCAAAATACCAATAATTAAATTCACTTAATAATTGCATATCATATCAATATCATATCAATTATATTAGTCCTGGTTACTGGATAATTGTCAAGGCCATAGCTCAAAAAAGAATAAGAAGAAAAAGTAAAATTGAGGTTATGTTATTAAAAGGTAAACATTAAACTACAAGCAAAATACCAATAATTAAATTCACTTAATAATTGCATATCATATCAATATCATATCAATTATATTAGTCCTGGTTACTGGATAATTGTCAAGGCCATAGCCCAAAAAAGAATAAGAAGAAAAAGTAAAATTGAGGTTATGTTATTAAAAGGTAAACATTAAACTACAAGCAAAATACCAATAATTAAATTCACTTAATAATTGCATATCATATCAATATTGTGGAGCAACATATAATTTTTACAATTTATAACACATCATTTGCGAAATCCCATTTTCTTCAATGACAGTAGGTATGAAATATACGTCAATTTGACAATTTCAATTAACAATATGAATTATTTAAGGCATGTGTTAAGAAAGTTGCAAGATATCTCCGGTACTCGCGCACGATCGTTTCTCGTATCCCTTCCAAGTACTTGCACACAGCGAATACGTACGCGTACTTAGCAAATATTAACCAATAAACGTTAAATACAATTACTACAGATTGTTTAAAACAGTTCTTCCTCCTCATTCCCATTCTCATTTTCCCACCAGACTCTTCATATTTATGGTCTGCCAATCATGTTCGAGATCTTCATCTTAGTCTTCGACCTTCTACCTTTCCTTCTATTACAACCTATAGTTCCATGGTATCCGTTGTTCTATGTGACTATTCGTATTTGTATACTACCTACTGCAAAATTCTGTTGGATAGGGAAAGTCTGTTGGATAGGGAGAGAAGCGAAAACATAAGAAGATCATGCAATGTAGAAGACATAAATGGATGGGTGACAAAACGGAAACAGGAGTGGAACGAAGACATTAGTAGAATTGCAGAGGATAGGATAGTACGAATAGCACGAGATAAGTCACCAAATGGACGAAGAAGTATTGGCAGACCAAGAAAAAGATGGTGCGATAACTTAAACAATTTAGGAGGCTAATATTGAAGAAGAAACAGGCTTTAAAGCCTACATACAAGAAGGAAGAAGAAGAAGAATGTTGAGGACGATTTTCGGAATGGAAACCGAAACGTAGTTATTAAGAAATGGAATTTTCATTACACCAACAAGGGTGGCTCAATAAACATAATACTATAATACTGGATTATTTGTCTTGTCTACGATTATTATTTTTGTTTTGCTGGTATAGATCTGAAGTCAGAATGCTTTGGTTATCCGGATTATTACAAAACTATTATTATAAACTATAACACACAACTAAAATGGTTGCTTTATTCTGAGTAAAGGACACAGTACAAACGAAATTGTGGATGAAATAGCAAAAAAAAACATCTGAGGTATCAGAAATTATACATCTGGGATATCAGAAATGACTTCAGAAATGATATCATTTTCAAATAACGATATATTTTCTATTATCAGGAGTATCTATTAGCAGGGAAAAATGGGGATCAAAATATAAAAAATCCAGAAGACATCATTAAGACAGATACCATTAATTTACTATTCATCCATGCTTGCCAAAAAGTATTCTTTATTTTTATAATCCGGCTAAATTTTACCCAGGATCTCTTCCCATAGAATCTTTATAAAATTGGAATGAGACACGCTTCTTTCTCGAATAAATGCAATAGAGATCCAGACAACATTAGTCGACCAGTTAACATCAGCCCTCTCTTATCTTTTTTGGATAAATCTACATTATGTTGGATGTTTTATATCGATAAGTTTATAAATAACAAAATATGAAAAAAAAAGTTTAAGAAACGCTTTTCTTTAGTTACGAGTGACTAAAATTAAAAATATTATAAAAAAAATCAACTAAAAAGCAAAAAATAAAAAACACATTTGCAGAAAAGCGTAGCGCGTCTTCATCGAATAAACGGTTTTCGCCCCACGCTTTCCTTTAACGAATGTGTTAGATTTTTTAAAAAATTTTATTATTTGCTTTTTACTTGATTTTTTTATAATAAGTATGTTTAATTTTAGTCACTCGTAACTAAAGAAAAAGCCTTTCTTAAAAATTTTTTTTCATATTTTTTTATTTTTTACTTTTTAGTCTTACACTTTTCAAACATTAAAATATATCGTCATGTTAATTAAAATATGTATATATCATATAAAACATATGATGTACAAACATGAAAAGTAGTCGGAATCGGCAAAAAAATTGAAACTTTATTGTTTATTTATGAAGCATAACGTAAACAATTAACGAAAAAAGTGAAATCATGTATAGGTAGTTCATACAATTAGCTACAATCTGTAAAAGTTTCAAGTTTCTTCATTGTAAAAACCCAGAGAATTTAAGCATTTTCCGTTAAAATCTTTTTTTTTTATTTAAACAATTAATAAACATAAAAAAAATTTATTGACTATTCGTGTATTGTTCCCGCGAATGCATATATAATATGCATGCAAATTTTTAGTCATTTGCATTGAAGAAAAGGCAGTCAAATTAATGTCCAAAGATTTGACGAAAACGATTGAACTAAAGAAAAGCGTTTAATTAATTAATACGCCAAAAACGAATTCTAATGTTAATTGTAACACAAAACGTCTCTACCGGTGGTTTTTCTAAGACTACGATAAACACACGAATTTGTTGAATTCGAGTTTTAGTTGAAGTTTTGTTTCGTATTGTATTAAAATTTCACACGAATAAGCGCCGATTTTTATATAAACAAATATATAAGCGTTCAAATTTATTTTTTATTTATGAAGCATAAAGTAATCAATTAACGTAAAAAGTGAAATTATTATTAGTTCATATCATTAGCTACAATCTGTAAAAGTTTCAAGTTTCTACATTGTAATAAACAAGAGAATTTTCCATTAAAATTGTTTTTTTTTTAAACAATTAATAAACATAAAAAATTTTTATTGACTCTTCGTCTATTGTTCCCGCGAATGCATATGTCTGCAAATTTTCATTCATTTGCATTGAAGAAAAGGCAGTCAAATTAACGTCTAAAGATTTGACGAAAACTATTGAACCAAAGAAAAGCGTTTAACAAATCTTAAAATGACACAGACACAACGAATTCAAAAAAATAACGAGAATGGTGAAAATGAAAATCAATAAAGCAACAATGTTCAATGATAGCATAACAATTTACTATTTCTTTGTTTATTCATAACAACAATAAAAGGTAGTCGTATTAAGTTGCCACAAGAAAATAGCTTCAGAACATAACAATTTATTAAATAATTATACGAACATGAATACTTACTTGAGCAGCCATAATCCTCTGTCTTTCTTTGATCAATCCACATTTCTGGCAGTTGCAGTTCTTGTAAATACATTGTTTTTTGTGTCCCCTTAGTGTCGAGATCATGCCATGATTTCTACAGCGGGCACATTTAGGAATTCTTCCAGGCTTCGGTATTGACGCCATCTATAAATGTAACAATTGTTGAGATATCCACTTTTTTGAATTACTTTTTCAAGTATATAAAGTTTAATTCTTGCAGGAATGTCGTCATATTTGACCAGATATTAATATTATTGATAATAACATACAGTGTGTCAATTTAAAAACTTACAATGGCTATATCTCACGAACAAAAGCTGATATCAAAAAATGCTTGAAACCGTTTCTAGGATAGTAAGGGGGAACTAAAATGGCATGAAAGAGAACTCACCCCCATCAACCCCCTAGGCCCCACCCACCACAACCCAAAAAGTTTAAATTGCAAACCCCTACTTGTGATATATAATTGAAGAGGCTATAAAAAATGCTATCCAATGGTATAAACAATAATTATACAGGGTGAAGCAATAATTGTGAAACTTTGGCTTAAATGAAAAATTTAATGAGGTTTTGTTGAATTGCAAATTTGATAAAAATGTCAATTAAGTAAATATTTAATGTGAATTCCGTTGTTTGGTAAACAATAATACAGCCTATTATCAAATTCTGCACGAAATTTGGCAAATGTTCTAGTAATAGGGCGACATGCTTGAGTAATTCTTTCTCGCAATTCCCCAAGTGAAACAAGTTGAGTTTTATAAACAACTGATTTAACGTAACCCCATAGAAAAAAATTATATACTATTCTACTATAAAAAGTACCATCCAATGGTATAAAAATTAATTATACAGGGTGTTAATATCAGCTGGCTTACTATGACTTTTGTATTTGTAATGCTATCTCCCGGACTATTATTTTAAATGGTAAATGTCCGCTCGAACTTTTTTTTGTTGAATTAAAACTTAATTTGCTATTTTTACCTTAAATCAGTTGTTTATAAAACTTAACTTGCATCACTTGGGAAATTGCGAGAAATAATTACTCAAGCATGTCGCCCTATTACTAGAAAAACATTTGCCAAATTTCGTGCAGAATTTGAAAATAGACTGTATTATTGTTTACAAAACAACGGAACCCACTTTGCAAATTTATTTAATTGACATTTTTATCAGATTTGCAATTCAACAAAACCTCATTAAATTTTTCATTTAAGCCAAAGTTTCACAATTATTGCTTCACCCTGTATAATTATTGTTTATACCATTGGATAGCATTTTTTATAGCCTCTTCAATTATGTATCACAAGTAGGGGTTTGCAATTTAAACTTTTTGGGTTGTGGTGGGTGGGGCCTAGGGGGTTGATGGGGGTGAGTTCTCTTTCATGCCATTTTAGTTCCCCCTTACTATCCTAGAAACGGTTTCAAGCATTTTTCGTTTTCAGCTTTTGTTCGTGAGATATAGCCATTGTAAGTTTTAAAATTGACACACTGTATACGCCAGGGAAATACGGCAAAAATATACCATGTTCGGGACACTTGAGCAGCCAGGTTGCAAATAGGTTTTTTGGGTACTATATACCTGATACATTATAAATCCAAAAATGTCCGTCACAGTTCGGACGAGAATTTTAGTTATTAACAAATAAGGATCAGAAATGGCAGTTTTCTTGTTTAAATCGATACAGGTAAAAATAGGGTAATTAAATATCTTATTTATAGTATCCTTCTTTTAGTATCCTTCTTTTAAGCAGAGGTTTAAAATGGCAGTTTTTGAATTTTGGTCCGATCATTTGTTGCTTTGGAAATTGCCAAATAAAACTAAAATCTCGAAAATAAAAAATTTGTTATAACTTTTGCGAAAATAACCTTCAGACTTTCATATTGCATTAGAAGTTGAGTCAAGCAGTCCACATAATTTACAAATTTTACACATAATTTTAAGACGATTGGTCAATTAGTTTAAATTTTATTCAATTTGTTTGTCCTAAAAAGCTTTTTCTTTGCAATGTTATTGTTCAGAAAATAATAACGATATAGCAATTCTGTGCAAACCACATGAAAGAAGAATAGTTATGTTTTCAAAGTATTTAAAAAAATCATTAAAAAGTCATTTTTAGCAATCCGAAAAACATTTTACTAAAGTAGAGTCATTTTTAGTTTATAAACAATTTGAATAACTTTGTTAATATTGACTATAGATTAAAAATACTTTAGGATTTGAATAACTGATATTTTTATACGAATTTTCAAAAAAAAACTTTTCGCCTAGGTTAATTACGGTCAAAGTTAGACACTTTTTTTATTTAATTTACTGCTACTTTGTTTATAATAATCAAGCAAACCAACTAATGCCATTTTAAAGTTCAAGGTGTATAGTTTATGTGTAAAAGTTTGAGTAAACTTTAAACTTCAACAGAGTGGTTAATAAAGCTTTAAAAATGACGTCCTAACGAAATCGATTCGTGGTCGGCGGGGGGGAAACATTAAAATCCGTGCACTCAAAAAATAAAATTGATTCTTTAAACATATGCTGCGGTTAATACCTTCAGAGCTTGTTGATGGATTTTAATCATAATGTTTTTAATTTGTATGTACTCGTAGTCTTGTAGAGTACGTTATGGACACACATCCCCACTTAACACTACAAAATATTAGGGGAACCCCCCTTATCACTCAGGGATATGAAAAATAGATTACGACCAATTCTAAGACCTACCGAATATACATATATAATTATCATAAAAATCGGTCAAGCGGTCTCAGAGGTGTATGGCAACTAACACTGTGACAGGAGAATTTTATAGGTGTAAATATATAGATGGCTATTAAAAAATAGGATTTGGTGATAGAAGAGTGAAAATTAAGGGTTGTATGTATTTTTTATTGCTAGATAATATAAAATTAAGGTAGGTAAAATTTTGTCCAAAAAAATAAAAAAAATGTCAGGGAGGCAACCCTTCTTATATCGTATGTGTATGAAAAATAGATTAAAACCTATTCGCAGTCCTACAGGATATACGTGTAAAATTTAATAAAAATCGGTCAAGTCGTTTCGGATGAGTTTGGTAACTAACACTGTTACAGGAGAATTTTATGTGTATAGAAGTAACTATGAACTAAACAATAAAAGTGGCTGATTTTGACTGTAATTAACCTAGGCGAAAAGTTTTTTTTTAAAAATTAGTGTAAAAATACCAGCTTTTAAAATCCCAAACTAGATTTAATCTACAGTCAATATTAACAAAGCTATTTCAAAAAAAGATAAAAAAGATCAAGGCAGGTTTTGTTTATATTTGATTCAGAGTTGGACTACCATCTCCATATAGCTATTTCAGCATCCTTATGCATCATCAGTGAAGTTTATGCAGTCACAACTCTGAAGGAAATATAAACATTCTGCCTATTTAAGGCAAACCATCGCGATGCAATGAACCCACCTTTTGAGACGCAATTTAGCGACATCTCTCGTATTACAAGGAAAACAACGAAAAGCTCCAGATACAAAGTTTACTACCTTTTAAACAATTAGAATAATTGAAATAAAAATATAATAAACAATATTTTAAATCTAAGACTTTTCGTAAATAAACTGCTTTCTGGCTGCATCCCGTATCTCCAGATTTTACAATATATAATCACAAAGACGACGAAAATAGGAGAAAGCAAATAGAGGACACTTGCCACGCATTTACCTTCTCTTCGTCTAGGAAAAGGACCGAAAGACAGTTTCTAAATACTCAAAACTGAGTAAAAATTAAAAAGATAAAAAAGATCAAGGCAGGTTTTGTTTATATTTGATTCAGAGTTGGACCACCATCTCCATATAGCTATTTCAGCATCCTTATGCATCATCAGTGAAGTTTATGCAGTCACAAGGCTATTTCAATTGTTTATAAGCCAAAAATGACTCTACTTTAGTAAAATGTTTTCGGAATGATAAAAATGACTTTTCATTGATTTTTTTAAACACTTTGAAAATATAAGTATTCTTCTTTCATGTGTTCAAAATCTGTTTTGGGAACAACAAATTGAATTAAATTCAAACTAATTGAGGAATCGTCTTGAAATTTTTTGGGCATTATATGTACTGGTTGACCGAACTTTTCATGCAATTTCAAAGTCTTAAGTTCATTTTCTCAAAAGTTATAGCAAATTTTTTATTTTCGAAATTTTAGTTTTATTTTGCAATTTGCGAAGGAACAAATGATCGGATCAAAATTCAAAAACTGCCATTTTAAACCTTTGCTCATTTGCTAAAAGATGAATACTCTAAATAAGATACTTAATTACCCTATTTTTACCTATTTAAACGAAAAAGCTGCCATTTTTGACGCTTATTTGTTAATAACTAAAATTCTCGTCCGAACTGTGACGGGCATTTTTGTATTTATAATGTATTAGGTATATAGTACCCAAAAACCCCAATTGCAACCTGACTGCTTAAGTATCCCGACAAAAACCTTATTTCTCTGGACTAATATTTGATTTTTTCAAAGACGAAAAAACATATTTTAAGGAATTACGGGAAAATAGTCATCATAAACCTGTACGCGTCTACTGTTGGACAAAGGTCTTCCTCAGCTCTTTTTATCTATCTCTGTCTTATATGGCTTGCAACCAAATACTGCTGATACGCTTCAGGTTGTCAATCCATCTGGTTGGTGGACGCCTTCTGCTCCGTAGTGCTTCATGTTTTGGCCTCCACTAAACCACATGTTTTGTTCATCGGTTGTTTGCTAACCTGGCGACGTGTCCTGCCAAATTCCATTTTAAAAACGCGAATTTTTCCATAGCGTCTTTTGTTTTTGTTCAATGGCGTATTTCTTCATTTGGGATTCGGTCTCTCAGAAAGACACCCACATGTGGTACTCCATGGCCCGCTGAGTCACGCAAATCTTGTTCACTACCTTTTTTGTGAGTGTTAATGTTTCTGCTCTATAAGTTAACACCATAAAAGTACAGGTAACACATACTGATCAAAAATTTTGCTTTTGAGGCATATGAGTAGGTCCGATTTAAATGCATAGTTTAATTTGCAAAAGGCTGCTAGGCTAATTTTATGCGATGTGGAAGCTCACATGTGAGACGCTCAGAGTACCAGTGGCTTAACCCAAAAACGAAGTTTTGAGATAAATGCAATATTTGCATACATACTTCCATTATGCCTATGGGATATGGGATGGCGCTACAAATTATGTAGCACCATTTAGCCAAATATAGAGGTAGGTTGTGTAGACCCTTGGTAATCCGACGATTTAATGTTACTGCTTTTATTGATATATTAATCTAAAAATGCTCAATTTGTGCGTTAGGCCACTGTTGCTCTGAGCGCCTCATATCTGGTTATCTCTGCCAAACGCCAAACCGAATTTCATGTCCTAAATTACCTATTTATTTGATGCACTCTGCTCAATATCCCTTCCATCAACTACTGGAATATATTATGCAGACAATTTTAAAAACTGCAATTAAAGATTTCCAGACGGTCTTAAATCAAAAAGACACAAAAAACAATTTGGCTTATTTAAAAAATATGTAATTTTAGTTTTTTGAGCGACACAATAAGTGTCTCGAGAAACAAGTAACGACATGATACGAATGCATTAAAATAGTTTGAAGAGGCCATTAATAGTAAAGTACATTTCACCAATTTGAGACTGTTTTCGATTTTCGCTACATACTCCACAGCCAATGGTTCACTGTACTGTAAAGCATAAGAACTACGAAACTAAATTGCTTTAGTCAAGTATTGAAAGCATGAAACAAGTTATTTATAAATTGAATTAAAGATAGGCTGTTATAATCTTGTTTTACCGTATCTTGTTACAACCAGATTAGTTATTATATATACAGGGTGTCCCAGACTAAGTTACCCACGCTATATCTCTTAAACGAATAGAGATTTTCGAATGGGACAAAAGGTGATATATTCTACTTGTAACACACTTTAATATGGCGTACAAAAAATCATCCCCTAAATAATCATCCCTTAGTTACAACCCCTAACTTTAATATTTTTAATAGCACCCTGTATATTTTTGTATAGTTTTGGATGTGGTCTTTTATCGTCTATTCAACACATTTTTTGAAAATAAAATCGGTTCGTATATAACCTAGAAACTATCAGTTTATTTTTGTTAAATTGTGTGTCCCAGACTAATTTATCCAGGCTATATTTCTTAAACGAATAGAGATTTTCGAATGGCACAAAAACTGATCTATTCCATTTGTAATACACTTTCATATGGCGTAGAAAAAATTCATCCCCTAAATATTCATCCCTAACTTACAGTGTGCTATTAAAAAAAATAAAGTAAAGGGTTGTAACTAAGGGATGAATATTTAGGGGATATTTTTTTTCTAGGCCATATTAAAGTGTATTACAAATGTAATAGATTATTTTTGTCCCATTCGAAAATCTCTATTCGTTTATGAAATATAGCCTTGATAAATTAGTCTGGGACACACAATTAACAAAACTAAACTGATATTTTCTTGGTTATTTACGAACCGATTTTATTTTCAAAAAATGTGTTGAATAGACGATAGAAGACCACATCCAAAACTATAAAAAAATATATAGGGTGCTATTAAAAAAATTAAAGTTAGGGGTTGTAACTAAGGGATGATTATTTAGGGGATGATTTTTTTGTACGTTATATTAAAGTGTATTACAAGTAGAATATATCACCTTTTGTCCCATTCGAAAATCTCTATTCCTTTAAGAGATATAGCGTGGGTAAGTTAGTCTGGGACACCCTGTATATATATATATATATATATATATATATATATATATATATATATATATATATATATATATATATATATATTCTATATATATTCTACTTGTAATACACTTTAATATAACGTACAAAAAAATCATCCCCTAAATAATCATCCCTTAGTTACAACCCCTAACTTTAATTTTTTTAATAGCACCCTATATATTTTTTATAGTTTTGGATGTGGTCTTCTATCGTCTATTCACGAACCTTCTCCAAACGAAATAAAAACTTATACTGAAATGATGGCATCTCCTGAGGTAAAATGTTCCGGAAGTAAAATGAGCCTCCATTCGGATCTCCGGGTGAGGACTATCTCAGGGGGAACACCATTGCAGGTTAGAAAAATCAGGATAGGGTCTTGGAATCTTGGTAGTCTTACAGGTAAGTCTCTGGAGTTAGTGGATGCGCTCAAACGAAGAAGAGTTCAAATTGCTTGTATTCAAGAAACTAGGTGGAAAGGACAAAGGGCGAAAGAACTAGGTGATGGATATAAATTGTGGTATGTAGGGAGTAGTAACACTAGAAATGGAGTTGGTATAATTGCTGATAGTGAAATGAAAGATAACGTAGTAGATGTTGTAAGAACGAGTGATAGAATGATGTCAGTGAAATTTGTAATTGATAAAGAGGTATTGAATGTTGTGTGTGTGTATGCTCCTCAAACAGGTCTGGGTGAGAATGAAAGAAGAGCTTTCTATGATCAATTGGGAGACATACTGAGTGATATTCCAGCGGAGGAGAAAGTTATAATAGGAGGTGATTTCAATGCACATGTGGGCCAAGCCAAGACAGGATATGAAACAATACATGGGGGATTAGGCTTTGGAACTAGAAATGAAGCTGGAGATGACATGCTAGAATTAGCAACAGCATTGGATATGGCGATTGTTAACACATTCTTTAAAAAGAGAGAAACTCAACTTATTACCTACAAAAGTGGACAACATCAATCCCAAATAGACTACTTCATGATAAGGAAAGAAGACATACGTGAATGCAAGGACTGCAAGGTAATAGTTAGTGAGACAGTAAGCCAACAACATAAGCTGCTTGTTCTGGACATCGAAGTAAAAAGCGAAACTAAACAAAAATATCGGAGAGGACCACAAAAAATCAAGTGGTGGATGCTAAAAGATGAGAAGGAAGGTCTATTCAGGGAAAGAATAGTAGAAAAAATATGTTGGAACATGAAAGGAAGCCCTAACACAATTTGGAGAAAAATGGCCAATATTATTAGAGAGACGGCTATTGAAATACTTGGGAAAACGTCAGGAAAGAAGTTTGAAGATAAAGAGACTTGGTGGTGGTCAAATGAAGTACAAGGAAACATAAAAGAGAAGAGAAAATTATATAAAAAGTGGCAAGAAACCAGATCGGACATAGATCTTCAAAACTATATGGTCGCCAAAAAGAAAGCGAAAGTAGCAGTAGCAAAAGCTAAAGCAGAAGCGTATTCAAACCTATACGATCAACTTGATACCAGGGAAGGCGAAACGAAGATATATAAAATAGCCAAACAGAGAGCAAAGAAAGCAAAAGATTTTAATCAGATTAGATGTATCCGAGATGAAAATAATAAAATACTAGTTCACGAAAGGGATGTCAAAAAGAGATGGAGAAAGTACTTTGACAGCTTATTAAATGAAGAATTTGACAGACAGCCTGTAGAGTCAACGGAGACAGTAGCAGCAATGGTCACCAAAATAACCAACGAGGAAGTGGCTCAAGCGCTTCAAAAAATAAAGAAAGGAAAAGCGGTAGGACCAGATGATATTCCTGGGGAAGTATGGAGAGCATTGGGAGAGACAGGAACAAGGTGGCTAGCAGGTCTATTTAATAGAATTATGGAAGTTGGACAAATGCCAGACGAATGGAGAAGCAGTATACTGGTACCTGTTTACAAAAACAAGGGAGATATACAACAATGTACAAACTACAGGGCTATAAAACTGCTTAGCCACACCATGAAAATATGGGAAAGAGTAATTGATAGACGGATACGTGAAGAAACCGAAATATCCGAGAATCAATTTGGCTTTATGCAGGGTAGATCAACAACAGATGCAGTTTTCATTATAAGGCAGTTGATGGAAAAATACAGGAGTAAAGAAACAAACGCTCATATGGTATTCATTGATCTTGAGAAAGCATATGATAGAGTTCCTCGAGAGATTCTGTGGTGGGCACTCAATAAGAAAGGAGTCCCTGGTGAATATGTAAAGATTGTGAGGGATATGTATGAGGGAGTAACGACTAGTGTTAGGACAGGTGTGGGAGAGACTGATAAATTTCATGTGAAAGTAGGATTGCATCAAGGTTCTGTGCTTAGTCCGTATTTATTCTCATTAGTTTTGGACCAGATAACAGCGAAAATACAGGGTAACATTCCATTGTGCTTAATGTATGCTGATGATGTCGTGTTAGTAGGAAATAGTGAAAGAGACTTAGAACAAAAACTGGAACAGTGGAGACAAGCTCTGGAGGAAAAAGGTTTAAAACTTAGTAGGACAAAAACAGAGTATTTGGAATGTTCATTTAAAGATGGAGCTACTACAAATAAAATGGTATCTTTGGATGGTGAAATGATTGTAAAAAGCAATAGTTTTAAGTACCTAGGATCGGTATTACAGAGTAATGGAGAAATAGATGGAGATGCATGCAGTAGAATTAGGGCTGGATGGATGAAGTGGAAAGAAGCGAGTGGTATGTTGTGTGACAGAAAAATTCCAATGAAGCTGAAGGGAAAATTCTATAAAACAGCCATAAGACCAGCTATGATGTACGGAACTGAATGTTGGGCAGTGAAAAAGAAAGAGGAACAGCGAATGCATGTGGCGGAAATGAGAATGCTTAGATGGATGAGTGGAGTGACAAAGAAGGATAAAATTAGAAATGAGTATATTAGGGGAAGTCTAGGTGTGGCACCAATTGATGCCAAAATGAGAGAGCATAGGTTAAGATGGTTTGGTCATGTTCAACGTCGAGACGTTAACCACCCAATACGAAGAATAGCTGAAGTGCAGATTCCTGGAAGGAGTAGGAGAGGAAGACCAAAGAAGAGCTGGGGGGAGACGATAAGGCAGGACATGTTGGTAAAGGGGATTAACATTGATATGGCCCAAGATAGAATTGTGTGGAGAAATGCAATTAGGGAAGCCGACCCCGCATAGGGATAAGGCAAAGAGAATGATGATGATATATATATATATATATATATATATATATATATATATGGCTCACAAATGATAGGAAGCCCGCTACAACCTGCCGATGAATGGAAGCCCGCGGTTTACGGGGTAAGGGGATTGTAGCACTGTCTTATTCCTACAGTCTTACGAAGCCCACTCGTATAAACGCGTTCACAGTGTATATGGATTACGCATTATACGAAGCCCGACGATGTTGCCATGTTTTAATTTACGTTTAAATAATACGACTGTTCTACGAGATCCTTATATGTGTATATAAGTCGTCATATTGCCTGTTATAAGAAGCCCAATTCTATTCAGCAATCTATACGAAGCATTTTAGAAGAGTCAAGATAGAACGAAAAGATGCATTGTTTCGGAGCAATTCAAACAAGATTATCTTTTTCTAAAACTTTTTTTGTTAGTTTATATACATGTTAAAGTAAAAAGTTCTACTCACAGATTTTGCCGCTAATTGTTTATTATTTGTTTAAACAATAACAATAATTGTTTTGTACAGTGTGTCCAATTAACACGTTGACGGACACTGCGTCAAATGTATAAGCAAGTGTTGTGACACTATATGTATTTTGCAAAGTAGAATAGGGAAAAATTCAACGTATATAGACGTTGTGTCACATTACATCAATGGAAATTAGACGACTATAGACGTTCTGTTCGTCAACGTGAAAAGTTGTGCATGGTCTAAATTAAAAATAGAACCATCAGTTCATTTTTTTAAGCCATATACGAGATATTATGTCAAAAAATATGAATTTTACTCAAGAGTAAAGTAGCTTTATTATTCAAAATATTAAAAATTGTTGTAATGAAAAGTTGTTTGGAATTAAGAACTATATTCTAATATGCCATTTCATCTTTCTAATTAAAAAAAAGTTGAATTTTTTTAATTATGGATATACAACATTATTTTCAGTTATTTCAATTATGATAACTCTTTTATTATAGACCAGTAAGGATCTGTGAAAAAACGTCTATTTTTGGATGTGAAAGGTGGCATTCGAATTTTTGCAGATAAAGTAAGGTGATAACTTCGTTAATAATAATTTACTTATGCTCCTTCTCAAATATGTCCGGAACATTAATAAAAAAAAATAAAATATTTAAAAATTCGAAAAACGTCGATTTTTTTCTGTTTCTTTGCTTATAACTTTAAAACGATTCGTTTTGGAACAAAGTCGTAGAGAAATAAAATAAAGATAATTGAATTTTGTATGATATCGGACTGGTCAAAAATGTCTTAACTTATAACTTTTTCTGCAATATAGCAATAAATACAAAATAAGGGGGCAAAATATGCCTGTTGTTATTCAATGTTTTTAACCACTTCGGTGGTACTTAGAACCTTAGTAATTCACTTAGGAAATTCTTTGTAACATACTTAAACCGTGTACCAAATTTCATTAAAATCGACCTAATAGATTTTGCATAATAAATTTGCAATTTAAATGTTTTTAAAAAAGTTCAAAATTTTTAAAATCTTTCTGAACAAAAAGTAGACCATTTAGAAGTTGTCTAATTTTTTTACATATAAAGAGGTGCTTTACCTATCTAATACAGTTTACAGACTTAAAATCGGATTATTTAAGGGGCCTCAGCAATGTTTTAAAGTTATAAATAATTTTTTGGCTTATAAACAAATAGCTTTGTTTAATAATAAACAATTAATTTTTAGCAATGCAAATAATTAAAACCGGTATAATTTGATTTAAACTTTCAAATTATGTCAGCAGAATTGCTATTTTATTTTTTAATCAAAATTATTCGCGTTCAAAAATTGCACTTTTTCGATTTTTTGAAAGTTCCACTGCGTTTATCTCGAAAACTATGCATCCTACGAAAAAACTTGTAAGAACATTTTTTGCTTAGACTTACCCAAGAAATATAAAAAAATGTTTTATTTTGCGAAAAATCGATGTTATGTAATTCCTCAAGTTCTTTGTTTATAACAATTTTATTGACATCCGGATCAACTGTTACCCAAAAAAATCGTGTTCCACGGGTCAGAAAATACATAAAAATCTTGGGTAAGTCCATCTAAATAAAGGAGCGCGCATCACCCCCTCCTGGCCACAGGACTAATTTGTTTATAAGCCAAAAAATTGTTTATAATTTTAAAACATTGCTGAGGCTGCTTAAACAATCCGATTTTAATTCTGTGAAGTGCATTAGATAGGTGGAGTGCCTCTTTATATGTAAAAAAATTGACAAATCTTTGTATATACCAGTTTTTGTTGTGCAAGATTTTAAAAAATTTTAATTTTTTAAAAAAAGTTTAGATTGCAAAATTATTATTCAAAATCTAGTAAGTCAATTTTAATGAAAATTGGTGTACGGTTTTAGCACATTACAAAAATTTTCTAAGCGAATTAGGAAGGTTCCAAGTGTAACCTAAGTGATGGAAAATAATTGAATAAGAACAGGCTTGTTTTGCCCCCTTATTTTATATTTATTGCTATTTTGCAGCAAGGGTGATTAATTAAGAGATTTTTAACCAATCGCATCTGATAGAAAATTTAATTACCTTTGTTTTATTCCTATACGACTTTGTTCCAAAATGAATCGTTTTAAAGTTATAAGCAAAAAAACTTGAAAAAAAAAACGAAATTTTTTGAAATTTTTAAATATTTTATTTTTTTTATTAATGTTCCGGGCATATTTGAGACGGAGCATCAATCAATTATTATTAACGAAGTTATCACCTAACTTTATCCGCAAAAATCTGAATGCCACCTCTCACCTCCATCTAAAAACATATCCTTACTGGTCTATTATTAATTATACGAAAAAAAGTTATCCTTTGTAAAAAGTTCTGCATGGCCAAAGACCTTAAATACAACCATCTTATATCAATTTTGATTAATTTTATACGAGGTATGTCAAAAAAGATAAATTTCGATCAAGAATAAAGTACCTTTATAGTTCAGAATATTTCAATGAGAAGGATGGAATATTGGAAGATGGTTTTTAGTGTTGTTCTGAAGCTATTTTCTTGTGGCATTTTTATAATTATTTTGATTGGGAAATAAGCCACAATTAAATTGAAAAAATAATTTTATTAACGTTTCGACGCCCAAATCGGATGTCTTTGTCAAAATACAAAATATTACCGAGTAAATATTAGTAATATTTTATATTTTGACAACGACATCCGATTTGGGCGTCGAAACGCGAATAAAATTCCCAACCTAGCGACCCGGCATTGGTCGCTAGGTAGATTGTTACGCGAGTGGTCGCGCGTGAGATTTTCTCTCACATATCCAAATTTTACCTTTTTTTACAAAATAAAGTTTTTAAAACAGTTTTTAACCTTTTTTTATTAACTAATAATAAGAAAAAAAGAATGTAACATAATATAGATAATAATATAATAAAATAAAAAGAAATAATCGGAATTAAACCAATATTAATCAATCTCCGTATCTTGATAATTTACGGCACAGCACACAAATATAACAAGAATGCTCTGGAAAAATTGATTGATGACAATTACAATTTTTTTTACATTATTTTAGGTTTTAAGTGCCAAAATAAAATTAATTTTTATGTACAGTTCGTAACGCGGGTGGTCGCTTGATGAGAGAATGTCTCACTTGAAGCGCGCTGACTCAACAATTGGGTGATATTAGGTCAACTGAGTCACTATCTAAGCGGACGATTCTATTAGATTGTCGAGGGAGGATAGTTAGGAGACTAGAAGGAACTACAGATCTTATAATTTCCCAGAAAAAAAATTCTGTGCAATTTTCTGAAACCGTGAGAGAAAATCTCATATAGCGACCACTGGCGGGTTAATGATGGTTTTTAGTTCTAAACAACTTTACATAAGCACAATTTTCAATATTGTGAAAAATAAGGGTATATTATTTAAGTACTCTTGGGAAAATTCATATTTTTTTTATATACCTCGTATAAAATTGACAAAATTTGATATTAGACGGTTGTATTTTAGGTTTTAGACCCTGTAGAACATTTTATAAAGAATAACTGTTTTTCGTAAAATGAATAATAAAAGAGTTTTCCACCTACCTCTACCGAAAGTATACTTTTCCGGACCTGATTGTAGGGAGCAAAGTTGTACTTTTCCTCCCTAGGGAAGAAAAGTAAAAGTGACATCATGGTATTTCATTCATAAAAATATAACTTTTTGACGCCCTGTACAATATCTATTTTCTATTACGTAAGTTTGTATACATTTTAACGTTTATTTATAAAACACTCTGTATTTCACAGAATGGTAAAAAACTGTAAGCTGTTATTTTGATTTAACAATGTTTACATTTTTATTTTGACTTATATTTGACAGTTGACAGTTATATTGTACGTACTTATTAGTTTTAGTTCTAATAAATTTTGTTGGTTAGTTACATAAATAAATTAAGTAAACATGAAAAAATGACTTGTTATTTGAGGAAGGTAGAAAAACCATATGTATAACATGGGAGTAAAGTGCCTTTTCCTCCCTTGAATGATTACTGCCCTCCGCTACGCGTCGGGCAGTAAACTTCATTCTCGGGAGGAAAAAAAGCACTTTCCTCCCTTGTTATACAAATATCTATATGTATCATAATTGAAATAAACAACTAAAAATAATGTTGATTAGAAAAACTTTCAAATTTTTTTTTTGCCATTAGAAGGATGAAATTGCATATCAGAATATAGTTCTTAATTCCAAATAATCATATTAAATTATATAATTTAAAATAATTTTAAAAATATCGTTGAATTTTGTTTCTATTTTGTTTTTGATTATGCTGAATCCGAATATGGCATTACAATTTGAAAATGCTTATAAAGAAGCTCTTCTACACTATGTCTGCGTACCAGAACCTGCGAACCATATTTGAAACATTTTTATTACAAATTTTACGAAAAAAAGTTTATTCTTCATAAATTGCTCTGCATAGTCTAAAATCTAAAACCCAATCATCAGATATCAAGTTTTATCAAGAATAACTTTTTTCGTAAAACTGGTAATAAAAAAGTTATTAATAGGTTCGAAGTTACGCAGACATAATGTTTAAGAGCTAAACATATTTTTGTTGAAAATTTATTATTGTTCAAGCTTATTATTAAATTTATTTTAGGTAAGTTTTAGAGAAAACATTTTTGATCACTTTTTATAAACAATTTTTTAGTTGGTAATTTTCGGTTTTTGTATTAGGTACATTTTTGTTATCTTTCTTAATTTTTGTCAAAAAGGAATAGTTTCATTCATAGTTTCATAGTTTCATTTCTAAAATAAAATTATTGAGTAAATTTTAAAAAATACATCAAATGCTTTAAAAAATCACCTATAAAATTTTAAAAAATCTTTTCAAACTTGAGTAATACCGTTTTAAAGTGCTGGTAATTCTGTAAACTACGTTTTTACTTAAAACTTACGTAAAAGTTTTCAAAAATTGCATTTTTGCGTCATATCATTTGAATTAAATTTTTGGCATTTTTTTGAATGAAACATTGTTTAGTAAGATGTTTGAAAGGTAAGTTGTGCAAATTTGAGAGCTTTATAAGAAAAATTTTATTAGTTACACATTTTTAAATAATGTTTAAACAAAATTCAGCCCACACCGTACTTATGCCCATACATTTTATTTCTTTTTATTATAACCATAAGATAGCTTAATTGTTCTTCTTTCCAATTAAGCTATCCTTTCTTATTCCTTCTCTTAATTTTCTTCTTTCTTGTCCAATTTGAAAAATTTTTTTTGATCCATTAATTAGAGAAATACACTGAAATAACTCAGCCGTGCACTTCGCTAGTTTACAGTGCGCCAATGTTTGTGAGAAGGGTGACTTTAGCGTTATAAATAAAAAATTATAGAAGCTACAGATTTAATTTTATAAAAATTTTAATCTTATATTTAGGTTTTTTTCAATAGTCTGAATTTTTCAATAGTCAAGTCAGTTTTTTTCTAAAATTTATATTTTCGGGGTTATTTAAAGAAACATCTAATTTCGCAGTTCATTTGTTTAATAAAAAATTAAGTGCCCACTTCTAGAGTAGAACTTTTTAATATGTTGTTTATTAAACATTTCTTAGGGCCATCGGTACATAATTCGCAAATATTTTAAGGCTATCCCTACTTTTTCTGTCTGCCCTACACGGCAAATTACGTGTAGTAAAATTGTCACTGGTATGGATATGTAAACTTTACTTGACAATTTCATCATTAACTGTAAAGATGGCTTTTGAATGTTCTTGGATAACTTTTACTAGTATAATTAATTGCCTTAATTGTTAATTCAGTTAATTAATATGATTATTTCATATTTCCGACCAATAGAAAGCTACAGAAATACAAATTAAATTGATCATTTTTGATAATATCCCATCGTCAAGTATATTACGTCAGATGCCCTTCGTTGCTGTGAAAAAATACATTCAGTGACATTAATGACAATTACTGTTTTAAAACTTATAAAAGTGATGACTTTCAATCGTCAAATATTTATAACAACTGTGTGTTTAATTGTACTAATTTGTACTTACATAAATAAATTACAATAAAATTTTGGTTTTAAACAGTTTTATTCATGAAATAATCGCAGCAAATTGCAGCTCGATCTCTGAAATTATTATCGAATTTTTTCCCTCGTGCCACTTGACGTAATTTCACTCCCCTTCGGGTCGTGAAATTAATACTGTCAAAGTGTCACTCGGGAAAAATTCGATAATTTCAGAGCTCTTGTGCAATTACTACTGATAATTTTTTCACTACTTATGTATTCAGTAATAATTTATCTACTGTACAACAAAAGCTAATAATCAATCGAGAAAAGAGGAAAAGTGATAAAGTGATTTTTTAATACTTATATTGTTACTATGAAACGCTTACAATTTTGAACATCTGTAACAACACAATACTTGGATCACTGAATATATCCTGGTGTATTCTCTGCTTTGGATCTTCCATAAATAATAAACAATAAATAACTTTTTATTAAGTTCACGTCTTAAATCAATTATTTATTAAACACATTATCAATATTATTTAATCAACAACTGAAAATATTCCCAATGCCAGGTCAAATATTTAAAATTGTCACTGTCTGACTGACAATATGCTGGCAATATTCTATTTACTACTGACAAAGATTTGGAAAATATTACCACGGACATTGTGTTCATTTTTTTTCAAATCCTGAAAAAAAAACAATAAATATTTTTGAAAAATTTAAACGCAAAATGAAAGACTAAATTATTACCGAGGGCCGAAAGTCTCTTACAATAAATAAAAAGTTTATTTTGAATGAGATATTTTGAAATTAAAAGTCACACTAAATTTTCTTTTAGTTTTTTAGCACTGTAACTTATTAAAATAAACATTATAGAAGTTCTCAGGGACTTTCGGCCCTCGCTAATAACGTAATATCTTATTCTGAGTTTAAAATTTTCAAAAATAATTATTAGTTTTCTCAGAATTCGAAAAAAAAAATTAATTCCATTTGAGTAGCATTTCAGCAGAAACTACGTACCCATCCCCTTAATGAAATTAAAAAACATCTATATTGTTTGATTTTTTCCGGAGGGAAAATCTATATGCATTTGTATTAAATATTTTGTATTTGTATTAAATGAGGCGCTCAGAGCAACAGTGGCACAGTCCACAAATTGAGCATTTTTAGATTAATACATCAATAAAAGCAGAAAAATTGGATATATGGTTCAACAGTGGTCTACACAATCTAGCTCTATATTTGGCAAGATGGCACTACATAATGTATTGTTGCCTTGACAAATACTAAAAATACGAATGAAACAGTGGCATAACCCTCAATTGTGTGGCTCAGACCCATCAAACAAGTATTCATCGTATCAGAATCAGAATAATACGCATAATTCATAAGAATGACTATTTTTAATTTTATAAAGTAATATTTAATAATAATAACTTTAACCCCGTCCTTGACTGAGTGGTAAGAGCGCCTACCTTTGGATCGAAAAATCCGAATGGTTGTGAGTTCGAATCTCACCAGGGTCAGAAATGTTTCATTTATTATAAATTAATAAATGAAAATAGTTTCTGTCCTTGTGGGATCGGTACTCACCGGAGGGACCGCAGACGTTCGGATACAGTTAGCGTCTCTTTGCAAAGACAATGACGTCAACTTTGCAAAGTAACAAGACACTTACTCAACACACACACACACTACACATTACACTAGGTACCTAACTGTTAAAAATTACCGTACCTACCATGCCAATGGCCATTAGTTGTCGAGGCATTAACCTTTTTTAAATAAAAAAAAAACAATAATTTAATTTGTCATATTAATTTCCTATTTGGTAGCAAATTTTGTGGCTTATTACAAACTAAAATAGTAAATTAGTAATACAAAGTATTAATTTGTATTAATTGTATCAATTAAAATAAATAATTCTTTTGCGATTCAATTTTTAAATCTTTTTTCTGTCGGTATCTTACTGTGTACAGGTAATGCTAAGAATTACCATAATCTGTTCTCGGGAGTCTTAGTACACAAGATTAATGACGATGAACGACCCAAAAATACGAAAAATGTGCATTGCCAGGTAATAATAAAAATGTTTACAAGCTAATAGTACTTTGAGGAATACGCAAAAACGTTGCCAAACTTCAGGGCTTCTTATAATCGGTAGCTCAATGTGGGCTTCCTAACGCTGCTGAACTTCTACAGAGTATATACTTTTTTTCGCAGCGCAAACTGGTGGTAGATACCATGAACTACGAGTGTATGTTTTGATAATAATTCCAGGCATAAGCAGCCCGGGCTTCGTATTGTTAATCATGATTTCAGAGCTACCTATGGTACATTTCTAAAATTTGTCCGAATATATATGAAGCCCAAGCGTATTCACATGTTCTGAGCTTGGTTAAAATATCGAGAGATGGTGTAAAGTACGTTTTTTGGGGAAATAACATTAAAGAATTACGAAGCCCGAATCCGGGCTTCGTAAGGAGGTGTCGGGCTTCGTATGACCGGTGCGATATAGCGTTTTTGGCTTCCTAAAGTCGGAATCCATATATATATATATATATATATATATACACCTATATATATTATCGGTTTACAACGTTCTCCGATTCCGGTACACGTTCGCCATTCCTCTCTGTCCGCACATTGATCTACTTGCAGACCTCTTTCATCCATGGCTTTGTTTATTCCTTCCTGCCAACTTTTTCTCGGCCTTCCTACCTCTTCTTCTTCTACCTTGTGGTTTCCAGTTTTATATTTGTTTTGGAAATCTCTTCGTGCATTCTTTGTACGTGACCAAACCATCGTAGTTGTATTTCATTGATTTCGTCATTTATTGTATGTGTGACCTTCATTATTTCTCGTATTCGTTCATTGGTAACATGTTCTCTTCTTGATCTTCCTACAGCTCTTCTCCAGAAATCCATTTCGGTGACCTCTAACATTCGTTTTGCTTTTTCCTTCATAGGCCATTCTTCGCAGCTGTATGTTATCATGCTTTTCACTACGGCGTTATAGACCTTTTTCTTGTTTTGGTTGTTTATCTGCTCGTCCCAGAGTACTGAGTTTAGGAGCGTAATTGCTTTACTGCCCTGAGTATTTCGTTTTTTAATGGCTCCGTACAGTGTTCCATCATTCGTGATTTTCATACACAGGTATTTATATTCGTTACATTTACTGATTGTTTCTCCTCCTTCTAGTATCAAGTCCTGCTGCGTTCCACCGATATTCTTATATTTGGTTTTTCTTATGTTGATTTCTAGTCCCCGTTTCCTGTATTCCTCTATTAGCTTTCTTGTCATGTAACAGATATCATCGTAGTATTGTGCTATTAGTATTTGGTCGTCTGCGAAACAAAGAGTATATAGTGTATGGTCATTTTTTAGTGGGAGTCTCATGTTCCTGCATTTCCGTTTCCAATTTTTAAGAGCTTCTTTTAAATATATTTTAAAAAGTGTTGGAGAGAGGCAGCATCCTTGTTTGAGCCCTTTATTTGTCAGAAATCCTTCGATGAGTTTGTTTCCTTGTTTAATTCTCGTGGTCGTGTTGTTATAAAAAATTTTAATTATTTTTATGATTTCTATGTTTATATTTGTATTCTTCATTGCCTCCCATAACTTTACCAAAGTTACACTGTCGTATGCTTTTTTCAGATCAATATATACGAAATGAATCTCTTAGTTAACCGCTGTTTTCTTTTCCATGACTTGTGTGATTGCAAAAAGGTGGTCAATTGTAGATCTTCCGGCTCTAAATCCTGCTTGTTCTTCTGCCTCCATTTCCTTGTATTCGTCTTCTATTTGGTTTTTTAAGATCCTTCCGTATATCTTGCTGATTGTTGGTGTAACGGAAATACCCCTGTAGTTATCAGATTATTTTCGATCTCCTTTTTTGTATATTGCTGACATATACGATAACTTCCATTCTTGTGGGACTTCTTTGTTGTCGATGCATCTTTGTAGTAGTTTCCTTATGTGCTCGTAAAGTCTTGGAGTTCCGTTTTTTATCAACTCGGCTGGAATCCCCCCAGGTGTTGGTGCTTTAACGTTTTTTAGTTCGGTACATACTTTCTTAATTTCATTGGTGGATAGCCTTATTGGAGATCCTGTTACCCCTACTGTGTCCTGGGATGGTTCCGATGTTTCGAATTCCTTTCTTTTTTCTGTCAGTAGGTCGCTGAAATACTCCTTCCACTCATTCGGTGATATTGCAATTACAAGTTCTTTTCCTGTCTCTTTGCGTAGATTTCTAAGAATTTTCCAGCTCTCAGTGGATTTCCTACCTCCGATGTATGTATTGATTCGTGTACAACTGCTTTTCTGCTTTCCCATGTTTCGTTCTTCCTTTGACTAATCACTCTGCGTACGTTTGCTTGTGCTTCCTTATAGTCTGTTGGTCTACTACATCTCTTGTACTCATGTCTCTCTGGTATTTTCTTCGCTTTTCTTCTATTTTTGATTCGACTTCTTCGTCCCACCAATATGGTTTGTTTTTTGTGTTCTTTTCTATCTGTCCTAAGACTTCTTCTGCGGCCGAGTATATATACCCTTTCAAGTAGGTATATTTTTCTTCTATAGATGCGTGTTGTAGATCTTTTAGTTTTTGGTCGAGTCTTCTTTTGTATAAAATTTTCACACTTTCTTGTTCTAAACTATTTAGGTTGTATCTTATATGTGAAATTTCCTCTTCATATTGCTTCACTTCTTCTGTCTGTTTTTCATATTTGTACGGAAAGATAAGTTTTATACCAAGGAACTGGTGATCGCTACCACAGATTAGTTATTACTTAGAATTAAATGTGCTTCCAAGCAGTGACCTCTGAGAGATTATAACATAACCGTAGATAGTTATTGAATCTTTCGTATACTGTACTTAGGTTTTCAACCATTTGAAGAAACTGATACCTTAGGTACTTTAGCATTTAGCAATACTCCCAAACCAGTTGCAAATTAATGGTACATTAATAAGTTTGTCATGTTAGTACATATCTACTTTTGTGTTTAAGAGGTTAGTTTTATTGACAGCGAAAATGGCGAGACGTGTTTTAGATATAAATCAAGAAATATTTAGTTTGCACGCTTATTTTACTGCTGAAAAGGCTACTGGAGGCTCTTGCCATAAGTTAAATCCGTACATTAAGTCAGTTTTGAACAACAGAAAACCGTAAATAGTGAGGTAGAGGTCGCACAATATAAACCAAGACCGCACCCAAAGACTAAAGATCCTCCTAGGGGTTGTAAGTTTATAATTCGAGACAATATTAAAGATGTCATACGTAAAAATACGTGAAAAGAATGTACATGTTTCTGTAGAGACTCTATTGAAAACATTAAAAGACAAAAATACATTCGAAATTTCAAAGCTAAATCTCTGGAGAGTTTTCAAACAGATTGGGTTTAGGTTCAAAATAGAAAAGCCTTGCGTAAAACCGTACAATAGCTAGTGTGGTTCACCAAAGAATCGAGATTCTAAGAAACTATATCTGATAATTAAAAAAAAGACGCTACATTTGTTTATTTGGACAAAACGTGGATTTTGCTAAAGCTGAAATAAAGACAATAATTTATAAAAAAAAAACATCGATACTGAGAGAAAGAGACATATTATATTGCATGCGGGTAGAAAACATGGTTATTTTGATGGAGCAGATCTTGTGTTTTCGTGAACCAAGTTTACGTGAACCATCTGTTATAATTTTGGATATTGCCCTTCGGAAATTTTAAATAAGCAACCAACAAATTCCTGGACAGCACATAAAATAAAAGATGGTTATCGAATGAAACTATTTCATTTCCTCAGGATTCTTTTAACCCTCTAACCGGCAAGCGTTCTTTAAAGAACTCGTCTTTGGAAATCTGAAAAACCTATACCTGAATATTATTATCGTTTAAACCTGTGCCGTTCCGTCCGTCAACAGGTGTTTAACATTTGCTGAAAAGATTAATCCAATCCAAAATTTGGTTTGCACGCTGCTTTCAATACTGTTCAAAAAGTCAGTGTAGACGCATCGATAATAATTATTTGTCGAAACGACCATGTGTTGTATCAAATATAATTTGTATTCTGAATATCCAATCGACTTGGGATTTTTTTTAGTAAGTAACATAAATGTCTTTTATCAATAAAAATTATTAGTTTGATTACAGAAAAAAACAGTTGTAAAAAATGTTTGATAAAGTGAAGCGTTCTTTGAAGAACGCTTGCCGGTTCAAGGAAAAAAAATAGTGAACTTATTTTTGTTTTTTATTTTAGAAAGGGATTATTAGTTTGATTACAGAAAAAAACAGTTGTAAAAAATGTTTGACAAAGTGAAGCGTTCTTTGAAGAACGCTTGCCTATATAATAAAAAATATATTATTACTGAAACCAACTTTTTTTTGCTTAATCCGGAAAGTGTTCTTTAAAGAACGCTTCACCTTTTTTACCAAGAAAGTGAGCCAATACACTTTTTTACCTGTTTTATTGCGTTTTTTAGTTTCTTTTACCAATAATTGTCTAGAGAAAAATTCCCAACTTTCTATTTCTATTATTTCAGTTTTGCCTGCTAGAGGGTTAAGGCGGAATTACTACAGTTATCCAAAAGCAATTAAAAACCAAAAATATTTATAGAAGGCAAGATGATAAATAGATTTGGACATAATGTGCTAAGACCATGTGCTCTTACCATTGTGAATTCAATCGCATTGAACATATTTGAGGAATATACAGAACTTACTATGATAGGTAACTGTTGGACATAATGGTATACGTAACTATATAGTGACGTAGCAGTTTTGGAAACATGGCAAAAAGTACCTATTGAATACTGTTACTCTTGCAATTTAGGGAAAGTGTCCGGAAATGCGAAAAGCTAATAGATGAGGGTGTTGGATGTTAAAATGCATTAAGTATCAGTTAAATCGTGTTTTTTCTTGTCTTCGAAAGTGCTTCAAATATTGGGAGAATTTGGTATTAACTTTCTCAGCACTGCCACCGTTTAAGTCAAAGCGTTCATCCCTAATTTTAAAATAGTCGCAAATTCGTAAAATGTGCTATGTACCTGGAATAACTGGTCAAACTGTGAAAGGGAGAATATTTAAATATACCTATAGATGGCTATTAACAAATAGGGGTTGGTGATAAAAGAGTGAAAATTAAGGGTTGTATGTATTTTTTGATTCTACATCATATAAAATTAAGATGTATAATTTTGTCCAAAAAAATAAAAAAAAATGTCAGGGTGGCCGCCCCCCTTATAACTTATGGGTATAAAAAATAGATTAAAACGTCTCCGTCCTATAGCATATACGTGTAAAATTTCATAAAAATCGGCCAAGCCGTTTCGGAGTAGTAAGGTAACTAACACTGTTACAGGAGAATTTGATGTATATAGAAGTAACTGCGAATTAAATAATAAAAGTGGCTAACTTTGAGCCTAATTAACCTAGGCAAAAAGTTTTTTTTTAATTCGTGTAAAAATACCAGCTTTTGAAATCCTAAAGTAGATTTACTCTATAGTCAATATTAACAAATCTATTCAAATTGTTTATAATCCAAAAATGACTATATTTTACTAAACTTTTTTCGAAGTGATAAAAACAACTTTGTAATGATTTTTTTCAAAACTTTGAAAATATAACTATTCTTCTTGAATGTGGTTTCCACAGAATTGCTATGTCATTATTATTTTCTGAAAATAACATTGAGAAAAAATAGCTCTTTTCGATAAACAAATTGAATAAAATAAATTTAAACTAATTGACGAATCGTCTTAAAAATTTTTGTGCATTATATGGACTGTTTGACTCAACTGTTCGTGCAATATAGAAGTCTTAAGGCCATTTTAGCAAAAGTTATAGCACATTTTTTATTTTAGAAATTTTAGTCTTTTATTGCAATTTCCGAAGCAAAAAATAATCGGATCAAAATTCAAAAAGTGTCATTTGGCTGATCTACTAAAGTACGAATACTCTAAATAACATAATATATAATTACCCTATTTTTACCTGTACCTGTAGCGATTTAAACGAAAAAACTGCCATTTTTGACCCTTATTTGTTAATAACTAACTTTCTCGTCCGAACTGTGACGGGCATTTTTGTATTTATAATGTATTAGGTATATACATAGTACCCAAAAAATCCATTTGCAACCTGGCTGCTCAAGTGTCCCGACACAAACCTTATTTCTCTGGACTATTATACTGATACGGACGTGGACGTAGAAATAACCCTGGACATGATTACAAAATTTAAATATGCACCCATAAACAATGTTGCAATGTTGATGTAAAAATGAATTTTTCAGCATATAAAAACATTTTAAGTGATAGAAGACTAGATTAATGTTTTTTTTTCAGGTAAGATACTTTTACACTAAGAATTAAACAGTTTCAAGAGGTATATTCTGTTCGCTCTTAAACTCAGACACAATTGGCTAGTGATTTTAGTAAGTAATTTTGCCAATTTGGTAAAATTGGCAAAAAAATAAATTATAAATAGTTAATAATTACTAAATAGTTAGTAATTTTGCCAACTTTGGCAAAATTGGCCAAACACAAAAAAATACCGACTAAAATCACTAGCCAGTTGTGTCTGAGTTTAGCGAACCAACTATAACTAACGTCTGTGTAGGTAATAAAATAACATTTAATAATAAGTATATGGTATCATACAATCTAATAATATTAGGATAGTTATTCCTCCAGTAACAGAATATCAAAAACTATAAAAAGAAAATAGAAACTTACTGTTTTCCAATTTCCGCCACTAAAAATCAAAAACTACACCTCCAACTTAAACATCACCATTGTACGCAATTCTGTATCACCAACTGAATATAACAAATCATGTATAAAGAATACAAGACGATAATGATACCCAGTAAAGATTTTTCAGAGATTTCATGGATGATACAGCACAGCATCCTCCTTCCAGCCAGTGAGATTTCAGGAGCGAGTACATATTCCTGCATAGGGCACGCCTGAAACCAATCGGACGCTGGAGTGTGCTGAAAACACGCCCATTTTCAGGAAGATAGATACTCGTGTTTAATTATGAGAACTACCCAGTAGTTTTGATAGAAAATGTAGTTGTTTTACAGATGTATTGACAAGTATTGTCAAAAGTGTTGTTTATTTAGGATATTAGTGTTTTCTTATTATATACCACAAATTTAACTTATTAGTATCGGAGAGCTAAAAATAAAGGAAATTGATGAAAGTAGTATAAAATAAGATAAATAATAAGATAATACAGTATAAAATATTATTTTTTACTGCGTTGCACATATTACTAGATAAGTAATTTATCTAATTACCTAATTGAAGTAATTAGTCCTGTCGCCAAGGGGGGTACAACGGCCTCGTTAATTCAGATGGACTTACGCAAGTTTTTTTATGTATATTGACCCGTAGAACACGAATTTTTTGGGTAACAGTTGATCCGGATATCGATAAGATTGTTATAAACAAAGAACTTAAGGAACTACATACCAGCGATTTTTCGCAAAACAAAACATTTCTTTGTATTCTTTGGGTGATTCTAAGCAAAAAATGTTCTTACAAGTTTTTTCGTAGGATGCATAGTTTTCGAGATAAACGCGGTTGAACTTTCAAAAAATCGAAAAATTGCAATTTTTGAACCCGAATAACTTTCGATTAAGAAATAAAATAGCAATTCTGCTTACTGTATTGGAAAGTTGAAGTCAAATTCTATCGGTTTTGATTATTTGCATTGCTAAAAATTATTTTTTTATTGTTAAACAAAGCTATAAACACATAGTGTTTCCCGTGCCCAATGCATGCGTTTTAATGTATAGTATTTTTACTACAAAAGCAAGATTACGTAGGTCAAAATTTCTGACGTAAAAGCACTGTCAAAACATTAGAATGTGACTTTTCACCATGACCACGTTAATGTCATTAAATTGTCAGATATTTTTCTTTGTTTTTGTTTACTATAAAAATAATATCTATAATTCTTTATTCTAATTAATGATGTCAATCGGATTTCATCAATTGCCGATATATATTAATCATATGCCAAAATATTTGTTAATGTTAACGAAAATAATGTAATAATAATGTTAATAATATTTGTTAATGTTAACTCTAGAATTGAAATTTGTGTAGCACAGCTAAAATACGACACCAACACGGAATTGCCCGATCTTGTATAAGCGTCCACATGGTATTTTAATAAAAAAAACGCAATCGCGATTACATTGAAAATTTTAGAATTATATTAATTAAATAACCAAAAACATTTATTATTATCAATAATATAAATTTTCTAAAGCAATTATTTAAGTTCAATATTCCAAAAAATAATAATTTTAGTAAAATATTTTAGACATTCGTACACTACTTACTCATACATTCAAACGCAAATGACAGTTCAGTGTTGCTGGTTGCGGTCAATTATGCTGTGAGCTGTGAAATAATCTATTTTAATGATTGTACCTACACTATGATAATATTGTTGCTAATTAATATATTTCGGCAAGTAATGAAAACCAATTGACATCATTAATTAGAATAGGTAAATAATTATAGATATTATTTTTATAGTAAACAAAAACAAAGAAAAATATCCCTGACAAATAATGACATAAACGTGGCCATGATGAAAAGTCACATTCTAATGTTTTGACATTGCTCATACATAAAAATTTTGACCTACGTAATCTTGCTTTTGTACTAAAAATACTATACGTAATCTACATACGAAATTGTCTGTATGCGCGCCTAATCGTTCGATTTTAAATGAAAAATGCATTGAAAACATCATTCAAGCACTATATGTTTATAGCTTTGTTTAAGAATAAAAACATTAATTTTTAGCTATGAAAATAATCAAAACCGATAGAATTTTACTTGAACTTTCAAATGCGGTAAGCAAAACTGCTATTTTATTTTTTAATCAAAAGTTATTCGGGTTCGAAAATTGCAATTTTTTGATTTCTTGAAAGTTCAACCGCGTTTATGTCGAAAACTATGCATCCTACGAAAAATAATTGTAAAAACATTTTTTTGCTTACAATGACCAAAAAAATACAAAAAAATGTTTTGTTTTGCGAAAAATCGCTGCTATGTAGTTCCTCAAGTTCTTTGTTTATAACAATCTTATCGACATCCGGATCAACTGTTAGCCAAAAAATTCGTGTTCTACGGGTTAAAATACATAAAAAAACTTGAGTCCATCTGAATAAAAGAGGCCGTTGTACCCCTTCTGGCGACAGGACTAAATTTGTAAATATTTTTCAGTATTCTTTTTTTGCTGTTTTTGTACTCTAATATTTTACACTTTCTACGGCTAGTTCTGTTACTTCAGCACTTCAGCTGAATGTTTTAGTTTGGCCTTATATCTTTTGTAGAAGAGTTTAATAAAGTTTAGGATTTTTAGTAGTGGTATCCCCGCATCCCATATAATCTGAGGATTTTCCACATCTCACCGTCATCACACCATGATCATTAAGACGTTCGAAAGTCTTTTCAAAGTTGATAAAACTCACACATACATCTTTGTTCCATTTATTTCTTTGTTCCAAGATAATTCTATAAACTATTTTTAATGGGAAATAAGCCACAATTTTAATAAAATCATTTTTTTTTTTGTAAAGTTGTGGCTTATTTCCCATTAAAAATAGTTTATTATAAAAAATGCCACAAGGAAATAGCTTCAGAACAACATTAAGATAATTCTAAGGGTGCAAATAAGGTCAATAGTGCGTTTGGCACAGAAGCCTGCTTGGTTGCTTTTCAGTTTTTTTCTAGTTCCGGTTTAAATCTTTCCCATATGATTTTGGTCAATACTTTGGATAAGGCGCTTGTATTGTAATATAATAATATAATTATTATACTATTACTATTGTAATATAATTGTATTTACTCAGTTCTCCTTTTTTGGGTATTTTTATTATCAATCCCTTCTTCCTCTCCTTTGATAATTCTTAGTCAATTCATATTTTGTTCAAAAGTTTATGTAACATTTATATTGATTGCTCAGTATCTGCTTTTATTAGGTCGATGGGTATATTGTCGATTTCTGCGGCTTTGCCATTCAGTTTTAGTGTTTTAGTGTTTTTCAAATTTCTTCCCATGTAATTTCTCCAATATTCACTTCTAGCTCCTGTGATTCTACTTCGTGTTCTATGATTTTTAGTATTTCATGTTTGGCATATATTTCTTAGAATTATTCCTTTCATCTATTACTGTTTTCTCATTTTTTAATTCTGTTTCCTTGTTCTTTCCCTCGTATATTTTGTGTTCTTCCGCTGTTAAGTTCCTTTCCAATCCTTCTTTTTGTAGATTTCTTCTTTGATTTTTCCTTTCTTCTATCAGTTGTGGAGTATTTTTAGTTATCCATTTTTTATTTTCTCTTCTTATGAATTCGATTGTGTATTTTGGTGCATTTATCATTACTTCTTTAAAATGCTTCCATGTTTCTTCGACTGACTTTCCAGTTTTGTTGTGATACAGTTCGGTTGATTGCCAATTAATGTCAATTTATTCCTTATACTTTGTTGTTGTGGGCATCGAACGTTGTATTTGTTTTTTTTTTTTTTCTGTTGATTTTTTGGTTTTTATCTGGCTAACTTCATTCTTAGTTTTGCTCTGACTGGCATGTGGTCTGAGATTAGTACCTCTTAAGCTCCTTACATCTTGCAACCAGCTTCTCTATTTATATTCGATTGTTATGTGGTCTATTTGGTTCTTGTATCTCCCTTCTGGTGATCTCCATGTTTCCTTATGTATCTGCTTATTTTTAAAGATAGTTCCACCTATTACAAGTTCATTTTGTTCACAGAATTCGATTAGTCGGTCCCCATTGTCGTTTCTCTCCCAGTTCCTCCTTTCCCATCACGTGTTCTTGTCCGTGTTCTCTCCGATTATTTATTTCATATCTCTTCTATATTTATTATTGTTCTCGTTGTACGTTGTTTGTTCGTAAAATTTTTCCATTTAATTTTTATCGTTTTTATTTGTAGGAGCATACGCATTTACTACTATTATGTCATTGTTATTTTTTTTTCTTCTGGAAGCCGTCCGTGTATGCACCCCGTTTGCACAGCAGCCTTTTGGCTTATTATGCTTTCTTCCATTGGTTCTCATGACACCCAATCCAATATAGTAGTGCCCTTCACTAGCCTGTATAGGTCCATTGGGTTAGTGCCATATACTTTCGGACTTGGTCTGCAGTCTCCGTATATTGCTTGTCTCTTGCGGTCCAGAGCCTCGCAATCGCACAATATATGTCTGACTGTCTCGGTCTCTTAATTGCATAGTCTGCAACTGAGATTTCCATTGTATAGTCCTATCGTGTGTAGGTGTCCTTTTACTGGAAAGTGCCTGTTTGAACAGACCCAGATTCCTGTTCATTTTGAGCAGTTCTTCAGCTCTATTCGCGCATGTCTGAGGTATAAATCTCTTCGCATTCTTTTGCGTGGAAATTTCTTCCCAGTATTCTTTGTGTTGTCTTCGTATCCAGCCTCTTAATCGGTCTCTGCTTGTGCTTTTGGGCACTCCCAGTGCCGGTTCTGGACCGAAGTATCTTGCTGCTGATCCTCGTCTGGCAAGTTCGTCAGCATTCTTATTGCCAGTGATCTCTTGATGTCCATGCATCCAAATGAGTTTTACCTCATTATGTTCCGCCAGGGTATCAAGTTCTTCGCGGCATTCCCATACAAGACTTGAGGTTATCCTTGTGTTCTTTAAAGTCCTCAAGGCCGCTTGGTTGTCAGAACAGATATTGATTCTCTTATTAGTATAAGTCTTCAATCTGTTTATCCATGCACAGTGCAGGATTGCTTATACCTCTGCCTGAAATATAGAGGTATATATTCTTCTAGTGGGATGGAACCGTTATAGTTCTTATCCTCACTATTTACTCCTGTTCATGAACCATCTTCTGTCTTGGACCCATCTGTATACCAGGTGTGTCCCTCATATTTCAGATGTCTGCCAGGATCTCCCCATACCTCCTTGGAGTGGAAAGGTATTTTCATTTTATATTTGGCGATTGAATGGACTGTTATCATCTCCCATATCGGATCCCCGCATATATCCTTGATGCTGCAGTATCCTTTGCCCACTACAATTTTGCTTTGATTTCCCTGCAGTCTATGTAACCCCATCCTTGCCTCGCCCTTCACTATGATGTGTAAGGTATGAAGGTCTAGTAAGACTTCCAATGCTGCAGTTGGTGTGCCTCTCATTGCACCTGTTATGCTGAGACAGACAAGTCTTTGTATATTGCCTATTTTCTCTATAGCATTTACCTGCTGCACCTTTGGCCACTAGACCAATGCTGCATACGTTATTGTGGGCTTTACCATCATGTTGTATATCCAATACATTATGTCCGGTTTAAGTCCCCATGTTCTGCCATGTGTGCGTCTGGTCACCATTAAAGAGGCCATCGCTCTTTTGGTTATTGGTTCAGGTCACCATTAAACAGGCCATCGGTTCTAGTTGTTGATTCCAGGTAAGCCTTGAGTCTATTATGACTCCGATGTATTTTACCTCCCTCTTCACCTTTAGGAAAATCCCCATGAGATTCACAGGTGTCCTATTCTCTCTAACTTTTTCCTTCTGGTGAAGGCTACTATTTTGGATTGGTGAGGGCTTACGGAAAATCCTACCTCACTTGGCCATTTTGATACTACGTTCAGGGTCTGTTGCATATTATCCCTGACCGTTGTATTGAACTTGCCCTGTGCCAGAATGATGAAATCATCTGCATGGCCCAGGACATTATATATTTTCCTGTTGAGCGTTCTAATCAGTCCGTCCACAATCCGATTCCACCCTAACTGAGATAATACACCTCCCTGTGGGCATCCTCTGGCAACCCGTACTGACATGGCCTCGCCTATCAGTGTTGAATATACCACACGGCTTTTAAGCATTCATTCTATCCACTTGCAGCTTATTTCATCCACTCCTTTCAGGCGGATGGCTTTTGTGATTTCATCGAATGAGGTGTTGTTAAAGGCTCCCCCTATGTCAAGAAAGGCTCGCAACATCACCTCTTTGTTTTCCAGAACATACTCCACTCTCTGTACTAGATGGTGCAGTGCTGTTTTTGTTGATACACCTAGCTAGGGCTTACAATACCGGGATCCCGAATACCGGGAACCCGGACGATTTTTGTCCGGTATTCGATACCGGTATTTCGGTATTAGCTTAATTTATAAAAAGTGAATTCATGCACAATAAACTTTCTTCTAAAATATTTTTTGCTATTACAAGAAATTATTTTTGAACATAAACAACCAATTACATTGTAAAAAATATTTATTAAACACTTTTATTATACATACAAGTCAAGTATAGCGCTTTCTAAAAGCGTGAATGTGTTTATTTAAGGCGAAGGGTTATATCAGCTTCTACAACCAAATTATTAAATTTCGTCTATACAAATACATAAAATGAGTTATATAAAAATTCTTAAATATTTAAAATTAGACTACTTTATTTTATAATTAGGCCGTAAGATTTTTTTTTCTCTGATTCTGGCCTTGATTTAGAACTAGAACCTTTAGGCACGTAATTGTATAATTTATCACTAACTCAGGTGTAATGTGTAGTGTGTGTATGTGTGTGTTGAGTAAGTGTCTTGTTACTTTGCAAAGTCGACGTCATTGTCTTTGCAAAGAGACGCTATTTGTATCCGAACGTCTGCAGTCCCTCCGGTGAGTACCGGTCCCACAAGGACAGAAACTATTTTCATTTATTAATTTATAATAAATGAAACAATTTCTGACCCTGGTGAGATTCGAACTCACTACCATTCGGAACAGCCGTAAGATTTATTAATCAAAATTCTTTTTACATTTTCAGATCTATTTTTCATTTTTTTGTGTATTGTGGTGTATAAATTAGGCTCACTCATTTTCTAAATTATCAATAATAATTGAAAATATATAGCGGTCTAAGTACAGAGTAATCCATATAAAATATTTGTCACAGTAAGTTAATTTTTGTATTAATATATTTTAAAGTTAAATTACTTTACAAATAGCAAATCGTAAGTAAAAGTACTATCCTATTATATGCAAAATTTATCCTAGAATCAAATATATAGTTTTTCTATTTGCACATTTTTTGTATCTATCTATTCCTACTCTCTATGTAATGTTATAAACAACATCTACTCTTTTCAAAACAAAATTTAATAGGTTTCATATATTATTTAATAACAAGTCGATATAATAACTGAGGATAGTATAAATATAACTTGTATATTTTTTATTCATAATACCGGTTTTAATACCGGGATCCTGGTATTTGAAATTTTAAATACCAAATACCGGTATTGAGATTTTGGCTCGTTATTGTAAGCCCTACACCTAGCCTACATGCATATTGGTTTTGTTCTATTGGTCTTTCAACCAATATACCATGGTATTGTTCTAGTATACTTATTGCTTTCAGTTTCGGTCAAATAATCTTTTCTGATACTGGCTCCCACTCTATTGGAGCATGTCTTCCCTTTTGAGCTATTGCTAGCCACCCTCTTTTCTTGTTAGTAATTTACGTTTGTGTTCCCAGAATATTTCATGTTGTTGGTCTCTTACTCGGATTAATCCACAGCCATTCCATCAAATTTCGCTTAGTCCAACAATGTCTAACTTGTACTTATCAAATTCTTGGCTTACTAACTCCAATTTGCCAATTTTGTAAAGGGTTCTTACATCCCATACTCCTATGAATATGTTCTCTCATGAATTGCGTCTATTTCGGGTTTATCTTTCTTTCTTACACTTTTCGCTCTCACTCGGATTAGGGGTTTTTGATAATTTCAAGATCTTGTCTTGATTTTGTCTTGATTTCAAGACAAGATCAAGACATGAAGTAATTTTAGATTTCAAGACAAGACAAGAAATTGTATGTCAATACCAAGATTTCTTGTCAAGAAAACAAGAAATCTTGAAATTTCTTGACTAATAATGAAAACTCTAAAGCGTATTTATTTATGAAAAAATGTAAATTAAAAATAATAAATGATACTTACCTAATCCTGTTAAAAATAAAATTGCAAACTAGATTTTATTTGAAATAACAAATTTAGCACATTTTTAAATCGGAATTGATAGCCATACATTAAGGCAGATAACACATCTTATGGAGTCAACGCCTTGATAATAGCCTTTCCGCTGGTACAGATGTTGCTGGCGTTCTGAGAAAATCCTTGGCCATTTTCTATAATGACGGGTAGACATTTTCGTGTCATCCCCATCAAGCAAGTATATTCTCAGAATCTTCTGATCTAGGCTCATTTAAGTATTTTTCAATTTCATACTTCCAAGATTGTAAATTATCAACTTTCTTATTAAATAGGGTAAATAAATCAAATTCGTTATCTTCTTTTTTAGGACTAAGTGCTGGTCTGTTATTTAATTCTGTAGATCATTCTGGGATTGATTAGGCCATGTGGCCATGTTAGTACTTCTGGCTAATCAGAGGTTGGATATCATCATCACTATCTTTACTCTATTTACCGCTGCTCTGATGAGTTCTATAGAACTTCATTTAAACCAGTCCCTTAAATTCTTCAACCATGACACTCTCCTTCTGCCTATACTCATTCCTCCTTTTATCTTTCCCTGTAATATCAGTCTTAGCATTTCATATCGCTGTCCCCTCATTACGTGTCCCAGATATTGTAACTTTTTTTATTTTGATTGTGTTTATTATTTCGCATTCTTTGCCCATTTCTCGTAATACTTCCATGTTAGTTTTCTTCCTGTGTCCATGCTATTCTAAGCATCCTTACTATTCTAAGCTTGTTAGTACGCAACGCAATAAAAAGATCGCCGGGGAATCACCGGACCGGGTAATCAAGAATCAAGATCTTGAAATTTCTTGAGCCAAGACAAGATATAAAATGTCAAGAAAACGTCAAGACAAGATTTTTTAAATTTCTTGACTTTTTCTCAAGACAAGACAAAAGTTGTTATCAAGACAAGATTCTTGTCTTGTCTACCTCTAACTCGGATATTGGACTATCTAATTCATTGGAGTAATTTGTAGACATTTCTCACTGTTGTTGTTGTTGTTCTCTAATTAGACCAGGGTAATAAGCTAGAAATAGACCATGTTCGGGACACTCAAAGATCCAGGTAGCTGACTATTTTTTGGTTATTGTATACCTATAGGATGAAAACCTACCTGTTTCCTGTAGAGTTCGCGTCCGTTTTTTAATTATTAACAATTTAGTGCAAAACTCGCGATTTTTTCGATTGTTTGCACCCCATTCAAAAGCTAAATAGTTGACATAAAATTACCAAACTTAATTTTTTAGAACATTAAAAAACCTTCAAAATGTCGATTTTTGAAAGTTAAAATGTTAATTTCTTGCTACGCAAAATGCAAAATAAGTGAAAATCGTTATTTGTTAATAACTTTTACTAAAACTACCTTAAAACTTTAGTGTTTCACCCAAAGTTGGGTATTGGGGTACTTAACAAACCCTCAAAATTTGAGACCGATCCATTAATTAGTTTAAGAGTTATTCTAATTGTTTTTCCCAGAGACCTTTATTTTGCAATAACATAAGACAGAAAATGATGAATATAGGGCAATTCTGAGTATGCCAAATGAAAGTAGAAAACTGGTACTATCAAAATGTACTAAAAAACGATAAAAATATTATCTAATATAGTCAAAAATCCTAATGCCAAATTTGTGAAATTTTGTAGTTTAAAAACATTTAGAATAACTTTGAGAAATAGTTAAATTTAGAAACTCTAAATTTAGAAAAATATTGTTTGTAGAAAAAGTTATTTTACATATTAGAAAAGCTGGTATTTTACACGAATTTTTAAAAATGTAGTTTAATTGGTGACTAGTCGGTTCTTCTATATCTCGGGATCTACTGAATATATTTTGATCGTTGTTTTTTAATTTGTATGTAATTTTTCTGTACATTACAAATATGCAATTTGTCTAGACATTTATTAATTAATAAACACTCTAATTTGTTTAAACAATTTTTGAAAAAATTATTTTTCCCAAAAATCCATAATTTTAATCATATTATCCCTATTAATCATAGAAAAAGTTAAGGTATACTTTAATAAATAAATTATCTTCAATAAATAATTATCTAATAAAAATGATTTATTTATTAA
Organism: Diabrotica virgifera virgifera; assembly: GCF_917563875.1. Classification (NCBI taxonomy): domain Eukaryota; kingdom Metazoa; phylum Arthropoda; class Insecta; order Coleoptera; family Chrysomelidae; genus Diabrotica; species Diabrotica virgifera. Next base: position 68,479,828 of record NC_065444.1, read on the forward strand.
AGTGTAGGTACTTCTTTTTCTGTGATCATTAATGATACTATGATTAAAAAAATAGATTTTTGTAAAAAAAATATTTTTTCAAGAATTGTTTAAACAAATTAGACTCTTTATTAATTAATAAATTTATAAACAAATTGCATATTTGTAATGTACGTAAAAATTACATACCAATTAAAAAAATAAAGATCAAAATCCATTGAGATGATCCGGAGATACAGCAAATTATATTCGTTTGAAATTGCTTTTTCGGTATTTTAACTCGCTGGATTTTTTTATTCGCCCTAGTAATCGTTTGCACTACATTTTTGAAAAATCGTAGAGGGTGCTGTGAAGGTATAATGTTTGTGCAAATTTTTTAAGAAAAAATACAAATCCCATTCTTTAAAATGGCATTAATGGGATTCCTTAATTATTATAAAGAAATTAGCTGTGAATTAAAAAAAAAAACATATGGCTAACTTTGTCCCAAATGAGCCCAGGCAAAATTTTTTTATTTGAAAATTCGTGTTAAAATACTATCTTTTCGAATATATAAATGTGTTAATTATGTTAATATGTTAATTATTTTTTATCTTTTTTTAATACATTTTGATACTATCACTCTTCTACTTTCATTTGGCATACTCAGAATTGCACTATTTTCATTATTTCCTGTGTTATCTTATTGCAAAATAAAGGTCTCTTAGACAAGGCGGAAATGGCGGGTTCGTTGGGAAAAATATTCCCATGAGATATTTTTGCATAATCACATTCGTGAGACATCCCAGAATAAGGTTCAAGAAGTCGCCCACGAGAAAAGTGGGCCAATTTTTTTAACAATTGTTTTTTAATCAAATTGCAAAAATCAATATTTTTGGCCCGGACTAAGTTTTTTAGGTTTTTTGGAACATTCTGGACAAAAAAGGTCTCTTATAATTTTTCTCTAAAGTTGATCTTTAGTTATAAGCAAGTTAAAATTTGAAAAACGCGAAAATTGCCATTTTTAAGACTTAATAACTCGGTCAAAAATTATTATCTTGAAAGTCAGAAAGTGACTAAATCAAAGTTTAAAGTCGCCGCTACATGATCCTGAAGAAATCTGTGTCAATAATTTACTACTAAGCTGTTATTTTTAATTAATAAAAATGAGTGGTTAGATCGTACTGACGTTGCTGTAAATGTGAGTGCGAGTAAGATGCACAATTCGACTGCTGGAATGGCTTCTCTCTCGCACTCAGCATTTACAGCTCCTCACACGTGCATGGCGCTTATTATTATTACTTAAAAATAACAGCTTAGTAATAAAATAATGACAAAAATTTCTTCAGGATCTTGTAGGGGGGGCTCTAAACTTTGATTTAGTCATATATTGACTTTCATAGTAATAACTTTTATTAACCGAGTTATTAAGCCTTGAAAATCGCCATTTTTCGTTTTTTTTCAATTTTAAATTGCTTATAACTCGAAAACGATCAACTTTAGAGAAAAATTATAAGAGACCTTTTTGTCCAGAATGGTCCAAAAAATTAAAGAAAAAATTGTTCAGGCCAAAAATATTGATTCTTGCAATTTGATTAAAAAAAATTGTTAAAAAAAATTGGCCCACTTTTCACATGGGCGACTTCTTGAACCTTATTCTGGGATGTCTCACGAATGTGATTATGCAAAAAAATCTCATGGGAATATTTCCCCCTTCGAACCCGCCGTTTTCGCCTTGTCTATCTGGGATAAACAAATAGAATAACTTTTAAACTAATTAATGGATCGGTCTCAAATTGTTAGGGTTTGTTAAGTACCCCAATGTCCAACTTTGGGTGAAACACTAAAGTTCTAAGGTAGTTTTAGTAAAAGTTATTAACAAATAACGATTTTCACTTATTTTGCAATTTGCGTAGCAACAAATTAACTTTTTAACTTTCAAAAATCGGCATTTTGAAGGTTTTTTAATGTTCTAAAAAACTGAATTTTGTAATTTTATGTCAATTATTTAGTTTTTGAATGGAGTGCAAAAAATCGAAAAAATCGCGATTTTTGCAATAAATTGTTAATAATTAAAAAACGGACGCGAACTCTAGGCAGGAAACAGGTAGGTTTTCTTCCTATAGGTCTACAATAACTAAAAAAGTAGTCAGCTACCTGGATCTTTGAGTGTCCCGAGAAAATCCTTATTACCCTGGACTAACTATTGTTGTTCGTAGGACAATTTGTGCTATTTCTTTCTTTGGCATTTATTGTTGCATCTTAGTGGTTATATTGCATCAGTTTATATCGTAATATTGTAATATTGTAAATCACCCTTTATAATACCAAGAGATAAAAGTACAAAAAATGTGAAATTGTAAGAAATTATTTTATTGATACAACTCAAAATTCTTGAAAGCAGCATCGTAATTTTCGCACTGTTGTTTTGTTTTTTCTTTAAATTGAAATCATCCCAGCATCCATTCACATTCCCATAAACACCCGTTATATAAAAATCCCTATCAACAACGTCGAGGATGTTTACTTAAACGTGTTAGAACGCCGGGCGCTAGGAAGTAGAAGAAGCAGAGAAGAAGGTGAGACCGATCCAGAGAGACGTAAAAAACTCAGCTAATTCTGGGTGGTCCGCCGATAGCACCGCGAGTGTGGCATATGTGACGCAACAAAATCTAATGGACTTGTGTTTATTTAACAAACTGACAGTACAAGTAATACGTCACATATCGTGAACATGCATATGATTTTAAACGCTACAGTTCTACCACCTAATTTCTGTCAGATATTTTATAGACCAGTGATCCAATTCTTAAGGGTCTTTTCAGCTAATTAATATCGAATGTAAACTTTGAGAAGCCGCACACCGCACAGGTGTAAAAACAATGTAAGGTGGAGAAGAATTAATCTAAATCAGAACTAAAATTTTTTTGATAATATAATATTTGATTTGATAAGATTTTATTAGATTGAGGGCCGGTTGTTCGAACGCTAATCAACAATGATCATTATCAAATAATTAATTACTGTCAATGTCAATTGTTAAAACATAATTAATTACAATTCTGAGACTATAATCAATTAATATAACAATAATTATTAACATAATTAATAATAAATCTCATAATTGTAATTAATTATGTTTTCAGCAACCCAAACAAAGTTGACATTGACAGTTTTGGTGACACTAATTAAATATTTAATAATGATCATTGTTGATTAGCGTTCGAACAACTGGCCCTAAGGGCCGGTTGTTCGAACGCTAATCAACATTGATCACTATCAAATACTTAATTACTGTCACAACTGTCAATGTCAACTTTGGTTGGGTTGCCGAAAACATAATTATTGATGACAATTATGAAATTAGTTAATCAATTATGTTAATAATTGTTATGTTAATTGACTAACTAATCTCATAATTATAATTAACTATGTTTTCAGCAACCCAACCAAAGTTTACATTGACAGTTGTGACAGTAATTAAATATTTGATAGTGATCAATGTTGATTAGCGTTCGAACAACCGGCCCTAAGGGCCGGTTGTTCGAACGCTAATCAAAAATGGAATCAACTGATCATCATCAAATAATTAATTACTGTCATTAACTGCCAATGTCATCTTTGTTTGGGTGGCTGAAAACATAATTGATTACAATTATGAGATTTATTAATCAATTTTGTTAATAATTGTTATGTTAATTAATAATTAATAATTAAATTATCAATCAATTATTTTTACTATCATAATAATAATTAACATAATTGATTACAATCAACTGAATGACATACGAATGAGCGGTGTTGTTATTTAATGGTTGTTAAGGAGACTTAACTTAATTATGATCAACTTCTTGATTAGCGTTCGAACAACCGGCCCCTAGGTTTATACGAGATTAACAAAAAACAATGATCACGGAGAAGGAAAAATAGTCATAATGGTAGGGGAACCCAAGCGGGGATTTTTGCAGTTACTCGAGCGCGTCAGATTATTATATGGGGAGAAACCTGGAACCCTGCAGATGTACCTATACCATATATTGGCTCTTAACACAGGGGAGTTCGTTAAGGGGGGCCCGAAAAAAAAATCTATCCTTAAAAAACTCGAAATTGTCAGATTAAGATAAGGTAAGTTAAGTACATGCAAAAGGGTGTATATTTCAAAAATCTGACCATTTGAGCCGGGCGTAAGGAAATGGGTGAGTCCCAAAGTTTCACAAGAAAAAAGCGAATATTTCGCGAAATGAATGACAGATTGAAAAACTAAAAAATAAGTTTGTTTTCTATACTTCCACAAAATTTATTATATCTAAGTGACTACAGCTGTTTCGGCGGAGTGCCTTTCTCAAGTAATATAGTTTACAATGTGTTTGCCTTTTTAATCTTCAACTGAAGAGGTTGAGGAGTGGGGAGCTGTTTGTCTCGAGTTGGTCATTCAGAATTATATCTGTATTTTTCAGTTTATTAATTTCCATAGATTCTAAAAAAGATAGCTTAAGGCCTTTATTTTGAATATGTAGAATTTTAAACTCTTCATTGAAAGAATGATTATGATCTAGAAGGTGAAGTGCGTATGTAGAAGTGTCTGTTTTTCTATTGTTGAATGCCCTTTTGTGTTCTGCTATCCGTTTGTCAAAAGTTCTGCCAGTTTGACCGATGTACGTTTTCGGACAGTCACCACAAGTTAGTTTGTACACACCACTCTGTAGTTGCTTTCTCTTTCGGCTTTTATTGTTCTTAATATATTTGCTTAAGTTGTTGTTAGTTCTGAAAGCTGGTGTTATTCCTTTCTTTTTTATGTATCTGGCTATTGTTGTTGTTATCTTGCCAGTATATGTGAGAGAGCAGAAGGTACTGGGTTCTTTCTGTGGTGGTGGATACACTAATTTCAGGGCTTTCTTATGGAGTTTTTGGTTTAAAATTTTGTTAACTGTTTGTTCGTTATAGCCGTTGTTTACTGCTATTTGTTTAATGATGTTTAGTTCTATTTCGAAGTTATTTTTTGTCATGGGAATTTCTGTCAGTCTATGTATCATGCTATGGTAGGCTGCTAATTTGTGTTGTGTAGGATGGGATGATGAATTGTGTATAGTTGTGTCAGTATGGGTAGGTTTATGATATATGGAGAACTCATGTTTGTTGTGTAGTCTGGAAATCGTTACATCTAGAAAGTTTATAGAGTTATTCTGTTCTGTTTCTACTGTAAACTCAATATTATTATGAAGTGAATTAATATATGATAGAAATTGGTCAAGTTGTCTGTTAGTTCCTGTAAAGCATACTAGTATATCATCCACGTATCTCCACCAATATAAGAACTGTTTAAATACGGGATGTTTAGAAATTGTTGTTTCAAGTTGGTTCATAAATATATCTGATAGCAATGGGCTTAGAGGATTACCCATAATAAGTCCTGCACTGTTGTTTGTGTATATTTGATTATTGAATTCAAAATAGTCTTGATTTATGCAAATTTCAAGAAGGTGTAAAATTTCAGATGCAATGATCGGATTTGTACTATTATGGTCTAAAAGATTCTTAACTAAAACAAAAGTTTCTGTAGGAGGAACACTAGGAAAAAGATTTTTTACGTCAAATGAAATTAGTCTGGAGTTTTTGGGCAATTGAAAATGTTGTATTTTATTAACTAGTTCTAGTGTATTTTTTACGGTGAATTTAGGTGAAAATTTAGTGTATTCTGTAATAATATCTGACAGTTTTTTTGAAATTTTATATGACGGAGCTGTATAAAAAGAAACTACAGGTCTTATTGGGTGGTCAGGTTTGTGTAGTTTAATAAAAGAGTATAATTTAGGAGGTTGTGGGTTCATAATATTAAGGTATTTCTGTTTTGTTGGATTTAGTATTGATTTTGAATTTTCAATGGCTAGTTTAATTTGTTTTCGGCATTTTTCTGTGGGGTCTTTGTTTAGTTTTATACTGTTTTGGTTAGTTAGTTTGGTTGGTTTTTTTATTTTTTTATTGTTAGATAAAATGAACTTCCATCAAGTAACGGTCGAATCCATCAATTAAAAAATAAGTGCTAAATATTTTTTTAAAATATATCGAATGATATCAAACACGACTTCTTACGGAAAGGGGTGAGGGGTAAATTTAATACAGTAATACCCCGACTTACGCTACCCCGACTTACGCGAACCCAGAGTTACTCGATTTTCATATCTTGTCAATTAGTCATTTGAGCGCCACACAATCGCTCGATTATCGATGAAATAGAATTACCGACCATATATTATTGCTCATCCAATGTAGATATTTGGACTTTTCGCACGAAATCAGCACATCACTAGAATTTATTTTGTATTTACATATTAGGTATTTCATTTCTTATCTACAGTTTTGTCTGCGAGTGGGTGTTTGTTATTTTTATGAAATTAGTAATGCGATTAAAGAAGTTGTTGATAGTGATGACGTTAAAGAACTGTTGAATTCCCACAATCGGGAGCTAACTATTGATGACCTCATAGAAATGCATGAGGACGAACAAGACATTGAAGAGCTTTATTGTTTGGATCCAGTTTAAACTGAAGATCAAATAACGGTTGGAAACTTGACTGAAGAACTCAGTTTAATTGAAAAGGGCTTACAAATTTTAGAAAATATAAACCATAACAAAGATCGCATTTCTTCTACCAAACAAGGGATAAAAAAATTATTAGCGTGCTATGAAGAAATTTTGAGAAAGAAAACAAATCTTTAAGTTGTCTCCTTGTTAGATTTTATGCAGCCATCTACATCAAAATAAATTAAATTTACAATTTTATATTTTTATATGCTATTTTTCTTAGCTTCCGGTCCCAATTAAAAATAATTTATACACATACATATGCGAAATTACACCCCTACTTACGCGAATTTGACTTACGCGGTTATTGCTTGGTCCCACCTATTGCGTAAGTGAGGGGTATTACTGTATTTTAAATACGAATCCCACGATATTTCGCGAAATGAACATCAGATCGAAAAACTGTAAAATACACTTATTCAATATTTTTGAAAAATATATTGAATGGCACTAAACACGACCCCCACGGAGGTGGGGTGGGGGGTTACTTTAAAATCTTAAATAGGAGCCCCCTATTTTTTTGCAATTTGGATTCCTTACGTAAAAATAAGTAACTTTTATTCGAAACATTTTTTCGAATTATGGATAGATGGCGGTATAATCAGAAAAAACGATTGTTGGAAATGGAAAATTAAATTAAAAAATGGCAAGCGCCCACTAAAAAGGAAAACTTTACAAAACTTTTTTTTGGTTTTAGGACCTACTCTTCACAACCCAATGGGTCCTCATAACGCTTGAGTGACTGCACATTTAGCATACTTTGCTCCCCTACTATAACAGACAAAGAGATGAAACAAGCAATAAATTTCATGAAGAACAATAAAGCTGGAAGACCAGGAGGAATTGTGGCGCAGCTAATCAAATATGGAACAGAGAAATTAAGACGAATGATATGCTGAATCATGGAAAGAGTATAAATGGAAGAGAACATTCCTAAGGATGGCAGGAAGCTTATACAATGCGCTGGAATAAGTGTTACCCCCCTTATTAACTTATTTATTTTTAGCACATATAGCCCAGTCGGGATACCATTTGACCTTGCATTAGGAGCTGCCCCAAATTTTATTTTTCTAATCTTTTAGTAATCTCAATAGTAGTAAAAATTTAAAATCTCTACTGAATTTGACCATTGAGTTAGCCGCTATCTTGATTATAAACGAGAACCGTTTTTGCTCAATATCTCCACCATTTTCAACTTTTCGACAAAAAATATAGAAACTGAAATTGTTAAAAATGCGATTTTCTATAATTTTGTTATATTAAAATTTTTTTCGTGTGGTCCATATTTTCCGAGTTATGGGAAAAAAAACAGTGACAGTTAAAGCATAATTATGGATTTATTGAATTATCTCGTTTACTATTACTTTACAACAAATTTTAACCTATACAAAAATGAAGAGAATTAAATTTTGTACAATTTTGATCTCTTACATTTTTTTGATAAATCAATATTTAAGGTAGTACGTATGCGGTAAAGGCGCGAGCGTAAGACCCGATTGATTTTAAAGCAATGGTTTTTGTTCAATATCTTCCCCATTTTCAACTTTTCGACAAAAAGTGTAAGGACTGAAATTGTTGCAATTACGATTTACTACAATTTTTCGGGAGAACCAGTGGCGGGTCTAAGAGGGGGAATGGGAAAATTCCCCCCAACGGGGTCCAAAATTAAAAAAAAATTGTTGAAATATTAAAATATGTTAGCTGACATGAAACTTAATTATCGACAGACAAATGCAACCAATAAAACCCGCTAGTTAATAAAATTAAGTGAGCTTAATGCATATAAGTTATTATTTATGTCTTTTATGTACTTAGTTTGGTTGGTGTTTCATTGGAAGTTTCAAAAGTTGTATAAAATATAATTCTCTTTATTTTTGCTTATGTACAATTATGTCTTAAAGTTAATAAGAAATGTGACAATTCAATAATTATGCTTCCCCTCCGCTTCCACTATTTTCCTCCTTAACTCGGAGAATAATAATCGCATAAAAAAATTGTAGAAAAGATATTGTAGGAAATTGCGTTTCCAACAATTTTAGTTCCTACCGTTTTTGTCGAAAAGTTGAAAATGGCGGAGATATTAAGCAACAACGGTTCTCCTTTAAAATCAATATGGCGGCTAATGCAACCGCGGAATTCAGTCGAGATTTTAAATTTACACTACTATTGATTTCCCCTAAAGGATAGAATTATAAAATTTGGGGCAGCTCGGAAAAAAGATTCAATTCAGTAATTATGCTCCCCCACCACTTTTTACTATTTTCCCACTTAACTCGGAAAATAGCAACCGCATGAAAAAAAATTGTTAAGAAGAAATTGTAGGAAATCATATTTGGAATAATTTAAGTTGAAAATGGTGTAGACATTGAACAAAAACAATTGCTACAAAATCAATCAGGTCTTACGTCGCGCCATTATCGCATACATACTACCTTAAATATTAACTTTAACAAAAAAAATGAAGGAAACTAAAATTGCGTACAATTCAATTCTCTCTGTTTTTGTATATGAACATTTTTGTCGTAAAACTAACAATAAACGAGATAATTCAATAATTATGCTCTATTTATATATAACTGTCATTATTTTCCGCTATAACTCGGAAAATATCGATGACACGAAAAAATTGTAAAAATAGAAATGATAGAAAATTATATTTTCAACAATTTTGGTTGTTATACTTTTTGTCGAAAAGTTGAAAATGGCGGAGATATTGAGCAAAAACTGTTCTTGTTTAAAATCAAGATGGCGGCTAAGGCAATAGCGGAATTCAGTCGAGATTTTAAATTTTCACTACTGTTAACCCCCCTAAAGATTAAAAAAATAAAATTTGGGGCAGCTCCTAATGCAAGGTTAGGCCTGTTATTCGTCTAACCCGACTGGACTAATAAGCAAAACACTCGGACAGGTCGATTTTTAAAAAAATCATAGTATATTACAGCATCATGAAGGTTAACATGATGAACAAATTAGAAGCCTTTGAGATGTGGTCGTATCGTAGAATGCTCAGAATATCTTGGGTTCAACGCATTTCAAACAGAGAAGTCTTAAACAGAGTAGGTCAAGGCGAAGGTGACTTAATGAAGATGATAAAAAAGAGAAAACTTGAATATCTGGGGCATATAATGAGAGGTAGCAGATACAGGATGCTGCAGTTAATACTCAATGGAAAGATCGACGGAAAAAGAGGAATTGGCCGAAAGAAATATTCATGGCTCCGAAACCTTCGTCAATGGACTGGCTTATCAGCAGATCAATTGTTACATGCCGCACAAGATCGAGAACGATATCGGCAAATTGTTATGGAAGCTACCCACGCCTAAAAATTTGGGCACGGTACTTAAAGAAGAAGATTACAGCATCAATGTTTCGAACTTTACGCGATATCTCTTCAGGTGACAGACATAACTTTGACTTTTTTAAATGGGAAAGTACATCATGTCACACCTCATATAAAAGCTTTTGAAATGTTGATTACAAAAATGTATAATATATGTATAATACTTTACTCGTATTTGAGAGCGTAGGCGCAAAATTTCGGTCGAATTATTTTTAAACGCATTAATTTTTTTCGAATTCTGAGAAAAATAATAATTAGTTTTGAAAAATTTTAACGCAGAATGAAATATTACAGCATAACGGAGGGCTAAAAGTCCCTTAGACTGAACAAACAGTTTCTTTTGAATGATATATTTGAAATTAAAAATCAGACTAAATTTTCTCCTTTTTTTCACCTCTGTGGCTTATTAAAATAAACATTATAGAAGTTGTTAGGGACTCTCGCCCCTCGATAATACTGTAATATTTCATTCTGCGTTTAAATTTTTCAAAAATACTTACCAGTTTTTCAGGGTTCGAAAAAAAATGAATGCATTTAAAAATAATTCGACCGAAATTTTTCGCCTACGTTCTCAAACAGGATTAAAGTATTATACATTTTTGTAATCAGTATTTCAAAAGATTTTAAATGAGGTATCACATGATGTACTTTCCTATTTAATGAAATCAAATTTATGCCTGTCACCTGAAGAGGGATCGCATAAAGTTCGAAACATTGATGCTATAATATACTATGAATATTTTAAAAATCGACCTGTCCGAGCGTTTTGCTTATGTGCTAAAAATAAATAAGTTAATACGGGGGGGGGGGTTAACACTTATTCCAGCGCACTATATAACATCGACATATAAGAAAGAAAATAGAAAATAATGCGAAAATTGCAGGGAGGGGAATAAGCAGGGCCGTAACTACCATTGGGGCAACCGGGGCAGTGCCCCGGAGCCCCGGCCAAGAGGGCCCCTCTTTGGTTGGCCGTGTATAGATTGTAACAAGGTCAAATAAACTTTTTAAAGTACTTTCAGTCAAGTTCTATTTCGAGTTGTCCGATTGTAATAAGTACACGGCATATTAATTCTAACAACGTCAATGATCGATTTTAACCTGTTTCACCTTTCACCTGCACCATTATAAAAAATTTTATCTCAAAATCTCTCCACGAAGTCACCTCATTTCCTTTGCTTTCAAATCACAAAGCAGCTCCGTCTTTTAGATGGCTCCCTATAATTTCTTTGCAGTCTTCGAAGTCCTGCATATTTTAATGAAATGTGACGGATGTCGTTTTCTAATATCCCCTCCAAATTGGATTCTGCTCTCATTAGAGCTTTATCAGAGGCGTGCGGTCCATGGAAGCGGGGGAAGCACCGCTTCCCTGTTTATACTTCGATATAAGAAAATATATTATTAATTAATATTTAATAATCAAAAATTGTTCCCTAGTCCAAGTAATCTACATATTACCTAGGCAATAGGCATTGAAAATTATTAAAAATTAATCGCGTACAAATGAACTCTCAATATGCACACAATTCAACTATTCGGTCCACTCCTGACAAAAGCGCATCTCAAAATCGCCGCTTGTCATGCAGTTGTCCCATGTAAAAATTGGTCAGGGTTCAATGACCGCACCCACTAGTCGCGCGAATTTTGGTACCCTCTGGAAGCGATAGTCCTATCGCCTTCCAAAAGTGAGATGCTCCGACTGCTAAGGGGTGCTTAGGTCAACATACATTCGCTTAAAGAATATTTCGATTTAAATTTTTTGCAGAGATTTTTCCTTTTACTGATCTTTTATTTGATATTTTACAGAAGTCAAATGAAATTGCATTTTGTATAGGACAAATTGATGACTTTATTAATACGATTATTTCATTCACAGGAGATTCTGACCAATAGAAATTCTGACAATAAAATTTTGGTTTTGAACAGTTTTATTCATGAAATAATCGCAACAAATTGCACTCGACCTCTGAAATTAGTATAGAATTTTTGCTCTCGTGACACTTTGACATAATTTCACTCGCCTTCGGCTCGTAAAATTAAAACTGTCAAAGTGTCACTCGGGAAAAATTCAATAATTTCAGAGATCTTGTGCAATTACTACTGATAATTAAAAAAACGAGAGCAGTTTAAAAATATTTGGGATAAAACTGAAAATATGGGGTTTGAACATGAATAAAAAATAATGAAGATTGATAATTTCGGAGACAGAGAAAACAGAGGAAACAGAGACCTTTTGATAATATTCTACAACAAATGAATTCTAGCTTTCAAAATTTTAACGATTTAAAATATGTAGAATTATAATATATAATATTAATATTTCTAATTATAATTCATCAAAATTTCCCACAGAGGAATTTATTTCACTATACGAATAAATAATGAAATTTTTTTGATATCCCAGCTTTGCATTCTCAGTTAAGTGTCGTTTATGAAACAACTGACATTAGTGATAATTATAACTACTGGTTTAAACAAGTCACTGTGTGAATTAGTACTAACTATCCCAGCCATACGTGCATCAGTTGAACGAAGTTTTTCAGTATTAAGATGCATTAAAAGTTTCAAATTAAGAGTTTAAAAGAAATTCAACAAGCGAAGACAGACTTTGAAAGTTAGTCCTATTATCCATTGAAAAAGACTGCATTCAACAATTATCAGAAGTTGATAAGAGAATAGACCTCAAGTATAAATAAGTGTCATATTATTGAAAGTTGTGTGTTGTGGAAAATGTCTCGGAATATAAATTTTTTTTTTAAATAGAATTCTTCTGTAGGAAACCAAGCCCGGCGCGAGGACTCAAGGCCCGAGCTAGCAATACAGATCAATGATAGGTCACTAGTCACTAGAAATAGCGGAAATAGAGTGCCTCACGCATTGATCGGGGTAGGATTTAGTGTGTGAGTCCTTGTACCCAGGACGTCTCACATAAGTACTTTGCTGATAGAGAGCCCCTGCGCATCAGAGTGTTATCAGGTGGGAAGTGTTTCGACCCTCGACCCTTAAGAAAATATTTTTATATCCTTATTGAATCGCTTCCCCTTTCGAAAAAGTCACCGCACGCCACTCATCTGTATACAATTACTTCTCGACGGTCTCCTCCTTTTTGACATTTTCCTATCACCTCCAATTTTTCTTCCACTTTTTCCATTTCGAATTTTAACGCATTCTCGAATTTTTCTTCCACCTTTTCAATCTCCTTCTGTATTTTCTAGCAATCTGGTTTACCTCTTCCTGCATTTTCTCTAAATAAACCTTTATATCTTCATATTTTTTCAACTTCCAACGAACGATAGGCACTGAAGTCCTTATACCAATCTGAAAGATATTCCGTAAAAGTGACTCTAAAACCTCTCAATTTAACCGCTGGGCTGGAAGATTTGACTCAGTCATTACATTGAAATACTTATTTTGCCATGTTTTGAAGTGCCTTTCAAGTCTAGTTCTGACAAGTAACAAAAGAAATGAAAGAGACGAAGCAACACAACGAAAAAAATGAACTAGAATCATTCAAATAAAATCCTTGAAATCCTCAACATACGTAGTCTCGAAAACACTGGAACTAAAGGACCTTTTAAATGCTTACAGTTTACTTGAAGAGAGCCTCTTAAAACTAACTAAAATGAGAGCACAATTTGAAACCTTCTTTGAAGAGGCTTCAAATATGTGTCAACGTTGAGGAATACCAGTAGGGTTCGCTCCAAACATAATGCAGAAGACGAAAAAACATTTAGATGAACTGTGCGAAGATGAAAGACTTAAAGATCCCAATTCATGCTTTAGCTTTAGAGTAACCGTGTTTTACTCAATGATCGACACCTTATGCCATCAGTTAGACGTAGTGTTAGATACGTACCGAATTGTTCAACCTGATTTTATTTTGAATGCAAACGAACAAGACCTTCAAAACGAAGCAATCAACTTCGTAAAACGTTTTCAAGATGAGATATGGGAGTTTATCCCGAGACCCCCGGTAGGGGGCCCCCAGATCACGTTTGCCCCGGAGCCCCCAACATCGTACTTACGGACCTGGGAGTAAGCTCTCATCGCTACAATTGGGAAGACTAGGTATATGGCAGGATCATCAGGAACAAAATAGAGAAAAGTATAGAAGGTAAAATCGGTGAAGTACAAGCAGGATTCACAGCAGGGAAATCATGTCCAGATCGTATCTACACAATACAAGAGACCATAGAGAAGAATAGAGCTGAGAGCAGGGATTTACACATGGCATTTGTAGACCTTAGGAAGGCATACGACACAGTGCCAAGGAAAATCTATACAAAGCAATGACAAAAATAAAATAAACATAAAACATAGCATAATAATAAAAGATATACAAGCGACACGAAGTATAAATAAAAGTCGGAAACAAGCAACAAAAGGACTACTAGAGAGATGCCCAACGTCATGAACTAACTCTATTTAAAATATTTTTAGAACAAGTACTAACAGCTTGCAAGTCAAAATGTATGTAAGGGGTATGGGAATACCGATAACAGACGATTATCTCTACACATTGTGCTCGTACTAGTTGTCACCTAAACTCTGCCATGTAATCTACCTACAATTTCCCAACCAATATGGTTGATGTCATGTGATGCCAGGGGTTAATCTGGAAATATTTTTAACATCCTTCAAAATCAGATAATATAATGTAACTCCAACTGTTCAAAATCAATTTAAGGGTTTTTACCCGTACATTTTGGTGGCTTAAAGCATGTAAACCTGTAAGTATACCAATCTATTCACTTTTTGAACTTTGTCAAAATTTAACCTCACGTTTGTTTTACTTATAAAGTTATACTTATTTTAAGTGATAACACTGATGATGGAATATTGATTCCGAAAACATTTTGTTGTGATACATCCCTTTTTAGGGATTTTAAATATACCTTTTACAAAATAAGGTTTTTACATATTATATTATACATTTTAAAGTAGAAGATTTTAAAATGATATTCCCAATATTTATGAGTTGCGTACCTGAGACGCCATTATTGAAAGATTTCGATTACATGAAATCAACTTTAACTTAAGAGGATGGGTACGTATTTTCGACTGCAATGCTATTCAAATGGGGATTCATTTTTTTCGAATCCTGAGAAAACTAATACATAAGTATTTTTGAAAAATTTAAACGCAGAATGAAACATTACGTTATTAGCGAGGGACGAAAGTCCCTGAGAACTTCTATAATGTTTATTTTAATAAGTTACAGGGGTGAAAAACTAAGAGAAAATTTAGTGTGATTTTTAATTTCAAATATCTCAATCAAAATAAAAATTTTATTTATTATAAGGGACTTTCGGCCTCGGTAATAATTTAGTGTTTCATTCTGCGTTAAAAATTTTCAAACATTCTTATTGGTTTTTTCAGGATTCGAAAAAAATGAACACAATGTCCGTGGTAATATTTTCCAAATCTATCTTTGTCTTACAACGCAATCAGTCGAATAGAATATTGTCAGTCAGACATTGACAACCAGTGACAATTTTAAATATTTGACATGGCATCGGAAATATTTTGAGATGTTGATTAAATGTGATAAATAATTGATTTAAGATGTGAACTTAATAAAAATTTATTTATTGTGTATTATTTGTGGAAGATCCAAGCAGAGAATACATCAGGATAATATAATATTATATGATCCAAGTATTTTGTTGTTAAAATTGCAAGCGTTCCATAGTAACAATATATTATTAAAAAATTACTTTAACACTTTTCCTCTTTTCTCGATTGAGTATTAGTTTTTGTTGTACATATAAATTATTACAATCACTGAATACATAGTTAGTGAAAAAGTTATCACATTTATTAACTGAATTAATAATTTGCAATTACAAATAACAATTATCCAAGAACATTCAAAAGCCATCTCTTTAAGTTAATGATGACATTTTCGAGTAGAATGACATTCTAGTAATGTTTACATATCCATACCAGTGTGAATTTTACTACACGTAATTTGCCGTGTAAAGACAGAAAAAGTAGGGATAACCGTAAAATAGTTGCGAATTATGTACCCATGGAAGAATATCAGTCACAAAAAAATCATAGCATGTGATCTGTCTTTAAAAGGACAACCACATGCAAGGGTGACAGTAAAACCCTCGTTTTAGAGATTCCATAGTAAATCACGAGGGAAACCCAGGAAAAAAACTCACATATTATGTAAAGAACTAAAAACGCATGTATTTATTAGTCACATTTAAAACATGTGTTTTACAAATTTAACTGTATTCGCACTTTAAAACACCATCTTCAATACATCAGTTAGATTTTAATTTTATTTGGTCCGCCATGTTGTTTGTTTAATAAATCAAGTACATGTTTATAGTGCTCTGGAGACAAAGTTGGAATTGAAAAGTAGTTGAAACCCATGGAGGTAGTACACATCACCTAAAAGCAAACAAATTCATGCTTAGTTATAATAATAATAATAATAATAATAATAATAATAATCCCCTTAGGTATATTATATTAATAATAATAATAACCTTATCCCAGAGACTAGACGCAATTCGATCAAAAGCGAAGTCGAACGGGAGATTAATAACCAAGAACAAGTTTTAGATCAAGTCCCTAATGAAATCCTCGATGAGCAGACTCCTGAGATTCCCATGCCAGAAACTCAACCTGATAATACACAGCAGGAAAACAACGAGTTGCGCGATAGTCTAGCAAACGAAATGGCTCGTGCCGTACAAGAGTTTAATGGAACAAACCCACTTAGCAGACCACCGCTACCACGAATAAACTCTTGTAAGAAACTAGGTGCGCTGTTACAAATTGTGAACACTGAAGTCCTACCCAACTATGTCGTAGAAGCTCACACGTTGGAATATTTGCATATGCTAATCTACTGTGCAGCAACAGCAATTGCTAATGTAATGGGCGTTAAGATCAGAACACGACGGGTTACTAATAACGAAAGAACTGGTAACAGAATTGCACCCTGGGAAAAAAGACTGCTCGGAAAGATCGAATTATTACGTAAGGATATTGGTATAGTCACAGAATACATACGAGGTGTAACAAGTAGAAAAGTCATCAGAAGAGCTGAAGATATAATGCTGACTACCGCAAGACACTCAAGATATGATCCAGAAAACAACACAGCCCATCAGTGTCTGGACACATTAAAACAAAAGCTCTCCGTTTATTCAGGACGACTAAGGAGGTACAAAGTTAGTAACAACCGCAAAAGCGACAATGCTCTTTTTGAAAGTTCTGAAAAGGCGTTCTATCGAAAACTCAATTCCACTGTAGAACGTGTCGATAAGACTTACCCAAGCCAAGAAGAAATTCATGAGTTTTGGGGAAATCAACTTTCCACGCCAGCTGCTCTTAACAACAATGCTGGATGGATAGAAGAAACGACACAAAACTGCCAACACTACATTACCACCCTTTACGAACCCTTCACTACTGAAGAAGTCTCAAATACCATCAAAGAGCTTCACAACTGGAAATCTCCTGGACCAGATGGAGTTCAAAACTTTTGGCTCAAGAAGTTTTGGAGTGTTCATGAATGCTTATCAACACTAATTAATCATGTTATTTCTAATCCGCAGGATATACCATCATTCCTAACTCAGGGAACCACTTATTTAATTCCGAAGGATCAAAATAACACCCAAGATCCAGCCAAATACCGCCCAATTACTTGTCTTCCAACTTTGTACAAATTGGTCACATCCTGTGTAGCCCGGCGTATCTACCAACACTGTGCTCTGAACAATATCATAGAGCCTCAACAGAAAGGATGCGCTAAGGGTTCCATGGGTTGCAAAGAACAACTCATCATCGACTCGGTCATTTCTAACCAGGCATATTCCAAAAAGAGGAATCTTTTTACTGCCTTCATTGATTACAAGAAGGCCTTTGATTCAGTGCCGCATGAATGGCTTATAGATATATTGAGAATATATAAAGTGAAGTCTGTCTAGCTATGAACCCATTATCTCAGCTATTGAACTCCACAGACGCAGGTTTTAGCATCAAAAATGACAACAATGTTGTGGCGAAGCTTAATCATTTATTGTATATGGATGATTTGAAATTAATGGCTTCCACTCGAAACCAACTCGATGAGATGCTAAAAACTGTAGAAACTTTTTCTAATGATATTAGCATGCACTTCGGACTAGACAAGTGCCGTATTTTAAATATAGTCAGAGGAAAAGTACAGCCCGGAGGATTCGATATGCAAAATGGCCAGAACATCGAGGCCATGGGTGAAAACGATATGTATAAATATCTTGGAGTAAATCAAGCGCGGAGAATTGACCATAAACAAATGAAAACAGAGATAACTACTGAGTTTATACGAAGGGTAAAACAGCTGCTTCGCTCACACCTTAATAGTAGAAATTTGTTTAAGGCACTAAACACCTACGCATGTTCCGCGCTTAGCTATTCATTTGGCATTGTTAAGTGGACAAAAACGGACATAGAAAATCTTCAGCGAAAAGTAAGAACGCACCTCACAAAGGCACAAAAACACCATCCAAAAAGTGCAGTAGAAAGAACGACATTACAACGGAATTTAGGAGGAAGAGGACTTATGGATATAGGTGAGCAATTAGACAAACAAATTGCTAATTTAAGATCTTATTTTCAGATGCAGGCTGAAACATCTACTCTACATCGCGCTATCTGCGCAGTAGATGACACAACACCGATAAAACTGAGGGAAGCAGAACTTCCCATAAACCACCTTACTAAGGACGAAAAAGTGCGCGCCTGGATGGTTAAACCTCTGCATGGGCGACATCCCAATGAGGTCAGCCAAGATTATGTCGACAATATAGCGTCGAACTACTGGTTGACATCAGGAAAGATGTTCCCTGAAACGGAGGGTTCATTACTGGCCATTCAGGATCAGGTTATACCAACCAGAAATTACCTGAAATATATCATCAAAGACCCTCATGTTCAAAACGACAGATGCCGATATGGATGTCAAGCCCAAGAAACCATCCAACATCTTACAGGGGGCTGCCAGGCATTTGCTGCAACTGAGTACAAGGAACGGCATGACGCAGTGGGAAAAATCCTTCATCAGGAGCAGTGGCGGCTCGTGACATCTGCTATAGGGTGTGCTGCATGAACCACGGCCAATATAAAATAATAGAAATAGAATAACATACAAAAACAAAAACAATAAAATTAGCTTTAATACTAATTAATAGTAACTAATAACGACATGCTATAAAAATCTGATTAACTTACATTTATTGCATTTTTCTAAATTGGAAATTAATACGCCGGTCCTTTTTTGTCGCAAACTTTTCGATTACTTTATCGTTACCTAAGAATTTCTAAACACGGCACAGATGCAACGGTCACGAATAACTGTCGTGAATTGCAGCTCGCAAACACATTTCCGAGGCCGTTAATCAGCCGATTGCCGAAGCACATCGGCTAAGATCGCCGTTTGCCTAATAAATGCATTTTACCGCTGCCAGTGTTTCGGTTCTTATCGACGCGGCTTCACTGGAGCAGCAAATACGTAAAAAGATTGCTTCACTGGAGCACCAAATACGTAAAAAAATTATACGGTTTCACTAGAGGAGTAAATACGTAAAAAAAATAATATTAATCATCGTTGTTGGTGAATTATTATTAACAGTTGATGTTTAATATGATAATATGGCAGATTTGAAATAAAACTATATTAATTATTCTTTAATAATTAAGATTTGCTATGGTTGTTTGGTAGTTCTGCAGCTCAGCAGCACATAAAGAAAAGCCGCCACTGATCAGGAGATAGCTATCAAGCTGGGACTTCTTCAAACCGACCATCTCCCATATTATCAATACGTCCCTGAGAGTATGCTTGAGGATGGCAACTACAAGCTATACTGGGACCGCACTGTGCTCACAGACCAAACAGTGGCGCATAATAGACCAGATCTCGTATTAGTCAATAAATTAACGAGACAAACAACCCTCATTGATGTGGCGATTCCTAACAACAATAATCTACGTACTAAATTTACTGAAAAGATCGCCAAGTACAGAGATCTGGAAATTCAAATACGGAGACAATGGAGAATGCAAAGTACCCAGACGATACCGATTATTATGTCTACTACTGGAGTCATTCCGAAGACCCTCCTCGAAAGCATAAAAAAGCTGGGTCTTAATGAACATCTTTATAAGACCATGCAGAAAGCAGTACTACTCGCAACGGCCAGATGTGTACGAAAATTTTTGGGAGATACACCTGCATACCAAGTCACCTAGGGCTCGATAACACAGAAAGAGTCCCACCAGAGCTCAATCCTTTTGATACCGTAGGTATCTGGGATGAGTCAATTTTCCCCTTAGAGGGAGTGTGAGCCGTATGGCTAAATCTGGATAATAATAATAATAATGAAGAAATAATACGGAATACTGCAAGACACTCAAGATACGATCCAGAAAACAACACAGCCCAACAGTGCCCGGATACATTAAAACAAAGACTCTCAGTTTATTCAGGACGACTAAGAAGGTACAAAGTGAGTAACAACCGAAAATCCGACAATGCCCTTTTTGAGACTGCTGAGAAGGCGTTCTATCTGAAACTCAATTCCACCGTAGAAAATCTCGATAAGTCTTACCCAAGCCAAGAAGAAATTCATGAGTTTTGGGGAAATCAACTTTCCACACCAGCTGCTCTTAACAACAATGCTGGATGGATAGAAGATGCTGCACAGAACTGCCAACACTACACTACTACTCTCTACGAACCCTTCACCACTGAAGAAGTCACAAATATCATCAAAGAGCTTCATAACTGGAAATCTCCTGGACCAGACGGAGTTCAAAACTTTTGGCTCAAGAAGTTCTCGAGTGCTCATGAATGCTTATCAACACTAATTAATCATGTTATTTCTAATCCGCAGGATATACCATCATTCCTAACTCAGGGAACCACTTATTTAATACCGAAGGATCAAAATAACACCCAAGATCCAGCAAAATACCGCCCAATTACTTGCCTTCCAACTTTGTATAAATTGGTCACATCCTGTGTAGCCCGGCGTATCTACCAACACTGTGCTCTGAACAATATCATAGAGCCTCAACAGAAAGGATGCGCTAAGGGTTCCATGGGTTGCAAAGAACAACTTATCATCGACTCAGTCATTTCTAATCAAGCATATTCCAAAAAGAGGAATCTATTTACTGCTTTTATTGATTACAAGAAGGCCTTTGATTCAGTGCCGCATGAATGGCTTATAGATATATTGAGAATATATAAAGTCGATGATAATATAGTGACCTTTTTACAACATATAATGACAGAGTGGAAAACTAGAATTCACCTTCAAATACCTGGTGAAAGTAACATCGAAACTGAAAATATCTTAATCAGCCGGGGCCTGTTTCAAGGAGATTCGTTGAGTCCTCTGTGGTTCTGTCTAGCTATGAACCCACTATCTCAGCTATTGAACTCCTCAGATGCAGGTTTTAGCATCAAAAATAACAACAATGTGGTGGCGAAGCTTAATCATTTATTGTACATGGATGATTTGAAATTAATGGCTTCCACTCGAAACCAACTCGACGAGATGCTAAAAACTGTAGAAACTTTTTCTAATGATATTAATATGCACTTCGGACTAGATAAGTGTCGTATTTTAAATATAGTCAGAGGAAAAGTACAGCCCGGAGGATTCGATATGCAAAATGGCCAGAACATCGAGGCCATGGGTGAAAACGATATGTATAAATATCTTGGAGTAAAGCAAGCGCGGAAAATTGACCATAAACAAATGAAAACAGAGATAACTACTGAGTTTATACGAAGGGTAAAACAGCTGCTTCGCTCACACCTTAACAGTAGAAATTTGTTTAAGGCACTAAACACCTACGCATGTTCCGCGCTTAGCTACTCATTTGGTATTGTAAAGTGGACAAAAACAGATATAGAAGCTCTTCAGCGAAAAGTACGAACACACCTCACAAAGGCACAAAAACACCATCCTAAAAGTGCAGTAGAAAGAACAACATTACCACGGAATCTAGGAGGAAGAGGACTTATGGATATAGGTGAGCAATTAGATAAACAAATTGCTAATTTAAGAACTTATTTTCAGATGCAGGCTGAGACATCTACTCTACATCGCGCTATCTGCGCAGTAGATGACACAACACCGATCAAACTGAGGGAACTAGAAATGCGCATAAACCACCTTACTAAGGATGAAAAAGTGCGCGCCTGGATGGGTAAACCTCTGCACGGGCGACATCCCAATGAAGTCAGCCAAGATTATGTCGACAATATAGCGTCGAACTACTGGTTGACATCAGGAAAGATGTTCCCTGAGACGGAGGGTTCATTACTGGCCATTCAGGATCAGGTTATACCAACCAGAAATTACCTGAAATATATCATCAAAGACCCTCAGGTTCAAAACGACAGATGCCGATATGGATGTCAAGCCCAAGAAACCATCCAACATCTTACAGGGGGCTGCCAGGCATTTGCTGCAACTGAATACAAGGAACGGCATGACGCAGTGGGAAAAATCCTTCATCAAGAGATAGCTATCAAGCTGGGACTTCTCCAAACAGAGCATCTCCCGTATTATCAATACGTCCCTGAGAGTATGCTTGAGGATGGCAACTACAAGCTATACTGGGACCGCACTGTGCTCACAGACCAAACAGTGGCACATAATAGACCAGATCTCGTACTAGTTAATAAATTAACAAGACAAACAACACTAACATGATCTATTGTTTAATATTACAAAATCTCATATTTTAAGAAAGAAGATATTGAGGAAAATCCAAAAATGTAAAAATATACAGGGTGTCCCATTTAAAAAAACCAAGTTATAAGCAACTTCCGGTATAACCGGAAGTTGCAAAGAGATAAAAATATTTTCATTTAATAGATCATCCCTCAAAACTTCTTTGTTCAAATTTTCATGATTCTGTTACCTTTAGTTCTCGAGATATTTCTAATAGGCCAGTTATCTGCCTCACCCTATATAGTTGATCCAGACTTGTTTGTGTAAAAGTCTGTAGCCCAATAAATGACCGTTTTGGAGTGTAATTTTCAGGGGCAACTCCGAATTGCATGAAAATTTGGATTTAGGTTCTACTTACTCTCCACTTCAAAGTTGAATTTGGGGTGACAGTCACCCATTCTCGGGGGGTGAAAAACGCGTGTTTAAAATAATCCCGGAAATGGATAAATTGGCAGATTATAAGCAACTTTCGTTCTATAAAGTTTTTTACGTAAGTCAATACTTTTCGTGTTATTCGCGATTGAAAATGTTTATTTTTCGACAAAAAAAACTACGTTTTCAGACCGTTTTTCGCAAATAACTCAAAAAGTAAATATTTTATCGAAAAAAATATTCTTAGCAAAAGTGTAGATTATAAAAAATGAAAAAAGGTGTATCAGTAAAGTCTATAAATTGAGTAAAAGCAAAGTTATAGCTCATGAAAAATACTTTTTATTTGTCTAATTCCAAATCGAATATTTCAATGCGAAATCACCGAAAAATTAAGCACTTTTAGGGAAAAGCTTATTAACATTTTAAAAGTATCTAAAAAAGCTTTTATACTTGTTTTTTTTTAAGTTTCTAGCATCAAAAATAACCCAGTTACACTAAAAAAAAGTTAGCCCCTTTTTTTGGTAAAAAAATCGCGAAAACCTCCCTCTACTTAGCACCCTAAATATAATTAATCGTTACCCCTTTACCATTTATTTTAACTGTATGTGTATTGTTTATATGATCAGTAAGTTTAATTGGTTTGAAGTGCTTATTTTTGAAAAAATTTGGTTTTATAGTAAAAAAAAATTTATAAAAATATTTGAAAAATTTCCTTTTTTCAAAATAACTTAAAAACTCTAGTGATAAGAAAAATTTTAAAGAGTAAAAAAATGTTGGTTTTGCTGTTATAAATATGCTAGTTTTATTTTGTTCTCCAGTAAGACAAACATTGGTTAAGATATGGCTGTTTAAAATTTGCATACACTCGTGATTAGTGACCCGTTCAAGCTTTTTCAACTAACGAGCGATTCAAAATTATTGGGATCAAAGCTAGCCGTGCAAAAAATTACGTATGTCCTCCTTTAATCTGAATTTATATCATTGGTTTATCAGTTAATTTTGATTAACATTATAAAACATAAAAAATCAGTCAAAACCTTTAACACAGAACTTTAATCAAAAATAAAAAGAATTAACAAAATTATAAGTAACAATAATAAATAAAATCAAACAACCAACATCTCTACATGACCTAACTTTTCTTGAAGTTGACGTACACAACAAAGTTGACGTAAACTGGTAAATCTATCTGAATTAAGAATAGACATGCACTGTATAGCTATCTCTGTCGTTCAGAGCCACCTATGGTGACAATAATTTTGGATCACACGTTATAATCCTTTCAAAAATAAGCACTTTAAACCGGTGAGACTGACAGATCATATAAAAAATAGATAAGTAAGTAAATTTTTTCTAAAGCCGTAACGATTAATTTCATTCGGGGAGCTAAACACAGGGAGATTTTCATGATTTTTTTTTACAAAAAGGGAGAGCCAACCTTATTTTGAGCGTAACTCGCTTATTTTTAATGCTAGATACTTTTTTATAAACAATCAAAATAAGGCTTTTTATAAACAATTTAAAAAACGTTTGAATGAGTTTTCCCGAAAAGTGCTTAATTTTTCAGTGACTTCATCTTGAAATATTCGATTTGGAATTAGACGAATAAGAACGTATTTTTCATTCGCTATAACTGTGTTAGACTTTATGCATTTAAATTATGATGGATGAGGGGTTAAATATACTTCTCATTTTTTCTTAAAATACGTTAGTCATCAATTTTTCTTGCAGCATATCTCGCTTAGTTTGAATGTAATCGACATTTAATATTGCTCATTTTAAAGGTATTTTCAAGAACTACAAAATGTATTGTTAGTATTATACACCTAAAATCGACCGTTTCCTTTTTTTTCAAGTTGAATAAACCGATTTGAGCATGCACCAAAAAAACAAACTCTTCTCACCTACCACATCTCTTTTTGTGTTATAACTAGAAAATTTATGAAGGTACGAATCTCTTTGTATTTTTATAGGCTACAAAAATATTTTATATAGTTTTTTTCGTTACATGCGTAGTTTTTGAGGTATTCGCAAATAACCTTCCAAAAAGGTGTCATTTTTCAATGAAAATGGTTAATTTTCAACCACGAATAACTCAAAAAGTATTTAATTTTCAAAAAAAACTTATAGAACAGTTTTTGCTTAAAATTGGGTTCTCTAGCCACTTCCGTAGTAATTTTAACCAAAAAATTTCCCGCTCCCGAGAAGGGTTGGGAAATACCTCCAAGATAAAAGCACACATCGGCATAGGGTAGACTTTGTTTCTTGAGCTATTCTCTACTCACTGTGAAAATATCAAATCGATGTAGTACGATGGAATTCGGAGCCCAATAACCTCATTTACTGCCCTACATAATCAGCCAATTTACCCATTTCCGGTCTTATCTTGAACGTATGTTTTTCACCCCCGAGAAGGGGTGACTGTCACCCCCAAGTAAAAGCAACCAACGACATAATTTCAACTTTGAAGTGGAGGGTAAGTAGAACCTAAATCCAAATTTTCATGCAATTCGGAGTTGCCCCTGAAAATTACACGGTACCGCCGTATTTCCCGTTCATTTACTGGGCTACTGGTGACAAATTTGGTTATTGCAACAGATGTAAATTACTAAAAAGCAAATTCATTAAAAATTTTGTATTTTTTTCTTTTTTTATTTATCTAAAATATTGTAAAAATCTTCTTTTCCTTGATGTGCTTATCCGTGACGTATGTTGGCGATCCTCATAGCAATCATTATTTTATTTATGATTTATGAGTTTATTATTCTCAAATTTGTTTAGAATGCGTCGTCTACTTTAAAACACTAAGTCAGGAAATTATGAGGCTACGGTAATACTTCGGACAGTTTATGAAAGAAGAACATTCATAATGTTTATTAACTTAATTTAAAAAAAAATGCCAAAAAGTAATTTTAAACAGTGTAAAATTATTTTGCGAAACATGTCGATTTTTTGCTTACTTATAAACAATTAGAATAACTTTTTAACCGTTACCCGTAGAAAAATTATTTTTTCTAGGGCCGTGCTAAAACAGCCACTTTCCCGCACGCATTTCGTTTCCGAAAGTTGCACTTTCCCGCACGCCGTACAGGTTCTATGTTAATTTTTACATAAGTTGTTATGAATATTATTTATAAAAACTCAAAATTTATCATTCATTTTGCAATTTTCTAAGCAACCAATAAGGACAGACATATTCAGCGAACGCCATATTAAAGTTTTTTTATAGAACCGTGTTAAAAATGCAATTTTTGGCACTCCATACGAGCGTTAAAAATGTTACTTTAAGGCACTAGTGCTTTAAAATAATTTTAAGCACTGCAGTTCGTATTGACCGTATAGGCAATTTTGATGTAATGTCAAAAAAATATAAAAATGGAATGTCAGTCAAGTTCAAGTAAAATTTTTTGTAGATATTGTCCTGTAATTACGTTTGTAGAAAAAATATTGTATGATATGCGTGTTAAAAAGTACATTTTTAAGGCACTCATATGAATTGCAGAACTCGCTATCGCTCATGCTGCAAACTTTCACATGCGTGCCTTAAACGTGTACTTTTAACACTTATATCATAAATAAATATTATTATATACGATTTATGAGTTTCTTACTCTCAAATTTGTTTAAAATGCTTAACTTCTTGCCAATAAACGAAAAAAGCGAAAATTTGCCGTTTTTTGAACTTCATTTGTTTGTAACTATGTATATCATCAAAATCGGCTACAGGAAACATATACGCTGTGAGCTCGTATAGTCCTGTCGCCAGGGGGGGTACAACGGCCTCCTTAATTCAGATGGACTTACCCAAGTTTTTTATATATTTTGACCCGTAGAATACGAATTTTTTTGGTAACAGCTGATCCGGATGTCGATAAGATTGTTATAGACAAAGAACTTGAGGAATTACATAACAGCGATTTCTCGCAAAACAAAACATATTTTTATATTTTTTGGGTCATTTTAAGCAAAAAATATTCCTACAAGTTTTTTCGTAGAATGTATAGTTTTCGAGATAACCGCGGTTGAACTTTCAAAAAATCGAAAAATTGCAATTTATGAACCCGAATAACTTTTGATTAAAAAATAAAGTAGCAATTCTGCTTACCGCATTTGAAAGTTTAAGTCAAATTATATCGGTTTTGATTATTTGCATTGCTAAAAATTAATTTTTTTATTGTTAAACTAATCTATAAACACCTACTCTACTCTACTACTCGTTCGATTTTAAATGAGAAATCATAGAAAATATCACTCACATACTAGGTGTTTATAGCTTTGTTTAACAATAAAATAATAAATTTTTAGCAACGCAGATAATCAAAACCGATATAATTTGACTTAAACTTTCAAATGCGGTAAGCAGAATTGCTACTTTATTTTTTAATCAAAAGTTATTAGGGTTCAAAAATTACAATTTTTCGATTTTTTGAAAGTTCAACCGCGGTTATCTCGAAAACTATGCACTCTACGAAAAAACTTGTAGGAATATTTTTTGCTTAAAATGACCCAAAAAATACAAAAATATGTTTTGTTTTGCGAGAAATCGCTGTTATGTAATTCCTCAAGTTCTTTGTGTGTAACAATCTTATCGACATCCGGATCAACTGTTACCCAAAAAATTCGTATTCTGCGGGTCAAAATATATAAAAAAAAACTTGGGTAAGTCCATCTGAATTAAGGAGGCCGTTGTACCCCCCCTGGCGACAGGACTAGTACGTAGAGAGGATATTTACAAATTCACGAGCGCCAGTAGTGGCAAGTCTGTAAACGTTTACCGGAAATTTGACATAAATGTCAAAGTGATTAATTTAAAATTAAAATTAAAAACATTAATTATAAAAAATATTAGTTGGTCAAAGCTGTGGTATATATTTTTACCTTAAATACATATACTTACGTTTTAAATACTGAAATTTTTTTTAATGTTCCGTAATATGTAATTATATTAATCTTAGCGCCATCTACACGATAATTGTGAAAGTATCCGAAGTAGGAAATTCATATTTTATCAATAGATCGTCAAAATGATTAGCAAAATCTTAAAAAAATCGATTACAATTTAATTACTTTTTTGCGTTGTAAATATTAAGCGATAACAATTAAATAATAAATTTATAAATTACCGGTGAAAGTTGAAATAGTAATCTGCCAGGAGCGACACCAGCGAAGCTCAGAGCGTATAGGTTATTATTATAGATGTCCATACTACTCAAAAAATTTGGTTTCGGCCTGGAGGGGTTGTGTCACCAACAGGATATTTTTTTCCTTATTTCTCTGAACTATTATACACAGTTGGTGGCGCCCGCGGTCGCTCGATGAGAGAACCTCTCACATGAAGCGCATTGACTCAGCAATCTGATGAAAGGATAGATAGGAGACTAGAAGGAACCTCAGCGCGTAGAATTTCCCAGAAAAAAGTTGTGCGCAATTTTCTGAAACCGTGAGAGACAATCTCATATTAGACCAGTAAGGATCTGTTTTAGGTGGATGTGAGAGGTGGCATTCAGATTTTTGCGGATAAAGTTAGGTGATAATAATTCGTTAATAATAATTGATTTATGCTCCTTCTCAAATATGCCCGGAACATTAATAAAAAAAATAAAATATTTAAAAATTTCAAAAAATTTCGTTTTTTTTTCTAATTTTTTTGCTTATAACTTAAAAACTATTCATTTTAGAACAAAGTCGTATAGGAATAAAACAAAGATAATTAAATTTTCTATCAGATGCAATTGGTTAAAAATGTCTTAGTTTATCACCCTTGCTTCAAAATAGCAATAAATATAAAATAAGGGGGCAAAACAAGCCTGTCTTTATTCAATGATTTTCCACCACTTGGACCCTTCCTAATTCGCTTACAAAATTTTTGTAATGTGCTAAAACCGTACACCAAATTTCATTAAAATTGACTTTCTAGATTTTGCATAATAATTTTGCAATCTAAACTTTTTTTTTAATTAAAATATTTTAAAATCTTGCACAACAAAAACTAGAACATACAAAGATTTGTCAATTTTTTTACATATCTGTGCTCTGTGCGTAAAGGGAGTTAAGTCCAAAAATGGTCGAAATTAGAAAATGGACTATGTGTTAGAATTTGATATCTACATGTGTGTATAATTTGTCAAGTCCAATTCCATTTCTAAACTGAGATATTAATGAAAAACAATATGTGTAAAGCGTGTTAAGTCCTGAACTTAGACGCATGATTATTTAAGAAACAGGAAGACTCAGTGTGTTAAGTCCCACGCTATTGGGACTTAACACACTGTACACTGATGAGTTATTAAGTGCACCACGGGACGTTGCAAACTTGGAAAACGGTGTTTTAGGACTAAATTCTCTTTACGCACAGAGCACAGATATAAAGAATTACTCCACCTATCTAATGCACTTTAGAATTGAAATCGGATTATTTAAGCAGCCTCAGAAATGTTTTAAAATTATAAACAATTTTTTGGCTTATAAACAAATTAGTGCTGTGGCCAGGAGGGGGTGCTACGGGCTCCTTTATTTAGATGGACTTACCCAAGTTTTTTTTATGTATTTTGACCCGTAGAACACGAATTTTTTGGGTAACAGTTGATCCGGATGTCGATAAGATTGTTATAAACAAAGAACTTGAGGAATTACATAACATCGATTTTTCGCAAAATAAAACATTTTTTTGTATTTCTTGGGTAATTCTAAGCAAAAAATGTTCTTACAAGTTTTTTTCGTAGGACGCATAGTTTTCGAGATAAACGCGGTGGAACTTTCAAAAAATCGACAAATTGCAATTTTTGAACGCGAATAACGTTTGATTAAAAAATAAAATAGCAATTCTGCTGACAGCATTTGAAAGTTTAAGTCAAATTATACTGGTTTTAATTATTTGCATTGCTAAAAATTAATTTTTTTATTATTAAACAAAGCTATTTGTTTATAAGCCAAAAAATTGTTTATAAATTTAAAACATTGCTGAGGCCCCTTAAATAATCCAATTTTAATT
Source organism: Diabrotica virgifera virgifera (assembly GCF_917563875.1). Lineage (NCBI taxonomy): Eukaryota > Metazoa > Arthropoda > Insecta > Coleoptera > Chrysomelidae > Diabrotica > Diabrotica virgifera. The sequence goes on from NC_065444.1 coordinate 68,509,830, forward strand.
ATGTAAAGTGTATTAGATAGGTAGAGCACCTCTTTATATGTAAAAAAATTAGCCAAATTCTAAATGGTCTACTTTTTGTTCAGAAAAATTTTAAAAAATTTGAACTTTTTTAAAAACATTTAGATTGCAAATTTATTATGCAAAATTTATTAGGTCGATTTAATGACATTTGGTACACGATTTAAGTATGTTACAAAGAATTTCCTAAGCGAATTACTAAGGTTCTAAGTACCACCAAAGTTGTTAAAAAATATTGAATAACAACAGACTTACTTTGCCACCTTATTTTGTATTTATTGCTATATTGCAGAAAAGGTAATACCTTAAGACATTTTTTACCAGTCGTATATCATACAAAATTCAATTATCTTTATTTTATTTCTCTACGACTTTGTTCCAAAACGAATCGTTTTAAAGTTATAAGCAAAGAAACAGAAAAAATCGATGTTTTTCGAAATTTTTAAATATTTTAATTTTTTTATTAATGTTCCGGGCATATTTGAGAAGGAGCATAATGCCACATCTCACATCCAAAAATAGACGTTTTTTCGAAGATCCTTACTGGTCTATATAGCGATAACTGCCGGGTTAAGTCAAAACATAAAGTGAAATTTACGTCGACGTGTATATACATTGTGTATACTGTATACTATATACTACACACATCGGCGTACGTTTCACTTTATGTTTTGATCTCATTTGTTTGAAAATGACCCATGATGCATGGGAAAAGATAAAATGGAACAATAATAACTGAACATTATATCTCCAACTACACAATATTTTATATTATTAAAATGCTTTATATACATCATTCGTTTAAGTAATGGAAACTTATAACAGGATCTTCTCAGGATTATACATAGTTTTAATAAGAAGTTAGCCATGAAAAATAAACTATTAGTGATGACTATGGTTTTTAACAACTAATTAACGAAGTAGATATACGTACCAATAATAAAACAAAAATTATTATCGACTTCATCTTAAATACAATAATGGAGAATAATTTTTCTAGAACTGTTTGAAAATTTCTATTTTTGGTTACTTTATACTGAAAAGTTGTGCGTGGTTATGATTAAAAACTATATTGATGACTATATGATTAACTTCTACCTACTAATACTGAAAACAATCTCTTATTGTCTGAGATTCACCACAATTTATTTTAATTAAAATTTTAATAAATTGACATGATCATAATTTTGTCCGAAAAACACGAAAATCAACACCCATAGACTTTATACCGTGTACGTGTTTCTCGGGACACTCAAAGATCCAAGTAGCTGATTACTTTTTTAGTTATTGTAGACCTATAGGAAGAAAACCTACCTGTTTACTGCCTAGAGTTCGCGTCCGTTTTTTAATTATTAACAATTTAGTGCAAAAATCGCAATTTTTTCGATTTTGTGCACTCCATTCAAAAACTAAATAGTTGACATAAAATTACAAAATTTAGTTTTTTAGAACATTGAAAATCCTTCAAAATTCCGATTTTCAACAGTCAAAAAGTTAATTTGTTGCTACGTAAACTGCAAAATAAGTGAAAGTCGTTATTTTTTAATAAGTTTTACTAAAACTACTTGAGAATTTTAGTGCTTCACCCAAAGTTGTGTATTGGGGTACTTAACAAACCCTCAAAATTTGAGACCGATCCATTAATTAGTTTAAAAGTTATTCTATTTGTTTATCCATGAGACCTTTATTTTGCAATAAGATAAGACAGAAAATAAGGAAGATAGTACAAAATTATGAGTATGCTAAATGAAAGTAGAAGAGTGATAGTATCAAAATGTATTAAAAAAAAAATAAAAAAATAATTAACATAGTCAAAAATCCTATTGCCAAATTTTTAAAATTTTGTAGTTTATAATCATTTAGATTACCTTTAAAAATGTTGTCCGTAGAAACAATATTTTTATATATTCGAAAAGATGGTATTTTAACACGAATTTTCAAATAAAAAATTTTTGCCTGGGCTCATTTTGGACAAAGTTAGCCATATGTTTTTTTTTAATTCACAGCTAATTTGTTTATAATAATTAAGGAATCTCATTAATGCCATTTTAAAGAGTGGGATTTGTATTTTTTCTTAAAAAAATTGCACAAACATTATACCTTCACAGCACCCTCTACGATTTTTTAAAAATGTAGTGCAAACGATTACTAGGGGGAATCTACAAATCCAGCGAGCTAAAATACCAAAAAAGTAATTTCAAACGATTCTAATTTGCTGTATCTCCGGATCAACTCAATGGATTTTGATCTTTCTTTTTTTTTAATTGGTATGTAATTTTTGCGTACATTACAAATATGCAATTTGTTTATACTTACATTTATTAATTAATAAACAGTCTAATTTGTTTAAACCATTCTTGAAAAAATATTTTTTTACAAAAATCTATTTTTTTAATCATAGTATCATTAATGATTACAGAAAAAGTTAAAGTACACTTTAATAAATAAATGATTTTTATTAGATAATTATTTATTGAAGATAATTTATTTATTAAAGTATAGCTTAATTATTTCTATGATTAATAGGGATAGTATGATTAAAATCATGGATTTTTGGGAAAAAATTATTTTTTCAAAAAATATTTAAACAAATTAGACTGTGGTATTATAATATCACCCTGTACAAAATATGTTTAAAACTCATTCAAAGTCATTAATCCATGTAGTATCTGTTCTTGTATCAATAACCGCAAGTAACATTGAATTGTCATGTTTTGTTATTATTTAAATGTGTATATAAACATTAACTCGGTGGAGAAAGATGGTTGTACTCAGTATTTAATTAACGTAAGGTAGGTCGCTACTGATATATGTAAACAGATTGTTATGGTTAGTCATTGATGGAGTTGAGTGTAAATAATATAATGTATTTGAACTGAGAAGAGAGTTTTAATTAATTACGACCTAGAAGGCAGTAACAACACACTATTTATTACATGGCGATCCTGTAAATTAATTGGGAGAATCTTCTGACAATGGGCGACAAAAATTGGAAACGGAGACGGCGAAGATGGACCAGGACGAAGATGCAGAGAACCCAGGGAACAAAGACAAAGTGATAAAATGTAAGTAAGAATGTCTATCTTTATTAAAAATGCTTCCCTCGTTTTTATATTGTTATTGAACATTGAATATTTATCTTTGCTGATTTTTGAATAATTTATGAAGTATCGATTTTTTTTAAGAATATCTATGAATTTTGAAACATGAAGTGATTTTTGAATTGAATATTTTTATCAAAGTTTATTATATATGCTATTCTTGAATTTTTATTGAATTTTGAATCTTTATTGAATTTATTTGAAAAATCTCTATCCGATTTCTATTTTTAGTACGGTTATTTTTGAATATTTTATGGAATATCGAATTTTTTTTCAAAAATTTCTATCGAATTTTGAGATATAAACTTATTTTGAATATTTTTATCTAACTTTTGCATATGCTATTTTTTCTTGAATTTTTGTCGAATATGTATACTATTATTGAATTTTTATTAGCCAGTTGTTTTTATTATTGATATTTATTGATTCTATAGATACATTTTAATCGATTTTGTGTTAAATTTTTTATGATATGAACCTGAATTAATAATTTTTGTGCGATAAATGATATATAAATTATTTTTTTAATGAATAATGATTAGTGATGACATACGTTGATAAACATTGCTATAAGCAAGAGATTTATTTTTAACGAACCGACCTGATGAGTCGAGATAAGGAATTTGAAGAAGAACTATATAGATTAGAAGAAGAACTAACAATAGTATAAGCTAAATATTATGAGACAACTTGAGACAATAAGAAACCCACTGCTCTTGTCAAATTGGAAAGGTACTAAGTGATTTATAGAAGCTTGGAAGCTTATTAGAGACCCACTCTGTGTTTTGAGAGTACCTATTTTATTCATGATTATTCGTGAATAAACAACGGCCTCAAAGCAAGGGATTGAGGTTGTGATATTTTTAGAAGAATTTGAACCGCATAAAATACCTATTTCGTGTTTTGAGTTAACTATACCACCTTAATGGTGCGTACAGATCAGGGCGAAAATTCGGGTTAATATTGGCGGAGAACTAAGACATCCGAGTGAAACCTCTTTTATTAAGGTAAAACGAAGGTATCGGAGCTAGTATATGAAGTGATGATTATGATGTTATATGAAATGATATATGAGATAAATGATATATGATTGTTATATGAAATATGTATATGAAGATGAATTATATACACTGTAGAAGTGCTATTATATGAAGAAAAATTAATTATATGAGTTGTAGTACCAGACAAGAAGAAAAGAAAGAAAAAAGAGAATTTTTAGTAAAATATGTGGGAAAAATGAAAGAAGACACATAAAAATTGCAAGAAAAGAAGCAAAATTAAGAAGATACTAAGCAAATAAGTAGCTAATCATTGAATATGTCTAAGAATTAAAGCTGTAAATTTTTTTTCTAAAGTAACGTAAATTAAATAAGTTATAAGTTTTAAACGTAGATAATGAATTCAGATTAAATTTTCGCGGAAAATGGAAGTGTTTGAATTAAGGATAGACAATATCTTACAATAGTGTTAGTAGATAGTAAGCAAAGGGACACAGAAAGTGAAATTTTTAGACATTCAGCAACATAGATTAAATCTTTATTATAGGTACAAGAGAGTTATTAGAAGTTTTTAGAGACACATTAGAAGTTTTTTAGAGAGATTACATTTTTATTATAGGTACATTATTGTAGAGTTAGTAAGACATATATAAATAAATCAAAAGAAGACTGAAATAGGAATTATTAATAGAGTAAAGGATACATTTTTTTTACTTATTCGAGTAATATTAGCTTAGCTTAGGACTTTTAGGTAGATACGAGATTTTTAGTTAGGTATTCCCCCGCTTATATGAGATGCCTATAGGCACTAAAAGACTATTTAAAAGTTAGGATCAATTTCATTCACTGTGGACACTGTTTTGATGAAGTGAATTAGTGAACGAAAAAAAAAAGGACGAAAAGACACGACGTGAAAGTACGTGAACTAGTAATAGGTTATAAAATACCAGTTTTAGTATAGGGAAAATATGAACTTTTGTGTAAAATAGGAAAAAGAATATACATGTTTAGGGAAAAATTGATTGATCTGAAATGTACCATGTTACAGTTAGTTAGCATAGTTAGGAAATTTAATTTTTCAAAATAGTATTAGGTAACCATAAACATTTTTGTAAAAGGGAAAGAGGAACATCACATTTTAAAAATATATAATTTTAACAAAACGGGGAGGTGTGGTATTATAATATCACCCTGTACAAAATATGTTTAAAACTCATTCAAAGTCATTAATCCATGTAGTATCTGTTCTTGTATCAATAACCGCAAGTAACATTGAATTGTCATGTTTTGTTATTATTTAAATGTGTATATAAACATTAACTCGGTGGAGAAAGATGGTTGTACTCAGTATTTAATTAACGTAAGGTAGGTCGCTACTGATATATGTAAACAGATTGTTATGGTTAGTCATTGATGGAGTTGAGTGTAAATAATATAATGTATTTGAACTGAGAAGAGAGTTTTAATTAATTACGACCTAGAAGGCAGTAACAACACACTATTTATTACAAGACTGTTTATTACAGAAAAAATACATACAAATTAAAAAAGAACGATCAAAATATATTCAGTAGATCCCGAGATATAGAAAATGATAGTAGTTTTAAGTTGCTTTTTATAGTTTTTGAACTCGTGCATTTGTCGGCTCCTAGCTCCCCCTTCACTTACCAAGACTAGTCACCAATTAAACTGCATTTTTAAAAAAATCGTGTAAAATACCAGCTTTTCTAATATGCTAAATGACTTTTTCTACAGACAATATTTTTAAAGTTATTCTAAATGTTTTTAAACTACAAAATTTCACAAATTTGGCATTATGCTTTTTGACTATATTAGATAATCTTTTTATCATTTTTTAGTACATTTTCATAGTATCAGTTTTCTACTTTCGTTTGGCATACTCAGAATTGTCCTATCTTCATGATTTTCTGTCTTATGTTATTGCAAAATAAAGGTCTCTGGGATAAACAATTAGAATAACTCTAAAACTAATTAATGGGTCGGTCTCAAATTTTGAGGGTTTGTTAAGTACCCCAATATACAACTTTGGGTGAAACAATAAATTTCTAAGGTAGTTTTTGTAAAAGTTATTAATAAATAACGATTTTCATTTATTTTGCAGTTTGCGTAGCAACAAATTAACTTTTTAACTTTAAAAAATCGGCATTTTGAAGGTTTTTTAATGTTCTAAAAAATTAAATTTTGAAATTTTATGTCAACTGTTTAGCTTTTGAAAGGGGTGCAAAAAATCGAAAAAATCGCGATTTTTGTACTAAATTGTTAATAATTAAAAAACGGACGCAAACTCTAGGCAGGAAACAGGTAGGTTTTCATCCTATACAATAACTAAAAAAGTAGTCAGCTACCTGGATCTTTGAGTGTCCCGAACGTGGTCTATTTCTAGCCGTGACCCGTCAAAATAGCCCGGTCAAAACAGCCCCGTCAAAAAAGCCCCGTCAAAATAGCCCGAACACAAAATAGCCTCGACAAAATAGCCCCCACACAAAATAGCCCCGGTCAAAACAGCCCCGGCTAAAATAGCCCCGGCTAAAACAGCCATTTATAAACAATTACATAATTATTTATACAAGGTGTCCAAAAACTTTTTTTTTAATTTAAATTATTTGACAAAAAGGAAGAATGTATTTAATTTATTTAATTTAAAATGCATTTTACTGTTGCCCGAAAACAGAAAAAAATGTTTATATCATAAATTAACATTGATTTCCGCTTAACTTAAATGTTCAAACTTCCAAGGGGCAGGAAAGACAGGACTCGAGTTCTCTGAAAAGACAATTTTTATTTAATGAGGTTAAGATAAACATCTGAATAGAGGATAATTACCATTTCCGAAAAAATGTATAAGGAATTATTTCATGATGAATTCTGAAGGGAGCTTTTTTTTCGGGGCTATTTTGTCGGGGCTATTTTGTCGGGGCTATTTTGTCGGCGGGCTATTATTCCGCGGCTATTTTGTCTGCAGGTTATTTTGTCGGAGCTATTTTGTGTGCGGGCTATTATGTCGGGGCTATTTTGTCGGAGCTTTTTTGACGGGGCTATTTTGACGGGGTACCATTTCTAGCTTATTACCCTGGTCTACAAAACTTATTCGATAAACCGTTGTCGATCGCGGCTGCACAGTTCTATCTTAGCGTGTAGACGGAAGTTTTGGCGATCATTCAGTTCGTTCTTAAGTTTTTAGACTTTGATTGATTGCATAATTTGTTTAACTACTTTACACATACAAATATCTCAAAAGTAATAATATATATTTATAAATGTTGATAATATGAATTTATTTTATTATCGTACATAATTATCTTGATAATTATGGTAAAGTCAGGTAATGGCAGACACGCGGCTAAATCCGGACACATTATATTTTGGCCAGACTAACTCTCTAATATTTACTTTGCCGCGCTAAGTGTAGCAATACACAAGGTCAGTCGTCTGACAAGTTTTGAATTGAGTAGTGCTACGCTTGTAAATTTTTCAAACGAAAAGTGATTTCTTGAGTGTGCATTACAACAAACTGTGTTTTTTAAAGGTAGGTAAATATTTTTAAGTATTGCAATATTTGTGTCTCCAGTGCAGTTATTTGAATGTGATTCTTTAGTGAGCATTTGAACATAATTATTTTCATTCATTTCTTATGAGGTCGCCGTTACAACCTAATATTTTTGAACATGCATTTCGGCTAATATCGGACACATGATTTTGGTTAATGGCGGACAAGCGGGTAATTGCGGACCGACCCCTTTTCTTACCTGCAGCGACTCTGAATGATAGCAGACCAAGTGAAGAGACCGAAAATAATTTAAATATTACACGTGTTCAAAAGGAGAATGAAACAACTTCTGAAAAATCATCGACTGAAGTCAAATGCCGTTCAACAACTGAGAAATCTCCCATTTCTTCGACTTCAACTAACAATGAGAACAAAGCGTCAGATGAAGTAATTAAGACAGAAAACGATACTGTAGGAACCAGTTTTGCAGAAATATTAGCATTGCCTTGTACATCGGAAACAAGATAGAAACCTCGAAACAGCAAAAAACAACACTCTAAAATTTTTACTTCAACACCGTTTAAAGCAGAAGTAGAAGAAAAATGTCTTAAGAAAAATTGACTCTTCAAAACGAATTATTGCGAAAAGAAGAATTGTGGAAGAAAAGCAATCCGAGAAGCAAGAAAAATCTAAGAGAAACAAAGGTAAAGTGAACTATGCGGACGAAACTGATCAGGAAAAATTTTTTTGGGACAGTGAAGAATACAAAGATATTAATGAAGGTATTTGCTTAGCCTGAGGTAGGGATGGGAAAAACCTACCGGTTTAAAGTTAAAACCGGTTTTTTTACTTTGCAGTAACCGGTTTTACCGGTTGTTTTTTTGTCCCGGTTATAACCGGTTTTTTCTTTTTAAAATAAAAACCGGTTATTAGGTTTTTACAGTGATTAGGATTAGGTTAGGTATTATTTTGGATCCCAATCATAATTATTATTCTCAAGTAATTACTCCAAACAAAACCATAATTAAAATTTTATTTTATAAGTACAGAAGCAAACTGAAAGTGCAAACTTACATCAGCCAGAAACAATTAAGTTTTCTTATAATATTTCGTTTAAAAGGTATTTGTAATCATAATATTTACATAAGAAGTGATCTGGTTGAAGAAGACGCAAACATCATCTATTTTTCACACTTGAAGCTTGACATTGAAAGTGTGTGAATGACTTTTTCTGATTACCAAAATAATGTTCTGACTATGAATATTGAATTACCGATTACGAATACGAATCTCCAAGGATTTCCCTACGTTTTCAAAACGATACACCCGTACAGGAAGTATTAAATGAGTTAAAATGTACCTATTATAAAAATAAACAAACGTGTTAAAAGAAATACATGATAATTTTTTTTGATGATAGTAAAAATAAAAGATAAATTGCATTGTTCAATTTAATTTTAAGTAAAATATTTATGTTGATATTATTTTTTTTAAATCCCATTTGAAAGAGTCTGGGAAATTTTTTATAAGTTGAAATGGTTATGTTAAATTGTATATTATTGCAATATGTATATATTAATCTTACGCTATATTATATTTAATAATAATCAATAAATATATAATAATAATAAAATAAAAAATAAATATAATAATTAATAGATTAAAACGGTTTTATTAAAAATTGTGTTTTATTTATATTGATATTGATGTTCTTTCGATACTACTAATTTTGATCATATTGATATCGAGTATCGAGTCGAGTGGAGTATCGCAAACTAAAGTGCATTGTAAATGTAACATTGTAACTTATTGGATTAAAAAAACCGAAAACCGGTTTTTGCAAAAACCGGTTTTTTTGGCAGGTTATAACCGCCAGGTTAAACCGTAAACAAAGAAAACCGGTATAACCGAAAACCGGTGTTTTATCAAAAACCGCCATCCCTAGCCTGAGGAGAATTTGGAAAAAACAACGAGGTATGGATGAGATGTACATTATGTGCGCTTTTTGATCATAAAACATGTATTGATGCACAAAAAAATATTTGTGTGTGACTTTTGCCAATAAAATTGGGATACGGCTAATAGGGGCCCTCTGACGCCATTACCCGACAAGCATGGCTAAAACGGACACAACTGTATTTTTTTAAATGTTTATTACATTAGTTGTATCTTTGTTTATGCTGTTTTTTAAATAAAGTATCAATAAGTAGTCTTTATCATTTAATTTGCACATGTTTTAAATACTATGAAGTAATGTTGTTCTGAAGCTATTTTCTTGTGGCATTTTTACAATTTTACCTATTTAGAATGGGAAATAAGCCACAATATTATTAAAAAATGATTTTTATTAACGTTTCGACGCCCAAATCGGGTGCCGTTGTCAAAATACAAAATACTATTAACATAAACAAAAATGTTGTTGTTTAGTAAAAAAATTCTTCTAATAATTTATTTAATTTGACTCATTTATATCGGCAATTCAGATACATATAATACATTTTAAAGTAGAAGACTTTAAAATGATATTGCCAATATTTATGAGTTGCGTTCCTGGGACGACTTTACTGAAAGATAGTTCATTCGATTACATGAAATCAACCTCAACTCAAGAATATCCGTCACAAAAAAAAATCATAGCATGTGATCTGTCTTTAAAAAGACAACCACATGCAACGGTGACATTAACATTCTCGCGTTAGAGATCTCATAGTAAATCACGAGGGAAAACCAGGAAAAACCTCGTGATACTATCCCGACATCGTAAGTATTTGGTCTTACATTTAATTTTGAGAGTAAATTAAATGTAAGACCAAATACTTACGATGTCGGGATAGTATCACGAGGTTTTTCCTGGTTTTCCCTCGTGATTTACTATGAGATCTCTAACGCGAGAATGTTAATGTCACCGTTGCATGTAGTTGTCTTTTTAAAGACAGATCACATGCTATGATTTTTTTTGTGACGGATATTCTTGAGTTGAGGTTGATTTCATGTAATCGAATGAACTATCTTTCAGTAAAGTCGTCCCAGGAACGCAACTCATAAATATTGGCAATATCATTTTAAAGTCTTCTACTTTAAAATGTATTATATGTATCTGAATTGCCGATATAAATGAGTCAAATTAAATAAATTATTAGAAGAATTTTTTTACTAAGCAACAACATTTTTGTTTATGTTAATAGTATTTTGTATTTTGACAACGGCACCCGATTTGGGCGTCGAAACGTTAATAAAAATCATTTTTTAATAATATTGTGGCTTATTTCCCATTCTAAATAGTTAAAACTATGAAGTAATAATTGATATTTTTATAAGTAAAATACCTTAAGCGTCCGCTATTACCCACCTTTACCCTATGACATAAAAAAAATCTGTGGCAAATGGACTTGCATCCAAGCCAAAAACAAGCACACACACACATACAAATATTCTTTGCAGCAAGTCAAAAATACATAGTATTTATGTATATAAAAAAGGAATATTCATTCATTCATTAAGCATTACAATTCGTAGGGATTATAGCTAACGCCATAGCGTTTAAAATCCTATTTTTGAGTGAGGTGGATTATTTCTCTGTCATTTTATAGCTTGCTGTGTGTCTTTGCTGCTATCGTGACTATTTTCCATTTCTTCCTGTCCTTGCACTGAACTTTCCAGTCTTTCACATTCATTGCTCTTATGTCTTCTTCCACTTCATCCAGTCATCTTCTTCTGGGTCTTCTTCTACACCTGGGCCATAGTGGTGTCCAGTTAGTTATCCTTCTCAACATATCTGATTGTGGGCGTCTCAGTATAATATTTCCTATCCATTCTAAGCGAAGGGATTTTATTTATCGGACTATATTTTCTCTCGTTAATTCTTCTTTAATTTCGGCATTTGTTTTCATTCGTATTTCTCCCTGTCTTGTTGCATTGTGGCCCAGTATTGTTCCCATTATTTTTCTTTAAAATTTCAGAAGACTATCTTCTTCTTTCTTGTTAATCGTTGTTGTTTCCATCCCATATGTAACAACAGGTCTTATTAAGGTCTTGTATAGGTTCTGGAAACGGCTCGAAACCGTATGAATTTGACTAAGTTAACGCGATAAATAACTCGTAAAAGATGCTGGTTAAGTGATTACAACGTGTGAAGAATATTGACTTTATTATCTTTAAGGCACTAACATTAAACAGTAAAATATAAGATAAGTCCGTTACACTTGAACTGTCTAAAGTTTTGATAAAACACGACACGACACTTTGAATGGATATGCACGATAAGGTGGGATTGTTTCGCCCAAGCCGTGGTGTTTTGACGCGTATGCCTTTACGAACCTTTTCTTGAGCAACTGCTTTGCCGACTGCATGTAGGCGACTGGGATTTATCGTATGATGTGTGGATATATTGGTATAAAACTACCACGTTGCCAGGTCATAAAAAAGGCAAAAATAAAGGAATTAAGAGGGCATAAACATGGCCCCCGCCTTGGCAAACACTGCCAACAAATACCGCTAAATAACTGTTCAAATGGCTTAACTAACTTAGTCCGAAATAGGCAAGGACACACTTTGGCGAAGGAACGAGTAATAATACCATTGTCTGTCTTTATCTTAAAAACTCTTGCTACACCATCGCTGCCGCGAATCAGTTCAATCACGCGACCTAACTTCCACCTTAATGGAGGCGAATTGTCCTCTTTAATAAGCACTGACGCGTTTTCCGTCACTTTACCATGAGTAGTAGTCCACTTGGTACGCTTCTGTAGTTCGGAGATGTATTCCTTGTTCCAGCGTTCCCATATGTGCTGGATATGTTGAAACTTCGAGAGACGATTAACTGGAATATGACGGTATTGGATCTGGATTGGTAGTAAGTGGTATATGATATATATCTGGATTGGTAGTAAGTGGTCTTCCGATGAGACAATGTGCAGGAGTCAAGGGGGAGAGATCATTAGGATCACAGGATAAAGGATGAATAGGTCTAAAAATCTATCCTTAGAAAAACTCGAAATCGTCATATTAAGATAAAGTAAGTTAAGTACATGCAAAACAGTGTATATTTCAATAATCTGACGATTTGAGTCACAAAGTTTCACAAAAAAAGCGAATATTTCGCAAAAACTAAAAAATACATGTTAAATATTTTTCAAAAATCTATCAAATGATACCAAACAGGACCCACCACGGAGGTAGGGTGGGGGGTCACTTTAAAATCTTAAATAGGAGCCCCCATTTTTTTATTGCAGATTTGGATTCCTTTCGTAAAAATAAGTGACTTTTATTCGAGACGTTTTTTCGAATTATGGATAGATGGTGCAACGATTGTTGGAAATGGAAAATTAAATTAAAAAATGGAAAGTTTCCCATTTTATGGAAACACTAACTTAACTTTTTCTGGTTTTAGGACCTAATCTTTACAACAAAATAGGTTTGCATAACTCTCGAGTAACTGCTGAACAGCTGAAAAAATAGTTGGCAGGTAACAAAGTGGCTTCTGTAGACAGAAGTCAACAATAGACCAGATATTTGTTCTGCGAAAGATCCTCGAAAAAACAAGTGAACATAACATCGACACACATCATCTCTTCATAGACTTCGAAAGCGCATATGAAAATATAAACCGAGAATTCTTAATAAAAGCAATGAAAGAATTTAATATACCAACACAACTAATAGAACTGATAAAAGAATCTCTAAAAGTAGAAAGTAAAATCCGGATACAAAACGAACTAACGGAAACAATAGATGTGAAAAAAGGACTACGTCAGGGAGACGCTCTATCATGCATCTTGTTCAACATCGTACTCGAGAAAATAATGAGGGACACAACAGTCAATACTCGAGGAACAATAATTAATAAAAGCGTGCAAATACTAGCATTTGCAGATGAGGTTGACATAATCGCAAGATCAAGAAGAGAAATGATATAGGCATTTAATCAAATAGAACGAGCTGCACAAAATAGTGGCCTTAAAATCAACCAGAACGAAACAAAAGATATGCAGGTAAGTAAAAACACAGAAATAAGGCAGCCACAACATATAATAATAGGATAATACAACATTGAGGGGGTAAAAAACTTTACATACTTGGGATCCCTAGTCACATCTGATAATAACGTAGCAGAGGAAGTGAAGAGGCGAATATTTATTGCCAATAAAAGTTACCATGGCTTAATTCGGCAACTAACATCAGATAACGTCGCAAGGAAAACAAAATGCCAAATATACAAAACCTTAATAAGACCGGTACTCACATACGGCTCAAAAACCTGGACACTCACTAAAAGAGAGGAAACATTGCTAGCCACCTTTGAAAGAAAAATCTTGCGACACATATATAAGGGCACAAAAGAAAATGGAATTTGGCGAAGAAGGTACAACTCGTACAACATACGAAATGTACCAGGATCCGGATATCATAACATTCATTAAAATAGGACGGCTGCGTTGGATGGGACATGTAGAAAGAATGGAAGAAGGCGAAATACCAAACAAAATATTCAAACAGATGCCAGTAGGAAAAAGAGCAAGAGGAAGACCGAAGCTGAGATATTTAGAACAAATAGAAAATGATATAAAAACCTTAAAAATAAAAAACTGGAGAAAAAAAGCACGAAACAAATCAGAGTGGAGAAGAATCCTGGAACAGGCCAAGACCCAGAAAGGGCTGTCGAGCCAATGATGATGATGATAAACTCTCGAGTAACTGCAAATTTAGCATCCTCCCCTACTATAATGAATGCTCGATAAACTGTACCAACGAAGTGCACAGTCATATCGCTCCGATAAATCGTTGTTTACACTGAGCATTACGGTCATGGTGGTCATGGTTTGCATTATTGTGTATGTTTGCGATCACTTTGGAGTACCATCTATACTTTATATGACTTTCCTTCAACGCTACACTCTTACTTTTTATCGTAACGACTGCTTTTGCGAACGTATACGAAAACTAGGACCAATGGTCAATTGCATTCGATGGATTTTTCTATAATCCATTTTATGCGGTGGTGGTGGTCCTTAGTGCCAAAGTTTTTCCTAAAACCTGCCTGTTCCCTAGGTTGGTAAGAAATCTAATTTTGTTTCCAGTTAACTTTTTGTGAATATCATGTAGAGGTGGTTTAACAGTTTAGTCTGTTGATATATCAGGCATCAATTATTCTGATCCTTGGTTGACTAATATTTTTCCTTAATTACAGTAATAATGAACATACATTGGCCAATATGAAAATATGATGTGATTATAAAAACCTGGTCTATAATTACGAAAATGTAAAAAGTAACTTATTTTGTTGATTGAAATTAGACTGATTTGTTTGTGGTGGGTTACACAGTCAATTAGTGTTATAACGAATACAAACTCTTCGAAATATAAACACATTTTTTATCCGAACTGTCGTTTACTAAACTACCTTTCGTTTAACAAACAATCATACATACATGTGTTCGTTCACCGAGTTATTTTTGAATAGGACGTTCTAATTGCCGAATGTTTCTTTTTGTAGTGATGTCATTTTGTAAAATTGGCAAGGCATGCCTTATATACTGTTAATGTCGTAATTGTGTGATACATTCAATTTGTCAAACCTACAAACACTTCAAAACTTGAACCGTTTAGAATATAGATTATACCTAATATAAAATTAAACTATTATAATAAAATTATATTTGATATTAGTGGGCCATAGAGAAAGGTATTCATAATATACAAAATAAGGTTTTTATTTTTTTTTTCTATTCATAATCATAGAATAGATTCGAGATATAAGCAACTAATACATAATATCTGAAAACCCAACTATGGTAGCACAACTAGACGAAAATACAAACCCCATCCCCATTAAGAAAGGAGTTAGACAAGAAAACGTAGTGTCGCCAATGCTTCTTAACCTGGCACTAGAAGATTTCTTCAAAACTACAATTTTTTTCAGCCCGGAAAACCTCCTTCGGCCAACATTTTCCTTACCTTTGATCTTTACTTTTCTTACTTTACTCGTAAAAAGATTAAAGTTAACATTTTAATGCTCTTATATTCAATTGTAAATTAAGATCAAATCAATAACAATTTTTTATTTTGACGCGCAATTTCAATGCGTGTGATCAATCACAAATTGTAGCGTCTGATCCAGAGTGGGCGGCTACGAACAGCGTCTGATCCAGAATGGACGGCTGATTAAACACTCACCAACACGTCTGGCCAGCGCGGTGTTTTAAGGCTAATAACCTCCCCAAAACTATGGCGAATTCTAAAACGATAGGAGTAGGTCCCCAGGTAGGTAAGTTATACAGTGTTGGCAAGTCCCACTCCTTTATAAAAAAAGGACAGCTTCACGGAATCTGGGGGAAGCAAGAAATCGCTAAAAACTACAAATTTGAATATAGCAACACTCAACGTAAGGTCATTAAACAAAGATGAGAAAATCTATGAGCTAGAAGAAGAAATAAAGGACCTGAACTGGGACATAATTGGTCTCGCAGAGGTAAAAAGGAAAGGCGAAGAGCGCATAACATTGCAATCAGGTAACATCTTGTATTGCAAAGGGCACGATGAGCAAAGTCTAAACGGCGTAGGATTTCTGGTTTCGAAGAAATATGCTAGTAGAATAGAACAATATGTGGGAATCTCGGAAAAAATTGCAATGATTATGATGAATATACACGAGAAAATCACCCTAAAAATTATTCAAGTGTACGCCCCAACTTCAACACATCCCGATGAAAAGATAGATGAGTTCTACGAGAAAATATTAGAAACCAACACGTGCTATCACAGCACCTATACACTAATAATAGGAGATTTCAACGCTAAGATCGGACAACGACTAGACGAAACTGACAGCTATATTGGTGAATTCGGCTATGGTGTTAGAAATGATAGAGGAGAAACCCTTGTGAACTTCCTACATAGCAACAAATATTTTGCAATGAACACATTTTATAAGAAAAAACCGCAAAGGAAGTGGACGTGGTTATCACCAAACGGAAAAACACGGAACGAAATTGATTACATCATGTGTAGCAAGAAAGATATCGTAGAAGATGTAACAGTAATAAATTCGGTCTCTCTGGGAAGCGATCATAGAATGGTTAGAGCTAAACTAAGAATTGGGTATAGCAAACGTAGAACTAACTTTAAGAACACGACACAAATAGATACAGAAAAGCTAAAAGCCGATAAAGAAAAATATGCTAGTAAATTAAAAACCGCTAAAGCACTGAATCTAGAACAACTCAGCATAAATAAAATTAACTCAGTTATAACAAAAGAACTATTGAATACCAGCTCTGAAATAGCGACCCGTCATAAAAATAAAAAATCCAAAATAAGTGCAGAATCGCAGAATATGCTGAAACAACGAAGAGAGCTCTTGTCACGAAACAAAAGAAATACCACAGAATACAAGGAACTTAACCGAGCCATACGAAAACAGATAAAAGACGATATTAGAAAACAGCAAGAAGACCATTAGACCAGGGCGCATCTGTAAAAATATTAGTACATTTGGACGTTGAGAGGTGACTCAAATTTTTTTGCAGAGATTGCTTGAAAATAAATCAAATAATAATATTTGAGTTATCCTCCCTCTCAAAAAGGTCCGCAACATTGTTTAAATAATCAAAATGTCAAAAAATTAAGGAAAAATTCGATTTTTTTCTTGGTTTTTTGATTATAACTTTAAAAGTATTCATTTTCAAGAAAAGTTCTACTAACATAAAAGTTCATCATCATCATCATCATCATTTGGCTCTACAACTCAATGTGAGTCTTGGCCGCATAAAAGTTGCGTAATGAAATTTCCTACGATATAGAACTGGTTAAAAATTTTAAAAATAGTCACCCTTGTTGCAAAATAGCAATAATTGTGAAAAAAACATACAAAAACAGGTATTCGCATTTTACGTTTTTCAACCATTTATGCTACACTTAGGACCTTCATATTTCACCCTGAAAAACTTTATGATACAGTAAAACAATACTGTAAACTTCATTAAGATTGGTTTAATAGATTTTGCAAAATAAATTTTGCAATCCAGCTTTCGTAAAAAAAATTCATTTTTTCAAAATGTTACAGGACTGAAAATAAAGCAGATAGCAAGCTGAAAATTTTTTTGCCTATAGAAAAGTACTGTACCTTTCATTTACAATTTTGCAAAATTAAAATCGATTAACACCACGGCGTCAGGAATTTTTTTAAATAAACATTAATTATTGGTGCTGCGCGCAGGACAGAGGATAGTTTGCTCTGATTGGGCATTCCAATGACCTTTGATAATGATTGATACATTTTAATTTTTATTACATTTCGATATAAATAAATAAATTTGTTTATTGCAAAATAAAAACACATACTCTATCCTTTGAAATAACACTGTTATTAGCAAAAACTTTCTTTGTTCATATATTTTAACTTAAATAATAAAAGTTTATTATTTTTAAACATATGCAACTGTTTAAACAATATTTCACAAACAATAATAAAATTAGTTTGATTTTTGTGGAATTAAAATATTAAAACACAACAAAATATAGAGTAAAAAAATAATATATTAGATAAAGGTTGGAAGAAAATTTGATGGAAATCAACTTGTGTGAATCGAACACCGCTGTCCTGCGCGTAGCACCAAAAATTATTGTTTATTTCAAAAATTTTCTGACGCCGTGGTAATCAATCGATTTTAATTTTGAAAATTTCAAATGAAAGGTACAGTACACTTCTATAAGCAAAAAAAATTTCAACTTGCTATCTGCTTTAGTTTCAGTCCTGTAACATTTTGAAAAAATGAATTTTTTTTGCGAAAGCTGGATTGCAAAATTTATTTTGCAAAATCTATTCAACCGATCTTAATGAAATTCACAGTATTGTTTTACTGTATCATAAAGTTTTACTGGTTGAAACATGAAGGTCCTAAGTTTAGCATAAATGGTTTTAAAACGTAAAATGCGAATACTTGTTTTTGTATGGTTTTTTCGCAATTATTGCTATTTTGCAACTAGCGTGACTATTTTTAAAATTTTTAACTAATTCTATATTATAGGAAATTTAATTACGCAACTTTTATGTCAGTACAACTTTTCTCGGAAATGAATACTTTTAAAGTTATAATCAAAAAACGAAGAAAAAAATCGAATTGTTCCTTAAATTTTTGACATTTTGATTATTTAAACAATGTTCCGGACCTTTTTGAGAGGGAGGATAACTCAAATATTATTATTTGATTTATTTTCAAGCAATTTCTGCAAAAAAATTTGAGTCACCTCTCAACGTCCATCTCAAAACAGATGCGCCCTGGACTACATATAAAAGAAGTAATAGAGAAAAATCGAAGTATGAAATATACCAAACCGAAATTAGGCAAGAAAAATATTATAGCTATAAAAAATCAACAAGGCCAACTAGAAACAAGCAAAGCTCAGTAATCGAAGATAATTGAAAACTTCTATACTGAATTATACCATTCAAAAAACGATCCCCCCGACTGTTCAAAGCAAAATCGGAAAAGACAAATAGCAAACGTAATTCGTATCTCACTCATAGATCGGCAAACAAACGAAGCAACCCGAAACAAAACAAAAGTAAGGGATGCCGTGGAACAAGCGGCTAAATTAAAATGGAAATGGGCTGGACACAACGAACGTCTCGAAAATGGTAGATGGAGCAAGGAAGTTGGAAACTGGCGACCGTACGAAGCGAAGTGACCAAGAGGAAGACCTCAAATGCGCTGGAGCGATGACATCAGAAGAGTCGCAGGACCAATGTGGAAACACACAACAGAGATGAATGGCGAGAAATGGGAGAGGCCTTTATTCGACATTTCGAATAGAAAAAAGGCTATAAAAAAAACGTGCCTTTACTAGTTGAATTTTTGGTGTTACAGAATAATCCTACGAATATCATGGATTCAAAGAATGTCAAACGTGGAAGTAACTAGAAGGATAGAAAATAAAGCGGAGATAATATTAACTCTCAAAAGACGAAAACTTGAGTACTTAGGACATGTGATAAGAGGTCAAAAATAGTTATTATTACAACTTATTATGCAAGGCAAAATCCGAGGAAAGCGAAATGTGGGAAGACGAAGAACATCCTGGCTTAAGAACTTAAGGGAATGGTTCGAATGCAGTAGTGCAGAGCTATTTAGAGCTGCAGTTAACAGGGTCCGCATTGCCATGATGATTTCCAACATTTGATAGAAAATGGAACTTAAAGAAGAAGAAGACCTGCCTTTACTGCTTTTGAATATATCTCTTCTCTTTTATCCAGAATCATTTCTTTTATGGCTACCAGATATTTCACTGAATGAAGAGTCACTGGACAGTCTTGGGGCTGGGGCAGTATTCCTACCCTTGTGGGTTTTATCGCCTGTCCGCAAAATAACTTATTTTCGTAGGTGATTATTTTGCTGGTGGCCTTTCTTCCTAGGTTACGTTTCTAGAGTGTTCTGCTGAGAACGATCACCCCCGATCCTTTATCTTTAACTTCAATCCCTTGTCATTATTGTGGCTTCAGGCGCTGCCATGGAGGCTCATTTCGATGATCAAGGCCTTATTTCATCACCTACTTAAAAGTTTTCTTCTCTTTGCGTTTTAAGCTTGCTTGGTTGATATCTTTTGTTCCCTATTTATTAGTACTTTTTTTATAAAAATAAAACGCAGAATAGCAATGACTAAAACTACTTTTATGAAAATGAAGTCATTTCTCTGCAATAATCATCTCAGATTACAAATAAGACCAAGAGTGGTTAAGTGCTATGTTTGGTCTGTACTTTTGTATGGTGCACAAATTTGGACACTAAAAGTGTCCATTACGAATAGAATTAAAACATTGGAAATGTGTATTCATAGACGGATGCTGAAGATACCTTGGACAGCAAGAAAAACTAATAAGGAAGTTTTAAGGAGGATCAACAAAGATAGAGAGCTGCTAAAGACAGTTAGACACCGTAAAATATCTTATCTGCGATATATTCTAGTGAGAAGAAATCCATAGAGAATTCTACAACTACTGATCCTTAAAGGCAAAATAGAGGTAGAAGTGTAGGAAGAAAACAAGTTTTTGGTTAAAAAAGATATCAAATGCACGACAATAATTGTAAGGTACATACATCCCTAACAACACAAAACATTCCAGGAATGTACTATCAAAGTTCTATTAATGTTTGAATATCCTGGATATTCAAGGAACATTCGGTGAATATCTGATTAAGTTATTGGTGGAATGTTACCACAAGACATTCTATGAACATACTACAATGTTCTATATTTTAAGAGAGGCCATTTACTATTCAATTTGCATTCATTTTCAAATTTGCCGCGCATGTATATATGTATTTAGGCAATCCAAACCACGTGACTTCTGGTTCTGGTTGGCATACAAAAAGTTACAGGTTACAGAGGTTATGTTTGTAATATCATTTCATTTTATTGTTTATCGTCGTATTTTGTCTATTTTGGATTCATTTGGATTTCGTTTGCTGTATTTTGTGAACTTTATAAACTTTACCACACTGCAATGTGATTATTTAAGGAAATTATTATTGGAAACTCCAGATGTTTGGAGAAAGGTATATACTGATATTTATCAATATTGATGAATTTTGCAAGCAATAACATTATTTCTTTTATTGTTTTAGATATTTATTGAAGCTGAAAATAATTGGGGATTTAGATCCATAAACAATTCAGTCAGAATTGGATTTTACCATAAAGTGCATTCCACCAAATTACTATTATAGATATTTATACATATCTGGTGGAGTCTCACAATTACTACTCTAAGCAGCAGATGAAAGCATACAAAAGCCTTCAGGCACATAAATATTTTACAGCTGGATTTGTTTTTAAAGTTGGGGTAAAGTTGGAAGTCACAAGCAACAACTTCGTAAGTACCTACAAGAATATTGAGGAAATCCAGCTCCTCGATACTACTGGGCAAACTAGAAGATTGAAGAGGACAAAGCCTTTTGAACTAGTTTGAGTGATAGGTGATAGTGAAAAGCAGAGGATAATGCTTGTGTGCCTGTGCATCAACGGCGGATCCAGCAACCTTGCAAGGAGGGGGCAATGAAATAAAAATTTTCTCGTCACTCGCGTACGCAGGATTCTCTTTCGGTATGGGCTGTTACTTTATTTTTCTTTATGTACCATGTCCTTTCATAACGTTGGTTACTTTCATAGCTATCTTAATTTTATTCACTGCCACCCTAAATCAACCACGAAGTGCTTTTTCGTACTGGACTGCGTTTGCCTTCTATTTTCACTTGCATAATATTTTGTAGCAACCTATATTTGAAACTTCTCATTACATGTCCAAAATACTCCACTTTTCTCTTCTTGATGCTCTATACTCTATATACTATAATCTCAGTAGTCTTGATGAGACGTTCTAGTACTGTGAGTTTCGAATCTTCTTCACCCAAGATACTTTTTCTTCTATAGAACCACATTTCGAAAGCCTCAAGGCGATTTAGGTAAGTAGTCGATTTTATTCACAGTCCAAGACTCGACATCATACAGTAAGACCGAGAACACGTACTTTGGAGAAAGAATTCTGTTTTATGTTTCATTCCGTTATTCAGTTGTCAACAGTACACAAAACTCACTATTTATTTTCAATCGTAATTATCTCTTTCTTAAAAAAAGGCGACACAATGCGAAGTCTCAAGGAGGGGGCAATTGACCCCATTGACCCCCCTTGGATCCGCGCCTGCTGTGTATGTGAGAATAGTGCGGTTAGAAAAGCAGAGCATAGTGCTTGTGTGCCTGTTAGATTAGATAAGAGACGCTATGGGGTAAGCTCTTCATTTTAAGGAACAGTAGTAATTTAGGTTAAATTAAAATTGCTCGTTGGTCAGAGTTACGACCAGATTGTAATTGTAATGTACAATCCAATACAATGAATCGTCATCGTAGTGATGATTATGGAAAAAATATATGACAAGATTTTGTGCAATAAAAATGTTTATATTCATCAAAGATGTATTATTTGGTATGGCCACATATACTTCTGGTATAACGTCGGTGATGTGACAATACCTCCTATCTGCTTTTTCATGAATTTTGTAGGAGATGAAAAACTTGTTTGGACCACCTCCTGTTTTCATATATTTTTGACTTGTTTTGTAGTAAATTCAACTATCTATTTACTTCAAAACAAGTCAAAACTTACGCATGAAAACAGAAGGTGACCTTAAAAAATGTTTTTCGCCTCCTGCAAAACTCATGAAAAAACATATAGGAGGTATTGTCACATCACTGACAATATATTTCAGAGAATGTCTAAAAAATATACTTTGAATGTCCTAAGAACATTCGTAGACATTCATGGAATGTTTCAACAAGACATTCAGTCTAAAAAATATACTGTGAATGTTCAAAGAACATTCGTAGACATTCATGGAATGTTCCAACAAGACATTCAAGGAATGTTTAAAATACTGACACAGCACTTTCCTGGAACTTTCCAAGGACGTTCGTGTACTTTTGGGGACATTCCAGGAATGTTTTCAATGTCCTGTGTGTACCTTCTAGGAACATTCCTGGAATGTTTTGTGTTATTAGGGATTGAGAAGCCTTCGCAATGATGATCACCAACGTCGGGTCGGATAAATCTGATATGATACGAAGAAATTTTTTTTTGTTACTAGAGAAACTACTTTTCAGTATTTATTGTCTCCGGTACTATGGTCTGAAACAGGACTCAGTTCCAGGGCCGGATCTAGGCTACTCCGTAAGGGGGGCAAGTTTAAACTTGCCGACCCCTTTATTGAAAAAATGGATGTAAATCATAGCATAGGTGTTGGTAAATAAAAAAAATAGTACATACAGTTTTATTGGAAGGAATGAATTTAATTGTATATTTTGAGTTTCAAAAATATACTTAGTTATTACAAATTTGCAACATTACTATATACTTTATTACGGCAAATCCACAAAAAATAGGGCTAGGTATACTAACTTTCTTTACTCATAAACCACCTTACAAAGGTAATTGTATTTTACGGCTTTTTAGAAGCAAATACTTGTATTACGTCATTAAAACTAATGGAAGATGCACGTTTGTGCTCAATAGCTACGATGCTTAAATCAGTGAGCCTTTGTTGCTCCATTGAATTTCTTAGATAGTTTTTTACTATTTTTAATTTGCTAAAACTTCTTTCTCCCGAGGCAACTGATACTGGAATAGTTAGAGATATTTGTAGTCCTGTTGTGATATTGGGATAACCCTCATCAAGCTTATTTTTCAAAATTATGTCAAGAGTTGTTGAAGCATTTGCATCCTTCAAGTTAGGATCTACTGCCAAAGCATGGTTCTTGAAACTTTCAATTTCAAATACAAAGTCTTTTGTGTTCATGTCTTTCTTGTAGGCCTTCCTTCACCTTAAGATCAGAGATGTCCATTTCATTAATTCGATATCCATTCAAAAATCCAAACTTTTCATTGGCATTTTCCAAAGCTTTGAATCTAGTACTTAACTCTACTACCAATCTGTCAGTGATTTCTAGCATTGAACTTTTGAATAAGTCTTCTTGGGAACTGTTGACAACTTCGTCATCACATAGTTCGTCAAACATGGCTTTCTTCTTCCTTTTTCTTTTCTCCTTAAATTATTCAGATACGTCGTTTAAACTAGCAAGAGACTTAGCTTCATCAAGGGCTTCTTGTGGCGAAAAATCTCTAGAAGATTTAATACATTGCAGAAGTCCCTGAACGTGTTTTGCAGCCTGATCAACTGTTAAATCGTCGTTTTGAAGAAACTTCTGCACATAATCAATCATTTTCAATTGGTAATACTAGAAACAACAAAATGCTATGAATGCAAATGTTCGCGGTCAGTACAAAGGTGTTTAAAAAATTTATGGTACTTACTAATTTAGCATAATGTTGTTTTTCTACAACCGTGTTAAAAATGCAATTTTTAACACTCCATACGAGCGTTAAAAATGCTACTTTAAGGCACTAGTGCTTTAAAATATTTTTAAGGCACTGCAGTTCGTATTGACCGTATAGACAATTTTGATGTAATGTCAAAAAAATATAAAAATGGAATGTCAGTCACGTTCAAGTAAAAGTTTTTGTAGATATTGTCCTGTAATTACGTTTGTAGAAAAAATATTGTATGAGATGCGTGTTAAAAAGTACATTTTTAAGGCACTCATGTGAATTGCAGAACTCGCTATCGCTCATTCTGCAAACTTTCACATGCGTGCCTTAAACGTGTACTTTAAACACATATCATAAATAACTATTGTCTTACTACTCAAGTTATTTGAAACCGTTTAAATCGGTTTTTTGCCGTTTGCAAAAAAATTTGCCACCCCCTCGAATTTGCCGCCGGGGGCACGTGCCCCCTTGCCCCCTCCCTAGTTCCGACCCTGCTCAGTTCCATAGTTTCCTACGTTTTTTAAGTAACGAATGGTTCTTAGTGCTCTAGTATTAGAAAATGAGCTGGAGAAGTGTAGATACTGCCGAGGTGAGTAATTTGAAGAGGATAATATATGATTTCTCCCATTCTCTGCCAGAGAATGGGTAACCATAAGCAAAAACTGGAACGAATGGAGAAAAACTGTAGGAGATGCCAAGTCACACAATCAATTGTAAAACCAAAATGTTAATGCGGACTGATTTCCCGCGACAAATAAATAAGAAGAGCCCAAAGAGGGTGGCAATTACTCCGCTAGGAGTGTAGATTCCATGATCATGAATGTCTTCTTCTTCTCTTCTTCTTCTTTTTGTATAGACATGACTCTGTCTTTTTTTTTTCAATGTGCCTCTAGTAAGTTGTCGTGTTGTCGTGGTCTTCCCACTGATCGTCTTTCTATTGGCGAATCGTCTCTCGCTGTCCTGACTACCCTATTTGTTGTCATTCAGCTTATGTGGTCATTGTGTCATTTAATATTTTTTTTAAATACAGCGTTTGAATATTATTCCTGGACCTATTAGATCACCCCTTATCCATCTGGATAAGATGCTACTGTAAAATATTTTTATGGGTTTTATTTGTAGGTTAAAATAAAACACAATATGGAACATTTTTATTTCAATCAGAAAGTGTTGACTGTTCGAAACAATATAGTTTATTGTAGTATTTTTTAATACTAAATAAATATTAAATAAATAAAAATAAAATTATTGAAATACTTGTTTTAAGACCGACCAGAAAATGTACACTTTCTGGATAATTTTTTGCCCAGAAAATACCGTTTTGCGAGTCAAAACCGCAAAGTGAACGTTAATGACCGGCAAAAGCTTTTCCGGTCCCTATATTTTATTGAATGGCGATTTTAATTTTAAGATAAGAGATAAGAACTAATTTTGTTAATACCACTACAAAAAATTTAGCAATTCCTAGCATTTAAGATTCAAGCATAAGATTCAAAAGTAAATACCTATTTTAGACCAATAAAATAAAAAAAATCAAAATGTAATTCCGTACAGGTTGAAATAAATTTTTTATTAAAGATTAGATCAAGACAAAAGATATTTTCAAGAAAGTAAATGATTCATATGAGGGGATCATTGTTTAAATAATTAAAAATTGGTAATTTTTGCAGAAAATTTACTTTTTTAACTGCCGCGGCCATTCTTATTTTTATTAAGGATTTTACAATTTTTTCCTGCAAAGATTAAGAAACAGTCTTTTATATGAGACTTACTAAATTAAATTTGACCCTTAATTTATTTAAATAATTTTAAATCAAAATTGAAAAACAAATTTCCAAAAAAATATAATTTGCATTTAAGAATTGGTTGATAAATATTGAGTAGTTAATGAGAGATTTAATTTGTTTATAAAAAATTACCATTTTTTCAATTGCAAAAACGCGGTTGTTGCCGATAAAGTATCCAAGTTTTTAAGGTTTCATTATTTTTGCCTTAATTTATGTTTTCGATAAATGTATTGACAAATTAAAATTTTAATTAAACACCCGTTCAAAATGACGTTTGAAAATTGGTGTAATTTGTTTAAAATTTTTTTTAAGAACATCACCGGGATTAAAACTTTTGAAAAAAATTTTTTTTTTTCGATATTCGTGTTCCTGGTAGTTTTTGACACACTTACAAAAGAAAAAAAAATTCTAGATCCAGTTTTTGCCGAGATAGCTTTTCCAAGTTTAAAAATTCATAATTTGTTTATTTATCAATATCAACATTTTAAAGTTGGTGAGTACATCTATCAAACCTACTACTTAACAATGTCATTTATACATAGAGTTAAAATTTTAGAATATTTTAAAAAATAATGATTTGCGTAGCGACCTTAACTGAAAACTTTTTGCATGAAGAGTGGTGCAATAGTACTTTGCAATATCTTCGTTAATAATGGACCAATTTCAATGTTTTTTTTATTTTATGGAAACTTACAAAAATATTAATATCGAAATGACACTTTTAACACATGTTTTTTTCATATTTTTTTCTCTAGATGTGAAGAATAAAAATTGACACAAAAGATTTTTTATACAAAAAATTAACAAACTAATACTGAATTAGCATTAAAAATGTGTTAAAGTCTTTTTGCTTTGTACAATATTAAAATATACAGTGAGCACGTAAAGGTTGGAATGAATTCAGTTTCTCGAGAATGGACGTTTTTGGAAAAAATCCCGAAACAGTTCAATTTTTATTTTTAAATTGCGACTTTTGCCATATATATCATACTAGTGATGTCACCCATCTGTGCGTGATGACGTAATCGATGATATTTTTAAATGAGAATAGGTGTCGTGTGATAGCTCATTTGAAAGCTAATTCAATTCTCTATTCAGTAGTATAAACATTAACATAATTATTCTTACAGGGTGTCAAAAAATGTTTAATTAAATTTATTGGCATAGAGGAATGTATGTAATTTATTTAATTCAAAATACATTTTACTGCTCTCAGAAAACAAAAAAAATGTTGATTTAAAAAATAAATATTGTTTTTTGTTTAAATTCAATATTAATGCAACCAGTCATCTGCCTTTTTAACAGTTTGAACCTTTAATTTAAGCGAAAAACGATGATTAGTTTTCAAATAAACATTTTTTTCTGTTTTCTAAGAGCAGTAAAATGTATTTTGAATTAAATAAATTACATACATTATTCTTTTTATGGCAATAAATTTAATGCAAAAAAAATGTTTTTGGACACCCTGTATAAATAATTATGTTGATGTTTATACTACTGAAGAGAAGATTGAATTACCTTTCAAATGAGCTATCAGACGACCCCCATTCTCATTTAAAAAAATCATCGATGACGTCATCACGCCCAGATGGGTCACGTCACGTGTATTATATACATATGCCAAAAAGTCGTAATTTAAAAATAAAAATTGAACTGTTTCGAGTTATTTTCCAAAATTGTCCATTCTCGAGAACATAAATTAATTCCAACCTTTACGTGCTCACTGTATATGTATTTTACATTTAATTTTATAATCTTTTTAACAGGTAATACACTAAAAATTGTGTATATATTTGTTAATTTTTTATTCACTTATATATACGTATATTTATGTAGAGGTGGTCATCCATTTTTTTTTTATATATTATATTTTGTATTCACATTATCTTTGCGAGATTTTGCTAATGATTTGTATAAAAAAAAAAGTTTTTATGATTATTTAAGGAAAATTTATTTTCTTAAATTTTAAAAAAAAAATTGTTTTGTGATTATCTTTGGTGCCAACTTTTGTTTATCACAATACTAGAGAAAAAAATTATATTAATTGTTTATAACTAATTATTGATTACTTATAGCAAAAAGGGCAATGCAGATGCTAATATTTTCATATGCTACCCCAAATTAAAAGAAAATATTGAAATTGGCCCATTATTAACAGATATTATTGGAAACAACTCCTCCGCCAATTTTCAGACAAAAAGTTTTCATTTAGGGTGCTACGAAATCATCATTTTTCGAAATATTCTACAATTTTGATTATCTGTATAAATGACATTGTTAAGTAGTAGGGTTGATAAATGTACTCACGAACTTTAAAATGTTAATATTAATAAATAAACAAATTATGAATTTTTAAACTTAGAAAAGCTATCTCGGCCAAAAATGCTTCTAGAAAATTTTTATTATTTTTTGGATATGGCAAAAATTACCAAGAATACGAATGTTGAAAAATAATTTCGAGATTTATAATCCCAGCCATGTTATTAAAAAAATAAATTTTAAACAAATTACACCAATTTTCAAACGCCATTTTGGAAGGGTGTCTAATTGAAATTTTGATTTGTCAATACATTTATCGAAAACATACATAAAAGCAAAACAAATGAGATCTTAAAAATTTGTATACTCTATCGGCAACAACCGCGTTTTTGCCATTGAAAAAATTGTAATTTTTTATAAACAAATTAAATATCTCATAAACTACTTAATATTGATCGACCAATTTTTTTTGTCAATTTATAGTTATATTATAGTGCAACTTTTTCTGCAAAACAAGATATTTTATAGTGCTTATTTATATTGCAAATCATATTTTTTTGGAAATTTGTTTTTTCAATTTTGATTTACAATTATTTAAATAAATGAAGGGTCAAACTTAATTGTATAATTGGACCTATAAGTCTCATATAAAATACTGTTTCTTCATATTTGCAGAAAAAAATTGTAAAATCCTTAATAAAAACACGAATTACCGCAGCAATTAAAAAAGTAAATTTTGTGCAAAAATTACCCATTTTTAATTATTTAAACAATGATCCCCTCATATGGATCATATACTTTCTTGAAAATATTTTTTGTTTGGACCTAAACTTTAATAAAAAATTTATTCCAACCTGTACGGAATTACATTTTGATTTACATGTATTGTAATTTTATTTGATCGGTCTATTTATCCAGTTTATGCAGTTATATTCAGTATCTGGTTTTAGTATTTGTTAATCATTATATTGTATAAAGTAAAATAAAATAAAGAATTAAATTTACATAACAGTGTCGGTCTTAAAAAAAATATTGTTCTTCACGCGACCGAAAATTAGTGTTTTTCAGGTCTCCCCAAGCTTCCAGAGCTCGCCTGCGGCTCGCCCTGGAATCTGTTTGGCCCGACCTGAAAAACACCACTTTCCTGTCTTGTAACGTAAATAACTATCTATTTCAATAATTTATTATAATTATTGTATTTTTATTATAAATTTAACTTAGAAGTATTTTGTTTGTTAATTGAAATTAAGAATTTATTACGTACCTATATAAGTGTTGATATACCAATATTGATAAAAATATTTTTTCTATGGATGCTATACAATGTGCAACTTCTCTCACTACTTACATACATTCAAAATAACCAATTTCTCAGGCAGTGGGAAAAGTCGGCCATTGCAGTGAGAAATATTTTTTCTCACGGGTTCACCGCCGGTTTACATACATATGATCGCCATTTCCATGGTAACATGCACAATACAAACACAATTATTTTTGTCAAACAAAATGTGTTCAAGCTTGTCAAAATTTATCAAAAATTATCTTCTAAGACTGTTCAACTGTGAATTATAATTTTAAATAAATAAAGTATATAAATATTAAGCATATTAAATACCTATGTGTATATATGTATTTTATTTCAATTTAGGCATATAATATACCTAAAAGCACCTAAATTATTTAATTTTGAAGTGTGAACTCTTGACAAAAACGCATCCATAGAAAAAGTACAGTGTACAACACGAGAGAAAAGGACATATTTCTCTCTCGCTTGATTTGCGGCACGAGCCGAGGCACTAGGCGAGTACCAACAAATTTCTGCGCTCGTGAGAAATATGTCTTTTTTCTCTCTTGTTGTACAATATACTATTTACATTCATGATGGATTCATTTTCACGTAAACATTTATAATAAAAATGTTAATACAATTTACATACTTCCCTCTTCAGTAACTTCTCAATTCGAAATCCAAACAGCAAGTTTTATGAGTTTTACTTATTTCTGTCATATCTAACTATAAACCAGAATAATCGTAGGGTGAAAAAATATACAATTTCAATAAAACTAAGGACACTGCATCCTAGAAAGAGACCAGCCATACCGCCAATGTATACTAAAAAAAAGTAAAGAAAATGAGTATGTTATACAGGGTGTCCAGAAGCCCTCCCGACAAACGCAGACCGAAGATTCTTCAGATAATTTTAAGAAAATTTAACCCAATTCACCTAGTTCGAATATGCTTCCTAAGGGAGCTAGAACTCTTTGAAGATGCCGTCTTGGAATTAGTTGCTCTTAGATATCTACAGAACACTTCTATTTAGAAAAACGAAAACTAGTACGCTTATTTAATTTCCAGAGATAAATCGATTCCATCAATTACGAATTTCTAGTACCAGTCATAGGCGCCCGTTTTGGGTAGGGAAACGGTTATTTTATCGCATAACTTGTTTGTCTTTAACTTCTAAGCATTTCTGATACTGGATTATTAAATTGTGAGGTATTATAGTATTAAAAGGTACTCTTGCTTTAAGTCGGTAGGATGCACCGTTTTCTAGAAAAATCGATTTGAAAATTTTTCGTTGGCTGAATTTGAAAAAAAAATTTTCAAAAAAAAACTATTTAGAAAAACGAAAACTGGTAAACTTATTTGTCTTCCAGAGATAAATCGATTTCCTCAATTGCAAAATTCTAGTACGGGTCATATGCGTTCGTTTTGGGTAGGTCAACGGTTATTTTATCGCATAACATTTTTGTCTGTAATTTTTAAGCATTTTTGACACTTGATGATTAAATTATGAGGTATTCTAGTACTAAAAGATACTCTTGCTTTAAGTAGGTAAAAAACACCGTATTTTTTTTTAATTTTCAAATTTTTTTCCAATTCAAAAAACGAAAAATTTTCAAATCGATTTTTCTAGAAAACGGTGAATCCTACCGACTTAAAGCAAGACCTTACCGACCTTTTAGTACTAGAATATGTTACAATTTAATAATCCAATATCATAAATGCTTAGAAGTTAAAGACAAAAAAGGTATGCGATAAAATAACCGTTGCCTTACCCAAAACGTGAGTTTATGACCGGTACTAGAAATTCGTAATTGATGGAGTCGGTTTATCTCTAGAAATTAAATAAGAGTACCAGTTTTCGTTTTTCTAAATAAA
This sequence comes from Diabrotica virgifera virgifera, assembly GCF_917563875.1. Lineage (NCBI taxonomy): Eukaryota > Metazoa > Arthropoda > Insecta > Coleoptera > Chrysomelidae > Diabrotica > Diabrotica virgifera. The sequence goes on from NC_065444.1 coordinate 68,541,534, forward strand.
AGCGTTCTGGAGATATTTAAGAAAAATTAATTCCAAGACGCCATCTTCAAAGAGCTCTAACTCCCTTAGGAAGCATTTTCGGACTAGGTGAATTGGGTTAAATTAAAATTATCTGAAGAATCTTCGGTTTTCGTTTGTCGGGAGAATTTCTGGACACCCTGTATAGGTAGAGAAACAATAATTTATAAAAAAAACGAAAATGCCATTTTATTTGCCTATTTTTCTAATTTCTAAAATTCTTTCAGAGTTTTCAGAAACTGTGTGCATGGTAAAATTTTTTCTATGAACAAAAGATCTAATAGTCCATTAAAATGTTACATTTTTTAGGCCGTACCTTGCATTTCTTAGAGGAGTCAATTTTATTTCTTTAATGTGTAGAGGGGATCAGTAGAAGCTTAAGTTCAAGTTTTTGGGGTCGCCATCCTTGTCCCCCGGTCGTCATCTTGGAAATGGGGTGCAAAGGGGTTTCGCGCTATATCTCGTAAACTACCAACCCTACGGAAAATCTGATTCAACATAAAATGTAGAAAATTAAATTTTCCACAATTTTGTTTCTATTACTTTTTATCGTCAAGTGACCAACAAAAAAGATATAACCAAAAATATGTAAATTTTTTTTAACAAGTTTCCTTTTGGATGTTATAACTTTTTTTCAGTTCATTTTAAAATAAAATAACATTATAGCAATTTTGTAGAGGGTTTTTCAACGAACAATTTCCACTATAAAGTTGTTTAATTCTATTTATTTATATAGGTTTTACAGCGCTCCAAACTTGACCAGATTCTCGAATGCTCATAGGGAGCCAATAAAAACAAAAGTTAGGCTTACTTTTCTATCTATAGATATTTTTTATTCATACAATTTATTATGATTTTAACATTCCTATGCTATTATTAATCTGTTTTTGACCTTTCTTCCCACTATAAAACGTATAACTCTAAGCATATATAGAAAAGGCCCAAGAAGTTGTTTGAGGATAAATTCGCCGCTTCAGAAGAAGAATGACGCAACCGCAAAATGCAAAATTCTTAAGCAGAGCAAAAAAACGATTTTTGATATCAAGATCATAAAGTATGATAAAAATTAGCCATTCGCCACACCGTGGTCAGGATCTCGAAATATAAGCCTCTTTTTTTGGTGTGCCGCTTGTATATGAAGTAACATAACTTTTTTCCTATTATATATTTTGACTTAAAATTTTCCAAAAAACTTCTTCATGAATTATATTTTATTGTTGTGTTGGTTAAAATTATAAACTAAAAAGTTTGTCACTCAACTTTTTTAAGTAAACATGAAACTAACGAAATATGATGACAAAATGTTAATAAATTAACAACTCCTTTTTTAATGTGTATAAACATTTTGGACAAATTTCATTGTTATCTACATACTTCAAAGATGGCATAGTAAAATTTTTAAAAGGAAATATTTACAGCGACCCAAGATACAGCGAGGTAAATTTTAAAAATCATCAAAATTGATTTTTGGCATTTTTGTATAAAATTTATGTTTTTAACATGTTCCACCAACTCTAGATAAAAATAAACTTCATATTCGGATTCAGCGACCTCGAAAACATAAAAATAGACCAAAATTGATCATTCACCTTCAATTTGATTTTCATGGTTGGCATAACGGTTAATGCCGCTCGTCTAATATATAGATATAGTCCAGAAAGCCACTGCGCATCCGCTAGGAAAAATATTCTAATTCGGATTTTTTGCACAATCTTACTCAAAAAGGACTCCTTTTAACAAATTTGCATGTTGCCAGGACCAAAAGGTGGTCAAAAATTTTTTAAACGTTTTTTTTTTGTTTATTTCCCAAAATTATTCTTTTTGCATGGGAAAAAGTTTTTTTAGGTTTTTTGGATAATTCCAAACAGAAAAGGTCTTTAGTGACTTTTCTCTAAAAATGATAGCTTTGGACATATAAGCGATTAAAAATTGAAAAATTGCGAAATTGGACATTTTTAACCCTGGAAAACTATGTCAAAAACTGAAAATTTTAATGTTCCAAGGTAGGTAGATATTCTTTAAACATCGATTGATGAAATCCCGAAGAGTTTTTTGCAATACAATATTCAAAACACCTTTGGTTTTTAATTGCTAATCAAGCGTGCGCGACACTATTTTCCACCGACAGTATGGTGCAAATGAAAGGAATAAATTCGTTATTTCGTAAACCGGCGACTTTAGGGAAAAATCCCGAAACAGGTCGATTTTTATTTTTAAGTTATGATATTGTGGCATATATGGTATACTAGTGACGTCATCCGTCTGGGCGTGATGACGTAATCGATGATTTTTTTAAATGAGAATAGGGGTCGTGTGGTAGCTCATCCGAAAGGTTCTTCAATTCTCTATTCAGTAATGTAAACATTTATATAATTATTTATACAGGGTGTCCTTCTACTTCTTTATGTGTCAAATAATTTAATTTAATAAAAATTTTTTGGAGACCCTGTATAAATAATTATGTAAATCGCACACCTAGTTCAATTGCGCCACAACTACAAAAAATTCGAATTTTGGGTTAAGGCTGTAAAATATTGCCTATATAATGGCCCATCTAATGCAATACAGCCTGAACTAAAATATTGTTTTGGATAAGTATAAAGTAAGTTACTTCGGTATTTCACTGTAGCGTTTTTGGAGGTTTTGAAAATGCAATATGGCCATAACTGGTAGATGTGGCGATAATATACACTGCCACAATAAAACCGATGTAATTCAATACGTTCAATACGGCCACAACTGCAAAAATCAAGAGAGATGTGGCGATAATATACACTGTCACAATACAACCGATATAATTCAATACGGCCACAACTGCAAAAATCAATTGATTTTTTCATTATATTGCCGCCGTATCTCCTGGGTCTCGTTTTATAAATGACTTTCTTCAGAATGCAATATCGCCATAACTATCAAAATAATAATAACGTTTTATTTTTAATAAATTGTAATAAGATCCAGCCAATAAGTGTATAATTTGCTACCTAAATTGTAATTTTGAAGCTAGTCATTCTCAAAATAAATTATTTACAGGGCAAAACGCGTTTACTACATAATGTTTTGCTCATTTCTCGAGAATATTGTGTTTTGCACTTGTGGCACTATTGAACTAGGTGTGCGAAATGTTTATATTACTGAATAGAGAATTGAAGAACCTTTCAAATGAGGTAGCACACTACCCCTATTCTCGTTTAAAAAAATCATCGATTACGTCATCACGTCCAGATGGATGACGTCACTAGTATACCATATATGCCATAATATCATAACTTAAAAAAAAATCGACCTATTTCGGGATTTTTCCTTAAAGTCGCCGGTTTACGAAATAACGAATTTATTCCTTTCATTTGCACCATACAGTCGGTGGAAAATAGTGTCGCGCACGCTTGATTAGCAATTAAAAAACAAAGGAGTTTTGAACATTGTATTGCAAAAAACTCTTCGGGATTTCATCAATCGACGTTTAAAGAATATCGACCTACCTTGACAACATTAAAATTTTCAGTTTTTCACATAGTTTTCGAGGGTTAAAAATGGCCGATTTCGCAATTTTTTAATTTTTAATCGCTTATATGTCAAAAACTATCATTTTTAGAGAAAAGTCACTAAAGACCTTTTCTGTTTGGAATGATCCAAAAAACCTAAAAAAACGTTTTTCCATGCAAAAAAAATAATTTTAGGAAAAAAACAAAAAAAAACGTTTAAAAAATTTTTGACCACCTTTTGGTCCTGGCAACATGCAAATTTGTTAAAAGGAGTCCTTTTTGAGTAAGATTGTGCAAAAAATCCGAATTAGAATATTTTTCCTAGCGGATGCGCATTGGCTTTCTGGACTAATAGAAAAGCATTATTTTTCTACGAGAATTCGAGAATCTGGTCAAGTTTGGAACGCTGTAAAACCTAGATAATAAATAAAATTAAACAACTTTATAGTGAAAATTGTTTATTATAAAATCCTCTACAAAATCGCTATGATGTTATTTCATTGTGAAATGAACGTAAAAAAAGTTATAACCTCCAAAAAGAAATTTCTTACAAAATGTTCTCTTATTTTTGTTTATAACTTTTTTGTTGGTCACTTTACGATAAAAAATAATAGATATAAAATTGTAGAAAATTTAATTTGCTTCATTTTATGTGAAATTAAATTTTCTGTAGGGTAGCTAGTTTACGAGATACAGCGCGAAAGCCCTTTGCACCCCTTTTTCCAAGATGGCGGCCGGGGGACAAGGGCCTTAACTCCAAAAACTTGAACTTAAGCTTATACTGAACCCCCCTACACATTAACAAAATAAAACTGACTCCTCTAAGAAATGCACACTAAATGTAACATTTCAATGGACTATAATTTTTAAAAAGATTTTTATTCAGTTTGAATAAATTAGTCGATTATATGGTAGTGATGTAACGTTTGACCACAATATTAGACACATCGAACTTACCATTCAAAAGTTATGACGAATATACATAGTCAAAATTCACCATTCACCCTGCATATCATTAAATAATGGGAGCAGGTACTTTTTAATGGCAATTTGATATACCCATAGGGGCCTCCATACTAGGTAAGCGCGTTGTAGGAGTATGTACAGTTCCTCATGACTACCTGTATATCTAGGCAAAATGTCTGCTGCTAAGTAGACATGGTAGGAATTTAGCCTGGACCGATTGAGGCAAGACTGTTCCAGTGTCATGGTATGTAGCGCTTACTATTCACGATTTGTTAGTGTTAAAAGATTCGAAATTTATTTAGAGGATTTATTTATTAATGTCATTATTTGACAAATAATGACATGATTTCGAAGTAAGTTAAGTTTGATTTAATTAAGTATGATTAGTTATTTTTCTTATTTTCAACTTAAGTAAAACTATGGTTACCACAATTATGTTACGACTATTGCTGGTAAATGTACTTATTTGAAAACTAATAAAATTCATTCAAATTTTCTGCATAAAGAATATTTAGTCTGACATTAAACGTTGAAGGCACCACAGGTATTATAGATAATAACGCTATATAATATCCTTATAATACCCTTGGTACCTTAATAACTATAATAAATATTTTTTCTACGAGCGTGCAAAAATGTCTACTTTCGCGCACGCATTTTAGTTTAGAAAGTTTCATTTTTCCGCACGCGTGTTACTTTTCCGCACGCGTGTTACTTTTCCGCACTCGGTTTTTACTTTTCCGCACGCGTGTTAATTTAGATATGTTAATATGGCCTTAAAGTAATTATAATACATGCAATAAACTAATATTTAGATATTATTTACTAATATATTTCAAATATATCTTATTGTGTTCCTGTTTTAATGAAATTAACGTGACAATTCGATGAAATAAAATTATTTTGACATAATATTCGAAAGTCAAATCGGTAGACAATAACAGTCGTTTTGAATCATCGTCATGGAAACCAAGATCGTCGTCATGCTAACTAATTATATTGATTATTTCATTCATAGGAGATTCTGACCAATAGAAAGCTACAGAAATCTGAATTAAATCGATAATTTTTGATAATCTCCCGTCGTTAAGTATATTACGTCAGATGCCCTTCGTTGCTACGAAAAAATACATTCAGTGACATTAATGACAATTAATGTTTTAAAAATTATAAAAGTGATGACTTTCAATCGTCAAATATTTATAAAAACTGTGTGTTTAATGGTACTTACATAAATAAATTACAATAAAATTTTGGTTTTGAACAGTTTTATTCATGAAATAATCGCAACAAATTGCACTCGACCTCTGAAATTAATATAGAATTTCAGAGCTCTTGTGCAATTACTACTGATTATTTCATTCATAGGAGATTCTGACCAATAGAAAGCTACAGAAATCTAAATTAAATCGATAATTTTTGATAATTTCCCGTCGTCAAGTATATTACGTCAGATGCCCTTCGTTGCTACGAAAAAATACATTCAGTGACATTAATGACAATTAATGTTTTAAAAATTATAAAAGTGATGACTTTCAACCGTCAAATTAATATTTATAACAACTGTTTGTTTAATTGTACTAATTTGTACTTACATAAATAAATTACAATAAAATTTTGGTTTTGAACAGTTTTATTCATGAAATAATCGCAACAAATTGCACTCGATCTCTAAAATGAATAAAGAATTTTAGAGCTCTTGTGCAATTACTACTGAAAGTTTGGTTTTGACAACCTTGTCAAAGAATTAATTTGGGTATGTATTTTCATATTAATTAAATTAATTGATTAAGATTTGGTAATTTTTTAAAGATTTTTAGAAAAAATATTGTTCCTAACTCTTGCAGAAAGTCTCTTTTCCGCACTCGACTGCCTGCCGAACTCCCGCTTCGCGTCGTTCGGCAAACTGCAGTCGCGTGCGGAAAAGAATGACTTTCTGCACTTGTTAGGAAAATAACTATTCTACTAACAAGTCTGTAAAGTTGCTTACCTAATAAATCGGAAAAACCAAATATAACATCCCGCTTGAGACGCATTTTGGGATATTCCACCATTCCCCATTGGAGATTCGAACCCAAAAACCATTCTCTTTCATCTAGGAATTCGACCACATATACAGCTTCTTCACAGTTGGCTATACAAGAACATTGTTCTTTTAAAAATATTAGTTTCTCTAAAAATTTTACAAATGCTTTTGATTATGTGAATATAATAGTAAATACTTATTCGTTATTTATTATTAATTAGTTAAATTAAATTAGAAAATTGTTAAAATAAAAATTATGTGTATCAACTACTGTAATCCCATCAGGAAACGACCTGGATTAGTCTCAAGAGGCCAGGTCATTTGTATTAACTATAAATAAATAAATAATTAAACTTATTTACCTTTGTGTTTTGCTAGACAGTGTAGACCTTTGACGTCACATACCTTTTCCTCACCTATAAAGGATGTAATAATAAATTCGTTAACACTATTATTTTTTCTAAAGAACATTTTGTATCTTGTATGTGTATCTATCAAGCAAGAATAACGAAGGCACAATTTTAGCCTTCAATGCTTTAAATAAAATATGGCAAGCAACTGAAATATCAGAAACAACAAAAATCAATGTATTCAATAACTGTGTCAAATAGGTCTGGATCCCGCGTATGAAAAAAAAGTTGATTAATAGCAAGCTGAAAATTTGTTAATAGCTTAAGGGTGTCTAGTCGGATAAACTTTGATATATGGGAACACTGGAACAGGGGCAGTTTTAATTGTGGAACAGGTTAAAAATTTGGAACAGACTTAAACTCTTCGAACAGAGATTAAACTCTCATGCAAAAATCAGACTGCTTTTTATCACCAAATGGGCGTTTTAATGAGTGGAACATGTAGAATATGTCAAATGACAGGAATTATGACAAGTGATAAATAGCAGTCTGATTTTTGCATGAGAGTTTAATCTCTGTTCGGAGAGTTTAAGTCTGTTCTGTCGGACAAAATAAATGTACCGTTTTCGTTGTGTGACCGTTCCAAATTTTTAACCTGTTCCACAATTAAAGCTGCCCCTGTTCCAGTGTTCCCATATATCAAAGTTTATCCGACTAGACACCTTTAAGCTATTAACAAATTATCAGCTTGCTATTAATCAACTTTTTTTTCATACGCGGGATCCAGACCTAAAAAGCATATTACTTTACGGAGCAGAAACTGGGACGACTAGAGCACAACAAAGAGGCCACAGACTACAGACTTTTATAAATCGTTGGTTTGTAAGAAGAACAACTCAAAAATTACCATTTTTGAGGTTTACCCTCTAACCAACTCTAAATGTTAATATTTATTATGGGAAAAATTGTCAGAAGTTGCACTCATGTAATTACCGCTAGATGGCGACTTATAACAGTTTGACTTTGTCAAACCCATGCATTACATTTTATGGAAGAGCGTCGCAATATAGTTGTATTTCAGTTATTGTGGAAGTTACCACGTGTTTTTTGGAAAACAGTGTTACAAGTTAAAAAAGGAACGTATTTTTTTGGGATTTTGTGTTTAATATTTAATGCAAGAGAGTTACATTTCGTCTTAGGTAACTATTCCTTACAGTATACATAGTGAGTTTTATGTATGGAAACACTCAATTATCTCAAAAACGGCTTGCATGATTTTTATAGATTTTGGTAGGTAGAGGTTTTCTAATGCGGTAGATATTAAAGTGCTAATTACATTGTTGTCAGATCTTCCGTTTTTCTGGAAATCTAATGAACTTTCTTATTTCAAATAGAACACCCTATATATTTTTTGCGTTTTGAAATCCTTAAGAAATACTGATTATTGTTCATGTTATACTTCCTATATCTAAATGCCGTAATTTCGGAGTTATTGCTACATTTGCCCTATGTTTAAAAAAAATTTTTAACAAATTATAAAAATCCATTTTTTCGGCACAGGTAGACATTATTTTAGGTTCTTTGTTCTTTGGAACATTTGGAACAAAAAAGGTCTTTTGTAATGTTTCTCTAAAGTTAATCGTTTTCGAGTAATAAACAATTTAAAACTGAAAAAATCGAATAATGACGATTTTCAAGGTTCAAAAACACAAGTAAAAAATATAATTTTTGAAATTACAAAGCACCTAAAATCAAGCCCAACTATTCTTCTAATAGCTTACCATAAGATTTTTTGGCTCGTTTTATTCTAAATCATTGCTTTTTACTTTTTAATGAAGTGCATATGAGAGGACGGGCGATCGGGCTGCATTAACAACTAAAATAACAATGTTTTAAAATAAGACAATCTCAAATTACTTATCGGCAAATGATAAAATAAGGCTTGAGCTTGAATTTGGGTATCTTCGCAGTTTCAAAAATAACATTGTTTATCTGTCTTCTTGAACCTTGAGAATCGTCATTATTCGATTTTTGAAACGATTACAATACACGATTACAAACGATCCAAACACTAAAATAGTGTTTACCCGGGCCAAAAAAACTGATTTTCATAATTTGTTTCAAATTTCTTTTAAAAATAAATGTAGCAATAACTCCGAAATTATGGCATTTAGGTATAGGGAATGTAGCATGAAAAATAATCAGTATTTCTTAAGGACTTCAAAACGTAAAAAATATACAGGGTGTTCTATTTGAAATAAGAAAGTTCATAAGATTTTCAGAAAAATGGAAAATATGACAACAATGTAATAAGCACTATAATATCGGCCGCATTAGAAAACCCCTACCTACCAAAATCTATAAAAATCGTGTAAGCCGTTTTCGAGATAATTGAGTGTTTCCATACATAAAACTCACTCTGTATGTGCGTTTATATAGAATTATTATGAGCAATACAGTAACATTTCAACAAATTTTGGGAAAACTGTTACAAATGCTAATTACAGTTAGAAAGGTGAGAACAAGAAAGATCTTTCTATTTATATTTAAATGATAATAACGGGCTCTTTAATATTGTAAAAGATTTTACCTCTTATTTTTTACCTTACCAAAATTATAATGAAAAGCACATTCAAATTTTAACACGTCGCTCCTGAAAATTAGAACTTTTCGACTTGTAAGAGTGTTCTTCCAAACCAACGAAATAGATCATTAAAAAATATCCTAAAAATTTACTGGCCCAATAAATGCGTTCGCGGGTACCTATCGGCGACTAGTCGGTGACAATTCCTAACCTCAGCTAATATAAATAATACCGTTAATAGATAAATATACATGGTATATTTACCTAGTATAATTTAATAATCAGTTATTAATATTAATTAAAAGTTTAAAAGTAAATATTCGCGGTGTGCAAGTACTTGGAAGGGATACACGAAAAGATCGTGCGAGAATAGCGGAGAAATATTGTAACTTTCTTAAATAATTCATATTGTCAATTGAGATTGTCAAATTGACGTACATTTCATAACTATTGTCATTTAAGAAGAAAAATTATACAGGGTGTTAGTAAATAAGTATGAAAAATTTTAAGGGCTAATTCTACATGAAAAATTAATACCAGTTTGCTCTATAAACATATGTCCGCAAATGCTTAGTTTCGGAGATACGAGGTGTTGAAATTTTTATTTCAAACTGCCAATTTATTTATTGCTCTAAGACCAGTTGAGCTATGAAAATGAAATTTGGTGAGTTTTAGGAGGTAGTTATTATGAATTTTTTGACATACAATTTAGAATTTTGTATTCATCATTGGCGCGCTTACGGGCAATGGTCTGAATTTTTTTAAAGAAAAAAATAGTACGCCACTGAGATATTTCGAATTAAAAATTATTTTAAATTCCACGTCTAATTTATGATAAAAACCTTTCTTACCTTTTTTTCATATGATGCACCGTTTTTATGCAGAAAAATAAAACATCTTGGCGCGTATTTTTCATTTCTTAATACATCATCAAGAACTATCCAATATAATAATACTAAACTAGAACAATAACAGAAAAAATTACTAATAAGATTTCAACTAGGTGCAAAGCTGCAAGAAATGTTTAAAATTATCTCCTTTACAGATAACAGAAGAATTTTATATTCATCATTGGCGCGCCTACGGGCAATGATCTGAATTATTTTAAAGAAAAATAGTACGCCACTGAGATATGTCAAACTAAAAATCATTTTTGAATTCCTCGTTCAATTTACGACAAAAAATCTGTCTTTCCTTTTTTTCATGCGACGCGCCGTTTTTATACAAAAAAAATAAAACATCTTAACGCTTACCAAGTATTTGAGGTAGTTTCCATATGCATAGAAACTTAGTTCAAATACTTTGTAAACGTTAAGATGTTTAATTTTTTTTGCATAAAACGGCGCCGCATATGAAAAAAAGGCAAGAAAGATTTTTTGTCGTCAATTGAACGAAGAATTCAAAAATGATTTTTAATTTGACATATTTCAGTGGCGTACTATTTTTTCCTTCAAGAAATTCAGACCATTACCCGTACGCGCGCCAATGATGAATATAAAATTCTTCTGTTACCTGTAAAGGAGATCATTTTAAACATTTCTCGCAGCTTTGCACCTAGTTGAAATGGTATTAGTAATATTTTCTGTTATTGTTGTAGTTTAGTATTATTATATTGGATAGTTCTTGATGATGTACATATGTATTAAGAAATGAAAAATATGCGCCAAGATGTTTTATTTTTCTGCATAAAAACGGTGCATCATATAAAAAAAAAGGCAAAAAAGGTTTCTATCATAAATTAGACGTGGAATTTAAAAATAATTTCTAATTCGAAATATCTCAGTGGCGTACTATTTTTTTCTTTAAAATAATTCAGACCATTGCCCGTAGGCGCGCCAATGATGAATACAAAATTCTTAATTGTATGTCATAAAATTTGTAATAACTACCTTCTAAAACTCACCAAATTTCATTTTCATAGCTTAACTGGTCTTAGAGCAATAAATAAATTGGCAGTTTGAAATAAAAATTTCAACACCCCGTATCTCCGAAACTAAGCATTTGCGGACATATGTTTATAGAGCAAACTGGCATTAATTTTTCATGTAGAATTAGCCCTTAAAATTTTTCATACTTATTTACAATGATGCAATTATTATATGTATAAAGGTAAATTTAATTAATTGTATTTTGCTTGCCGTACTGCATTTTCTAACCTAAATCATATTTTTTCTTCTTATTATTTTTTTTGGACGATGGCCTTGACAGTTATCCAGTAACCAGGACTAATATAATTGGCCAATATAATTAAAAGTGCCAAAAATGTTACTGAGCTATGAAACCAGGTGTCGCTTTTCCGAACTTGCACGGTCCCAATACCTTGTATATTTATCTATTAACGGTATTATTTATATTAGCTGAGGTTAGGAATTGTCACCGACTAGTCGCCGACAGGTACCTGCGAACGCATTTATTATAATGAATATAGAAGTATGGAAAAGAACAAAACAAACCAACATAATAAAAGCAATTAAGCAGAAGAAATGGAAATTTATTAGTCATACGTTAAGGAAAGATACTAATAACTTCACAAGACAAGCACTCAAATATCTGAGGGGACAAGAAAGAGGGGAAGACCAGATAACACCTGGAAGAAAACAGTAACCAGAGAACACAACAGAATCGGCTTAAGATAGAGGGAATCAAAAAGCAAAGCAAGAAATAGAGGAGAATGGAACGAACTGGTACGTAGATTAACCATAGAATAAACATAAAAAAGAAGCAATTGGATATAGGAATTGAGCCAATACTCGCAATCTTAAATTTTTATATTATTAGTTGTTATATAATCATGGGGAACCGGTTTCGAGTCTTACAATTTATGACTCATCTTCAGGCCCAGTACCAAAAGTCTTCACAATACAAATTACAAGCTAAAATCACAAAAAGAGACAAACCTGTACATATACATATATAAAAAACATAAAAAACAACTATGTCTTGGATTTAACTACATACAATAAAGCCAAACAACTGTATAGTATTGAACTTGATAGTCTATATAAGTCTATAGCATGTATACTGAGACATTTTGCCATTGGGAGTGACCAATCTGATGAGAATTGCTTGGTATATCATTTAATATATACTACCATCAATCCTTAAATAGTTAAGGGTTGATGGAGTCTTGACAAGTTGATGGAGTCTTGAACATAACAAATAATTAAGAGACTAAGAGCTATTTGACTAGTCAGCTGTTTTTGATGAGGCTGGTGACTTCCACGTACATCTTTTGCTGGAGAACGGTTTCCGTAGCTGATATGTAAGTACATACCTATTACTACAAACTTTATATATTTTATGATCACATACCATCTTGTCAAGACTCCATCAACCCCTTAACTATTTAAGGATTGATGGTAGTATATATTAAATTATATATATACCAAGCAATTATCATCAGATTGGTCACTCCCAATGGCAAAATGTCTCAGTATACATGCTATAGACCAGCGTTTCCCAACCGGTGGATCGCGACCCACTAGTGGGTCGCAGGCAGATTTCAGATGGGTCTCGGCGTGGCTCTTACAGTAGCTGAGTGAAATACAGAGTACAGAATAGCGTATCATCATGGGAGAGGGATGGGTCGCGAATATGAAAAAACATCAGAAGGTGGGTCGCCAGACATAAAAGGTTGGGAACCACTGCTATAGACTATTAAGTTCAATACTATACAGTTGTTTGGCTTTATTGTATGTAATTAAAACCAAGACATAGTTGTTTTTTATGTTTTTTTATATATGTATATGTACAGGTTTGTCTCTTTTTGTGATTTTAGCTTGTAGTTTGTATTGTGAAGACTTTTGGTACTGGGCCTGAAGATGAGTCATAAATTGTAAGACTCGAAACCGGTTGCCCCATGATTATGTAACAACTAATAAAATACAAACTTAAGATTGCGAATATTGACTCAATTCCTATATCCAATTGTATAATGGACTCGCATTGGTAACCCTTTCATCACTTATAAAGAAGAAGCGCTGAGCTGGCCACAAGCCGCCTTACACCGCCGGTCAAGAAACGCAGATGCACACAATACTCCACTAGGAGTGATTGTCTAAGAGAGAGGGATAGATGTCTATCTTAAACAAACCCCTTGTTAGTGATTGTACCACATTATTATGCTGTGATAGTACTCAGTAATCAGTGATCATCCACCTCGAGAACTAGATTTAGTTTTACTCTCTTCACGACCAATGTGAAATTCCAAACTAGAGCAATTGCTAGTTTTATATCTTTCTTATCTGTATACATAATAATATGTCTCGTTTCTGTTGTCTGTATATTCTTAATATCATTTCTACTCCCCTAAACTTTGATTAAAAAATTTCATTCTGAAGTTTTTTTTGCGGAAGCACAAGAGTTGGTTCCCCTTGTCTGGTAGTCCTTCACATCTGAAAAATATTATATTCTCATGTATACTGAATACTTTAGATCGTACATAATTCAAATTTCATAGTAATTTCTTCAACGTTGTCGATATTGGAAAATTGGAACGAAAATGTGGACATTTCTGTTTTCTTGCTAAAGATATCTACTTACAGATGTTACTCATCTTACTCATTTTATGAGCATTATATAAAAAAATAAAAGCAAGGGACCTGTAAAAAATATTTTTTACTGTTTTATACATTATCAAGCTAACAATATCCTCAGAATGTCCTTGAATCTTGAGTTTTAGTGTTTAAAAATTGTAAAATGACTGTTTGATTGATTAAAAAAATAAATAGTCATCAATCAAAGTGTTTATATTGGGTTATAATTATGTTTTCCCAATATAAAATTTAATTCAGTCTTAATTAATTACCTCTATAGCTTTTTATCAAAAAATAAACTTTTCTCATTTTTGTTGGCTGATGTATCAAATATCCGAATCAATAGTCCAGGGCGCATCTGTTTTGAGATGGATGGTGAGACGTGACTCATATTTTATTGCAGAAATTACTTGGAAATAACTCATATAATAATAATTGAGTTATCCTCCTACTCAAAAAGGTCCGAAACATTGCTTTAATAATCAAAATGTCAAAAAATGAAGGAAAAATTCGATTTTTTTCTTCGTTTTTTGATTATAACTTCAAAAGTATTCATTTTCGAGAAAAGTTGCATTAACATAAAAGTTGCGTAAATAAATTTTCTACAAGATAGAATTACCATAAAATATTTAAAATTGTCACCCTTGTTGCAAAATAGCAATAATTGCGAAAAACCCATAAAAAACAAGTATTCGCATTTTACTTTTTAAACCATTTATGTTCCACTTAGGACCTTCATATTTTACACAGAAAGACTTTATGATACAGTAAAACAATAGTGTAAGTTTCATTAAGATCGGTTCAATAGTTTTTGCAAAATAAATTGTGCAATCCAGCTTTCGAAAAAATGCATTTTTTTTCAAAATGTTGCAGGACTGAAAATAAAGCAGATAGCAAATTAAATTTGTTTTTACTTATAGAAGAATAATGTACCTTTCATTTGCAATTTACAAAATTAAAATCGGTTAATTACCACAGCGTCAGGAATTTTTTTAATAAACATTAATTTTGGTTCTACGCGCAAGACAGCGGATATGTTAGCCCTGATTGCGCATTCCAATGACCTGTCAAAAATTATCGAATACTGTGGATGTGGAGAAATATAAATGTGTTATTAATAATTGTTAAGTTGGTGTGTTTTAGTTTTTATTGTTTTGAGAACAGAAACAAAAGTAAGTTTATACTTGTAGTGATTTTTAAATAGTTTTTAAAAGCAACAGGTACCTAAGTGTAAATATTTTAGCATTGTAATAAAAAATTAAATATTTTATATGGAAAATATAAAATGTTCGATTTACACAAGTTGCTTTCCAACAAAATTTCTACCAATCTTTATCTAATATATAATTTTCTTACTCTATATTTTGTTGTATTTTAATATTTCAATTCCACAAAAATCAAACTAATTTGATTATTGTTTATGAAATATTGTTAAAAAATTGCATATGTTTAAAACTAGTAAACTTTTATTCTCTAAGTTAAAATATATGAACAAAGAAAGTTTTTGGTAAAAAAAGTATTATTTCAAAAGACGGAGTAGGTATGTGTTTTTATTTTGCAATAAACAAATTTATGTATTTATGTCGAAATGTAGGTACTAAAAATTAAAATTTATCAATACGTTATTTGTAATTTTCGCTTTGAGTTACATCAATCCTGGCCTTTTGGCTATGCCAGTGCCATTAACTTAGTAAAAAAAAAGTTACATCAGTTTAAAAAAATGATAAAAATCGCATCACTAGAACCCAACATAATGCAATTTTTTATGTTTCCATTTTGATAGTTAGATTTCATTTTTTTTTTTTAGCTCAATAATTAGTATTTTTTACTGATCCGGAATATGTTTATTATTTTTTTAAGGTGTTTGGGGACCATTTAAGTATTACGTAACGCAGGTTGGGCGGGGGTCAAAAATCTTCAAAAATTGCGATACGCAATAGTTAAACTCCCATAAGAGTGCATTACTTAGGGGGGGGGGGGGTTAAAAATCTTCAAAAATCGCGTTACATAATACTTGAACGCTCCCTTGTGATTTTTACACATTATGAAAGTTTGTACATAGAAAAAGCTTCAAATGACAAACATTTTAGCGCAAGAAAAATTCACCTATTGTTTATACTTTTGTTGTAAATGGCACTCAACTTTGAAAGTCTATATCTCGGAAACAACCGAACATAACCTACCTTTTTTAAAGAATCGTTTTTTAAACACCTCTCCAATGAGATTTTATAAATTTAATTTGATTCCGTAGTTTAAAAGATATTTTAATTGTTTATAAGCAAAAAAAATAATGTTTATTTAAAAAAATTCCTGACGCCCTGCTAATTACCTAACCGATTTTAATTTTGTAAATTGAAATTGCAAATGTAAGGTACATGTACAGTACAAGTTTTTCTGGGTGGAATATGAAGGTCCTAAGTATAGCATAAATGGTTGAAAAAAGTAAAATGCGAATACTTGTTTTTATGGTTTTTTCGCAATTATTGCTATTATGCAACAAGGGTGACAATTTTTAAAAAATTTAACCAATTATATCTTGTAGAAAATTTAATTACGCAACTTTTATGTCAGTACAACTTTTTTTGGCATTGAATAGCTTTAAAGTTATAATAAAAAACGAAGAAAAAATTCGAATTTTTCCTTTATTTTTTGATATTTTGATTATTTAAACAATGTTCCAGACCTTTTTGAGTGGGAGGATAACTCAAATATTATAATATGAGTTGAGTCACCTCTCAACATCCAAATGTACTAATATTTTTACGGATGCCTCCTGGTCTACAAATGAAGTAAATAAAATCTAATGAAAGTTTTTAATGAAGTTTCTTAACTGTTTCTTTTTCTCAAGGGGTACAATTCGACGTTGAAGTAATTTTTAGTAATTATTGTGAGTTGAAGTATTTTTATCTTATTCGGATACAGTTGTTAATTTTACAAAATCTTTTATTTTAAAATTTTTGTTGAAATTTACGTATAAATCTACCAACTTTGCTATGTCGAGATGCACATTACGTGGTGAAAGCTAAGGTAATTTTACCTAGGGCGTAATGAGATTGTCCCAACGAGGGGCGAGACAAGGGCCGTTCAAGAATTACGTAACGCTGGTTGGGGGGGGGGGGAGGGTCAAAAATCTTCAAAAATTTCGTTACGTACTACTTGAACACCCCATTACGGGGCGTTACATAGGGGGAGGGGTCAAAAATCTTCAAAAATCGCGTTACGTAATACTTGGACGCCCCCGGAGAGTACATATATCGTTGAACTTAATGCATATAAGTTATTATTTATGTCTTCAATGTAGTTTAGGCTTATCTTTTCTATGACTTTCGGTCGGTGTTTCATTATCCCCCGCCCCAGGTAAATGTCTAGATCCTCCATTGGTTTCATCTGCATTTTTTGATAAAAGAATATATTCTTACCTAATCGCCGGTAGAAATGAGGTAAACATCCACATAGCTTTTTAGACAAAGCAGCACGGCATTCCATTCTGCAAAGAACGTAAGAGTACACAGGAAAATGAGACAAGTTGCTTTCGTAATAAAACCGACATTTTCTTTGTTTCGGACTTTGAGTGAAATACAGAGTACAGAATAGCGTATCATCATGGGAGAGGGATGGGTCGCGAATATGAAAAAACATCAGAAGGTGGGTCGCCAGACATAAAAGGTTGGGAACCACTGCTATAGACTATTAAGTTCAATACTATACAGTTGTTTGGCTTTATTGTATGTAATTAAAACCAAGACATAGTTGTTTTTTATGTTTTTTTATATATGTATATGTACAGGTTTGTCTCTTTTTGTGATTTTAGCTTGTAGTTTGTATTGTGAAGACTTTTGGTACTGGGCCTGAAGATGAGTCATAAATTGTAAGACTCGAAACCGGTTGCCCCATGATTATGTAACAACTAATAAAATACAAACTTAAGATTGCGAATATTGACTCAATTCCTATATCCAATTGTATAATGGACTCGCATTGGTAACCCTTTCATCACTTATAAAGAAGAAGCGCTGAGCTGGCCACAAGCCGCCTTACACCGCCGGTCAAGAAACGCAGATGCACACAATACTCCACTAGGAGTGATTGTCTAAGAGAGAGGGATAGATGTCTATCTTAAACAAACCCCTTGTTAGTGATTGTACCACATTATTATGCTGTGATAGTACTCAGTAATCAGTGATCATCCACCTCGAGAACTAGATTTAGTTTTACTCTCTTCACGACCAATGTGAAATTCCAAACTAGAGCAATTGCTAGTTTTATATCTTTCTTATCTGTATACATAATAATATGTCTCGTTTCTGTTGTCTGTATATTCTTAATATCATTTCTACTCCCCTAAACTTTGATTAAAAAATTTCATTCTGAAGTTTTTTTTGCGGAAGCACAAGAGTTGGTTCCCCTTGTCTGGTAGTCCTTCACATCTGAAAAATATTATATTCTCATGTATACTGAATACTTTAGATCGTACATAATTCAAATTTCATAGTAATTTCTTCAACGTTGTCGATATTGGAAAATTGGAACGAAAATGTGGACATTTCTGTTTTCTTGCTAAAGATATCTACTTACAGATGTTACTCATCTTACTCATTTTATGAGCATTATATAAAAAAATAAAAGCAAGGGACCTGTAAAAAATATTTTTTACTGTTTTATACATTATCAAGCTAACAATATCCTCAGAATGTCCTTGAATCTTGAGTTTTAGTGTTTAAAAATTGTAAAATGACTGTTTGATTGATTAAAAAAATAAATAGTCATCAATCAAAGTGTTTATATTGGGTTATAATTATGTTTTCCCAATATAAAATTTAATTCAGTCTTAATTAATTACCTCTATAGCTTTTTATCAAAAAATAAACTTTTCTCATTTTTGTTGGCTGATGTATCAAATATCCGAATCAATAGTCCAGGGCGCATCTGTTTTGAGATGGATGGTGAGACGTGACTCATATTTTATTGCAGAAATTACTTGGAAATAACTCATATAATAATAATTGAGTTATCCTCCTACTCAAAAAGGTCCGAAACATTGCTTTAATAATCAAAATGTCAAAAAATGAAGGAAAAATTCGATTTTTTTCTTCGTTTTTTGATTATAACTTCAAAAGTATTCATTTTCGAGAAAAGTTGCATTAACATAAAAGTTGCGTAAATAAATTTTCTACAAGATAGAATTACCATAAAATATTTAAAATTGTCACCCTTGTTGCAAAATAGCAATAATTGCGAAAAACCCATAAAAAACAAGTATTCGCATTTTACTTTTTAAACCATTTATGTTCCACTTAGGACCTTCATATTTTACACAGAAAGACTTTATGATACAGTAAAACAATAGTGTAAGTTTCATTAAGATCGGTTCAATAGTTTTTGCAAAATAAATTGTGCAATCCAGCTTTCGAAAAAATGCATTTTTTTTCAAAATGTTGCAGGACTGAAAATAAAGCAGATAGCAAATTAAATTTGTTTTTACTTATAGAAGAATAATGTACCTTTCATTTGCAATTTACAAAATTAAAATCGGTTAATTACCACAGCGTCAGGAATTTTTTTAATAAACATTAATTTTGGTTCTACGCGCAAGACAGCGGATATGTTAGCCCTGATTGCGCATTCCAATGACCTGTCAAAAATTATCGAATACTGTGGATGTGGAGAAATATAAATGTGTTATTAATAATTGTTAAGTTGGTGTGTTTTAGTTTTTATTGTTTTGAGAACAGAAACAAAAGTAAGTTTATACTTGTAGTGATTTTTAAATAGTTTTTAAAAGCAACAGGTACCTAAGTGTAAATATTTTAGCATTGTAATAAAAAATTAAATATTTTATATGGAAAATATAAAATGTTCGATTTACACAAGTTGCTTTCCAACAAAATTTCTACCAATCTTTATCTAATATATAATTTTCTTACTCTATATTTTGTTGTATTTTAATATTTCAATTCCACAAAAATCAAACTAATTTGATTATTGTTTATGAAATATTGTTAAAAAATTGCATATGTTTAAAACTAGTAAACTTTTATTCTCTAAGTTAAAATATATGAACAAAGAAAGTTTTTGGTAAAAAAAGTATTATTTCAAAAGACGGAGTAGGTATGTGTTTTTATTTTGCAATAAACAAATTTATGTATTTATGTCGAAATGTAGGTACTAAAAATTAAAATTTATCAATACGTTATTTGTAATTTTCGCTTTGAGTTACATCAATCCTGGCCTTTTGGCTATGCCAGTGCCATTAACTTAGTAAAAAAAAAGTTACATCAGTTTAAAAAAATGATAAAAATCGCATCACTAGAACCCAACATAATGCAATTTTTTATGTTTCCATTTTGATAGTTAGATTTCATTTTTTTTTTTTAGCTCAATAATTAGTATTTTTTACTGATCCGGAATATGTTTATTATTTTTTTAAGGTGTTTGGGGACCATTTAAGTATTACGTAACGCAGGTTGGGCGGGGGTCAAAAATCTTCAAAAATTGCGATACGCAATAGTTAAACTCCCATAAGAGTGCATTACTTAGGGGGGGGGGGTTAAAAATCTTCAAAAATCGCGTTACATAATACTTGAACGCTCCCTTGTGATTTTTACACATTATGAAAGTTTGTACATAGAAAAAGCTTCAAATGACAAACATTTTAGCGCAAGAAAAATTCACCTATTGTTTATACTTTTGTTGTAAATGGCACTCAACTTTGAAAGTCTATATCTCGGAAACAACCGAACATAACCTACCTTTTTTAAAGAATCGTTTTTTAAACACCTCTCCAATGAGATTTTATAAATTTAATTTGATTCCGTAGTTTAAAAGATATTTTAATTGTTTATAAGCAAAAAAAATAATGTTTATTTAAAAAAATTCCTGACGCCCTGCTAATTACCTAACCGATTTTAATTTTGTAAATTGAAATTGCAAATGTAAGGTACATGTACAGTACAAGTTTTTCTGGGTGGAATATGAAGGTCCTAAGTATAGCATAAATGGTTGAAAAAAGTAAAATGCGAATACTTGTTTTTATGGTTTTTTCGCAATTATTGCTATTATGCAACAAGGGTGACAATTTTTAAAAAATTTAACCAATTATATCTTGTAGAAAATTTAATTACGCAACTTTTATGTCAGTACAACTTTTTTTGGCATTGAATAGCTTTAAAGTTATAATAAAAAACGAAGAAAAAATTCGAATTTTTCCTTTATTTTTTGATATTTTGATTATTTAAACAATGTTCCAGACCTTTTTGAGTGGGAGGATAACTCAAATATTATAATATGAGTTGAGTCACCTCTCAACATCCAAATGTACTAATATTTTTACGGATGCCTCCTGGTCTACAAATGAAGTAAATAAAATCTAATGAAAGTTTTTAATGAAGTTTCTTAACTGTTTCTTTTTCTCAAGGGGTACAATTCGACGTTGAAGTAATTTTTAGTAATTATTGTGAGTTGAAGTATTTTTATCTTATTCGGATACAGTTGTTAATTTTACAAAATCTTTTATTTTAAAATTTTTGTTGAAATTTACGTATAAATCTACCAACTTTGCTATGTCGAGATGCACATTACGTGGTGAAAGCTAAGGTAATTTTACCTAGGGCGTAATGAGATTGTCCCAACGAGGGGCGAGACAAGGGCCGTTCAAGAATTACGTAACGCTGGTTGGGGGGGGGGGGGAGGGTCAAAAATCTTCAAAAATTTCGTTACGTACTACTTGAACACCCCATTACGGGGCGTTACATAGGGGGAGGGGTCAAAAATCTTCAAAAATCGCGTTACGTAATACTTGGACGCCCCCGGAGAGTACATATATCGTTGAACTTAATGCATATAAGTTATTATTTATGTCTTCAATGTAGTTTAGGCTTATCTTTTCTATGACTTTCGGTCGGTGTTTCATTATCCCCCGCCCCAGGTAAATGTCTAGATCCTCCATTGGTTTCATCTGCATTTTTTGATAAAAGAATATATTCTTACCTAATCGCCGGTAGAAATGAGGTAAACATCCACATAGCTTTTTAGACAAAGCAGCACGGCATTCCATTCTGCAAAGAACGTAAGAGTACACAGGAAAATGAGACAAGTTGCTTTCGTAATAAAACCGACATTTTCTTTGTTTCGGACTAAGACCTTTAGTTCTGTCACTGGCGAAAATCGATAACGCAGAGAGGTACATCTGGAGAAAAGTGCTCTCTTCTGTGTACAAGTTCTTGCTAGCGATGTCGACGAATTCGTACGGACCGTGAAAATATATCTGAAAATAATAGATTTTTATTCAACACACCTTTATTTGGCAATCTGTTTATAGAGACAATCAATTTGATTACAAATAAATGAGAGCATATCCAGAAAACAATTGGACATGCTTGTCAATCCGTGCAACAGTGGCCGATATCAACGTTCTTATGTTAAATACAAAATTTCGTATATTATGATACATTGTCATATGGTACACATCGTATAAAAACGTTTTGATGGAAACATGCGCAACTACCACGTACAAATCAAACAAATACAAAAGAATACCTGATATCCACTTGTTATATTAATAACGTTTGCAAATACTTCGCCATCTAAAGGATTTATGTAAAATATGTCTTTTTCTGGTAATAATTTCCAGCTTCCGTTGCTCCAGTATCTGAAATAATAAAGAGACATACTAACATTTAAACACAAAATTATTAGACATGATTAGACTTGGCAAATATTATGCAAATAAAAAAGTATGAAATATGCGCATAAAATATGCAGTATTTTATGCAAAAATATACAGTATTTTATGCAAAATATGCATATTTATCTAGAAAATATGCATGTAATAAAAAATATTTACAATATTTTTTTATTTACAAAAATACTTACAATATTATAAATACATAACATATACAAATATTTTAACATATAAATATTATTTTGAATTGTGGTAACAATAGATTATCAAATGATGTTATGGCTTCTATCTGAATACATATATTTGTAAATATAAAAACTTCTTTCGACATCAACTGATGTAACTGGGGCATTTTCCAAATTCACTATAATAGATGGTTCTAAATTAAGTGGTTCGGAAAATGTCCCAGCTAGTACTTACTTGAACCACTTCAGAAAGAACCTAGTAACCACTATTTTTTCCATGGTTACTTTAAATTTTTGAAAAATTTCCTTTCCAATAGTACCTTTAACGTTTTGACAGATGACCCAAATTCTTTTATTAAAACTGTACTCTCTAACAATGATAATTTGGACATAGGCGTAACCAGGGGTGGTTTTGGGGGTTATAACCCCTCCCCATTGGGATGTACTTTGAGCTCTATACGCTTAACACCATAGCCCTCAGAGACCTTTCAGTAGTTGTAACCCCCCCTTAGGATCATCCTGGTTACGCCTATGAATTTGGAGGATTCTAATTGAGTTATAGTTTTCTGGACAAAACTATAATTTGATTTTATGAATGACAGTTGCTGTTGGAAGATGTTATTTTGGAAGGCTTGCTTAGCTTCCAATAAAGATTGGCAACTATCATCCGTTAAAAGGGTAATTATTTTTTTAAATCAACAAAATGATCAGCATAGAAATTAGCTGCTTCCAACCATGTTCCCCAACGTGTTAAAATGGGTTGCGGTGGCAGTGGAACAGCAGGAAGCATATCTCTGTAACATTGTATTCTTACAGGTTATTTCAGGAATACCTTTTTGACGCTCGCTATTAAACTGTTAACTAGTGGAAATTTTTTTCTTACTTCCGCCTCAACTCTGTTTATTCCATGCGCTAAACAGTTGTATTAGTTGTATAAGTGACATGTATTAAGTTTAGATAAAATATTTTTAAATTTTGTCCTGTTTTCACCATAAGTATATGAATCAGATAAAATAAGCAATAATTTATCATTAGGCACAGCAGCAGGAAGAAAAAAGTTTGCTATGCTTCTTGTAGAGATCGTGATACGTAATAATGTTAGAGCGTTGGTTTTTTCCACTTGCTTGCAGGAAATTAAATACGATTTTGGAAAGG
The DNA here is from genome assembly GCF_917563875.1 of Diabrotica virgifera virgifera. Classification (NCBI taxonomy): domain Eukaryota; kingdom Metazoa; phylum Arthropoda; class Insecta; order Coleoptera; family Chrysomelidae; genus Diabrotica; species Diabrotica virgifera. Next base: position 68,565,518 of record NC_065444.1, read on the forward strand.
TTTCATCGCTAAGTACACCAATCAATAAGTGCACAATGTATCTTCCTGACGAGTCAGTGGTCTCGTTCACACATATCGCACCTTGAAATCCATATGGCAATATCTGCAATTTTTTCATGAAATGACCTTTGAATGCAGTCTAATAGGAAAAAAAAATCTATTTTTAATGCTATATAGCAGCGTCTGCAAAAACTTTTAAGTTTGGCACCAGAAAGATACATCTCTATGGCTTTTGTCAAAAATCGATTCTTTTTTTATACCGTCAGGCATTATCTGCAGTAGTTGATGCTCTACGGTTCTAAAATTGGAACAAAACCCCAGATCTATATGGCAATATGTGCAAAATGTGACCCACGCTCGTAAAATGAAAGCAAGATCTACTAAGTAAACATCCTTTGAATGCAACAAAACATAGAGTGCTGCATAGAGATTTGATTGCAACACTGGAAATAAGCGACAAGACTATAACAAATTGATATACAACGTCGTACTGCAGATGGGTTTATCCCAAAAGAAAAGCGAAATATAACCGACAGACATTATATAAGCGACCGATTATAATATGCAAGACTTTGAGTAAGTGTTAACACTAAAAATTTGTAATAAATAAGTACAATCAATAAAAAAAACTTTGTAACTTAATTTTTGGAATTACAGTAAATAAAATTAACTTTACAAAAACTTAAAATGCTCATAACTCAATATTATGATATTTGCAGTTACTGCCCTATGGTTTTCAAGGTGCGATATGTAAAAGTAATTATTAGCTATTTCGGCTTTTATGTTGTGGATAACTGAGGAGTATAACAAATTGACATTATTTCTCTTTAGAGTTCGTTCATTGGGAATGTTTTGTTTGCAATATTTAAAAAAATAGAACTAAAGTTTTCATTAGATAATTTTGAAAGCGGTATATACTTACTTTCCGTGTCCGGAACACCAACAACTTTAAATTCTGTATTTCCAATGGTTGGCCACATAGATGGCCCTGTCATTTGCTATAATTAAGTCTTGTTCTGTGCAGGTCTCTCTCATCTCTGTGCATGATAGTAGATGCCGGCTGGTCTGAACCGCGCCACAGTCGCAGGTATCGTCCTCCTGGTATCCCCATTTTTTCAGGTTACTAGCACAACGTGAAACGCCGGTTCTTAGTCTGTTTAGCGCTTTCCAAGTCGGATACGGTAAATTGTGTCCAGCAGCCATTTCCTCCGAGGGAGGAAAATGTGTCGCAGTAGTTGACGCTTGCCATAGGTGTATTCGGCGCGTCTCTGGCGCTTCGGGGATGGATCTTGATGTTTTCAGGAAGCTTTTCCGAGATCTTAGTCTGCTTGGCTGAGTTTGGTGGTCATATAAGGGGTGTCTTCGGTCCGTCTCCTGCTTTTTCCGTTCTACCTCTGACGTGACCTTTCTCCTGATTGGTGGTGGAGCAATTCCAGCAATGGGGTATACCTCTTCGATAGGTGTCGGTTTCAGGCAACCCGATATTATACGGACCGTTTCATTTAGAGCCACGTCGACGTTCTTTGCGTGAGCAGAGTTTGCCCATACTGGTGCTCCAAACTCCGCGGCCGAAAAACATAATGCCAAGGCAGAAGTGCGGAGAGTGTGTGGTTGTGCTCCCCATTTTGTATTAGTTAGCTTGCGGATGATATTATTTCTGGCACTTACTTTCTTCTTAACATCTTGACAGTGGTATCGGTAAGACAGAGTTCTATCCAGACGGACGCCAAGGTATTTTGGCGTCTTGTTGTGTTCCAGCATCTGACCACGCCATTCCACCTCCAGCGACCTTCGGGCATGCTTGTTTCTCAGGTGGAAAGCACATACCTGGGTTTTTGTGGGATTGGGTTTCAGATGGTTTTTATCATAGTATAGAGCTAAGTCTCCCAGGGCATCTGTCAGCTTCACTTCGACTTCATTGAAGGTTCTTCCCTGAGCTGCCACCGCTGTATCATCAGCGTAAATAAATTGCCTTGTTTGTTGGTGTATGGGTTGGTCGTTGGTGTATATGTTGTATAGAAACGGCGCGAGGACACTTCCCTGCGGTAGCCCATTTTTTTGGTCCCTCCACCGACTGTTCTTGGACTGGAGCGTTACGTAGAAGCGTCTATTCTGGAGGAGACATTTCACTAACCTTGTTAGTCGGAAGTCCTTTGTAGTTTCGTAGAGTTTTGCGAGTAGCCGTTGATGGTTAACTGTATCATAGGCGGCAGTTAGGTCTATGAACGCTACTCCTGTTATTTCCTTCCGTTCAAAACCATCTTCAATATGTTGGGTGAGATTAAGAATTTGACTGCAGCAGCACTTTCCGGGTCTGAATCCCGCTTGTTCTGGAATAATTTTAGTCTCCACATATTCTGCGATCCGGTTCAGTATCATTCTTTCAAAGGCCTTGAAAAGGTGGCACAAGAGAGATACAGGTCTAAAACTCTTTGTATCCGCCGGATCCTTCCCTGGTTTTAAGAGGGCTACCACTCTAGCTCATTTGTCAAATAACTGTCAAAGTGTGGACACGAATTTTTATTCTCCGCAGTTTAATAGTTTGATTTTAACGATACAAACGAGCAGTTCTCGGTGTATTGTGTGTTATTGTGTTAATTAGTGTTCCTTTTGTTAATTTTCTTTATTGTTTATAATAGGTAGGTTAGGTAAGTGATTAAAAAAATATATAATGGATGAGACCTCGGGTGGCACTTCGCCACCCGAAAATAAGGACGCAGAGGAGGATAGGTATGTAAATAATTTTATAGATTTAAATAATAGATATAGAACTGAGGATAAAGGTCCATATTTTGTATATATTGAGAGTACTGATAAGCATTTGGGAAGAATTTTCCCAATCCGGATTGGTCACGTTTTGTTGACTGACAATTATATAAAATCCGATGTTCTTGATATCAAATCGATTGGTCTTAATCGCGTTAAAGTTATTTTTAAGTCTTATGAAAAAGCTAATTATCTAGTTAATAATAAAATTATGTCTAATAATAACTTAGTAGCGTATATACCCAAATTTTTTACACACAAGAAGGGTGTGTTGAGGAATATTGACACATACTTTTCTGAGGAATATTTAAAAAATGCCATAATATCTAATAAAGAGGTGGTTCAAGTTCAACGCATGAAACGAAAGGTAACAGATAAAGACGGTAATATTTCATATGTAAACAGACAAATGGTTATTGTTCAATTTGTAGGAAATGAACTTCCTCAAAATATAACAATTAATTTATGCAATTTCTCTGTAGAACCATATATATTCCCCGTTGTTCAATGTTTTAATTGCCTGCGATATGGGCATTCTGCCAAGCAATGTAAAACCAAATCTTCTCACTGTCGAAACTGTTCTAGCCTAAATCATACGTCAGACTCTTCTTGCGAAAAATTCTGCATTTATTGCCAAAATAATGAACACTGCTCTACATCCAGAGATTGTCCAGTATATAAGAAACAAAAAAATATCAAACAACTCATGGCCAGGGAAAATATTACATTTAAAGAAGCTGAAAGATTGCATGATAATCCATCTTATGCCAAGATTTCTACAAATAATAGATTTTCAGTTCTTAATAATTCCACTAATTTTCCCTCTCTGCCACTCCCCAGTACGTCCCAAACTCCAAATTCTAGCTTTTTGCTACGTAAACCCATTGTTCGAAATACTTCACCCAAAAGACAAGTGCAAAAACGTAAGCCATCTGCTCCGGAGTCTCCACCTATTTCTCCGTCTCTGCCTACTTCTTCCCATTTTCAATCAAAAAAAACCAAATCTTCACATAATCCCATCATACCAAATCCTCACAGAGATGACTTTATCCAATATAAGGAAAAACTAACAAGTCAGATAATAACCGTAGTTAAACAAGTAGTTAATTCAGATTCATCCGAAACAAATTACAATTTAGAAGAAAATATTAGAAAAATGATCTCCTCTATATTAAGTCCTTCAAATCTAATTCCAGAAATCGATATTGAATCTTGTTCTGATGATTCAATCCACTAATAAGATAAGTACACCCAATAGTAAAAACATTAAAGTTATCCAATGGAATATTCGTTCTTTCTCTAAAAACCATCCAAGTTTATTAAATTTTTTACACAATAATCCTGTAGATATTATAGCTTTATCAGAAACCTTCAAAAAACCAAACCATTCTTTTAAACTAAAAGGGTATAAGATTATCCGACAGGATCGTGCAAATGGCTTTGGCGGTGTTGCCATTGCAGTTCGCCAAGACATTAAATTTATAAATTTTCCTATTACTTTTGCATATAAAAAAGATTTAGAACTTTGCGCAGTTAAATTTCCGTCCTTAAATATCATACTTGTATCGGTGTATAAACCACCTAAATTAAATGTTTCTAAATCAGATTGGTCAAATATCTTTCGGCAATTTAATTCTCCTGTTATCTTCTGTGGCGATTTTAACAGCCATCATACACTTTGGGGATCTCATATTAATAAAGCTTGTGGTAATCAATTAGTAGAAGCCTTAGATGACAATAACTATGTTGTTCTCAATAATGGTAAACCAACTAGAATTTCTCGTCCAGAAGAGCTACCTTCGGCGGTAGACATTACATTTTGCTCTGCTAGTTTGGCTAGTGATTGTTGTGTATGGGATGTCGTACCAGATGCGTTAGGTTCAGATCATTGCTTAATCAAATTTGAAATTATTAGGGATAGAGTTATAATAAATAAAAATCCAGCATCTAAATGGAATGATAAATTAGCTGATTGGTCTGCATACTCCACTATACTGGAAAATTCGTTAATTAGTACAAACCAAAATCTAAACTCCAATCTACTAAGCTTCTCTATTTTTATGGAAAAGGTCTCAGAGGCAGCATCCGCAACTATTCCCCTAAAAAGAGCAAGACAACAAGTAACTCAACGTCCAATATGGTGGGATACCGAATGCTATGATATGTTTCGTCGCAGAAAAGAAGCCCTGAACCAGTATAAACGTGTCTCAAACTATACAAACTATTGTCAATATCAAAATGTAGCTAGTCAAACTAAATTACTATTTTCTAAAAAAGCTCGAGGTAGCTGGATATCTTTCATAAGCAATATTAATAAAAACACGCACCCTACTAAAATTTGGCAATTTATAAAAAAAATATCAAACAAAGACTCAACGGGATCGGGCAGTATATCAGCTGATATGGTGGACGATTTTTTTGAGTTTTTTATTCCCAAATTTGCATCAAATAAAATCGACTTCAGTAAATTTAATAGTAATGTAGCATGCAATGAATCATTTTATATGCCTATCAGTTTGGAGGAATTACGATTAGCAATCAAACAATCTAAAAGTACAGCACCGGGTTTTGATAGCATTACATATAAAATGATTGAATACTTGCCTGAAATTGCTAAAGGAATTCTTTTAAATATTTTTAATAGTTGGTGGTTGCAAGGATTATATGACCAAAGTTTAAAAAAAAACTGTAATTTGCTTACTTGCTAAACCCAACAAAAATTTAAGTCTACCTAACTCTTACAGACCAATTTCATTAATATCATGCATTACAAAAACATTTGAGAGAATTATCAAATTAAGAATGGAATTGCATTTTGAAAGTAATTGTTTATTACCTATTAATCAGTTTGGATATCGCAGAGGCAAAGGCACCTCTGAAGCATTAGCTCAATTAGTTTCCGACATTCAGAATGCACTTTCCGTTAATCTTATAACGGCATGCTTGTTTTTAGATATTAAAGGGGCTTATGATACTCTGGATATTGATATTTTAACTGTTCAGCTCATAAAATACGGTCTAAATTATAAATTCGCACAAAGAATCACAGATTTGTATAGGGACAGAGAAGTTTTCATTCGAGATTCAGAAAATCACATTTACGGCCCTCGATTATTATCAGTCGGAATTCCGCAAGGTTCAGTCCTAAGTCCAGTACTTTTTAATATCTATACTGCAGAATTGCATGACATGTTAAATGAAACAAATAATACAATTAAAATTATTCAGTATGCAGACGATTTCTGTATATACAGCAGCCGTAAATCATATAATGAGTGTTTATGCGATTTGGATCTGATAATGCAATGTGTAAAAAGATGGTCTATGGCTTTTAATTTCACGTTATCCCCTGAAAAATCTAGCATCACCTTTTTCACTAGACATAGGTTAAGTTCCCCTACCAGTATAAATTTAAGTAATGTTGATATTAATGTATCCTCTCACCATAAGTATCTGGGCGTGGTTTTGGACAAAAAACTAACCTGGACACTCCATGTGAATCACATTATCAACAAATGCGAAAAAGGTTTAAACATGCTTCGTTGCATATGTAAAGCTAGATGGGGTGCCGACCCAAAGATAGCATTAATGTTCTATAAATCGTATATTCGGTCAATCATTGATTATGGATGCTTTTTATATGGTTCAACGTCAAAATCTAATTTATCAAAAATCGATCATATTCAGTATAAGGCAATACGTATATGTATTAGTGCGTTTAAGTCAACGCCATGTGCTGCAATTCTAGCAGAAGCGCAGGAACCTCCTCTAAACCTTAGAAGAGAATTCTTGTCTAATAAGTTTCTATTAAAGACCAGGACTTTAGACTCACATAAATTATTAAGTAAAATTAACAGTCTCACTGAATATAACTTAACAAATTCTTATTGGAGAATTAAAACTTCTCCCCCTCTTACAGATGCTTATCTAGAAACTAACAACTTTAGCATTAACACTAAACAAATATTACCCATATATAACCTTTCTATTGAGGAAATCGCAATCTTTCCAAAGATCATAAAACCTACATATAGAAACCTACCATGCCAAAACAATAAAATTATAAAATCAATCTTATCTGAATTTTCTAATTATAAATACATCTATACAGATGGTTCGAAAACATGTAAAAGTGTAGGTAGTGCTTATTATGTTTCTAATATAAAAAGTGGTAATTCTTTTAGACTACCTAAATGTACATCTATCTTCACTGCCGAACTTTATGCTATTGAAAGAGCCCTAACTTACGCGGTTGAACAGAACTTTGGAGACACGGTTATACTATCAGATTCTTTATCTGCTCTTGAGGCAATATCACAACCAATAACCAAAAAACACAACAATGAGTTGTTATGCCATATTAGAAAGACAATCGCTCGATTTAAAAATAAGAGTAGTGACTTGGTCTTTATCTGGGTAAAAGGACATGCTGGAATCAAAGAAAATGAGATAGTGGATGAAATGGCAAAGAATTCGGCAACTTTAAATGAAATAGTAGATTTAACAATCTCCAGCGATTACATTCCAGAATTGCATAAAAAATTAAGAAAGAAATGGGAAACTATTTGGCTTAAGTTTGTACAAACTTCGAGGAATCCATACACTTACATATACCCACAACTTCCGCAAAATATCCCACACATATTTGATTATCACGTTACTCGGTTTTATTCCACATCCCTAAGTCGCTTAAGATTAAACCATGGCAATTTTCCTGCACATTTAGCTAAAATAGGAATGCGTATCAACTCTCTCTGTTCATGTGATAACTACTCTACTGCAGATTTAAATCATATAATCTTTAATTGTGAACTTAATAAAAACCATACGAAAGCACTAATTGCTAGACTTCAGGAGCGGAATGTAAGTTTACCGCTGAATATTTCACATCTACTAAGCTTCAATACCAAAACTATTAATGATATTATCATACAATTTCTTAAAGATTCTAAAATAAAAATTTAATATGACATCTTCAATCTTCAACTTTCAAATATCTGTGGCAAAAAGTTTATCTAATGCCATCCCCTCTTTGTGAACACACACACACCACTCTAGCTTTTCTCCAGATTTTGGGGATTTGTAATGTACGGATGCAGCAATTCATCATTTTTACGAGCCACTCTACGGTTTTTAGTCCAAAGTTCTTTATTTGCTCTGTTCGTATGTCGTCCAGGCCAGCCGCTTTATTATCTTTCATTTGATGGATCGCGCCTCTCATCTCCTCTAGACAAAAAGAGGTACCTAGAACATCTCTTTCTTCGTCGATATTCCGTTGAGCTCTCACCTTGTTCTTTCTTGATGTCGTCTTACCGTTCATTAGAAGATGATGGGCTATCTGATCGGGTGTGACTTCTGTCATGTTGACTGCCGGAGCAGCGTGATCGTTGCCAAGATTCCGAATCAGCTTCCAGGCACGTCTGCTGTTTTGTTTTATGTCCAGACTCGTGACCAGCTTGCACCACCTTTCCGTTCTGTTGGCGGATATCGCATGTAACATTTCCTCCCCAGCCTGTATTGTCGCTTCCGAGAAAGGGTCTTCTTCATATAGCTGTTCGTATCTTTTAAGTAGGGGTTTAGATTCTTCATTGAGCCCCGCTATGTACTCAGTTCGACAACCTCTAGGGATAAATTTCCGTGATACTTGCTTTACGATTTCTACAAATTTATCGTATGAATCAGGGCAAGGTTCTAGCTGGGAAACTTCTTGATCCAATGTTTCAGAGAATTTTTCCCATTTTGCTTTAGTAAAGTTGAACCTTCTCTTGAAAGGAACAATTTCGTATCTGATTGCCGCGTTGGAAAGACAAATTATTGGTCTGTGCTGTGTCTTTGGGAGAGCGCTTCCAACGATTTTTGTCACCTGGTCTCCAATTCTGTCGCTGACAAATATATTGTCTGGGTTGTAACCTCTGCGCCATCTTCCGCTGTTGAACGACGCAGGCTGCTTTGGATCGTGAATAAGTTTTAGGTTCATGCTTTCAGCCCATTTTTCTAGTTCTTCGCCATTGTAATCTGTTTCGTTGTAACCCCACGCGACACTGTGACAGTTGAAGTCACCCAGTACGAATTTGATTTGCTGTGATTGAAAGTTATTCGGTTCCTCAAAAGCAAAGTCAGCGTTTGGTGGTTTGTACATTGACATTACTGTACAGGAGTTTATCTCCACTGTGAGGATCTCGATGTCATTTTGATCTGTTAGAGATGTGGATGCTACGTCGATATCTGGTCTGACGAAGACTGCGCTACCATATTGGTCGTGTGGTCTCTCCAGTATGAGCTTCATACCCCGAATCCTTGGTCTGCGGCTTGCAGTACCTCTATGGGTTTCTTGAACCAGTAGAACATCGACACCATGTTCTCTGCACATATTAGACAATAGGTCTTCTTTATCTGCTGATAGTCCTTCAATATTAATTGAGGTCGTCATCAAAAATGGCCTTGATAAAGACCGTTTTGATTTTGATTGCATCTGTGTTGTTGGTGCACCGGTGTTGAAAGGATTAGCCGACATTACTCGTTTCCAGGGGACGCCCGATTGTATTCACAAGTGATCACAATCTACGTGGAGGCTCCTTTCATGTCCCCCAGCGGTATATTAGAAAATACTAATGCAAGACACAAGTCTTCGTTAAAAGTTTCTTGTTCGGTTTGTTTTTTGGAACTGGACTGAAAGCACTTGGACACTGAAGGTTGATATTTTTCACCGGATGTGCTCTTTACTTTTTTAGCTAAATGTTTCGCGGTTCTGACATGCTGATCTATTTGAATTTTTTTTTTTTCAGATGAAATCTAAAAAGGGATATAAATATTCTATAGTTGTACCCATTTTAAAAATCTAAGATTGTAGAAATAAACTAAAAATGAACCGTTTTTGCATAACAATTAAAATATTTAAATTAAATCAAATAAAAATCGGTGTAGTAATCTTGAAAATATCAAGGAATGACTGTGCAAGAAGGAAGAACCCCCAAATATTTACAAGCGGCTCTTGGTCTTTTCTGTTTACATTTAAAGAAAAAATACTGTGAGCATAAATTAAAAGCACTTAATTAATTTAGTCCAATATATGATATGTTTTTGTTTTTAGCAAAATTAATGCAAACTATGCAATTGTTAGAAAAAAAAGTTAGCGACCTTTCAGTAGACTATTGAATGATTTGAATTTTAAATAGGTATCCTCTTTTTTAACGCAAGGAGTTTAAAAAATGCTTGAAAAAAAAAATGTATCGATTTATTGCGAACTAGCCTTGTGTCGGTACTTTTCTTAAACATAATCTTCAATTTTAAAATCTTTGTTTGTACCACCGTGTAAATTTTTAAAATAAAATAAAAAATATTACGTATGTACTTACGGTTTTGCCACAACATGAGCAATAAACTTTATCCATATCCATAGATAGCTCTTTGTAAGGTTTTATCCAAGTTGAAACATTGCTTATTTTCGGCATTTTCAAAGCACAATAATTATTCACAATTAGAAATACACGTTGTTTACGCCTCCAATTTTACAACAAAAGTGAAACCAAGTGAAACTGACCGTCAAAATAAAAATTTTTACCTAGAGACATAAACTAGCAAACACAAACCCTTAATTCCAGGGCAAAACGTGACAAAACTATAAGCCGCTGTCTTTTATTAGTTACTATACCAAGAATTTGAATACCAAGTGATTATAAAACAAAATTAAACATTGGCATTTTCATGCATGTAAGTTTGAATATAAAAATATATAGTTAACACCAAATTTTAAAATTATATGCACTTTATGCTCTTCTTCTTCTTTAAGTACCGTGCCCAAATTTTTAGGCGTGGGTAGCTTCCATAACAATTTGCCGATATCGTTCTCGATCTTGTGCGGCATGTAACAATTGATCTGCTGATAAGCCAGTCCATTGACGAAGGTTTCGGAGCCATGAATATTTCTTTCGACCAATTCCTCTTTTTCCGTCGATCTTTCCATTGAGTATTAACTGCAGCATCCTGTATCTGCTACCTCTCATTATATGCCCCAGATATTCAAGTTTTCTCTTTTTTATCATCTTCATTAAGTCACCTTCGCCTTGACCTACTCTGTTTAAGACTTCTCTGTTAGAAATGCGTTGAACCCAAGATATTCTGAGCATTCTACGATATGACCACATCTCAAAGGCTTCTAATTTGTTCATCATGTTAACCTTCATGATCCAGGTTTCACATCCATATAGTAATACAGGATACACATAACATTTTAGGAACTTGATTCTTAGTTGTAAGTTCAGCTGAGAGTTGCTCAGAATAGATCTAAGTTTCATAAATGCTCCTCATGCAATTTCTATACGAGTTTTAATTTCTTCATCCGGATTTAGTGTCTCGTTTATCCAACATCCTAGGTATTTAAAATGGTTAAATTTTGTTATTGATTCATCACTGACAATTAGTTGCATAGGGCCGACGTCTTGTTTACTAACCACAAGTAACTTTGTCTTTGTTGCATTTATGTTAAGTCCGTTATTGGAGCATTCTCTAGTGACTCGATCAATAAGGAATTGAAGATCTTCGATATTTTCAGCCATGATCGCGGTGTCGTCTGCATATCTGATGTTGTTAATAGTTTCTCCCCCGATTCGAACTCCACATTGTCCTTCCAAGGCTTCATTAAAAATTATTTCTGAGTATACGTTAAACAAAGTTGGGGATAACACACAACCCTGTCTGACACCTCTTTGAATGCAAATTTTGTCTGTTTCTTTGCCGTCTACCAGAATAGAAGCTTCTTGATTCCAATATAGATGTTGTAAAAGTCTCAGATCTTTATCATCTATTCCAATCATTTCTAGATATTGAAACAACCTATCATGTTGAACTCTATCAAACGCCTTCTCAAAATCTATAAAGCAGACGTAAATTGGTTTCTGTACTTCCCATGATCGTTGAAGTAATGTTAACATTGAGAACAAAGCTTCCCTTGTTCCCAATCCTTCTCTGAAACCGAATTGTTTGTTTCCCATTGTCTCTTCACATTTCTGCTTGATTCTATTAAGAATTATCTTAAGAAGTAGCTTGAGAGAGTGGCTCATGAGACTAATTAGTCTAAAGTCTTTACATGATGATGTATTAGGTTTTTTTGGGAGTGGAATAAATGTAGACTCTAACCATATCTGTGGCATCATTCCAGTCTCGTATATATGGTTATAAATGTTTGTTAGTTGTGAGACATTGTCGTCATCCAGAAGTTTGAGCCAGTCTGATGGTACTTGGTCAGGGCCTGGAGATTTCCCATTTTTGCTCTGTTTGATGGCTTTCTCTACTTCCGCTTTTAAAATGCTAGGACCAGTATTCGTATACTTTGTGGTGTTAAGTGGTGGCCTCGTATCCAGGAAGAGCTCTTTTATATAGTTAGTCCATTCTTCCTTTTTTTCATCCAAGTCGAGAATTATTTTACCTTTGGAGTTTCTCATAAAGTGAGGAGTTCTTTTTCTCTGAGTGTAGGTAATTTCTTTAAGCTTTTTATGTATATTAAACTCGTCATGTTTTCTTTGTAGTTCTTCCATTTCACGACATCTTTGTTCCATCCAGTCCTCTTTTGCTCGCTTAACCTCGTACCTTATTTGTCGATATATCTCACTATACCGAATCTCATCTTTGTTTTTCCAATTTCTTCTTTATTGAATAAGGTCTAGTATTTTATCGGTCATCCAATCCTTTTTCTTTATTGAGTCTTTTTCTGGTTTCAAAACTTCGTTTGCTATGGTGACCATGGCGGAATTCATGATATCTAGATTTTGACCGATATTTTCTTGTTCAGATCTTTCTAACTGCTCTTTAATCTCACGATTTATCTTATTTTCGAACTCATCTGCTATTACGGCATTTCTTAGGAGTCGAGTATTAGGTTTCTTCTGCGTTGTGGGGGCATTTATTCTTTTTAGTTTTAGTTTGAATCCAGCACAGAGCAGATTATGGTTAGTTGCTGCGTCTGCACTTGGGTATGTTTTTGCAGATGTAATACTGTTTCTAGATCTTCTATTAATGATAATGTAGTCAATTTTATTTCTGACTATCTTTCCCTCTTGATCAGCTGGAGATTTCCAGGTATATAGTCGTCTTTTAGGTTGCTGAAACAAAGTATTTGATATAATGCATTTCTCTTCTTGGCAGAACTGTATTAGTCTTTGCCCTCTTTCGTTCCTTTCTCCAAGTCCATACTTTCCGGTTATATCTTGTGTGATTTCGGCACCGACTTTTGAGTTGAAGTCTCCCATAATAATTGTAGCTTCATGTTTTTTGTGCTCCGGAGAATTTGTTTAATTTCGCTGTAGAATTGCTCAATTTCTTCATCAGGTTTGTCAGCTGTTGGTGCATAGACTTGTATTATATTAATATTCAGTAGTTTATTTTGCAGCTGAATCATCATGATACGATCATTGAAGGGGACGAAATTTCGGATACAGTTACGAATTTGTTCTTTGACAATGATTGCGACTCCGTTACGTCTGGGTCCTTCTGCCTTTCCCGAGTGGTATACAATGTATCCATTACTCTCAAATATGTTTGACCCTAGCCATTTCGTCTCGCATATACCTAGGATAGGAATGTCTAGTCTGGCCATTTCTAGCTGAATATTTTGTAATTTCGCACCTTCAAACATAGTTGTTACGTTCCACGTAGCTATCTTGTGAATTTCCACGACACGGGGTTTTCGTTTGTTGACGACCTGAGAGTCCCCGTGGTCTGGTTGTGATCTTCCTCCCCTGCCGGATCTTGGATTCCGAAGTCCATGATCATTAAATGTATGTATAGTTTCCTTATCTGTCATGGGAAGATGTACTAGAGATATCCACAAGGATCTTTAATGTAGTGGTTTCTCCTGGCCTTCTACATCCTGATGCCGTTGACCATTTCCTGGTTCCTCCGCCTTTGAGACCGATTTCTCGGTCTCAGGACAACAGAGTGCCCTACCACTCACCAACTCATCCGCCCGAGGCCGTTGGTCAGTAAGTGGGGGATTACTTATACCGGCAATCATTCGGTGATATGTGACTTTATGCTCACTTTTATAAAAATATGCAAAATTTGACATTTTTGCATTTTTTATGCATTATATGCAAAATATGCAATTTTCATATTTGCCTAAGTCTAGACATGACACTACTTAGACCAGGGCATTTAGCACAAAATAAATCAATTTTTAAATACAGCACCTAGAAACTTGCAACTTTTTGCATTATGTTCAGGATGATATCTAGAAACAAGACTGCTTAAAAAAATGGGTCTAAATGCATAATTGTATTTTAAAGTGCATATAATGCATCCAAAAGAGCATAAAAATGTTAAAAAAGATGTACTAATTGCAAGATTTTGTTACTCGGGAGGTTTATGGGGTCGCTGAAGACGAATATGGCATCAAAACCGATCACCGGAGCACCTGGTGCCCAGAATCACTGTTAAGTCACGTCATCTGAAGTTTTGAGGGTTTTCGGCACTAAACTGATGCAAAGAGATTGCTGTGCAAACTCCAGAAAATAACATACCTTAACAGTGACCTTGAGCACCAGGTAGTCAAGCAGTTCTGATAGCGTATTCGTCTTCAGTCCTTCAGCAACACCAAATCCCGCCGCCCTCCCCCCCCCCCTCCCCGTAATCTGTTTGCATCAATTTAGTGCCAAAATCACTGGAAGTTAAGTAACAGATTGATAGGGTACTGCGCTATGTTAAAATATATTTTTAATTACCTACTTACTCGTATGAATTGTATATAGCAATATGCGAATTTACAGTGTAGCATATGCCCATTTCAGTATACGTCGGTTCAATCCTCACTGCTTTTTCCTGTCCGGCAGAATTGGTAGTACTGACTTGAAAGCGGAATTTGAACTGATTTATTAAATTAATAAACTCTTCCCCTGGAATCCCTTCGTAGTCTACCACTGTTTCCAGATTTAAATAACTAGCTTGCGTCAATGAGATAATAAACTTTTTAAAAAGTTCTTTGTCTTTTATACTGTCATTCTTTTGTACGTAATCATCTAGTACTATAGGATCGTACTTTTTTGTGGCGCAAATGGTTACGGGTGGGAAAGAGGTGTTCCAGCTAAATCTGTCTCTTTCCATTGATATTACTGTTGGATTCTCGCGGTATCTAAAATACAATAAGAAAATAAATTAACTATTGACTTTATGCAAGTATGATGCAAAAGTTGAGTTGATTTGCAAATATACAAATGAGCAGAGAGATCCCAACTAATAAAAACTACAAGCCCAATTATGACAATTGTTTCTCAAGTATTATATTAGATTCCGATTTGTCAAAAGGGGAATAAAATATTTTGCAACCATCCGAAAAGACCATCTTATAACAAGAGAAAGCTTTACTTTTAATAAAATTAAAATAATATTTTTTTTATGTAATTATGTTTATTTACAATCTACATCATTAAAGGAGTATTAAATGAATTTGTTCCATGTTTTTGGGCATGAAGAAGAGACTTCCAATGATGTCTCATCTTATTCTATTTATGTTTAAGTTTTAAAATAGGTCCTGAGGCCAGGTTCTGTCTAGTTTCCTTGTGGCAGTGCCATTATGGAATAATTCCCTTACTAAGTCATTGTCATGGTGAATGGTACGCTCATTTTGTGACTCCGTGGCTCTATGGATTTCTTCTCTGATGAAAGGTATATTTAAGTCTTCGTGAAGTGTTTGATTAGTTACGTACCATGGTGCGTCCACTATTGATCTTAGAACTTTAGACTGAAATCTTTGGTTGATATTCAGTGATGTTGACTTTGCACAGCCCTAGAAGTGTAGTCCGTAGTACCAAATAGGTTTGAGTATTGCTTTGTACAGAAGAATTTTGTTTTGGATGTTGAGTTTTGATCTGCGTCCAAGGAGACAATACATTTGCCAGAATTTCAAGTCTAGTTGTCTTCTTTTGGTCTGGATCTGTTTCTTCCAAGTAAGACGTTGGTCAAGATGGAGGCCAAGGTATTTAGCGTCTGTTACTGTTGCTATTCGTTCATTTTCCATTCTTACAGGTGGGCATGTGTTGTGGCGGTTGGTAAACGTTATTTGAGATGATTTTGTTTTGTTTACTTTTGTTCGCCATTTTGTGTACCATTCACTGAGTATGTCCAGATGGTGTTGCAGGTCTTGTGAGGCTTGTATGTGATCTTCATTTACAGCTAGTATTGCTACGTCATCAGTAAAGGAAGCGATCGTAGTATTATGAGACTCTGGTATATCGGCTGTGTAGAGTGAGAACAGCAGCGGCCCGAGAACACTACCTTGCAGAACTCCGGAGTTAACAGGACAGAGGCTGGATTGTTGGTCTTTGAATTTTACTGAGAAATATCTATTTGATAAGTAGGATTGGATTAGGAGGAAATAGTTACTAGATAGTGCTAATTTTACTTTGTAAAGCAGACCTCTGCGCCAAACTTTGTCAAACGCTTGTGAGAGATCTAGGAATACAGCGTTGCAGTATTTCCTTTCTTCGAGAGTTTTTGATATTTAATTTACTATTCGATGGACTTGTTGTGTAGTAGAGTGATTTTCCCGAAAACCAAACTGATATTCTGGTAGTAATGTTAGGAATTCATGACCTGCGTATATTCTTTGTAACAGCAATCTTTCAAAAACTTTGCTAACGATTGGGAGTAGGCTGATGGGTCGATAAGATGTTACTTCATTGGGCGCTTTGCCTGGCTTAAGGATCATTATGATTTCTGCAAATTTCCATATTTTTGGAAAGTATGACAAACTTAGCGATTAAATATTACTGTCAGCATAATAATGGCTATAAAATAAAATAATATTAAAAATAAAACTTTATTGGGACCAAGTTTTCTGATAACATTTTCGTGGTTTCTAAAATTTGCAAACCAACGAACACTGAAACAAAGAAGGCTGAGGGAGATCTAAAAGTTGCATCTTACTTCTCGCCTGTCCAGCGCGGTAAAATTCCAACGAAAAAGTATGCGGGACCCAATAAAGTTTTATTTTTAATATTATTTTAATTTTATTAAAAGTAAAACTTTCGCTTGTTTTAAGCAGATATTGCCACAACACCCGTATCATCATGTTATTTCGTTGTGAATCGATACTAGTAGCCCAATTTTTAGTTCAGAGTTAGTCATATGATATGCACTCTCTGATGATAACATAATAAGGTTTGAAACCGTTTAGGGTGCTTATGGCGTTCTCTGAACGAACTGAAGAACTGTCTCAACAAACTGCTAGCATAAAGTAAACTGAGAAGGGACTATGAGATTATTTGTTATTTTTTTTTCAATATTACTTGAGAGATTATCAATGAAAAACGAGTAATTTAAATTAATTTAAATGACAAGTGTTCTTTTTAGTCTTGCAGATTAATAGAATCTAATATTCAGATCTAACAGCACACTTTTCTACGGTACAACCACTTGACCTAACGCAAAGTTCGAGTAATCCATTGACTAAATGAATAATTCTTAAAAAACAATTTAGAGTGGGTGTTAATAAATATTCTAATTTTTGTGGGGAATCACGTCGATATCTAAGATCCCGACGCGACCTAAACTGGCCTCTTACACCAGAATAATCTAACACCAAAACGATTAAAAACGGAACTAAAGTGAAATACTCCTCGCTGCGATGATAATTCTCCTTACATTGGTCCTTGATCCGTTTTGATGCTCACGCCTTTCGCCTTTATTGATTGAAAACTCATATTATTTTCAAAAGCACCTCAGATTTGCAGCCCATGCTGATTCTAGCAGATATGGGAGCCGGAATAAACCTGGGTCCCAGAAACGCCGAAGACCAGGTCCTTATGGACCTAGTTCATATGATAGATGTGATACAATGGACCCGTCGCAGGAGGTCTAAGTGTCTAAAGGGCTAACAAGTGGGCCATGTCCCGATGTACCATAATCATAACAACAACCTATATAATTTTAATTTTGTGACCTAACGAGAGGAAAACGAAGAAGGCAGCACTAGGGGCAATTTGGCTGTGTAAATAAACATTTAGATTATACTTATTATCCTCGTTTAAAATTTTAAGATGCAATTTTCAAAGTGGTAAATAAAACCTTGATAAAGGTTTGTGAAGCGTTTTATTTCTAAATAAAACTATATTATATTATCCATCAAAATGAAAATACATTTTTTCGCCACGTAATATTCAGTACAGCTCTTTTGTAGCTGGAGTATTGTGAGCGATTTGGTCATACTTATGAGACCTATAACTTAAAAATTCAAATATTTCCAGATATAGGGGACTCGTATATACAGACACCCAAACTTATATGGACTCATCTGATATTTCTTACTATTTCGTGCGAATTTAAAGAAATGAACACACGAAGTCAAACAATATTTATTTTAAAGCAATTTAATAACAAATACATAACAATTAAATAAAACAATAAAGTATTTAACAAGCAAATTGAAAGTAGTTGTTTTAAAGTCAATAGCATACAAAATTTCAGTGTAAAACGAATAATGTTTAAATTGCTTTTATTTATTTTTTTTTTGTATTTTGTGGTATACAAATATTCGTATTGAAAATGATTCAAAGCAGTACATACGAGCAACAGTTAAAGTTAAACCTCCTCTTTATAGATTTCAAACAAGCTTACGATTCTGTGATAAGAAGGCGTTTGTACCAGGCCCTAAGAGTACTTGGAATTCCGGAAAAGATGATTAGACTCGTAAAAATGACCTTAGTGAAGACCGACAACAGAGTAAGGATAGAAGGAAGCCTATCAGGAAAATTTGAAGTTAAAAGGGGATTAAAGCAGGGAGATCCGCTGTCCACAGTACTTTTCAATTTCTTGTTGGAGGTAATATTGAGAGAGAGTGGAATACGAACGAAAGGTATGATCTTTGACAACAGAAACCAGGTTCTGGCCTTTGCGGACGATATAGTGCTAATGGCAAGAACGGAAAGGGAACTGCTGAGGATTTACAAACTCTTTGAAGTAAAGGCTAAGCAGTATGGACTGAGAATTAATGAGCAAAAAACAAAGTATATGGAAATGGGACAGACCTCAAATGAAGACACCCAACTGAAAACTACCACAAACAATGAGAATAAAGAGCATTGCTTCAAAAAGGTGACGGAGTTTGAGTATCTAGGAGTAACGCTAACAAGTAAAGGGGAAGAAAGCCAGGAAATCGAAAAAAGAATCTCGAGAGGAAGAAAGACAGTCGGAGCCCTACACAAACTACTAAAACCCAAAAACATCTCCAGAGCGGCAAAATTAAGACTTTATCGAACAGTGATCCAGCCCACAGTTCTTTACGGGAGCGAAACATGGGTCATGAACAAAAACCAAGAAAATATGCTGAACATCTGGGAGCGGAGTGTCCTAAGGAAGATATTCGGGGGAGTAAAAAACGATGAAGACATTTGGAGGAGACGAACAAATGCAGAGATCAGAGAGCTGTACCGGAAACCAGAAATAAGCCAGATGGTCAGAACAAAGAGACTAAGTTGGTTAGGTCATCTTGCGAGAATGGCTGACGGAAGGTGGGCAAAGGACTCAGCAAAGGCTGAGAGGGGAAGGAAAGAGGAGAAGAGGACGACCCAGGAAAAAGTGGCTAGAAGCATGTAAGGAAGACCTGCAAACAATCGGGATATCAAATTGGAGAACTGCGGCCATGGACAGGAGAAAATGGAGAAAAACCGTGGAGAAATTCCAAGCCATGGGCCTTTAAGGCCTGTTAAGCTATATTATATATATATATATATATATATATATATATATATATATATATATATATATATATATATATATATATATATATATATATATATATATTTATTTTTAGCATCTTATGACGTCCCCCCATGTTAAACCGTAGTCTCTCGTGGCTTCCAGGTCTTCGTGAACTCCGATATACGGTTGCCACGAGGACTTTCCCTAAAATGTATCGCAAATGAAAGGTACCACTTTCTACAATGCTTACACAAAATATTGGCCGGACGTCCTCAGTCACGTTATCTGTATAATAATATACACATTACTTGGAGCAATTGCCGTCAGGCGCGCCATGTTCGCTTGCTGTATATCTAAAGTCACTTTAACGGTTTTGATGGCATCCAAATATATATTTATTCAGTTTGCGGTTGTAGTGGTCTCCGTATATTTGAGTTTATGTCCTCATGGCTTCCACTGCGCTGTTGTCACCTCAAATGTTGGAATTTAGACTTCGGATATTTTTATAATTGATTATTGTAGTATGTTGAAAAAAATATTGTTGTGATATATTAATGATATTTTTTGTATAATTAACAATGTATTTTTTTTCACTGCAAAAATAAAAAATTAAAAAGTATGTTCATTAAAATTGACGAATTTATCATAACCAGTTGCCGAATCTGCTGGTCTAATTTCTCAATTGTAACATATTATAGAAGTGTTAAAATTGAATTCTTAATTTTTTATTACAAAACTTTTACCTCGACAGCGTAGGGTACAAGAGGACGGCTTAAGTAAAGTAAGTACAAAATTTTTAATAATATAATTTGTTCAACTAATAGGTGCAAAGGTGTCTGGAAAATAATAAAAATGTTTAAAACATTGCTTACTTATTTCATAAACTCAATGTATTTTTTTATGTAAGGATATAGAAAATAATATTTTGAAAAATATTTAAAATATAGTAGTAAGTCTTAAATTTCACATTACATAAAGTAGTTAAGTCTGCTAGTCTACAAAATTAAAAACAAATAGAATACATACTTAAAAAAAATTAAAGCACTCATGCCATACCAAACGAACTACATTCTTACATATTTTAAAAAGAAAAATCTTTAATTTTGCCCAACCCGACTAAACTATCGGCAGGTAAAAAGTCTGCAGTATGCGGGGGCCCTACTGTTGAAATAGATTAGAAAATTAAAATAAACTTATCTACCATTATGAAATTCTAATTTGACACAAAAAACTGTATCCTGGATTAAGAACAAGTGTGTAGAATACTCTCGTGAATTAAGAATCGTTTCTACTGTAGGGTGACCATATCATAAATTTGAAAAAAACGGGACACATCCAAGCAGCAGTAGCGCACCTATAATTTTTCTCTGGGGGGAAGGGGGTTGGCTTGGGCGTCGAAATTTTTTTCTATATTTTGTGAAAGACAAGTTACATTTTCCTGCTATTATTTGTATATTTTTCATATACCCTGGGGGAAAGGGGGTTTAACTCCCAAACCCCCCCCCCCTGGGTGCGCTACTGCCAAGAAGGGTTTGGAGCGATAATACACAAACAGGGATTGAAACACCGTCTTTTAGCTAATTTGGAACCTATAAATCCTTTTCAATTTTAAATGTGTAATTTACGTACGATCAAGACTGCGAAACGCAGAAAACTAAAAAACTACGCTAGAATGACGTGGATAAACAAGCAATCCGTCAAAACGAAACAGGGAAGAATAAAAAATAGCGAGAAACACAGCAAACTCAACAAATAAAAAGAAGAAAAATGACGGGTTTCGCTGGAGGACATTAAAAAGACAGAAAACCATCAAATATAACAATTTTACAAAAAAGTCAGATAAAAAAATACGTCCAGCATTAAAACAAGAGTACTAAAAAACAAAAAAAAAAGAGAAACCCTGTTTGAAGACAAACAGATCAGCAGAATATGAGAAGAATATTACGAAAAAATGCTATTCGGTATGAAGGAAACAGATGAAGAAGAACAAGATAACAACGAAGTAGAAATTTTCACAGAAGAAAACGTACAAAAACAAATATTAAAAACATAGAAAACGGAAAAGCAGCAGAAGAAAATAAAATAACAGTGGAAAAAAATACAGAGGAAGAGAATTACATAAGGAAATAAACCAGCTAATACAACAAAAAATATGAACAAAACAGACTACCAGCCGATTGGAACGCAGATATTATAGTAGGTACCTATATACAGTAAAACCCCGCAAATCCTAACTAATTGGGGGGACAGCCTGTTCGGATTCCGAAAAGGTCGGATTATCCGAAAGTTAGCCTAACTAATAATTGAAAGTTTACTTTGTCGTTGATTTTGAGTCGCTGTGCCTGTCTCTCTCCCTCTTCCACCCATCTCAGATTGATGTCACTGATGCAGAGCCAGTGTCATCATTTGTGCTTAGTCGTTAACTCCATGGCTTGATTTCTAATTTGAATAAGCTCCATTTTTCCCCGTTTCCCTATACAAGATGGATCAGAAAACTAAGAAGAAAGTGTAATTACAGAATGGATTGAAGCTGACGAAAAAGGGAGCGAAGAATTTACGGATGAATACATTGTAGACTTGGTTCAACCTCAAGGCAACCCTAATGACTAATGAAGATGAAGAAAGCGAGGAAGAAGTTTCCCTGTCATATTGAGTGTCACACGCAGATGCCACTAAAGCTCTGGGTGTGGCTCTACGTTACGTGGAGCATAACTCTGCTGCATTACCAGTAGATGTAATGTTTATGTGTAAATAGAATTAGAATTAAACAATGGTTTCGAATTCACCTGTATAAGTTGCAAGTTGGGAGGGTCAGGTAGTAAAAAAGTTACGAATTGACCGGTGTACATTTTGATTTGAAAAAGTTTGTCATTAAGAGTTACGAGTTGGCGCGTGTCCATTGGAAGAAGGAGAATGTCACGGTTAAAGAATTTAAGGGACTGGTTT
Source organism: Diabrotica virgifera virgifera (assembly GCF_917563875.1). Lineage (NCBI taxonomy): Eukaryota > Metazoa > Arthropoda > Insecta > Coleoptera > Chrysomelidae > Diabrotica > Diabrotica virgifera. Next base: position 68,587,916 of record NC_065444.1, read on the forward strand.
AGATGCAGTTCTATAGAACTCTTTAGAGCAGAGGTGGATAGATTAAAGATAGTGATGATGATATCCAACCTCCGATTAGGAGACGGCACTTGAATAAGAAGAAGATATTAGATTTTACTGATTATGCCGCCCCCTTGTGATGCCGCCTGATGCGGCTGCCTCACCGCATCATAGAACGACACGGCCCTGAAAATTACAGTCTTTTCGTTTATGTCGCTACAGGTAAAAATAAGTAATTAAATATCTTATATCAGATAGAGTATTCATTTTTAGTAGATGAACAAAGGTTTAAAATGGCAGTTTTTGAATTTTGGTACGATTATTTGTTGCTTCGGAAGTTGCAAAAATAAACTTTTGCAAAAATAAACTTATGACTGATATTACATGAAAAATTGGGTCAAACAGTCCATGTTCAGTCCAGATATAACAAAAAATTTCAAGGTGATTCGTCAATTAGTTTACATTTTATTCAATTTGTTTAATAAAAAATCCTTTTCTTTGCAATGATAAAGCATGCTTTTCTTCATAAAATAATAATGATACAGCAATTTTGTGGAAACTGCATGAAAGAAGAATACTTATGTTTTCAAAGTTTTTAAAAAAAATAATAAAAACTCATTTTTATCATTCCGAAAATATTTTAGTAAAGTAGAGTCATTTTTGGCTTATAAACAATTTGAATAACTTTGTTAGTATTGACTTCAAACTAAATTAATCGACTAAGGGATGGAAAAAACCTACCGGTTATAACTTAAACCTAGTTTTTTTAATTCGAAACAACCGGTTTTACCGGTTGTTTTTTTGTCCCGGTTATAACCGGTTTTTTTCTTTTTAAAGTAATAACCATTGAAAAACCGAATAAGTTGCCTGTGGAAAAAAATTAATTTAGAGAAAAATGAAGAAATTTCTATATATTTTCGATCTTAATCATATAATATTATAAATAATAAATGCGAAGTAATTAACCCAAACAACCATAATTCAACTTTTATTTACTAATAGAGAACTGGACGAAAGTGTCACATCAGCTTTTATGAAACAATTTTGAGAATAGTTATTTAGATTAATAAATATTTCAAAGACTGGTGAAATGGTGCATGTGATGATAATATTTACATAAAAGTATGTGATCTGCTTGAAATCGATATTCCAACCATCATCAGCTAAAAAATTGTTTATACTTGGGTACTTGAGACTTGAGACTCTTGTATAATGTGAATACCGAAATACGATTAGGAATCTCCATTATGTAATTTTTAAACAATAAATAATTCTTACCAAATAAATGGTAGGTATTATACAAACGTATTAAAAAATATTACCTACTGAAATTTTTTGATGGCAATAGAGAAGTAAATACTGAATTGGTTTATCGAATTTATTTTGTAAAATACCTATAAGTCATTTGGACATTTTTTAAAACTTGATAGATCCAAGGGACATTTTGATAGATCGATAGGATCATCACTTTTGGGAATATCCCAATTATTGACAACGCAATATACGCCGACGCCGTCTACAACGAGCGACGAATCAGAGATTGGGGTACTCTGGCCCATTTTTAGGGTAACTTGAAAGCGCCTGGGAAAATTTTTATAGGTTGAATTGGTTGGGGAATTTTTCGGGAGGAAAATTGAGCAAACTAAAGTGCAATATAAATGTAACATTATAACTTATTGAATATTTGCTTTTGATTAAAAAAAAACCGAAAACCTGTTTTTGGAACAACCGATTTTTTGACCGGTTATAACAGCCAGGTTAAACCGTAAGTTAAAAAAAAACGGTATAACCAAAAACCGGTTTTTTTGTTCAACAAGCGCCATCCCTAGACTTTAGGATTTAAAAAGCTGGTACTTTTACATTATTATTATATTATCGGTTTATAACGTTCTTCGTCTTCCGATACCCGTTCGCCATTCCTCTCTGTCCGTACATTGATCTACTTGCAGACCTCTTTCATCCATGGCTTTGTTTATTCCTGCCTGCCAACTTTTCCTCGGTCTACCTCATCTTCTTCTATCTTGCAGTTTCCATTTTTGCCCTTGTTTTGGGATTCTGTCTTCATGCATTCTTTATACGTGACCAAACCATCGTAGTTGTATTTCGTTGGTTTCGTCATTTATTGTATGTGTGACCTTCATTATTTCTCGTATCCGTTCATTGGTGACATGTTCTCTTCTTGATCTTCCTGCAGCCCTTCTCCAGAAATCCATTTCGGTGAACATTCGTTTTGATTTTTCCTTCATATGCCATACTTCGCAGCTGTATGTTATAATGCTTTTCACTACGGCGTTATAGATCTTTTTCTTGTTTTGGTTGTTTACCTGCTTGTCCCAGAGTACTGAGTTTAGGAGCCTAATTGCTTTCCTGCCTGAGTGTTTCGTTCTTTAACGGCTCCGTCTAGTGTTCCATCATTCGTGATTTTCATATTCATACCCAGGTATTTATATTCGTTACATTCACTGATTGTTTCTCCTCCTTCTATAGTCGAGGAAATGAAGCATTTTGACTCGCAATTTTTTCGTCCAGCATGGATTTACTTGAAATTTTCACAGAAGGTAGGGCGTAGGGAATAGGCCAAGGATCATTTTCTATATCATGCCGCTGTACGCTACAAGCTTGGGGTGGTTGCCACCCCATCTCGGGGACGGGAAATTTTTATTGCATTTTAACCATGTAAATCGATGTAAAAAGTAATTCTAAGAAAGAAATGTTTTTTACATTTTCTTCGTAAAACTAATATTTATCGAGTTATTCGCGCTTGAAAGTAACAGTTTTTCGACTAAAAAATCGACTTTTTTAGAGGGTTTTTTGAGAATACCTCGAAAAATATGCATTTTATCAAAAAATACTGTAGATATGAAAAATTTATCTTTTAGTAACACAAATTACCCCTGTAGTTATCACATTGTTTTCGATGTGTACTTTTACATAAATGTTAAAAAAAACTTTTACCTTGATTAATTACGGTCAAAGTTAGGCACTTTTTTTTATTTAATTCACAGCTAGTTTCTTTATAACAATTAAGAAACCTAACTAGCGCTATTTTAAAGTTCAAGGTATGTATATAGTTTATGTGTAAAAGTTTGAGTAAACTTGAACAGAGTTGTTAATATATCTTTAAAAATGACGTCCTAACGAAATCGACTCGTGGTCTGTGGAGCGGAATTATTAAAATCCGTGCACTCAAAAAATGAAATTAACTTTTCAAAGATATGTTGCGCTTAATATCTCCGGAGTTTGTTGATGGACTTTGATCATTATTTTTTTAATTTATATATACCTGTAGTTTTGTAGAGTATGTTATGTACACATATACCCACCTAACAATACAAAATGTTATGTATACATATACAAGTATATGTATACATATATAATTTCATAAAAATCGTTCAAGCGGTATCGGAGGATTATGGCAACTAACATTACGACAGGAGAATTTTATAGATGTAAATAAATAGATAACTATTAAAAAATAGGGGTTGGTGGTAGAAAGGTGAAAATTAAGGGTTGTATATATTTTTAATGGTACATAATATAAAATGAAGGTAGACAATTTTCTCCAAAACAATAAAAAAGTGGCAGGGGACAACCCCCCTTATAACGTATGGGTGTAAATAATAGATTACCACCTATTTTCAGTCCTACAGAATATACGTGTAAAATTTCATAAAAATCGGTCAAGCCGTTTCGGAGGAATATGATAACTAACACTGTTACAGGAGAATTTTATGTACATAGAAGTAACTGTGAATTAAATAAGTAATAAAAGTGGCTAACTTTGCTCGTAATTAACCTAGGCGAAAAGTTTTTTTTTTGGAAATTCGTGTAAAAATATCAGCTTTTCAAATCCCAACGCAGATTTAGTCAATATGTTAATATGGTTATTAAAATTGTTTAGAAGCCAAAAATGATTCTACTTTCGTAAAATGTTTTCAGAATGCTAAAAATGACTTCTTATTGATTTTTTATATAAGTTAAAAATATAAGTATTCTTCTTTCCTGTGGTTTCCACAGAATTGCTGTATTATTATAATTTTCTGAACAATAACATTGCAAAAAAAGCTCTTTGTGATAAACAAATCGAATAAAATTTAAACTAATTGACAAATCGTCTTCAAATTTATTGTGCATTATGGACTGTTTGACTCAACATTTCATGCAATATCAAAGTCTTAATTTCATTTTTATAACAATTTTTTTATAAGTTATAACAATTTTTTTATTTTCGAAATTTAGTTTTATTTTGCAATTTCCGAAGTAACAAATAATCGGATCAAAATTTAAAAAATTTTAAACCTTTGCTTATCTACTAAAAGGTGAATAATCTAAATAAGATATTTAATTACCTTATTTTTACCTGTAGCGATTTAAACGAAAAACTGTCATATTTGACCCTTATTTGTTAATTACTAAAATTCTCGTCCGAACTGTGACGGGCATTGTTGTATTTATAATGTAATAGGTATAACTCCAAAAAACCCATTTGCAACCTGGCTGGTCAAGTGTCCCGACAAAAACCTTATTTTTCTGGACTATTGCAACTAAGAGAAGAAAGAAAGAAACTTAAAAAAAAATGTTACAAAAAGAAGCAACCGAAGAAGGAAAAAGCAGTAGAAAGGAAATACAAAGAAAAAATATAGCGGTTAAAAAGCAAGCCAGGAAAGACAAAAGATACTATGTATATGATATGGTAAAAATTTCAGAAAAAGCTGCGCAAGAAAACGACCTGAAGATAAAGTACAATATCATCCGAAATTTGACAGGGAAAACACTAAACAGTAATAAAGAAATCAAAGATAAACAAGGAAATATAATTAAATCAGAACATAAAATAATACAAAGATGAAAACAACACTGCGAGGAAATATACTCCAAACACCAGATATAGACGAAGATAACGTAATACAGAAAATAAACATTAGAACAATTGAAATTACGAAAGAAGAAATACAAAACACACTGAATCAACTAAAAAAATGGCAAAGCCGCTGAAAGCGGCAGCCTACCGATAAATTTAATAAAGGCGGGCGCAAACAAATTAGTAGAAATGTTACACAAACTCAAGATATGGGCCGACCAGGAGCTCCCACAGAAATGGAACGAGGGTGTAACCATTAAGACACCAAAAAAGGGCGATTTAAATAAATGCGAGAATTGGCGAGCAATAACACTGCTAAGTGCCACATTCAAAATAATGTCAAATATCATATTGAATAGACTGAAGCCAGAAATAGACAAGAAACTAAGACTAAGAAGCAACCAAGAAGGCTTTCGCGCAAAACGCTCCACTATCGACCACATTTGTACTCTATCAGCACCTCTGTATCTTGTACCTGTACCGCTGTATCTCCTGTACTCTATAATTATCTTGGAACAAGCTAGTGAATGCAAAAAAATATAAACATAATGTTTACTTTGACTTTGACTTTGAAAAGGCATTCGATAGTATAAACAGAGAACAAATGTGGAAGATTCTAAAACTATATGGACTACCGATAAAATACATCAACTTAATCAGACTATTTGACAAGAAATATACAGCCAGATAGAACATGCGGGAAAAATGGTAGTAGATGCGGAGTTAAGCAAGGATGTGTGCTATCCCCGACATTATTTCTAATAATAACGGACTGGATCATGCAGAAAGTAAGCAATAATAAAACAGGTATTAGATTGAAATTGCATGACTAGTTGGAGGATTTGTAGTTCCCAGATGACATTTTTCCCCTAACCGAACATAGCAGCCATAAGCAAAAGAAGCTTGCAAAATACTCCAGGGTAATGGGCCTAAAGATAAAGACAAAACAAAGCAAAACTTAAAAAACAGCAACCAATAAACTAAAATTAAAATACAAGGAAGACAAATACAGGAGGTAGATAACTTTACATATTATCTGGGATCAACCATGGAAAAAAAGGCGCTAGTAGATCAGATGTAGAAAAAAGGATAGTAAAGGCACAATATGCACTCATTATATATTCATAATGCATTAAGGAGAATCTTGAACACACGCGATATATCAGAATTAACCAAAATCAAAATATTTACAGGAAGAGACAGGAAGAAACAACTAGCAAAAAATTAAAAACCTTTATAAATAAATTGTTGAGGAAAATCCTAAAAATATACTGGCCAGATAAAATAAAAAACATAGATCTACGGAGAAGAACAAAACAAGAGAAAATAACAGTCACGATTAAAAATAGGAAATGGAAATGAATTACACGGACTCTGAGGAAGGATCGAAATAATATAACCAAACAAGCACTCGAATACCAACCAGACGAAAGAAGAAGAAGAGGAAGACCTGATAATAGCTGGAGAAGAACTGTAATAAGAGATCATGAAAGAATTGGCCTGAGATGGAGAGAAGTCAAACAGAGAGCGAGAAACAGAGAGCAATGGAAAATACTTGTATAGCAAATTTCGAAAGAATAAAACAGATAAGGATGCGCTGGGAAGGGATTACAGGAAGAGAGAGAGAGAGAGAGAGAGAGAGAGAGAGAGAGAGAGAGAGAGAGATAGAGAGAGAGAGAGAGAGAGAGAGAGAGAGAGAAACAGTACCGATTATTATCAAAATAAAATTTAATAATATACCTAACCTAACTTATCGAAAGGCTCATCAAACAATTATTAACTTTAAAAAATAAAAATTTGTCAAGGGTATATAGTGGTATTGTTAAGTATATTACAATATAACTTATTCCATCGAAATCTTCCGAAATCCATAATCTTCTTCCATCGAAATAAAATAGAAAATCTAAAAGTTTAGAAAATACATCATTCATAACTACACCCAAGAAATAAGTTTTTCTAACCTGATTTAAGAGTATAAAAAAACGAAAACAAACAATTTACAGCAAATCCTTATCGTATATCCGAGCAAAACCACCTAATTGGCAAAAGTTATAAATAGAATTTGTCTGGGTTCTACAACTAAATTTGCACTTAAACACGACCAAGGTTAAATATTTTACTTGATATTATAAGTACGTTGTTGCCAGTATAACGGATGCCAAAGCGAGCGCTAACTGTATGAAATTATTCTTGTTAATATACACGCTGTATATTGATCGGAAGTCACGAAGAGTCAAAACTATACAGAAGCCACGAGGGACGCAAATACAATATATATATATATATATATATATATATATATATATATATATATATATATATATATATATATATATATATATATATATATATATATATATGTTAATGTGATATTCAAAGATCGGTGTGCTCAAAGCACTTGATTAGATAATTAACTAATTAATTAAATTTAATTTTAATGATGCACTTATGATTTAATCACACTATTTAATGCTCTAATCTCAGGGTTTTATATTCTCGTGCTTCAATATCTCCTTTGCTTTACATATGATAAATAAGGTCAAAGATTAACGGAATAAAACACATATATGGTACAAAAGCATCTATTGAAATAAATTCACCCTCAAAATATCCTCTAAAAATAATATCTCCTATTCTGATTATTGAAATAACCCTACCACTATCTAAAGTACTTATTGAAATTTGCGTTATGAATAATTCTACAAAAAAAATAAAACTGTCTCTCGGATGATGAGTTGTCCAAATTCTTGTCTCTGGTCGCCTACAATTTACTCTTAGCAGCCCCCTATGTAGTCAGCAATCTCGCAACAAATTATTGCAAGCCTATTGTCATTAATGACCCCCTACAGATGCACGTATCTTTCAAAAAACAATGCTAGCCTTTTCTCCTCTCGATAAACTGAATCTATTTCTCGTTCCGGCATGCAACGGTGACTCTTGGAATATAAGTAGAACAATATAACTTACAATGCTTTACGTGATGAGCTTCCGTCAGAACACTTATTTCAACAAACTCACAACTATTCACTTATCTGCCTTACTACTTCAGGAGACTCTTAGAGATCACCACTAGTCGACTTAACGATCATTTAACAACTGACTCTTCTTCCACCCTCTAACATTTCGCTAAACTCCCATTCTTCATACCTAGCCCCTCCTTTTTCCTTCTTCACCAATCCGAGTTCCTCAATTTTATCCCCATCTACCTTTCAGATAACAAACACCAATTTTCCCTACCATTAGAAATTTCCTAAAACTAATTACATGCCAATCGGTTTTTTTTTTCCTTTCTTAATATCTAAACAAAGATTACATTCATTTAAATTTCTAAATACAATTATTCCCTCGCCGCAAAAGTCCATTTGGGAAACCCGGTCTCATTGTCCAAACACATAACCACTTTCTTATCATACTAACTGTACAAAGAAAATACTTAATCCCTATTTAAATTTTGTTTACCTACGGCCATCCAAAGATAATTGACTTTCATTTCTTCGAAATGAATTTTGGTATATTTTTATTATATGTTTTAACTTTTCTAAAATATTAAGATCGAAACCATATTAATTCAAATTTTACATATCTTAACAATATATATATATATATATATATATATATATATATATATATATATATATATATATATATATATATATATATATATATATATATATATATATATATATATATATATATATATATATCTATATATATATTTTGTGGTAGTCAGTGTTATAACCTCTAGTCCTTATGCAAGCTTCAGTTTGCGTGGGCACGCTCCTAATCAAATTATCAACATTTTTTTGTGGTAGGTTGCTCCTTCCTTTAAGAGCAGCTTGTACTAGTCGTGCGGTGTTTTGTGGATTATCCCCCCGAGCACTAATTTTTCTTTTAAGCATATCCCACAAATACTTTATAGGATTAAGCTCGGGTGGGCAAGCAGGCCACTCCAAACAAGGGATACCTTCTGCTTCAATGATGTCTGTAGTCACTCTTATTGTATGTAGAGGTCCATTATCATGCAATAAAATTAAATTTTCTCCTGTTGCGCCTCTCCAGAGCCTGACTACAGATTATCAACATACCTGTGAGCAGCTAAAGTTGATTGGATAAAAATTAAAGGAGTTTTTTTACGGATCACAATTCCTCTCCAGAACATTACATTTCCCCTTGCATATTTGTGAACAGATCTGACAGTTTTCGTTCTTGCTTGTCTTCCTCGACCTTAAGTACACGATTTCGTGGGTCATCTGATTTTACACAAATCCTGACTTTTTTTGAAAATAGTACATTTTGTCAATTCCCAATGTTCCAGTTTTGGTGGTGAAGACACAAATTTAGGCGATCAATCTTGTGCTGCCTGGATAACTCGGGAACCCATAACTGTCTCCTTCTGTATACTTCTTGGTACGAACTCTTCTTCTTATCGTTTCAACTGAAACAGTTACACCTGTAGCTTCCAAAAGCTGCCTTTGGAGCTTCAGGTGAGAAATGGTTGGGTGTCTTTCAGCTGATTGGAAAATTAAACGATCGTGGAGAGCCGTTATTACTTTTGGTGACTTTTCCTTGCTTTATTTTTGAGCTTTCCTAGTTCCTGTTACCTATCATAGGTTTTGGACAGAACGCCCTGTATTACGCCTAGCTCTACAGCTATGTCCCTCTGAGAACATTACTTTCTCCACAAGACCAATAATATTTCCTCGTTGTAAGTTCTATAACCCCGCATGAGGCATATTTTCGTTTTTGGACGCAAAAGTTAGTTTATTTATTGTCGTTCAATTTGCAACTCAAGCAAATAACTTATACCGTACTGAGTTGTACTATCTGATTATCCAGATTTAGCCATACGGCTCACACTCCCTCTAAGGGGAAAATTGACTCATCCCAGATACCTACGGTATCAAAAGGATTGAGCTCTGGTGGGACTCTTTCCGTGTTTTCGAGCCCTAGGTGACTTGGTATGCAGGTGTATCTCCCAGAAATTTTCGTACACATCTGGCCGTTGCGAGTAGTACTGCTTTCTGCATGGTCTTATAAAGATGTTCATTAAGACCCAACTTTTTTATGCTTTCGAGGAGGGTCTTCGGAATGACTCCAGTAGTAGACATAATATTCGGTATCGTCTGGGTACTTTGCATTCTCCATTGTCTGATTATTATCTCCTATCTGATTATTATTATTATCCAGATTTAGCCATACGGCTCACACTCCCTCTAAGGGGAAAATTGACTCATCCCAGATACCTACGGTATCAAAAGGATTGAGCTCTGGTGGGACTCTTTCCGTGTTATCGAGCCCTAGGTGACTTGGAATGCAGGTGTATCTCCCAGAAATGTTCGTACGCATCTGGCCGTCGCGAGTAGTACAGCTTTCTGCATGGTCTTATAAAGATGTTCATTCAGACCCAGCTTTTTTATGCTTTCGAGGAGGGTCTTCGGAATGACTCCAGTAGTAGACACAATAATCGGTATCGTCTGGGTACTTTGCATTCTCCATTGCCTTCGTATTTGAATTTCTAGATCTCTGTACTTGGCGATCTTTTCAGTAAATTTACTACGTAGATTATTGTTGTTAGGTATCGCCACATCAATTAGTGTTGTTTGTCTTGTTAATTTATTAACTAGTACGAGATCTGGTCTATTATGTGCCACTGTTTGGTCTGTGAGCACAGTGCGGTCCCAGTATAGCTTGTAGTTGCCATCCTCAAGCATACTCTCAGGGACGTATTGATAATACGGGAGATGGTCTGTTTGGAGAAGTCCCAGCTTGATAGCTATCTCTTGATGAAGGATTTTTCCCACTGCGTCATGCCGTTCCTTGTATTCAGTTGCAGCAAATGCCTGGCAGCCCCCTGTAAGATGTTGGATGGTTTCTTGGGCTTGACATCCATATCGGCATCTGTCGTTTTGAATCTGAGGGTCTTTGATGATATATTTCAGGTAATTTCTGGTTGGTATAACCTGATCCTGAATGGCCAGTAATGAACCCTCCGTCTCAGGGAACATCTTTCCTGATGTCAACCAGTAGTTCGACGCTATATTGTCGACATAATCTTGGCTGACCTCATTGGGATGTCGCCCGTGCAGAGGTTTACCCATCCAGGCGCGCACTTTTTCGTCCTTAGTAAGGTGGTTTATGCGCATTTCTGGTTCCCTCAGTTTGATCGGTGTTGTGTCATCTACTGCGCAGATAGCGCGATGTAGAGTAGATGTCTCAGCCTGCATCTGAAAATAAGTTCTTAAATTAGCAATTTGTTTATCTAATTGCTCACCTATATCCATAAGTCCTCTTCCTCCTAGATTCCGTGGTAATGTTGTTCTTTCTACTGCACTTTTAGGATGGTGTTTTTGTGCCTTTGTGAGGTGTGTTCGTACTTTTCGCTGAAGAGCCTCTATATCTGTTTTTGTCCACTTAATAATACCAAATGAGTAGCTAAGCGCGGAACATGCGTAGGTGTTTAGTGCCTTAAACAAATTTCTACTGTTAAGGTGTGAGCGAAGCAGCTGTTTTACCCTTCGTATAAACTCAGTAGTTATCTCTGTTTTCATTTGTTTATGGTCAATTTTCCTCGCTTGCTTTACTCCAAGATATTTATACATATCGTTTTCACCCATGGCCTCGATGTTCTGGCCATTTTGCATATCGAATCCTCCGGGCTGTACTTTTCCTCTGATTATATTTAAAATACGACACTTATCTAGTCCGAAGTGCATATTAATATCATTAGAAAAAGTTTCTACAGTTTTTAGCATCTCGTCGAGTTGGTTTCGAGTGGAAGCCATTAATTTCAAATCATCCATGTACAATAAATGATTAAGCTTCGCCACCACATTGTTGTTATTTTTGATGCTAAAACCTGCATCTGAGGAGTTCAATAGCTGAGATAGTGGGTTCATAGCTAGACAGAACCACAGAGGACTCAACGAATCTCCTTGAAACAGGCCCCGGCTGATTACGATATTTTCAGTTTCGATGTTACTTTCACCAGGTATTTGAAGGTGAATTCTAGTTTTCCACTCTGTCATTATATGTTGTAAAAAGGTCACTATATTATCATCGACTTTATATATTCTCAAAATATCTATAAGCCATTCATGCGGCACTGAATCAAAGGCCTTCTTGTAATCAATAAAAGCAGTAAATAGATTCCTCTTTTTGGAATATGCTTGATTAGAAATGACTGAGTCGATGATAAGTTGTTCTTTGCAACCCATGGAACCCTTAGCGCATCCTTTCTGTTGAGGCTCTATGATATTGTTCAGAGCACAGTGTTGGTAGATACGCCGGGCTACACAGGATGTGACCAATTTATACAAAGTTGGAAGGCAAGTAATTGGGCGGTATTTTGCTGGATCTTGGGTGTTATTTTGATCCTTTGGTATTAAATAAGTGGTTCCCTGAGTTAGGAATGATGGAATATCCTGCGGATTAGAAATAACATGATTAATTAGTGTTGATAAGCATTCATGAGCACTCGAGAACTTCTTGAGCCAAAAGTTTTGAACTCCGTCTGGTCCAGGAGATTTCCAGTTATGAAGCTCTTTGATGATATTTGAGACTTCTTCAGTGGTGAAGGGTTCGTAGAGAGTAGTAGTGAAGTGTTGGCAGTTCTGTGCCGTATCTTCTATCCATCCAGCATTGTTGTTAAGAGCAGCTGGTGTGGAAAGTTGATTTCCCCAAAACTCATGAATTTCTTCTTGGCTTGGGTAAGACTTATCGAGAATTTCTACGGTGGAATTGAGTTTCCGATAGAACGCCTTCTCAGCAGTCTCAAAAAGGGCATTGTCGGATTTTCGGTTGTTACTCACTTTGTACCTTCTTAGTCGTCCTGAATAAACTGAGAGTCTTTGTTTTAATGTATCCAGGCACTGTTGGGCTGTGTTGTTTTCTGGATCGTATCTTGAGTGTCTTGCAGTATTCCGTATTATTTCTTCAGCTCTCCTGATGACTCTTGTACTTCTTACACCTCGTATATATTCTGTGACTTGACCAATATCCCTACGTAGCAATTCAATCTTTCCGAGCAGTCTTTTTTCCCAGGGTGCAATTCTGTTACCAGTCCTTCCGTTGTTAGTACCCCGTCGTGTTCTGATCTTAACGCCCATTACATTAGCAATTGCTGTTGCTGCACAGTAGATTAGCATGTGCAAATATTCTAATGTGTGGGCTTCTACGACATAATTGGGTAGGACTTCAGTGTTCACAATTTGTAACAGCGCCCCTAGTTTCTTACAAGAGTTTATTCGTGGTAGCGGTGGTCTGCTAAGTGGGTTTGTTCCATTAAACTCATGTACAGCACGTGCCATTTCGCTTACTAGGTTATCATGTAGCTCGTTGTTTTCCTGCTCTGTATTGTCAGGTTGAGTTTCTTGTATGGCAAGCTCAGGAATCTGCTCATGAACTTCATTGGGGACTTGATCTTCAATTACAACATCGTTATGAATCTCCCGTTCGACTTCGCTTCTGATGATATTGCGTCTAGTCTCTGGGATAAGGTTGTTTCTTATAATTACCCGGTATTGGTCTGATACTCGTTGCTCCGATACTTGAATATCTGGGTACGTCCTGCAAAATTCGGCATACAGCTGTTGTCGGTAGCCGATTGTTTCTTGACCGAGGTTTGTCACCTTGTAGTAGAAGCGCAAAATGTTTTCATTAATGGACACAGTCCATTTCATGCGCTGCCTCGGCCGTCCCGCTTGAGTGAGCGCCGGCTGATGATCCAGCGCAGCACCTTCGGCGGGTGGAGCTCTTGTTGTTGTTTGGCTCGCTTGTGGTTGTGGTTGTGGTTGGGCTGTAGCTGATTGTATGACAGGGGCCCGCCTCCTCAACACCCTGCCACCGACGTCCCGCATGCTGTCACGTCCAGCGCCGGCTCCAGACGTGCCCTGGCGATCCCCAGGCAGCGATCCTAAACATAAATTATTATTCTCCATTCTCATGGGTGTGCATTTTATACCTACTGCCAGGTGTCAGTTTTTGTTCCACGGCAAGTATCCCTGCTACTCTCTGGGTACTGGCGCTACGAATACCCAGAAAGCATCCCCCATTCGCAGGGGGCCGCGCCTGATAGAAGAACTGACAAAAACTCCCACAGGACAAAAACTCCCACAGGAGTTATTATTATTATTATTATTATTATTATTACATAACAAGTAAGGGCAGAGGAGCGAGCTCCTATTATGCCCAAAAACAAAGAAAAATAACAATGTAAAATAACTACTGACAGTTACATAAAATAAGAGATATTAGTAAAATATCCATAGAAAATTTAACATCGTGCAATTTTTATGTATGAAATATAGTCGTATCCAGTCTGTTTTTAAACGTATTCACTGTAGTTGCTGATATGGTGTCTTGATCTAAATTATTCCAAATATTAAATATCCTGTTAGGCAAGAAGTTTACTCTGGACCGTGCTATTGCCTGCTCCTTCTTTAATTTGTATTGGTGGCCTCTTAATCTATCATCTCGGTTTATGGTAAACATGGTATTTAGGTTTCCAAAGTTGTATTTCAGAATTCGGAAGCACAAAATTAGATCACCTCGAAGACGTCGACGCTCGAAAGTCGTTAGATGAGCCATGGTGAGTCTATCTTCATAACAAGGTCTTACGCGGCCGAATGCGAGTCTTGTAGCTTTACGCTGCACATTTTCGATTAATACCTTGTCACGAGCGAGATCTGGATTCCAAACCGGTCCTGCAAACTCAAGAGTAGGTCTGACGTATATTGAATAAAGTCTGCACATGGAATTTAAAGAAATACGTGTAAAACACTTACGTATCAGAAATAGTTTCGAGTTTGCACGTTTACACACCGACACAATATGCTCCGACCAATTTAAGTCACTGTTAATTATCACTCCGAGGTCGTTGTGGGAGGTTACCGAGCTTAAGGGATGTCCATTTATAAAGTACGGTAGTGACGGGTTGTTCTTGCCAATGTGTAGTACAACGCATTTCTCAATGTTAAGAGGAAGTAACCATTCCAAGGACCACTTCAATATTGTATCGAGATCATGTTGAAGAACATGTTGGTTAACAATAGGATTAACGTACAACTTGGTATCATCAGCGTAAATGGAAACCTTACTAGATATAATGAGTGGAAGATCGCTTGTATAGACACAGAAGAGAAGTGGTCCAAGTACCGATCCTTGTGAAACTCCGCTCTTGACAGGTTTATCTGATGAATATGCTTCCCCAACACGAACTCGGAAATACCTATCAGATAGGAAATTCTGAATCCAAAGGTTTAACTTTCCGCGGATACCAAAGTGATCCAATTTAGCTAGTAGTCGACGCTTGGGAACACGGTCGAAAGCTTTGGAGAAGTCTAAGTAGACTACGTCAACAGGATGCCGATCGTTTAAAGATGACGACCAACCGTTACCACAATGGAGTAAATTCGTGATTGCTGAACGACCTTTAATAAAACCATGTTGTTGGTGAGGAATCACATTTTCGTGAAGGAGAAACTCAGACATAGCTTCAGAAATAATGGCTTCCATGATCTTGCTGACAATAGGTACTAGGCTGATTGGGCGATAATTATTGCAATCAAGTTTATTGCCTTTCTTAAAAATAGGAGTAACCGAAGCCAATTTCCACGATGAAGGGAGATAACCCTGATTAAAGGAAGTATTCATCATAAGGGATAGAGGGATTGCTACAGAATCTGCGCATTGTTTTAGGAAAAAGGAGGTTAGTCCGTCCAAACCAGGCGATGAATTGTTGCGTAGTTTCCGTAAATGTTGTTTAATTACCTCCGGTGTGAAAGAGATGTCATTAAGAGTTGCATGCAAACGTGGACACATTATTTGAGGAACGGGATCATTAGGTTCATCTGTAAAAACCTGAGTGAAAAACAGCGATAAAGCATCAGAGGATTCTTTATTCGAAGAACATAAAGACCCGTCGGCTTTTTGAAGCAATAGTATGGAGACTTTAGATGATAAAGATGTGCGAATGTACCGGAAAATTTTCTTACTATTATCACTTGCAATGATAGATTCTTCAAAATCTTTCCTTAGGTTTAGCAAAGATTGTTTTACTCTATTGGAAAATCTACGGTGAACAAGAAAATCATCAAGGGAACCTTTGCGTTTATAAGATTGCCAAAGCTTCCGTTTATGTCGAATTAAGCGTGTAGCGGCAAGGTTGATCCAAGGTTTTAATTGATTTCTAAACAGCTGACGTTCAGTTGTATGAACTGTGTCTCACTGTGTCTCACTGAACTGTGTCCCACATTGACGAGGGATCGATTAAGTTATGAAAAAGGTTATTCCAATTAAGTTGATGTAAAGCGGAATTAACTTTAAAGAAATCTGTAACTGTTATAGTCTTTGTATACATTTTGTTAAGACTTTTCGATAAGTTAAACTGAATGTGGAAAGTTATCACTGCATGATCGGATTTTCCAATTGGAGCAGATATGTCTATCGTTGAAATTAATTGTTCTTCGTTTGTAATTACCAGGTCGACCGTTGATGGTTGATTATTAAGTCTAAATCTAAATAAATTATGAGAGCTAACACCGTCAGATAACGAAATAGCTGGCCATGAGATATCGGGAAAGTTAAAGTCACCTACGATAACAAGATTGTCAAGAAGTGATATTTCCTCAAGTAATTCAATAAAAAGATTATCAGTTCCTGGTTAGGTATCAGGGGGACGATACAAGCAAATTAGATTCATGGTAAATGAATTTCTGGTGATAGTCAGGTGAAGAATATCTAATCCGGCAGTCTGAATATCTTTAGCATAAATAGAAAAGTTATTAGTAATTAACTCCGAAAGATAAATACAGACCCCACCTCCTACGCGATTTTGTCGGTCTTTACTATAAATAGTGTAACTAGGTATGGCAATTAAAGAGTCAGGAATATTATTATTCAACCAACTTTCAGCTATACAGATAATATGAGGTGTTATTAATTGAATATTACATACAAATTCAGTAAATTTAGCATTAAGTGAAGCAATGTTTGTATAAAGAAGTAGCCAATCGTTGAACATAGAGGAGTTTGGGTCAATGGCGAAATGTAGTAATTTTAGGAATGCCTTGTATGTACTTAATTGTCAAGTCCCGTTCACCATTGTTTTTTCTAGTTTCCAGTTCGCTTCGAAGGTCTTTCAGACGTTGTTGTTGAATTGGAGTTTTGTCGTCAATTATGGAGAAGGATTCGGTGTCTTTATCTTCTAGAAGCTTGGATTTGTTGCGTAGAATTTGTTTAGCAAAATAGTCGGAAGACATAACCACTTTTAACATACGAGGGAAACGTTGATTAGGTTTGCCAACCCTGTAAAAACTCAGCGGAGTTTCTTGACACCCAACAGAACTCAATACCGATGTAATAACATTATTGTCATGATCTTTTTTAGCCTGAGATGTAGAACCCACTTCGGGGACGCCTCTGATTAACACATTTTTGGCTCTTGTAATACGATCAACAGCTTCGTTAGCTATATTATCCGCAAATTCTACTGATTTAAGAGAGTCAATCTGCTTTAATTTTTCATTTAATTCGGCCAGTTTATTATCAAATGCATCCATTTTACTGTTAATATCTAATTTGAGATCAGATAAAAGATCCTTAATTTGAGAAATGTTAGCAACGTTTGTGTTACAAGAATTGCACAGAATACAAATACCACGAACTTTCTGTCTGGTTACCCGATCGTCAAGTGAAACCTCTGTGCAGCCCATGTGAATTTGTCGTTTACATCCATCGCACTGAAGTTTTCGATCGTTGGCAGGTATCGGTTTTAAACAATTCCCACAATTAGGTGACGTAGGCATTGTAAAGTTTTTACTGTGAATATGCTGATAAGGTTTACGAATAATGGGGCCTGATTCTAATTCATTTCGACAGTCGCAATTTCATTTCGACACCGCCATGACAGCCGGAGAGTATAGCGATTCTTGGGGATATTAACCTTATTATGTTGAGACTGCTCAGAATTTGGGTTGGTGCTTCGGTTTCTTGGATTTTGTTGATAGTCTGGGAAAATTATCGAAAAAATACCATTTTTGGGAAAAATTATTTACCAGCTATTTTATTGCTAAAATCGAATCTTAAGATTGCATATATTAGTAATATGGGGTATGACAAGTCCGCAGAAAGTGTGTTATTTTATTTATAAACAAATTAGCACTCCTAAATCTTCTTTTTTTTTCAATTAGTGGTCTGTAACTCCTATAATTTTTCCTTTGAGCCAAAAACACTCAAATAAAAATTCACCGTAATTTAGTTCTGCACAAAGTTATAATTTTACTCAGAAAATCCGAGTTTTCCCAAAAAATCTGCCATTTTCAATTAAAATTTTAGGGAAGTACCTAATTATTTATCAATAATTAAATAATTGAAGACATGAAAGATTTATTATAGTAGATTATACAGAGGGGCTAAATTATGGAATAAATTCATTTCTTTAAAACGGACGATTTTGGAGCAAAATCCCGAAAGAGGTCGATTTTTATTTTTAAATTACAATTTTTTGGCATATATTTCATACTAGTGACGTCATCCATCTGAGCGTGATGACGTAATCGATAATTTTGTTAATGGGAATAGGGGTCGTGTGGTAGGTCATTTGAAAGGGCGTTTAATTCTCTATTCAGTAATATAAACATTAATATCATTAGGTATTTATACAGGGTTGCCAAAAAAAATTTTGAATTAAATTAATTGGCGCAAAAAGAAGAATGTATGTAATTTATTTAACTCAAAATACATTGTACTGCTGTCAGAAAATAGAAAAAAAGGTTTATTTCACAAATAAACATTTCTTTTCACTTAAATTAAATCACAAACAGCCTCCCTTCTACCTATTGGCAGTTTGAACTTTTAATTTAAGCTAAAAGCAATGTTTATTTGCAAAATAAACATTTTTTTCTATTTTCTGACAGCAATAGAATGTATTTTGAGTTAAATAAATTACATGCATTCTTCTTCTTGCGTCAATTAATTTAATTCAAAATTTTTTTTGGCCTCCCTGCATAAATAATGATATTAATGTTTATAATACTGAATAGAGCATTGAACGCCTTTGTAAATGAGCTACAACACGAACCCATATTCCTATTTAAAAAAATAATTACGTCATCACGCTCGGATGGATGACGTCACTAGTTTGAAATATATGCCAAGAAATTTAATTTAAAAATAAAAATCGACCTGTTTCGGGATTTTTCTCTAAAATCGTCCATTTTAGAGAAAATGAATTTATTCCATAATTTAGCCCCTCTCTGTATATCAGGAGACCGGCGACAATCTAACCAATAGTTTAGCAATAATTAAAATGTTAATTAAAAAATTTCGGTCGAAATAATAACCAGAAAGATTATGATACACCAGAATAACTATGATTTTCATATAAAAAAGCACTATACCTATTCAACGTACCTTACAGGATTGAAATTGGACCATTTGAGCGGTCTCAGGAATGTTATAAAGAAACAATTTTTTGGCTTATAAACAAATAGAACCCCTCAGAAAATATTAGATTAAATTAAATTAAGTTAACGCTGTTGAAAAGAGCACGGCTTCTGTGTCCTTTTCGAAGAAAAACAAATTGAATTGCGAGGAGTGATTCCAGGTATAACCGGTCAAATTTGACCGGCATTTGCGACAGAGTTATAAACAACAGGATTTTAATCTTTGAACCATTAGATACCTTTTAATTCCGGTCCTCTTTGTACATACAAATTTTCATATCTTCAAGACACTCATAACAAAAAAGATTTATGTCACTGTCACCAAATTATTTAATTATTGATAAATAATTACTTCCCTCAAATTTTAGTTGAAAATTAAAGATTTTGTTTGGAAAACCCGAATTTTCCGAAGAAAATTTCCGTCGAAGGAAATTGGAATAAATTATCAATGTGCAGAATTAAATTACTGTCAATTTTTATGTGAGTGTTTTGGTTTAAAGTTAAAATTTTCGGAGTTATAGAGCAATAATAAAAAAAAAAGATTTCGGAGTGCTAATTTGTTTATAAACAAAATAGCACACTTTCTGTGGACTTTGCACAGCTATATTACTAATATAGGAAATCTTAAGATTTGATTTCAGCATGTCCAGCAATAAAATAGCTGGTAATTAATTTTCCTTGTTTTTTACTAATTTTCCCAGATTATTACCTCACATCTTTCATTGAGTTGATGATTCATGTTGTGGACATTCTCAATTATTATATTTCTAATTTAATACTATTCTATCTAATTCCTCAAAACAAGCAAATTTCAATTAAACCCAGCTATATTATAATACCTTTTGATTTAGTTTTCCTTGCAAGAAATAAACAAAACACATCTAAACTAAACCTAACCTCGCTTTTGGCCATTCATTCATCTCCGTGTCAAATAATTTCGACAGTCGCCATATTGAAAGCGACTTGTTTTTGGTCGAAATTTGATTTAGAATCAGGGCCATGATAAAATGTACTCACAAAAACTGTTCCAAAAGGCACTTTAGATTGCAAATTTTACACTAACTAATTAGCACTTTTTGTAGAGTTTATTGCACTTAATAGGATAGTTTATGTCTAATGAATTAATAATTAGTATATTATACAAAATCAAACGATTTGTTCGGAGCTACGAAATACGTGGCGATTGACTTGCCAGTAGCTGAAAAGTCTCAAAATTGATTGTCTTATCGAGTTGTTTATTTTCAATAAAAACCTTTATTCTTCGCAAAAATAACAAGTTTTTTCAATATTGGCTCAATTCGTAGTAGTATGGTATAGTTAGACCCAAACCCAGATATCCAAAGTGAAAGTTATCCTCCAACACCAAATTGTTCTATATGGTCCACATAATGTTCAGAAAAAAGTCACACCATTTTGAGTGTCGGGTTTGGGGAGGAGAGGGGGGAGAAATCTGCAAATTCGTAGTTTTTTAGGTTTTTCGTCAATATTTCTAAAAATAAGCGGTTTAGCATGAACAACCCTCTACACAAAATTGTTCTACATTAAATTTGAAATAAAAAAGGTTCTATGCATAACCCTTCTAAAATGAACGGTTCCAAAGTTACGGAGGTATTATAGTATAATTGGTCCAAAAAAGGCCTAACCCAGACATCCAAAGTAAAAGTTTTCCTTCAACACCAAATTATTCTATATGGTCCACATATTGTTCAGTAAAAAGTTACACCATTTTGAGCGTCCGGTTTGGGGGGAGATGGGGGAGAAGTCGGTAAACTAGTAGTTTTTTTAAGTTTTTCGTCAATATTTCTAAAACTATGCTTTAGCGTAAGGAATGTTCTATAGAAAAATATTCTAAATAAAATTTAAAACAAAAAAGGTTCTATACATAGTTGTTATAAAATCAACGGTTCCAGAGTTACGGAGGGTGAAAAGTGGAGGTTTTCGATACTTTTTATATTTACCGATTTCTCCCCCTCGCCCCCCCCCCCCAAACCCGACGCTCAAAATGGTGTGACTTTTTTCTGAACATTATGTGGACCATATAGAACAATTTGGTGTTGGAGGATAACTTTCACTTTGGATGTCTGGGTTTTTGGTATAGTTATATCATTAATATTGCCCAAAAAATATAAAAAGTATCGAAAACCTGGACTTTTCACCCTCCGTAACTCTGGAACCGTTGCTTTTATAACAATTATGTATAGAATATTTTTTGTTTTAAATTTCATGTAGAACATTTTTGTGTATAACATTGTTTACGTTAAAGCATGGTCTTAGAAATATTGACGAAAAACGTAAAAAAACTACTAATTTACCGGCTTCTCTCCCGTATCCCTCCCAAACAGGACGCTCAAAATGGTGTAACTTTTTACTGAACAATATGTGGACTATATAGCACATTTTGGTGTTGGAGGAAAACTTTTACTTTGGATGTTTGGGTTAGGCCTTTTTTTGGACCAGTTATACAATACTACCTCCGTAGCCTTTTTTATTTCAAATTTAATGTAGAACAATTTTGTATAGAAGGTTGTTCATGCTAAACCGCATAGTTTTAGAAATATTGGCGAAAAACTTAAAAAATTACGAATTTACCGATTTCTCCCCCTCTCCCCCCAAACCCGACGCTCAAAATGGTGTGACTTTTTTCTGGACATTGTGTGGACCATATAGAACAATTTGGTGTTGAAGGATAACTTTCACTTTGGATGTCGGGGTTATGCCATCTTTTGGATCAACTATACTATACTACAGGTGGAAATTTTGACTAATTGTCGAAAAACCAAAATTTTCAAAGTTTAATTTTTCAGTCTTTCTGCTATACTGAGCTGTGTGTATGTTCTATCCTGATCACTTAGGCGCCGTTTGAAAGCTGAACTCAAGCGCTACAATTTGGTGTATTTGCGGTTTTTCTGTCTGTGTTTGAACCTGAGATACATTCACCTAAAAACACGCCCTGTTGTACCTATCCAGTCATATAGCTGGCTGCTTATGGGTGGTCAAGTGTCACAAACTATACCGGCGTTAAATCGGCCCTGACCCCCTCTTGAAACAGAAAAAAATTACGATCAGGGTAACTTTTTTACATACATACTTATCCACACAGCCACAAACATGTTCCCATTTTTTAAATATAAATTGAGTTCCATAACTTTTGAATTGTTTAACCGATTTTCAAAACTAGACCTGCGTTAGAGAGGTATTGGCCAATACTATCAGAATCCGTAAGTCGGAATTGAACTCTCGAAAGTTTTGTGAGTTTTGGGAACGAGCTCGAAAAACAGACCTCAATTGGGGAGAACCGTAAAACCCACACCCTTGAACCAAAATGGATGATTGGCATATGGAATTGGAGGGCCTGTCCTAAATCTAAAGATGTCTAAAAATCTAAAAAAACTAAGTTTTCCTTTTTAGTCACAGCATCCGTTATGGCTTGCAAATTGTAGAAGCCTCGGAGGTGTTACCAGATAAGGTTCCCATTGTTTTCAGTCTGGTAGGATGTATAATAGCATTTTTGAATGTTGTGTTATGTGCTATTAGAATGAAAACTTAGTTTTTTGCTAGCAGTTGCCGCTAGGACATCCCTGTCATTTCGTTCGTTGCAATCCGTGACTGCACGGCGGGGTTTGTCCTAGTTGGGTCAGACAGAGCAGCATATGTGCCTGCTGATGAGAGACTAATAAGTTTCTAAACCGGTAGAGGTGCTTGCTGCACTCTCTGATTAAACTGGAATAATGATGCGGCTGTAGTTTCGTGTTGCAACGAAATTGAAAATGATTATTCATTTTTGTTTTACATGTTTACTCTGATTGGAGTACGAAGGGAACCATTCTCGTTGGAATTTAACCGCGCTGAGCAGATGGGACGTGAATTATAAATTGTAAAATTCCCTCTTCTTCCTTAGTCTCAGCATCCGTTGCGGCTTGCAAATTGTAGAAGCCTCGGAGGTGTTACCAGAGAAGGTTCCCATTGTTTTCAGTCTAATAGGATGTAGAATAGCATTTTTGGATGTTGTTTTATGTGCTATTAGATTGAAAACTTAGTTTTTTGCAAGCATTTGCACTAGGGCATCCCTGCCATTTCATTCGTTGCAATCCGTGACTGCACGCCGGGGTTTGTCCTAGATGGGTCAAAGATAGCAGCATATGTGCCTCCTGATGAGAGACTAATAAGTTTCGAAACCGGTAGAGGTACTTGCTGCACTCTCTGATTGAACTGGAATAATGATGCGGCTGTAGTTTCGTGTTTCAACGAAATTGAAAATGGTTATTCATTTTTGAAATTAAAATCTAGTTAATCTTACCTGGTTAACGTCAAACTGCTTAAAATAGCAGCTCCATAGACAGCTACAGCTACGATGGCTACCCAAAGGACACGTTCTATAGGATGACGTCCTTCTTGCGAGATATGTGGAAAGCCATGGATTGAACTCATATCGAAAAATAACTTATTGAATTCTGATAACATCGTCAAATAGGAGGTTTTGTTTTTAATCTCCTTTTTATACATTTTTGATTTATGCTTTCTTGTCATATTTACGAAGTGAATAGGCTATTAATATATCCATAAAATAGAAAAGGGAACATTATTTTAACTTGTTTAACATATTTTTAGGTAGAGCTCTTGTTAGGAAATATACATCTCTGTAGAATATTACTCGTATTTTATACACAATATTCTATAACTAAAATTATGGAAAATTCATACAAAACAAAAATCTACATCTAAATTCATTTTTTTTTGAAAACTCAAAGAACTTTTGTGGTAGAGGAGTAAAGTATGCTAAATTTGCAGTCACTCGAGCGTTATGGGGACCTATTGGGTTGTGATTATTAGGTCCTAAAACCAAAAAAAGTTAAGTAAAATTTTCCATTTTAGTGGGGCTTCCCATTTTTTAATTTAATTTTTCATTTCCAGTAGTTGTTGTTTCCGATTATAGCGCCATCTGTCCGTAATTCGAAAAAATGTCTCCAATAAACGTTGCTTATTTTTACGTAAAGAATCCAAATCTGCAATAAAAATTTGGGGGTCCCATTTAAGATTTGAAAGTAACCCTGTGTTAAGAGCCAATATATGGTAGAGGTACATCTGCAGGGTACCAGGTTTCTCCCCATATGATAATCTGACGCGCTCGAGTAACTGCAAAAATCCCTGCTTGTACTCCCATACCATTAGTAAAAAATAGAGTCGAATTTCAAGAACATGTAAACCAAAAACAAAATCGAA
Source organism: Diabrotica virgifera virgifera (assembly GCF_917563875.1). Taxonomy (NCBI): domain Eukaryota; kingdom Metazoa; phylum Arthropoda; class Insecta; order Coleoptera; family Chrysomelidae; genus Diabrotica; species Diabrotica virgifera. The sequence goes on from NC_065444.1 coordinate 68,612,438, forward strand.
TTGCAACAGTAGGCTCGCCAATAAGATTAACAATAGAAGAAATTAAAAATGTATGTAGCTGTAAATAGCTGAAGAGGAACAAAACACCTGGACCAGGGGATATACCAGGAGAATTGTTTAAATGCGGAAAGAAAAAAGTATACGAACATCATCGGCAACTATTTAATGATTTAAAGAATGCATAAAAACAAGTGAAATTCCAATATGGAATAAAATAATTGTGAAAATTACCAAGGACTAGCTGTAACCGGATCTATGAGTAGAATATATGGAAAGGTTTAGAATAACCGAATCGAGAAAGAATATTTAGATCCTGAAGCAGAAGAACAAGCAGGATTTCGTAGGGGTCGGTCCAGTATTGACCACATTTTCTCCTTAACCCAGATAATAGAAAAAAAGATGGCACCGAATTAAGAAATTCATATGTTGTTCGTCGACTTACGGAAAGCCTGTGATAGCTGTCCACTGAAGACGTTGTGGAAATTAAAGGAAATTGTACGAATAAAAGCTTTCAAAGTAAAATACAATCAACCCAAAACAAAAATAAAAATCGGGACATCAATAATAACAGGATTTGTAACATCTTTATTATTATATCGTTTTTGTAGCGTTCTATACCTTTCCGTTCCTAATCGCCACTCCTTTCTATTGTTGAAGTCTTCCTCTCTTAAAGGGACTAGCCGGGTAAGATGATGAAAAGTGCCCCCAACTCGATTCGAATTCCATATAGGTCACCGTTTAGCATATATAGTGAAACTAAATTTCTGAAATTTTTAGCCCTGTAGGTGGTCATATGACCCACCTAGAGCCTAATTAGGCTTTTTATGTTTTTATTTTTTATCTCAGCCGCATCGAGAACTAGCGAAAAGCTTTAAATAAAAAATTTGTAAGATTTGAAAAGTTCCGTGAGAAATTTTTTTTTTTTAATTTTTGGCGGGAAATTTAAATTTTAGAACGATTTTAAAATTTTAAATGAGTATAAAAAAATAACTAAGACGAAAAAAACGAAAAACGAAAGACACGAAAAAAATATATACCGTGTATTTTTGCATAATATTTCACCCTAAATTTTTTCAAATTTTTAAAATTGATGAAACGCACCTTCAGAAA